>NC_044282.2:33388962-34729008 GCF_004027225.2 Strigops habroptila
TTGATTGAATTTACATGCCAGAGAAGCTATTAATTTGCTGACAATTTCTGCTAATTCTGTTTGAAAATAATCTATACTTTTGTTTTTGCAAAATCATTCAGCATCATGTATTCTACACCCAAGTCTGGTTTTGCTGTTACTGCCATGCCATATTTGAGATAACTGTCATTATCTCCACAGTTAGATCTAGGACATAGCCAGAAAAAAAAAAACTATTCATTCTTATCTTCCAATAGTATTTGATCACTTACAAACTAAAATCCACAGTCGAGGTGGGTTTCCTAGCTCAAATCATACCTTAGAGAACTGGACAATCAAAAAGTGCCATTTTACATTATCCTTTTTCCCCACCATAATCCAATTATAGCATTGTTACCCAACAAACAGTATTTTACAGGAAGCTGGACAGAAATTGCTTGCCTTTTTTTTTTTTCCTCTTTAGTTTTTTCCCCTCTCTGTTCTGAGTAGTTTTTACGGTGCTATTACTTTTATAGAATATTTTTGATGTACTAAATGGGTTTTCTGTCCTTACTCCCAAAACATCTAAATGGTGCTTTATTGGAAACCAAACTAACTGCACTCTGGTGGCAAACATTCATAACAAAATTTCTAAACCGAATGAAAGCAGAACAAAGCTAAGAGTCAGTGTAAGGATGCTCAGTTATGTAACAATATTTCAAAGCAGTAACTTTTTTGCAGAAGCACAGATGTGGACAGCATAATCTGGACCTATCTTGATATGAACTGCAGTTATTAATTAAATCTTGAAGATTTAAACATTTGAGTTTTACAGTTACCCTATGTTTATTGCAAAGGGACATTTGAATGATAATGGAGCATTTTCAAATGGTGCTCAATGTCACCACTCAGCAAATGAGACTTTCAGTGCATGTGCTGAGACAACATTCTGGTTGTAATGCTTGCAGCAAGAAATTAATTGGACATAGAAGAAATTTTTTCCCCAAACTTTCACGAACATTCATGTAAACATTAAAAATAGAACTGATGAGAATTTGGCACAAGCAACATAAGAAGTAAAATAAGTTAAGTGAAGCAGCTAGTTTAATCATATAAATAGGAATAAGCAAATTTTATTATGCAACAGAGGTATATAAGATTGGAAATCATATATAAAGTAGGAGAAGAGGGGGACAGAAGCCCTTAAACAAAACCTGTAAGTATGTTTTAATAAGTAATTACTTGGGCTTTTTAATAATGAACTACGTTTAGGTTATGTTCCTGGAATTTTTATATTATGCCTTTCTTCAGGTTTAGTTCTTTCTGCCACAGATTAGATTCCTGGGCCCAAATGATTAAATTGAGAACAAAGATGCTTCACTGGAACACTATCTTAGCCTTGCTTTTCTTACATTCCTGAGGAAACCCTAGCCACCATCTACAGAATAATTTTCAGCTTTAACCCAAACCTCAATATTCGATAGACTTGATGTGAATGAAAAAAATCCTGCCCATTTAGATACTTCTACCAAATGAAACTATTTCAACATGAAATATTAAGATGGCAATATAAACATTAGGTCCTAATGTTTTGTACCATCAAGAGGTTCAAATGCTGCGAAGAAACAAACCCGTGTTTTGGAAATTTGGCCATTCTTAGCTTAGCTGTGATAACTGTCCACCACAGCTGGGAGGTAACCTAACTTTGTTTAAGCTGGTTTAATGGAAGGTTTGGCTTTATTCCAGTGAAGGACTAAATCTAAAAAAAACAACCCCAAAACCCAAACAAACCAACCAAACGAACCAAACTAAACCAAACAAAACAACGCTTTCCCCGCTCCCCCCCCCCCCCATTGTTCAATGGGATTGAACAATCCCATTTCATGCCCAGCTATGGGTAGGAGAGACTTTAAACATTGCTAAAGCCATTGACAGTGCAGATTAATGTGAGCATAGAGAATGCTGAGTGACAGGTAAAAATTTGGATCCAGCAGCCGGTGCTACCAATAGAAATTATACCCATAGGGGAAAAAAAAAATCATAAAAAATGCACATGTGACTCACTAGACAGAGAATCCTCAAATCATATATTAAAAAGCTCATGAAAAAATATGCTGTTAGATAGTTGACAGATTAACGAAATTAGGAACACAAGGAAATATTCTAACAAATGCCTACAAGAACAAAAAATGGCCAAATTCCTACACAGTCACTTGCCTCCTTATTTTCCAAGCTTTAAAAGAAAATTCCTAAATGCACACTTCAAGTACGTTCAAAGAACAAACACATATATTCAGCAAACTCCCTCTAACATCTTGTCAAATCAAATGATAAACAGTGTAAACATAAACACTTCAAACTTCTCTAAGCTTTGCTGTTGAATACCATTTCTAAGTAGATGAACTAGTACCATATTTGAATGTCTTACCCTATTGATGTGCAGTCTCTTTCATTTCAGTTTATGAGAGATTTGGATATCTATAATTTTGACTTCCGAGAATTATTTCTAAGTCCAACCACGAATGTAAAATAAATGATGCAGTATAAAATCACTGGCCATGTTTTGTAGTAGTGGAACTATTAATCCAAGAAACAGGTGTAAGTTCAATTTGGCAAAGTTAAATGACAGTCATTTTGCAAAAATTAACTTTTCTTTGTGCATTGTTGACTGTGAACGGAGACCATTATTTTTCATTGCCTAGATAGTGATGCAATTTTCAAAGCTAAATGAGCATTAAAAACTTTCTTTCTATGGTTCTGCAATGAACAATCTAAGATACCTAATGGCAAAACGAGAACATATGAACATATTGTACCCTCTTGAGGTAAAAATGAGAAAGGAGTGAATAAGCTTGCTGTATTTTTGATCAATGTTTCCCTCAGAAATGGGAGAAGTCTTGTATGTATAGATGCAGCAGTCTGCCTGACTGCCAATCCCTGAGGATCCAATCATTCTGATGACTGTCCTACAGTTTCTTCCCCTTGGGCAGGCCAGTCTCTTTTCATTCCTCTGCTTTATTGGAGATGAGATTTTGGTGCCAATATAGGGAAGAAATATGTTTCACCAAAGGACACAATTTATACACATATGAATGGGTTTCCAATTATTTACCTTAGAGATCAGCTCACATTCCAGGTATGCTGCTCTACAACAAGACCAGAGACAGTAATTTCTGGACAAGTTACCATACTAATACGCTATTTTCCATGGATGTACTTGAAATCTACCTCCTTTTGAGATACTACTGAGTAATGGAAGATAGTGAGGCCATAAGATTTTTATAACAATGAATTACAAAAAAAGGCATATAACTAATACTGCTATTAACTAATGTAACAGGCACTAAAAGTGGAAGACCTTAAAAGTTAGAAAAAAATTTCCACAAAATAAGTCATCAAAGAACAAAATAAGCTCTGAACCACAGATTATATGAAAAGTCATTCATGTAATGAGATCAAATATTTTTTCTATGAGATCATTTCCCAAACTATATTCTTAAAATATTCACAGATGAATGCTGCCTGTGGCTGACTGCATATGTCAATATATGTGGAGAGCGTTTGTCAAAAAAAAAAAAAAGAAAAAGAACCACAACAACATCAGGCTATTTGGTAACACTGCTGGGCAATTTAACCATTTGTTCACCTTGCATTTGGTACCATTGAAACACTGCAGGCCACAGAGTTGTACCACATATTTTGAGTGAGAAAAAGTTTTTCTTACCACTGTAAAGACTTAGAGGAGGGGAGAGGGGAGAAAAAAAAGAAAAAAGTTTTTCAGAGTTCCTCTTGAAATTTTCCAGGGGGGAAGAAGGGGAGAAAGCTATATTCATCCATAGTAGAACAATCTTCTAATTTATATCACAAACCTTATCAAAGATCTTCTATCTCAGCCTTGAGCCAGAGCAACAAATAGGGTCTCACACAGCTGAAAATTCACAGCTGAAGTCGAAGGAAAGCAAAACAAAAACCACGAAATGAGTGAATTTATGGGTTTAGAAATCACAAGGTACGAAAGATACTTCATAAATTTCAGACCATGTTCTTGATTTTAGCAAATCCAGTACATGGATGCTTTGGGATGCTTTGAACTGATCTTACTGACACTGTTAGCTCTGTCACCGTTACACAACCTGATCCTAACAGAATTGCAGAGTATCTGTGGCCCATATACTCTCCAACTGTACATATTAAAAAAAAAAAAAAAAAAAAATTACACAGTCAGAAACATAATTACTCAGAATTATATCTGCATATGTTTACATGGCTTTGAAGTTTGATCTCAACAATATCTTATAGTTCCACTGCTAAAATAATTATTTACCATAAAAATATTTTTCTCTGATGTTAATAATCCACTAACACACTCACAAAACTTGAAAAAATGCAAAAAGCTTATCTAGTTTGTTACCTCAATTGTTATCATAGAATCATAGAACCAACTAGGTTGAAAAGACCTTTAAGATCATCAAGTCCAACCATTACCAAGACCACCACTAAACCATGTCACCAAGTGCCTCATCTACACGTTTTTTTGAACGTTTCCAGGAACAGTGATTCCACCACTTCCCTGGGCAGCCTGTTCCAATGCCTGATCACCCTCTCTGTGAACGACCTTTTATTAATATCCAATCTAAATCTCTGCTGGCTGTTATGTAACTTCCAAGAAGTAACTGTTATGCTACTTCCAGGGTATGAATTTTGAAAAAGGCAGATCTGTACTGCTATTTGGAATTAAAACCTACAATCATCACTCAGGAAATCAACACAGCAGGTTGATTTGTCTATTATTCTATATAGATCTTTCTCTCACTTTTTTGTTTTGTTTGATAGCAAATCAGCCTATTTCCATTGATTTTGCTAGTTTTTACCAGTTGAAAGTATGTTTCCCTGGTTTTACTCCTATTTTAACTAATTTATATTTTGTGGATTTTTAATTTAAGTCTGTGTAATTTTCCTTCTTTCATATTCAGTAATGAGTGAGTAACAAAATCCTGTAGAATTCATTAAAACTGAGGGTGAACTTTGCTATTTACAATACTTAGCCACACCATCTCTAGCTGACCACCTCTAGCTGGTGTACCACCAGATGTTGGCTGGATGTTCTTGTGGTGTCTGCCTTACAGGGACACAAAATCCCAGAATGGGTCATCGGTCTGTGCAGAATTGCATCTTATCTGACTGTGACATTCCGGTGCCTCCGCTGTTTAGGGGGAGGACTGTATAGTCTGGAATGCATTGACACTATACTTCACTGAATATGATTATTGCCTCTTGGGTGTGCATTCACTTCATTAACGCAAAGCTACCACCAGAGACTCTTAATTTCTATCCCCTTAAGCCTCATTCTACTTGGAAATTGTTGGGAGTAACCTAAAGATGCAGCTGCCTGAGGCAAAGGAGTAAATAAAATCAGATATTTAGTTTCTCAAGGCAACACTTAAGTTCACCTGTTAAAAAAAAGGCCTGTCATAAACCAGATGATCCCTTTAGAAAATATCAGCTTTTAATTGCTCATGTAAAAAGGGGTCTATAAATAAAGTAATTCAGTAAAGAGTTTAAAGATAGAAATTTAGGAATGATACATGCAGCTAAGTTACATATACTTAAATTCTTTAAAAAGTTAATTCCACAAATGGCTGCAGACATTGCTTTCTGTTTCAGGCGGAGGTGTTTGGTTTTTTTTAATTAGACTGAAGCCTGGATGTCTGTATGTTTTATAGTTTCCATTTCACTATGAACCTTTCACTCCACTGTATCTTACTTAGTATAAGGTAGCTAAGGGAAACACCTTTGATTATTCCAGTTTCCTATATTTCCTACAGCACCAATTTGAAAACACTGAATGGTTAATTTATTCAGCTTTACCATTAAGGGTAATTAATAAATAAAATATACAAAACTAACTGCTGAATTATGACTATTATTTAGAATATAGCAATAGAATTAAGTTAGATTTTTTAGCCACATTTTGAAGATTGTTTGCTAAAGATTCATATACACATTTTCTTGATCTCAGTAATTTTTAATCTTAAGTAACTGAGAGTCATGTTTCCTCAGGATTACTGAGTATGCAGTTTTAGAAAAAGAGAGAAAAAAAATCTACCCTTTCATGCATTGTTCACAGCTAAGTTTTCAGGGAACGGGAATAATTTAATGAGCTTATTTGATATTGAGAAAGAAATATGAGCTCTCAAGCATTTACTTTAGACACTCAGTCAGATGCTGGGATGAGTGAGACCTTCAAAGTGCGCATGAAGATTTTCCCATTTAATCAGTGGAGAAAGCTTGAGTCTTCTGAAAGACAACATATTTATCTGATCAAGGAAATGCTGAGGCTGCTGCAAAGGAAATGATATGAATATACAGTGAGCAGGAGCATAAAGGAGTATAAAACAATTCCAATTGACCTTGCTCTGTAGTTTTCGTATCCTTTTGTCTATTTTTCTCTGAAAACTGTCTCTTCTGGTAGCCTTTAGCTACAAGAAGATTGTTATGTATTTTTAGAGCAAATGAAGAATAGGAAAACAGGTGGGTGACACTGGCTGTGTATGAGTCTTGGGAGCCGAAGTATTTTTTTTAAGGAGTGAAATAGGAAATGTGACAGATTCCCACTTTAATTTCAACTGACAGAATACAGGTTTGGGGCAGGAAAGACTGGTGGGCTACATCTCAGTGTGAAACAGAGGATTAGGACCAGGAGCCAAAGTCATATGTGAAAAGGGACAGACGGCGGAACTTAAAACTACTTTGACCATCATACTTGCCATCCAAGAACAGAGTGTGACCAACTATGCACCATAGTGCAATGAGAAAAGCATTAATTATGCCTATCAGGACTGGTTTCTCACTTGGACTACCCCCTGAACCATGCCTTGACATTGTTTGGGTAGGTGCCAGGAATTAAACAGTGTGGACAACTGTGGGACAGTTCTCAAGCATGTATTTGGTCCTTTCTGATTCATGTTTATAGTCACGTTCATAAAAGCCAGATTCTAGCCTGAAAGATGATGGGCACTGACTCTTTCAGGATGTTTTCAGACGAAATGGGATATTAAGACAATGGAAACTAGCAAAAGTCTATATAGAAAAATTATGTAATAAAATATAAGAAAAGATTGTTACCTAAACATTGTTTGTTATTCAAAAGCTATGTAGAACTCTGAAGAGAATATAAGTACTCTGTGAATTGAAGGGGACTTGTGTTTTTATATGTATTAAGAATGTATTTGCTTTGCAAAATCATGTAAGTTTTTTTTTCTTGATAAAATTTGTTCTTGACAAAACCAAACATAATTATAATAATTATTACAGAGGTATTTACACATGAACTATGACACACTACAAGGAATGATTCCTGTTCACCTTCTTACAAATGATAAGTACAATAAGGCTGTCCCCCGAAACTTTGCTTTGCAAAAACATACAGTATTCTGGAATAACTTGATGGAAACAGGAAAGAAATCTGAATGCCCGTTTTGGGCCATTCTATGGAATTTGCATTTTCATTTTCCTGACAGGTCCAATTTTCTTTCTATTGGGACAAAATGTTGAAAATTTACCAGCTGAATTTTTAATGTCCACAAATATCCACTTCTGAATTCACAATACTGTGCTTTAGTACTATGCGGCCTCAGAACAAGTAGTAATTTCATTACAAATTCATTCTTAGTATATGTGTATATAATTATTAAAATAGTTGTTTCCTGACTGAAAATTTTAACATTTCTTTACACCTTTGGAAAAATTAATATCGGTGCTGTGGGGTCTTTTTAAAATTACTTTTTTAAACTATTTGAAAAAAAGACCCTTTCAAATACTAAAACAAATTTAGTCTCTTGATATGTTTTAGTCCAGTACCATATTTATGATATATGAGTCAGAGGATCTCGAGTGCTGCATTTAAAATACACATCACTAACTCTGATACAAAAAAGCAGACTAGGCAGATGCTATTAGGATAAGTAAATGAACCATATAATGTGGAGAGGTTTCTAGAAAGTATGAACAAGGATCTACAGTTTACAAGACCTACAAGTCTTACCTTGGGAAAAGGTGAATGAACCCACAGTAACAGACAAAAATCCAGCTTGCTCATTTTCTAGGATTCCCAAAGCTCAGCAGGTCTACCATTGCTTGTGTCTTTCTTACAGCTAGAGTAGGTACATCTTCTGAAAATTCCTTTGGTCACTAACATTTTTATGTATCTCTAGCTAGGACTGGAAGATTTTAAGACACACTCCATAAACCTACTAGATTATTTAACTTTTTGGGATAAATTTCATGGATATGAACATGGAATGGAAAATTGAAGGGGGAACAAGAAAGTATACAAAGACAGAGGACAACAGACTCTGGTTTAAAATAGTTTTCTCCCCTGTGGCATCCTAGACTGTCTGTGAAGGCAGAAGTCAGACTTTGCTCTCTACCAATGCTAATAAAGCTTATCTAAGTAGCTAAGTATGAAGTCTTAAATGAAAATTTATATGTTAATTACTATACTGGATCAGGTTAATCATCCAAGTACCAGTGTCACAGAAGCCATTTTAAAGTAGAGATAAGTTAGTTAGAAACTGATTTATGCCTGGAAACATGGCTTACACCTTTTCATTTTTTCATATATCATAGCTAGCTGCATTTACCACATAGATGTCTACTTGCTTTTATTTTATTCCTTTTAAGATCTTGGCCTCATGCTCATCCAGAATTAAATGTTCCAATGTATAGTTTAGTTAAGAATCTTTGTTTTTCCTGAGCGAAAGATTAAACAGAGGTGTCAGCCTAGTTTCTCTTTTCATTCACTTTTCGGTTATGTGCATCTAGTCCCTTTTAACAATCTGTTCTCAAACATCTACTCTAATAATTTCAGTTCTCAATCTGTTGTTTTATATTTTTTTATCATGCAGCTCTGAACCTTTCCATTTTCACAGGTTTTATTTACTCACAAGGTAGCACTCCTCTTTGTTTTAGATGGCATGAATCATTCAAGCTTAAGCTAGTTACTAGGAGGTTTTTATTGCCAGTGGAAAAACTTCCAGAATGCAACCCATGCCCTTACTTTTGATGTCTAAGATGGTATGAATTGCTCTCCTTACCAGTAGTTTCCCTTGAACATAAAGGAAGCTTAGGGTGACTTTGGCAAACTTTGTGATGCTTAAAGAAAGTGCAATGAATCCCAACCATATAATTTCAATTGAAAAGGGCACTGCAAATGACGGCTACTGGGAAAAAAAAAAAAAAACCAACCAAACAAACAAAAAAGCAACCCAAATCTGTACCTTCTTTCGGCTGCTTTTTTTGCACGCTAATTCTGTTCTTTTTCTCTGAGCTCTGCTGAAAAGCGACTATGGGATTTTACTGAATTCTCTTAGATTCCTACATTATGTATGGTCTGAAATAGTCCCTCTTACATGCTTTGTCAACACTGAATTTAATCTGCCAGTAGATATCCTCTTTTCATTTTGCCATACCTCCTGGAGAGCTTCAGATTTTCCTCTCTTTGACTAGTCTAAATAACTTTGTGATATCTGCATATTTTGGAACATTACTGATCACTCAAACCTCAGTATTCATAAGATTAACATTAACATAAAGTGGCTTTTCTCATGCTGAAAATTCTGTTTATTTTCTGTCAGTTCTAAATAATGTCCATGAAAACACACTGCACTTCAAGATTATTTGGTGTTCTCATTAACATCTTCTAAGAGCTGTAAGTTTTATTTTTGACAAGAGACTCCATTTTTTTGGCTGCTGTTGTTAATGAAATTTATTTGACAACAGAGGGAAAATTTTCCTTTACGAAAAAATCCTAATCTGCCATAGAAATATGTATCTCCTAATTACTGCTCCCTTTGTATTTCTTGATAGCAATTCAGCCACCTTTTATCATATTTCTTCAAAACCCTTAATGGTATACTGTGACATGACCCCAGATCACCCAAAGACCTTAGGTGGATCTGCTTAGGCCTTTAGCTCTCCAAAAATGTTCAAAAGGCTGTTAAAAGCCAAGATAAGTTCTTTGATCTAAAATCAAGAACTCACCTTTTAAAATAGAGAAATCTGAAAGCAAGTAGTTAACATAGAACGGTAATATGGTTTAAAAGCTTTTCTCCCACTGCATGTTGTAACCTTGCAGGTGGGTCTGTGCTTTCATCTAATTCAGGGGCACTGTGTGGTAGCACAAGATGCTGTTATTTCACACTATCCTTTTCCTGTGCTCAGCAGGTCCTGAATAGGAGGAGTAGGTGGAGGGGGAGGAGGAGGAAGAAGAAGAGAAGGAGCAGGATGAGGAAGGAGGCTTCCATCTCCTATCAGAGGCTTTTATTTCACCTAATCATTTCTTAAAGGAATATAATATAGAACTGAGCGCACACAAAGAAAACAAACACCATCTGTCCCAGCTGTGCACTACCAAAACAAATTGTTGCTTTTACATTTGTTAATATTTTCATAGCATACTCTCAATCCTTATGAGAAGATCTAAGAGGACATGGGTCCCACTTTAATGGTAATGCATTTGATTAGATTGAGCTGCCTAAATGAACCCCAAAGCACAGATATTGGATCATCTGGGTTTGGAACTGGACTCTCGTGTTTTGTTCAGAAGCAATGAAAAATTTGAGATAAAGGCCACTGCACTGAAAAGTTTAACAGTAGCATGGCAAATGTCCTTACGGAATTTCTTAACTATTTTCAGATGTATAATAATGTGGTATGGTCTAGCCTACCATACCATTAATGTAACCTTCATAACTTCCCATGTGTCATGAGCTGCGAATGTTCAGTGTGGCTGTTGTATAGTAACTTGTTAAACCGCAGCTACTTGCTTCTTTGTCTTGAAAGAAGGATAAAATACAATTCCATCTGTGGAGGATCTCAGGATATTAGCCCATCTGTCAAACATGATTAGATGTTCAAATTGTATATGAACCACTATAGTGTCAATCAATTAGAAATGAACTTGTAAACTGAAATTAGTAGAAGGAAACCAAAAACTCAGTGCAATAGTGTGAAATGTGCTAAAGAACTGGATTTTTTTTCTGACAAGAAGCAGTATTTCATCTTTAGTACTGAATCCTTTTTCTCATATATCTGAACTGTTAAGTGACTTTAAAATGAAAATACAGCAAAAGGCATTTAAAATATCTGAGGGAATATTTTATATCAAATAACTATGGACTAACTATTGGCTAGTCCTATTTCAAGATGAATATATAAAACTTGGGCCTCCTTTATGCACATATCTTCTTCCTGCATGGAATGTGTTTGCTGACATACATGACAAGAATGTTATTACAAATAATAAAACAAGACCACAGACATTTTTAAACACTTGTTGGTACAGCAGAATTAAAGCAAAGACAAGACAACTGCACAGTTCATTCATCTCAGTTGAGATCTACATAAATGTTCCCTAAGTTCTGAGTACATACCTAGTCAGACACAGTTATGCCAACCCCCCTAAGGATAACTACATTAAAACTGAATTATTCCAGATACATTCCTTCCTTGTTTGCAAAAATAAGAAATTATTTCTTGCTGATAACAATCTTGAGTCTCCATCTCACGATGTCACCTGAGCTCAAACATTCTGCTCAATGAGTTGCACAGCAGTGAAGCTGTCCTTTTTTGGTGGTTGACCAACAATGAGAGGATAAACACACCAGTATGTCAAAGCACAGAGCCAGGTAGTCAGAATAAACCTATAAATGAATTTTATTTTTCTCAGTTTCTTTCTATTCCTTTGATGGTTATATAGTTAAGAACAGACCTGCTCCTGAGGTCTCCTAAAAATATCTTGTATGTGGGAAGAGAAGGATAATAAAAAAGAGACTGTTAAGATTATGCAGTTATCTAGATTAGCCAGAGCATAGCACAGTTTCTGGTTCAATTGGAAAGTTATTGCTTTTTCCTATTTGAAACCATGAATATTTAGAGACACAGATTATTTGAATGTGTCTTTTTAAAACATTTTCCAGTGGAGTCTTTTTTCACAGTTTTCCAGAGGACAAACAGATCAGAATGCAGTATAACATGGCAAGCAGCATGGGCTGTGCTCTTTAAATAATCTTATCCTTTTATTTTGTCATAAAAATGCCATGGAACAAGCATTTCAAGAAAGATACTTTTCTTTATAAATTTGTGCTGGGTATAGCATAATGAAGGACTGACAACTTGGAAAAAGCTTTAAGCATTATAACAGATCAAACGGTAAACAAAAGAAATAATAAATCACTGGTTAAAAGCTGAAGTTCCCCATGCTGCCTAGTGAAATGTTTTAAACATTTTAAGACTGTCAGAGTTGTTTTTGGTGAGTTCTTTGACATGTCTTCAATACGAGGCTTTGCCTTACAGGGGCTAGTATTTACAGTCCTATCACGCTAAATATGAACTGGAGAACAATAATAAATATTTATTATTGCACAGCAAGTTAGATTTTCAATAGGGACAGTTGAAAAATTTCCCTTCTTTATTCTGCCAACTAATTTCTAAATGGCTGTATTTTCTAACTAATTTTAATGACTTCCTGAAGAACTGATTGACATACAGATTCAGGAAGACGCTAACTGAAAATCTGCAAGAATGTATTGAAACCAGGAGCTTTGCTACCAGAAAAACATATCTTTTGAATCTGTCCATTTCATACAACTACCTAATACTTTCCTGGCATCATGAAAATGCAGCTATAGAAAGTTAATTGAATAAGGAAGATAAGGAGCAAAGATGAAATGCTGAGAAAACAGGTTTTCAAACTAACCTTTTTGGTTGAATTTTTAATAAAATGCTGCGATATTGCAGAAACATTTATGGCTATAATAATTGTAATTCAGTTGCTAAGCATTTTCGTATTTGATATTTGTTATTATTTGATTATACTGCCTGGCAACCCTCCAGTGTCAAAAAAAAATGTTTGAAAAACAAATCTGAATAAAATTTTGAAACTGTCATACATAGAAAGAACTGATGCAAGAATCTATAGGCTTAAATTATTTTGGAAACTAAATTTTAATTAGTGTTTATCTGTCTATGCTGATCATATTACACCATATCATGAAAAAACTGTTCTTTGGGAGAATAGAATATTGAAAGAGATAATGTCAAAAAAACCCCAACATTTCTCAAGCTATTAAGTATATCATTATTATCTTAATTAGCATGATTTTCTAAATTACCATTGAAACATTGTATATCCTGGAAATTCTTTAACATACACCAGTTCAGAGTATTCTGGTGAGTATTTTCTAATTTTTCTTTAGAGTCTGAAACTTTGATTAGATCTTGAGATCCAATTATGAAGAAGTCCAATGTGTAAGGCATATCAAATGTGTTAAACCAGAAAGGAGATAACCAAGCAACAGAGATAATCTGGAGGAAGAGGAGCAGCCCAATCTGTATTGTGATCAAAGCAGCAACCGTATAGTACATACTTGCAATTTCTGATTTTCAATAGGTCATAAATTTGATAGAAGAAATTCCTATTTCTTACCTACATTTCCAGTCATTAGGTATGAATTCTGAAAGTCCATCATTCCCATTCCAACAATGTGTATAAAATCTTCAATCACCTGCATTAACTCCACTGAACCCGGATAGATCTAACAAAGGAAGGTCAGACATGCCACTAAGTATAATATCAAAACCTTTACAGCAGCAAGTTCAAATAAAGTCTAACTGCGATCAATTGAAATGTGAAAACAGTCAGACTGCTCTTCCCGTGTTTCAATACCGAACATTTTCTTTCACTGTAAAACAACCATTTTGCCATTAGATCCTCATGTGAACAGATGCTACTTCCCATATAGCTACATGAAATCAGCTTTACACTGAACTGTGGAATGTTTGCTGTAACTCACCGCATTTATCAAAAAAATTTTTACTGGACTTAATTTTCATTAATGGTTAAAGCATTTTATATTCCATCATAATTCTAATTAAAATATTCTTCCTTCCTCTGGAAGATATCTTCAATAACTTCAGAACTATTGACACAAAAAGCTGAATGCAAATCTTACCATGGCGCCTCCAGCATGATAAACCTTTGTTGCTTTCATAAATACTTAAGTAATACAAATTTTTACTCATAATACTATTATCATTGCTGATATGGGGGCCTCTTTAGATCACCTAGTTCAATCAGATGCTCAGAGCAAGATCAGCTCTAGCAGGTTGCCTGGGATCACATACAGTTGCATTTTGAACATCTTCCAGAATGGAGACTCCCGGAGCCTGTTGCATTCAATCACTCTCACAGCGAAAAAGTTTTTTCTTGTATTTAAATGGAATTTGCTGTATTTTAATTTTTGTTCTGTGCTTCTTGTCCTGTCACTGAACAAAACTGAGAAGAGACTGGCTCAGTCTTCTTTACTCCCTGTTCCCTCAGGAATTTTTAATATTGATAGGATCCCTACTGAGCTTTCTCTTTCCTAAGCAAAATAGTGTCAACTCTTTCAGCCTCTCTTTGGCATATCAGATGGTCAAATCCCCTAAACATCTTCATGGCTTTTCTCTGGGCTCATTCCATTATGTCCATGTCTTGTACTGGGGAGCCCAGAACTTGGGCTGTAAAGTAAAATGAATTGTAGTTGCCTTTGCGTTGCTAATACAGCCTCTCAGTATGATTTTCAAAATGGTAAGGACTCACACATTTCCAAGAAATACAGTTTATCTGCAAAGCTGTAAGCTACTATGATCACAAAAACATTAAAAATTGTTATACACAACAATAACAACGTGTCATCAAAACTGTATTAAATATCAAAATAGTTATTAATAAGCTTAAAAATTCTGCTCATATAACATATGTAAAAAAACCCAAAACAGTTTTAGTTTTTATGGGCTGCTATGAACAGGACAATTTTCAGAAATACAACATTTTGTGATAGAAAAAGAATGGATGACCTGTTCACACTGCTTTTTTCTTCATATCAGTGAGATGCCCAAATTTCATTTTATGAGCAACATTCAACCCATTCTTTCTACTACCACAAACACAGACTCTAAAAAATGCCTATAAAGACTATAAATTCCAGCATGCTGCACTCCATCTTCATCTTGCTTTATCTGTCTAGATCCATAGTGCTCTGTTCAGGACACAGAATTTCACAATGTGTTTTGTTTTCTGCATGGATCTTTTTATAAAAGGTAGGGCAGCAATACCATTTTTATGAAGAATTTGTTGTGACATTTATGACCCTAACAGGTTGTAAATGCTGCTTCAGGTGAAGGAGACTTAACTTCCATTTTTCCTAACGATGAGTTATTGAGGTAGTAAGTGTGAGTTTTGCATCCATCTCATTCATAGCACACACATTCACTCATTATGTACTAAGGATACATTTCAGTAAAAGATTTTTTCACCCCAGTTCTTGCACATAAAATTTTATAGTAGTAACTTCAGCAGAAACCATTGAACAGTCAGTGTTACAGAGGTACTCTTAATTTTTATATATCTGAAGTACTGGTTAATCAATAAGAGGCCAGCAGATGGTGATGAAGAATATGCAGAATAGCTCCTGTGTTTTGAAACATCAGTATAAACTTAGGCATTGTAGACTTGAAGTGGTTTCCTGTGTGCAGTGCTTTACATCAGCTCTTAACAAAAGGCATGTATTAAAGTGAGTGCCTCTTATCCGAATGCTATATAACCTGCAATTAATGGTATAAACGGCTAGTATTTAATCGGGGGGGGGGGGAAGATATGCTGAGGCTTTTCAGCTATATCCTTGATACAAAGTCAGCAATTTGCTTACAGTGGGTAAGATTTTCTTTCCAGCAAAGAATCCAGAAAACAGGCTATGAGGTCTGTGCTAACAGTAGTTGTGGAGTTCAAGAAAATCATACAAACTGACAAAAAAGCTGGTTAGACTGCCCCTTGGTTTGCAATGTTTGATTGCCAAAAAAAAAAAAGTCAGCTGAGTGGCTGAATCAGAAACAGAATCACCTTTACTTTTTTTTTAATGAGTCGAGTGTTTGCACTAGACTGTATTCAAAGCACATAATTGTGCACATTTTTTTCAAGTTCAATTCCTACCTTGATTTGACATAAAACCTAAAAAAGTCTTCACATAGGCTGTAATAATTTCAAGGAATATTGTTTCTGGCTTAAAATCCAATTCTGTTTAACCATAACTTTTCAGCGTTACATGCAAAATATAGCAGAAAATAATATTTTGTATAGGAAGGTTTTCGTGTTTGGTGGTTTTTTTTTTGGTTGGTTGGTTTTTGTTTTGTTTGTTTTTGTTTGGGTTTTTTGGTTCTTTTTTTTTTATTTTGGGGGGTTTTGGGGGGGTTGGGTTTTTTTGTTTTTGTTTTTGGTTTTGTTTTTTGGTTTTTTTTTTGTGTTTGTTTTCAACAGTGAAAGAAAAAAGAATCTTGGAAGTACTTAAGAGTTCAGCTCACCCTTTCTAGCTGGTATGAAGAGCTGCTTGCTTCAATAGTTTCTTAGAGTCTGCTTGTGTAACTGCCAAGGAACAGTAACAAGACCAGTGGTGTGACTTCTGTGAGAGCCATAGATCAGGAGTCTAAGATTTAGTGAATTCCCCACCTTTGTCACCAGCAGCTACTCCTATGTTCAGCTCATCTTGGTGCTCGCTTGTGTTCCTGCTTGCCTACCAGTCTTGTACTCTGGTCTGCGAGACAGTGAATTACCAGGCAGAGAGAAGGAGCTACGGAAAAGTAGAAACAACTTCTCTCCTCTCCCTTCTTTCAACACCACTTCTTCTACCAGCAGCAATGACCGGAGGGAACTGGAGATTTGTTGTTCCCTCTCTTAGCTCCACACTCTCATGATTTCCTCTTAGGTGCTGTCATCACCTGATCTTTGTGGATGGTGGACATGGCATGAGTAGGGGTGTAGGTAGAAGAAGACAAGGCTGATAACATAAGGAGTAGTACCCTGTCTGTTCATTAATGGGCTGAAATAATTGCTTAATATCAGTTCCCTAATTTTTTTGCTGTTTATGGAAACTTCCCATATGCATGTGATTATGCTGCTTCCATCCACCATCGCTAAGGAAAATTACATACTTTGTCTATTTTTGTAGCTGGTTCTTACACACAGGAACAGAAAAATAAGAAAAGAAAAATATGATTCCTGGCTAAAATACAATGGGTCAGCTGCAGCATCATATGTCCACTGCAAGGTTTGAATGAATGGTGATAAGTCCTGATCTTCCCTTTCCTAGTCATGCTATAAAGATGAACTTACAAAACTGAAGTTCAATAGTTTCAAAGGCCTTTAAACACCTAGTGATTTATTAAGAACCCCATTAAAAGTGAAGAAATTTCAAGTATCTGTTTAGGACAGTGTCAATGACCGTACAAGGGCAGACCAAAGATCTATGTAAGCTGTTTTCTTGCCTTTGACAGTGGCAAATAGTAGATGTCTAAGGAACAGTATAAAGGGGAATACATGTAAGGATACTTCTTTTGGAATTCTTGTCCAGCCTTTAGTACTTTTTTGCCAAAAAAAAAAACCAAAAAAAAAAACCTACTGAATATCTTGCTTTCTTTAATCATTCTTCATATAGAAATGTTTCCTTTCCTCTGACAACCTCCATATTTCTTTCTCTGTACATAATTATCTGTTCATACCCATTGTCATTGTTATTTGTGTCTGAATAACTTTGACAGTTCTATGGTCATGTTCATGAACAAAAATATTAGCATTGCCCTATAATGTTCTTGGTAGGCATGTAGGAGATATTTCTATGCAAGCAAAAAAAGAAAAAAAAGTTTTAATTTGAATTTTAAACTTTTTTATTTTAAATTCATTATTTTTGTTAGATTATACTATTTTATAAAGTGCTATCATCATCTCTAACTTAATACTGAAATTTGTCAGTCTTAAGAATCACAACTGTTCTCCTAAATACAACCTTTTAAAAAAGGTCTATTGTTTAAATTTCTGTAAGTTCTTTGGTGGTGTTGTATGAGTTCTTTTAGGTGAGTTCTTATATGTTCTGTTTAATAAAAGCATAATTGCAGCCAGCCCTTAGCAGCATTTTACAGCTTTCGTATGTATTTCATTACATCAAAAGGAAAGACATAATGAATAATCCCACAGAATGCAATGAAAATCTGTTCATCAAGAGAAGTGCCTTATATTCTTAACTGTAATCTAAGGAATTAACTAATGGATCCTGGAATTGCTCCATTTTTGAAAAGCATCATTTATTCCCAAAAGATTGTCTCACTTAGGATTTCCTTTCACCTACAGCTGGGTGTATGTTTAACCTGATTTTTGAAACTATACGTTTCATTTTGTCAGGATTTACTGAAATAACGTGTTGCTTCTGTTACACTGAATGTCATAATATGCATAGTTTCCAATTTTTTTAAATTGATGAGTTAGAAAATGCAAACCTTACCTGTTGTGCATCTTCCCATTTCTCTTTGTTTTCTTCATCTAAGAGGTTACTAATGATTTGAAAGAAGTTCTGAAAAATCAATTAAATAAAAGACAAAGTAAAATGACCCTCAATGACATGAGCAGTCATATCCCTAAACTGACATTAAGAAAGTTTTCCTTTTTCTGTTATAAACGCAATTCTTCAGCCTATTTGCTGTCAGTGGAAGAGATAAAAAAAAATATTAGACCAATAAAATGGCACAAACATTTTACAATTAATTATTCATTTCTGACTATATAAACAGGTTCCATAGTACCGCTTTGCATAAAATAACTGTTTTAAACTTGCTAAACTTCAAACTGTTAGTGTTCTATTTTCAAATTGCTCTTATTCCAGAAACTAGACAACTATCTATTTTGCAAATAAACAAAGTATGCTTAGACAACACCAGGTTCTGGGTCACTAGTTTCTATTCCAAACCTGATTATGATCCTTAATGACAATAAATAGGGCATACAATGGTGTTTCATTGGTAAACACTATGTGAAACCAGGTGCACCTTACTTTTAAAAAGTTACATCTACCTCTGTTTTAGTAATTTCAAAAGAAAGGGAATAATTAAGTTCTGTGGCATTTTTACCTTAAACTGTTAATTTTTTTCTTTGATTCTCCTATTTATTTAACTATAAGAAAATCAAACAAACAAACAGAAACAAAGAAAAACCCAAATACAAATAAAAACAACAGAATTTAGCTTTTAAATCACACATTTTAACAATCACTTTCTTCCAACTGTTTGTGGAGAACTTTCTTTTCTAATTTTGTCTGCTCTCTCTACCAATTTGTATTCTCAACTTCTTCATCTTTAAAACCTAAGAATTTATGCAGTCTGTTCTTCTCAGGTCCATATCACTTTTTGTGCAGGATGTCAATTTTGTCTACAGCCTGCCAATTATAATTTATCTGTTCCTTCATAATAGATACATGTAGTTTCCACTGACCTTAGCTGAAAAGTGCAATTAAGATCCTTGCAACCTCTAAAAAATCTTTAAGTGGAATACAAATGATAGGACCCTATTGGAACTCAGATTAATGGTCATTCCTTCACCTGCCCTTACTTTTTAGCCATTTTGGGGGGATAAATAGGGCTTAAATAAGGTTTAAGAGAAAAGTAACTTTAATTCACTATTAATGAAAGTTCAAAGCATTCTACTGTACAGTAACTGAAATGAGAGCAGAAATAACTTCCAGACTTAGAGTACTATGGATACTGTGGCTATGCATGTAAAGATGTTAATTTCAAATTATGAGATATCACAGATACTTTATGTGTCTCACAACCATGTAAGTAAAACATTGTAGGGTACAAAATTAAACAAAACTTATGACAACTATTTTTTACATGAAAACTATTTTTCCATAAATCCATTTTTATCAGTTTAATCTACTTCTAACACTAACTCCTCGACAATTGAGAGGACACATCTTTTCCTCATCATTAGGAAGTTAATTATGCTAACCATAAAATTGGCACAGATAAAAACTGATTTAACTTTGCAAATTTAATATAGAGGCAACTGACACTTTGGTGAACGTGGGCGAAATAATCCTGTACATTAATAAGGATGCAATTCTTCTCTCGCTGAAGTCAAGAGCAAAATATCCATAAGCTTCAGTAACTCAAAACTCTACGAAAATAAAGGAAATGGCTCAGCAAGCTCCTGTGAAAATGACAAGCATGCATTGGGAGAGGATGATGGGGCTTAATGATAGGACATAAAAGAAAAATGTTCTCATGGTTTGGTCCAATTTCCAGTGATACAAAAGGGAAGTTTCCAGTCAAGCTGAAGATAATAAGAGAAAAATGTAGCTATGTATTGCTTATACTCCAGGAATACATTTACTCTTTTTCAGGTATTTGGTAGCAAAATAAAGCCTAATGAGAAGAGTTATGTTTAGTATTCATTACAAAGGATTTGCCAGTTTTACCAGGTTGGCAAATTATAATTGTGTAAATGCAACTTCAGCTGGGAAAGATGTACAGCTTTACTGGTCCCCCAAGTAAAATAAACTATACTGGCCAAAGCACATTCATGGCACTATAACCACATCTACTCTAGGACATAATGATTTTGGTGAAGAGTCAGTGTGAGAAGGATTTTGTGTGAGGAAAACACTTTTAAAAATATGATAATTTTGTGCTTTTCCAGTGTAACACTGTGGAGATGCAGTGGACTGAAATTTTAGCTAACTTTAACTTGTTAGGGTGCCAGCAACAGCCTTGTGTAGCAGCATGGAGCCCAGTGTGGGATAATTTATCATACTAAGGAGCTGGTTCAAAGCTAGCTTTGCACTACATTTCAGCCACTGATTCCCCTGCAGAAACTATTTAAGCCTTAATTGCAAAAGTATACATGTCTGTGTAATGAGATATATCTGACAGTAGCCTAGATTGACTCAAAAACACTCAGGAGTTATAAATGTTTCTTACAGATGATAAATTATATGGTTTTGCTAATAATGTTATGTGTTCATTAAATTTTATGTTTTAGTTATATGAAAGCATTAAAATGACCAATAATTAACAGAAATATATGTGAAAAAGCTTATAAATAATCCTAGACTCAAGTACAAATAAAAGATAAGCAATATCTGATTTAATATATACTTTGTACTTGCCTATAAACCATAAATGATGTATATGAACACAGTGACAAGAACATCTTGTTTCTTGAGATCCCTTTTTTTCTCTATTTCTAACCCTGCTTGATATCATATTTATGGTAGCTGTGGAGGCTGAGATGTATGAAGATTGTTCAGTCAGCAATACCACTGCTTTATTATTAAACAGAAAGACGATTAAATGGCTTTGCTGCTTCAATAATGAATACATATGAGATGCACTCCAAAAATGTGACAGGGTAATAGGGGTTAAAAAGCCTTTCATCTATTTCGACTATTCTCTTGTTTGCTGCATTAATGCTGCAAGAAACAACATTGCTTTTTGGTAAAATGGTTGACAGGTATGAAGGCTAAATGTTAGAAGCATTATGGATGTGATCTGATGGTATTATTGCAGTAAACACTGGACCTCCTTGTAGAATCAAACTCCTTCCTTTCAAGGCAGGGCTTATGTATTACTGAACTGGCCACTACAGAAAATGCGACAGCCTGAGTCAAACTCTGAAGTCCTTTATTTTTGCCCAGGCTTTTTTGAGGATAATGCCAGTTACAGTCAGGAATGGACAATTATGTTTTCCCAATATGATTTCCTTCCTTTCAATCTTTTTTTCCGTAATACAATGGCTGCAGTTCTCTGCTCCAGTCCAAATTCTTTGACCCTCTCTGCAGGCATAAAGCTGTCATAAATCCTTTTATACAGCTAGAGAAGAATTCCTTGCTAGGAGGAATTAATGGATAGCCTTAAGTCACCTCCACTTTTGAATTTCAGCATAGGGAGTGTGTAGGGAGGGAAGGAGGAAGTTAGGGGTAAGAAAGCATTGTGCAATCCTACTAATCCCTGACTGACAGCAAGGGTTCTTGTGGCTAATATAGATGAGATTATACCACTCTAACTTCTTTGGGAGAAACCTTGTCTCCTGTTGGTCTCTGGATCAGGGGATTATACAAGTTACTTTGCCATTCTCTCCTGAAAGGTAGTTCTTTTCCTGCCATCCTGCCCTTAGAAGGTACTTCAAGCACTCTTAGACGAGCTCTGGAAAGTGTTCCAAAATGTTGCTTATATTATGCTTATATAAAACTTTAATTATCTTCCAGGTAGAATTCTTCTTACACAAGTAATAGTAAAGTGGCCGTCTCGTAGTCTTAGTGTACCTGCAGTGTACTTTGAAATAATCCTCATATGAAGAGAAAGATCTTGCTTGTAGAATAATTGCGTGGCTCTTGTTTTCTGTTATTTCCGCTACATCCTGATGCAGGATAACTTCCCTGTTTAACTGCCTCATACATGGTTATTTTTCTGCCTTACACTGTATATGCAATGTACACATAAATATTGTTGCAAAGAAAAAAGGTTAAAATATGCAAAAAGAAAACCAGTCATATAATGAATAACTTGGCACTAGACATGCATACTTTAGAAGCTTTGTTCTCCTTTTGGTATCTGTCTGCCTAAACAAGTGGCATTTTCTATGCAGCACATCAGGCAGTAGCATCTTTGTTTTGAGTAATTAGCCTGAAATTTTCAAAATTGATCTCACTTTTCTGGTCATTCTTTTTGTTATGGAATCTCTGGCACTATTCAGGAATATTAATACTGGCTATAAGCCAGAGATTATAGACAGTTGAGAGACTATCCAGATAGATGGAATGTATAAGAAACAAACATAGTCAGACATACACCTTTTTCTTTCTCACTTTTAGTGAAAGTGGAAGTGTTGTTTTTGTATGGACCTTAAAAAAATACTACTACCCTTAATTCATAATCTATTGTTCTAACATCACACGAAATGATAAATTATTACTTTCAGGAATTTTAAACCTCACTCATGCTTTTCTGATAATTTATTTAAAAGAAAGAAATAACACCTAAGAAATTCTACTTTTTATCTAGTGCAAAAATTCAAATGGAATTAGAACACCACATAGAGTCTCTTCAGAAAGAATAATCTTGGTGGTTTTGTGTAAATTAATTTAATTTTCACTTTTTTGTCACTTACTTTGATGATGGTCTAGAAAGTATGAAAATATGTGATAGTGAAAATAAAAATTAAATATGATCCTCCAGAGTATGGTAGCATATGACGTACACTTACATATGGGAAAATTTGGGCTTCTCAGAAATTGACAGTCAAGTTTGAACTGATGTGACTGAGCCAGGATTTCATTTTATATCAACAGAAGTTAGTAACAGGAAGATTGCTTAATATATCCACTGTGCAAAACATATGCTTAATTCTAAGTTCACTTACTTTCCTGAACATTCTGCATTGGTTTTAGGATTTTACCTTAGCTTGCAATTTGTAAATAATTTTTCTAACTTTTTTTTTTTCTTTTTGAGTTTCAGTGCCTTTTTTTTTTATCTGGGATTTAAAAGCTCTTGATATTTAGGCATCCTAACATGAAATACAGTTATTTCTTTGGTTTTGGAAATCCTTCCTTCTTTCCTTCACAATATGGCCTTTCCTCTTCACTTTAAAACGATTAATCAAAAATACTAAAATAGTACTAATCATTTTGCCAGGTTCTGTCAGAATACTATTACAAATTTTAGAAAGAGTTCTACATTGCTGAAGTGAACAGAACTTTTGGCACTGCCATTAGTGGGAAAAGAGTCAAATTCTCTCTAATCTATGTAAACTGCAAATGACCTGATCTGCTAACCCCATGAACAAAAGCACTTGTACTAAGCAGTTTCTTAAAGTTTGTTCTACCAGATTTCTGTAGTGGCTGTGAATCATGAAGTAACACTGGGCTATCAGATTGCTGAATGCATGAAAGAACTTCAAAAAATATTACTTTCAGCTGGCCAACAACAAATGTGGGTTTATTATGGAAGTTAATTTTTCTTTCTGCATAGAAACCCAAGAAAACTGAATATTAATAGCAGGCTCATGAAAACTTAACTCTGGAAAAATTGTCTTTTCCAAGATACCTCCCTTTATCTGCCTGTATGTATTCCAAAATGTATTTATAATCTATGCTTACCTTCACACAAATACGTACACATGACCTGCACCAATAACTTCATTAGTAATGTATGAATGATCATGAAGCTCTCTTTTTCATAAATAATATACAGATCTACCTTCTTGGTATTCTTTTTCAGTACATCTATAGTCTTTGAAAAATGTCTACAGTTCTCAGATATAGATGCACCAATATCCTGACCTAGCAATCCTGAGAAATACTTATTTTAATAAACACTACACGCTGAGTTGTACAGCCCATTATGCTCATGTAAGCATAGTAGCTTTAGCTCTGACAGTATTTTAATTGGCCTCTTGCACAAGAATTCTAATCTAACACATGAAATAGAAAATTCATATCAAAAGTACTATCCACCACTCCTGTGCACTTTTAATGAAGTTTATTTATTTGAACTGAAGAAGAAATGCCAGAATTACATAACTAAACACTGTGGATAGATTTTGAACTGAAATAAACTAGGACAAACAACACTAGTGAATTACTTAGTGCAAAAAAATACCAACACATCAATCAAATCAAACCTTGAAAGAAAAAGACACTAAAATAAATGTTGCAAAGAAAGAATTTTACATTTTTCACTTGCTGCATTGTTTGGGGTATTTCTCTCATTAAATGTAGCCAAGTCTTTTCTTATTTTACACTTCCACCTTAGTTTTATGTGAACAATGTTTATGTCTCTCATTCAGAATATTTCATTTCCTCGTGGATAAAATAGGTGACATGCAGTATACTGACATAAACTCCATCAATTGAAACATTGCCTTTACAATGTATCTCTTACCTGCACTCCATCAGACGCAGGGATATAGCTTGCTCTTTTAAATGTGTCTGTAACATTTCTGAGAATTTCCACAGAAATCAGAAGGTCCCCTGCATAAAAATTTTTCCTCTGAGTCAAATCCAGTAGTGTCTTGGTTACTTGGGACATGCCATCACCAGCCAGCACCCTCTGTCCCTTGGCAAGGTGCTCTTTAATCTGTACCAGAAGAACAAAATTAATATCAGAACCTACTTTACTGAGAAAAAGGTATGATAAAGTATAAATACAGACAAAAATATTAAATATTAAAGCTATTATAATGTTAAAAACATTCTAACAAAGTTCATAGTGTTAAAAAAAGGCAAAATAGTCTATGATGACAGTTATTACATTTATTAGAGAATCATGGATTTTATACTGAAAGATTCTGAAGTTTTCCTGTTTCACCCATTTGTTTCTCTTTGGACACCAACAATTTCTCAACATCTATGTTCTCAAAGAAACTTCATGGGCTGGACTGCGGCTTTAGTCTACTGCCATGATGTAGCAAGGAACAGCTGTACTACCAATGTTGCCACCCATTAAACAACTAAGGGCTCTGAAAAGGCTAAATGCTAAGGCAGTTGTTGTTATAGTCTCGTTCACTGTAGGAAGGCCAACTTGGCTAGTCAATACAAGAGTAATGGTTTATGGGGAAGCAGATTATGGTGCTCTCTTCTGTTAATAAAAGTGTTAACTTGCAGCAATCCTGTTTGTTTTTTCAGGAAATGCAAATCAAGTTATGAATTGCTCTTGTGTATCGGGCAAGAGAGAATACTTTAGTCGTAGCTGTCCCAGCAGATCTGTACAGGGTTAGTGTTAAAGGTAATCCAAAATGTATATACTGGTAGAAGAATCAGCTGAACTTGTGGATATGATTAATTCTTAAAGCTGACTCAGCCCTCCAGAAAGATGCATAGTATATCACAAAGATGTCACAAGGCCAGCCAAGGCTGAAAAAGAGTGCATGGTTTATACAACCTATTTTAAACATACATAGGAATTTATGTATAAAACCAAAAATTCTTCCAAATTGAATCTAAATTAAAGATAAATTACCTGAGACAGACCTCACTTTAAGCAGGAGGGCTGAAAAGAAAATTCTATACAACTGGCAACCAAAATGCTGACATCTCTGCAAATGTGTCTTCAATTATTTTTTTAACTTGGTGTTATTAATGACATATAGATGGAAGGATGACTAATGTAACATAATTTGATAATGAAGTGGAAGGAAGAGTGTAAAGATACTTTTCTCACTTCCAGATCTTGTCAGCCACCTTGTTTGGCTATGTGGGACTTCATTAGAAAGCAAAACAAAATAAAGCCCACCAAACCAAATAAAAAGATAGGATATATCATAAAAATAGTACATTTATTAAAAGAGTTCAAAATAACTTCCATGAAAGAAATGTAAAAAAATGCAATCATCATCTAACATACATACACAATCTAAATAAGGGTTTTTCCTGCTGTTGGGTCCTATTTTGGTTACATTCTGAACCAGTCTTGAGATAAACTAGATATATGAAACACAGCAGGGGCTGGGCAAAGTGGCTTCTTCAATTTATGTCTATGGCCTTAAGTCATCCTTCTAGCAGCTGGGGATTGTTATGGATGACAACAGGCTTTCCCAAAACCTAGAAATACTTAAGACTTGGAAGAACACCTGCCCACTGCAGCATGGACAGGGAATGAATCTACTCTATCCCATACAGAGGTACAAGCATAACTGTATGATCCAATACTAAAAAAAAAAAAAAACCAAAAAAAACAAACAAACAAACAAAAAAAATCGGTGGGTAGAATTGAGGCAGGTTTTTGGTGTTTTTATTTTAACAAATATTTCAGCAGAAATACCTCCCCCAGTCTTCAGAATACTGTAATAAGTAATTAGGCAAGAAGCTTGCTTGCAGAAATCCTTCTGTGTATTTTCTATTCATTTTAGAAGAAGGCTTTGAAAGTAATTTTATAGGAGAATAATAGTGGAGAAAAAGGTGTAAGAATGGAAGAAAATTCATTTGACTAAACTCAGGGATCTGATATTGTATGCATAACATTCTGAACTGCTTTCTTGGGAATAAGTGAAGGCAAGCAAAGCTTGATTCGTAATTTTTCCTGTGAAATGTTGCCATTTGCTGCTTCTGCTCACATGCTGTGTCTGGGTAGCAAGTTAAAAGGGCATCAGCTAACACAGTAACACAGAATAGTAGAACTTTTGCTGGAACTCGTCCAGCTCTTCACTGACCTCAGAGCATATTTCCAGATTTTGAGGATTTACAACATTCAATGTGTCTTTAGTGAAGCCCAAAAGACATACAACATAAAAGACAGTCCATAAAGCTGAACTTCCAAATCTAACATGTGCCTCAGGATGTACTGTTGGACAGACATCACTTGAAGGCAGAGCTTCAGAAAGAACAAAGATGTTCTTTTAATTTCAGTAACAGCAGCAACATGATCAGTCCTCACAAAAACTACTGTGCTTTTATGCTTGTTCAAAACACTAGCCGGAATGCTGTCAAACTATTTAGCATGCTATTTTATATTGCACTATTCTACTTCCTTTTGCTCCATCTCTATGTTCAATCCCCATTTGTTTTTCCATGCTCCCGCTAGACTCTAAAATCACATTTTAAAGAGGGCATGACCAATTTGTTGCTGGTTTTGTACCAGGCATAGCATACAGAAGTCTTGGTCTCAGCTGCTTTTGGAATGCAAATAATAAAATGATCATGGTTTTGGCTGTTTTTTAGGCTTTTGAGCAAGCAAAGTTCTGTTTTCAGTGAAAAATTTTACAGATCTGTAGCAGCAGAAGTGGGAGCTGTAGTGTACCCTTTAGTGCTCTCAGCAAGACATTTTGATTGCTTTTGGACACAATGATAAAAAAGGTCTAGCAAGTGCCTGCAATGTCAGAGGACTAAATTATTACACCTACTTCAGAAGTAGTCAGGGTTGTGGTATGGGTGGTTTAAAGTACCTCAGAATAATTGGCTGTTAAAATTACAGCTCAATTTGGAACTGTTTTTAAAAAAATGGCATACCCAGAAAGCTCAGCTTCCCAGCACAAGTACCCTTCTTCCCTAAGGCCACACCACTCATACACAGCTTTGTGAGCATCTTTTTTTCACCCTCTCAAGTTCCAGTTTCTTTCCCCGATCCTTAGCTACCCCACCAGACTCACACTGCCTTGAGTTAGACTAGCAGTATACCCTTAGAAGCAGCATAACAAAACAGAAGGTTGCAATGTATTTAGGTAAGGAGAAGTGGGTGAAAATTAGAGTTAGTTAGTAGAAAGTTTTGACTACAAATAAGCAAGCAAAGTACCGGGCAGGGTAAGAATTAACAGCCTCTTTAATTATCAGTTTATTACATAACGTATTTTCTTGTAAGAAAGCCTACACTGCTAAATGTGACTTTAAAATCACAGGCCATTCACTCAGTTGGTAGCTGGTACGACACTTTTAAAGACAATGAAGATATCCAGATTAGTATGAGTTGGAGGTAGTGGATTACTTGGACATCTACCACAAAGATCTTTCAGTGTGAAAATACAGAATACTCTCATGAGTAATTAGTATGTTTTTCTCACCATACTGCTTATTTTCTATGCTATGGTCACTGTGGTATTATGCACTGCCCAAGAAAGCTGTTTTGGTCACCACTGTAGAGCCTTGTAGTTCTCTGTGAAGGTCATTTTTTAGTGGTCTTACAGGCAGGCTCGTTAAAAATAAAGTTTATGAGCCAAGAGATCGCGAAATGAAGCAGCTGTTAAAGTGATACTTCAGTTGTCATCCCAACCTCTAGCCGCCTGCGCTATATGGCTGCATACTTGAAAAATTACTGAGATGTTTAACTGGACTTTGACTCAGGGTCCAACTGCCTTTGTCCCTCAATTTATCAGAAAGTATGATATAATAAAAATGCCTCTTTACAAAGTCAGAGCTCCTAGGTCTCTGCATTGGAGTACAAATTTATTACTGCATAATAATTGCTGCAAACTTAACAGCTAGACATGGTTTAAAAGGACAGAAAACAATGAACCCTCAAGAAACCTATAAAAGATTGAAAAGAATGATTAATTTGAAGAGTAACTACACCATCATCTTTTGTTCATTGTTTTTCAAGATGATGTTGGATTCATGGCAAGGTATTACTAATGATGTCATTAACACATTTTATGGTAGTGGGGCCTAAAAGAACTCAAATTAGGAAGCCTTATATAGAAGCGAGGGAAGACAGTTTGAAATAAAAATTTATCCTGAAATTGCTCTTAATCTGCAAACCACTTTGCTTTGCACTTTCACAACCCAACACTATTTTGTAAAATATTTTTCATAATGCTCTTAAGATGCAGCACAGGAAAGAATATTCACATCACAACTATAACATGATGTCATTTTGAGAAAGCTCTTCCTTTCAGATATGAGAAAAACTTCATTACAGGGTGTTTTCTTCTGATTATCAGCAGACAGTCTTTTAACTATTTTAGTGCAGAATCTAGAAGTTTCATTTACTTTCACTTAATATAATTAATTATTTACAATGTATTTATTTTCAGGCTGTTTCAGTGTTCAGGAATATTATTTAATCTGTCTTTTAAAAGAAACAGAGTAGGTCTAAAGATACAGCTATGTATGTTCAAGTATGTATCTGAATGTTTATAATCTAATGTTGTGTAAGAGTCTTTTTCCTTTTCTATACACTCAACATTTTATGAAGGAGATTGTTAAAGCAATACAGAATAATTTTTCACTTTGTCATCAGTGAAATTAGTTAGTAGTCTCAGTCTAGATCATGATAACATAGTAATAAATAAATAGTATCTGCAGAGAGGAAGGAAATCACATATTCCCTTTCCTTATAATAGAAAAGGAAAAAGTAATTGTGTTAAGAAAGATTAAGGATATATATTAAAGAAAACTTTTCAACTGTAAAGGAAATAATGTACCATGGTTTACCTGAATAGACTATGCAGTTTTCCATGTGGGAAGCCTTAATAACAGTCAAGAACAACAAAATGCTGGAATAATGCAAGTATAGCTGATTCTGATGGGACAGAAGTTTGGGCTGGATGATCTTACGAAATTCCTTCCAGTTCTATAATTCTGTAACAGGTCCCTCTAAATATTCTGAAACCCATACTAAAGCCTCCTCTAATTTACCTGAACCATAAATGTCAAAGTTTAAGGAGTGCCCTGAAACCAAACTTTTACCACTGTCATGGTATGCAATCTGCTGCACCAAATTTCTGCAGATACTGTGCTGCAATCTGCCCCTGTGCACTCTGCTGAAATCACTGCAACCCTGTGCTTTAAGGAACTTATTCCAAATTTGCATTGATGAAGAGAAAAATTAGGATTGTTTTACTATATACAAACAGTTGTCCCACTGTCATATGCTTCTAAATTTTCTTAGGCAAAATACTCCTCAAAACTGTTATTTTCAGAGAAAAGCCAGCTTAATCACAGAGAATCCTGTGCTGCTCTAGACATTCATCTCAGGCAAACTAAATCTCTGCACAGACGTCAGAGAAGCAGTATGTGCTCTTCTATATGTGATGAGGTGATTGAAGAATCTTTGAAAAAAAATAAAAATCTAGTATCTGTGGAAGTCTAACATGTTTTTAGAAAAAGAATGTGACCAGCTCAGAGGTATGCTTGGTTCTTTCCATACCCTCTTTCTCTACACTCTTTCACAAGAAGACTTCTATTATTTTGCTCAAGATATTTTCTTTTTTTTTGGCCATTTTAAATGATTCCATACCTTTTTTTTAAACCATCATCATCAGTATTATCAGTCATTCTAGTCCTTGAGGTATAACCACCAATTAAATGACAGAAAAGAGAGTAACAAATGCCTCTAGGGATGAGAAATGAGTAATCATTAAACAGATCACTTCTTTTGGTGGTTTTTTTTTTATTTAATTTCTTTCTTATCACTGTTTGTTGACCAGGATTTCTATTATTGTTTTATTAAGTACTGCTATTAAATGCTTCAATTATCTGTGATTAAATCCTGCTCACGTTGGCATGCTGTGTGAGAGATCTTCTTGTTATTATTGTTGTTTCCTTTTTTAACCAGAGGGCATGTCTTCAAGATTTGTGTTATCTATGTATAATGTAACATGACAAGAGCAAGAGTTGAGAGGAAAAGAGAATGACGACTCTGACAGGGTTGTTTTCATTCTATGACAGGTAAAGTCTCCTGGCTCTCCACACTCAATAGCTGAGGTTGAGGGGGTGGCGAAGGGACATGCTACAAATGATTTGTCTTTCTTTTATTATAGTATGTGGTCATCCAGGTAAGTATGTGACCCTAAAACTTAAAGCTCTGATTAAATGCTTCAATTTATATGTTTATTTGATTTTAACCAATTTCTGGATTTACTTGATTTTTTGTTTCTATAGAGTTCTTCCAATGATATTCACTTTTGTTTGCAGGGCAAACCAGCGTGGTTTCTTCAAGAGAATTAGCATTATTTGGAGCCCTAATTTCTGCGTGGGAGTACAGCAATAAGTAGTAGAGCAAAAGAAAAATCTTTTGTGCCTCACATACTTAAATCTGAGCCTAAACATGGTGGGGGAATACAGCAAATGAAGTAGTGGACAAAAAACCAGGGGAATGAATGTAAGTGTAAAGTGCTGTGACCACTTCTTTGCCTCTAGCTGTCTAGCCAAATTCTTGCAGTCATTCTGCAGCTATGTTGGAATGAAGGTTCCTGCAGTTCTCATAGACTTCAAGGGAAAAATTAGATTAATTCTTTCTTTTTTGAGCTCTTAAATGGCTGTCATCTCTTGTTTTACCTCTGGTCATACCCTAGTCAGTTCACCTGTTGGCTGCACTGTTGGTTGGTTTGGAATATCAATGCAATGAGGGAACGCAGCTCTTGCTGCAGCAGCAGACACAGCAGCAGCAGCAGAAACCAGAGGAGCACATTTCATTTAACAGAGATTACTCTTCGGTAAACCAGACATGGAAAGATGATTATGGCTGCTGAGAAGATAGTGGGGACCTTTCTTGAATTTAACAAGTGGAAATCGTTGACTACTAAAAAGAAAATATGCAAAAGCAGAAAGGAAGAAAAACAACTTACATGGTTGAATTAAGTTGTGATGTGCTTAAGCAGAAAACCAGGTAAATGTTTGGGGAAAACATTGTATAGCATCTCTAAGATTGAGATGCATGTAATATGTTGGTGAGATCATAAAATCGTTTAGGTTGGGAAGTACCTTTAAGATCATTGAGTCTAACCAGTAATCTAACACTGCCCAGTCCACCACTAAACCTTGTCTATCAGTGTCATATCTATGTGTCTTTTAAATATCTCCAGGGATGGTGAATCCTCCAGCTCCCTGGGCAGCCTGTTCCAATGGTTGAAGAAGTTTTTCCTAATATCTAATCCAAACCTTCCCTGGCACCACTTGAGACCCTTTTCTCTTGTCCTATCACTTGTACTTGGGAGAAGAGACCGACACCCACCTCGCTACAACCTCCTTTCAGGTAGTACTAGAGAGTGATAAGTTCCCCCCGAGCCTCCTTTTCTCCAGGCTAAACAACCTCAGTTCCCTCAGCCACTCCTCATGAAACTTGTTCTCCAGACCCTTCACGAGCTTTGTTGCCCTTCTTTGGACCCTCTCCAGCACCTCAATGTTTTTCTTGTAGTGAGGACCCAAAACTGAATACAGTATTCAAGGTGCAGCCTCACCAGTGCCAAGTACAGGGGGATGATCACTGTCCTGGCCCTGCTGGCCTCACTATTTCTGATACAGGCCAGGATGCCATTGGCCTTCTTGGCTGCATGGGCACAAGCTGGCTCATGTTCAGCAGCCACCAATCAGCACCCCCAGGTCCTTTTCCACCAAGCAGCTTTCCAGCCACTCTTCCCCAAGCCAGTAGCATTGCATGGGGTTGTTGTGGCCCAAATGTAGGACGTGTTACTGAGCCTTGTTGAATAGCATACAATTAGCCTTGGCCCATCAATTCAGCCCAAACAAATCCCTCTGTAAAGCCTTCCTACCCTCCAGCAGATCAACACTCCTGCCCAACTTGGTGTCATCTGCAAACTGAGGGTGCCCTCGATCCCCTTGGCCACGTCACTGACAAAGATATTAAACAGAACTGACCCCAATACTGAGCCCTGGGGAACACCACTTGTGACTGGCTGCTAACTGGAATTAACTCCATTCACCACAGCTATTTGGGTTTAGCCATCCAGCCAATTTTTTTACCCAGCAAAGAGTAGACCCGTCAAAGTCACAAGTAGCCAGCTTATCCAGGAGAATTCTGCGCCAAAGGTTTTGCTAAAGTCTGGGTAGAAAAAATCCACAGCCTTTCCATCATCCACTAAGCAGATCATCTTGTCATAGAAGGAGATCAGGTTAGTCAAGGAGGACCTGGCTTTCATCAACCCATCCTGACTGGGCCTGATCAACTGGTTGTCCTGTCTGTGCCACATGATGGCACTCAATATGATCTGGTTCCATAACCTTCCTTGGCACCAAGGTCAGACTGACAGCCTGGTAGTTCCCCAGATCCTCCTTCCAGAACGTCTTCTAGATGGACATCACATTTGCTCACTTCCAGTCAACTGGGATCTCCCTGGTTAGCCAGGACTGCTGATAAATGGCTGAAAATGGCTTGGTGAGCACTTCCGCCAGCTCCGTCCATACCCTTGGGTGGATCCCATCCAACCGCATAGACTTGTGTGTGTCTAAATGGTGTAGCAGGTTGCTGACCATTTCTCCTTGGATCATGGGGGCTTCATTCTGCTTCCTGTCCCTGTCTTCCAGCTCAGAAGGCTGGCTACCTGGAGAACAACTGGTCTTACTATTGAAGACTGAGCAAAGAAGGCATTAAGTATCTCAGCTTTTCCTCATCCTTTGTCACTATGCTTCCCCTCACATCCAATAAATGATGAAGATTCTCCTTAGCTCTCCTTTTGCTTTTAATGTATTTAAAGAAACATTTTTTATTGTCTTTTACAGCAACAGCCGGATTAAATTCTAGTTGGGCTTTGGCCCTTCTAATTTCCTCCTTGCATAACCTCACGACATCCTTGTAGGCCTCTTGAGTTGCCTGCCTCTTCTTCCAAAAGTCATAAATTCTCTTTTTTCCCTGAGTTCTAGCCAAAGCTCTCTGTTCAGCCAGGCTGTTTTGAGGTGCATATTTATGTTGGTGGGATCGAGCACTGTAATTTCATGAATGGAGAAGGTACCACAGTGGCTTTAAACATATTTCACTCTTCTGATTCTAAGCTGCTCATTTTTAGTGCCTATTGTAATATACAGTTATAAAAAAAGCAGCCATTCACTTGGGATAAAGCAGTTGGTTTCTAGCCTACATATTTCATATAAGTGGCTGAAGTATAAGGTTGTTTCCTCTACTTGGCAAAGTGCATATTTATTTACACAGAGTAAAGCAGATCTGTTAGGAGATAGAGAAAGCAACAGTAACTTTATAACAAGGTATTTAAAGCACTCAAACATCCAACATTTCAGTCCATACAATAAGTTTGGCAGGGCAAAGCAGTCAGAGCTTTCTCAAAACCAAGTAAGTGCCCTCATCATCAAGCAAACAGCAATACAGAAGTCATTAGCTTTTATCTGAAGATTTAATCTTCTCCCAGGCAGAATGGGAAAATATTAGTGAGGCAGGGGAAAACTGTTGCCTGCCATAATCTCTTGATCAGTTGCTTTCTGATGTGAGAGAAAACAGTTTGCTGTGCTTCTGTCAAGAATTGCAGGTGACAAAACAGAGTTGGCTCCTGCCAATTCTGGGCTTACCATGGAGGCAAGGTAAGGAAAGCAGATCATTTACCAATACAACTTCATTGCCCATCAAAGGCTGCAAAGGTGAAGAGCTGGCAAATACCAATATAAGGATAGACTGAAGCAGAAAAAAATGTTGCTAACTGAGGCCTGTACATTCAGATCGATGAAACTAAGCCTGGTTGCCTTGCTCTGCGGCTATATAAAAAGAAGTGAAGCAGTAAACTAGCAAAAAAGGAGCAGTAAATTTTTTAGGAGGAAGCCTTTCATTCCCCAGAGTATAGCAGTCATTTCAGTGAGGAGTACATGGACAGGCTGATATGCTGCCCTTGTAATACGATTTGGAAAAACAAAATCATCTCTAATGAGCTGCAGCTGAGCAAATCATTATTCACCTCAGAGTTCTTTTTATCAAATTATATTTTAGCCAAGCACTTGCAAAATGTGAATAACGCTGCTGTGGAAAAAGGGGAAACAAAATTACAGTATGAACTAGAAGCAGCAGAAATGCATTTTTATGGCCATATTATCAGTTTGATATGCAAAGATTCACCTGCATAAGTTCCTATAATCCTTCAGAAGTGCTAATATCTTGACACCAATGTGATATTTCATATGTAGATATTTCCATATTAACTCTCAAGAGTTAAGAGGTTTTCTGGTTTTCCAACTTCTTTCTGATAGAAAAGCAGCTCAAGCGCACAAATGCATGTTTGTTTTAGGTGCTATATCACTCAAATTGGCACAAATTAGTACCTTATTTTTATCAAAGCAACTAAATGTAGAATTTAATCATCCAGGTTTAAAAACTGTGCTACATAGGTTTAGAAAATGGGCTGTATAAGTAGAGCTTTTCTGATAATATTGGAGATGACCTTCAGAACCAGTGGCTTGATGACAGGCTTTAATCTTCGTCAATATTTATGAGCGTAGTACAAATCTCATCCAAACCAGAGTGTCCAAAAGCTTTAGAGGAAGTCTCACTTTAGGTGAAAGGGCTATTCCAGTGTGTGGTGAGTCAGTGATATATTACCCTCATATTTTAAGTAGATCCCTCACAAAAATATCTTTTTTTTCAATTCAATAAATCCTATAACTTAGAATACCTGCATAATAGTAGAAAATAGAAATAGCCCTGTATATTCAAGTATTATTTTCTCCATTTACACAAAATCAGTTTCTAATACTCTGTGGTAAGATCTTGTTCATTAACAGTTTTCATTAAAATTGGTCATGCAGGCTTCAGATATTGATTTCATAGAGAGCTCATAAGCTATGAAACATCATTCCTCTTCCTTACAAACTATTTTAATCTCATTTTCATTTGCCGCATTAGCTCTGATTCATGTCTCTTGTTTCTTGGGTTTGATTTTTTTTGGGGGGAGACTAGTTTCTTTGTTTCGGTCAGGGTTTTTTCTTTTTTGTTTTGTTTTGTTCTGTTTTGGCTTTTGTTTGGTTGGGGTTTTTTTCCTTTTTTTTTGTAGATGTCTATCATCCATAAAATGAATTAAGAATATTGAAGAAGCCTTTAAGTTTGAAGCAGTTGTTCATACAAATGATGATGTAGGATACTCCTAATGCTGGGGTCTTACTTCTTAGTCTTCTTGCTTGTAGCATACCAAATTTGATGGGCTTCAACAGGGGATGAAAATGTAATTAACTCTTATCTGAGGCCTTTTTTCTCTGGGATACCATCTGAGGTAGGCCTGTGGGCTCCTAATCACTGATTCTGTTCTTAATCCTGCAGTCACTCACATCCAGTCACAGAACAAATAGTTGAATGTCTTAGTCTCAGGAAAGATTTTACCCTGTTTATACAAATGAACAAAAAAAACCCCCAAAACAAACAAAGCACCAAAGCAAATTTCTCATCAGGTCAAATCCACTTGAGGTTTGCTGGTTGAAACTTGAAAGAACATGAGGATTGAAAATTAAAAAAAGAAAAAAAAAAGAAAAATTTTGGAGAATGCGTTCTCCATTACCTTTTACAGGAAGGACTAGATATCTTCCTATGAGAGATATGGTAGTTCAAGAAGAGGTCATGAAATAAGTCTTGCTTATTAAGCATGACAGCCCCCTTCTGGATTGAACATTTAGAAATCAATAAAGACCAAACCAGAAATTAGATATTATGAGAACAATTGTTGCAGCAAGAACAATTAATAGCTCACTAATATACAGTTGAAATGCTATAAATTAAAAAAAATTAGAAAGACTAAATTTGAAGTTTGGTTTGTCTCAAGGTATCAATTACACAGCCCAGCTGGCTAGATTGTGGAAACCAAAATACATACATGCACTTTATTTACTTTGTGCCACAAGATTCACTTTACAATCTGTAATGCTAAACCTAACTTGACAGTGTGTTCAGTCAGTGGAGTTGTGCAATGTCTGATCTATTTACAAAATTTCAGGTATGCAGAATAATTCTTTAGAATATTTTGGAGATATCTTTCTTTTATGAAAACATATCTCAGAAAATAGCAGTCCAAATTAACTAGGAACTAGCTAAAGTAAACAATTTTAGATAAAATAACTAGGTAGATCATTTCTTCCTTCCAGATCAAAAGAAGATAACAAGCAATGAAGAGAATACTTCATAATATTATACATTCTAAATCTGGGTCATTAGATCATCATCTAATCTGTCTTTCTCTACATAACAGTCCATTAAGCTACCAACAGATACTCTTTAAAGATATTAAAATATACAAGTTAGACCAAAGCTGTTTAGTTTTCAGAAAATGGAAGTATTTGCCAAAGTTAGAAAGAAAGAATACATCCATAACTTCTTCTACAGCAGTAACTGATTTGGTAAAATGGTCTGAAAACTCAAACTATGTCTATCCCACAGAGAGGAAAAAAACCTTCAAATTTTGAGAAAGCAAGGAAATTTCTCCCTCTTAACTAAAATCTGGTGATGAGTATGTGACCAAGAACTATCCAGAAGGAACTGAAGAAAGGATATCCCCTGCCACTAGATCTTACTTAACCTTACTTCACCTCCATCCACAATATAACAGACACTTGGAAGACTTACTTTGCTGTAATTTCCTCTTTCTTAAGAACACATTTCACAGCTTGTGCATTATTGGGCAAAATATTCCTCCCTAGCTGCAGAGATGACTGCTAACAGTGCTGAAACACCATGCTTGGCTAAGAGCGTTTTCTTAATGCAAAGCTGCAGGCACTGCAAACACACTAGGGTAATACAAGAAATTCAGAACAAAAAGTGATATATAATCTGCAATGTTTCTTTTTCTGTTCATCAAGTTACTGCTTGATTCTCTAGGCCATGATTCCAGAAGGCAAGGCATACCTATTTACCACTTTGCATTTTCCACTTATAGTGCTTTAGTAAGAACAATTGTAATTAGATTCCGTAAGTATTAGTATTAGAGCTAACTAAATAATTTCTCAAGGGTTTATTTCATGGATTTTGGTATTTTTGTCCTTTAATTTGTTCAGTGAATAATTTTTCATATTAGTCAATTAGGTGTATAAGCTGGTCAAATAGTATTTATTGAATTCATTTGATGACTGATTTGTACCAAATGTTGGACAAATTATTCAGAACTAATTGGTTCCATTATTCAAAATGATCTAATTATCATACCTAGTCTTAAAAGGGACCTGTATTCATAGTGCACAAGGTAAATTAAACTAATGAAAGTACAGGCTGTACGTTTGTGGCATAGCTGAAGTGCATCATCCTCTTAACTGCCTTTACTGAAGCTCCTACACATGAACTGTGTAGGGCACAGTGCCCTTGAAAGATGTAAGCTGACTGTCAATCTCCACAAGCTAAACCATTCCCCTTCACTGTTTCATCATATTCCAGTGAATAGTCTCTTCAGAGGCCTTGTAGTTATTATATTTTTACAATGCTAGGGATTTTGTGCTGTCATATGAAGTGAGATCATTAAGAAGGAACAGTGGCTAGGCGCTAACTCAGATGACCACAGGTAAATTTCTTGCTTAATTAGTCTCACTCAGTTCTCCATAAACAAAAAATGGAGATGGAATAGACCCTGATATCAAGCATATGTTAAGCAGATATGTTAATTAAAGATTCTGACTTACTCTGAAACTGTTACAACAAAATATTAAGTACAATATCGACAAGTATCAAAAAGTGGAAAACCCTGATTTCTTTTGAGGTGCCAGTATCCTGCATCTGAAGTGCCAGTGCATGCCTATTGGAGTAGAAGCAGTAATTCTGCGTAGCACATTCTGTAAGTGTCTGGCAAAAGAGCTAAATTATTCATGGTGCTGGGGGTTATGAGCAAAGTATATTATCTTTAGCATAACAAGTGTATTTTCAACTTTACTGACTCTTCATCTTTGCAAACAGGCTTCCAAATGGATTTTGAGATGAAAAGATAGTGCCATTTTAGTATGATTTGCATAACTGCCATATTGGTTTCCATAGACATCTTGACTCAAGCTGAAGAACACACAGAGTAGCTGAGTTTCTGATACTTTAATACCGCTTATTAATGGTTGAAATTTGTCCTATATCACTTCCAGGTGAGTAATAGAGAAAAACGTACAAATACAAGAAGCTTTGTGCATGAGGCAATGAACCTACTCTAGGTACATATAGTAAGGAAACAGTCTTCAGGAGTCAACTACCTGTGGTTATGTGGCAAAATTCTACGCTATATATAGCATAGAATTCTGGCTTAATGAGAACTGCTCAAAACCTGTGTTAACATTTCTAGGAAAAGGTTATCTTTACGAAGAATGAAAAGTTCATACTGATGTTAGAGTGGAAGTCTATGAATTAACTTTTCAGGATTTCTGCCTTCTGTGAATTTCCAATTTTCCAGAATCATGGGAGTCACAGAATCACAGAATCATATAATCATAGAATGAACTAGGTTAGAAAAGACTTTTAAGATCATCAAGTGCAACCATCACCCCAGGACTGCCAAGTCCACCACTAAACTATGCCACTAAGGTTCACTAAAAATCTGTATGTTTTTTGGAACACTTCCAGGGACAGTGATTCCACCACTTCCCTGGGGAGCCTATTCAAATGCCTGACTACCCTTTTGGTGAAGAAATTTTTCCTAATATCCAATCTAAACCTCCCCTGATGCAGCTTGAGGCTGTTTCCTCTTGTCCTATAACTTGTTACTTGGGAGACGAGACCAGCCACTTCCTTGCTCTATCCTTCTTTCAGGTAGTTATAGAATCATGGAACAGATGACGTTGTAAGGCATCTCTTGAGGTCATCTAGTCCAATCCCCCAGCTCAGACAGGGTCACATAGAACGGGTTGCCCAGGACCATGTCCAGACAGCTTTTGAATGTCTCCAGGGATGGAGACTCCACAACTACTCTGGGCAACCTGTGCCAGTGCTCAGTCACTCTTACAGTGAAGAAGTGAAAAAGTGTTTCCTGATGTTCAGAGAGGACCTCCTGTGTTTCACTTTGTCTCCAATGCCTCTTGTCCTGTCACTGGGTACCACTGAAAAGAGCCTGTCTCTGTTTCCCTTGTACCCTCCCTTCCAGTACCTATATACATTGATAAGATCCCTCCTTAGCCTTGCCTACTCTAGGCTCAACAGTTCCAGATCTCTCAGTCCTTCCTTGTAGGAGCGATGCTCATCTTAGTGGCCCTTTGCTGTACTTGCTCCGGTAACACATATACCCTTGAACCTCTCAACTTATAGTCCAAGCTGCCCAAATATAAGGTGTTTCTACTATAAAAAGAGTAAATACAGGTAAATAAAATAGCCATGGGAATATTGTCTAGCCCTGAGGCCAACAAACATATACAGCTTGCAATCCTCGTGTTAAACTCGCTTTGCCTTTCTGTTCCAGAAAACAATGGTTTTATTGCCTGGTGGAAATGGTCTCTCTGCCATGCTATCCTCTAAAGGATGCTAGGGATTGTTTGGCAGGGTGCTCACTGGTATGGTCTTAAAGCATGTCAGGGAGTGTGCTAACAGATAAACAGTTAAACAGTGTTAATGAGTGCAAGGGCAGTGTTTAAGCTTAAGCAGTCCTCGTGTTTAGTTTATCTACTAGTATAACTGTAAGCTTCCAGTTCAGAAATTGTGTAGCCAGGTTAGCAGGGTCTGTGGCCAAGGCGGCATTCTCTGGCTCCCAGCATATGAAATGCTTTTCTTTAGAGAGTATGTGCTTGGGCACAGCCCCATGTGAATTCAACTATATGACTTCTGGGCTGTTTCTGGAACATATGTGGCTTGTTTGGAGGGCAAAGAAGCAGGTACCTGTCTGCATTCCTCCAGGTGGGCGTATTTTAATGTATTAAGTATTTTACGTATATCAACTGCTTTAATTCAACTTTAGAAATATCATTTTTGAAGACTATGCATCTATTTTTGTTTTACGTATTTCAGGTAAGAAATGAAAGGGATTCAGCTCAGACTCAGACTTTACAGGAACATTCACAGAACTGAGTTACACCCTCACTACTCCTGGTCTGAGTTGGTAAAATAACTTTATTGGTAAGTTAAGCACACTGAGGCATCTCACAAATGCTTTCATAAGCACAGATATTTATTATAGCAACACCGTCTGTCAGCAGCTTCCTTATAAAGCCCTATTTTCAGGGATTTATAGAGCAGACATATGTATCGTGGGGGGACAAGCCTACATTTGCAGTGCGATGACCTTATAGGTCTTTACCTCTATTTTCTACAATTCTTTAAATAAGTTGTGCTGTTCACTTTGAGAAGGAGTAAGATATAAACCAAGATGATTTTCTTTGTGAACAGCTCCAAAGTGTAAAAGAAATCCACTTTTCTCCTTTAATTTTTATGCATATAGGCAAGACTGAATGATGTTTAGATGCTTGTGCAATTTTAAAGAAGCTTTAGCTATTTTTAAATGTTCTTTGGCAAAAGATTATTTCACAGTGTGGTCTAATCATACTTAATTTTTAGAAAAAAAAAAAGAAGTATAGAAAAATAGATAAATCTGATCTGGCTTAGAAATGTCTTCCTTTGTCCACCAATGACCCCTTCCTGCCAGGCAGATTTGCAGCTCTTCGAAAAATATCAGTGCCTCACCAAAAGTTAGCCAGGTAAGTCAAACCACTGAATAACATGAAAGAGCTTTTCCCACTGTTTGAGTTGCTTATGAAAGACTTTTAGCAATAACATAAAAAGAAAAGCCTGAATATCAATACAGAATCAATGACATGAGGATCAATGCTATGAATAAATGTTGATATGAGATTTGAAAAGGTAAGAGCAGATGAACAAAACTCTAAAAGGACCATCTTCTCACCATGCAGGTCAAGATGACTAAATACTTCAAAATATTTCAAAATCCTTTAAATATTTCAGAAAACTGTAATATTTAAACGCAAAAAAAAAAAAAAAAAGGAAGTGATTTGCTTAACTAACTTTGAAATATCTCAATGTTTCAATCACAAAAAGTGATTTTTTTGATCTGCAATATGACATTATTAGTATTTAAAGCTGTGTATATATATACATTGCCTGCAGTCATTGTCATTGCTTTTATTACGCTATTTACCAAAATAAAGACTCTGAGTAAATGAAATACAAATATATTGTGGTCAATGCCCACAAAGTATGTTCCAGCATAGTATATGCAGCTGTTGCAAAATAACAAAATATCAAAAATACAAAATGCAAAATATTTACAGCCAACTTAATGTGCTTTAACATGAACACTAAAGAAATAGAACAATATGCAGACAGCTATATAAAATAGGAAAGTTTCTTTTCAGTAGGGACTTTATTCTATGTTATTTTAAAAGTAATGCTTGCTTTGGCTTACCCTGAAAATAATCCCAGGCCTCAATTAAACTGGAATCTAATGAAACAGAAATGCAGCTCAAACAAATTTATCAAAATGTCCTCTATCTGGCAAGTCAGATTTAGGGAATGACAGCCAGGCTACTACTTTTCAAGCCACCAAAGATTTTTAGACATGCTACAGAAGTGCTCCTCTGCTAAAAGATAAACGGAGCAGTGGCCTTTGGAAAAGGAGGCAGAGTAATAAGAATGTCAGCAAAATATATCAGGTAGGCAAAACTCATTGTCCATGAGTCTTCTTCAAAGAAGCTCTTCCCACAAATAGTATTAACCTGGCTGAATGCTTTGGCTATGGAAATAGAATGTAAAGAATATATCACAGTAGTATATTTATAATGCAATATATACAATGTATTACATCTATGCATATAAACATACTTAGGCAGTAGATAAATGTATAAGGCATATGCTGTGCAACTAAATTTTTGTTAAGCATACTAAAACCCCCCATAATATTTCTTCATCTAGAGCAGTAGCTTTAAGCTATAATCATTTCCTATCATTACATTTGAAGGTGAAGTTATAAATTTGATAACAAAGAGAATATTATTTCTGACTTCCTAGTGTGCAATTAAAGAATTCAAGGTATGCTAAAATTACTCAGCAGGTCACTCTTCCAGTACATCTCATTTACTCCTATCTCACTTTCTAATAGACCAAAATATGTCTCACCTTTGACCTCTATAAAAATTTCATAGTGGACATGAAAGAAGGGAATCCGATTAATTTTTCCATTTTTTACAGTAAGACAAAGCTTTTTTCACTCAAACACCAGAAATATATAACATCAGAGTAATATATATTAATATAAATTATTCTTTCTCAGGTTTATTTTCCTCCTGGCAGTCATTATCAGAAATTTTACTTGAAAGTAAATAAGTATTTTCACACCAATGATTAGTAATGAATAAACAGAGCAAGTACTAAAGCTGGCTTTGCACCTACTGAATGCTGCAAGTGTCTGTACTCATTTGATATGCATCTAGCAAAGCTTGGATGTTCCCAGAAGGCCACTCCATGAACACTGAGAGAGCAGCGTCTGCTAGTGGTGCCTGTAAGTCACAAAGACAGAAAATATTTATATAAGTGAGAGCAATTGGAAAGAATGAACTTATTTAAACTATATTCCATGCTATTTCAAAAGCACAAAGAGAAACAATTTTATGCAATGATTATCAGTATATAGACAATAGTAGTACAAGATCCTGAAACACATTTCAGTGTTCACTTGGTGGGGTTTTAGCAGGGTTTTCTTAATTACAAAGATTTTTATGTTTTGCTTCACTTTCACTTTGCCTGATAGGTCCTGTCAAATTGATTTGTTCTGAGCTTTTTCTCTGTGGCTATAATGCATATATGTATGTGTATACATATATATACACACACCACAGAGACCCACGCATATATGTAAGCTATGAGAGAAAGAGTATATGAACATGTATATACTATATTTATATATGTACAATATAAATATGTGTTTCATATAGATATATTCATACATATGCATATATACATATGTACAGGAGTCTAGTAATGATTATGTCTAGAACACAATGCAAAAGATATCTCCTTTTTTTTAGCTTCATAAAATTTCAAAGTAATACTGTACCTGTGGCATTGAGAGGACATCGATTGAATGCCATGTCCCCAGCTGGGGTCCTTTTCCACACCATTGACATCAAATAGTCTTCAGGACATATTTCGTATGGTGCTGCCATTTAGAAATGAGAATTTAAATAGAAACATTAACATTAAAAAGATACTTTATATCAGAAAAGTATGTCTCCAATCTTACCCTAATTTTTCCTGAGATACACATGTTAACATAATTTGGTTTAATTTTAAGAATGAAGTACAAAAATGCAAGAATGCAAAACTCATAGGTTTTATATATCTGTCTTTGTGATGCTATTTATTTCATATAACCTGTGCTTCTATTTTCCTCAGCAAACAAACATTCTCTAGGTTGTAGTCTCGATGTTTATAGGTTTGAATCTTTTTTTGTTGCTCTCTTTTGATCAATAACATTAAGCATCTACCAGAAGATTCTGATTCTTAAAACGTAATAAGCAGTGATGCTTATCTTACACTAAAATTTTTACAGATTTTTCTAAAACTTAAACTGTATGTGAAAGAATCTGTTCTGAAACCACAGTTGAAACATTAACTGTGCTAAAGGTATCAAATAAGAGCTGTATATTCTGAAGACCAAAAAGCAGGTTATTTCTTTGAAATGTGTTTCAGTGCCAGTTGGTAATTAAGCAAGTATAGTCAATAATGTCGAACTGAACCCAGGACAGGGGCTATAAAACAAAATTGCAATACCATTTAAAAGGAAAAATATTTTCACAATTTTGTAGTAACAGAACTGCATGGGGAAATAAAGCTTCTCCAAATGCTTCATGTTTAATTTTCACATCGTCATGATTTACAGGTTCCTTTTGCTCTTTTTTCTTTACTGTAGATTCCCAGGTTATGACTTTTGAGAAAATTAAATTAATGCAGCAAACATCTGGTTGAAGTCATCTCACAACTGACAAATACTAGTTGCTGAAATCTAATTAATTCCAAGTTCAGCAGAGAAAAGCCATGAATATTATTATTTGTATTTCAGGAAAATTAAACCCCACTGTCTTACAGCAAAGCAGTTACAAAACAAGAAAAAGGAACAGAGAAAGGAAAGTCTATCACTATAGCAGATGGGGTGATAAGGCAGGAAGCAATTCAATGATTCACCCATGGTTGCACGGGAAATCTCTAGCAGAGGCAGGAACATACTACAGATTTTGCCAATCCCATTTCCTAACCCACAAAACTGTCCATCTTCCCTGTTTTGTACTTCTGCTGATGCTAAGGTGAGTAAGGGAAGTGAGCAGACTTCTGCACAAAGATGTACCCTCTTTTTGTGGAGGACAATGAACACCTAGCAGATGGCTCAGTAATACTAATATGAATCACAGTTGGGCAGAAAAATTGCTTGCTAAATTTGCCTCACCATCAGCATTCCTGAATCGTAAATCAAGACAGTTGGTGCTGCTAAAAAAGCAAGACATCCACTAATGGCAAAACCCAAAGAAGGTCAGTTATATTCATAATCTAGAATACTAGCACTGCTTTAGACATGGCCAAAAAGTGAATGCACCAGGCCAGTGTTAAAATGGGAAAAGCCAGATTTTGATAAACATAAGCCATCTGGTGACATAAGCGAATGCAATTACCATTCTATTATGACCTTATAAACAAAAGAAATGTTCTGATTTGGGGAGTGTAAATTAACATAATGAGGAGGTAATATTATAAATCACATAAATTTGCTAAAGCTTAGAGCTCTTTGATAAGTGTATTTGTCATGCAGCTGTGGCCATTTCAAATGTGTTGTGTTCACTAATCAACACTTTAGGTTCTGATTCTCAGAACTAAAACTCTTACTTCCCTCCAAACACTGAATGTTAATGTGGTTTATTTTTCAAGAAAAAAAACAAAACCAAAAACCAAAAAACCCCTCAAAAACAAAACCCCCAAAACAAAACCCAAACCAAAACTATGCATATATATGCATATATATATGCATACTTATGGACACCATATTTTCTGTTTAACATTAGCAAGTCACAGGTAGTATCAGAGATTTCCCATCTATTTGGAAGGGTACTTCTTGTGTGCTTCTGCATCATGCTTTTCAGAACTCAAGATTATATTTTAATGTTAGCCTAGTGCCAGAGATAATCTGTGCACCTGTGTGTTGTGTTCAGAGTAAAAGGCATTCCCAAGACTGAATTATGGGGAAAGAGATGCGGGAAAAAGTCAGATCTTGGAAGAGGTATCACTTTGCCCAGGTAAAGAAGCTTTCCTGGTCCCTGGCTGACTACGTATTGTATAAATACTTTGGATCAAGCACTGCTGCACATAAAAAACAAACCAGTTCCTCACAAAGCTAAAGTATATCTGGCAGAGCTTACTAATCAGGCATCCACCCACACTAAAGCATTTGTGAGGCTCCAACCCATGTTGCCCATGAAGACATTACAGTCACACTGCAGTGGTATTATATCTGAGTTAAAAAGTTTGCTGACCTTGCTGGCTCTGCTCAGGACCAGTTCAATTATTTCTGTAACTATGGCACAACTAATTCATAACACACCCATGGATAAATGTAAACTAGCTGTACAAAATCATAGAGAATTGCTAAAATTTAGAAGCAAACAGCAGATACTGAGGTAAATTTGCTAAAATTAGCAAATAAAAAGCAGATCTCTCCTTCACTGATGATGTGATTCAGCAATATCTTCCCACACAGAGCATGTACTCAGATATACCACCCCTGTAATGATAAGCCTGAATTCATCCCACCTAGGCATAAACACTCAACAAAGTCTGGAGTCTAGAAGCATAGTCTTCCTCTGACATTACTGGTGAGAGGATATAAATCCCCAAGAGGCAATCAAACCACCTGGGGTATGAGGAAGCTCTGAACAACACACCAAGCAAGAGAGACACACAGCCTAACAGAGTATATAAGCTACCTAGGCAGCTAACAGATACGGGAAAGGGTAACAACAGGGTGAAGCAAGTTAGCCAACAGCACACAGTAGCTTACAAATAAAGCTAAAACTACAGTTTGTCTCTTAAATCCTAATTCAATGCCACAGGCAAAATTATCTTAAAGGCAATAAACAAAAAAAACTTTTGAACATCTTGTAGAAGAGTGTTGTAATCAGAGATAAAACAAACCACACATTTATTTTTAATTACGTGTTGACAATTATTCGAATCTTTCCCCTTCTCATATTCTGCTTTATGTAGCTAGTGCTGCTGAAGAAAACTTCCACCTTCAGTAGGAAATAATTAGCTAGTCTTCAGCAGAAGTTGTGCACTGTTATCTTTTTGTTAACAAACAAGGTAGTCTATCATTGTTTTCAGTAACATTTTGGTCAAAACAATTCCTATATTATCTTTTCTACCACTGACAAGAGGCTTATGAGAAAAAAATTGAGAATCTGTTTTATGCAAAATCTTGGTAAAACATACATATTGGAACATGTATAGAATTATTATAGAACTAACTATTATAAAATTCAGTATTTTTGGAAACCAATTCTGTATTATTGGAACCTAATATATTCTTAAAACTGTCATGAGAACATAGTCCTATTTTTCTAAAAATAAATTTACAGAAGTCTTCTCTCCTGAGTAATACTGTACTTCTCAGTTCTCACATCTCAAAGTTTTTACTGACACATTTGATGGGACTTAGCTTATCTCTCTTACACATTTCTCTAAAAGTTTCTGCTCAGCTTGCCATGTTACTCTTTATCAGTCACAGGTTGCAATTTCTTTTGTTAACCAGCTGTCTCCCTTATTCCTACCGGACAGAGCTATTGTTCTTTCATTCTGCGTAAGTTTTCTGCAGTGAATCCTGCATGACTAGCTGCTTAGCAAATCTGGAAGGTTTTTTCCCTTTCTCTGATTTGTTTCCAGTTTTCTGAAGTTATCCTTCACAAAAGGATGCTTCTAATGCAGAGTTCTAAATCCTTAACACTGCTGACCTACTAGGTGTGAAATCTAACTTTAGACATTCGGAATGCAACAGTGGAGCAATGACTGAAGACAAAATATCTTCATGTATTTGTTTTTCATTCTCAGCATATTACACAATAAGAAGGAAACAACCAGTTTTAAAATTCATAATTGTGAAAAGAAATAAATCACAAAGATACTCAACATTTGTCCAGAAATGTGACATAGTCTGACATGGTTTAGTGGTGGACTTGGCAGTCCTGGGGTAACAGTTGGACTTGATCTTAAGTCTTTTCCAACCGAGTTGATTCTACGATTCTATAAATCAAGCTGTTTGAGAAACCAACTTTCAGATAGTATTTCTAAGCCTGCCTTTCTTAATGCTGCTGAAATTTGGCTTCTATGACTGTCTGATGTAATTCAGTCCCTGCCCAAACCATCTGAAGAGAATCACTGATCTGCTACAAAGAAAAATCTTGTATAATGGTCAGATAATGCAGAACTCAAACTACAAAAAGTCCAGTCAAGATTTTCAGTCAGTCAAATAGACAGCTCTGTTTGCAAAGTATCTTATCAACAGCAGCCAGCATAACAGAAAGAAGTTTTTTATTATCCTTTTGCTTCCACAGTTTAAAGTCAGCTATAATTTAATTTTCCGTAAGCCTATAGACCTCTAGGTGATACAAACAGGTACAGTTTCATCCACTTTACAAATACATTACACAGATATACAGAGCCAAGGATCTGGTCTTACGCTAATGGCAAAGCAATGCTAATATTAGAAAAAAAAAAAGGACATTTTAGTCTGTCATGTTTATCAATGATTTACACAGAAAAATAAATCACTGAGACAAAAATAGCTTTGCTGAACTATTTCAGGGCTATGGAAGAAAAGCATACAAATCATGAAATTTGCTTATACTTTGAATGATCATCTCTGTATGGCATTTTTCAGTTTTGCTTGGTGTTTATAGAATGTAAATCTGCTTTACTAAATGTCAGTCTAGAAACAGAGAAATTAAACCTGTTGTTCATGTTTAATCTTCTGCACAAGTATAGCTTATCAAAAGGTGATTTAGGTTATGGTTTCTATAATCACACTGATTCTAATTTGGAATTAATCAAGTAAATAAATAAATTTACCAAATGGCAAATAAAGCCCTGTGTGTGTTTGACTTGTAAATACATCTGTAAAGTATTTTATTAACAGCAGGTGGCAACCTTTGAAAATTGGACTGCAGCAGCATGGTTTCACTTTTAAAGATAGAAATGCAAATTATTTCAAGAATGGTTTTATAAGCAGAAGCTGGTTGATCTGAATGTCTGCTTATGAGAAGATTCATATTAACATTCTCTTAGTGCTGTGCATTTATAGAGGAAGTCTGCATTAACTATGGAAATTATAATTTTTTTAGGAACCCAATACAAATACTCTTTCGTACTGCTATTCAAATAATTGTATCAAAATTAAAGAGATCATTTGAGATGTAAGTTAAGTTTTGTTAACTTCTCCAGTATAGTATTACAACCTCGTAACTACAAATAGTCCTATTGTTGCTCTTCAAATGCAATGAGATTTGTTGTTCTACTGTGCTGCAAACACCTTGAGAACTGTTCTTTGATGGCTGTCAAGGGATAAACATGCTGCCTATGAAAATATAACATAACTTGATAATGTAAAATTCACATCTGGTATATTTCCCATGTCCTGACCCAAAGCATCCCTGTCATTTAAGGCCTTTCTCTGACTATCAGAGAACAAATCATCAAAATGTCCAGAAGTCAAAGAAATTGCTAAACTGATTTTTGCTGCTTCCTGGCTTGCAGGTGAGAACACATAATTTCCCAAGTGAATGGCCAAGACATCCAACAATGTATTCTTTTACTTTAGGACAATGTGTCTTTACACATACATATGATCAGATTCACCAGCTGTTGTCTTTATTCATCACTTTTGAAGAAGCTCAAAAGTACACCTTTATTAGCTTTCAGTGGGAAAACCTTAAATCTGTTGGGAGGGCAAAGTAAAAAGTACTGCAAATAAATATTTTTAAAGCACTACATTAAAACAGGAAAGATGTGCCTTTTCATTTTAAATTAGTTTACTTTTTATAAAACATTGCACATGTATTCATTCATTATATATAGTACAGTAAGGTTCACTTTTTTCCTTATCTTTGCTGCACTGGAATTTATCCTAAATGTATTACAAAGACGTCTCTTGTATACTGGATGAAAGGAATTACATGATTTACAAAACCAGCCCTGATATTCTGAGAAACAGTGCATTCAGAAAGAATGGCTGTCACAAATAATATAGGCATACCTGGGCAATGAAATACTTTTCTGATAAGTTTCTTTACTATGGTATTTTGATTTCTTTAAAACATGATGCATTCCTCATATATACAATAGGGCTAGTTTACATCTAGCTACATAAACACAACTCTACTGAGAAAAGCAGCAGTGAGTTGTCTAAAGCAAGGCCAGATGTGGCTCTTTATAGCTACTGCTCTATGGACCTTGACTTGTCTCTCCTGAAGGTGACCATTAAAGTAAGGCATACTGTAGTGTAGATAATAACAGTGATTATATTTGCATCTCACCAGGACACCTCTGCTCACTGCACCGTCTAACTTCCTCCCCGGTTCCTTCACACTGTTGCCCAGTCACAGCAGCACCTTGACAGATCCTTATCCGCCTCTCCCAGCCACCGTCACAGGATTTGGAACAGCCACTCCAGTGGCCCCACTGGTTCCACTGGCCATTTGCTGTTCAGAAAAATACGGTTACTGTGGTGACATGATGACAGTCATAAAGGAGGATATATAGTTTATTCTTTACTTGAGAAAAAGCTCCCCAGATATAACTAACAGCAACAGAAGTGGTAGATGTAGATACATGGAAGACGGGGAAGTCCCTACTTGGCTCCTGAATATAGGATTGCTGCCTAAGTGACTTGCATCTTAGCATAAAATAAAAGGAATTGGTGCACATCAACTTTCACTTAGACTGCAAAACAGATATTGTCCCTTTTGTATTTTTTTTTTATATACTTGCATAGTGCTGTCATAGGGTAATGAAAGACATTTACAATGAGCATAAGTACCCTTTAAAAAACTAAATAAAAACATTTCTGCACGTGATATTTAGGAGCCTGATTTTTACATGCTCTGACAGTGCAAATGAGGCTTGAAAGATGGTATAAATGTAATTTACCCATCCTGGAAGGCTTCTTTTATACTGCCAGAGGATCATGAAGTAGTCTCAGTGTAAAAGGGAATCGAACATATCTTTTTAAAACTGAGGAATGTCCTTTAAATGCTGATAAAATCAAAAAGTTGATATACAGCCCATGATGCAGTCCTTCTGGACTTATTCTTTGGCTTTTGTCGCCTCCAATAAAGTGAACGAGGCCCCAGGTCTCCCTCCAAAGGTGGCTGCTCTGCCCCTTTGCAGCCTGACTAGGCCTGTGGTGGCCCAGGAGCCTGCTGGTGTACCCCCAGTTCCCGCCTCAGAGCTACTGGCAAGACTGTCCTGAGTCTCCCCTGAGTAGGGGAAGCAGAGCTGCAGCTCGCCACGCCAGTCGGTACTCACCAGTGCACTCAGGGTTGAAGCACTCCCGGCTCTCAGCCCAGGGCCCTCTGCACTCGGAGCCGCCGTGGGCCGCTGCTGTGCACTGCCGGCTCCGCTGCTGGGTGCCATTGGAGCAGGTCACCGAGCACTGGCTCCACGAGCTCCACTCTTGCCACTGTCCGTCGACTGCCACACCAGGCAAAAAAAGAGACAGATACAGCAGAGTTACCACCTAAGCCAGGCAGGGCCTCGCGGCTTCCTTCTAGGCTAGGGGGTTTCTACTTAGACCTGAATGGAGACCCTCGGGCTGGGCCTAGCCTGAAGACTCTTCACTTCCTTCAGCAATCAAGTACAGCCATTACAAGCTACTTTAAAATAATTTAAAACTGTTTTCCTTTTTCTTCAAGTAAAGAACGCTTCATCTCCTCTAATTGTACGCTAATACAACAAAGGATAAATTACTATTTTGCTCACATATCATGCAGTTTGAAAGGCCTTATTAAAAACAAGGCCTTATAAAAGACTTGTCTTTTTAGACAAAAGTGGAGGCCAATCTTGTACCAAACCCTGAGCCCTTCAAAGCAATTTATTACAGCTGCAGTGATCATTCAGATGGATCAGCTTATGAGATTACTGGTCTTGACTATGAAATTAGGTCTCTTTAGTTGAATAGCAAAAGGAAAACAGGAGTTACCACTTTGTCTCACATATAGTCCCTGTTCTCTATACTTATACTGCTGAGTGTACTTTCAGCATTAATCCTCCCTGTAATGTAAATGACCCCAGCTCCTCAACAGTCTATTGATATAAAATGTAGGAGGACAGAAATGGCCTGTCTTCCTCCTCAGGTCTGCCTCTGTGTTTGCATACTGCATAATCTTCCTTTTGAATTTGTCAATTTGAACTTTTAAACAATATAGATATGGTGACCAGTTCTGTATTCAGTATTTTGTATTAGTCCATACATTTGAGTTTGGCAGTATATTCCCATGAGTAAAGGTTTAGGACTGGTATTTTTAATTTCATATATCAGAAAGATTCTTGAGGTAAATGAAAATATTAAAAACCAAAATAATAAAAAAATATAGATTGATTAAGTTCTAATAGAAGTGAAAAATTATATGGTCTTAAATAGAAAATAGGACTAGACAGTATTTTTGAAAATGGGTAAGCATTATGAAATGTGTTATTACTGATTGTGTTAATTCAGAATCCTGTGTTCATACAGACTTCAGCAATCATCAGTTCCTCATTGCACCTGCAATTATCCAGGATAAACTCAAAATGTAGGTTGTGATACAATTTTGATTAATACTTATACTTGAAAACCTGGTTTTTATAACTAGTATCTTGTAGTATCTTACTTGGTGCACTTGCCAACCCCTGACTTCAGGTTTCTTCTAAAGGAGGATTGGAATAGCAGCTTCCTAAGTTAATGGTATTAATTAAAATAGGAAGCAGAATCTTTAACTTAGTGATTGAACATACTATGTCTGTATGGGTGCACCACTGTTCAGTAAAATATAGAGGTAAACTATTTTACTGTTGTCTGACAGTAATTACACAACATTTCTAACAGTTCAAAGTTACTATTGGTATCTCTAATTCTTAGGATCTCGGCAACCAGTGAATTAAAGAGGCTTTTTTCCTAAAGTTCTGTATTAAATATTCTATGTAATGCCTGGTTGTGAACCACTTCTCAATGCAAATGCCTCTCATGCTATGGAACTGCATCCTGATAATTTATTCAGCAGAAAATGGAAATCTTTCCAAACATGGAAGCCAGTTGCATTCATTAATCATAAAAGCTTTATGTGAAGAGGAAAACATTATGGAAATTACATTTCAATGCAACCCCTTCAGTTTTATTCATTGCTATATAGTAGTATTTAGGGTAGGAAAGATTGAATCAATTATTATAGTATCTTTGGTGAAAACTCATTCTGTGGCTTTTCATATATATTTCGTACATCTCCCTTGTTATCTTTAGGAGCAAATAGCATGTGAGGTTTCTATTTCAGAAATACTGTTAAAAGACTAAAGAATTCAAAAAGAAGATTCCTTTATAAAATTGAACATTCAAATTACAGCAAATCTTAGCATTCAGCAAAGATTTAAATTGTTGCAGTACTGTAACCAGTATATAACTTCCTCTAGTGAAAGTCATTTAGGTACAAATGACTGTTCAAAATCCAGAATTCTCAAATAACTGCTTATTTTGACAGATAAGAAGAAATATCTTTTGTGTTTCTTTGCAATATTGAAGTGAACTGAATGCATTCATTTCTTCTCTGCTATTTTATTTGGCATTCCTCTTGTTGTCAACTCTGCCTCATACTCGTATATCATGTTAATTACTTCTGTGTAGGCACATGTAAAATTGCACAGCTGCCAACTTGGCCAAAAATTGGATTAATTCAAAATTTTTGCAGCTGCATTCAACACTAAAACTTTTCCAAAAATTTGTCCTAAAGTCGTAGTACACTTTGCGGACCAGAAAAAAAAAAAGAAAAAAAAAATATCGAAGAAATTTAGTTTTAATTCTGTGAGGCTCTAAGTTCCATTTTTACCTTTATCTCTGTTTTTAAATCATCAGACAACCATTTGCTAATGAAATGCCCATCAACCGTTTTCAGGAAGAGCTCCAGTCACAGCGAATCTATTTGCAGCAGTGTTGCAAACTGTGGATATTCAAGCTCACTGCAAGGGCAACCTTCACGCTGTCAGACAGAATTTATGAAAGAAATTTCTCACATTACAGCTACCTGACACCTTTATAATACCTAAGTATTACAATGAGTTCAATAACAATAAATTATCATAATATATAGAATCTTTATGGTTATTGAACTTATTTTAATACTTAGATATTATATACATATATATAAAATACATATTTTATATATATGTATAGACATATATACTTTTTATAAGGTCAGATATTGACAGGACAAAGGGTAATGGCTTTAAACTGAAATAAGGTAGATTTAGATTAGATATGAGAAAGAAGTTCTTTACTGTGAGAGTGGTGAGAAACTGGAACAGGTTGCCCAGAGAAGTTGTGGGTGCTCCATCCCTGGAAGTGTTCAAGGCTGGGTTGGATGGGGCTTTGAGCAATCTGGTCTAGTGGAAGATGTGCCTGCCCATTGCAAGGGGTTGCATTCTGTGATTTCATTCTATGATTCTATGATGTATGCATACATACATGTATACATCTATACATATATATACACACGAGTGTGTATATATACATCTATATCTATATATATCTATATCTATACGTATATATACACACGAGTCACTTAAAATCTTTATTGCAATGGTGGGATTCAAACAATGGTCTAGCTTGTTTCAACCTTTCTCTCTGCACACATGTAAATAATATCCATTTTAAATAAATCAATAAAATTAATAATTTTTTAATATTATTTATCTTTAGTTATTTATTTTATTTTTATTAATAAAACAATAAAATTTTAATATAAATTAAAATTTTGCAGTTTCCCAAATATGTTTGTTGTATAATGAATAAAGAATTACAGTGAACCTCTAAGCAAACATAATGCAAACAGATATAGTGGACACAAACTGTGTGACCTCTGATTGTTTCCCTTTAAGCCACACTCCGAAAGCTGTTTGCCTTTTGGTTCTCCAAGACCCATCCTGAATCAAGCTTTCCTACACAGCGTACCTGTCCTACGGGGAGAGTATCTTGAAGAAACTAATTATCTGCTTGTGCAGTACCTCGAACAGAGTTACCATCCTGATTATATTCTTTAATTGCTACAGTCTGAATTATGAACAATATTACCCCATTTACTCACTGTGCATAATCATTTTTTGCTGTGTGCAAAGGGCAATAAAAGAAAGCACAAACCCACATTGAATGCACTGTAACAAAGCAAAGACCTGCTATATGAGCTCACCAGGGCAGAGTGCAATATTGCAAGGTTTATGTTGTGTTTCAGGTCCATCACATGATCTTCCCCCATACTGGGGAGGTATACATGACCTTGTCCTAGTTCTTTGGCCTCGACCACATGTGAATGAACACAAACTCCAAGGTGACCATTCCTCCCAAACGCCATGTACTGCAACAAACCAAACAGATTTTAACCAGAAACAGACACATAAGTAATAGAAGGACTTCAAAATAAACAACATCAATATTTTAAATAGGAATTATTTTGCTAACGTCAAAGAAATCAGTATAGGTAATATTTACCATTGGCAAATAAATTCTTTATAAAATATAGTTAATTTCAATTTTTAAAGTATATTTTCTCTAAAAGATATTTAACTTTGAACCATTTTCTCTAAACTAATCTCACTACCATATTTTCTTTCTGTTATTCTTTTAAGAAAGATGGTTTCCCTTTTCAAAAGATAGTTATGATATCTTTGGTGCCTGACTTGAGATACGTTTAATACGATTTTCAGGAGACTAGTTTTTGTGAATATCAGGGATATACTTTATATATCAAGACAACTCTAAAAACATGAAGCAATCAAAATTAAGCTTTCTTTTGAAAATGTAGGAAGCAATGCAATAATTTCTTACTGTCAACATTATAAATTGGGGCTATTATATTACAATTGTTTCACTTGTTTAAATTCTGGTGGAAACATAGCATGATGTGCTCGATTATCTTTCTCAAAAATTCCAAGACCACATAAGCAAAAGAGATTTGTGCTATTTCTTCACATGAACATCTTCATTGATTTAACATACACAGTAATACATGCATCATTCCATCTTAAATGTTCACTCAACAAACTTCAAATACCTTCAGGATACACAATAAATTACAAACACATACCAATATTTTTATACAGAAGTATTACATAAAATTAATACAAAGAATCATAGAAGATGCATTCTTCTCTACCTTAGATGTTTTTCCAGCTGCAAGACAAACTAAAATACTATATCCATATGTGCTTATATACTATATACATTCCCTTTTCATAAACATTTGGAGTTAAATTTTCAGAAATTTCTATAATATATTACAGTTAAGGACATAGTAGCAAACCAAGTCCATACATACATTGGTAAGCCAGTTCTTTATAAATTGGAAAATACTGCAAAGCAACCTTTAGTTATTTTTCTTTTGCTTAAATAAAAGTAGTTGCACAGGTTTAAATTAGGGTCTGTAAGGAAAGGAATGCAGTGAGATCTGTAGTAATACTAGGCATTTAAGAAAAATACAGACACTTAGTACTCAGACTGAGCATTACACTCTGTATCATATAACTGTGTGTTTCTGCAACATTGTCTGTTTGAAGGGTGTCTGGAGGGTGAAATAATGTATAACATCTCAGTGTATCATTGGTAATGATTCGCAACATTACAGAAGAAATAGATTTTCTGGTTTGTCCTCACTTTTTTTCATCACTGTGAAAGAACTGGTATATAGGTTTCCTTTGCCCTGAAGGCATGTATCACCTGCCCAGTTTCTACAAATAAAACCCTTTTCTTGTAGGGATCAGAATAACATTTCCTAAGGTGAAATTCAGTTGCAAGGGTGCAGAAGGATGTTCAGCTCCCTGATACATTATCACAAAATCATCAGTAAGATCAAGGGGAATTCTGCATGTAGGTAAGTTCTATTGCATTTCATTAAAAGTAAGGAAAAATGTCATTTCAGATTCTATGTTGAGGTAAAAAGCTTGTTAGGTAACTTCTGAGAAATCGTTCCTGACAGAATATGTCAAGCTTTATACAGGGAATATTTTAACTCACTAGTTAACAGCTCAATTGCTGGAAAGTTTTTAGTTGGTCACATAGAAGTGGTCTAAAATACAAAATTATTATTGCACATCCTACATGGCTAGCTTTATTAAAATTATCTTATTCTAAGTATCACATCAGTCTGCACTATATTAACAAAAAAACCCAACCCAAACCCTCAAGAACATTCCAAATTAATGTTAAAGTGACAGATTATAGTCTAATTATTGTAGAAACCTTGAATAACTGAGAGATTTGGGTCAAAACCAGGTAAACTAACTCATCTACAACTAGCAAATTGATGATTATATCTACATATAACCCCTTACATTTCATCTTTTCTCAACAGGTACTGTACTTTAACAGCCACTCTGATCCAGCAATACGATCTGAAGAATTTTTTCTCGTTGTCAAAGTATCAGATTCTGAATCCTGATGTATCTCTAAGACTCCAAATTTATTATCATATGAGAAGAATTAATGAGAAACCAATTTGTCAATCAGATTCCAAACACTGGTCAGTAATAATGTTATAATTTCATCTTCTGATACAATAATGCTTGATTAAGATGCTCAGGTGAAACAAGAACTTCAAAAAGTACATAATATAGGAAAAAAAAAAAAAAAAGAAATAACCTAAATTAGGAAAAGATTATTCTGTAAAAATTAGTTAATTAGAAAGGTCTTGACACTATGTAGAAACAGGCTGATTTTTTTTTAGGTATATATGCGTTTAAGTCTATTGTTTAAATTGAAGTTTGATTTGATGCTGTCAAAATGTTGTAAGTTAGTTATCTTCATTTTAAAATTACAAAAACATGTGCTGAGGGGCTCTTTAGAGATACTGTCTTGAACCAAAAGGTTATATATCTCTTCTGGCAAGAGTGTCTGCCTGTTAATAAAAACACAGAATAATTCTTTCGTGAGTTTGAATCTGAACATAAGCCAAACCAAAATGTTTCACTTTGGGTGAACTCAGACTCTCAGCAGCCTCTGTCTGTTTGTTGCTTAAATTACTCTGTGCCCAAAATCCTCCTCTACGACAAATTTTAGCTTGTTAAGTAAAAAATTTCTTGTATGTATAGACTTGTATATCTGAAACTAGTAGATAACTAATGAAGTCAAGGGTGGAAAAGGCATAACACTAAGAAAATAACCAATGTCAGCAAACAAATATCAAGGAGAATTAATCTGTTAGATGCTTTACAGAAGTGTACAGTATTATCCAGATCACCTTTAAAAGAACATCTTGATTTAAAATTTCTTACCTTTGAATATTTTTTTGACATTTCAATTACATTTTCTTTCTTTAATACTATTTTTTAAATGCAAAAAACCCTTAATATCTGATGAATTATATAGCCAGATGAGGCATGCGAAATTATACCAGATGGAGAGCTAGCCCACAGGGGAGTTACTATTTTCTATAACACAGTTTCAGATGCAAGATTCATTATTTGGGACAAAAATATTCAGATTATCGCCAACTTATCTGTCAAAAATGTTGCTACCACAACAAGTTTGGATTACTGCAAAGCATCTTTCCCTTCTTTCTGCCACTCTGTGAACCTGATCATGTTGAAGTGAACACCCACAGTGTTCACAATACACAAATGCTGTGAATTGGGAGGAGGCGTGAGGCCATGCTGGCCTTCATCCTACAAGTATATTTTAGGAGATTTTTATTGGGGCTTAAATGCTTTTAATTTGATCAGCTTTAAACTGAACAGAAATTGAAGAGCTATTACAGTTGTTGAAGTTTCAAGGTAAGTGGTACTGGTCCAGTACTGTTTAATATCTTCATCAATGATATAGACAGTGGGATTAAGTGCACCCTCAGCAAGTTTGCAGAAGTCACCAAGCTGTGTGGTGCAATTAACACGCCTGAGGGAAAGGATGCCATCCAGAGGTACCAGGACAAGCTTGAGAAGTGTTCCCATGTGAACAACATGAGGTTCAACAAGGCCCAGTGCAAGATCCTGCACCTGAGTTGGGGCAATCCCAAGCACAAATACAGGTTGGGGAATCAATGGATTGACAGTAGCCCTGCCAAGAAGGATTTGGGGGTGCTAGTGGATGAAAAGCTGGACATGACCCAGCAGTATGTACTCACAGCCCAGAAAGCCAACCATATCCTGGGCTGCATTAAAAGAAGCATGGCCAGCAAGTGCAGGGAGGTGATTCTCCCCCTCTACTCTGCTCTAGTGAGACCCCACCTGGAGTACTGCATTCATCTCTGTAGCCCCCAACTTAAGAAGGATGTGGTCCTGTTGGAGTGAGTCCAGAGGAGGGCCACAAGGATGATTAGAGGGCTGGAGCACCTCTCCTATGAAGACAGGCTGAGAGAGTTGGGGTTGTTCAGCCTGGAGAAGAGAAGGCTCTGGGGACATCTTATTGTGGCCTTTCAGTACTTAAAGGGGCTTGTAAGAAAGATGGTGACAAAATTTTTAGTGATAAGACAAGAGGTAATGGTTTTAAACTAAAAGAGGGTAGATTTAGCCTAGCTGTAAAGAAGAATTGCTTTACAATGACTGTGGTGAAACACTGGAACAAGTTGCCTAGAGAGGTGGTAGATGCCCCATCCCTGGAAGTGTTCAAGGCCAGGTTGTACAGGAGATCTAGGTGAAGATGTCCCTGCTCACTGCAGTGAGGTTGGACTAGATGTTCTTTAAATGACCATTCCAACCCAACTATTCTATGACTCTATGGTATCATAGTTTAATATGGCTCAATAATCACATCAGATGCTACATTAAAGGATTTTTTGAAATTAAATTACAGGGTTTGTTAGAAGTTCTTGAAGTCAATGAAGAAGAAGAAGAAGTAGAAACTAACTGAGGTATTCTAAGTTCTTTCTCCTTTCAATTTTAGCTGTCTTAGAAAATTATTCATTGTGCTGAAATGAATCAGAGGCACTACAGTGCTGGATCCTGAGATATTCTTGCTCATAAAAGAAGCAATAACAACAATGGTTACCTGAGCTATGTTTTATTGTCAACTATGCTGTACTTCTCTAGAAGGCTCTTGGTTGCAAGACAGACTGAATTACCTAACGGACTTCTGCTGCTGAAATAGTATTGGTCCGTAACAAATATAAATAAACCAAAAATTACGTAAAAAATGGTTCCTTCATGATTTTACTTGGTTATCAGAAGTACTATTTTGAAATTTAAACTTTAATGTCAATACTAATACATATATATTATGATGAAGCTGGTGAATCCCATTCTCAACATTTACCAGGATAGTCAGATCAGAGAGAGATGTATTCCCTAACATACCAGTGAGTATATTTGACAATAAAGGAAGTATTATAAAGGCAGTAGATGAAAATGCTCTGGAAGTTTTGCCTTAGTATTTGCAACTTCAACAGGTTCCTTTGAAGTTTGTGGATAGATGCTTGAAGTATAGTCCAGGAGACCATTCTGCATACTTCTTTATTTTGAAAGAGCAACTTTTTCATGAGGAAATGTTCCAGCTCTCAGAATGCCGCCACCCCCGCCCTTTACTAATCATGCAAACATATAATCAGTATGCCCCAGTTGATTTTTTATTTGTAGGTTACAAGGAGAGACCATTGTTATGTTTCTGTACACTTATTACTTCTATTTTATACTCTGTGATGTAAAATCTTGCTCTGCTAACAGAGTCCAAAAGCTGTATGGAATGAGTGGTACAGGTCTGGGTACACAGGCCAGATCCCAGTTATGTATACATATGTTTGAATTGTTTTTTTCAAAGTGTATTTTAATTACACTAGTGTACAAATTATGCATTTTGTTATGCATGGACCAGGGTTAATCCTGAACTATGCAAGTCTCTGAGTTAGGATACATAATGTAATGAGGACAGAGAATATTTAGACTAACAATTAAAGGGATGTTTGAAGAATAAATGGAGCTGTGACTAGGAAAAGCACATTTCTAAACTGTTAATCTTGCACTCTGCCACATAGTAGTGACCTTGTACCCAGGCAGAGACCAACATAAATTAATATGATTATTGTAATTATGTGAAACAATACAATATCTAAGATTTAGCCCAGAAGACTAATTATTTAGAAAAGGTAACTCAAGATACATAAAGATTATCAGAATCATCTGTGGTGATCCGAAAGGGAAAATATCTTGCCAGCGACACTGTTAGCCACTGAGAACTGGTAGCCATTTCTCATACTGGGTATCTGGAAACAAAAGCCGTACCCTGGAACAACAGTCTTTTTGTGTGAGCATTGTTTAAAAGTTTTGTAGACAATATGATTTTTAAGAATTAACTTTTTTCCATTTTACTTTGACAGCAAATTAATTATCTTGGGTTTTGAATTACATGGATATTTTTGGTTTTATATGAACAGTTCCCATTTCTAATTGGAGAGAAGGAAGATAAAATCCTGTAAAATTAGGTGATTTATACATCTTTCTTCTTAGGCAAAATAAAATTAACAAGATCTTTCTTCCTTTGGTCAGTAGCTGTTGCCCTTTCTTGCCAGAAAGAAAAAAAAAAAGGAAAGTCCATGAAGAGGTTATTGTGCAGAGAACTTTTTGGCCCATTGCCTAGAAGACAGTATTCTAAATCGAAAAACAATTGCAGCGACAAATAACTTAACCCACTCTGTTAATCAGTCTCTGCTTTTTAAGGTATTGATGATCTGGGTTTCTTCCCTAGTGTGTATTTTGTACTCATACTGTACCTTCTCTTTTCTGAGTGGAAATGAGAGAACATAGACTTTTAAAAAAATCTGAAACTGTCAGAAAAAAGGGACTCTTGTTTCATATCTTGACTGTTCTGAAAGTTAAATAACAATCTACATGACAAAATTTCACAGCTGAATAGAATTAAACTTCTCTCCTCTAACTGAAATGCCCTTATGAAATTCATATTAAAAAAAATAATAAAAAAGATATAGTTTCAAATTCTTATCATTATACAGTTCAAAAACATCCACAATTTTATTTATTGGCTGCTAACACTACCTGGACAGAGGGCAGTGTTATTGCAAACCCTTGATTCTCTTAAAGGGCCGCTGCAGTGTGTCCCGTAAGGTGATACACAAGTTCTGGTTCGCACCTGCGACCCTTGACCACAAGTAACTGAACACGTACTCCACTGGGCCCACTCTTCAACACCAGATTCACCTGTATCCAAGACAACAAACAAACATGAATATAGGCATAAGTATTAATAAGACTTTTTTTTTTTTTTTTTTTTGTGAAACTCATTATCGACTGCTCTTATAAATCAAAGAAAAAAAGTACCACACCAAAATAAATATTTAAAAGTTCAGGGAATAAAGCAGCTGTGAAAATGGGCAATGAATAGAAAATAAAGACACCTACAATGCTGCAGTTACATAACGCCTGTCAGAGAGAAAAACTTTGATCACTTAGCATCATTTACAACTTTATGAGAACTACTATCCTTCAACACATCAGAAACAGCAGTGCCCTAAGGATCCTAAAAGAACATAGACAACTCTTTATATAATAGCAAAGGATTTGTCTTTGATATTTATGCTTATCAGTCTAGATGTAAGGGAATTCTGGGGTTTTTTGGGTTTTTGGTTTTTTAAACCCAACACCCTAATTTCTTATCTTTTCTCTCAAGGAAGAGAGTCATCTAGTTCCCTGGTGAACAGAAGCACCTTGCTTACCAAATTTTGACCTGAACAGTGGGATGGAAACTTTGGTTTGATCATTTACTGCACATATCTGCTCCTCACTTTAGATATACAGGTGTGCTAAATTCTTGGGTGCGCTAGACCTTATTACTGCATATAGTTCATATCACCATGTTCAAAATTGTTGGATGAGATTTATTAATACTGTACATTTGAATAGCTTTTTTTTTTATTGTTGAGAGAGAGCACATTGTATTGTTTCTATTTTATGAAAGCAAGTAACCTGTAAAGTCTTGTTCAGGAAAGAATGCTCAAATTTAGTTTCCATGAACAGCTATACATACAATTCTGGAATTTCTTTCCCAAAGGCATTCATGTTCAGCAAACTGGATCCCTTGAGTATTCTCAGAAAGCAAATGCAAAAATCATGTGATCAACCTCACTGAACACTTTGAGTAAATAATTGTGGATTCCTATTTATGTTTTCCTATTAAAAATCAGTATAAAATGGCATGCTGAGGGCTCTGTCATACCCTTAATTTTTAGACATAAGTCATTTTTGGAAACAAATGTGATTTTCTGCTTTAAAATAAATGGCATGATACAAACTTCAGTCTTGAATAGCTGCTTAAAATTTCAGTTATCTCAATATACCTCTAGTCTTCAAAAGTTTTGATATTGGTTGCAATCAAGGGAAAGTCTGCCAAGCAAACTCTTCCAAGAGTGCAGAAAGTGATATACTATTTCTTGAAGTTGTTTTAGTAGGAAGCTTGAAACCTTTGCAAAATGCTTGTCTCTGCTAGTCCTCTAAGAAACAATTAAAAGGCTAGTCAAAGCTTTAAAAAAAAAAAAAAAAAAGTGCTTAGTCAGTAAGAAGATAAAATGCTTTACAATTAGCACAAAAATCCCTCTGCTTTTCATAATATTATACCCAATTCTAACAATTTCTATTGACAAGTACAAAATGATGATTTTTTTTACATACAAAAATTAACCAGTGATTTTTGTAGTAATTTTCTTTATTTGTTAAGTGGAAAAAAAAAAGAGAGAAATTTAATCACTGATTATTGTTTTAATCATTTTTCTGATATGAATTTAGTATTTTGATTAGGCTGTTACCTGGCTTGGGTTCAGATTAGATGATATAATATAGTAAATATAGCTAACATGTAGGTAGATATCAACAATTATATTATATGTACTATAAGCTCCATGTGCATGGTAAAAATACTTGAATGGGTATAGAAGCTTGTATGGGTATAGAAACTATGGGTTTCTAGGCTAATATTTTTTGTCTTTTCCTACGTGTTTGAGTTTGCCTTCATTAAAATGGTTTAGATAAAACGTCGAACAGCAGAAAAATTCAAAGCTGTGTTTCTCAAGATGTTCCTCATTATGCAAACCAGTCATATATACTCAGTGTAAATTGTCCATTAGTCAACACAGAAATGGTGACAGTGCATAGATAATAAAATACAGAAATGAAGTATTAAAAATTTTAAATTTTGGACATCTTAATGTTATAAAAAATTGCCCTTAACCCCTGCAATATGTTGAAAACCAGCAATGACATAATGCTAAGAAGTGTGATTATACTGAGTGAATTTTGAAATTAATTTGAAGTATTAGAAGTTCTAAGCATATATGTAGTGTCCAATCACAAAGAGCAGAATCTAGCAATATACTTCAGCGTATGTAAAGAAGTCTTAAACATTTGCTGGAGCAAGATTCTCCACATTAACATAATGTATGGTGCAAAAAGAGCAAATTTTTTCTCACCAGCTGCTTTGCTTCCTTTTGCACAATGCATTCTGATTTTTTATTAATATTTAATTTTTCAGAGTATTTTGTACTGTTGTCAGTATGACTATTACTTATTTTTAATTAATTTGAAGGAAGCAAACATCTTCACAGACGTATTTCACCATGGTTAACCATTTTTAATTAAAGCAAATAAAGACTTCTTTATTTTCTACAATAAACCTAGACTGCCTAGGTAATCTGAAAAGAAATCTTCCATTGCTTTATCTCTTTTGTATTTTTTCTTTTCTGAAATGAAAATTTCAAAAGGGCTACTTTTTATTTTACTTTCAGTTTTATGTTACTTGAGAAGCCTTAAAATTTTATATCTATTGTATTAAATCTACAACCTCAACTATCAGCAAGGTACCAAGCCCTTATTCTCCACTGCTGCTTGTAGTAGCGACATATAAGAGGAAACATAACTTACTGTATGGAAGACTTCATTGATGTATATAACGCTTACCTGTATTGTACTCTCTAAATCCCATAACACCTAAGAGAAGGATCAGTCCAAACATGAAAAATGACAAATATAGGACAATAAATTATTCACATAAATGATTCACTCACAAACAGGATAATGCATATTTTCATGCCACATCTTAAAACTCTTCCATTCCCAGCAAAATTCAGTGGATTAAGTCCACTACTCTTAACAAATGTTTTTCATAATTCTTTTTTCCAGGACAATTCTCTATTCCTGTCCCTCTCTATTCCTATCTCTCTGCCTTTTTAAACCATGCGAACATTTTGTTGCACTTTTGCATCTATTACACAAAATAAAATATTGAACTGGCTTAAAATATAAGAAACCTCATAAACTCAGTATCCATTTACTTTAAAGGCTATTAGAATTCTCAGTACATGGGTAAATTCATGAGATAGATATGTTAGGAAAAACCCTATGAATCAGTTTAAGACGATATCACATTCACTATATTGCAAGAAAATGAATGCATTAGAGGTGAAGAAAATATGCAATGATCACTACAAAGGAAAATCAAAATGAAGAAGAGATGAAAATTAGTAAGTATGTCCAAAAAGAGCGCAATATTACTTATAATGTGTTTAACCTTCAGTATGTAAATTATAGATTTCCTCAAAGTTGGGCATGTAAATTTATATGCTCTGCTGATACATCTCACATGCTTTCAGAACAGGACCTTGAAAACCAAGCCTGTATAATTTTGAACGTTCATCTCCCACTCCACACACGCAATCTATCAGAACCTGATGGTATAAGTGCTGCATTTATAATGCAGTTCTCTAACACTCATAATAGATGCATTGCAATGCATGACTAGAAATTATCAAATACAAGCTTTACCTGATAAAGTGAAAGTTTTAGGGATTTATATGAGGAAATAAAACAGATCATCTTACTTATCTTTTGGAGTAATTGTATGAATTCAAGAAACAGCATAAAAGCAAAGGTGTTATTCTATGTAGTAAGCAACTGACATTCTGAGCTAGGTATGTAAGTAGTAAGTTCTACTTGCCTAAACGAAAACTGCATGGAGACCAAGATGATTCTAGGCTCCCTTCTTCCACTACATTTTCTTACAGCACTATCAATTGCGAGTTAGCCATAAAAGTAGTCCTATAGATTAATAGGAGAGAAACAGACTTTTCCCCCTCTAAATTCTTTACTAAACAGATCCACAGTGATTGGCTATACATGTTTAGATTACTTAATATATTGATTTCTGCAATTCTGTTAAGTAAAGCACCCTAGTCAACATGCAACAGAAATAGAAGCAATTATAGCTCTTTCACTAAAGTGAATATAAACTGGAAGCATTATGTATGACTGATGCAGGCATTTTTTCTAGGTTAGTAACTATGGAATACAAAGTAAGTTGTTTCAAATCCATACAATAATTATGGAGCACAAGACTTTCAGTGCAGTAACTTACTGGAATGGAGCATGTAGGGAACCACTGAAGAGTTAGATTTTACCAACAGATACACAGATCATTACTGGTGGCAGTAGTTTTGGTGTATGAGAGCTTATTTCAACTCACCACTGAAATTTTGTCATTGACCTCAAAGGCACCTGTGGTAACTGTTGGTAAACAGGCTTTGTTTGTTTGTTTGGTTTGTTTTACTTACTTTAGCTCTAGGTTTGTAATATCATCTTGGTATCTCTATCTAAACAAGATGAAGTTGCTCACAAAATTAGAAAATAGGTTTTAGAAACATATTTTAGAAAATTAGAAAACCTGTTAGATAATTTGGACATCCAATTAAAAACTACTTACAATCAATTTCATTTAGCAATTATGAATCTGGAAACTAGAGTGTTGTGCTGGGCCAAAGATAGTAAATGCTGAATGTATGCACATTAGAGTCACCCTAGCAATTAATTAATTTGATAAATGTCTAAAGCTGGGATTAGACCTCAGTCTATTTATAAAGAAATTCTAAAGAATGTTCTTAACATCTGTAAAACCAAAAGTTAGTATGTCACTGTAAGATGTCCTGTGTCTTGTACATGTGAGACTGCTTTTACTAATGAAGAAATTCATGCTTACACTAAATAATTCAGTATCCATATTCACAGTGCACGTTTTTTGTGTGATCTACCTAATTCTCAGCTACTTTATTTATGGACTTTAACTGGTGAAAAATAAAAATAAAAATAAATGTTTCAAAAAAATTATCAGCTTAGAAAACTGACAAATATGCAGCAAAAGATTATGGAAACATGCAGTGGTTTTGCTAAAATTAACAACAGTAAATAGAAAAATGTAACTGATGTATTACCAGTTTGTGCCATAAATTTAGCAGCATCAGCTTGTTCCTGAGGGACCCTTTTTTCATGAACAGATCGAGGTCGCTGACTTTTAATTGTATGATCTCCCATCATTCCAAATTCTAAAGACAGAATAAAGGTTTATGAAAGCTTGTGTGTAGACATTTCTCAAAAGTCACATACTGTCTCATGCAATATGTTCCTAAACATACCTGGAAGTTGCTGGCAAGAGTCAGGCAAGTGATCATGACAGTTAACATCAACTTAACTTTGCTACACTCAGCTTTTAAATTTGTGTCTGCAGATTTTCAAACATGATTTTACAGTATGAACCAACATTCAGTGTAGTGACACACACTATAAATCAGCTGTATGACGCAGGATAAAAGCAATTATTCAAATGCAGACATTTTATACCTATATTTTGGATAAGTGCAAACCACACCAGAAAATGATTGTGACAATGTCAGACATTGCTATTCTATGGCAAAGCCTGATGCTCTTCCAAAGGGCTTCTATTTCTGCATGTCTTTCAGGCTGATGAAGCCTTCAATATTGATAACAAGTCATCTTTCGGAATGGTGGCAAGGTGAAATAATAATTTAGGCAACAAACTGCTTTTTTTTTTTTTTTTTCAGGCTGAATCCAGCAGAACAGTACTTGTGAACTGTTTTCTTTCTGAAACCTCTCAGTTATGAAGCCTATAGTTTTTATCTTGTCTTCAGCATTTAAAAAGAAGCCCCCATGGATTTTAATAGGGAAATCTACATTAAAAAAAAAAAAGAAAAAAAAAATAAACGATATGAAGACTCAGAGTGTGGGAGACAAGAGGGCTTAATTTTTTATCCTATCAGTGCTGTCATTTTCCCTCTCTGGTCCTGCACAAACCTCCTTGCCTCCTACCTCAGACTCCACTTTTCCTTTCTGTGAAAAAATGCGCAGGGTCCTTAGCAATTAAAGGGGGACTGCTGTGTCTTCCGCACTGCCCCTTCTGGTACTCCCAGGCACACACTGCTGTCTGCGGCTTGGTGCTAAATATTCAGTTTTTACTGGGACTCTAATTTAGGAACCGTGTGCTGGGAGCCATGAGTTAATATTGAAACTGCTTCAGCTACAACCACATGAAGTTTCTGATGAGGCAGAAGGTGACTGAAGCACTAGGAATATAAACATCTTGTAAATATCTTTCTGCTGGAAGATTACCTTGCAAATGTAAAATTCAAAATTCTCCCCAATTTGTAAAATCATGAAGATAATGAAACTTACCATCCTGCCTCAAAAGATGCAAAACAAGGTTTAAATGCTACTAATAAATATTATTTGCAAATACATTGTTTTGATAAATCATTAAAGTAAACATTTAAATTTCTACTTACAGTAAAAAAATAAAATAATAAAAGGTAAATATATTTGTAAGGGGTCAATCAGCAGAGAGAGGTTTTCTTCCTTTCCAGTAAATTATGAATATATTTCTCAAATTAGTGTTTCTTTTTTGTAATATTCATTAGTGGCACTACTTAAAATATAAATGTACTTATTCAGTTGAGAACAGCAATGAAGTTGGCATTCTAAAGAGAATATTTGAAACTCTAATTAATAAAATATATTTTGAGAATTAATCAGTCAAGATTTTTAATACATCCCAGAAATACATGTAAAAGATAATTAATATATATATATGTGTATACATACATGTGTTATAAAATTTTATGGATATATTTTTACAAAATACACCTTTTCTATAGCTCTTCTGATTTGAGAGTTTTTTATTCTGTGGGAAATCTCTCACTATAATTGAAGTTTTACAATCAATATTTTAATGCAAATTAAGATTAGAATGATATTTTTACAGTTTTTGTAAGGTGTAGTACAGATGACCATTTAAACTAATTAACAACATGGTGAAGGACAGGAGACTTCACATAGCTTTTCCTTTAAAGAGGCTGTGAAAGGAAGGCATATTTGCTCTGAGTTTGCTGCCTGCACACTGCCTGCTTGTCAGGCAATTTAGAGGATATGGCACCATTCTCGCAGAAGACTTTAATTCTATTTTTTAAGTTACAAACAGAGTGCAAAAATGGGAGACCTTTGTTAGAGGAAGGCTTTCTAGAGGCATACAGGAAGGTGGTGAATGTTCCAGTCCCAGTCCCGCAGCCTCCCACGCAGGGTGCAGGCACATGCAGTGTCCTGCAGGACAGAGACCTCTGGTGAAGAGGCAAAGGAAAGTCTGGGAGATCAGATTTCAGGGCTGTGGTTTATTCCCAGCGTAGCTCCATTCACAGTGATGGATTTACTCACGAATATCACCAAAGAAAATAAAATACAAGTCATCGATGCAGGATCTAATTATGCCTTGACTTTTTCATTTTCCACAACACGTTTTAAATTTACACATTCAATTCACTTCAACTATTGCTGATGCTCTTTGAGATGCACTTTTCAACTAATCTCCCTTTAATGTATTAAGCATTTATATAAATATATGTAAATATTTAAGTATATATTAAAGATGTTTCATAACAAAAATTAAAATATTTCTTTATAAATTTCATCAAAAAAATGGAACTGGACTTAGGCAGCGCTCTCATTTTCATATTCACTATTTAACCAAATGCCTCATGAGAACAAAAGTGGTATCAGGAAATGCAGTGTACTGGTATGGATGAGGACTTTAAGGCCTCATTAAAATTCAGGCCTCATAAGAAAAGAAAAATAAGGGTCAAGTATATTTTCATAATGGGATCAGAAGTGTCCAGTTTCTGTGTATAAGTACAAACAGTGCTCTCAAAATTATTTAATCTAAGAAATTCAACAGCAGTGCATTTTTATGAAGCATTTTATAATAAAATATTTTACTTTAGTGACTGCCATAGTTTACAATAAATACTAAATAGAACTTTCCTCCATTTTCATATCCTAGCTAACAAATGCAAAAGATGAACCAATTATGCATTTGGTTTACCTTAATACTTCACAGAGGAGAAGTATTTAAATGCTTTCTGGGCTGGAAAAGCAATTTAACCCAAGTCAGACTAAATAGCACAGTAGTTTCAGGCACCTGTTTGTGTGGGAAAGGTGATAATAACCATGTTACTCTAGACAGTATCTGGTGAGAGGTGTTCTGAAGGGTCAAGTCACATGATTCAAGACGTGATGTCTGGGATATAATATTGCATGTTTGAATTGAGATTCTGAGTAAAAGAATTTTTTGCATTCTCATTCTTCTTACCTATGTCTTGCTGAAAATAAGTTTTCTAACACAGAAAAAGGTATTTTTGCAGATATCAGCTTCTGAACAGAATATTTTGGTGATGCCTGTCCTAATTTTCCCTTGGGTGAAACAATAGACCTTCTCTGCTTTTACCTCAAATATTGATATTAAATAAATAGTTTCATTAAATAAAGAGGGACAAGAAATCTTTTCAGCAGCAGACAGGTACACAGCCTGATCCAGAATTCACCAATGTGACTCTAAGTTAGGCCTGGAAACATGAAAAAGTTTTAATGCTTTCTGTTACATTGTTAAAGCTTAATCTACCTGCATGAGAATAAACTCAAAGAAATACTTGGATATGTAAATAACAAATAGCATTATAAGGAACCCTGAATGGGTTATTTTAACCACACCATGACTTATAGCAAATTATAACATATTCCAAACACTTGAGGTAGAATCCGAGGTTTAGTTATCTGGTAGAAGAATTTATCCTGCTGCCAGTGGTCCTTTGGTGGCTATGGAAGTACAGTAGTTTCCTGCAATAGGATGCATATTCTTTCTCTCCTCAGCTGTATACAATGGATCAATACTTGAAATTATATTAGCAACGCATATGTCTTAATATGAATGTCATTTACCATTTAATTTTACATATAACTCTGAAGCATGTAATATAGTTCCTTGCCTTTTAGGAGTTAAAACCAACCCAAACAATAATTTCTGAAATTCCAAAGTTTACAGTTGAGTATTATTTACAACAACTCTTATCTGTAGTCCCATTGGCTTTACCTTTATTTTTATGTTATATTATGGGAATTTTTATTCCTATTGAGTAACCTTTTTAGTTTTTAAAGGAGAAGCTAAAATCTTGCGGCCAATGTAGGTGTACATTTTTAGGAGAGAAGAGAGGTGCCATGTGCTCTCTGTTGGAACAAAGAAGAAAAAACATCTGTTAACAGGATAAAAATGCAAAGTAGGAAGACTGAGAAATAAATACAAAAGAAAAATACTGGCTTTGCAAGGTTCTACTCACCAAAGGCTAGTCTTTCTTTGCTTTTTGCCAAGTAGATAGTCATTAAAGTTAAGGTACATGTCAAACAGATTTTATGCATAGGCTGTTTAATAATATTTGCAAGCCTGTTACATATATATCCTAGTCATCAATTGACATTATAAACAATGTTGGTTTAGCTTTTATGGCTATTTTTACTTCACATTTCATAGGAACTTCACAATGTAAATGTATTGATCTTGTTATAGGTGTACCATCTACTATGAATTGTGCTATTAATGGCACAGAACACACCGGCATTAATAAAAAAAGCCTCTTCAGCATAGTAGAGTCACAGAATGGTTTGGGTTGGAAGGGACCTTAAAGATCATATAGTTGTCCCCCTGCCACAGGCAAGGACACCTTCAACTATACCAAGTTGCTCAAAGCCCCATCCAGTCTGGCCTTGAACACTGCCTGGGGTTGGGGCAGCCACAGCTTCTCCGGGCAACCTGTTCCAGTGCCTCACCACCCTCACAGGGAAGAATTTCTTCCTAATATCTAATCTAAATCTCCCCTGTTTTAGTTTAAAGCCATTCACCCTTGTGCTATCACAATATGCCTTTGTAAAAAGCCCCTCTCCAGCTTTCTTGTAGCCCCCTTTAGGTCCTGGAAGGCTGCTATAAGGTCTCCCTGGAGCCTTCTCTTCTCTAGGCTGCAGAAGCTCAACTCTCAGCCTGTCAGTAGCTGGTGACAACACTATGAATGAACTGTTCAACTAAAAAAAGTGATTTGAGGCCTTTAGGGTTACCCCTTCAGGACATGTAAAATGTAAAGCAACCTCTGGGAGCTGCTGAGTGTCCTCAGCATGTACTGTACTGCCTGGAAGGTGAGACGGTGAGCAGCTCCCTGAAGGCTGATCAGAACCTCAAAAGCAAGAAGAGGCAATAAATTCCCCGAAGTGTCTGTCATTTTCTTCTCTCAGCCACCCACTCCTGAACTGTAAATAGTCAAATGAGTGTTTTCAATTACTCTTGACTATGGAATGAATATTAAAGGCCTTGCAGCCAGAATGTGCATTAATGCAGACTCTCACATACAGGAGCATGGCATCCTCTCTGTACCAACACGGAAATGTTTTGCTGAGAAATTATGCAAAATGCTAAAGTATGTCCAGGTGAAGGGGAAGGAAGGATTGCATACAGGGACAGGAAGAAAGAAGGGGGCTATAGAAATACATGAAGAACCAGTTTGTTTAATTTATGGGCTGAGCTATTAACTGATTTAAATATATGTGATTAATTGCAGACTTCCAGGAGCTTCAGAACGTTTCCTGCATATTTAATTTTTTTGTAGTCCATTCTACAGTTTCTCCCACAAAGATGCTTGTGCAATATGCAGTAGTAGCAGCAGTACTTCGGGTTTCTCCTCACAGTTGCATCTGGTCAGTACAATTTCTTCTGGTCACTAGATGGCAGAATGTGCGTTGACTCAGAAGCACAATTCTGCATTGACTTGAGAAGCCGTGACTTTCCGCTTCTTTTTCACTATAAAAATTATCCCTCACATATATATATAAAATTCATTACACTCAAAGGATTGAGGGTGTTTTCTGGGTTTTGGGGTTGGTTTTTTTTTTTTTTTTTTTAGTTCTTCTTTTGTAGGTATGGAGATTAAAAAAAAAACAAAACCAAACCCAAAAAAACCCCAAACAAACAAACAAACAAACAACCAAACCAAAACAAACAAAACCAACTACCATAAAAACCCAAACAAACAAACAAAAAAAACACCCTAAACCGAACAAAACATGAGCTTCAGTTGTTTTCCCTTCACAGTAAACCCTGTGACAAAAAAAAGAATAAAATCCCAGGAGCACTCCCTTGCCTGTCTGCAGCCCTGCTTCGCTGTAGCAGGACACTCAGGTCCCACAAGGAAGCACTTGTCCTCAAATGCTGTGTTGGCAGGACACAGAGCTTCAGGGCATCAGTGAAATATCAGCACTCTGCAGTACAGATTTAAGCTATGGCTTTCTATGGGAACCCCTCAAAATGATATTTCCTCACCAGGAAGGCAAGTTGCCAAAATGGTAACATAGCTATTAGCTGAATTAGATTTCCATGGGAACCTCCCAGCAAACGTGGAAAACGTTCTTAAAACAGTCTTTGCATACTTCCTACGTAGATCCTGGTCCCATAAAAAGTCCCCTTTTGGCTCTACAAAACAGTATAGAAGAGCTTTGACCAGTTTCAAACTGAATGGAATATTTTCTTTCACGACAGTGAATTAAGGTCTGAACTGAGCTGTATTCATGAACACAGTGAGAAAGATATCCTATTACTCATGAAAACATGGAGAGGATTTTAATAGTAGTGGAAATATGAAAGGCAATAGTATTTGTACTTACAAAATAATTTTTTTAATTAAAATACACTCTTGCATTTTATCAAGAAAACGATAGCTTAACATTTCTAGGAAATTAGATACAAGATTTCCTTTCTCTTGCAAACAGACATATCCTAATACACATGCATATGCATTCTTTCATCTTTCAAAAAATCAGGGAAAATAATTATGTATTTAAACCATCAACATATTGTACATAGGTAATTAGTTTGTGTTTGTCTCTAGGGAGACCCCTTTGTTCCTAGAAAATAATGTTGGATTAATACTACTGCTGCTATTTTTAGTGACATAAGAAATGAAATTTTACTGAATTAAACTATAAATGATAGCACAAATCCTGATGAGCTAGACGTTCTTGTGGCGGTACAATCTGCTGTCCCTCTGTGCATCTCTGCAGTGACTCCCTTGGCCAGCCATTATCTTTGGTGGGATCTGAACCTTTTTATTCATGGTTACACATTTGGTCAGTGAAGAATATCATGAAGATATAATATTTATTCATTTTGTCTGTGCACAGAATGTTGAAACTGTGCAAGCTCTATTACTTGCCTTCCTGAGCCCAACTGCTCATCATCTTACACCTAGGCAGGAGAAACTGAGCATGTGAATCTAGTGAAGTGGCTCATACCTGTTCAAAAAGAATGTAAAATGTCACCACAGGAGGTAGTGTGTTTTCAAATGTGCTTTGCAGAATTATAACTAAGCAAAGAGGAAAAGGAGGGGAGACTGAAGGCCCAAACTGCAGCTTTACCTATTTATATCTCTGCTAAATCTGACATATTTTGTCATTATCATGGCCAGTATGCAGAAGATGCTCAGTAGTTCTCTTTTTTTTTTCCCCATTCAAATACTTCCCTAGCAATCCATACCAAAATATTTGTATTCAAATAAAAATAATAAAACCAATAAAAGAAATCTACATTATCGAGTTTAACACTAAAATCCTCTAAATTCAGCAGTAAATTATTCTCCCATTAAAGAATGAAAACACAGGGGATTATCTTTATTTATTTTTGCCTTTTTTTTTTTTAAATGAAAGACATTTAATGCATTCTCTTGTACTGTTCTCATCATTTTAATCTTTTTATTATAATAACTTATTCATTCGTAGCCCTTAAATCATAGTATGATAATAATACTCTGGTATCTTCATTGCTTTTTTACATTTCATACTATTTTATTTCTGCATTAGGTGTTTTTCTTATGTCATATATTTAATTAATTGAATTATTGATACAGTTAGCCAGTGCCATAGTTATTCCAAAGTAGTAGCATTTTATATAAACAATCTCTTTTTACTGAACACTGCAGCAAGCTACCTAGATATTACACACAGGCTAGTATGTGCCTCTTTATTGCTCTATACATTTACAAGTGAAGAGAAGATGACTGAGCATAAGCTATAATTTTCTAAGCTATTCTTGAATTCAATAACTTCATTAACTTTATTTTCTGTTTGAGAAACACTGTAAAGTAAGTAAAGTTAACTGTAGAAAGCAGGATTCACAAGGACATCGAGATGATTTCCTTGCCCTGCAACTGTTTAACACATTCCTGCAGATGGTTTCCTAATCTTTTCTAAATGTTAGCAGCGTCCATTAAAATTAGAAATTAATTATCTATGAATTTATGACAGGGAAATTTACATCTGTGAAAGATTCTGAAGCTGCATGAAGAGAAGGAACAAGAATCAATGTTTTAAATAATAGGTACTGTAAACTGTCCTCACTGAACACAGCCAAACTGAGTGTGGGGTGGTTTTTTTTTGAATGGCAAAGCTTCTAGGTAAAGCTAAATGATATTACATGCTTTAAAAGAGCATTTTCTTGTCCTTTTTTTAAGTCTCCTAAATTGTTTCTATGAAAGAATAATAAAAAATGGAGGAAGTGTCACTGGATGTGGGTTTTGCATATTACATTTTTACCATTTGCGGCATCACAAAGCTGGCTGTTTGTATACAGACGAGGGAAGGAGGGAAGGAAGGCCTTGGCTGTTGCAAGCTGTCCTGGTTCCACCCAGTCAGACCAAATTTTGTCAGATGACAATGTGGACTAGAAGGTCTTTTCCAAAACTACAGAGCTACTCTGAGCTAAGAGGTCTACATTACCTGTTTGCAAGGATACATAGCCTTTGCTAACTGTCACTGGCAGATTAATGATCATACACATGCAATTTCAAACATACTATTCCACCCAGTTCAGCCTGGGATATGTATGTATGACACAGCCCCCTGATAGGTACAGCGTTGCAATGACTTCCAGAATGGACCTGGAACCTCTTAAAAGGTCTCTTATGGTGACACAAGGTCTCTCTGAACTCTTATGGTGATACCTATTGTTTTAACAAATATGACTCATAAATAATTCTTCTCTAGCCAACAAAATTACCTTAATGGGAAAACATGACACAAATGAAAGGAAAATCAGTGATTCAAAATTAGAAACTCAGAACAAATTTTCACAATAACTAAATCCATCCTTCAGAAATACATGCATAGGATTTTAATAGGAAAGCATATAAGGGATTTACCCAAAAACTATCAATGAATATGACTTGGAGCTAGATCCTTCAGGGTTTTTTGAAAATCCATCAGATGTTTTCACTGGATTTAGTAAAAGCACACTCTTCTAGGTCTCTGAGATTCTCACTTCAGGGTCAGAATAAGCAATGCATTTAATGGTTTTAAGGACCCAAATATCACACTGAGGCTAAAAAGCAGTGGTTTTCTTCACCCTTACTGCACAGTGCCCATTTAGAAAAAATATCTGAGCTCATCTGCTAACACATCCTTCCTACCTCTGTGGCCCGTAGTGTCAGAGAGGACCACATGGTTGGTTGGCTAAGTCGGCAGGTGTTGTCCATGCAATGCCTCTATAAAGGCAAATGAACTGCTCAACTGCAGAGCTGAGCTAAACAATGCATAGTTTGTCAAGCACCTCTTAGGGAAGTTCACCCTGAAGCCTTCATTAAAGAACCTGCAAGGTGCAAGATTCCTCTACACAATATCAAATACCTAATGACAATATATAAAAAATTATAGCATAAAAGTTGACCTAAGAGCAGGCATTTTCGATGGGCATACTATATCTCATCATAATGTACTAATATTAACGTAGTAAGAACAGCACTTTACTCAGCTGAGAAAATGAATGCATTAGAATCGGTGAGATTCTAATGATTATGATGCTCTACAGGTCTACGAAATACACAGAGCAGCCTGAGTCATCGGTATATTTTTTCAATGTATATTTTTTTAAAAACTTTAAAAAATGTTCTTCTGTAACTGGGGCAGAGATTTTTACTCAATCATGGCAAAGTGCCTCCTGGTCCAGTTCTCTGATGAAGTTAGAAAGTAGTATCAAACACAGTCTAGTCAACATGACTGACACTCATTATTAGGGAGAACAATGGAGGTGACACTACTGAAGTGGTATTATCCTCAGGGGCAGAAGGACATACCTGTCTTTCATCAGAAAGCATCAAAGAAACTGATTTTAATATCCTTATTGTTTCTACATCCCTACATGATCTTAGGCACTTGAATCACGTCTTTTAAAATTGCATATTACTGAAGCAATCTATACCTTTTGACCTCCAGAATGATTAATGGAAGTGTACTCTATGGAGAATAGTGGCTGCTTCCCCTACAGATGTCAATAATAAGGATCATTAAAAACATCTATTCCCTGATGGCTACGCAAGATACATTTCATGTAACTCATTTCAGCTTGTCAGCTTAATACACGATGTGGTTACCTAAAATCTGTCTGCTCATCATGATCCACCATTTGAAGAAATGATGCCAACATTCAACATACATCAGTATCCGGAGATTGCAAGCAGGGATATTTTTCAGTGCAGATGCTTAGTTGTGGACCTAGAACTATAGAGTTTGAGATACTTGTTAAGCTGGGAACTCTGATTAACTTAGGTAAATGCAATCTCAGAATGACCTATTGTTGGATACAGATAAACTATTCTCTTTCATGGAGAAGGCTGCAGTTAGTGCTGTTTTATTTAGTGCAAACAGAGTTCCTCTTAACAACTGGAGACCTACAACTGGGATATGTATTGTGGCTCTCTAAGAAAGGCTTAAGACTGGAATTCATTATGCTGCTCGTAACTATGAATCTTTTTTGAATTCTCTGCACAGCTGCTTGCACATCTGCCCACAGATATCCTATATATCTCTCCCATTGCCTCTACTCTGCTGTTGAGAAAGGGCTGGAAAAGAATAGGTTTGCTGGAAGCTCAGTAAAACAGCTACAAAAAAAAAAAAATCTTTTATACAAAGATACTTTCAAACAAAGAATCGAATTTGCTTCAAGTTATATTTTTGCCTCTTGTGTGCTGTCTCTCTGAAAATATTCTAATGATTTAGTTACCTAAAAGAAGTGTTCTCAAGTTCAGTATACTGTAAGCATGTATAATGGAATATTTATGGTAAGGAAATCATGAATCAATAAACTAAATTATGCTCACTAGAAACTTAATAGTATGTGATTTGATTGCCCAACCAGGAATCAGAACTATAAAAGCAGTATGTCTACTTACAGCTAGCTGATATGTATTGTAAGCTTTAGATAAAAAGCAGTGAGTATTGAGGAACAGAGGAAGTGTTTGTGGGTGGAAATAATGATTTTTTTTTTACAACAGCTGACGTACTGGGGAAAAATAGACAGCTTTTGGGCACACAAGCTTTCAGCTCTGAAGCAGAAACATCAAACTTCAAAGCTCCTACGTGTTTTATTACTGCCACTTACAAACCTTGTCTTGCTTATGTACTTTGACTACCATGGCTCCAACACTACTACCATGGCTCCAACACTACTACCACAATGAAAAAGTTAGGCATATTTCACATCCAGTTAAGGGGTTAACAGTTAACTTCAAAAATGGAATTATAAGAAGTTCAGAAAATTCAGAAAATAACCCACCATATTGACCACAAAAATTATACAGCATGCATTATTTGCTTCAATCTAGTCATCAAGAGTATGTTAAGTAGCTTGAAAAGCTAATGTTGAAGCCCACAAGGTACCAGTTCTCAGAAGACCACAGAAAAAGAATCCTAGCTTTAGACCTAATACAGAAACTACTCATTCTGTATTGATCTTGTGGAATAATTTTAGATTTTCCAGGACATATTTAAATTTGATCTTTTCTATTAAAAAAAAACCAAAACACCAAAAAAAGGTTACTTCAACTTCGTATTCATTTACATCTCAGAATAAGTAAAGTACTTTGAAAACCTATGATGTTAGAAACAACTTTCAGCAAATGAGAACACAATTCTGTTTTCTAGAAGTCATGATTTGCTTGATATATAAGTAGCGAACTCCACTAAAATCTATTCAAAGAATCCTAGGTTTCAAAAGTAATGTTCCATTAGTTTTAATGAAGGGTTTGAAAGTGCTGCAGCAATGGGTCTGCAAAGCCTGACTGAACTGGAGTGTGCTGTGCCAGGACTGACTCTGGAGCCCTGAGGTAGTTATATCTACAGTCAGAGCAGTTTATTTCCCAGGATAACTGCAGAACCCATTGATGCAAGACATGGTTATACAAATGCCCACATGCTAACATATGTAAAACATCTCAAAAGGATATTCTGGGTGCAGAAGATCTACCTTTGGGAAAAGGGCTTGGTGCCACATGACAGCACATATATAGAGTTTAGGCCATAGAACAGATGTTCCCCTTTCTTACTTCCATGTAATTTATATTTGTAAAAAATCATTACAAGTTCCCAAAAGACATAAAGAAGCAATTTTTTATGTATCACATTCTGTCAAAAATAAGTCATTAATGCTAATATACAACCCCCTATATTGGTAATTACAGTTAGCACCTACTCATTTTGTGGTTTTAATACATTTTTTAATATCATCACCTACAAATGATGATACTTTTACCTCCACCACTATAAATCAGAAGTTATGAAATAATGGAATTAAATGTGTGTATAACTGCTGTGTGAGCAGAACTGGCTCCAGACGGATTAATTCCTGTGGTGCAAGTAGCACACAGGACTGACCGACCTAGAATAAGTAATGATTTTCTAGCTCGTTTCTCTATGTTCTGTTAGACCATGTAGATTCTTAAGCATATCTACACAATTTAATCCTTTAGACTACAGGAACAATTACAGCTAGTTAAGGTGTGATTTCACTAAATCCTTATTCATGATGAGGTCAGCTTGGATTTGCCTCTAAGTGGCAGTCTTTTAAAGGGTAATGACAATGAATTATTCCTAATATTAAAAATGGGATAGTACAATAATCCAGGAGAAAAAGGGCCAGTTGGGAAAATGTCTTTTGTTGTTGTTGCCATCTGTCCACCATTGTTATTGGTGTGAAATGTTACGGTTGTATGCAATGGGTGCATACTAACTCAAAGTTAGGAATGTCAGCCACTATAGTTTTGTTATATTCCTGTGGCAGGACCTGGTCAGTTTGCTAAAAAAGCAAGAATTTATAAAAAATAGCTAAACACTTGTGGAGAGAAAAAATATCGTATGAGATCACTGGACTGCTGGTGCTCTTCTGGACAATCACCTGTAGCAATCCATAAGTACAAATATTCTGAAAAGGAGGTGCTATTCAAAGTATACAAATTAGAGATAAATTGTTAAATAAGGTAGTTCTTGCTAGCCCTAGAGATAGCTCTTTGTGTGAGGAAAGACAAAACCCTTAGCTGGTATTTACATTTGAAACAAATTTTGAGTCCCACACCAGTTTCACAAACTAGTTGTAGAATGGGACTAATAGTTGGAGAGGTGCAATATTTCATTGGCCATTTAGCTCCCTAACTCTGGGAGTCAAAATACAGCTTAGGGATTCTAAATAAAAATACTTAAAAATTGAGGATCTGGAGAGAGTTTCTGACCAAGCTGTAAAGAACCTGCATAAACACCACTACTTCAAGGAAGAAATTTTTGGGCGGGAGTTCCTTCCTCTCATGACCTCTTCAAGGATTAGATCCTCTCACATGTCTTTGAAAACTTACAAAGTTACTTTAGGACACAGAATTTGGAGTAGCAGAAAGGAGACTGCTGCAGGCTTTGGGGCATCAGGAGCAGCAGGAGTCCTGTGATTCTTAACTGAATAATGTCTAAAGAAAAATGCCAGCCAAGCAGAAAAATGGGGGGGGGGGGGGGGGGCAAGGAGCAGGGGGGGAAAGGATGACAAAGGCACATCTCTGCAGAAGGAAAGAAATCACATATGCATTTCTGTTCGATCAGAATCTGCTGGCTCTGCTCACTGCAGGAGGACTCTATAGAGTTGAGGAAGGCAGAGGAAAATTTCATCATCAGGGCTTCTATTTTCATTGGTTGTTTCTGAACTTAATTCCGAGCATCCTTAAGGTATATAAGCTGAGGTACTGTTTTTCAACTGCTCTGTTTTTAACCAAAATAAGTATATTATATATATATAATCTTATTTATGTCACTATCTACTATTACCTCTAAGCTAAGTAACTGTTATTAAAAGAAAAATGTCATGAACAGTTGCAAGTGATTATATTGGTTCACTGTAACAATAGGTAGCAAGTGACCAGGTAAATATTAAACCTAATTCAGGACTGACTGACTGATTACAGTGGGGAGTAGCTGATTTTTTTTATATAAAGAACTTACTTTACAAAAAAGCTGTTTCAAGGCTAGACACTGATTTATCTGAACTAAGAGTTTCAGACAAAAGAGAAGAAAGGAGAAAGCAAGAATAGCATTTTGTAAAGTTGAAATAGCTTACTTTATCTGTATTATAGCTACAGTTTGAATTTGAATTTTAATATTCCAATTAGAAAAAAAACCCAACACTGAAAAATAATTAAAAAAAGCCCTTTCCGAGTTATGCACTTAATTCAGCCCTAAATACTTTTTGTCTGTCTCATGAAGCAAAGAATCAGCTCATCTAGAAACTTTATCAGTGAATTAATTTAGAAAAATGGAAATGAAACAAACAATTGCATCTACTCAAGTGCACTAGGATTTATGTTAAAACTTCCTTTACATTAAGAATTACTTCGTACATTAGGCTTCTTCATAAAAAAAAAAAAAGCAACTTTACCTAGTGAAAAAAGACATTAAAGAATCATAATAACATAGGATGTAATCCAAGAATCATAATTATATTGAGCATATACAAGGATAAAACGTTAAAGGCAATAACAAAATGATAAGCAACTCCAAACCCTGTTCATCCCATTTCATAAGGCTGTTAAGAAATGAACATTTCTAAAGTTATACCAAATATGAAATAGTAGTTAAGACTCTTTACAGCCCATGTATCTGTTTATATTTCGTATTCTACATACTTACGCACTGATGGAAAAATTGCTGATATTTTCTGCATGGGCTGAGGATGAATAAATTGAGCCACCAGGAAAGTGAGTACCTAAAACCAGTCATCTTATCCTGCTTCAGACTTGGCATACTGCTTCATGGCTGTGAATTTTTTTCATGTCCAATCTATCGATGATGATACTTGTCAGCTGCAGTTTTCATTAGGAAAAAGAAGTTACAGCTGACGGTAGGGTTTGTAGGAGTTCATAAATATTCTGCTACTGTTCAAAACTGCTGCAATGAACTAAAAGCAGACATACTAGCTGCATTTTTGAACCCACATGAAACCACAGCTATTAGACTATAAAGCATGATCACTCAATATGTTCTTAAAGAATAAAACCTATCAAATTAAATATGGTGTACTTTTTCTGATCTGGTACAGTGCAGAACAATAACCCAGCTCTTCAGTTTTTGCTCCTAACCAGGAGCTCTACATCTTCATAACCCTTCCAATAGAATCTCTCTGAATAGTGTTTTTGGAATGGTTTTATAATGAAAGGGGTGAATAATGCATGTTTGTCTGCACTGCTCCTGCTGCCTTTGGTGAGCTGAGCAGAGAGCTGACCTGTGATCCTGCCAGGCCATGGGACTTACTGCAGTGATCTGCATGGGGAGACCGATGGCTGAGCGCCAGGCTGCCCTCAAGGAGCTTGTTCTGCAGCCACTGACAGCCTGGTAGGACATTTTCCTTGATCATCGATATGTTCCCTAAGCATCGCTTGTACATCATGCTAAGGTCACTTTGATATAAATAACCAGTGACAGATGAGGCCTGTGGTGTGCTTATTAGAGAGCTGGTGGTAGATATTTTATCCAAAGTCTGATCAGTCATAGCACAGCAAGGTTCTGGAGATCTGTATGTGTCACTGTAAAAACCGTAATAAGACCTTCAGCCACTGAGACCTCAAATTGGGAAGAGGGGCTCGTGGTCCTGCTTATAGAGGAGCAATAGTTGGCAAATGCAGTGGTCTTCACCTGGAGCCAGCAAGACTGCCCAGGCTCTGGAGGAGAGCACTATCTTTCTTACGAATAAGCAAAATCTCAGTTGGACCTGTCAAAGATGCCTAAATAGCATCTGCACCAGGACAACAAAGAGGCTTCCCTTCAGTGATGCTCACATCTGCAGGAAGCTGCCACTGCTATGGCCTTGAGGTGTTAGGAAGGGCAGAACATAAAAGCTGCTCTGTGCTGTTTGCATGGAGTCAACAAGACTCAGGCTTAATACCGAACACCGGGGAAAATCACTGTTAACCATACTATTTTAAGATCTGCTGGTGGGTCAAGCTGTGTTTCATTTAATTTTAATGCATCTATGCACTTTATCAACAGCATAAGATGGATAAGACCAAAAGGAACAGTTTTGTGTCTCATATTCTGTTTTTTGAATGGCATTAGATGTATAGAAAGTAGTATGAGAAACTCCAAAGTAAAATCCTTATTTCTACACTTTTCTTGGGTAATACATATAGTATTTCAGAGATATAAATATCTTTAACATGTCCAGATAGACACTTTGACTTACGAAAACATACGTTGGTAACGTATGAAAAATTTGAAGAAGAGTAATACAAAATTCTTTTTCTCTCATCATATTTGTTCCAGATGTTTCCTTTAATCTCAGTGCCAAACTTGCAGGATTTCCTTATTCAAGCATTTCTGCATTCTGCTTTGAAATATTCTTTTATTTTAGAAGTTTGGGTTTGTTTTTTTTTAATTGAGGGTCTTTTAGACTGGGACCAAGTACACTTGCTAAAATATAAATCAGGATTAGAATAAGGTATCAGATTGAAATTATGTTTTATACTGAAACTGAATACTCATGAAAAATACTAAAATTACTTTAGGTAGGGATGATGATGTAAAATCTGAACGTTTAAGTTAGCACAGTGTTAAACAGTTTAAACTATTGCATTACTGTTAGAATACACCCAAAATGCAAGAAATAAACTAGTTGGAATGCACAGGCTATCTGAAAAGAGTAGGAAATATCACAGTACTAGGGCAGTAATTGGAGAAGGGCCAACTGTATATTTACTAACTACTTAGACTATGTAAGAATAGGATGAGAAGAGATTTTCAGTATCAATATGAGGGAAAAGGAAGGTATGAAAGTCTATTATTTTTACAGCACATGCATATATAATTAAAGCCTCCCATGACAGACTCCATGAAACACATTTCTGACCCAAGTTACTACTGACTTCAGAAAAGTTCTACTAACATTTTCAAAAAATTTTTTAATGATAAATATTTCTCATGTAGCAATCCATAAATAAGAATTAGGACACATCCTCATTAGACATTAAGCCAAAATTCATTCTTGGTCTGTCAGTTCCATTTCCACAAAAGTGTTCTATAACCTCCTTCCTTCATATTCTACATAGCTTATATAGAGCAACTTAACACAGTAATGTACATCCAGAACAGGCAGAAATAGAGAGATAGTCAGTAGAGAAAATTTAGGCAGAGCTGTAACTTTCCTTTCAGCTGCTCAGTAATTAAAAAAATACCCATACTGAAGCATATACATTTGCAGTCATCGGTAAACCTATGAGACAGAAGGACACCTCAAATGGGAAGAATTTAATTTTTTTTTCCTGCTCTACTGGTATGCGGAATTGTTTCCCAAAGTAGGAAAAAGTATCTTCTCTAGTCTTGTATTACTCCAAAGCACAAACACCTAAACACATTATGTAAATAGAGAAAAAAAAAGTGTGGCAACAAAAATGGAGAACAGGAAATCCTTATGAAGCAGACAAGGAACTATAAAGGGTGGACAACTAGGCTTTTGAAACGCTAAAAGCAATGCAGAACAGTTTGTATTAAATTTGCACTGATCTTTCCCAACATAGGCCACTTAAAGCAGATAAATGCCTCTGGTTGGAACGTAACATTGACAACTCTGTAGCTCTTTAGCCTTTCTTTTCTGTTACCCTGTCTCAACCTACCTTAGTCAAGACCATTATATCGAGATGACTAAAAGCAAAAGGAGCAATCTCGTGTGAGCAAAGCTGTCAGTTTATAAAGATGATATGTTTTTATGTGTTCTTTAGGTTTTCTCTTCATGACCTTCTATGTACATTTTCTCGCCTCACATCTTCATACAAAGCCATTGTGTGTTTATATTTAGGAAATATATAAACAGTTTTTATAACTTCAAGTTACATGGATTTTGTTCCTGTTTTATAAAAGTAGAGCACATCTATGAGAAATTTTACCTATTTTGTCTTATTCATTGTATATCTCTTCCATGACCACGGTTTATTTTATTTTAGCTTTACAGAGCAATGTGCCTAACATGGCATTAAGAAATTAATCAAAACCCCTTTCAAAAGGTATATAACAATAAAGACTTCAATTTTAAGAATCTTAAGTATCATTTCAATTACAATGCTTATAATACTATGATATATTTTGAAGAAATTTTGTTTTTTGCAGGGGCACTTACTGTAACACAAAGACATTGTATGATAAATAAGCTCCACAAGATGCTATGTATCAGTAAGTACACTAATTATTTAAGACTATTCAAAATATGCATGCCATAATGTGAGCCAGAGCTGACAGTCAGATTTTGAAAAGTACAGCACAGCGGCTGTGTAGGTGATGAACACAGAACTTCACCTTGACTTAAAAAAAGTATTAGTGACTTTTGCTTCACATACTGGAAATGTCTCTCATACTACTGTATCTTCTACTGAAATCATGGTACAAACATACTTAAGACTTCTGTAGCTGAATCATAGCTTTATTTAAATAACTATTCCCGCAAACCTGCCGTCATAGGCAGATGTTTGCTTATAAGCATGTCCATTTTCAGAACAAATTCCTCACAGCTTTTGAATAACCCTATTCTTTGAACAAACAGATCCTAGGATAGATCTATTTTGTGATTCTATGAATAAAACCCAAGATATAATAATAACTATAATCACGTTTTCTTAACCCATTATGCATGGCCCTATATCACACTTGTCAATATATCTACATTCATTCCAGTCATGCCAGGCCTAATTGATAGTGTTATAAATATGTAAGTAATCAAGAGAAATGCAAATAGCAGCTAAATTCTTTAGCAATATTTACTACTTTATCTGAGGACTTCCCATCTTTACTCTATGTTAGTCTGTCTTTAAAATTGCCTGAGATATCAAGACATTGCACATTCCACATGACAATGAAGCTGTCAATGTCAATCTCATTCTCCAAACCACTATCATCTAAATTAAAGGGAAAACATCTAATATATAAGCATATTAATATACTTACGTGTTCATCTCTGTGTGACAAAGTGAATAAAGAGATTGTATATTGTTATTCCAATACATATGCAGCTCTGATCCTCCTTGTCTCACTACTTCTCATAACTCCATTTGACTTATCATTCCAGCTTTCTAAATATGTAATTATGCATTCTCTTGTAGTAATAATATATGCTGATACTAAGTATGGAATTAGAGAGAATGTGAAGTACTATATTTAATGACATGAAATGTTGGCTTTTAAACCTGTATTAATTATTCATTTGTGTGTATCAGTTTCCTCAACGCATGTTAGACTTGTTAAGTACATATCTAAGATATCATATATTAACCACTGATGGGAAAAATATAATTCAGAAGAGATAACTTTTCAGCTTCATTTAGATTGCTTTTGTGGCTGCAAATGCAAATGAAAGGGACAAGTACACTGTATCTCTTGCTGCCTAAAGCCACTGGCCATTAAACAGTCTAGATGCTAGGCTTGGGTTAGCTCATGAATAACTACCAAAGTGCTTTACTTAAATTGGTGGGCTAAATTATTCATTCAGAATTAAAGTGGCCCTAATTCTTTTCAGCTTACTTGGTAAATTAAGATAAAAAAAATTAAAGCCACTCTAACTCTGAATGAGACTTGTTCACAAAGTAGAATAAGTAAGTTTGGGGTACACCTTCAGCTGATTCTGAATTTTCTATGGCATTCTCACAAAACCAAGCCTGGAATCTGTCTCCCCATCTAATGCGTGCAGTTATTTTTTCCAACTAGACATTTACATTTTTTTCTTCTAATATTTTCTTCTGTCTTAAAAGTATAAGTATTGGACATCTGAATGGCTTTACATTTCTGTAATTTGCAAAGCAGTAAAGGCATAGATATCCAACAACTAGTGGGCAACCTGGCTGTTTGCCTTTTTTTTTTTCCCTTTCCATGCAACCTCTAGTTTTGTTGCAATGAAACTTCTGTGGATGCTGACATGGTTCTCAAGAGAACACTAAGCTGAACAGTCATCTTTGAAATTCCCTTTTTTCAGTAGCAGGTTCCCATGTAGAATGAGGAATAGGAGTTAGGAGAAAGGAAAAAGATCAAACCTTGAGTGTATCAATCATGTCATTTTGTCATGGTCACAATATTTCTCTTCTGAGATCCAAATAAAGGAGCTCATCAGTTAGTGAGAGCCTTTCGACATGACCCAATGTAACACAGCCACAAAGATAGAAAATATTAGTAAGGCCAAGAATATGAAGAAAGAAAGTCTGTTTTCAGCCTTTCTCTTTTGAGTCAAAGCATATCAATGGAACAGGTTGAAACAATAATACCTCCAATTAGCAGGTTGGCTTTCTTTTTTTTTCTTTTGGATCCTAACAGGTTGACCTGGCTCTGCTTGTCTCCTGTTTCTTTGTGGAATAACTACTCTTCAGAAAGGTTCCAGTGTTCGGCCAGTGGTGTTTGAAACACTGTGAAGCAGATTCTCAAAATCTTGTTGGAATTTTTTTTTTTCATTGTGTAGTTCAGTCAGCAAATTCTGGCATAGATGCATGTAACTTCATAATTTAGTACAGTCTTATCTATTAACATGAATTACAAGATAGTGTCCTTGTCCTCCCACAAAATTTAAAAAAATAACCAAACAAACAACAAAAACAAACCTGAGTGTTAAGAAACTTTTATAATAAAGGCTTCCATTACTATTTTTGCAGCTATTCAAACTATATAGTCAGGTTTCTGACTTTTGGCATTTGCAGGATTATTTGCAAATGTGATTAATTTGAATACTGCGTGGTTGAGTTGTGATCATGTGGTCCTTGAATTAACATAACCTACAAAAAGAAAGAAATGGATTTCTTTCGTCTAGCTCAGTTGCCCTCAAAACCATACAAAGGTAGTATAAAGAAGACAGTGGTCAGTTGACGACACGTTCACCAAGTTTTGAACAAGAATCATTAGTAGATTTAAGCTTAGAACAAGTCAGATTTAGGGTAGATACTAGAAAGAGAGTAAATACTGGAACAGGAGTTCTTATTCTGCTAGTCTATGGACACAAAATTTCTCTATATTTATTTCAAAGTATATCTGTAGAGTAAAACGCAGCAATACTGATGTTCACTCTACCCATCCTACCACAGCTGTCCACCACAGTCATCCCAGTCTCCATAAAGTCCAGGATATATCTTTCTTAACTACCTATTGTTTTAAAATACAACACATATGAGAAGTAATAAATAAATCTTGTAGATATATGGAATACACAATCCAACATCAGATATACATTTGTTTTTCAGTGAATTAAAATGGAGAAAAGTTTTGTGCATCTTTTAAAACACTCCAGTTGATCACACCATATTCAGGCTATTGGGATTTAGTATTCTAAAGTGACTGAAAGATAACTGAAAGAGGGCTAAACTTAAGATCCTTTATTTCTCACTCCTTTCCTAGATAAAAGTTGTTTTTTATAAAAAACATTAAAAAAAAAAAAAAAAAAGAGAGAATTCAGGAACGGAATAAAGAATATGAATATTCTTTATGAATATTGAAACGGAACTTTCATATTAAGTAATCAGAACAAATTTCCATTTTGATTCAAAGCATTTTCAAAACCTATGCATATACATACATGTATAGAAGTACACACCTTTCTATTTAAAAAAGCATATTTCCAGAAGTGTTAAGAGGGAAGTGGCCATATGCACCTATCTTTTTTATATTTTGAATGCTTCTGAATAAACTTTGATGTGAATTGCATACTGAACAGAGCACCTACATGCCTGGTCCTATCTATTTATAATCTTTGTCCATAAATTGCAGTCTGGATGGTGGCAAGCCCACAACTACAACTCTTCCCAAATGCTGCCACCTAAAGGCTAAAATGAAGTACAACTATAAAGATGTGTTAACAGAACCAAACCTGGCAAAAATGAGCAAATGGGAAAAGGTTCACAACTGTGCAACAATAAGAATTAAAATACAACATTGCAGTTCTTGCTTGGATAGCAGATAAAAAAATGCATTCTTGTTTAATCCTGCACAGAAAATTACCTGAAAATACTTTGGGGATCTAGTTTTTTCAAAGGACAGGCCAACATTAAGGTTTGCATCTTCAGTAGTCGTCTTACTGAAACATCATTACATTTATAAATCAATTAACAAAATAAAACAGCAAACCAAAAATTACTTATATGAGCTGAATGACTCAGAATTATGATACCACTGAAAATCTCCAAAATTATTTTCTAGTTAAAAATACGTTTCCTCTAATTTGAACATGTAATCCATGTCAATTCCTTAAAAAAAATAATTCACAATATATTTGAACATTTGTAATTCTGATTCTCTCTTAAATATTCTCTCTTCTTAAAATCAAACATCCTAAGCAGGGAGATATGAAGATTTGGCTTTAAAAGTTTTCAAGTAAAAGATTTAGTAATTAAAAGAAACACCGAAAACCCCAAAAATGCTGCCTAACAGATTTTTTGTTAGAGCTAGATAAATTTTCCTTATAATGTTGTTCTTAAGACAGAGGCTTTAAAATAGTTACTAAAATTAAACGAATCTTTTAATTACCCAGATAAAAGGTGGTTTATATAGTAGGAAAGGTATTCTATAATATAGAAAATGTAACTGAGGCTTTAAACTATCTTAAAATCAAATAACAGAATGCTAAAATCAACAGATGTAATATTTTGCAGATTTTTACTAGTCAGATGTTAAGTATATAACCACTAGACTTTGTATGAAAGGAAGAAAACTAGACTGGAAGAAATGAATGGATGAGATATTTGAAAGTATAGTGTTCATGTACCACTGCAGCCCTCATGGTTTAAGAATAAAAGCAAAGGAAGTTCTGCAGATAAAGGCAGTACCTCATATTACAACAACTAATTTACTAGAAAAAGTAAACACAATTCTGGGCTTTTGCACTGAAAAAAGATGTTTTTCCTACCAATTTTGTAAGTTGATTTAATATCTTTCCCTACAAAACCTCGATGCACTTAGCGCGGGCAATACATTTTTGACCAGTACCTTTGACATTCATAGTAGTAGTTTCCCCACCCCTGACTTGCACCCCTACTTGTCAGTGTCTTTCTACTGCACAGTGGGATACTTGACTATGAGCAAGGCAAAATGAAAAGAAGAGGTCATTCGTTGTTTTGGTTTTTTTGTTGTTGTTTTTTTTTTTTCAATTGTGACCAACAATCACTGTCCTGGTTTCAGCTGGGAGAGAGTTCACTTTTTTTCTTAGTAGCTGGTGCAGTGCTGTGTTTTGGATTTAGTCTGAGAACAATGCTGATAACACACTGATGTTTCAGTTGTTGCTAAGTAATGCTTACCCCAATGAAGGACTTTTCAGTCTCTCATGCTTTGCCAGTGAGGAGAGGCACAAGAAGCTGGTAGGGAGCAGAGACAGGACATCTGACCCAAACTAGCCAAAGGGCTATGCCATACCACAGCACATCATGCCCAGTATATAAGCTGAGGGGTGTTACCTGGAATGGACCCATCGCTGCTCAGGTCGGGCTGGATATCAGTCAGTGGGTGGTGAGCAATTGTATTGTGCATCACTTGGGTTTATTGGGGTTTATTTCTCTCTCTCTTTTTCCTATTGTTGTTGTTATAATTATTACTATTGTTATTATTATTACTATTTTGTTTCAATTATTAAACTGTTCTTATCGCAGCACATGGGCTTCATCTTTTTCTGATTCTGCTCTCCATCCCACCAGAATAGAAGGTGGAGAGCGAGTGAGTTGCTGGGTGGTACTTAGTTACTGGCTGGGGTTGAACCATAGCAATTACCCAGTTGCATTGGTCTTGAAGAATTTGCCAAATATGTATATTTTTGCGACTTCAGCTGCTAGTTTTCTGATGTGTGAAAATTGAGCTTAGGAATAATAGTATCCAGATGTATTTACTTGTGGGCTAAAATGAAATATCGTATGAAGAAAGGCTGCTACGTAATGTAAACTTACTGTATGTAAGTTTGTATCAAGAAAGGTTGACATAAGATTTAATTGGCTATGCTTCTTTATTTCCTTGTTTTGGCTTTGATTTTAGCAAGTTATTTCCAGTAAATACTTCAAAATCAACACAATAGGCAAAGCCATAAAAAAAAAAGTGTCTTACAGCCAATCAATGGAAAACAAAGAGTTTCATTAAAAGTTATTACAAGCCTTGTTCATTAGCAGAAAATGTTAATGTTTTAGCATATCTAATGAATACCTGTCTTAAATCACTTCAGTGATGATAGCCTCTACAAGACTGCCATTCTATATATGAACACCCTTCATTTGCCAAGGAGTATGTGGTTTAGTTTTATTTCAGTTCTGTTTTTCTCTCCTAGGGCATTACCCAGGCTAATAGTCCCCACCAAAAGAAATATGTAGGTTTAGATGCTGTGCTTTCAGTTAGTTGATGCGGCTGTCCTGCAATGCATTTGACATGACTGACGATAAATTAGGTACAGCAGGATACCCAAGGTGTACTCCAGTTCCTGACAGTTCCAGTCTGGAAAGTCTCTGTTCTTCCTTCCGGCCCGTGTGTCTGCTTCCCTCTCCTGCAGGGTTGGGTTGTAAATAGATGACAAATCTGGACTCAGGAACTGGAATGTGGTCCCGAGTTCTAACAGTTTGGACAGAATTGAGCATTATAAATAAAAAGGACTCATTACTCTGGCAAATTGGGAAAACAATCAGTTTTTAAAAAAAAACTTTTTCAGAGAAATTAATGTTCCATGCTGCTTCCTAGAACATGGGATTTTTATGTAACTGCTCTAGATAACAAAAAAAGTTTTAGTTACGTATGACACTCATTATTTTTGTTAATGGCATTATTTTCTGTTGCTTTCATTTGGCCAGAATTTCATTCAAGATTCTCACTAACAATCAATCAATAATGCTGTGCAGCACAGGACATTTCTACAGTCTGTAATGGTGTGCACCACATCGGTCCTCAGTTTAACAGCAATCCAGCTCAGTAAGCTTGCACAATATAGCACAGCTGCATACAGATACATTAGTGTGGGTCTAGATGTACTTCAAGAAATTTTGCGTTTGCAAGGCTAAGTAGTTTGGGTGCTTTATGAATGCAACACTACCAATTCTGATACTGAGGGTGTTCAGGAGGAATTATTTGGACACTTCTGCACACAACTCAGCACACAGATTTCAGAGTGTGTGCTGCATGTATATGTATCTAATGGAAAGAATAAGAAGGCCTAATCTCTTCTTTGGGAAATGTACAATTAAAATAGTTCTCATCTGATTTTTTTTAGTGATAGTGACTGTGAGATTTCAGGTGTTTCAAGTTCTTAAAGCTAACAGAGGACTAAAGAAAACAAAGCAAAACTAAAAAGTAAATCCTTTCTACTATGTTTAAGTTGGAAATCTTATCCCATAAGCTTTTTTCTGTAAAACCTTGATTGTTTTGATAATGTACTACGAAAGACTGATTACCATTCGTGTAGCCTTATTCTGCAACCCTCCTTGTGGTTTAGAAGGAATGTTCTTTAGGCCCTTAGCACTAAACATGAGTGTCTGTCTGATTCCACCAGATGTATTTCATATATATTTTCCAAGCGTCATAAAACACCCTTCTAATTATGTTTTGTGGGAAATATGTTTATACCACCAATTTATCTTTTTCTACTCGTTAGTCATTTCCATCACAAAGAAGTAATAACAGAAAGTGTAGTTAATTACATAAGAGGCCAACTCAGGACAAATGCAATGTTTTCCCATCACATCCCATCACACAAGGTTGCCATTTCTCCACTTTTTAAATGTCTATCCCTTGCTGCTAACACACAAAATTGAACACTGCCTGTGGCATTTACTGTACCTTCATCTGCTGGATTAAATGTTGTCTCAGCTGCTCTACTCTGTCCCTCAGGGATCAAAACCGTTACCATCCAGAACACTCTCAGCAGCAGAAGCAGCAGAACACCAATGTCTCATCCAAACTAACAGGATAAAGGTGATAGCTCACTACGATACTAGCCTATTCACCTTTTTACTCATTCTTTTTTATGTTTTCCTCATATTTTATAGTCTTTCTGGTGTCAAGCAGGAACCTTAAGGATTAACCACTCTCTTACAGTTCCTGACCATATTTTCTTAGAAGTGAGCCAGAACGCAGAACTGCTCCTAGGCAGAGCTGTGTGAAGGATGGAAATTTTATTTTACACAGGATTATCAGATGTACAGCCTGAGAAGACAGAGCAATGGCTCAATGATCCAGGAAATGTTTTCAGTTGCTTTAGGTTTCTTTTCATCTTACAGTACTACTCTGGAGATTTCAAAGTCTGACTTAAATCAAAGTCAGAATGGAAAGCAACAAATTTCCAAGTTTTCCATTGAGGAAAAAAAAAAATCTTTTAAAGTGCTTTAAGTTTAAACTGCTTCTTGTGCAATTTGATGAAAGAATCATTTGGGGAATTGACTTTGGGTATCTTTCAGTTGCCTCCTTTATTTCATCCCCAAGTAATTCTCAGAAAACTGACTGGATCTCATCCTAATTGAAACTGAAAAGCTTACTCCAGTAGTATACAACTCTGCTCAAATTTCCCAGGGAATTTTTCAAAGGTAGAGGTATGGAGATAAGCTGTAGCACTTTTATAAGCCAAATGAAATTCTGCAACCAAATACTCCAAACTGTAGTGACGTTGGGAACAATACTGAAACTGTGTGGCTTGAATTGCTCTCAATTTATAGTATTGCTCTCAAGTTATAGCATTGTGAGAAACCAAACTGCAAAAAGCTACTGACAACATCTTTAACATCATCTTGCTTGCCTTGACAGTTTTTCAAGAGTAAATTTTTTACGAAAGCATATAAACAAAAGAAAGCCAGTTATAAAACCCTAATACCTGTTTTTTAACTTTTTTAAGATGTTTCTTTTCTATTTACCATTCTCAATGCAATGCATGTATTTACCTTAGTATTTCACATCTCATCATTATGTATATTCAAAAGGCTGCTAGAGTTGGTTCTTCATAGCAAGGCCTTGGACATCTTCCAAAATAACTATCATTAAAATATTTCTCTAACTATATAAAGATTTACCCAGTCGTGTCTTTTAACCATGGAAGCAGGTGTTCTCATCTTTGGAAGATATCTTTTTAGTGTTTGGTGGCAGATGGAAACTTAGTAACTATTAACTACCATGAAATGGGAGAGCAAAAGGATGTTGTATCTCTCATTCTCCTAGAAACTCAGACATATCTTACACTGTGGACGTATAGAACCTGGCAACTAAGCTGAAAATGAGAGAGAAGGGAAGGGTAATGCAAACATCATTTTTTAAAGTTGAAGATGTCTCTGCTTACTATATTTGCAATAGGCATTACCCAAATACTTTGTTCAGGTTTTCACCTATTTCTGAATGATAAGCGATTCAAAAGAAAATACAAAGTAACCAGAAAATTCTGCATGTAATTTCAGCTTCACTTGAACCTTCTGAAGTTCATTAAACTTCAGCTGACTTTTCAAAATTATCATCTGTCTTTTATCTGACTAATTTCAACCATAACCTAAAGCAAGAACAAAACCCATGAGGGAAGTTATGCTGATCATGGAGAACATCTTAAACTTTACAAAGAAATCTATTCTCATTACACTTCAATACTGTTTCTGAGCTGAAAACCTTGGCATGAGCTTCATAAAACCCTGAAAATTTTGTAACTCATGCAAATAATGCATGTGGGCCTTCAATAACTGAAGCCACCAAAGCATGTTGATTAGCTTTTGCCTCTCCCCATATGGTTACTTGCTGATTCACATGACAAAAATGAATCCGTACATTTTCAGGGGAGTTAAGACCCTGGAACTGGGAAAGATTTCAAGCAGATTTGTATTTACATTCCAGGCTCAGAAAATACATTCTTACAACTTTTTTGGCTAAGGGATCCACATTGAGGTGTCAGAAGTGTTTGTCATAGCTTTTTTTCATATGGCCCTGTGAATATCTAGACAAGCACTGGTCATACTCTATGTGTTCAGATATACCCCAGGCACTGCTGAGTGTCAGTCAACGGATCCACCTTTTTGAAGGAATAGGTTCAACTTACATCTCTAAGGAAATAGAGCTAAATGAATCTCTGAACAGCTTCATAGTTAGATTCGTAGTTGTTCTGTTTGGGATTTTTTTGTTGTTAGTTTGTTGGTGCTTTTTTTCCTCAAAGCTAATGCACTTGAAAGGAAAAGTACAAGTGGCACATCCTTGCAAACAGTCATTCACATTTTTGGACAGGAGTCCTATTATGAACTTCTACAGTTGGTGCACATATGCGATGTCTGCTGTCTACCCTCATGCTCATCTCAACTTCAAAGCATAGTGCTTGTTTACAAGTTCATCGAACTCTTCCCCAGGGATATAGGTGTCAAGCAATGAAAGGTGACTGCTTAGATGCTAGTGAATGATCTGTTTAGAAGGGAAACATTGCCCAAGTGGTGAATAAGAGCTGAGGAGTTTCTATGCTAGTTTAAGTTAGTAATTATGACAGTTCCCCAAAACATTTGATTGGCTTCTAAATTTATTATTCTTTTAACTATAAATTGTATTCAAAGCCTGTTTCGATACAATTTTCCAAGAGCTTTTGTTGCTCTTTTACATTTTCTCCTCAATTTTTAAGTACCTTGTGTGAAGTCTACTTGCTGATTTTCCTCACAAAAATCTCTAACATTACCTGTCTCACTTATCTCTCCCTTTCTCCATCCTCAATATTCTATGCTTCTTAGCTTCCCCTGATATTTCGCACTTTATTTCTTGTTCTTCTTTCCCCTCTGCATTTAATATTTCCTTCTGAAGACAGCCACTCTCCCTTCTTGTCCATCTTTTTTTTTCCTCCCACCAGCTGGAATGTGGATGTTTGCCACTTGCTCTATTATGGAACTGTTCCCACAGTATTTCATGAAAATAACATCAGAGTCAGTATTCTTCCAGCAGTTTTCATCTTATTTTTCAGATTCCGGATGAGTGGGAAGGGTAGCAGCAGGAGGAGAGAGTCTGATTCTAATCAAAACCAACTGTTAACCATAAAATATCTCACCCTCTTTGAAAAAAGTCCTTTTAAGGACTTTGTGAAAGCCTTTAACCACCATCGCTACATGCTCCCCATCACTGATAATCACACCTGTTGATCGTTATCTGCCAAAATCTAACAACATAAAAAAGTGAGATCTGGAATTCACAGGCAATTGAGAATGCCAGTGTAACAGGCTGATTTACAGCAGGTGCCTTAGTGACTCATGACGGCCACCTGACTCTGCCAAAAATGTATTGCGCATAGGATCTTTTGTGGAAGCAACTCTCCTGCTGACAGTGATACCAGCTGCCAAAATGCACCATAAAGGAGTAAATCTAGCAGACTTCAGGTTACAACTTTCTATTGTTTGAAAAAGTTCAGTAACACAGGATAAGCTGGCTGCTTAAAACTACAGTACAATACCTGATTTCAAACAGATCAGAACTTTGCATTTTAATACTTCTCAAGTAGGCTGATGCATCTTGCAGCAGCACCTCTTCCCCTTCTTACAGGGCTTCAGGAAATAAATAGCAGATGGAGCCTCCCAAAAGGAATTTAGCAGTTCAAGCTCCAAAGGTGGTGAAGTTGTAAGGATGGATAGAAGGGTAAAAAGCAGAACCAGCCTGATGTGGTAACAGCACAGCTGGTTTTAGAAGGGAAAATCCATCCACAGCCTTCTTGAAGAACCGTACAGTGCCTTACATAACGGGGCTTGAATCTCAGTTGCCCCTAGGAGCTACCACAATCCACTTGATTAATAGTTAATCATTAGCACAGTACATGTTAGGCTCATTTTATAGCTGCCCAAATAATTCTGATTTAGTGAAGCAGTGTTGGAAATAGAAACATTACAGTTCATGCTAGCCTGAGGACAGCAGTGAAACTTAGCCCACAGATCAAGAATAGCAGGTTGTTGTCTGAGATGGCATCAAACATACCTGTTAGTCAAGAGGCAGTAGAAAGGCAACCCTGGTATTTTGTCTTTTTAAGTATGAAGTGGCTGTCAAAGCTATCTTCAAGAGCCTTTTTTATGTGTGAATGTCAGTGTTATCTCAAAGCAAACTCTTGAGTCAGGCTGACTTTAATAGTATAGACTTAGTTATAGGTTTTGAAATATGACCTTGTATGCCAGACTAGTTAGGCTGGGGATTCCCAGACTGTTTCTGTAGAATGTCTTGAGTTGCATTTTGGCTCAAAACCAAGTGTGATCCCTTGGAATATTTATGTTCATATTATTTATATTTATAGTTCTTCTATTATAATTCTTATTGTTTAAATTGCAACAATGGGATAACTCTGAGTTGGGATAAATTACTTCTGAAAAATACATAAAGCTTCTTTCTGCTTACAGGTGTTGAATTAACAGTAACTTAAATTAACGAGAACTAACTCCTCTACTTCAGGATTATCTTGCCTGCAAAGAGCCAAAGTAAATGCAAAGAATGTAACAATGTTGCCCTCTTTGGTCTTCACTGTAGATCTTTTAGTCAGATATGGTTCCATAGCACTGGATTTTTAATAAAAATTTGTGGGAGGTCTGCATGTACACAGGTGTAGAACGTGCTCAAGAGATACGGACTAGTGATAAAAAGATTTGTGGTGTGCAACTGAGAATATGTATTCATCCTTAGTAGCTTTTGGCACTAACAATTACCAAATGTAGATCTGTGTTACAGTTCAATACCTAAGCTTGCTTTTCAAATAAAGCACATGTGAAAGAATATTCAAATGAAAGGACAATATAAAATTCCCTTCATAGAAGACTAGGAGAAAAAAAAGAACTAAATTCTGGAGGAGATCTTGCTTTAAAAATGAAATGAGCTTTCCCCTTCACTTGCAATATTTATAAGTTTAATTGTCAAATTGGTTTTGCTATGCAAATGTTGTTTACTCTTTGTCACTGTCACCTTTTGTTTCCTATCACTGTAAGTTAAGCACTTCAAATCAAACTTTGAAGCTTCTGAATTAATGTTAAAAACGTTTTCCACCCTAGAAAATCCAAGGCTGCACACTACTAATTAGTGCTACTAATACATTTGTGGGGGTTTTTTCTTTTTCAAATGGTGCCTGAAAAACATTTGGAAGTGCCTCAAAATCATCACGTTTATCTTTTTGTATCTTTGATCAAAAACACCATTATACAAATAAAACCAGCAGCCCATCAAGTAAATTTAATTTAGCAACCATCTGTAGCAGACACTGTATCGACATGTAAAGATGCAGTTAGTTTTCTGCAGAAAAATAAAAAAAAAACCTCTGAGACAGGTTTCATATTCCCCTTTTCTGTTCTTATAGACATGCTAAAAATGGGAACTAGATAACTCACTTATTCCACTGACAAAAATAATCCTGGGCGAATAGAATTGCAAACTTCCTAAACCCACTCTCTTCTCAATATATGTCTGCTCCAGCACACTCATATATCCACAGCAGGTAGGTATACATCTTCTGGCTTCAATTGTTTCTATTTTACAGTCAAAAAACCCCTGCATGCCACCTTGAAAAATGTACCTGAGTTTAGTCATAATGTGGGTATAAAAAACATAAAGACGTTCTTATTTCTTCTATGGATTCAGTAAAGTTAGTGGTTTGTGGTTGTAATTTGGAAGCAATCTGTTGAAGCTGGTGGATCCACACAAGTTTGGTCTTTCAGTGGCTTATTACTTTCTGAGCTATTTTTACCTGGACAAAGTGAACATAGAAAAACATGCAAACAAGAATTTTCTGTTCATTGGCAATTTGTATTCACTTGCTGTGTTTAGGAGAAAGAGATACAAGGAGCAGAGCAGTGGAGAAACAGAGCCAGTACATTTTGATTTTCTGTTTTCTCCTGAAATGTACCAGCAAAAACCTGGTTGGAAAGAAAAAATCATTCTGCCTAATAAGAGCTAGCAAGCAACATATGGCATGACATAGATTGTACACATTGAGACATCAGTCAACATGGCAAGAAGCTGAAGCAACATCCACAAATGACAACCTTAATTGCTAAAAATAATTAAACAGATTGGCAGACATTTTAAGAATCACACATTGGGCATCCAGTAGCCATGGAAAGCCAGTAGGACTAAGTGATGTAAATAGTGATGCCATTTATCATTTTAAATGTCTTCTCTATTATTTAAAATATCTTTTAGAGTTTTAAATATATCTAAAGTATCTTACACCCAAATTCGACTGGAATAACCTTGTCTAATGCATGGAGTATTTTTAACTCATTCCTTTCTCTCACTGTGTCTCTGTATACTGTATTCAAATTTTAAATCATGTGGACATTTATGTTGTTCCAAATTTTCCAAAAGTATCATAAATTACAGATGCCTGTAAAATTTCTCCTCATATCTTTCATCAGAAAAGTGAACATATTTAAATAAGAAGGAGTTCTGTGCAACTGTATTTTGTTTTGTTTAAATAACTGGCTCATTCTCATAGATTGCAGAAATTATGGACAATATTGTGCACACTTCCCTGAAAAGACAGCATAATGTTATATATATGCTAAGCCTTCAGCAGAAAAACACTGGTAATTTACTAAAAAAGGTAAATACCTGAGTTTCAGTTTCCCAGTAAACCTTATAGTTGCTGAATTAAATGTGAATGTCACTGTAAGTGGAAAAATAGGGTTGCATGACAACAGCAAAATAGAATGCCTGCCTTTTCCTTTGCAAAGAAACCCCACCAAATTACACTTGTTCATATTCATGGCCTCTCTTTCCTCCAACTCTTCATGAATATTCAGCAAACAACTTCTCTTCAAAAGAACATTAATGGTTACCAAAATCTCTGTAAACCCATGTATGTAAAAGTATTTGCACTAGTATACTAGCATATTGAAGAGCTCTTTTATTATTTCTACAATAAATTCATTAACTGATTAAGAACACTCAGTTCAATGAGAAATAGAAGGATCCCTCTTCTACTTGGAAAGCTGAGGCCATCTAACCAGAAAGAGCAACTATGCCACACGACTCACAGAAATCATTACAAGAAATAAGTACCATAAACTGAATAATCAGTTGTGCAATCCATCTACTGAGAAATTCAGAACTATTCCATTAAAAAACTCAACCCACAACCTGCTCGCAGAGGCTTCGGACACAGAAAAGGGCTCGGCTCCTTAGGAAACAGTCTCCGCCAGCAAACCTGGCCCCACGCATCGCAGGGGGGAACCTCACGGCTGCCGGCACAGCCCCTTGCCCGCGGCGCTGGGGCGGCCCACGGCGGCCTCCACCCCCCCGTCCGCCGCTAGTGGGAGCCGGGGGACCGCGCATGAGGCAGCGGCAGCGGCTGCCGGCCTGCCTATCTGCCTGCCTTCCTGCCTGCCTCCATCCCTGCCTGCCTGCCTGCACGCCTCCATCCCTGCCTGCCTTCCTGCCTGCCCGCCTCCCTGCCTGTCCGCCTGCATCCCTGCCTGCCCGCCTCCATTCCTGCCTGCCTGCCTGCCTGCCTGTCCGCCTCCATCCCTGCCTGCCTGCCTGCCCGCCCGCCTCCATTCCTGCCTGCCCGCCTCCCTGCCTGCTCGCCTCCATCGCTGCCTGCCTGCCTGCCTGCCCGCTTGCCTGCCCGCCTGGGCGGAGGAACGCGGCATTCCTCCTTCTCACCGCTTTTAGAGCACTCGTGGCCATAAGCGTTGGAGAGCGAAATACAGATTGCCGTTTCATAATTAGAGTGTTATGGCCTGAAACAAAATTCACAACTGGATGATTTTTTTTATTATTATTTTTTAAGATGAGCCATGTCAGCTTTAGCGGTTTCTAGATGTTTCCCTTCCTAGCCTTGTTTCAATATTAAAGCATCTCAGTGCTCCAGTGCCACAACTTCAGCTGGAATGGTAGCAGTCCTAGTAAAGATCCAACTCTCTGCTGAAGCCGCGGGTGGTGTCCTTACTGCAGAATTTGGCCCACGATTAATTTAATACTTCGTTAACTTTTGAAGTGTTAATATCATGACAGCTGATGTTTACTGAAAGGATATTCAGAATTCAGTGTAGCTCTTAGTATCTGTAGAAGGTTTTGTTAATTTATACTGTCCCTTGCCCCCAAAACTCTTACAAGATTTTATGTAGGAGTTGTGAAAAAAGTGTAGCTTGAAAGCTTGGATGGCCACAGCCAGAGCTGCATGACTGTAATTGCTCAATATAAATTTTAATACAATTCCTGTGATAAAATCTGCCATCGTAAAAACACAAGCCGGCTTTCAGGTGCCCTGTTCTAATCATGCATTTTAGAAATTAAATTCTACTAACTGCAGCACTTTATTTTAACATGTTCATGAGAAATATTATTTTTAGCTCATATTCAGTTATTTGCCTCATTAATATAGTTGCCAGGAACAAAAATTTTGTTTAAAACCAATAATGAAAGATACTTCTTTCCAATTTTCACATGCACGTGTATAGTATAGAACAGAAAAGCTCTATTTATATATTTATTTTAATCTGAGAGTTTCTTAAAATGTAAAAGAATGATCAGAGCTGGATATGAATTAAGGAATAAGGGAGCTAGGAGACAACAGATGACAAAAAATCAGTATAAAGGATGTGTGGAAATGGAGCAGGGAAGTTTAAACAGAAAACATGTCACAGTCTCTGATATTTTTCCTAGGAGAGAGAATCAGACACTTCTGTTAAGAATGCTTTCACTAGCACGGACAAGGAAGAAACTACACTTAAAGAAAGAGCCAGAACAGAATTAGGATTCAGGAATTAGATACTAGTGTTATTTTGTAGCCTGAAACACAGTATTGCTATCACTAGTAGGAGACTATAAGCTTTGTATCGAGTTTGCAAGGCCTCGGGCTTGCCCTGTCTGAACTTTTCCTAACTTGCCTGCAGCAGGTTTTTGCCTACAGTGGTTTTTCTAGCAAACCAGGAGGCTATGGCTATTTTTTTTTCTACTTTTGTTTATATTTTTAAGGCACAGACATTGTTTCATACAGAAGAAGTAACGAGCTGTTACTCCTGTCACATAGACACCCCGCTGAAGATTCCAGCCTTAAGACCCAGAGGAGGAGTGGAAGGATGAGTGTAAGTCTGGGAAAAGGGTTGAAACTGAGAAGTGCATATATTACAATTTAAACTATATTATTACTATTATTGAGATGTCCTCTGTATAGAAGAATCCTATTTTTTTCTGTTATGATGCTAGGGAGACACTACCTTGATTGTGTTGCAAAAAGAAGTACAAAAAGGAAAGTCCAGGAAGGCAAGGCACATAGAAATCTTATGAGAAATTTCAGTGCAGGGATGAGGAGAAAGAAGGCATGCAACACCAGTTCTTTGTTTAAAATAAAATGTCAGCAATACATTAGTGATAAAGAAAGAAGAACTGCATGAGGGGAATACTTAAGAAATGATCTTGAAAGTTACTAAAATATCACAGTGATTGCATTGTTACGGTTTTAGGAGGTTTTAAACATTTCTTGTTTAACAGAAAACCTACAGTAAATCTCCACAAAGCTTCAACTACTGCTTGTCCTGAGAAAGGGCAAGGCATTCTGAAATGGTTAGTGAAAATGGATCTCTTAGTCATGTCCTCAAGGGGCAGAAGTGAAGTAGACACTGTCTTCTAGAGCTCCCTGTGGTTGAAGAAAACACGATCCCCAGTTCTTATTTTGCCTGTTGATAACTGGAAATTTGCATACCACAAGTAGCTGCCACACTACTCACTCACTAGGTCTGAGGTGTTTGCTCTAAGGTGGGGCTGTGACTCTGATTTTTCACTCCTAGATTTCTTCTTGGAAAAAACTGCATCTGAAGCAACTAAGGCAAGGGACAAGTGGGATGAAAGCAGACACTCCATTTCAGCAAAGATGTGCCAGATATAAAGGCACTACCGAAATACAAATGCATTAGTTAATACTATGGTTGGGTTTGCAGCTGCCAGGATTAACTGCAGGCTATCCTAATCAAGCAAAAAGGGCCAAAGCACAGGATCAAGCACTGTCCTATGAAAATTCACACTGTACAGTCAGTGTTTGACGTCTTTGGCCAGAGCCGGATCATGCTATCCCAGTTGCCTCCCAGGCATGGGTGTCAAGGATAAACCAGGCATCAGCTGGGGAATTTTACTCAACTTTACCAGCCAATGCAAACTGCTGATCACTCTTTTAGGTACCAAGAAAAAAGAGCACGAACAACTAAACAAGCACATAAATATCTATCCTTCCTGCTCTACAATCTCAGCTTGCTGTTTTTCCTCCACCAGTTACACTCAGTCCTCTAAAATTTCACTGCAAGGGGACAGGTAGCAGGCAGGCTGGGGCGGTATATGCATAACAGTTTTCTGCTTCTTTGAGCAAAATATCTTCCTCCACCCTATGGCCAAGTCTTTCACACTGTGCTTACTGCCCTGTACCTCCTGGTTTCCTGACGTTCCATTCCTAGTGTCCCTCTCATTGCATGGGTTGTCCACAGCCACAGACCCCAGGGGTGTGCATACCCCTATAGCAAGATGCAACTCCATGGCTGCTGGTGCCTCCCATACATACATCTGAGCAGGGCCATGAGCAATTCTGTCTCAATGTTGGTTTGGTCCCCAGTGGGTTTTCCCACAGTTGTTTCTGTTGGTGCCAGTTTTGAAGGGAAGAGCATTTAGCCAAATGGATGAAAATGCCCATACCACTTTCCCTCAGGGCCAGGGCAGACCCTGATTTTTAGAGTTTACTAGTACAGACATAGTCATGATGACTGAGTACTACATTCTTAATAATTTGACTTGTATACCTTAAAATCTCTCTCTACTTAAATTTGTTAGTTGAAAACTCTTATGTAATGAGTATAAAACATGAGTATTTTCCCTCTTCCAGGCATGCCTGAGGAGCTAGGTCATTGCTATAAAAATAAATAATTCTATATACATATAAATATGCATATTACATAAGAAGAATCCAGTGTCTTGAAAACATTCATTAAGTTTTGAGACAGCTGTGCACTGACCAAGAAAACAACCCTCCCAGGCAGCTGTCTGACAACCAGCCTACTGACTTTGAGACAGGGATCCTTCCCGCTTGCTTCTTTTATTGACACATATAAGAAATAGGCTGCTTAGGTGGTATGGACTGCTCTGTCACATGCAGCTTAACCCTTATTCATAAACACTACCTCATAGTGCTGAATAAATTACAGTTGAAATAGATCTTTCTTTATTTTTCAGAGTTTCCTTTATAACTCATCCTGATTTTTACTTCACTACAAAGTGATATGAGACCAAATAAACCAGGATATACTCAAACTGCAGAAGGTTATACCCCCAAGGTGATGTTCAGTTTCATAACAATGAGTCATATTTCTTTTTCCCAATAGTAAAATAAAAAATCTCAGTACTTCAGTCTTAACAAACAAAATGCCCAAATATTTCAGTAAGTAGTTCAAGACTACAAATTGCGACATATAATTCTTCTCCTAACCACATTGCTACAGTACTTAAGAATGTATTGCTACATGTAGCAGTACATTAACTCAGCCTCCTGCAATTCACAGAACTAGGTCTTCATGCTCTAGACGGTTTCAGTACTTTTGATTTGCATTTACCTCACCTAATATTTTGGGTTTTTTACTTCTTCAGGGACTGTACCATTCTGTTAAAGCTTTTCAAAGATGTTTTTACACAAGTAGTAAATAATTGTTCTCATCTCATTCTGAGGGCGGCCCTGAGGAGAAGGACTTGGGAGTGCTGGTTGACGAGAAGCTCAACATGAGCTGGCAGTGTGTGCCTGCAGCCCAGAAAGCCAACCGTGTGCTGCGCTGCATCAAAACGAACATGGTCATCAGGTCAAGGAAGGTGATTCTTCCTCTACTCCTCTCTGGTAACACTCCATCTGCAGTACTGCATTCATTTCTGGGACCCCCAAAACAACAGAACATGGACCTGTTGTAGTGAGTCCAGAGGAGGCCACAAAGATTCTCTGAGAGCTGGAGCACCTCTGCTATGAAGACATGCTGAGAGAGTTGGGCTTGTTCAGCCTGGAGAAGGGAAGGCTTCAGGAAGATTTTATAGCAGCCTTCAGTACTGAAAGGAAGCCTACAAGAAAGCTGGAGAGCGACTTTTTACAAGGGCATGTAGGGATAGGACAGAGGGTAATTATAGAATCATAGAATAGTTAGTGTCGGTAAGGTCCTTAAGATCATCTAGTTCCAACCCCCCTGCCATGGGCAGGAACACCTTCCACTAGACCAGGTTGCTCAACACATTGCTTTGAGCAGTGTTGGAACTAGATGATCTTTAAGGTCCCTTCCAACCCAAACCATTCTATGATTCTATGATTCATTATAAAGATCAACTTAAAGTCTTCAGTTCTAAGTGTATCATGCTTTATGACTTTATTCCTTTTACTTATCCTCTTAATTTTTCTTTTTTAGAAAATTGATTTTATCAAGCACATCCAATAAAAATCCTCTTGCAGATTTAATGCAATGCCAGTAATGAAGTTTAGATTTTTGGTATACTAAGAACTTTGCCTTCCCAGAGTTCTGGTGCATACAGAATGACTCATTTGAGTATGGTTTTTCTCACCTCTATTATTCAACAGACCTGACAGTCATGAGATTTTTATTTAATACTGTATTTCAGATATATTCTGTTTGTCCCCAGTGCAGAAATTGTATTAGTTTATTTTATTCGTGAGGTATATATACAAAGAATCTACTGTGTGAAAAACAGAAGTCACATATTTACTTGAAGAAAGATAGATCATAGTTATAAAAAGCAGCTGAAAAAATCATTCTTCTGTCTGTCCTAGTGACCTAAATAATTCCTGACAGGTATTTGTCTAACCTTTTCTTAAAATCATCCAGTTACAGAAATACTACATCACTGCACTCCACTCAAACTCTCAATCAGTCTTGCTTTCAGAATGTTTTTCACGGTGTCCCACGCTGCCCTTGAAGCCTTTTATTTGGGAGCGGTATATCACGTTTCTCGTCATAGCCTCTATTTACTTATTCAAAGACTGATGTGATATTATCATATCTTCTCTGCTTTTTTTCAAGACTTCACAATACCTTTCTTAAAAATACCTTTCTTGGAGGCCGTATTTTCTAGACCTCTGACCTGTTTCATCGCTTTTCTCTGGACTCTGTGTAATTGCTTTACATCTTGAAGCTTGATGGAGCACTTGAGTTGAAGCCTTACCTGCATTAAGCAGAATGGAAGGATTACACCTACAGGTTATATTCCTCTTGACATATCCCAGTAGGATATTTGCCTTGTTTGCAGTAGCTTAATAACATTGACTCATGCAGAATTTGTCATCCACTCCAAAGCTAAGATCTTTTTCTGCAGAACTTCTACCCACTTAGTTGTTTCCTGCCTTGCACTAAGTAGATGATGAGTTCTGCCTACATGCAGAACTTCACATTCTTCTTTGCTGAACTGTATTCACTTCATATATAAAAACGGCTCACAAGAAATATATACTAGTGATTTAGATGTTTGTAGACATTCATTGTGGAGTGCTAACAAAAAATTTTAGAAGACACTAAAATGAAAGCACAAGCTTCCATTTCATTGCTTATGCTGATATCAATATAACTCCAATCATTCTTTTCTATATAAAAAAAACCCCAAACTGAAAATCAGTCAATATGTCTGGAAGAGGACATCATTATGTTTAGAAGGCTCAGTGTTGAGGGTTTTTTTCCCTTTTATTTCATGGAAAATTGCTGAATTGACAGCCTTGGGCAGCAAAGTCGTCTTCTTCTTCTGCAGAAAATTTCAGTCTGAACAGTGAGAGCATACACTTCTCCACTAACATACTTCAAATCTTGACCCTGAACAAACCACTTCCTATAGTACTGAGTCAATTCATTTTCCATATCCCCTCCATATAAGCTGGTTCTTGATCAGTCTGCTAGGATTACCTACAGTAAAGGCTGCCTCTGGGTATTCACTCCATCCTGCTCAGCACCCTGTTACAGTTCCCCACCCTCCTTTACCCTGATGTAAGTTGTCTGGGACTGCCTTGCGAAGTACATTGGTGCTAAAATTACAGGAGCTAAAAGCAGGTTTTGGAGTGTCCCCCTGATCCTGTTTGCAGCATGGCCACACAAGAGCTGCAAAGATAGAACTGAGAGGGGGTGAGCTGGGACACCTGGTGGGAAAACATGGCTAAAAGAGGTGACTTGTGATAATCTCCTAAAACACATTCCCCTCTACAGAATTTTGATATCGTACCGCTGCCTGACTCTAACCCACCTGTTAAACTGCACAGCTGGGGAGAGGAACATCAGAACCAAAGTCTTGCTTCAATGAATAGTTAATTGTGCAAGAAGCAGCAGCAGTAAAAATGCAGGAAAAAAAAAAAAGAGATGACCCCCACAGAACTGAATAGTCCAGCTGCCTGGTGGCTGCAAACCTGTTAGAAATTAGACCAATGAAGCACTTGGAAACTAACATCTTTTACTACTGGGAACAACAAGGAGGAACTACCTCTTTCTCAGGAAAGACCTGACCTGGCTTTCACATGTAATCCAAAAACCCTGAGCAGAGACACATGTTTTATGCTGACCTTCAAGGGGCAGAGTTTATCCCCACTTCCCTTCATGGTATTTTCCATAGACTGGTTTAATCAGGTCCTCACTCAGAACCATGTTGAGTTTTGTCAAGCCCATTGTCAGTATTTGGCTTTACTGCAGAGTCTGACAGTGCTGTGTGAAGATATCAAAGACCACTTTAAATGATCTAGCTTTGTACTGCAGGGAGCCTATATTCTCAAGGTACATTAGTCTGCACAACATGCCTTACAGTGGACTATTTCAGTACCTAAGCTAGGTATTTCTACACTGGAAATCTCTGTATTACACAAACGTAATATAGATATACCTTTTCCTCAGGTGCCTCTCTCCTGTGAGGCATTGTACAGGGACTCTAGACATCTAATTCAGTTTTAATGATTTGATTCTGCTAGCTAGTGGGATACCTGAAAATGTAAAATTATCCCAAATTTCCTGTACAATTAAACTTTCTTTTTATGAAGCACATGGGTATTTAAGAATTTAAGTCTCACATTTTCCAATAAGATTTAGCATCCTAAAACCATGATAAAGATAGATAACAAATTTCCATTGAACCCAGTGAGAGGATAATACTGTCACAGAGCTATACCTTTGAGATATGAGTTTTATAGATGACATTGTAAAAAGGGCATAGCCATCCAAAGTGGGACATAACCAGGATTTAGGAACTGAAATACAAAACACAGATTCTTGAAACACCTACTTTCCTGCTGCCTACTCACGTCTGAAGTCTGCAGAGCCCTAAGTTCCCAAAATTAAAGCTCTCATGGTACCTAAAGTTCTAATTTGGGATTTGCTAATGAGTGAAACACTGATCTTGGACTAAGTCCTATCAGGCTTCACAAACTTTATTTTTCCCTACTATGTTTGTAGAGACGACTCAATCCGTTAACCCCTAACGGAGCAGACCTATTGTGCTCTGTTCTAATGAAGTCGAGTATGAGAGGTAGGATTTGAAGAGTTAAAGCGTTCAGTCACAGTAGAGTTTACAAAAGCTTTATTTTCTATACTTTTCAGAGGGATTTTGAACTCTTATCTCCTATGATTTTACACAGTAGCTGTATAGTAAGAGGGAAAGAAAAAATGAAGCATTCTCTAACTGCTGAAGCTATTCCCTTTGCGTATAATAATTTGTGAGGTGAGAAGAGAACATGCAAGTATGACCATGGCTCTTAAACAGTGGCTTAAATAACATATCTTGCAAAACACCAAAATGTCAAAATATTTAGGAGGTGAGGGAAGTAAAGCTCCTCTATATACCAAACTAACCTATAACCACTGCAAACCTCTGTACACTAGTGAAAGCATATACGTTCAACTTTATTGGCAACGTCTATTTTAGTTACAGATTTTTTTTTAAGCAATAGAATCACAGAATGGTTCAATAATCATTAAAAAACTATAAAAGTACTCTGAGTACTTTTATAGGAAGCTCCATGGCTTTCTATAGTCAAAGAATCTGGTATCTGCTAAGGCAAAAGGCCTCAGTTTCAAGTAATCTGGGTAGTACTGAAGGTAATAATAAAAATGGGTTGAAAGTTATGAAAAAGGTCCACTTCCTGCCTCATTTTCCTAATGCCTTCACCTTCAACTGTGCTCACCCAATTACCAGTATAGATAACAGAAGCACAGAGTGTGTTCTGTAACAGCAAGTGAGGAGCTAAAGGACCAGGTGAGAGGGCACCTTCCCCATTTCAATTGCTGAGTTATGGTTGGCTAAGGTCAGTCATGAGAAAAACCCATTGTACTAAAATGTTCAAGCATATGATTACTTCCTGTGAAAGAGGCTAAGATTGAAACATATGCCTGAAATTAAGTACATTATTTAAGAATGTTTCTGAATAGGTCATGTTACCACCTGAAATTATTTGATAACCAGGTCAGTAAAAAACACATTTAGATAGCCACTCTCCTAAAAGATTTAATGTTTCAATTGGCACAAGTAATTATTTTCTGTTTCATGATAATCTTTCAAGGGCATGTCTGAGATGCTGTATTAAAGAAATTTATCATTTGCATTGCTGTGCAGTCTGTTGCAGGGATAAATATAACACAAGTCTTCCATTTCCAATAGTGTCCATCTCACAGCTAAATTTAATGCTAAATACACTTGACAAAAACCATGCCTTCAAATACTAAGGAATTACTTTTTCTATGTTGACATTAGTCACTGTGGTATGAAAGAAAAATAAAAATAAACCCTCTACAATTTCTAAACAAATCTCTAAGTATGTAATTTTGAAAAGTTAAGACTAGCATGTTTTTCTCGTTACTTCAAATTATACTACACTGTTGATGCAAATACAATAACAAAACTGTTATGCAGTTGTATGTTGTAGGGTAAAATTTAACTTTATTAAAGTAGAGAGTTCAGTTTCTAAAAAATAACGAGCTTTACTGAAAACACTGCTGCATACTTCATTTTTCTTTTACTCATCCATTTAAAAAAATGTAAAAAATTGTTAGTTATTGTGCCTGAAGATTCCCAGAAAACAAGAAGGAACAGTGAGAAACAGCAAATACAGAAAGTGATAGTGGCATAAATGCAGGCATCCAGACTGCTTAAATCCATAGATTTGAACTATTTTTCTGTTGCAAGACCTTTTTAATGTCTGAAGTAACTTGCTGAAACACCATCCCTGTGATGGAAAAATGTCTGACCAGCAAATTGAGTATGTTGACACTTTAACCTAGATGTACTAGTATAATATCCTACTTTTTGATCTTGAAGCGAGAGTAAGACTCATCTGATTAAATGTGGATTACCTATATAAAGTAGATATCTATAAATGAACTAGACAACTAGACTCATCTTATAATCGATGAAGAGAAATAGGCATTTTTTTAGGGCCTGATTCATCTTGTGATTCATTTTGTGTTGAAAAAAGCAAACCACGCATCAAAAAAGAACCCTGCTGGAGGCCTTAAGTGTAAATATAAATTCTAGCACATAGACAACTGACATATGTTATAGATTATTATGTTTACATAGATGTATCTGTCACTGTTTTACTTAAAGCCTATTAGACTGTAATAACATTTACAGTATTACATAGCTTCTTGTACTCTGTTAATGTAATTCTGTAAAAAAAACAAGGTATGTTAAAACTATTAACAAGAAAGGAAAAAATTTTCTACCCTATAAGCTCTTGGGTAAGAAGAGAAACACCATCTTCTTCATTCACTTGCATATCTTTTTTTTCCTCTTGGAATTCTTCTGTGAATCACCTGTAGTTTACAGATGTCTATAAACCATACTTTTGCAAATGAACTATTAAAAACCCAAACAAGACACCAGTTTATTCTTACATAAGCCAAATTGAATCGCTGCACTTTAATTACCATTTCGTCCAAAATTAATTTTAAATGCATTGCAATTATACAGTGCTCTAAGGCATTTGGAGAAAATCAATCTGTGAAACTATGCACTATTTTACCATTTAAAAAATCCCTAGGAATTTTCTTAGATTTTGTCATAAGTGTAGTGCTACGATCTTAATGACAGTAAGATAATAAATGAATAGAATTGCAAGAATTTTCCAGAGAAATTTCTTGCCATTCTCTTATTTACATGCTAAGCTTTCTGCCCCACCCAAGTTAGATCCTAAAAGTCCTTCAATGGTTCCTCTGATACCCATCCTAACTGACCTTCTTGGCTGCCCCAATGTGCTGGATGAGCACAGCCATTAGCACTCAAAGTTGGAAGAAAAGCATTACATGCAGAGTAAGTACTCTGAAGGACTAGATTGTTCAACTAGAAAGTCAGCTATCCTTTACCAACATAAAAAGAGTCAGATGATGTTATAAATACAAATTTGCAGTTCTTTCTTTGTTCCTTCTTGGTACATGAAACTTCTCACTTTCAATTTGCTCATCTTCTGAAATACTGTCATCTTTCACATTGCTAAGTAGCACCTGAAATATTGCCAGTATTCATAAAAAAGGATATGATAGTAAAAACTTCAGCAGCATTTGGTATTGAAAAAGCCAGCCTGCGTAAAAATGAGATTTCAAGGGCTAAACTGAAAAATACACAGAACATTTTTGCAGATGAAAATGCTTAATAAATAATAATTCAAATGCACATAAACTAATACCTCTGCAGTAGAGGTGCATACAGTAGAGAAAAACTGCTCCATGCTCACTGCTGCTGCACTATTCACAGGACAACAGACAACTCAAAATAAACCAATTACAGACGTGCCTAGCTGCAACATTATAGAGCTAGCAGTAGCCACTCACTCATGAATAAGTGTCTTCATGTAAATTGGAGACCTACCACAAAATATTAGTGACAGTCTAGTGAGTATGTCCTAGGTTCTATGAAGCAACATGCAAATACATGGAAATATAGATTCCTTCATCATCAAGTTTTGTTAATGCACCAGAAATTTTAATCCTGATGAGTTTGTTCATTCTTTCTCACAAAGGACTGAACAGCACAAGTAGAACATCCCACCAAAGTTGTCACTTGATATTCCAGTCACACTGGGGACATGGCTTCCCATTCCTGGCATTTCAGCCTGTTGAGTCTAAAGAAGTAACTGTTATTATTCCACACTCAAAGCCAACATTTTCCACTTGAGACACAATTCCAACTAAATTAATGTCAGATGAGGAAAGCATTAATTAATTTTCCAAGTAAATTGGTAATCCAAGTTTTGACAACCTGTTTCTGCGTGCAATGCTGCAGGCAGGAGAACTCTTAAAAAAAAAAAAAAAAAGAGGGGAGGGGAGATATTTTACTATTGAAATATGAAATATGCACAGACAGAATTCTGGGCAGAGTAGGGTATTTTACAAAGATGTCATGTGGCATTGGCCCTAGCACAAATGGATTATATCTACACTTCAAATTTTATTAAAAGAGAAAATCCATACCACTCAGTTACGAGGAAGGTTAAATATATTTATTTAACTCCACTGAAATATCATTCCTGATAGCTATTGTGGGATTCTTTTGGCAACCATATGACAAATAACATTTTTCCTCCCATAAAACATTATCCCAACCTACATCAAAACTTGAGAAACAATGGACACAGAGACCATATCTGAAAATTAATACTAATTTTATCACTTCACATAACTAACTTTATATGTGTATTTTTCATCCCATATAATCCAAACATATTTTGCATATTTTTACTAAATATCTTTATAAACTATTTTCAAGTTTTCTTTAGTTCATTGCTTAAATGGAATACAACAACGAAAATAGATTACTTGATTATTTTATCTCTCATATGACTATTACTGTTATGCATGTTGCACAGGTAAGACAATTTCTTTTTTAAATGACAATTAAGAGGTCTCACTGCTGGTTTGCCATTTCAGTTATTTCTCAAATAGAGATGTAGAGAAGGAGGATAATTGCAACTAGTGGGTCCATTATAAAAATATCAATTGTAAAGTTAGCAATTTAGCAAATTTAGCAATACTTTCCTGAGCTGGAAACATAAAGCTATCTGAAAAGTAAAATTACAGTGCTCCCAGTAGAAGATTTAGTTATTAAAACAGCGAATTTACCAGATAGACCTACAGTTCTTATTAGACTTTATTCTATTAAATTTCAGTCAATTCAGTGGAAAAGGCAGAAAGACACAAGACCTCACTGATGGTAAATTCCCTATCTGAAGAAAAGTTGTGTATGTAATATAAGTAAAAATTTTATACAAATTGTTTTTATCTAGGTTTTCTCATTATGTGTTATGAACAAAGCAACTTCTGTGCTAGTATATGAAGTAAAAGAACTGTGTTCATATTTTAACTGCGGATTCATATTTAATGATATACCGATAGGCCACAATTGTATATCATACATGAATTGTGTATGTGTCAAGTGAAATGAAGCAAAGTTATAAGAAAACAAAGGTCCTGTATCACAATTCAATATGCACTTCTCACAGAAATAGAAGTATTATTCATACTGGCTTGACTAAATTCTAATGTATGAACATCTGCAAATCTATATTTGTCCTCTAACTTGAATAAATAATGAGATTTTTATTTCTCTGAAGGAATTATTCAACTGTAGGAGATGGGCACGGGAGAATTCATGCTTACACTTCCGTGTTGTCTAATTAATCAGATCTCTAAACATTCCTGTGAAGTTACTATTCCAGTCTTCAGATATGGAAACTGAAACAATGGGTTAATTGACTCATCTGAAGCTATAGAATATTTTTATAGCAATACTGCACTATTATAATTAAAAAACGAGCTTCCAATTTGTCAAATGATACAAAAGCTGCTAGTTCTAACCCTTCATTAGAAGGATATTGCTGGAATCATGTCAGAAGAAAAGTTTAATCTGAACTGTATGCATGTGAAAGCCAATATTTTAACAGTTTGAGTGAAAAAGAAAACAACTCTTATTACTTCCCAGAATACAGGAAACTACCTCTGGTTACAGCACCAATTATCAGCCTGGTTATCTTATTGACAGCTCATCCACACATGCTGTAGACAAAATCACAGTTTACTCTCCCATTTAATATCTTGTTGATCTGGGTATTATGGTGGCGTTTCATGGACAATTATCTTTCCAGTGAGTTGTGTGTCAGGCGTATTAGATGAGTAATATAGTTTTTTTTTTTTTTTAGTTTCTGGCTGCTGTGCCGTAAACTAATCATAGGCTTCCATTTTTGGAGTAACCAATCATGAAGGCATGTTGCAAGCCCCAAACTTTTGGCAAGTCTCATTTCCAGCTGATCTAATGTGAGAAACTATTGACTGAAGGCAGACACATTACATGCATACTTCCTAGTTTCCATATCCATATTCACTTCATTAGCTATGTTCCCAACTAAATGATGGGACAGGACATCAACAGGCACCAACACCCCTGCTGTCCCAGGCTCTCCCAGAAAGAAGGAAAGGAAACCAAACCTGAAAGAAAATGACAAGCATTCCCTGATCTGAACAATCAGGAGCTCAGGACTTCAGGCACTGTAAAAAACAAACCCAAACCAACCTATCCTTAAAAAATAAATCATTGTTTTTCGACTTGGTATATACCTCCAGCAAACTGCCAAGGCAGACTTGTGTCTTCCAAAACTGAAATATATGTATAAGCTCAGTTCATGAGCTAACTGAACCTTTTAAGATATGGTACATTACAGAGCATCTTCCCTAGCAGCATTATCAGCAGTTTTTATTTCTATTTTGCATATGACTGCACTTGTGAGTTTTTTAAGATGCAGCTTGTGGAGAATTGTGCCCTGTCAGAATCTTAGTTATCATTAAAAAGATTAAATTTCTAGCCATCACTGATATAGGGGGAAACCTGAAAATGAGATTCACACTCTAAATTTTGGAAACCAGAGACAGAATACCAACTGTATTATTTTAAAAAGTGACTGAAATAAAATGCTCAACATTTAAGCCAATTTCATGATATTTGATGCCCAGCAGGTGGCTTGAATGCCTGGTGGTAACAGCAACCCCGAACTGTGGCCTATCGATACTCCTTCATCTGACTCATAATAGACTTTCAGTCTAGCAAACACTGACATTTCTTCTCAATACTCCAGAAGAACTCTACTAAAAGAATACCTTACCATATGTGTCTCAGAGAACACAAGAAAGGAGAAAATTAAGACTTACTATGCAGCTGATTTCTCCTTTTCTAAGTCATGTAGTTTAAGCCCTGGGTTCCTCTGTTCCAGATGACGGACAAATCTAATGCAGGTGTGTGTTTTCTCTGAAATCAGGATACTCTAGATTTTAGTACATAAAGGCTTAAAATAACTGATTAAAAGCTCTTACAGTCTGATTTTGGTTGATCACAAGTGGCATTGCCACTTAGTATACTTGTAGGTATCAGTACACTTATCTAGGGCAGTGATGAGCCTATATGAATTAATTATACAGAAAAGATGGTTATGGTTATTCACCACAGTGAGACTATATTAATGAGAATGATATGCAGATGAATCAGTCAATACAAAGTTTATACGAAGTTTTTGCCAAAAACTTGATCCAAATCAACATCCGGCTCAGTCATGAGAGGAGAGACAGTCTCATCTGGCTGAGAGTGAACAATCAGATTAAAAAAAATCTAAAAAAATCAGAAAGGAACATATAATTCCAATCTGTCCTGTAAAGCAGCCAGCCCTGAGAAGCAAAAAATTAGGATGTTGTGGTTTTAACCATTCAAACTGACAGACTGTTATTAAAAATGAAAAAAAAAAAAAGAGTATTACATTGTAGCCTGCTGGAAATATTGTTGAAACTGCTGAAGTTCAAAAATTCAGCTGTGCTTCCAAGGATAGGTTCATTATGATGGCTAGCCTCTTGAACACTGAATTAAAAACATTCACAACTGATGCAAAATATGGGCGGGGGGGGGAGGGGGGCAATTACAAGGCACCCCTGCTGGAAGGAGTTAATTTATTTAAAGCATTCCATGATTTTGAGTCTCTTTTTCCTTTTCTCAAGAACCAGGTATTTGTCAGATCCAAACGCCAAAATATCGTGGTTTTCCACAACAGGGTTTCTTTTCACCTCAATTCTATTTAAACAGCTTGCACAAATGTTTTGTCACCTCCTGAGCTTGATTATGGTTCTGAGCGGACATTTAACTTTCATCAATAATGTTAGACAGAAATCTATAGTATTTTCTTCTCAGATTCTCCACAGATTTCAATGATTCCCTTCTCCTTTACTGGGGAGACAAATCAGAGACCTGGGCTCTGATGCACTTAATGGTCTCCTATTGATGGACTAGTAAACGTCTAGACAGTTGCTTGTGGCTCATCTGTGTTGCATTGCAACACAGACCAGAAGTATCAGCAGAAGGAGAGCAGTTCATTTAACTTAATCTTGACTGTTTTGAAAAGTGAATCATGAAGAGATTTCTTTTCTGTTAACACCTTTAATTCAGATGTGCCTCCTGTCTATGAAATTCTTACTTTTAATTTCAAGATGCAGCACTAAGGAGAAGGAATGTTTTGTGATAATTTTGTCAATAAGCATCTACTGCATTATTTATGGTAATTTTTATTTTAAACTCCTATTTTCAGTTGTAGTTTCAGGAAGGTTTCTATTTATGTCTTTGAATCTATATAAACTTTAATATCTTTTGAAAAACGTTTGTTATTCCAGAAGAAAAACTTAAATTAGGAAGATGATAGAAAATAATTTAGAATAATGCAGAATTATGTAATAATTTATGATTACATAATTTCTTTTGAAAAATCATTCTTATAATAGTTTATTTCTCTAAACAATCACTGCTTTTGGATAATCATTCTGCCTTACATGACAAGATTGCAGATTGTGATGAAAAGGACAAAGTCAAATAGAGAACGGCTTTGCCAACAGTACTTCAGTATTGCTTTCAGATACGATGCAAATTATTCTAAAAATAAATTATGTATTTCACATAACAATGGCTATAGTCCTACCCTATACAGAAGCAACTTTCATTAGCTAAACCAGAGCCAGTGTTTGTGCTCCTGACACACCTAAATCAAATATGTTCCCACGTTATATAGACTGTTAAATTTTAGTGCTGGGGGCCTACAGATGTATAATCATAGAATCACAGAAGGGTTAGGGTTGGAAGGGACCTTAAAGATCATCTAATTCCAACCCCCTGCCATGGGCAGTGACGCCTTCCTAAAGCTAAATGAGGACTAAAACTAGATGAGGTTGCATCCAGTTTGGCCTTGAACACTGCCAGGGGTGGGGTACGGTCAAGCAAATAAAAATTTTCTTCCTAATAATACCACCTAATTAATGCCTGAGATGACTAAATATCCTACAAATATGAATGAACTAGATTTTCTGCAGTCTTCATTATCACATTTTAAACAGGGGAGTGAAACCCAACATAACCAATTAAGTAACTTTTATTCGCAAAAAAAAATTCATTTATATAATTTTCTAGAGGAATATTTTAAAGCCTTAACACAAAAAGGTTATGTGCTTAAACAAAGAATATAACTCAAACCTCTGACTGAATGGACTAGAAAGCATTGGTACATAACTACAGCAGACCAACTACATTGATTCCACAGTTGTTGCAGTATTTAAGTACCAATTCAGCATCATTAATTTATTTTTCTCCACTAGCCCCTCCAGAAGAATACTATCAGCACAAAAGAAATGTACAGACCTTGATGAAAAATAGATGGTAAATGCCACCTCGAAATGGATGGAGGAAATTTCTTGTACAGGTAAACCCAGACTCAAACACTTCAGCTCTGCTGTTCTTTCAAAAGAACATCTAATGTTTATTAGCTTTAGTAATCATTCAAGAATTGAAAGCAATCAGTTAAATTTAAAGTAAGTTATGCAGGAAATGAATGTGTTCACCTGAGCGAATTTATCTGCTTCTGTAAAAATCTATGTAGACTTTTTTCTTCTGTTACAGGGAACATGCACCCCGCTTAATCTAATTGTAAACATCTCCTATAGTGATATTGCTATAATACTTTCAGTCCCACAAATGAAAGGTAGGTTATTAACATACTTTACAATAAATTAAAACTTCTTCTAACATGGTGATTTTTATAGGCACATCTTTAACTCTTTGGCTTGTCTCCAAGGCATTTACATTTGCTTTGCCCTGGTCCTGTGAATGAATTATTTCTGATATGAAAAAAATAATTTCAGGAAAGAGGAAAAGCATCCATTCAAAGCAGAAAGTTTTACCTTCTTAAACCCTTAATTAAACAGATAATCACAAGATTAAAGACTTCTCTGAGCATGGCAGTTTTCCATTGTTTATACCCTAACAAGAAGCAGAATCTGGTAATGGTGCCTAGCTTAATATTCTTATCCAGGGTTTAGTCTTTCATGACATATCTGGAACAAGATCTCTGTTCTTCCATTTCCAGGTTTGAATTCTTTACTTCAAATTAGTTTCATAGAGAAACTTTCAACTGATGGTATATATTCCTGTTCACTCCACTAAAAAAAAAAAAAGTGTTAAGCTTTCAGAACCAAAAACTATGAACCTGAACACTTTGGAAATTGCACGGTTGAAAGTCCAGGTACCACCTCCCCCTGCCTGTAACCAGGCTTGATCCACAGGCCTAATGGAGAGGAAGGGGGAATCCTGGCCATATTGTTCATTACAGAAGAGAACTTCCATGGGAACCATTATATTGGAAACTTGTTTGGCTTACGAAAACATGTTTTGAGACCAAGAATCTTTTGAGAACTGTAGAATCCCTCAAAGGTTTCTCAGTAAAGCAGAAGCATGAGCAGTTCGGTCTAGCAATGGAAAGCATGAATATGGCAATATTTTAAAAGCTTCAAGAAAGGAATAGGCAGAGGACAATAAAGAGAGAACTTTGTTTCTAGTGTGAGTAGATGGAGCAAGAAAGCCTTCTCTTCCTCTGCCTCCCTAAGAACTACACATTGAAGATTCTGTGATTAAAAAAAATGCAAAAAGAGGCTTTCAATATCCTCTTTAAAAATAAGGTATAAGGAAATCTCCATTTGCTGTCACCTCTCAGATTTATAGCAGTTCAGCATGAAGCACTTCAGAATATCCATGTAATCCTTTCCTTATGATTACAAAAAAGACCTGCTGTTCTACTGTTTACCTTTGTTTAGTAGTGCCTTCACATTGGTTCTGTACTTGTACACATTGACTACTATGTTAATTCTTGAAGAGGATTTTATTTTAAAATAAATACATGTAATTCTTTATTCCGACCCTAACTATTCTATGATTCACCCAAAGCGTGTTCAAAAATTGAAAATAGGAAAAAAATAGTGTCTGTAAGAAGACCAAAGTTGACATTATCATATTAAAAAAGTTACCTATACATTTGTGTATCTAACATGGGGAACACTTACCTCAGTAACTCTGTATCTATTACTTGAACAAGCATATCACTGTGTGCTCTGTTTACATGAACTATCATTCCACAGAAAATCTTAGGCTACATTTAAAAACATATATAATAAATATACAATATAGGTATATACATTTACATATGAATTTGTATATGTGTATGCAAAGTTGCAAAGAAATTGTGAGACCAGACACGGCACCCAAAGCAATGTAAAATGGAACTAAATGTCTGTTTTAGCAACTGCATCCATCTTATGTCCAGCCTTGTAACAATTAGCTCATGGCTGTTGTAAATCATGGTAACATAGATAAAATTTGTCCTTTATTACTAATCTAGAAAGGAGAGGTTCTCTAGATCCAACCTTCACTGCAGTTACGCTTGTGCTAAGCTGAGTGTCAAAGACCAGAATTAGTGTCAGGAATCAGTTTTCCTATCAGGAAAGCTTCAGAAGTCAGGATGCTTATCCACAGGATACTGATACAAAATAACAACAGTAGAGCCAAACCCAAGTTTTCATAGTACTGTTTTTCACATGTTTTCTTTCATAGTATCTCTAGTCATTTTATGATGGCTTCACTCAGTGTGTTGATGCCACATTACATAGAAGAAAAGAGGGCATTTCTTACCTGGACAGAGGCTGGAGATGTTCTGTACTTTAGTCAAAGATTGTGAGTGACAATAAAAGGAAAAAGAACTGTGCTACAGATGTTTACTCTTACTATCTCCTTTTTGTTTAATTTGTGCCATCATTCTAATCCTTTCTTCAGAACAAAGGTATACACTATTCTAGACAAATGTAAAAAGATTAATTAATTTCTTTTAAGCTTCCAATTTACTTTACTTTTATTAAATTTTATTCGTCATGCTCTATGATACGTCTTTAAATTTCAGCAGTGTCCCTTGTGCATAAATGGAGGAATACTGGTGGAGCTTCATGTTATTCACTGCAGGAATCATGGATACAAATGTCCAACCAGTTCATACGTTGGAAGAATGCTTCATACTAGCTTGCATTTCAAAACCGCACATTATCAATACGAACATCTTCTGATAATGATGTAATAAGTTAATACCATCATACTTAAGACACAGGAATTCCAAAAAGCATTTTACATACATAAACTTATTGAGACCAAGAAGTACAAAAAATGAGTAACCTTAACAGGAAATTATTTATTATCTGTTCTTTGTGGACAGATTTTCAGAGCATAAGATATGGCATAATCAGATTTGCAATGTAGGTGAGTGCTGCACCTAGCAATAGCTACCTGCGTTTCAGGCGAGATGTGCATTTGGCAAATGCAAAATGCCAAATTTTGCAAAATTGCAAAAATGGCAAATGCTAAAACTTGGCATTCTGCCAAGAATGCACAATTTAACATCCCTTAATGGCGAAAGCAGCATAATTATATTTAAGAATAACTAGACTGACCAGGCAATGAATGGAAACTATGATATTTGGAAGGGGGAATCTGCAAGAAGAGGTAGAAGAAGGAGGAATATGGTTTTTTCTATGATAATGGTACAGTGGCCCGTAATCTACACGCTTCCAATCCTTTCAGATACAGATTGGGAGGGGATGGTAAGGGTAATTAAATTTTACGTTTAAATAAATGTAATTTTCTCTCCGTAATTACATTCATCTGGCAAGCTGAACAGCTAGAAACAGGGAAAACAATAAACAGAAATTACTCTAGTAACATCTTTCTAAAAAGAAAGTTCTGAGAAGCTGAGAAGAGATGGTTTCCTCGCTAATTTATTTTCTGTGGGCTTGACTCCACTCTCTGAGATAGTCTGCTGATCCAAGCCACGTGGGAGGCAGTTCAGATATTTTGCTTTGAAAATAAATGATGATTCCATGCTACCTCATACAGGGCAAAATCCATCTCCCAATCTCCCATGTCCATAAGACTAGCAGTATAGTCCCTTGTCACTCTGCCTGACACAGGTGGTCCCTTACGCGCCGTTTCAATTCTAACAATTCTTATGTAGTGACCAAATATAGTTGAAAAAAAAAAAGAGAAAAGAAAAAGAAAAAAGAGGAATTGTTTCCTCTCTGCTGTGTCTTTGTGCTAGAAAGGACGAGTAGTTCTGTCCTCAGACATTATTTAAAGTTTGATAGGAAGCTTGGTGCCTTATCCAGCTGGTTTATACCCAGACAGTCTTGAGCCTGGACCAGCTCATTTTCAAAGATTAGAAAAGCTTCCCAAGTGAAGTGTCAGGGGGTTTGCTTGAAGCCCAAGAGCCATTTGGAAAAGTCTTACATGTTGCAAGTCTCTAGGAGCATAGCTTAAAGAGATACTGGATGTGGCAGTGAAGCTGGCCAAACATATTAATGTTTCTTCATTACATCCTGCCCCAATCTCCTTTTTCCTGCTCCAGTGATTAAAGTTTCCTCTTCCACATTTGTACAGCTGTTTCTGGAGCTGTGCCTCAACCTGCATCACTAAAATGATACAGGCTAAAATCAACTTATTTTGGGAAGGTAATTCTTCACAGTAGCTTTTGTCCAATTACACTTTCATTTTTTCCCTTTAGAAATAAGCAAGATATTGGGAAAGACATGACTGTGGTTCTGGGGTTAATTTGTAATTTATGCTGTCTGGAGAGGTCTCTGTATATTTGAGTGATGCTATATTCTATGCAGGCCTGACAATTCTTTGTGTATAATGACATCATGCGACACATAAAGGAAATGAGAACTGAAGTTGCAATTTACTACTGTGAAGAGTCCTGCTCAAAGACATGTCTTTGCTTCTAAAGGGTCTGTTATGCAGCATCGCAGGAATTTCTTCGCTAGAATTTAACGGATTCCAGGTTCAATTTCCTGTACAGCTTTTCCCTTAGGTGCATGTTTTTCCCTTCTCTTTTTCATTGAAAATCCAGGATGATTGAAAAAGTTCTGCATAGGAAACTAACAGATGATGGAATAAATTTGTAGATCTATGATGACTAAGAAATAATTGTTTCTCCGGAATATCTGTTTGACACCACACCAGGATTAAATCACTACTGTGATTTAATCAGGAAAACGTAGTGTACATACAAGAGAAACTTTCTGTTAATCAATCAATGAATTTTGTTACATGTATTTGTTGCTCTTTTCCATATCCTTAAAGATAAAAGATAGTTTATTTTAATATTCTCTCAAAATTCCAGCAAAAACACCTCTGACAGCCCAGCGTGGCAATTATACTATATTTGCTAATGGAGCTGCAGGAACAAATATGGTGCAAGATTCTGTACATGTTTATGACCTTGGAAACATAGAAGTACCAGCAAGCAGAAGAAAGAATTTATAACATCTGTGTCATAACTAGATGGTTATAACTTTGCAGTACTTAGACTGTATCCACCTTTTCTAATACAAATTATAGGTATTAAAAGAATAGCCAAAGAAAGGCAGAGAAGCATAGTTCTATTCAGTTTATCAATTATGGTATTCAATTACTCCTTACATGAAAAAGAAAGGTACAGACCTGTCAGCTCTCATTACTGTCTTTTTGTCTGAATGGGCAGAACAACCTGAACTCTGACTTTCGTATTTCACTTTTTGCATTTCAACACCATCATCCAATTGGCAAAAAGTGTGATTGGGCTATAAACTGGAAGTTAGCAAACTTTAGAAAAAAAGAGACACTTGCCTTGACCTGTATAAAACCAAACTTCAGTGAGGATATAAAAACTGAAGAACTAAGCATGTACTCTTTTAGAAATCAAAGAAGTGATTAACTACGGCTTGGAAGTGGAACATAGTCACATACCTGAACTCACAATACAGAGGAAAATCGCATCTTAAAGCCCACTAGTTAAGTCTGAGTGACTGCAGTTTACAGACCTGTACTGACAGAGCTCATCTTTACACTGAAGACTAGTATGAATTACAGTGGTCATAATACCAAATGTTAAAGAACTGTTTTAAGAGGAACTACAAAGTTAATTCATTTGTTTATTAAGTAACTTTTCATACATTTTTTTCCTTTGATATGTATTTTATTCTTCCAAAGGCGGTGAAAGGCAAGGTCTTTTCAGCCTGCTGAAACTAGGTTAAGTCTAGAAATGTCAAAAGCAATATTTATCAGTGAAGACTGTGAACTGATGCTGATTATGATAATGCATCTGGTTCATAAAAAGATTAAGCCTTTTGTTTTTAAATAAAAGCATCATCTGCCACTTTTCTTTCTGAAGGTCACTATTTAAGTGCTTTTAAACACATCTATTTCTTCAGTGTGCTTCTTGGCTTCTTGTACTGTTTATTTCTTGACCTTCAGCAAGGTAATTTTTTTCCCAAGTGGACAAGTTTTGGACAAAGTATAATAGAACTTTTTTATTCCAGTCTAATTAAAGATAGCAAGCAGTACTACCTCCAACAAAATTTTGCTTCAGCTTTCTCTTATGCTTTATCTTGTTCAGAGATCCTGTCTTTTTAAAAAATAAAAATACTGTTTTATCAACCAGTAGTTAAAATTGATCATACAAAAGAAATATCAATGACAGCATGAAACTTTATACAATAGAGCCTTTTCGAAGGCACAGCCTAAAATTGTGTGGGGTACTTCCCACAGAAAGCAGAGTATTACCATAGACTTGCCACTTTCTGCTCTAAGTAGGAAAAAAAACAGAACAAACCCAAAAAACCTCTTTGATCTCTTTGGCCTTCTGAACTCGTCTTCTGTAACATTGATACATATATATTAATATATATGCATATATATTAATATAAGCATTATATATGTCACATGTGTATGTGCATATATGATACCTAAAATAAAAAGTTATTTAATATTCTACAGAAACACCAAGTCTCAGAATGTATTCAACACACATAATACTGGAAGATGCTAACCATACGATGCACTTGGAATAGGAATTTATAAAGAATAAACCAAGGAAAGATACATTCAACTGCAATGTTATGCCTTAAACAATTTTACTGAAAGTATACTAGAAAGCTGAACTGTTCAAGGTAATTTTGGCTGTATCTGAAAATTAATTTAAAAAAAATTTAAAAAATGCAAAGAGTGTACTCATAAATTTTTCTTCAGCTTCTTTACACAGAAGGTGCTACCGTAAGTTATGCTGCCTGTGTCTGGAAGGTAGTGTAGACTGTTTTCTAAAAACTGTTCTCTCTAAATTACCACCATTTGATATTAAAGCTATATTAAGGAGGGGGAAAAAAAGGAAAAAAAAGATTTTTTTATTCCTTCTCTTAAAAACCCTTAGAAGGAAATTTCACAGTATATTCTCTCTGAAAGAAGTGCTTTTCTTTTTTAATTACCTGTACTATGCCTAATTCTAATACAAATAAATATAAAGCAAATAATCTTATTGCATGGATATGAATATCCTTGCCATATTAGTGTGATATAATGGCTTAAGTTTATCACGACAAAAATTTATATTTTCCATATGAAAAAGTTTATTTTGTCAGTGAAAAAGAAAGTGTGGGCAATGACTGAAAATTTTTGACACCAGAGTACCTCATTCTCCTATTTAGTCCATGAAGAGATGTTCTGGGATAGACTTTGCCTCCTCTGGTGCACAAACAATGCTATCTATTAGTAGCTGCATAACTGTGAGTTATTGCAGAGTCTGACATGCAGCTGGAGAGCCTGCCCTATAAAAGGAAAACCATATTGCACTGAGCTCAAAATGAGAATCACTCTAAAACCAGAAAATTATGGGAAAAAACCCCAAAACAATCCACCCAAGGAAAGCTTGTAGGTAAAAAGAAAAGTGAAGAAAATAGTTCTAATACCGTAGTAAGAATCCTTCAGCTTCCATGTTCTGATGTTAGAAATATATCCACATAAAGAAAAAAAGACAGGGCAAGAAAATTCTTGAACAACAAGCATATGCAAAACACAGAACATACTCGTTGATCTAAACCAGCTGATCTATGGATTCCAATAATTTTTAATTTAGTAACATTCTGAAACTTAAGTAGCATATTATTTTTCTCTATTATTCAAATATTTGTGCACTTAGTAAAATTATAAATTAACCTTGACTGCATCTTGGTTCTGTTACAATCCATAGACTTCCAAGACTTGAGCAGTGTGGTTAGAGCACTTGTTCGTGAAGACTGAGGCAAAGAAGTCATTGAGAACCTCAGCCTTCTCCAAATCCAGGGTACCCAGTTCTTCCGTTTACTTCCAAAGAGAGTCTACGTTATCTCTAGTACGTCTTTTGTTGGTGACATACTTACAGACTCTCTTCCTGTTATCCTTGACATTCCTGGCCAGACTCAATTCTAACTGGGCCTTAGCTTTCCTGATCTGATCCCTAGCTTCCCAGACAATGCTCCTGTATTCCTCCCAGGCCTCCTGTCCTCGGTTCCACCTCTTTTAAGCTTCTTTTTTCCTTCTGAGTTTTCTCAGCAGCATCTTATCCATCCATGGAGGACTCTTGGCCTTCTTGCTTCATTTCCTTCTTGTCGGGACACAACGCTCCTGAGCTTGGAGCAGGTGATCCTTGAACATCAACCAGCAGTCTTGGGTCCCCCTGCCCTCCAGGGCTTTATCCCATGGAACCCTACTGAGCAGGTTCCTGAAGAGGCCAATGTCCGCTCTCTTGAAGTCCAGGGCAGTGAGCTTGCCACGTGCCCTTCTCACTGTCCTGAGGATCTCGAACTCGACCATCTCATGATCACTAGGGCCAAGGCGGCCCTGGAGCGTCACATTCCCAACCACCCCTCCCTGGTGAGCACGAGGTCAAGCATGGCACCTCTCCTTGTCAGCTCCTCTATTACTTGCAAGAGGAAGTTGTCTTACACACAATCAAGGAACCTCCTGGATCGCTTGTGCCGGGCCGTACCGTCCCTCCAACAGATGTCAGGATGGTTGAAGTCCCCCATGAGGACAAGGGCCTGCGAGCGTGAGGCTGCTCCTATCTGTCTTCAGAGAGCTTCATCCACAGAGTCCTCCTGATCGGGCGGCCTGTAACAGGTCCCCACTGTAATGTCCCCCATTGCTGTTCTCCCTTTGACTCTGACCCACAAGTTCCCTGTTGACTGATCACCTGTCCCCAGACAGGGTTCCATACTCTCCAGCCTATCACTGACATAAATAGCTACTCCCCCTCCCCGTCTGCTTGGCCTGTCTTTCCTAAAGAGCCTATAACCTTCCATTCCATAACTCCAGTCATAGGAGCCATCCCATCATGTTTCTGTGATGCCAATGATAGTGTATCCCTGTAGATGTGCACACATCTCTAGTTCCTCTTGTTTATTCCACATACTACGGGTGTTTGTATAGAGGCATCTGAGCCAAGCTCCGAATAAACCCAAGCTCTGAATTTTTTAATATATGAAGAAAACCTAAATTCATCCACTTGTAGCTTTTCAGTTAACCAGGATAAGTAGGGGTAATCTTCAATCTATAATAGATTTTTTCTTACTTAAAAGGTAAGAAAAAGGTTTATAGAAGACATGAATGCAGACCACAGAGATGAATGGTGAAAGGATAAGAAGCAATGGTCACCAGAAACAAGGGAAGCCCTGACATGAGGAAACAGATGGCTCAGAGATGCTGTGGAACATCAGTTTTTGGAAAATTTTAAAAGTTAACTGGATAAGACCCTGAACAACCTGATATAACTTTGAAGTTGGCCTTGCTTGGAGATAGCAATTGAATTTGACAACCTCCAGATGTTCCTTCCAAACCTTTGCTCACACAGTAAGCTCACACAGTAATCATTCTCCCATTGTGTGCTAGCTACTTTTTGTTTTGATTCTCACTCATCTTGAATTTCTGATCTGGAATGTCTGGGTGAACACACACTCTGAAAAACAGGGGTTGAAACAATTGGCTACAGGCATAACTGAGTTCTCAACCTGTCTAATGGTTCTGAAAACTATTTTTAAGGCTCAGAAATAGCAAGCTAAGGAGAGTCCAGCATCTGCCTAGGTGGTACATTCTGCCCAGAAAACAATTCTATTAAGCATAGTTGTTGGTTCTCAAGCACATGGACAAAAACCTAAGAAATTTGGTTTTATCTCAGCAAAACACCGTATTGAAGAAAATAAGCATATCACTGTATAAGTACTTCTCTGCAGCCCTGCAGTAATTTTGATAATGATTGTATCCTGATTTTACATTTGCAATCTGTACCTGAGAAGCATGCACAAAAAGGTATTGTGAGAAATTATCATTTAGGCTGTAATATTGCTTTGTACTGTCAGACCAATGATGTGTACATTTACTTTACAGAGAACTAGGATAGCCTTTCAGATGAAACGTATTCAGTCTTTTTACGGCATCCATACCATTAATTTATAATCACAGTGTTTTGGAAACAGGACTGAGAAAACTGATACTGAAAAGAATACCTTTCATATTATTGCCACGCTGGTTTGAAAGGATAAAAAGTACTGAAAAAATGAGGGAAGCAGCTATTGCTGTCCTTGCTGAAAGCTGTGTGTGCCGTGAAGTCAATGTCTACACCACTAACTTACCAAGGGCTCAAGCTCTGTAACGTAGCTATCTTGCTTTTAAATTGTTAGGGGTCTCTCTGGCAAAGATGTGTCTTGGATCAACTAGAAGAACTTTTCAGAGAACCCAGAGTAAGGCTAGGGATTGGGGGGCCAGGATCCATTTCCAGTAGGCAGTTTAGGTGTGACTGCTCTGTTTTGGGAGGTAAGATCAACTGTACAGATTTGAGCTGTGCTTTATCAGACAGACAGAGAACGGTCCCTTGCTCATTTCATTTTCTAGCACACACATAGCCAGGGAAATGAAAGTACTTTTATAAAAAGGCTATTCCTAAACCAGTTACTTTCCTCAACAAATTTAGCAACTATTAAGAAGGACTTAATGAGAAAATATTTCCTTTTGTTTACCTAAATTATATATTTGATTAGTTATTTTCTTGAAATAGATCTTAAAATTTGATGTAATTCTTGCTGCATCAAAAAATGTAGAATTTTTGGTTTGCTTTGTTTTGTTCTGTAATGCCTGAGAAAACCATAACAGATAAAAAATTACTATTGTTGTTATTTTAAGATACAAATAAAGCAAACAAGCCAAATGCCCCCCAAACAGACTTATTTTATAAGTTAGAGGTAAATTGCTGTAATTTCATTAAGGAGCCTGAGGACACTGCTATCATGTCGGGCCCATGATGGAAAGGTTAGGGGAGCAGAAGAAACTCAAAATTTGCCCGCAGTCCAAGCTGAGATAAATAAATAGCTGTCAGATTCAAAACTTAGAAATTCACTTAATGAACCAAGCATTTCAAATAAAGAATATATGAGAGGTTTCGGAGAAATATTTACATCCTGTGTAAAGGAGAGCAGGAATTCTAGCACAGGTTAGCAATGGCACTTACAGAGCAAAAACAGTAACTAAAGTAAATTCCTCACTGATTTAGCTGAGCATGCCATCAATAAACATGATCCATTTTATAGTATATAATGCACAAATTATTGGCATCCAGTTTCAGCCTTCCTCTCCTCTCCCTCTCTGGTAACATTTTTAAATTCCAGAATCAGATAATTCATATTTTTGCACCTAAGAAATTGCAACACAGAGAATGAAGTGCTCAGAAACTTGAATGTTAAGAATTGCCTAACACTAGATAAGAGCTTCCTGTAAATTGATAGTCTGTAGCTGACAGTAGCCATTATCAGATAAGCCTTTAGAGGAGTGTCTCCAACTTCCTGTGAAGAAAAATACCAATGCACTTATATGCTGCAGGCAACATCGTACTTTCTTTTCCCTGTCAACCTCAGTTTTAACTTTCTCACCTCCAGCAGCCACAAGCAATGCTCTGTGATTTTATACTCTTCTCTAAAGCACCAAACCTTCTCTTAATACTGTATTAGCTCTTTTCTTGACCCTGTGTCCCTTGACTTCACTTTTACCAGTAAGACTTGCATCTTGCTTTAAAAAATAGCGTTTTAGAAGAATGGTTGTTTGATTAAAAAATGATTGAGGAAGAGTGCTATGCAGAACCTTAACAACGCAGACTACTGTCTGCATAGCATGGGTTTTAAGCAGTAACAGTGGAAGGCAAGATGCAGTGTGATTAGAGAAAGAGCAGTCCTAGAGGACCTAGCTGAAAGTGTGGAAATATGTACAGAAAATAAAAAGCAATTCAAAAAATATATAAAAGTGGTAAAGAATAAACAGACTAACTGGACTGGAAAGAAAGCAAAGCAACATAGGACTTCTGATAGCGTTTTAAAGACTTTTTTCAAATGGGGGTAATTATTAGAGAGCGAAGGTAGTTTTTATATTAAGTGAAAAAGTGGCTTATACATATTCCAAATATTTTGCCTGTATTTCCTTCTTTCATTTAACTGTAGGATGATATTTTGCTCACATTTCCCTCAGATCAGATCCTCCTTTCATTAATTATAACTGCATAATTTTAGCTAACACATAACAATTTGGATACTGAAAGATAAGAAAAAGATAAAATTGTCAAACTCAGAGCTATTGCAATAATAAAAAGGTTTCTGTATTTTTATAAGCAATTTCTTGACTGAAACCTCAAGAATGATACTTAGAATTTAATTAGAACTTTATTTCAAAGTTCTTACCATAATCCATTTTTTTTAGTATATGAAAACCACCAGGATATTAAATAACTATTTTTCTTTTTTTTTATACAATTGTATGAGCATAGGCCTCAGAGGAAACAACTGGACAAGAAAATTGAGTTTACTACTTCGGTTAGGCAACTATACAATAGCATTTTAAACTAGAAATAGGTCACAGACCATCTATCCTGCAATTTGCTACTCATTGCAGCTCTCAAATCTCCTCCCAACATTTTCAAACAATTTTTAGATGCGCAGGGTAAAATAATTCCAAGAAACACAACAGCCATTTTACAGAAGGTAAGCAAAAGAAATACTAAACTTTGGCAAGGACAAAAGATGAACGCAGTCCAGAAAAATGAAAGGGCATATCATACTACACACTAGTAAGAAAATAAATTAACGGCCAAGCATACCACATGCCAGCACCATTAAGTGAAGTGCAAAATACAGTTATCTTGAAACAACATTCAGGGTGATAATCTAGAGTACCAAAAGCAGATTAGCCAAAGCAACACGTGCTCTGGTCAGAAGTGAGACCACTTCCAGAACTTGAGCTAGTCAAAATTACCTGAGATGATATTGCTACACTGGAGCTGGCACCACCAACAGCTCTGAAGCTCCTTGCTTCAAGAGGTTACACATAAAGTACATAAAAACATAATAAAACTTATACAAAAATAAAAATTAGAACCCACACAAGATACAGTGTTATGAACGGTTGCATTCGGCTAAAACAATATTACCTGAAGAATCAGCCTTCCATTTAATAAATAGTCTGCTAAAATTTATCTTTGCTCCAGGTGACAGAAATTGCAGAATTATGGTATGGTTGAGGTTGGAAAGGACCCCTGGAGGTCATCTGGTCCAAACACCCAGATCAAGGGGTCACCGAGAGCAATTTTCCCAGGACCATGTGCAGATGGCTTTTGATTATCATCTTCGAAGAGGGAGACTTCAAAATGTCCCTGGGCAACCTGTGCCAGTTCTTGGCTACCCTGACAGTAAAAAAATGCTTCCTGATGTTCAGAGGGAACCTCCTGTGTTTCAGTTTGTGCCCATTGCTCCTGGTCCTGCCACTGGGCACCATTGAAAAGAGTCTGGCTCTGTCGTCTTTGTACAATCCCTTCAGGCTTTTGTATAAACTGATAAGATGTCCCCTGAGCCTTCTCATCTCTCGACTGAACAGTCCCAGATCTGCTGCAGTCCCTCAATTACCTTCATGGCCCCTCACTGGACTAGGTGCTCCATCTGTAATATAGAGAAAATGTGTCCTCTGGAGGTAGTGCAGCTGTGAGGTATTGCAGATGGGCAGCAAGATAAGGGCTTCTCAGGCAAGACAAGGGCTTTTTCTGTACATATTGAACATGTAAAATACCTTTTACACTCTCTCCACTATCAGTTTCTACCCTCATATATATACGCATATGAGGGTTCTCTATATATGTGTTTTCACACACCTATGCATATATATATATTCATATGTGTACACACTTATGTCTGTCTCACTCCCAACTCCATTAATATCACATACAATGCAATGTCACATAAGCAGTAATGTTACTAATATCAGAATAAATGAACATTTCTTTATGGAAAACAATTATTCTTTTTAAATGCTGTACCTTTAGCTTTGGGGGCATTACAAATGTACTACATTAGCAAGTTCAAGCTGTAATAGCTTGTGTAGTCGGCACTATAGTTTCTAAATGTGACAAAACCATATTCTGAGAACTCTCTGCTTCAGGCTGCTATGGATCATTCATACTCAGCCTACCTCAAAACATCAACCAATCCTTATGACATTTATGAGAGGCAAATATTACCACCTTTCTTTTGAGATATACTTTGAACTCTGTGATGCAAGTTGTACTGAAAGATGACAAATGTAAATAACCTTGCTACCCATTATCACCATTCAGTTCAAGGCAGTTGTGCAATTTTCTAACAGGGGCATGACCAGTTTGGGAAGGAAAATACCCTTTAGAAGAATGGAAATATGGTTGTGCATTCAAAATAGTTACATATAAGCACCAAGGGTGAAGTTCTCCATAAGAAGACCTGAAGACAGCATGAACGAAGACATCTTCGTAAGTTCATGAAAAGACATGACACAATGATCACGCTTTATCACTTTTCTGCGGTTCCTTCTTCTTGCTGATCAATTTGCATTAAAACTAGATTTAATGGCTACCTTTTCTAGACAAGCAAGTGAGCCAAACTGCTTGGAACTATGGAGATAGTAGGTTTTAAATCACAAGGGCTTTCAGATGAAAAAGCACAAAATGTTTCTAAGCCACTAAAATGAGTTTGAGGCAGCTGTATCTTAGTGCAGAGCTGTGGAGCCTGTAAACAACTGCTTTCTTGCCTATCAAAGGAAGCAGAGACCAAGAAAACATCTGATCTGTGCACCTCCCAAACACAGAAATCTGCCGCCAAATAGCAAAGGAATATAGGGAGGATTCACGCTTAGATATTAGAAATGTTGTTCACATTTAAATACAAATATTCTTTATTTGAGAGGGAAATCTTTCCTGTGAGGATTACACCTAACTCTACATGTAGGGCAACTTATTCCAGTGAGGCCCCTTGAAGATTAGGCCTCTGTGCACTATAGCAATACAGATAAATAATTTTTATAGGAAACACTGTATTGGAATTACTTGAGTTAATGAACAGGTGTTAAAACACATTTTAAAAAATGAAGTGTATGTAAATGAATCATATGGCAAAGACCTTGGGACATTCTACAGCTACTTTCTATGCACAGCTGGAACTAAGCAACCCTAAAGCGGGCATTTATTTGTGGCCCTGGAAGATGATCAGGACATCTGTGCACATCCCTTGAAACTCGTGGGGCCTGAGAAAAATTATACAAGCTAATAAGGGATTAAAAAACCACAGAGGTGTCTTGAAGTACCTCTTAACTATCTATCCTTTCCGTGTGCCATGATCCCTCCAGCTGCAGCTGAGGAGCTGAGACACCACCAGTAAAGCCCTTCCTCAATAAACAGAAAAGGAGATCTTTCCCACTCCTTTCTTAAATGTTTTATCTTGCATCCTTGTGGAAGATGCCTGGCAAATAGGTAGGGCTTTTTAGCATATCCTGAAGGTCAGCAGTGAAGAGAAAAAAAAATAATTAAAACTTGGCATAAAACCACCTAAATAAAGGACTGACATCTTGCCACTATTATCTATTTCCACAAAAGGTAAACCAGGTCATGACTAACTGCATTTATATCAAGCTAAGCAGCCCAAAAGAGCAGCTAAAAAACCCCTTTAGACTTGCCAAGGTCCTAAATGGTCATTATCTTACATAGGACAAATTAAGGGACATTTATTGAGAGACTAGGAGAATCTTTAATTAAGGTGAAGAATAAATCCTGTCTTGCAATCCTTATACTTGTTTGGTTCCAAATTGGAGCATAAATAAAATGGGTAGATTAAAGGAAGAAAAGAAATAGTTTCTTCCTTAGGAATCTGCATGTCTGTGAAACTTAAAGACATAAAAATATTGAAACCCTCCAAAAATAACGATATTGATCTTTTAAATCAAAGAAATAGAGAAGAAAAATATCTTCTATTTTATGTTGTCCTAATTAATTCTGCAAGCATTATTCTTGTGCTCCTGTGGAGTTAATTACAAATCAGTTTAGTATAATTAGATATTAATATCCTCAGCAATATTTTCTAATAACTCTTAAGTTAACAGTATCATTGCTTGATAGAGATGTTTTATCACTGAAGTCCAGATCCTGCAAGCCTGCAAGAACCCCATGATTGCTTGCTGAAGAAATATTAGACAGCATTGCAGAATCTGGCTTTAACATTTAAAATTTTAATGATACAACAGGATTCACGCACATTGTTTTTCAAAGCTATCAGAGGAATTCAGGTGCATCTTATTCACACAGAATCACTGCAATCTTTTTTCCAAAATTCAGAGCATACTATAAATTTTCATCTCAGCATTTACGAACGCACTGCAAAATATAAACTGCAAGCTGATGTTATTTAAGGGAAGATGACTGACCAGTTAATAGAGTTCTTTGGGATGTATGACTGACAGGCAGATTTGTCCCAGCCCTTATGGCCCTCTCTGCAGGCATACAGCAACATAAGGCAAAGCACGGCCACCACCAATTCAGTTTCTTCTCTAATGCAAAATGTAAGAGAGAAATTCTGAGAAGAATTCTGAAGAATAGGAGGAAGATTATGAGAAATAAATCAACATGTGAACAACATGTTTTTTAGAATAGCAGGTGAATACAATGTCTTTTTTATCTTTTGGCCATTCGCATCCCACAGCTTCATTCAGACTCTCCAAAACTCCCAGCAGTACTTCCCATACATTTAGTAATTATGGAATTTCTGATTCTTCATGTAAGTCACAACTACAGGATCAATTCAGCAAGTGCTGCATCAGCTCTGCATATCACAGAGAGGCAGAGACAGAGCCCCAAGTATCTGCTGGACAAATAGCAGTCTTCAAAACATTTCTCAGAAAAGCCATAGGCATAGCTTGAAATACAAAGAGATACCTAAGTGCCATTTTATTATTATGTAAGTTTCATTACAGACTTCAGTCCATACTTGGTGTATGAATGTTATATATATGTCAAGAATCTCTTGATTTTGAGGGTATGAACAACAGTCTTAGCTCAACAAATACGTATGTTAATATCTTGCTTAATGTGGAACTCAAAAATCCCCCTCTTGAAAAATTTTGGATTTTTTAAGAATTTCCTATCTTAAGATAACCGTTTTCAGCAAGGTTCAGTTATAGGATTGGTATTTCTGTCATCTTTTTGGCAGCAGTAACTGCAACAAGCAAGAATACCTTGAGGAGAAGAGTAACAAGGTCCAAGTGCCAGCAACACAAAGAGGGAGATGCTAGAAGCTCTGGAGGCAGATTCTGCTGGAGAACAGAGTTGGCATTGGGGTAATACATTAACCAGTATTTTTTGAGACTTGATGTTAGAAACTGTAACTACAGACTCATGACTGGCAGATACATGGAAGTTAATCAAAGAGAAGAAAATCCATATTGCTTTAGTGAAGGATACCATTAACTTAAGATTGGTGGGAAAGTGATTTGCGGAAAGATAAGGAAAAGAACATAGCTTATTTAGCCAGGTAGATGTGTGACTCTTGCTGAGCCTAACAGGAACCTTTCTGCAAGGGATCAATATTGTCCGTTAGTAAGGTCCATCTACAGGGGTACTATGCTGTAGGACAAGATGAATTGGGATAGTGAAGTAGCCTGCATTAGCTGATTCCCTTTACTCCTCATTGATTGTCAAAGGCTCAGATACAAAAATTCTTTCAGCTATGTGGGATCATCAATGCCATTTGCTGACATACTGTGACCAGGGCTTTTAGACCCAGAGGTGTCAAGGGAAAATTAGAATTGTCCACTTCATCACAAATCCAGGAACACATCTGACAGACTCTCAGCACTATTTTGGCCACTGAGGTCGAGAAACTCTCAGGGGTTTTTTTCACGTGCTATTTTTTAGGGCTTTACAGCTTTTTCTTAGATTCTGTTGTTTGAAGACAGGGTATACTGTACACTGCAGATAAGAAACCCAAACAAAAAAGGCTGTAGTAGTGGATAAGAAAACTAATAGAGGACCAAAATAAAAACAGAAGGAGGAAAGAATAGCAAAGGACCTTTGTAACAAGAATTTTTAGGTGGAAAACCAACTCCACCATAAAATATTTTTGGGTCCCCACAAGCACTGATCATGCAGAACTTGTCTTTGACTAAGTGGTTGATAGGATTCGTCATGGCACTTTGTGTGCTTGGCCTAACTTGTTTAGTCCGCAAGCTTGAGGAAGCGAGGAATCTCATGCACATATCACAAAGTTAAAAAGCAAAATTTTGCATTTGAGTGACAAGGCAAATGAGCAACCTCTGTGTGAATGTATATGTGGACTTCCACTGCAGAGCGGTAACAGAATTTATTACAGCTCTAAACTGAAAATAATGAGATGAAACATGTTAAAATATCAGTACCTTAAATTTTAACTCCAAGTCATACAGAAAGTTGTCAGACTCCTTCATAGACTGTAAATAGTGTGATCCAATACAATCATAAAAACCTTCATCTAATTTACAAAGTCTGAAAGAATTGAGTCATACAGCAACGCAAGCACAACTTTCAATTATTATAGGAAGACAGAAATACCAATTGATCTGAAACCCAACAAAGAGGTAAGGAATCATAACCCTTTATTATTTTTATTCCCTTAGCTGTTATAAAAGAAGAGTGTGTGTGTGCATGCTCAAATATATATGGACACAGAAACTTTAATAAAGTAGTTAGATGATTGTTTAAAGAAACATAAGAATGTAAGCAATCAATATTGTCATCATGGAAAAACACTCTGCATACATACAATATATAAGACAATAAAATTTGAGTATTCATAAGTAAGTGTATCTCAAAGGAAAGACTCAAATGAACAATTAAAAAAACCTACAGCTTTTTAGTTTTATCTTAACCTCCTTAGACAAAACCACTCAGAATAACAGAATTTAAATGGAGTAAGAAAAAGTCATTTACACTTACCTCTTACACAACACATTTCTAGTTCATAAATTTTGCCCAGGAGGGAACTACTCTACTACATAAGTAAATACTATGAAGCCCAATATCATGTGGCATAGTTTTAGAAATAAATTATACTACAGGTAAAGACTCCAAGTGATGAATTCACTACTTTATTCAATAAACCACTACAATGATTAATTACTTTCACCCTAAGGAGGTGTGATTTATTACTCATTTCACTTCACCTAACTTCTATCATCAGACATTAGACCTCAGGCTTCATTCATGCAGCTCCATCTACCATGACAAAAATTTCTGCTCATTCTCTGTAATTTTTCATTTTCATGACAATATTTTTTCATTTGCTATACATTCTTTTTACTGTGGTTAATGATTTTGTAGTAGCTTTCCAAAGTTAAAATAGCCACCATCAGCTTCTTTCCTCCAATACAGTTGAAATATTTTACACTTCATGTTGCCTAGCTTTGCTGTGTATTCCTGAAAATCTTTCGCTTCACTATCAGCTTATCTCTAAATTAAGTGTTGTGGTCCTTTTGTATGCAGGCAGTATACGAAGCATTCAGAGAAACACTAAAGTAAGTGGCAATTGGGAACATTATTTTCTTTTTTCTTTTATATTATATTTCAAGAAGTCAGACCAAAATTTCTGCAAGGTCTAGCAAAAGTATTTACTATCTAAACTAAAAAAAAACCCAACACTTTTTTGTTTTTTGCTCTTTTTACACTGATGTATGTCTGCTACTGCCTGTGTAATCTCTTCTGATTTACATCAGACAGTTAAAATATACTCAGCATGTCTATTTTTTTACAGATTTATAATTTATTCTGTTACATTTAATATCATTAGTGGACTCAAAGTACTGTCTGAGACCCTACCTTGAAGGTATATTATGACATAAATGTTTAAGCAGGAAATTTGCTGAGGGCATTTTTTCTGCCACTAAGTTCAATATAAATATTAATATTCTTCAAGCTATATTTTTAGAATTTAATTTTAAGCTCAGTTTTATCACTACCTTGCAGATAGACAGTTTTAAACTGTACTATTTTAGCGCAGTAAAATCCCCTGCACTGTTTATCATAATTTATTTTATGATGTTTTTGTAACAATTTCAGAAAGCTATATTGGCAGAGTCTCACATACATTTTATAAAATTGAATTTAACTTGTTCCCACTTTAAAAAACGATAGTCTGGTCACCAGAAAGGAATTCAGTTCAAAATAAAGACTTCTAACCCTTGTAGCTTTTAAATAAAAAGTCACAAAATTAAGCATCATTTTCCAGTGAAGGGTGGAGCTTCTTCACACCCAATTACTTTTACATTACAATTTTAGCTTTTAATTGTCTCTTTGTCAAGGAATAAACAGAAATATCATCCAGTTTGTTAAATGCTTTGTGTTTATACAATGGGAAGGACATCTAAACCCTAAAGTGTGGATTTAGGGGATTTTATAATACAATTCCATTTTAACATATGGAACTGTGATTGATTGATTTTATTTCAGTGTGTTCTTCCTGCTAGTAGAAATGCCAGTATTTTCAGAGACAGTTGCCTATGACTATCCAAAACATACTAAGGAGGGTGCTAGAGCCAAACTCATTTTGATGCCAGGGACAATGCCCCAGAATTGAAACTTGAGAGTCTTAGTGACATTAAGAGAAAACAAAAAAACAAGCAAAGAAGCAAGCAAGCCAACAAACAAACAAACATTAAAATCTGTGGAACAGACAGTCCAGAGAGGGTGTGGAAACTCCATCTTTGGTGGTTTCCAAGACTAAGGTAGACAAAACCATAACTGATCTGCCTTAGTGCATGGATGCTCCTGCTTTGAGCAGATGGGTACATTAGATGATCTTTAGAAGTCCCTTCCAAGCAGCTTTTCTGACACAGTGATTCTACAGTTACATATTGACCAAGTATACTTTGAATGTACTGAGTGTGTACCTACAACTCACCAGGCATAACTATATGCTATATTCTCCCCTCCCTCTCTTAAGTATAAGATATATGAACTTGGAAATGTACCTAGAAAGGAAAAAAAGATGGATAGAATAAGAGACTTTGCCAAGAAGACAACAGTGATTCCTACAATGCCTTAGATGCTGGCATGCAAATGAAGAAAAAAAAGATCATAAAATCTTAAAAAATTATAAGAATGATGATATCGACATAACTGAAATAACTGATGCTCATGAAAAAAAAATGTGTCTAGTAGATGAATACATAAGAGATTAGTGGGAGACAGACAGAAAAAAAAAAGTTAGCTGTATGGGTGGGTATAAAACTGGTGAGATAACCATATCCACTAAGTATCAGTAGTCTATTATCAACATGGAAGGAAGTATCAAAGGGTTCCTGACACACTTCAACTTGGGCCTGTTTTTTAAAATATTTTTATTAATGGCATTGATGATGGAAAATTAAAAATGCTTATTAAGACCACAGATGACACCGGGTGCAAGGATGTAAAAAATTCTTGCCAAAAAGGAGGAAATATTTTTCCTATGTCTATAGCTGATATTACAATGAGAAATCAAACAGCAGTAAAGAACCAAACTAAAAACTAGTAAAAACTTGCCCATGATAAGGGTAGTGAAGCACTGGAATATTTTGCCCATAAAAGATCAAACGGGGTTGTGGTGGTGATGGTGGCATCATAAAGGGTAGGTTCAGGAAATACCTGTCAAGAACGAGAGTCATAGCAGAATCTAGCTCGAAGTAGAGAAGTAGACTAGATGGTTTTGCAGGGTCTCTTTCAGACTAAATATTATTAATATATAATGTTGATTTGTTTGTTGTTTTGGGTGGATTTTTTTTCCTCAGGGACAAAATTCCCAAGTATTCAAGGCCTTTTTTCCCCAAAGTTTTTTTAAAGTTTGCTGATGGGCTGAAATTTTCAGCTGAATTCTTCAGCTGTAACTAAAAATAACTTCCCAGATACAAGTATCTGTGCACTTTAGAAATTCTAGTGTTACTTATTTAGAGAAAATAAAAATGTAATTAAATTCTCTCTTTTTTTTTTTTTTTTTTTTTTTATTTTAGAAACTAAGAACTTAGTGTATAGCTAAGACTGTTTCCTGCTGGAAACATTCGAAAGGACATAAATTATCCCTGCAACCCTCATGTTATTCTTTCTGCCATTCTTCTCCTTCTCTTCTCCCAGAAAGACTTAGAGTGCTTTTGCAACAGACCTTCAAATGTCTGAACAATTTAAAATGCAATTGCCAATACACTTGGTGACATACGTTGCAAGATGACAATACATGAACGTTGACAGAGAAGGAGAATATAATGGAAGAAAAGTCGTGTTACCAAAAAAACATGTCAAATGGCAAAAGTCTTGAAATTACAGTCTGGAAGGAAGTGAAATCTCCTATGGCATGTGTTAATGATGGCCAGATGAAATGCCCATATTCCAATGCTTCAGGCACACTACTATAAAGGAACTGAACTTTTCACTAAATAATTTATGCTAAAATATGTATTTTCTGACATTAGATTTCACTGCTTGGAAAGAATTGATCTGATTTGCATAATATTTGTATGCTGAGGGTCTGACTTTAAAAGAGACTTAATAATGTTTTTAACACAACTTCCCATTTCATACATCAAGTTAAGTTGCGTCCTAGAGTGTTCTTCATCAATCAGTAAGTTTTGATGAGGTGAAACTAACCATGTTTAATACATAATACTTCTATGGTAGATCCAATCTATAGGCATTAAATTACAGTCATAAACATTTTCCAGAATTATTCTAATTTTTTAAAAATGAGAAATTGAACTATTTAGTAGTTCAGTTCTATACCTAAGGTAACAGTGTGAATGAGTGATGGTGGCAAACTAATCCAGTACATACGATGACATGTGCTAAACAAAGTTTTCCAGGAAACTGAACAATCCACATATTATTAAAATACATTTTAAAAGCATATAGAAAGTGAAAATACAGGTTCCCAGGTATCACAAAAGAAAGGGCTTCATCCGACTCATTAATATAGGACATGTAGACACTGGATTGACAACAATAGCTGAAAACCTGAGAAAGAAATCTAAGGAATAAGAAATGTTAACATTTAGCCGTTATCATAAAGATCTTAAAAAGAGTCAGATCAACTTCATATTTCAAAGTTATATATAAACCTTGATAAACCTAGTATATTTATGCCCTACCTGGAAAAAAATAAAAAATACAAAATACAGTGGTATGAAAAGCTTAAAAGTCTGTCAATATTCTAAAGTGCCTTTCGCTGTTGATCTTCAAAGAGAGCATCTAACATCTTCCCTCAGCTGCCTATGTATTTTGTCTGGGCTGAAAAGGTCTGATTGCAATGTTGTTACAGTATACAAGTTTTTCAAATATAAAAGTCAGAAATCGGTTCTGTTGAATGAAATCTTTGTCAATATAGATAAAAGGTCAGTGCAATTTTACCTACAATATAGGATAAGGTTGACCCTCAGAAGAAATGCTTTGTTGCTTTACGGGCTGCAAAACATAGTCTTTTGGCACATTAATTTTCTCAGCCTGTTATCTGAAAAGACACTGGTGGATGTTATAAAAATAAGGCATTATTATGATGCAGTGTTATGTACCTCTTAGGAAAGTTCAGTACTATTGTTTGTATTTTTATTGACTGGTTAACTTTCAGTTGGATGCTCATCCTTTCATTATCATCACTATTTCATATGTCCATATTGAAATAAAATTGTCAGCCATAAAAAGGCAGGACAGTAGTTTGAAATAGGAGTTTGTATTTCAAATGCTCTTAACACTCTATGGAATGAATTTAACCAGCAAAGTAAAGTTTTCAGGCATATTAAACATATAAATTGCCCAATGGGACCTAGAAGCCCAAGGTCCATGCTTGAAGGTCTTTGATTTTGACAAAACGATTACCTTCCCGTGCATCAAAAGCAACACATGCAATGGAGACTGCAGTCACTTTTCTAAGCAAGGTTGCTGTCAAGTTGCCTGAAAACAGAAAATATGACTAGCTGTAGGTAGCTATGTCTGAAAACATTTGCCTAAAGTGGTCTCATAAATAACAGGTGACTAAGGAAGACTGTATTAGATATGTAAGTACTCCTTCCTCTTCCAGAAGGGATTATTATTTTTCAAGCACATAGATGAACACAAGAGGATATAGATATAATACATCTATACCTTTACCTACATGCAGAGGTTTACAACTGCACTTCAAATATTTTAGTCTTTGTGTCATATTAAGCACAGTATTTCAAACAACTAAATGATGTCTAGAACATTTTTAAATTAAAATATTATTACAAATTAATTTGTGCTTAACATGCAAGAAAGTTAACCAAAGCTTTTCCACATGGCCACCTTCTAAATCAGTCCTTACCTTATTCTTTTGCAGTACCTAAAGCTGTAATTTAATGCCTATCAAGGAAAAGTTTACAAATGACATATTATCTACAGGTGAATTATTTTTAAAAGTACAGGACTTAATGGTTGTAAAGATGTTATTGGTTTGGAGAGCATTTTTTACTTAAAGAAAGGAGAGGTTACCCTAACCCATACCTTAACATTAAAAAATATACACTAACCAGAACTCTTAATGAGGAATTAGACACACAGCTCCGATTACTCTTAATGGAATTTTCATGCTCCATTCTCTATGCGCCAAGTAAAAGATATAACCCCTAAGACATCGTTTAAAAATGATGCTACCAAACTGTATACTGCAGAACAAGAAATTTTTTTTGAGAGGATAAGTGTGTTCTATAAACATCAGGAGCTTATCTTGTGTATTATTACTTGGATGAACTTTAATGAAGTTGTGTGTATTTCATGCTGCTTCAAAGTCCTTGTGTAGTTCTTGGGTTATCCCAGCTTGTAATTTACCATCTGGAAAGCACTGCTGCATTCAGAAGGAGTTTATGGACATTTTTTTCCATGTTACTTTTACTGTATGAATACAAAGGAATGGCTTTAAGCTGACAGAGGGCAGATTTAGATTAGACATTAGGAAGAAATCTTTGTCTATGAAGGAGGTGAGACACTTGAACAGGTTGCCCAGAGAAGTTGTGATTGCCCCATCCCTGGCAGTGTTCAAAGGCCAAGTTGGATGGGGATTTGAGCAACCTGGTCTAGCGGAAGGTGTTCCTGCCCATGGCAGGGTTGTTGGAACCAGATGATCTTTAAGGTCCTTTCCAACCCAAACCATTCTGTGATTCTATGATGATTCTACAATTCTTTCTCAGTGGCAAGCTGAGATACCACAGTGCTTGCTTCAGGCACCTGAACTCCTTATGGTCTCCCCTCCTCCTTGTACAAGTGCTCCTCAAAAGACAAGATGCTAGATAATAGTTACCCTCTTAAATTTACCAAGGTAAAAACCAATCTGATCTATGCATGCTACTCATAGTGTGCCTCTCATCACTTCTCTGTCCACTGTAAAAATTAAGGTCCTACTCATATCACACTGTGACTCCTAACTAACTAGCAAGTGCTCTCAAGTTTTCTGCCTCTTTCCATTAAATCTATGTAAGGTTCAGGCCCTTTAGCAATCACATTAGCTGCCTGCTGTTAAATAGTTTTAATATTTATCCATATGTAGTTCTGTACTACAACATTTAGCTGTATTGGTATACTGAAAAAAGATACCTTGGCATTTAATCCAAATCATCCTTAAGCTTCAGATGGAGGAGGGGATAAGTTTATTTCATATGAGAGCATCTGAGACTGATGTTTTATTTCTTTACCCATGCAACACTTTTTTTTAATTTTTTTTCTTTTTTCCATTTTGTCTGCAGCCATCACACTGTGTCACTTATTATTTTCACAGTCATACTCAGAGTCTGGCCGTTAGGCCAGATCATCATGGGTTTTTGCAGTATGTATTAATGACAGATATAACAGTTCCATGGTTATAATTTCTCTGGTGCCACAAAGTAGTAAGTATTCACAAACATTGAATTTTGTATGAAAATGTATTTGTCTTTGAGATTTACATTAACCATAGATCTCATTCATCCTAAATACAGAAAGCTCATAATCTATTTTTCTTGTATTTTTGAGTATATTAAAAAACAAATGAGAAATCATACTTAAAAAAAAAAAAATCTATTTTTTGTTCAGCACTTGAATATAAACTGTCCAAATTTAGTTAAATCTTTCAATGAAACATATTCATAGCTGGTAAATTAGGTGGCTTAACTCCGTAGCTTCTGTGCAATAGACTGCCAAACCCTGCATTTAAAGAAGTGCTGCTGAAAAAAAGCAGGCTTAGCACACTACAACTACCATCTCAGCAAAGAAAGGGGGTTTTGCTGACTTTATGCAGGATTTTTTCTCCTACAAGCTGCTTAAGTGGGTCACTATATCTTATTAATTCACTGGCCCAAGGGCAATTTAAAAATCTGACTGAATTTTACCTGTGTATATAGCACTTTAATCTTATTCCCACATATTTATGTTAGTTGCAGAGGAAAACTGAATCATTTCTTTGTGATTAGAAAATATTGGAATTCATGGGGAAATCAATGTACCTCTGAGAGCTCTGACACAGAATAACTTTTACAAATGGTGTACGCACTTTGTAGGAGACATCTCATTGCCACATTGGATCACGTTTTTCCAGGGTTTTTTTCCTCCTTCAATTCTTTACAATTACTCCTGATAATTTCACCGCAGCTGTTTAGTCAGCAGTGTCATTACAGCAGCAAGGTAGTTCCTTCTCAAATCAATACGAGCCTTTCTGTACATTTTCATGAGAGCAGGATCAGATCATAGGAACAATCATGACTAACAGGCCCTCTGGCCAACTGATACACCATTATGAATATGTAACTCCACAAAGACTTCTGTTTCCTGGAACTACAGCTGCCAGGAACAATTTACTTTTTCTTTCCTCCACAGTGCATGAAGGAATAAAATATATTTTATTATTTATTAATTTATTATTAATATTTAATATTCCACAATATATTCCTATCTCCAGATTGGTGATGCTACTAACAAACGCTCTCATGCTCAAAGATAAGAACAGGGATTTGTAATTCTTGTCAGAAGAAGTGAAATCTTAACCTAACGGATGTTTGTTTAAAATGACACTAAAGACATTCTGGGTCAAAGGTAAAGTACACTGGCGTACAGATAATTAAAACTGTAACCATTACCCTACCTAAAAAACTGGTATAAAATTATTTTTGTGCATATGCATGAAAAATTGAGATATCAGTACTTTAAAAGCAGACCAAAGTTCTCCTGAAACTGTAAGGTACCTGAAAGCATACTGCACTTGTTTGGATTACCATTGAGAGGACAGTTTTCTTATCCTAGGCAATATGCACACATGGACTTTTGTGTTTGAAGAATAAGACAGCAACAGAAAGCTAGCAGACACAGCAACAGAAAGCTAGCAGACTCAGCTATTTACTGAATCAAAGTGTAATACTGCATGAGGAAGAGAGAAGAGTGGGGCTAAAATTAAGTACAGTATTGTCTGAGACAATATGTCTGAGACTACATATTTCCACAGAGCTGCACATTTCTTTAAACTAGTGCAGAGAAATAGTGCATTAAGAAAACTGGAAAACTTTGTGGTTTCCACTGTAATATTCTTAAGAACAGAAAGAACAGAAAACTTTTTTTTTCTTTTTAAAGGATTAGCAACAACTATGTAACCTCTTACACCAAAGTCCTACCATTAAAATGTCACTGCTTAAAGCTATTGGTATATACTGATCTATCCCATAAATTGTATGGATAAACAATGAAAACAAGATTATAGACCAAATGAGGACTACTGATCAAGACGAAGCAATGTAAAGCTGCAGAATTCAAGTAGTTTGACTACTTACTTAAAAAAACCCCAGACATTCAAAACTAGAGGATTAGCAGAGAGAGAGAGAAAGATGAAAAGAGCAAAATCTTTGGCATAGCAACATTTATTGTTCGTGCTTAGGAAAAAAAGGAAACATCAATAAGAGAAAGATACATAGTTCAGCGGAGTTGACAGTGAGGTAATTAAATACATTAGAGATGATCACTTCAAGAGTTATATTACTACACAACAGTAACCATCCCACTTCGTGCACGGATATTTTTAAATTGCAAAAGCAACAAATAGAGCAAGCTAAGTCCTTGTGATAACCTCCGTTCAGTCTTCAAAAACCGATACTGGGATTCAGTTGTGAGTAGCATCCTTTCTAAGAAGTATTGAGCAAAATGTCCAAATACATGACATGGTAGCAATAGACTTCAGACAGAATGTTAAACTCAGGTTCTATCTTCTTTGGCCCTTCAGGAACTAAATGATAATGTGTAAACCTGAAATTCATACATGTTAACTTTTCTTTTTCACTATGCTTCAATAGGGAACTGGCATTAAGCAGCATATAATCACAAGCAGGTGTCAAGGGCTTTCAATGCAAATTACACACATCAATGCTGAAATCTATAGCATCAAACAGTCAGCAAAAGCAGCAAGTTTATACCAAAATTAGACAGAATTTTTGCCTGAAGACCTAAGGTTCCCACCTCTTCACTCTGTAACAAACCTGGGATTTCATGTACTAGCACTGATTCTCTTGGGGTGGAATTTGCCAGACTAAATTTAGATGTCTTTAGAGGTTTGTAATCAAGACTATCTCCAGAAGAAACAAGTCTAGCAATAACATGAAGTTCCACTGACTGATTGAAAGGTCCAGTCATTGCGGATGGAATTCTTAATCTCAGTTACAGAAATGTTGCACTTTCTGTAGTGTTTTGGTGACACTTAGAAATCAGCAGTTTATGGAGGTACTCTTGATTCTAATGCATGTGTCCAAGAAATTATTTCAAAATAAATACTTCTAGAAGTCCTGCAAGAGGCCAGTGGGATTGCATAATGGAAGCTTGATGCAGGTGCTATTCCATGGATGTAATATATGTCTCTAATTTAGGGTTTTCTCCGGTTGTAGACAGAACTTCTATAATCAGAAACCAAATTGTTTCTCATACCATTGAGTAGTTCAATCAGTTCAAGATTCAAGAATCAAGAACAAGTACAAACTTCCAAGTTTACAGGAAGTTAAGGGCATGATTTCCATCCTTCTCTCTTTATTTGAGCAATTTTTGTGTTCTCATTTCCACATTTTTAAAATCTTGTATGAAGCAAAAGTTATTGTCTTGCTCCTGAACAAAAAATACTATTAATTTCTTACATGTTGGTACTCTCAGAAAGAATCTGAAAGAATTCTAATTTTATGCTCCTAAAAATTGACCAGATCTGTACATTACAACGACAGAAATCACCTGCATTTCGGGGGGGGGGGGGGGGAAGAAGACTTAATGAAAACGATAAAATCAATGATTGCCCATGCATGTGACAAGAATAAAACAGTTCAGAAATTCACATTCCCTGACTGTTAGATAATTAGCAATTTGCACCTTTGAAGTTTTTCAGCTGGGACCTTTTGGTCTGAATCTGAGGGATTTCTGGCTTCGAGAGAAGGCATATTCAGGATAACTCATGAATATGCTGTTCAAACATAGAAAACACTTGCATATATATATGTGTGGTAGAATCTTCTACTTTGAAACAAATTGTTGTCCTGATTTTTTTACTTTTGTATAGAAAGTTCTTTTATAATCAGGAGAAAAAGCTGCACTTTATATTGTCATATATAATATATTTATATTTTGCTATATTTTAAAAGAAGAACTGGATAGAAATCAAGGATTGATGTCATGATAGATAAAGGGTAGGAAAGCATCCAAGGATGCTATTTTCAAACAGACATAATCAAGCATTTTTGGAGGACTGCGAAGCTGCTTGTAAAGGCACTTTAAAATGTGCTATGTGGATGTTTCCTACACCTACAACATTTTCACGCTAAAAGGAAGTAATTTTCTCTATGTATGTCCACCTGTCTCTACTGCATTTCCTTTATCTCATCAAAAGAAAAACATTATCTTTGCCTGCTATGGCTTGGAATGAAAAGATTTACAGTCTCTCTTGGTTCTCCTTTAGTGATATCTTACATATGGTGGAGCAAGGAAGTAGAAATGCAAAAATTGCCAGGCAACAGATACGCAGACAAAACACTTTCAGGTAGCAGCTGTTGTTTTCCTCCTGGTGCTGCACTCCTGATGTTTTAACTTTCCCCTTTTGGCAGGGGTGTGGTTTACCATTTTACCTCTAGTTTCTTCCCAGTTGTAAAGCATAACCGAGGACTAGAATAAAAACAGCTGTCTCTTGGTGAACTGACCTTCCTCATTTTAAAATAGATGCTTGATAACTGTGGGTGTCACTTTAATTTAAATTAAATTAAATAAGCTGTCTCAGTTATCATTCACACAGATATGTGCTTTATCACAAGGCTTGAGATCTTTTTTTTTTTATTTTTGTGCAATACAGGAATAAGTAGATTTAAAAAATAAAAAATAAATTAAAAAATCAAGTATGCTACCTAGAGATGGTCACTTTCCATACGCCACTTAATCAGAATTTAAAGCTTGTTATCTCAGCTCTGGCAGATGGCTGGTGAGAGAGACAGGCAACTGATGCGCTCAACAATTTTATTTTCTAGCATTACACAGTGAAGCTAGAGGGAGCATTTTTATTTTGCTCTGGGCTTGCTATTTCATACATAATCTATATATATTTTAAAAATATATTTTAAGCCTGAGTACTCTTTCAAGCAACCTGTAGACTTTCACTGTACTATGGTGAACTAATTGTTAAGATAAGAAAATTCTACAAGTAGGGTAAGTAAATGTACCAGCTTATTCTTACAATCACAGTGGTAATTAAAAAAGAGAAACAAAGCAAGAAAAATAAATGTCAGATACAATCTAATTGCCTAGGCAACACAGGATTCTGAACATGTCATCCAATCCCTGTCTTCTTCAACATAAAGTGATACAATCATAAGAAATCCTTGCAGGAAGATTTACAGCTACATGTGGTAATTTTTCCACATGTTAAATCTGTTCTTTAGAAAAGTCTGAATTATAGGTTTAGAAACATGTAAGCAGTTGTGGAAATAAGTCAAAACAGTGCAATGCTATTGTCAAAATTAATGACACTGAGTCACTAAATTAAAAACTGTTTATGTCTTACATGTTTTGTTAATGCTTCATTGTGTTTCTAGCTCTAACAGTAAGATGGCAAATTAAATACAAATGCAAGGCATAGTAAAGAAGTAATACCTTTGCCAAGATATTTTATTTGAACTATTTATACTCCAACATAGAATGCAAAAGACTATAATAATATCAAGCATTGAAGACTTTTTCCTAAAAAATGCACAAATACTAGAAACCAAAGTTCTGTTTTTATGAAAATAATAAACTGAAATTTGAACATATTAGTATTATTTATATTGTATGTGGCTTTCTTAATTTACTTTATGCCCTAAACCTTAATTTTTTTTTTTTTATGTTGCTAAGAAAAAACTGCCTTATTTCTGTGGAACAATTTATTAATCACTTTATTCACAAACCAGAAGTTGTAACACATTAGGTGATGAACTACCTGTGGGAATATAGGCTGCGCATACTCAAGCACTTAGGCATGTTCACAAGACTTTATATGTGCATAAAAATAATCAAGAGGGAGAAGAAAAAGCCTGAAGCTCTCTGCCATGTTAAGAACAAACATGTGAGGCTGATAAAACTTAAGCTACGTTTTTCAGCTTCCTTTTGGTCCTTGCTTATATATCATCACCATTTGGATAGTGATCCAAATCCTCCATCTCTCCCTTTCTCCATCTCACTCCACCCCTCCATTTCTGCAACATCCTACATGTCTGAGGTTTACTGTTTAGCTGGCTGCAAAGAAGAGGGCACAAGTATTTCTTAACAATAAAACCACTTGCTGAGAAAGTGGATAACTGGCACTGAGAACAATGAAGCTTACTTTTCTGCCCTTTCCTAAGAACAATGCAAAAGTTACAGAAAAGACAGAGATCTACAGTTGGTAGAGTATACAGGCACTTTATTATCTGTTCATAGACATCTAATGCTTTGGCAGTCTTCCAAACATGCATATATAATACAGGGAACCACTTTTCTTGCAAAAAAGAAGTGTTTGCTGGCACAAATTTCAGACTTAGTTGGCTATCTTTTAAATCAGCAACTAAAGCTCAGCCCCTGTCCTACCATCATAGATAAAGCGGTCTTTGTTACTCAAGCAGAGCTAAAAGAAAGAAATGAAGCTTACTCTCTCCTCCCCCCGGCTTTGCTTAGATCAGAACTCCTTAATTAAGACTTCTTTTTTTTCCGTTTTTGATTTACTCTGAACATTTTTACTTAAATTATATTAATTTGTCTAATTTTGTGTCTGAAAAAAAAAAAGTGCTTCAGAGCTGACTGGATTGATGATGTGTTACATTATTTGCCCCCCACCCCCCAGCAGTATCATGAATAATAATTAAAAGTTATTGCATATCAGAAGGCAGTTCAGATTGTGAAATTTGATTGTGGTCTCAGGCCCTAGAAAACAAGTTTTCACAAATCACACACAAATCCTTTGCAAGTGGTACTTGTTAACTTCTTTCAGCTGAGAGGCTGAATGGATATGGAAATGATGAGGCTGAGGCAACGCAGACCTGTGCAGAGTTCATGCATTTATAAATGTCAGACAGCTAGTGAGCCCAAAAATTAGTTTCTAGTCTGCCATGTGGTTTCTAGCCTGCCATCAAACTAAGAAAAATACAATGCCTGTAGAAAGATGAGTCACATAGATCATTAGTGACTTTTAATCAGGTTTTCTGTTACTTTTATTTTGCATTAATTATTTTTAATTCTAACTGCTCCCTAATCTAATATAAATGAATTCAGCTATCCCTGGAACTCTCCAAATGATATGATAACTGTCACTGTCTTTATGAGAAAAGTACCACAGGCAAAGAGTGGTTTCAGGTACCACAGGTGACAAACATGGAGGTCAACTGCATAAACATATGCTCAGCTCTATAATTGCATATAACTTTAATTGATGCTTGCTGTTAAAGCAGAACTGACATCAAAACTAGCCTGTACTAATCACATTAGTTCCACTTACTATCACCTTGGCTATTGTGTAGAGCAGCTGATGGCATCCATCATGTTGCAAACAGCAGTCTCTACCCGGACTGCAAAATTGGTCCTTCCTAGTGTGTCCTGCTCTCCATTTCACACTAAAATTAATACACAGTCTCATACGGGGCTAACAACGGAAAAGCACTGACTTATGTGTTAGGCCACTGAAATATAATCACCCTGGATAATAAAGAAGCCTCAGCTGAGGAGAACTGGTTTATTAGCCTGGAGGTTGCCTGGTAACAGGCGTTTGTCAGGTGCCTGTTATCATTTGATGAAAGCTGATCAGGGACTCTCACTGAAGAAGATTGGATCATTATAAAAGAACAGCAGTTTGCCCTTATGGTTCAAGTTGAGGGATCTATTACAGCAAGTGTCTGCTAAGATAAGAGGTAACTATTTTTTTTCTAGTGTAGAGGGGAAAAAATTCTCTTTTTACCGTATCTTACAGGGAAATGACTGAGCTGGAGTATGTAGGGCTCTGTGGGGAGCCTCCAGGGGCTTTCCTAGTGCCTTCTGGACTGTTCTTGGTGCTACATTGAGGCACCTTCCACTTTTCTGCTGCTCTGTGGCTTCTTCTTCTCAAGCAAAAGAAATGCACCATACCTAAAATGCTCACCTTAATGATAAAGCGTAACTCAGAAGGCACTCATCTTTACTGAGACTCTAAAGGGAGAAGGTTAAAAGTGTGGGAGATGCTAGGCTGTACTTTGTACACCTAAATGTGTAGGTTCCTGTACCCAGAGATACAATTGAGTATTTCAGAATAAAATGCAATCTTAATCACACAGGAAACTTCTGTGTTATCAGGGACTAGATCCCTCAGCAGGTATTTAATAGGTAACAAGCAGGAGCTGTTCAGTCCCTTGCTATCACAAGATCCTATGTTCTAGGCTAGGTGGATGCTTTCTAAACAGGGAACTATATTTTCACCTTCCAAAGGCCTCTGCAGTATGATTTACATTCTGTTACTCTACAACTCAGGAGAGTTATAAATAGAGCAAAGGACAAGGCCCAAATAGCAGATGCAGCTAAAGTGAAATTTAGGCAGAATGTTTAGGAAAATTATTTTAAATTAAAAAGGGGGGGGGGTAAACGAGAGGAAAAAAAAAAAAAAAAAAGGACATACACTTCTTGGGAACCTGAAATCCTCTGATATATGACTTTAGTTGGCATAATGGTTATAGAAAGTTAGAACAATATTGTTGTCTGGAAGTACTACTATCTGGAGAGTCCGGTTATGCCCTAAACCTGTTCAGGATTGTCCAAGTAGGTATTCCTGTATCTGGTGAAAAAGCTGACTTACCCAACTACATCAGGATCACAGCTGCTCTATCCTCTTCTTTGGCTGTATTTGAATAGAAAGGTAAAAATAACTAAGTGCTGGACAGGCTTTGACAAAAGCAAGTAGCTGCAGCCCTGGGAAACTGGGAAAACCCCAGCTGAGAAAGATAGCGGTGTGTCTCTTTGGCTGTTCCCAACACACACCAGCTCATCTTACCATTCCTCCTTCTCTCCTCCTTCCTCCTTCTCTGTTTCTTCCTGTTCCTCCTTCTCATGGCTCCTGGCCATACTGCCAGACCTCCTCCCTCACACCGGCCCTGATTTATGCTTAAGTCCATCCTTAGCTACTTCAGCTCACTGAATTCAAAGAAAACTGGTCGCCTTTTCTTGCTGGGTTGGTTTTCTTTCAGGATAGTGAATGAAATAGGATCTCTCTCGGCCTGATGAGCTATAAAGCAGATGGAAGTACATGTCAGGAGTGGAGAAAAGACTGAGAAAAGGACAATTTCCCTTTTGCTAAAAGTGAGCTGTTTTGGCTGCCTTACTTCATGTCAGGTAACTTTATTGTGAATACTCTGGCTAACAGGTCAACTCCTCAAGCTGAGATTACGCAATTTCTACTCTAATCCTCCTTAGTCAGTATTCTGATTTCCATTCAAAAGGCAGATGCCTCACTTCTAAACACATCGCTACTTGTTCACCAGCAAAATACCTTTTCTGCAGCTTAAAATGAATGCCAAAAAACCCCCCAAAATACTAGAGATACTCAAGGAATTCTGCAGTGTTGTTTGAATTTTGGGCAAATGAGTTTTAGGCATAGAGATGTCAAAGAAATCATGTTAGACTTGGAACTTGAGTTGTTGCACTGAATGGTAATATATTTCATATAAGATAGATAGCAACTTGATGACCGGGTTACCAAAAGCCCTTGATGCAGAGGCAATTAAATGAGACAGTCAAGGCTCTGCCAACACCCTTTGCAGTAAGAACCACTTACCCCCACACAATACTTTGTGCGAATGTCGTGACAGAAAATTAATTTCAGACTTTGTATCCAGCCAGTAACTCTTGTGGCAGCTGATTTTCTTTCTGAGAATGTGACTTTGGGCAAGGCTTCTATGGTAAAAAGAGAGAATTTAAGTTGAAAGTTTTTTGTCTGAAAGTATATTTATCCCATATTCTGCTCCTTACAAGGATTTCACAGACCCAGTGAGTTGTTCTACCTAATTTGAAGTCAATACCTTACTTAAATTTGAGAAAAGTATGGATTTGTCTGTTCTCTGTGAGCCAAGGGAGAGATAAAATTTTATTTGGAATATTCTCTTCATATTATTCTCTCTCTAAAAATCCTTCATTTCAGTGACTGAATCAGAACGTGTCCTGTGGGTACTTAGTAAATTCTGGAGAAGAAATCCTCCTAAATTTCTATTTTATTAATACAATAACTTTGCTTATTCTGGAATTGGTTTTCAAAGTTACTGAGGTATTTGAAAATGTAGATATACCACAGTGGGATTGACAAATGCCCTTGAACAGTTTGAGTTTCTACTTCGATAACATATCCAACATGTTGAAGAAAAGTGCTTACCTGCATCCTTAAGCATCTGACTTTTACTTTTTTGTAAACTAGCCCTGTATTTTAGATTTCAAGCATGTTCTAAGTGTGTTTTACTTTATGTGCTTCTCACGTAGCTAGGCAGTGCTATGCACAGTGTTATGTGTCACAGTACATTTTGTGTCTACTTGCAAATGGCACAAACAACGGAAACAAAACAGCTCATGTTTGCTGTCGTTCAGGGGGGCTTCTTTCTCGTTCTGCTGAGTTTCTGTACTGTTTATAGTAAAAATCTGTGAAAACAATATAAAAAAGTTATAGTTGTTATTTTTTGACTTGGGTATTCCACAACAAAAAAGGAATTTAAACGATCTGCTGAGGACATTTATACGAATGAACCATTCCTTTTAGGATGGAATAAAAAATTAAACATTTAATTTTTTATGCCCAAAGCTACAAATTTAGGATCACCTGCTTCTATAAATCTCATATTTAGTGGACACAGATGATGAACTGTTCAGTATGATAAATTGTTCAACCATTTGTTACTTCTTGAAGACAAATATCTTTGGAAGTCTTCTTTGGAAGAAGAATGTTTCCTGTAGCCATACCCTACAGACACCCCTACCATATCCCATGAATACCAATCTAATAGCTTTTCAGATTCTCTAAGGCCTCTTAAAGTGCTGTATCCTTCAGCCGTTATTTAAGACAAGTCTTTGTATGTGCAGCTGAGGAAAATGAGTATGTTTTTTGGTCATCTTTAGAGCTCCTCAATATGCTGGAAAAACTCTCAGCCAAGTTCTCAACTGCAGGAGAAATCTATGGGGCTAGGAAGGTTGTTAATTAAGCACCTCCCTTGTTTGTAAAACTACAATTTGCTCCTTGGCTTTGTTTTCAATAACTGTGTTTCCAGAACATGAGCAAAATTACTACTGTCAACAGAAATTTGTGCATATGTATTATGCGCATATCTGTTAGTGTAAAATGGATCCCTTTGCGTGAAACTGAAACTGAAAGGGTAAAGCAATAGGAAAAAGTGAGAAGATGCTATTGTATGCATAATTAGCTGTATATCAGAGCTCATATCTGATATACTGTATGCTTCTCTGAGGTCTGATCTGTAGAAGAATACTGAAAAATTGGTCAGGGTCTAGAGAAATGACTTAAGAATGACTTCAGATGGAAATTTTGAGAAACACCATCTAAAAGATGACTTGATCATGCTCTACAGAATGATGAAGTAGAGGTCCCTGTGGACTTTCAAGGTCATGAGAGACAAATGTTGTCTAGAAATGATGTGTATACCTGGTATAGAGACTGTAGTTTATTGTGATGAAGTGGGTTCTGTATCATGGGGGATTTTTTAATGAGGATAACGCATTTTTGGGGTTTGCTTTTTTTTCTTTCTCTAAAGCAGACTTTCATGAAAGAACTATTTATCAGATTCTGTGCAGGAACAAGAAGTAAATACTGCTCCATTTCCTCTGCAAAAAATTGTGCAAAATGAATCTGTGGATCCTTTATGGCTTCCTATTAAATGCTGGGAGCAATTCAGTTCAACATCAGACAACCAACAGGGTGGGGTGTATATATTGTTAATGAGATAAGGCATACTATATGTTTTTAGCATTGTAATAATTAAAAGATACAAATTCTATAATAATTTGTCAGCATTTTTGCATCCTTTTGAAAAATAAATCCATTTGGCCACTTCGGATTCAGTGAATTAAATTTTTCTATTCAGTGGCAAAAGAAATCCTGTTTCTTTTCTATATGTAGATAATTTACATGTTATAATGGCTATAAATATGCAAATTTTAAGCCATAATGATCTGGACTTAAATCTTCCTACTCTTTAGTCTGAAGACATCTCATTTTTCTACCTTTCACACTGTTTATTGTTAATGCACTGAAATATTTTATAGATAAAATTAAGCAATGTACATAAAAAGTTAAAACGTTTCACAGTACAACGAAAAAAAATTGTAAGAGAAGTCCCCCTGAGAAACTTGCTACAGCTCATTTAACCTGCTTTATATGTTGCCAAATCTTTGGCCTTACAAAAATTTTCATGGGCGTTCAGGACTGTCTATAGCTGAGGCTCTGGTCCACTTATGTAAGTTCAGACAATTTCATGTACGCTTTCTTATAAAAGAACATACGTCTGCAGGTAGCTGCCACTCAGTTTCTTAAAGAAATTTTGTTTTGAGTTTTCTCTCCTAAAGCACATGCTCATCTACTGATGCAGTAAGTACTGGAAATAATGCCTTGGACTTCATCATTCACGAGATGGAAACAAAAACAGGTGTGTGAAAGATGTTCTTGTCTGAGCAGACAGAGAAGAGGTGAATTCAGAGCCATTACAGCATTCTCCTTTGCCTGTTTAGCAATACTGCATCATAAAGCTGTGCACTGTAAAGCTGCTCCTGTTTTCTACTGAGACAGGTAGCTGCCTTTCAGTGATGCATGAAGTAATTCATCTATGTAGCTTCTAAAGCACTTAGTGTTCCTTTGGGATAAAAAAAGCACTTAAAAGTGTAAGGTATTAGTATTTCTTATGTGTTTAAGTTGTCAAATCTTCTTACTTTCTTATCACTCAAATCAGCTTTAACATTCACTTTTGTAGTGAAACCTACAAATGCTAATTCAATTCAATTAAAAATCTATTGCCTGTACATAATTTTCAATGGAGGCAGGTGCTTGGGTAGAATATCCTCTTTAATCTTACTCATGCATTATGCTGTAGTAAGCCAGCTTTCCCTGACATTTCTATCCATGTGCAGGAGAAAGCAGTTCTTTTGACTGACTCATAAACTAAAACCCCTTTTGCTGGGGTCAAAAATAAAATTTGGATTTGCCTGCTTTTCTTATTCAGGATTTGCTACCAGAATGATAATGAACATATGCAAGGGTTCGTTATGCACATACTTTCTTTCCCCTGTTCCTCCTCACTCTCCTCCCACCCTGCAAGGTTTCACTAAGTATAGGATGCCACAAGTGCCGTTTTCTAATCCTTCACCCAAATGTCGTTTCAGTAATTCTTTCATTGCTGAAGAAGACTTGTACAAGTCTTTCTAGTTAAGTGCTTTAGTGTGATGTGACTGTGGCTGACATTTATGTCAGCACCTTCTGTGATTTGAAAGGAAGCAGAAGTGTTTGGGGGCGGGAACATTAGTATATGGGCCCTCACTGCAGCTGTAGGGCTGAAGCTGGATATAGGTACAGGTTGGAGCACAACAATCAGAATAACTTCCTAGACATCATCGTATAATTTTGTGAAATATTGCTCACTTTAAATTATCCAGTAAAGTCAGACTGAAAGAAGTCAATTCTTAAATAAAACAGAATTCAAAGCAAATTACAATAATTAATTCTGTAATTTAGAAATTTGTGAGGATTCAAAAGACTATGCTTCAGAAAACAAGTATTAAAGGCTAATAGCTTTTTTTGACTGCTAAAACTGCAAGTCATTGTAGCTTAGAAAGCAGCTGTAATAGCATGATCTGAAGATACATTTCTCAGATCTAGCCAATAATTTGCATGTTAAACCATTTGGTCAATAATCCATATTCTTTAAGATTTATTTCTCTTTTAATTAATACTGAAGCGTTAGTTACAGAGAAAGAACACCTGATGATGTACTCTGAGTCTTCTTAATGAAGGACTATCATGTGCATTACCCCAGCATAAAAAAGTGAGTTAATGACAGAGATTTAGGTTTAACTCTGAATTTCCCGGCTTTTTCAGACTCAAACAAGACCCTTAATGTTACTTTAATGTAGTTTTTGGTGGTATAATTCTTCTTAATTCTGTCCATTGCAGTCCTTTGATACTTTATGAATTACTTATCCCACATTAATAAGGCTTAACATGGAGTATTAACCTCCTATATATTCCTAATTAGTTTTTAATGAATTTTAGTTTCCTTGTTAGAAAAAGAGCTAGCTAGCTAACTACCACAAATTTAATCTCCATTACTGGAGCATAAGACAACCACCCCTGGGGATGCATGTCCTTCAGATTTTCACGTTAAACAAGCAGCTTTGTAAGAGTCAAGGAAACTTAATAGATGTGTCTCAGCTTACTTCTCAGTTTTGATGGTGTTATGAGTCCTGAACTATTTATAACTAGTGACACAATACACTATATAAGCTTTAAGAGATTTTTATAACATGATAAAATACTGCAAAAATTTAAAAGGCCAAATTGCTATCCACCTGAAAGCCTAATACACTGGAAAAGGAAGAGAAGAGATGAATTAGTGCATTTTCTAGTACATGCTTTAGTTCAACAATGGCAACAGTCATGGTATTATATGTAATGAAAAATACAATTTTCTTTTTTGGCATGATAACCATGATTTTTCTCTGAATGGAAAATTCAGGGAAAATTTAAGTGGATAAATTTTAAGAAATTATGTATGAGTTAGATACCTATTTAAAAAAAATATTATTTTTTGTGCATAGTATAAACAAACTTATTGCAAGTGACTGTTTTGCGAGGGAGCTACTGGAGTACAGGTTACAAAAGGTTTTTTCTGTTTTGGCAGCTCTTTAAATAAACGTGAATAAAATTTATGAACTAGTACACTTGGATAAGTAAAATAAAAAGAACAGCATCTCATTATGAACTGCAGCAGTAGCTCAGTAATGAATTACAGCAGCATCCTGTGCGTCAGTACACAGGATGCTGCTGAAGTAGCACTCAGTGCCGGCATCAAGTCAGAGAAGTGCAAACTCTCTAAGCCCTTTGGCTCTGTTAGGAGGGTAATACAAGGATGATGTTCTTCATGACGGTTCTTCAATTTCAAGACTTTATTTCCCTCTTGAATTACCAAAGCTCTATAGTTTTGCATTCAGCGTATACTGCAGGAGCTATTTATCAGTCCCTGATGCCCTGTGGGATGAGGGAGAAGGTGTCGCTCTCTGGGGTTGGTGTAGGAGGTCTGCAGTGGAGGGCTCAGTTTCTCACACACTTGTCTTCTCTGACATTGTTCTAACAAGTACATAGGCATTCTTGGCTTTGAGTATATGATCTTTTAGAATGGGAAGACATCTAAAGAGCTATAGTTAAGTGAACATCTATGTTAAAGTGGTAGGCTACAACTGCATATGTTGGACAGTTTTCTAAGTGTAAGCAGACACTTCCTTACAATAACACAAACTGGATTTGGTTCATTTCTTTCTGTCAACAAACAGTAGGGAAAAAGAAATTGTAGTGTCCCAGACAGTGAAAACATACATGTATGAATACACATTTTGAAAACATTTTAAATGCAGAAATGCTGCATGAAATACAACTCAAATTCAATTAAACAATTGTTTCTGAATTTTGAAATCCTTTCCATAGTATTTTTACATATTTTCAGACAGAGAAACATTATAAATATGTAATGCTCATCATTCATGATGGGGAATAGTCACTATGCTAGGCAAAAACAGATAGCTGAGTGTTTTAACAGCTAAATTTCCAGACCAAAAGCATAGATTCTTCTCTGAAGACCAAGACCAACAAGAAACTCTGCATATGCCATAGATCTTACTGGTACAAAACCCTGGCACAGTAGTCTCTGCATCACCAGTGAATTTCACTCATTAATCTGTTACTTACAAATAGCGGTAATAAATACAGGGTTCTCCTGCATTCATTAATTACACTGCACATTGCATGTTGCATGTTGAGACCCATCACTGTGTAGCAGCTGATGGGAAACAGAACAGGTGAAAATGAAAGGCTATCCAAATCCATGAAATGCTAGCAGCAACTTAATCACTGAGTTGACACACAAAGTACAGACACCATATGAAGATGTGGTTTAGCTGGGTTCACAACCTTATTAACTCATCTAAGGGTTAGCAAGCACTAACTTGTACAGTGCAAATCATCAATCCTCTCCCTTAGAGGCTGTCATCAACCCATGGCATATTCACAAATGGCCTCATCCAGCACAAGACTGTTTTGCTCTCACTTTGTGTCATGGGTCAGGGGAAAGGGAGTACCCTCTTCATTACACAAAAAAGCAGCAGCTGTTTGAAAGTGCTCCTTTTCCCTAAATCCAGCATCAGGTGATCAAGGCGCAACAAGCAAGCCAGTGCACTAGACAGCTGCTATTGCATCAAATTATCCATTTACTTAGCTGCCTTCCATTAACCTCTCAGCTTTCCAGGGTTAAACTAGCCATACCTATCTACTTCCTCGTTGAGAGAAATACTGCTTTATCTTCATTCAGTTCTGAAGACTAATGTAGTACCTGGACTACCAGAAGGGCTTATGTGCTCTTCTTTCTGTTATGCAGATTGTTACTGCTCTCTCTCTCTCCCTCTTTAACCTTGTCTCCCCCTGCCTGTTTCTTCTTCAGTTGAAGAAAACACTGCTGATGTAAAAATTTTCACTCCAGTCATTAATACTTCTTCCTGTGCTTTCTTAAAATACTCAATTTCCTGCCTCAGAATACTCATGCCTTCTGCTAACGAGAGAAGATGCAAACTTGCCTAGGATAAAGGTGGAAGCCAATGAACTTTTCCAAGCTTTCCATTGCTAAGCCTTTCCTCTCAGCTCAGTTCTGTGCTAGTAGGGACAGACAGTATTTCCAATCACAGCAGCGACATCTGAGGCAAAATATAAACCTCTCCAAAGACCCTACTTATTTTTTTGTAACAAGGAAATATAAGCACCAGGGCTAGCTTTAAGTATACAAAAATACAGTTGACTAAACAGCTAATAGCTATTTTTTGGCAGGAAGAATGGGAATTGCAAAAATGCTTTTCTGCAGCTATGCAGGTAGATGGCTACCCCTTCTTCCTGTTGCTGAGCACTCTCAGGGTATTCCTCCCGGAACTGGCTGCTAGCTTGATCAAGTGGATGAACATCTTGGGTTTTGCTCATTATAAATGGTGTATATCTGCAACCACATCATTATATTGAAACAAACCAAGTTGATCCACCATTCAGTTCAATGTTATACTATTATATTTACTCATGACCCTTTAATGTACGCACTTTATTGCATTTCATAGAAGTCTTAACAGAAATTCTGGGTCATTCTTAAACATACTATTTCTGTAAAGCACACAGAAGCTTCTACAAAGGACTATGTTAACTTCTTGCAATGATTACATTAAAATGAATTATGATACTTCCGCAGTACAACTTTTTTCCTTGACTATCACAGCTGAACTGGCCAAATAGACATTTTTTCAAACTTTATAATGTGTTCATTTTAAAGACTAATCCAGCATTAGTTACTCATGAATGTGAGTACAACAGCACCAATAAAAGGTAAAACTGAAAAATGAAGATTTTACAAAATGGCAGCAAAAGCCTCAAGTGCTCAAACTGTCATTTCAGCTTTTGGCAAGTCTTTAAGCTAATATTGATCTTTTAGATTTTACAGGCTTTCAAAAATGTGACAAAATCTGTAGCATTTAGACCATTTAAACTGTCTTCTATTGAATACATTTATTTAGACCATTCAAACTGTCCTCTATTGAATACATTTATCACTGACAAACTTGAGAAAACTGTCTAATAAATGTCACATGAAAAGATAAGAAGCAAAAGAAACAGAAGTAGGACATTGTCAAATGAATAGTCATTCCTTTTGAATATAATAAGACAATTTCCTACAGGACAGGAAGGCTGAGGGTACTGCTACAGTCAGTAGGTGTTGACTGTCCATCAAAGCACATTTTCAAGGACAGAATAAATTAAATGTTGTATTGGAGTTTATTGATCTAACTTTGATCTTAGCCTTGCTTTGGGGGGCTGGGGGGAAGGGGAGGGAAGTGGTGTGTAATAGATGACCTTCACAGGTGCATTTTAACCTAAGTAATTCTATGAGTTTCTGAAAGACTGCAGGGAGGAAGATAAAAGGAATGAGGAAGGAAAAGCACACTATGAAAGGAGGAGTTAGTTTGGGTTAACAAGCTTTTCCATCAGAATGAATAGCTAGTTGGTAGGTGATAAGCATGTTCAAGGTGAAAGAATAAAGAGAAAATAGCTTGACAACACCAGTGATCTCAAAGGTGTATATAACAGTTCCTTCAGTGTCTGCTTCTGTTAGTGGAGTCTCAGCTTCAACCTTGTTCCTCCCCCTAAATTTCTTTCTCTCTTGAGTTCTCAGTGTTTTCAGGGAATTTTTCTCTCATTGAGATGATTAGTGTTGTTTGCAGCCTTCTCTCAACAGTTTCAGGATGACATGAACTACTTAATAGCTTGAATGTTATTCAAATGAGTTCTTGACATGACACTCAAGTCCTCATATGATTATCTAGGTTAGGGTTAGTGATTCAGTGCTAAAGTCAGCAATACAGAGTCTATTCTTCAGACTGTTTGAGGATGTGATTTTACCTTTTGACAAGTTGGGTTTTTTTCTGTCTAGTATGTGATACCTTGACTTTCCTCGGTATTTTTCTCATTTTGATCTATGCAATCCTGTGCTGAGCATAGCTGCACGTTTGTGAAAAAGCCTTTGGTGAAGCTGAATTATACAAAGGTGGCATGGCCTTTTTGCTTTGCTCCGTCACAGCCACATGCAAAATTTCTGAACCACAGATAAGAAAGGGTGCTAAACACCTGTATACTGGAAAACTACTACACGATGTATTATTGCTGGTAAAGCTTACAAATAGTGTTTTTGGTTAGTTAAGTATCTAACATTCTAATTTACTTTAAATCTTGTCATCTGAGAAAAGGCTCTAACTATTTGTGGAGTGTGATAATGAATGGCCACTGGAATAAACTGCTGGCTGCAGTAATCAATGGTCATTGGAATCTGATCCATATGTAGTAAATCACAGGACAAATGTACATGTTGCATACAGCTTTTTTATTCTGCAAACAGGAATAGAAATGGATCTGTAAAATGAAAAAAAAAAGGTTTACCCTGTAATAATGCAAAAATATGGCACATGAAATTCACATTCAAGCCTGTGAGTTGCTTTATATATATACTTTAAATAATCCTCAGATGATCTCTTGAATATTTATCTCTTGTCTTGTTTAAAGTTATTACCTGTAGTATTCTAAGAAAGACCAAGAGCCTGAGGCAGACAAGAAGAATGCTCTATGTGATTCACTGCTTTGATTGATTTTTTTTTTAGTCAGTGGGCTCCATGTACTGATATACTTTCATATCAGCCTAAAAAGCTTTCTTCTCTTTTAAAAAATGTTTGTATAAATTATTTATAAACCTTTTACATTACACCATTACAGATTTTCCTCCTGTCCAGCTGTATAACAATGTATATTTTAAGAATTACAGGCAATCAAAGTTTGAGGTCCAATCCATCCCCATATTTATGGAATTTTCATATCTTTAGTGAAAAGCTAGTTTTACATCAAGTTGACCTACTGAGTCAAACTGTCAGGATGACCCTTCAAAGGAAGGAAAAAGAAAGAGTAGCTTAAAGCAAGTAATTCCTATGTCATGAGTTCTCATTAACTTAGCTTTTTCTACCAAGGGTACCATACAGTACTGCAGTGTAGAAGACTGCAGCTATTAAAACTTTCCTTAATTGATGAATTTCAGGGTAATTTAAAGCTAAACCAATATGGGCTGACTGGGATTGTTACCTAGGCAGTTCCTTTAAAATTATTTCTTGAACTAATGCTGGGTCACGCAAGAACTGTCTTCCTCAGCATTTTTAATTCAGAAGAAACTGAATTATTTATTAGTTTTGCACCAAACTGAACTTATTTTATTATTTTTAATCCAAATATTTGCCTATTTCAGAATAACAATTTCAATCTTATGGATCAAACTCTGCATTCCTCTTTCAAAACCTTCCCTGAAGAAACTAGGTGGTATCTAATTCAGCTGGCACTTCAGCTCTATCTTAAATGATTTGACTTGGAGGTATAAAAGGAGGTATTCTGTTTGCCTAATCCAATGGTCTAAATTCCCTAGGCAGTCAGAGGAGAAGCCCAGAAAATTTATGATTGTAGATTTAAGATTCAAGTACTATTCTAGTATTTCCAGAGATAAGCCCAGCCCACTAAAGTGAGGGGCCAGCTTACTCAAGCACGAGTACAGACAGTTAACAGGAGGTTTTCCATCCTCTTGAAATCAAATATGTCTGATCCCAGCCTGACCTATGGAGCTGGATGCCCTGAGTTCTGTCCTATAGCTGTAGATCAAACAGACATCTTCCATTTTCCTTAAATACCTAAATACAAGTTCATGGAAATCATAGAATCATAGAATAGTTCGGGTTGGAAAGGACCTTCAGATCATCTAGTTCCAACCCCCTGCCATGGGCAAGGACACCTCGCACTAAACCGTGGGTTGCCCAAGGCTCTGTCCAACCTGGCCTTGAACACCACCAGGGATGGAGCATTCACAACTTCCTTGGGCAACCCATTCCAGTGCCTCATCACCCTCACAGTGAAGAACTTCTTCCTTGTATCTAACTTAAACTTCCCCTGTTTAAGTTTGAACCCATTACCCCTTTTCCTACCACTACAGTCCCTAACGAAGACTCCCTCCCCAGCACCCTTACAGGCCCCCTTCAGAAATCCTGCATTAGGGGTCACTCTCTCCTTCTTTCCTGTTGAAAATAAAGCAATATGCAACATAAAATACAAGAATCATAGGTCCAGACACAGTATGCCACAAGCTGGCCTGCATCTTAGTATAGTGTTAACAGTAATCACCAAGGGACCACATAATATTCATATCTTCAATTCCCCAAAAGGTTATACATTTCACAATATTAAAGACAAAACAAAACAGACGTGGGAGAAGTTTTCCCAGAATACAGATGTAACAATCAAATATAGATATACATGCGATTCACAGCCCTGAAAACTGGGCACAGGATGATATCTTAGATTTTGAAGTTGTCAGTTGTATTTAGGTAGATTGCATGACAGCTAATCTCAATACAATCAGAAGGATGGGACTGTAACTCAAGATCATATATTCATAATAATACCCCAGATTTTTTTGTTAAAAAATACCAAAGCAAATGCTCTATCTTGTGTGTTACAGGCAATGAAAAAATGCTTGCATGCTGCCCAAAGGGAACCTGATGGAAGAATGGAGATAAGGATAACAGAAAGGATTAGTGAGTAATACCATATCATTAGTTGATTAGAAAGTCAAAAGAACAGGGGAATGGGGTTAGATTTCAGGTCACAGAGAAGGAAATTAGAAAGGGGAGGAATTGCTGACCTTCATTCATAAGTAATGCCCCTTTTTTGAGGAAGAAAACTCCATACATGCATCAGTACTTGTAATCATAAAAAGGATATTAATGCCGTTATTTTCTGCACCTGATGGTCAGCATGTACCAACCAAGCATGAAAGACCAAGTGTGACTATCTATTGAGGATCTAATTTAATACATATATGGTAGTGAATCGCTGAATTTATGATCAATCTCACAAGTGAGATAAAATTTAGAAAAAATATTTTGGTAAGTAAGTGGAACAGAAAACGAATTTAGCGTGTCGCTGCAAGAAGGCTTAATATTCATTATGTATAATAGGGAAAAAAAAAATTAGAGAAAAATCCAAACCTAATAACATAAGAAAATAATACTAAAGACAACTATGTAAACAAGTAATTTTGTATTTGAACCAGTTAAAAACATAATACATGTAGTGGTGGACTTGGCAGTCCTAGGGTAACAGTTGGATTTGATCTTAAAGGTCTTTTCCAACCTAGTTGATTCTATAAGTCTATGACACAGTCAACCCTCAATTAGGAATCTGCTTAATGATGCATGCTGTTTTTTTCCACGTGATTTAAAGAAGGAGCTTATCTAGTTGACATGATCTAGCTTATGTTGACAAAAATCCTTATGCATTACTTCCTTTATTCAGTGTGAGACCATGGCAACAAAAGTAAGTCTAGAGCCTGACTATCTAATTCAGTAGGAGTAAGAAAAACTGTGCTTTGAGCTTGATACTTCTTGGGTTTAATGTTGTCAGTAGCAATTACATCTCTCTACTTTGACTGGAAAGAGGCTAATAATAATAAAGAAAGATACCACAAGACAGCAGAGGAGGGGGCACTTGGGGCTTCCAGAAAACATCTACGATAATTACCTAAGGAGAAACATTACTAACTAAAAAAGCACATACCCATGATCATCTATACTGCCATACTGAGAGCACCCACACTGTTACTGTTTTGGTTCAACCCAAAGAATGGTCTGTCTTGTCAGCAGACATTCTTATTGCATAGTGTTTATGCATCCATCATGCTTTTCAGAGTAAGAGATTTACCTATATGAATATGAACACTGCCATGCCAGTCAGCCTTGGGGTCAGAGAACAGCTCCTGCCCCACTTGGTGGTATTGATACAGCCCTAAAAAGGAACTTGCCTTCACAGCTCATAAGACAAGAGCTCCAATGAGTGCTAAAAGGATGAACAAGTAGGAAGCATGATGCATGGCTAATATAGTATCCCCTGCATCTATTATCATGACTTTGGTAACTTTGGTCTTGAGATACAGCTAAGCCCAGATAAATTATCTATCTAATGCTTCAGTAGTTATCTTGAAGTTGCACAAAGTGCTGAATTCATCTATATGCAATATAAAAGAAAAGGCATCAGCCTCTGTCATGCTATAAAAAGATATCAAAAGAACCACAGATAGCCATAAAAATCTAATGAAAAATACTAGCCTGTGTTTCAGGATTATTTTGCACAGCCATGATCTGTTCAGTGTCTGTGAGAACATGGCAGTTGAGTTGAAATACACTATGGTGGAACAGTAGCTTTGTTTCTTCTACTGGAAGCATCCAGCTTTGTTTCTTCTACTGAGCATCCATTCAGGTTGAAATTGGTGTCAAGCAGAAATTTAAAATCAAAAGATAACATCAAAATTAAAAAAAAAAAAAATCACCTTTCAATGAAGAAATCTGAGCAATTATGTCACTGTTTACATCTTCATTTTTTTAGCTTTCTTGAAACACTAGAAATTGTTCCATTTGAAAAGAAAGAAAAAGTTTCATGGAACAAAATTTTTTAAATCATAAAGATTTAAATATGTATCTTCTATCTTTAGCTATCAACTTCTTTTAAATTTGGAGGGGATTTAAAAATACTGTTTTAAACAATAAAATATATCAAATTATTATTATTTATGTAGGCTTATCAAAATGTAAGTACTTTAATACAATCACATAGAAGTAGGCATTCTATAGTTTTGTCTATTTGCAGCTAAACTAAAAAACCCCAAGTAGTTATTGTTCCAAAGCTGCTTCTGTAAATCAATCTTACAAATTAATTTGAGGAAAAATCCAATGAACCAATGGACTTTTAACATCAGAGGATCAGGTGGATTTCTTTCCCTACTGTTTAAGCATTTTCAATAGTAAATTCAAAAAAAAAGAATTTACGCTTCAGATTAATTAGTTTCTTTTGTAGCACCTTGATTAGCTTTGTACTGACAGTAATTTGCAAAATTTTCCTTATTCCCTTATCTTTTATGTTGGACATTTATTTTTCTATTTAACTGTTTTCAGAGAAAGGTTTTTTAAGATGGTTCAAATATTATTCTCAATGTCTGTAGACTGCTCTTAAAACAGATACTTTTGTGTCACTAAATTTCCTTTCTTCTTTAAATTTGCTACTGGAAAGTATTATCTGCAACACTATCCTTTAAAACTCTCTCTGTTGGTGCAACTAATGGGAACCATCAATAATGTAGCTGTGATATGACAAATTAAGTCATAACTGAAGAACTCTGAATCAGACAGCAACCTGCTTTTCTCTTATTATGATGTCACTTGGCTTGTTAGTCCCACTTTAATAGTTATATTTCTGCATTCTTGAATGAGAAGATGTCTTTTTTATTATTAATACGTATTATTAAATAATAACAATGTACTGAGCACTTTAAAAGGCTAAAAATAAAGTTCTTCTCACTAAATTTTACATCTAGAGAATTTGGTAGATCCTAGCTGAAAAAAAGTTCAGAAAACTAATTTCAGAAAACAGGGAAGTGGGAACATGTAGAACAATAAATTATTTTTTATAATTGTCCAAAGAACATTCAAACAGCACTGACCCCACATAGACACTATAGAAGTCTAGATATTTCATTCACCATCAAACCACATGAGTAAGACTCAGCATCCCTTGGTCCTTGCCCCGTATCACTAAGGATAAGATTCCTATCATCTACCATTAAATGGCTACTGTATAGACAGCTGCATCTCATCTTCTCAGCCTAGTCTTCTTTTAAAATCAAGGAAGAGAAATAGGGTGTTCTAAAGTGCAACTCAACTACTTTACATGCCTGTTTTGGAAGATTGGCACTTCAGAATTAAAGGTTGGACCAGATGACCTTTCAAAGTCCCTTCTGTTCTGGGCTGTTCTATGGTTCTATAAATTTATTCTTCTTCTATAACACATTGACAATAAAAGGGGTCCAGAAGATCAAGTCAGATCTTTGAACTGAAGACATGAATCTCATTCTGTATACGTAAGTACTATCCGACAGACAAATTCTTTCGCTTACTTTCTTTTGTACATTCCTTCTAATATTCTTAAGTAGCCCTGCTATAGAAAGCCCACAGTAATATGTCCAAAACCAACCATCTTAATTTTTGGAAAATTTTGGAAAATCAGCCATTGATATTCTCATGAAAATCATTATTTGCTACAAACCTAGTTCCTTTAGTTTCCAGTGGTTTCTGAGGAGGAGGACTGCCGAGTTCTGTTTGGTGGTTTTTGTTTGTTTGTCTGTTTTTTTAAACCTTGGAAATCTATTTACATCTTTGACACATTTATGTATTTCCTATGCTTACATAATGACGGATATAGCATACAACCTAAAATCAACCACACAGCTGCTTGCTCATACCTCCTCCCTCCTGCTGCAGAGCGATAAGGGATAGACTCAGAAAAGCAAAAGTAAGAAGACTTGTTTGTCAAGAAACTTTAATAGATGAAGCAAAAAAGGAAGGAAATAAAAAAAACAAAAACCATAGCAAGTGATGCAAAGGCAATCACTCACCACCTCCCACAGACAGACTGATGCCCAGACAGTCTCTGAGCAATGGCTACCTCCCTAAAGTGTAGGAAACAAGAAAGCCTTGATGCTGTGCAAGCACTGCTCAGGAATAGCCAAAATACTGGTGTCTCACCAATACTATTTCAGTCAGAAATCCAAACTGCAGCAACATAAGGGCTGCTATGAAGAAAGTTAACTCCATTCCAGCCAGACCCAGTACAATACACAATTATAACCATTAGCAATGAGAAGATTACTGACCTACCTACCCATGCTTGTAATTTATTCCCAGCAAAAACATGTGTTTGCATGAACTTAAGTTTAAGAATATCAATAATTAGAGGGAAAAAAAATTATTATTATGTGGTTGTTGTAATTATCCCAATACCAGCCATTACAAAGCAGAATAACGGTTACCCTTACAGAAATCTAAACACATCAAGATACAGAAATGCACCCGAAAGATTGAAATGGTTTTAATCCTGAGACATAGTGCTATGCAGAAACTACAAGACAGTATTTGAGACAATTTCTTACTTGATTTTCAGATTAAATTGCATGTATTTAAAAAAAAAAAAATTGCTTTTCATAATCTTTATATTATTAAAAGGAAAAGTCTTTCATTAATTTGAAAGGCATCAGGAATACTGTGGGTATTACTAACATGAATATTGACTAACGTTATTATGAAATATTTCTCTTCTTTGCATGTGTGGAGAAAGAAAGAAATAAAGTAGCGTTTTTATGAATGGGACAGCTTAAAGATTTTGCAGTTCGTACCTAGCTTGACCTTTGCCTCAAGTTTTTTGCAGAGAAGAAAAAACAATGATGCTGTGTAAATACTCAGAGCTCTCGAGATTGTCTGTTACATCTTAATGATTTTCTTTGAATGGAGTCCGAGAGCCTGCCACATAACATGACCATCCAAAAGCAACAGAATTTTATCAGTATGATGTAACTTCTTCCCATTTGAGTTCTCTAAGTTGTTATATTTCCACTGAAAAAATTCGTAACAACAAAGATAACAGAATCACAGAATCACAGAATGGTTGGGTTGGAAGGGACCTTTAAATGTCAGCTAGTTCAACCCCGCCTCCAATAAGCAGGTACATCTTTAACTAGATCAGGTTGCTCAGAGCTCCATCCAACCTGACCTTGAATGTTTCCAGGAACATGTAGGCTTAAAATGTAAACGATGTGGTTACAAATATATATACATCATAGTTAAATACCATGTACTACAGATTTGTTCTGGCATTACTGTTGCTTATTCTTAGTATCCAAACTGTTGAGAATTCAAACTGAAGGTCTTAATTTCTAAATACTACCAAGTTAGATTTTTTCTTTGACAGCCACAACTAGCCATGTAACACTTCTTTGAGAGGCATGACCTACACGTTTATTGCACTTCCTGAATTCTCAAAGCCCTGTGTGCTTGTCAGGGTAGCCTGACACTGCTACAAAATGACACCAAAAAGCTAAATCAAATAAACCTAACTCTGGATATTCAGTTGTGCCTCTCAACCAGACAAAAGCAATCTTATTCATTAAATTGTATTGATAAAACACAGTAAGACATTTTGTTTTTTCTTCTTACTTCAAATGACTGTGTTAGCACTGAAGTAAAAGACCCACACTGGCTCATACATTGCCAGTGGGTTCAATGTTTCAAAATTGGATATGCCTTTTCTGTGCCCGCAGGTCACAAAGACGTGGAAAGCTGATCTGCAATTGACCTCGTTTTGGACCAACATACAGGCTTTGATACAGAATCCAAGTTACTTACTTTAGCCTTTTCTGAGGTGTAAAACAATTTTTTCAGGCTTAAAATCTCTTCTCAAGGTTACGGTGTCATGCTTGAGTGACAATGGATGAGGGATACCTGAACTGGTCTATCTTGAAAATGCCTTAAATGATGAAGAACAGACTTCGTCACAAGGTGACTTTGCTAATCTTCATTTTAAAGAAAATAAACCCATCAAGAACTAAATATTTCTTTCCTAGTTTAAACTATTAGGGCTCTGATGCCTTCTTCAGAGTTATTTTTTTTGTCCATCCATTACATCTCCAATAAATTAAACCTGTATGTACCGAAATGAATTATTAACTATCTAGAAAGAGGTTTATTAGGAAGTTAGGTAGACAAAGCTGTCAGCCTGGACACAAGAAGATCAAATGGGATGTGTCTCCTATCATCCATAACAGGAGCAACCTGAAAGTAAAATGAAAGAGAAATCTTTCTATGCATCATTTATTTAATTGTGGTTATTATATAAACATGAGTGAAATTAGCCAAGTAATGACAGATCTTCACTGTGAGACATAAGTCTTCAGAGTGTATTTATACTAAAAGAAAACAAACAAAAAAAGGTACAGTGTAGCTGTTAATAGTTAGGCAAAAGATCATAGAATCCTAGAATCGTAGAATGGTTAGGGTTGGAAAGGACCTTAAGATCATTTAGTTCCAAACCCCTGCCATGGGCAGGGATGCTTCATACTAGACTATATTGCCCAAGGCTCTGTTCAACCTGGCCTTGAATACTGCCAGGGATGGAGCATTTACCACTTCTTTGGGCAACCTGTTCCAGTGCCTCACCACCCCCACAGTAAAGAACTTCTTCCTCATATCCAACCTGAACTTCCCCTGTTTTAGTTTAAACCCATTACCCTTTGTCCTATCACTACAGTCCCTGATGAAGAGTCCTTCTCTGGCATCCTTGTAGGCCCCCTTCAGATATTTGAAGGCTGCTATGAGATAAATATGACCAGTCAAAGTAAGCCTTTGTTTTTCCATGTTGAAAACTTTGATTAAAGCCAATAATTTTCTATTTTTACTTTTTAAATGGAGACTATTTCACTGTGCACAGCTGTACATCTTAGTCTTAATTTCATCTTAGTCTTGAAAGAGATCTTCTGGTATCTCGCAGGATGAGAAAAGAGCCTTAATTCTCACTATTTCCAGCTTGCCCAGCAGTGTAATGGACCATGCTGTTTTCATGGGTTATACTGACACAAGCATTAGCATTTTCACTCCTGTTCTAGCAGTCATATATCAGTTAAAAGGCCTACATCAACGTGAAAAGGCTTTCCAATTTTCAGGACTTTGGCCGACAGACAGCTCTGCTGGGGCACCATTGAACACTAACCTCTGAACCCCTCACTGCCAACTGTGATGAACAGATGTAAGGGTGCACAACACAATGAAAGAAACAGTATCCCACTGGTAAAGCCATTGCCATGTGATGCTACAGGTAATCTGGTAGGTAGGGAGTCTTCAGTAGTTTTATCATGTAAATCCTTCTGAGTTTGCTAAACTCCTTTTAAATCACTACAGTTTTACCAGCAGCCCAGCACTAGCAGGACAAAAAAATGCGTTAAGGCATCTAACGCGTCGTCTCCAATTCCTGCCTTCCTCAACTGTTATTTTTCAGCTTTCTAATTTTGATTGGACCTCTACATTTCTGAAAATTTAGCAATATAAATTATTGAATATTAGGGCAGGAAAAGCAGGGATAATAGTAAGAGATATATATTTTTTTATATATATACATAGAGATGGAGTGTATTATCTAGGACAATTAAGAAATTTTTATTTTTAACTGCGGCTAACAGGTCTAAACATCAATATTCCATAAAACTGCATTGCTACAACACTTCTCCAGTGGACCTTCCCAGGACTACCCCCTACTACTTCATGTTACTCAAAATACCTCTTGCTACCATATGTTTGTATATAGAGGCCACAGAACCATAAACCAGTCACGGAGCTGGTATAATCTGATACATTCAAAATGTGCAGCAGCTATGGCCATCAGAATTTCAGTATTATGAAGTTCCAGAACAACCTGTTCAGAGATGACAATAGCTTCAAATCACATTAATACAAAGGTAGAAATAATAACTGGTACTGTCACAATTTAGTAATCAATAGTGAAGTACAAATAACTACATGGAAATAGGATGGGGAAAGGAAAGAAATTCAGGCTAGTGGAAAGACAAAGACTATACTTTAAAGCAGTGCAATAAATTTACCATTACTGACTTCAATCTCAGATTATATTATTTTGAATGTTGTTTATTATGTCTCTGTTACTAGGGAGCTTACCCAATTTGAACCTCTGACACTCTCATCTCCGAAAACTGATGGAGAATTTTTGCATTCATTAACTTTAATATGCTTTTATCAGTTTCAGATTTAAAACAAATAAACAAAAAGGCAGCTATATCCTGAACAGTAAGAGGTTCATCTGCAAATAACAAAGTTGCTGCAACAAGAACAAAAGGTGACAGTAAAAACCAGTTGATGAAATAGCTAGGGAAAACTGACTTGAGTAGAAAGGCCTCAGATTGGACTAAAATAATCAGTTATCAATGGCCAAGGGGCATTTGATATGTGAAAAGAAGAAAAAGAAGAGGGATATTCCCTCCCTCTTTCCCTCCCCCAGCCCCCCCCATACAGAGCATACTTTCATATCTGAATTACTGATTTCATTTTAAGGAGAAAAAACTTTTGGTAAAAAAAAAAATATCCCATGAGAAAAATACTATAGAACGTCTAGTTTTCACATAAAGGGCAGCTGCTTTTTACAGAATAGTCTTCAAAAGGTAAAGATCCATAATGGGAAATAGCCTATTTTTTAAACTGTAAGCAAACTGTAAGAAAAATTTGGTTATTTCTTGCTTCATGTGGTATGCTGAGACATGAAATTCTGAGTAACATTTTTGCCATGTTTTTGCAGCCATGGCTACAGATGATATTTAGAGCCCAAAGTAAAAGAATTCTGTTCACTTAAGAATCACAGCAGGTAAACTGTCATTAATTATTAATTTCCAAAAGTTTTTAAAATAATTAAAATTGACATTGCAAACACACAACAGACCAATAAAACACTTACTGAGCCTCTGTGGCTCTATTAAATGACTTGATAAGTCTTCGTTAGGTGCCTCCATACTGTGAAGTTAGTCTTTACACTTCTGCAGTGGGGATTTAATGCTGCTGTCACTCATACTACATGGATTCTTGTTTGTTTGCCCATTCTGACCTAGGACAAATATTTCCTGTAGGGAAGCCTGAGTGACAACAGTCCATGCCAGAATCCTGACTTACATAATATATACGGATACAAGCTAAAATGTCTAACTCGGTCCGAGCACCCTTCCTGTCATTGACAACTAACACATTTCAGTCCTACTGTAGCTAGCTTTGAAATTTCATTTTATTGTAGTATCTCCCTGCCAGCTGAGTAAGATAGGGATGCCAGAATGAAGATGATAAGGAGGAAAGGGGCAGTAAAGGCGAGTTTACAATTAATAGGCCCCTGTTGTGGTTACTATGTGTGGGTATCAGGCTTATTGTAACAGATGTAAAACCTACTTTAAAAAGTAATAATCATTTACACTTCATTTTTCAGTGAGGGAACATTCAGAGATTCTAATTTCATGAGCTGTTTAAGACATAAATTGTAGAAACACATAGATGAGCCAACTGTGAGTTAAAGGAATAACAGACACATGAATTATCAAAACTCTCATGATGTGCAATACATCAAAATAAATGCAAGATGCCTTATTCTCATAATCATTTCTCACTAAAAGACCAAGTATCACACCCAAAACTCCTTTAAGATCTTGGTTCTGATCTTCATTTTCCTACTAAATCCTACACTGAAATTGTGAAAAGTACACTATAAAAAGTATACTTTGTGTGCTTTGAGATTGTAGTATTTTATTATCAGTTTTGTAGTTCAAGATAGTGTGCTTTCCTTCCTTCATATTGTATCTACCTGGCTATGTACATTTGAGCCAAAGAAACACTTCTAAGAAATAACCTCAAAAAAGCAATTTCACAAACGTTCTCTTTGGCAGAATTGCATTACAGGGCCTTCATTACAACTATAAACCAATTCTAAGATTCCTGATTATTTTTTTTCCTTATAAATAACATAAATATCTTTACAGTTTTACAGTGAACTCACACTCTATTATTTTTAAACTTAAAAAAAATAATTTGGAGGTAAAAATACTATAAGCAACGTAAAGTTTAATTGTTCACTACAAGTACATTTACTTACTCTGTGTTCAAAAGAAATCTTTATTCACATCAGAAAAGAAAGGTGACATGCCTCAAAGTTTGAGGTCTTGAGATTTTTAAGGTCCAAGAAGAAGCAATATCAGATATAGCTGAATCAAAAGACAACATGCAGAGCTTTTCTACCACCCCCTTCCAATCATGCAAGTTACTTGTATATTGCCAATAAAGGAGTACAGGCTCTCTGAGAAAGTCCTGTAATTTTAACTGGACCCTAAAATGTGAAATTTTAATCCTTACACCATAGTACAGGATAAAATAATGACAGTTGACTTCAGAGAGCCCTTTTAGTCTTTCATGTATTTCATCATTTAGGATTATCCAATTAAGCTCTCCAGTAGATGAAATAAATCTTTATGTTGACCCTGTCTTGAGACACACAGATAGATCTAATGAAAGGTTCTCGCATGTCTGAAGCTGCAAAATTGATCAGACACTGAAACTGTGAAGTGGGTTTGAGCTTCCAGAGCTACCTGCCAACCATCTCCACAAACGGTAGGGGAGAGCTTCAGCAGAGTTTACCTGATAAAACAGCACACTGTGAGGAAGATTCTTTTCCACCAGCCAGTAAAAAATGTCAACTGCAGGTGTTTCTGATCTCCTGCTTGTGCTCCTCCTCACTCAGGTGTCTAACCCAGTGCTGAAGACAGGTACCTCTGTCCACTCAGGAGTCAGTCCATTGCATTGACTTTCCACCAATTGATCCTAAGGTTTTAGGCATAGGAGAGCATTCTCTTGTTTTAGTTTTTTGTTAAAGCTGTAGCAACATGATGAAAGAAATATGAGATCTGTGGAAGTAGAAAGGGAAACATGGGAACAAAGTCTGTAGCCTTGTGCAGTATCGCAAAATCTGTCATATATATGGCATTGGTCTGAAAGAAACCAGAAGAGAGTGCATGAAGTTACTACAAAGAAGAAAAGACAATCTAAGCACATATTCCCATGTAACTGGCACATGTATCTGCCTGCTCTTGGCAGAGACTTGTTCTTGATTAGAACAATTGCAATTATCTGTGTGTAAACAGAAAAAAAGTGGCATTCCTAAACAAATACTCTCCAGTCACCAAAAGCAGCAGAAGAAAAATGATCTGTGGATATTTTCAAACACATCCTGAACCACCAAGCATGAAGTCTTTGTCCTGTCCTCCTCCTTCCAGTAATGCCACAGCCACTCTGGAAAGCAGCCTTGTTCCCCAGTGTGGGGGAAAACCAGCAGCACACCAAGTTCCATGCCGTCATGAACAGCTTTCCTCTGGGATGTGTCTTCCATCCCATCTGAAGCTCTTCTTGACCTTGGAGCCCTTTAATCACTGACTTTTATTCTTTTGCTCCAGCATGGGCATAGCTAATTGTCCTATGTTTCTGAATCTACTTGCAATAGGAAACCAGCTGCAGGTGAAGTTTAAGAGGGGTCCTACCCTGCTGGGAGGCCAAGGAGCAACAGCCATCTTCTGCCCATCCTATGGACCCTAATGAAACTCGAGTAGGAAAAGAATCTGGCCGTGCCTGATGACGATGTTTCAGTCAAGGAGCAGAGCACAGCTGCAGACCAACTGCTGGGGAATTTCAACGCCAACCAGAAAGACACAATGACATAATGAGTTTTAAGCACTTCCCAGGTTAGGCAGATGCTGGGCAAGGCATGTTTGGATTGCCCAGATACAGTCTTAAACCTAGAGTAACTGGCTTATAACGTGAAAGCTAATTCTCTGTGATGTCTCAATGTGCCATTTATGCTGTGCCACCAGGGAACTCAGACGTGCTTGCACTTGCCTACCTCATATGAATTTTCCTTTGATAGTTACCAGATTGCCTATTAGTTAAAGCAGTATAAATGTAGTACACAGTTTATATACCACCTGCATAGTCACAGTTCTGCCATGAACTGGGAAATGATAAAACTTTTACAAACATTGATTTTATGGCAGACTGCCTCTAGGGAAAATCACATCTTTTGTTACTGCAATAGCCTTCTGCCAAATGGAAATCATGTTGCTGAAAATCCCCTTCTGCATTGTCCATTTAATCTCAGCTTGTAAATTTTTTTTAATTTTATTTTACCTTTCATGCTAAACAATAATGCTCTGAGCATCAAAAGATAATACTGGCACATATGTGGCAATGGGGTATATAGAAAACAAGAAATAGAAAATACATTTTTTTTCTATTTGATGTGACTGCCCTATATGTGGTACAACTTAAACATACAGTCATATAAAAAAAAATAATCAAGTTACGATTCTCTAATGCAAGCTACTGCAATGTTTGGTTTTATAATCTGACAGCATTTTGATTTATAAACTACTCTTATGAGGATATGTGTGCAATAAAATGGCAAAATTATCTGGTAGTGTCTTTATGCAATGCTGATCAGTAGCTCTAAAATTACAATCAATGACTAATGTGTAGAATGTAACTTATCTGCCTGTAGCTTTTAGTGTAACCATATGACAAAAAGCATAAAAAAAGGTGGATGCAAGTTTTCCTAATGCTAAATTCCTTTCCTTATGTTCAATTGCAAAAACATCTTCTATTGCTTCCTCTCCTGAAGACAGAAGCCATTTACAGATAGAATACAGACAAAAGGAACTGCCAAATTTCTGGTGTATGAGATCAACTGATTGTAAAAATGTGTGTATTACTGTTCTTCCATAGAAACGGCCTTGACTGAACCCAACATTGCTATGACTAAAAGCTGGGAAAAAAATGCGGAAAAAAATGCAGGAAAAATGCTGCCTGAGCTAGACATGGTTAGTGTATTCTGTCTTGAGACAACGCAGTGGGAACAACCTATAGAAAGTGACTTTTTCCTTGACTCTTCCTACAATGTCACCATTAACCATTCAAGGCAGAGGTGCATCACTATGACTATAGAAATGAAAGAAATAGGATGAACTTTTCAGCATTCTGCTTCTTTTCCCTCTTCTATATAGAAAATGAATATACAACTGAAAATCTACATAGGAAAAAAAGTGATGTTTTGTAAACTGTTAACAAAATATCCAGTGGTCAATAAATTCTCATCCTATAGTTTCCAGGAGCTATTTTAATCCAACAGTATTACACTGTTATTGGTATGCAATATTGTAATTCAGTGTGACCAATGGAAATAGTATTTAGTGCTAAAGAGCCAGGAAAGCAGCAGATCCAAACTATCTGCATCTCATTTCAGATTTAATTATTTCAATAACATCTCATTTACTTCAAGGTATTATAATTATCTTCTCATTTAAACGGAGTGGTATTTTAATATGAATGCAGTTAATGAGGCAATAGGTTGAAAATGTCCATAGCATTGGGCTTTAAAGTGGAACAAACTATTTTAAAAATTGATCATCACTGAAAGTTAAATGCGTTTTCATTCTGCCAAATACAGAGTATACACTCAAGTGATTTATAATAATTTTTACAAATTGCACAGGTTTTAAGTTAAAAATTGGTAATAAATGCAGGCATTAATTAAGAGTTCTGCTGCATTTGGCCATTTAGACTGTATCAGACCATGATTTAAAATGTAAATGTTCATTTAATTTGAAGAAAAAGAAAGAAGAAAAGTCTGTCACAGCAAGCTTCCAGTTCTCTTCTACATTAATAAAAGTATTCTGGTCTATTTATAATTTAGATGGCAAAAAACATTCTTTCAATAATGCTATGTACAAACATTAACATTTTCTCACTAATATCTATTGGATTATATGCCTTCAACATATATTATTTTAAAAAATGATACTCTTAAAATGATTTATAATTGATTTTGAATTATAAAGTGTTCTCTGGAAACTTCAAAATAGATTATTATTACTATGATTTGCAATTTAAAAATCTCCCCAAAGCCTAAGGAGATGTTCCTGCATAACTATGTTATAGCCCTGAAACACTCATATCCATAACCTAGGATAAAATGTTCCCTGAGAAAGTAAATTAATTTTTTTATGTCATTGATGATATTTTGTCATTATTAAGTAACCTATTATAAGCACCTCAGCCTACACTAGTTATTTCTCTAAGGATTACTTTGAGACATTGAAACTCATTGGTACCATTTGCTAAGCCATTTCTGCTGCCTGTAAAAGCCTGAAACACTCAGTGTTTGCAAGTTGACAATTTCTATTTGGCCATTAGAGACTGACAACATTTTAAGTTTTTTAATCAGATGTAACATCACATATTCAACACACAGATTTTAAGATGACTCAGATCTACAGCAAAAGTGCTTTATTCCTTGAGCATCAGGGAACAGTTACAGGTAGATGGTTTAAATACAACTTTTTTTACAAAATATGGTGAGGTTACCATTAAATGATTACATTCTTTTTCTCCTATTCCACTTATATTTTAACTCTTGTGCTTTCTCCAAATATTTTCCCTTCTGAAACCTGAGGTTTCTTTCCTCTGTCTTCATCACTCTCATCCTTTCCCCATTCTTTATTTTCAAACCATCAAAGTGATTACAAGCCACAGAATGCTTGTCAGGATAATTTTATTTTTTTACTTCAGTTTACTTTCAAGTGACCTTCTGCTATACTCTTTCTGACTGCATCAAATATCACTGTCTGGTAACATCTTATTCTCTTCCAAACTTGCAGAATTTGCATGAAAACTAATTTATGAGGAGAGGAGCATTATGGCAATGGACTCACACAGATTATTTCCTATACATCTAATATGCCTATACCACAATAGAGTTCCCAATTGGTTTATTCAAATGTGTGTCTTTCTCTGACCCTGTCAAAACCAAATGTTGGTAAACTGCATGCAATCACTTCTGTGTTTCTACTGGGTTTTGGCTAGCTCTGTTTTTCAGTTTCCTGAAGCATTTAGCTATAACAGATCTCTTTCAAATCTCTCATGTATTTGACCTTCCCTGGTTTTCCCTGCTCCAACTTGACTACCATAAAACTTGCTTTTTCTTTTTTTTTCAAACAGCTTATCAGAAACTGTTGCATGCACTCATGCTAACCCTCTTGAATCTGTTACCAGCAACTGCAAATCCCAGTGGTACACATACGCTTTTGCCTGATTAAGATGTCTCAGAATTACAGCTCTGTGTTCGGCAAATATAATACTCTTTTTGCATATTCTACTCTACATGACTTATGCCTGCTGTGCTAATCAGTCTTGTGGCTCAATAGCTATTTTGAGCTCTTATTGCTTAGTTTGTAAAACTGAAAAATTGATTCAATCAAGATGATGCACAGTAACCTTTTTAGCAGCTTACCATTGTCCAGAAATATTCAGGCTGGGGAGCAACTATCATAAAGACACAAGGTATCATCTCATCCAAATCTCCTAGCACTGAGCTATAGCAACATATTATGTCATCGCTTTGGAGGCCTTGCCCATAGTTCTCCTTAATGAACACCTGTAATTTGAGAGATCAATTTTAACAGCAGGATAACCACTGCTAAGCTGGTAGTACCACTTCATCCCAAACGATTAAGCCAAAAGCTCTTTCTATATTTGGGTATAGCCATAGGGGCATTGAATCCCAGTAAACAGTACAATTCCATAAACATCTGGCTATTCTTTTACCTTTCCTTCCATCAGTGTTACTTCTTTCCATCTCTTCACCTGTCCAGGAGCTCAGAGCAGAAACATCATGGGTTCAGTCACATATCTTGCAGTTTCAAATGTTCCATTCTGTATTACTGGGGCCTCCTATTCTGTTTTCTTGCCCAGAAACTGGTCTACATTCTCCTGCCCACAAATGAGGCCAAAATTTAGACAGGTGTCATAATATTGCTGTACTATTGCTCTACTTCCAGTTCTGGGGCAGGCATTATTTTTATCTGTCCTAACCCAACAGAATCAGACTTCACTTCATTCTGATAAATAGGCTACTGAATCCTACTATCTTGGGAAGAAAGTTTCTCTAATTTTAGTTCTTTGTCCTTTCCTCTTTATAAGTACTACCATCCTTTTCTGTTTTCTGCCTCACTGTCACAGTTTATGCTATGTGCAGGGAGGATGTTACAAAGTTTTCATCCCACTGAGCCTCTCCTGCATGGATGTGGATACTCTTACAAACACACCAGAATTTTTATTTTCCTCTGTGCTTGAGCAGAACCATCCGTAGTGACAAAATAGCACTGCAGAAGTCATCAGCGTACTGAACATTTCATCTAGCTCTATGTGCAAAAGCCAAATGTCAGGTGTCAGATTTATGACAGGATATAAATATTCCATCTCTGGAAAGGTCATGCAAGATTATCATCAATGTACGAAGCAGAAAGTGACAACAGTGTCCATTTCAGTACCTTCAGTTGTTTGCAGATCTATAATTTGCTGTGCAGTTGTTTTACAACAAGCATAATGATTAGCCAATATGCAGTAATGTTTTCTTCTGATTCTACAGTAATGATCTTTCACAGACTTCAGATCACAGCTTTGCCATGAAAGAGCAATTCCCTTCGAAATGGATTCCTATTCCTGGTTGTACAGAGATGATTTCTGGTACTTTACATATGAAGTTCATGAGCTGTCTCCAGCCTCCAGCTTATAGGATTCATTTCCCATTGGAGTTCTCTAGAATTTGTTGTTAATTACCGTTACTCGCTGTAAGAAAGCTTTTTTCTTTTTTTTTTTCCCCCTTTTTTTTTTTTTTTTTTTTTTTTTTTTTCTTTTTTTTTTTTTCCTTTTTTTGATTGGATTTACAATTTTTTTTTAAATAATTGTATGTGGTTCTAATTAATCCTTGAGGAGTAACACTGGATTGCCTTGCTGAAACATAACCTGATGGTGTCTTACTGCTACAGCTACTGCTTGAATTTTGTCACTGTATTGTTTTCCTGTCCAGAATATTTAATATTTACATGTTCTAGGACTGAGGACATTCTCTGATCCCTCATGCTTTCCACACAAAATTTTGGTGAAATCTTTTCCTGGTTTGTCTCTTTTACACCTGAGCCTGCAGTAGCTCTCACTGCAACAAGGCACTTCCATGTTTTCATGCCGTCTGTTTTAGTAAACTTAACTTCTACAAACATGGACTCCTGACTGTCATTTGTACATACTGGGAAAGAAGCTAATGCCTAGCTAAACTAGTCTTAGCTACTCATCTTTCCAGGATTTTTATTCTTCCCTTTCTATATGTTTGTATATTAAAACTAATTTAAGATTAGATCCCTCTCTCAGACCAGATGGTGTTTCGAATGGTATCCCCTAAACCAGTTTCTTTAAAATGCCCACATTATGTGACAAGAACTATTCACAATACACAGAAGATCTATTCTTTCATATTTGCACAGGATTCTTTTAAGGATCTACACAAGTACTTCAAGCTCTCAATTCCCAATACCCAAGCACAAGCAAGCTTTGGAAAAACACACACTTCTCCCTTAAAGTCGTCTTCTTTGCACAGCGAGATCTATGACCACAGGCTCCCATGTCCACCAAATCTCCATTCTGGTTTCTCTCTCTGCTGTAAAATTCAGACATCTCAGTACTTCAGACATGCCAGTTCTTCAGTGCTGCAACGAATAGTGCTGCAGTAAGCACAATTGTAAGAAACAGAGCCTTCATGTGTGTACAGCAGGCTCAGGCTGCTGTTTCCAACTACATCAAAAACAACTTCAATTATTCCCTTAGTCCACACTAATATATGTCCTTCATGAAAACTGTTCTTTTTTCAATTCTGCTATAACCTTTGCTATCTTTCTCTCAGAAAAGAAAAGGAAAATAAAAAGTCAGTTACAGCTGAGAGTGCATATCAGGATCTTAGCATAAAGCACATGATAGAAAAACTGTAATTGTCTTGATATCCCCAAAAGTCAATGTGAAGGTTAAACTGAAAACAAATTCAAGTATCTTAAGAGAGAAACATACCGCATAATCTCTATGCAATCTAAATTCTTGTACTGTAGTAACACCACAAAGAAACCATTGGTTTCTGTTAAGATTTTCAGAGCTTGTGATTCCAAATCTCGTTAAACCGATTTTTTGAACATATTGTCTTTTTTTTTCCTTGCTAGTTTCACACTAGTGAAAGATAATTCACACATTTCTTTACCTTGGCATGTCTCAGAACATAGACTGAAGAATGCCAATGTTTTTGTGAATGTACATATTTAACCCTTAAAATATTCTTCATTAACATTTGAAAGAGGGCTTTTTAAGCAATCGGAAATGCAAGACAAAGTTTGTCAGCAGACGCAATGATGATGATGATACAGTAAATTGATGTCTGTTTTTTCCCCTAACTTAACTTTATGTTTTCAGGCATGTAAGCCTTGTCTGGAAGCAGAGGCAAGAAGCTTAAAACTAAAATTTATGATATGAACAACTATTTCAATGTTAGTTTATATGTCTCTTAAAAAGCAATTTAGTAGAAACTGATCTATTGAACAAAATAATTGGTGCACAGGACTGAGTGTCCACACTTTATGAATTTTGAGGCACCACTTTGGATTAGTTTTAGCATGATCCAGAAAACTGAAGGCCCAAAGTATTAAGATGCACTCCTGGAGCTCATCTTATTTTGCTTTTATTCTATAGGAATAGCTGGTATGAATTCGAGCTCGTTCCTTGCTGCGGACCAAGCACAGTAAGTGCAGATGATTGAGAGATCCTAGTCAAAAATTTACACCCAAGCTGCACTAAAATGACCACTTAAATGCATGCTAACTTGCCTTGCTGATCAATCTAATTAAGGCGAGCTTACAGCAACATGTCCCATCTTCACTTACACCTGTTTGTATCCCTGATAGTTTGGCTCTATCTCCGCCGTCCCCTTCTCCCCCTCCTCCCCCCAACTCCCCTCAGCTTGTACAATAAGAGACTTAACCTTTTCCTACAAATCTTCCCACATTTCTATCCTTAGACTGTCAAGGCTTCAGCACTGCGATTTGCTAAATGTGTGCGTGCTTATTCAACCATGCAACTAAGAAAGATGGGAACTGGCTGCCTATGCTCACTGTCCTCTGCTTAGTTAGTTTACTGATTCCTATAATAGAAATGTGGCCAGAAATTGAAAATTTTCTTACCGAAATGGTAATTGGAACTCTGACAATAATAAGCCTCAGGAAATGCATGGCCATTTTCAGACCGTTGATTGTCTCTGGCTACATCAGAGTCTTTTTTCCTAACAGCTTCAAATTAGAGGGCAGAAATGGATTACATCATTTACTTCCTACACACCAAGCTTTTTTCTTTTCCTTCTTTTTCCTCCTGAATGGGTACAAAGATTGTATTTTGCCTTGTGGTGTATGGGCAGTTTTCCCTCACAAAGGAAGCTCAATGAAATAGCGAAGAGAACTTCTGCAGGACTCATTTAGTGCCCTAGGCAACATGGGAACAGATGAAAAGCACTACTGGGTAACTCTGGCACAAATGTACTAATGCACAAGTAGAGTATCATCAGAGCAGGAATGCATGGGTTTTTACAGACTGGAAAAAAGAGACTGTCCATAGTTTCCAACTATTATTTTATTTTAGACACTATTTAACATAAAGCATTTTGATTATCTTTGCTTCTATGATATTGTAATAAGATACTTTTTCATCTACATTACCATTCTCCATCCTAGCCATAGCTGTCCCATTGCTGCTTCTCCCCAGTGGATTGAGCAGAAGGGGTTCATCAGACTGAGCGTGGGAAGCAGCTTTTAGCCGGAGTTCTCTTCCGGACAGCTTCAGCACTCCCCCTCACTGCCCTGCTCTGGTTTTGTGGGGGTTTTTTCTGCTTTTCATGATAAGCCAAATTCTCCTTTCTGTGTAGAAAGGCTGTGGGTGTATTGTGCTTGATCTGGAAGCATGAGTGTAGAGAAAAAAAATCTAAAAGTGTTTTTGTACCTTAATAGGAAAGCTCCATTAAATTTTGTGAATAAAACATCACTGATGATGCAAGCACAGGTCTGGGGAGAGTGTTAAATTACAGGGGATGCTGAAGTAGAAGAAATAATGATGTACATGTCTACAAAGCAGATACATCTTATCCACTGTATAAGAAAGCCTTAAATTTTAAAAGATAAAATTTATTGCCTAAATGTACAAAACTGTCATTTAAACAAAAACATGTTAGATTTATTTTAATCAGACTGTCTATATTAGCTTGTTTTTAGAATTACATTAATGAAGCACAAGCGAAGTTGCTAAACTTTGTTAACCTAACACTTCCTACCACTCCAGGACAATTGAGAGTCTCTCCATCTTGCCCTAGTGCAATTTGTAAAGTCAAGTCCCACTGTTCTCTAAAAACAGAAAAGCAAACAGATTAGTCAGAAGGGTGTGGGCACCTGAGCGCTTCTTAAGATGAACCTGCAAATTTGAACAGTCAAGTAATTTTTTGAGAATATTTTTCTAAAAGAGAAGACAATGTCTTCCATAACACTTATATTATTTGTACAGACTAACAGTAATGCAGTAGGGGGCGTAAAGCAGCTATTCAAACTCAGTCTATTGCATTTGTGGAACTATGGATCTGAGTGAAGACTGGCTGCACTTGGTCAACTAAAAGTACTCCCCCAGACAGGAAGATTAATACCACAAAAAAAAACCCCATTGCACAACTAAACTAAAAATCCCTTTTGCTATGTGTGATTTTGTGTGTTGTTTCAATTTATAGTATTTTTCACATCATCCAACAACAGCAAATGTAAGCTACAGCAGATTTAAGTATTTTATGAAATAATTTTTAATGTCATATATGAAACCATCTGACCAAAAAGCTTACACCAGTGACAATAATTTTCTTAGACTGTTATTTCTGAGGTCAGTTTTCTTTAGTCTCAGCAAATTGAGCTAAAGTATGCAACTGGAATCTACAAGGAGTAAGAGCTGCCATCCTGTAGGAAATCCTGGTCAATCAGCGTTTTATTTAATCCAAACATTTTTTTTTATTATTATTATTTTATTTTTTTAATGACTGTATGGATATGTCAACCTATCCCACTTTGATATTTTTGATTGAAAGGAATTTTTTTCCAATTTCAAATATTTCACTTCAATTGGTATAGGCTCAAGTCAGCCCCAATTACCATGGCTCTTAATGTTTTCATTCCCTCCCACAGACCAAGCTCTGAAACCACACAGATCACTTTCATGTCATTAATAGTCTTCAGACTTCCTACAACAAACAGTAGGAATCAGACAGTTACTAACAATGATACAGAAACAGTCAGATCCATTTATGCTGCTGATCTCAGTGTGTTTGGAAAAGAAGTGCAAAAGTTGTGTTGCATCACAGGCACAGCCTGCCCCTAATGCATAGAAGTGATTCAACCTGTTCAAAAACTACAATGGGTTTTGACAGGTAAAGTCCAGGGATGGAAGGCATCGCAGCTCTAGCTTTCACAAAGTACTCGCTCAAACAGAAATAAATAACTGACCAACTAACTGTTCTAAAGTAAAGCATTTCCATTTGTTATATCAGGTCAAAACATTTAACTTGGTTCCATCTGACTTGAAGTATTTTTTTAATGATTTTTTTTAAATTTAAGAATATTAAATCATTGCAGGCTTTGGGTCTTTTTTGGTTGTTGTTGGATTGGGGGAGGTGGTTTGGTTTTTTTTTTGGTTGGTTGGTTGGGGTTTTTTTTCTGGGAAACCTAGTTTTGCCTAAGCTCTACTTTCTGCTTTTAAAAACTACACATAAAATTTTCAACCAGTTTAGAGATTGACATTACTGGAGATGATTGAAAAGAAAACACGAACAGGAACACAGCCAAAAACCCAAGGACATTCTTTCCTCAAGTCTCCTATCTGCTATAGTTTGTATTACAAGCAGTCAGAAACCAAGTTAATTTTTGGTAAAATCTGAGGAAAGGAGGCTACCTGAAAGCTCAAGTCCCAAGAAGGGGAGCAGGCAGGGAACCAGGCACATGTTCCCAGTCTGCAGGGGCTGCCTTCTTGCCTGGCAAAGGCAAAAGAACTTGTTTCCAAAACACTGACAAAACCCCCAAGAAGCTATGCTCAGATTGTGAAGTTATGCTGGCATTTTCTTGACTATGTTTATAAGTAGTGAGTACTTTACATAGAGATATGCCAGGAATCACTGGAAATTACTTAGGCAAAGTACCACAAGAACAACTTAAAATGTTTTCAGAAATGTCTTTGCACCAGTTACAAGATGCTCACTGCAGGAAGAGGACTCTGAAGGAGATAGGGCTTCGACTAGTGCCTTTATAACAGTCACAAATGGGAAACAAAAGGTGACTCCATCTTAAGATGCCCTGAGGTGCCAAGTCTAGATGGATAAGCTACAGAGGAAGCTCAAAGCAGATGTCCAGTCAGAAACAAATTAAACCTCTTCTCTCTCACGATAGTTTAGGTTGTCTAACCTTGACCTCCACCCAAGAGTCTGTTTTCTTAACTGGATGTATCTGGTTTTAGCCATTCTTTGGTGTTAATTTTCTTTCATACTGTTTAGTTTCCCAGCTTTTCAAAAAGGGGAAAAAAAAGGCTAGTGACAGGAAAGTGGCTTTTGCTTTGTAAGTTTTCATAACTGTATGATTTAGACAAAAATGAAAGCTCATTCACCTATAAAAAAGCACGGAGTGCCCTTAAGGTTAACTTGCCCTCGCTGGAAGGTAAGATTTGATTAACTCATTGACAGCTAGCCGCAAAAGTTTCCTGAAATGGCACAAAAAGCTGAGCTGGGCTGCCTGACAACTCTGTTGCTGAGTGCAACTCTATTATGATTTCTGCCACATGTGAAGCTCTACAGGGACATGAGAAAATGAATGCATAGACAGATTAAAGAGTGTATATTACAGAGATAGCCTCAGCATTCAGAGCTATATCGTTCTTTCTTTGCCCTCACTCTTGCTTAAGTTCTTTTTCTATAGCATTGAGCCACCTCCTTTGAATCCATCAGCTCCCTGAGCCATCAAAAATATAGAAGCCCCTGAGCGCTGCTCACCCCAAAAAAACCACATCTGTTTCAGTCACTATGCAGCTACAAATGAGCAACAACACAATTATAACACAGCTCATAATGAATGTAATTCAAAATGCTGCTTACATTGCTGCTTGCAGTGATAACAAAATTATGAGAGCAACAACAAACACTGAAACCGTTCAAGCAAACAAACTAGAATACACACTAGGTTTTTGTGGCAGCCACATCCTACTGCTTTCTCTAGGTTTTCTTCCTCCCTTGATGTAATTTTTCCCTTTGACCACATCTCACTTTACATCAAAAAAAAAAGTCATTCTTTCTTGTAGAATGTGCAAATTGGATGTGTGGTACGAGATGAAGAAGGGTAGAGGTAAAACTGACAAATAAAAGAAGAAGTAGAAAAGAAAGTTAACCCAAATAATCTATTTGCACATATCCAGAAATCTTTGAAGAGCTAGGTGCATATTGCAAGTCTTCAGGCAGCTGTAATTTACATGAATGGCTGTAGCACAGAAGCAGAGGGCTGGATGGCTGGATGACTGGATGACCTTCGCAACATTCTGACGGTCAGTGAAATGCAGTTTCTTCAGTCAGGCTCAGAGGGACTCCTTTGATATGATATATACCAGTATTTTTTTTCTTCAGATTTTTCTTTTCTTTGACGAACATAACCCAAGTGCAGTAAGGCAATGGTACTGAAATTTGAAACAATTGAGATTTGACTGGTTTAGAAATCTGAATATTTCCCTATCTGGATATTATTTCAGTGTATTCTTTAACAGAGCGTATCTTGCAATTTTATCGGTATTTTGGGGCCCTTAGCAGGCCACTGCTACTCTTCTCAATATTAGTCAACATAAGCTGTGTTTCTTCCAAGATTTTAATTAATTATCATCAAATCAGCATGTGAAGATCCAATGCAATGTGAAGATCCCTTTCCCTCCCACTTCGGAGATACAGCAGCAGAAAATAGCTAGGTAGTATGCTTCAGGCAGCAAAAGTGGCAGCATCACTAGGGTAGATACCTATTTCCTAATTAATTCAAACAGTTTCTGCTCACTAGCCACTGATTAAGTTTGTTACATTTTGGCTGAATACCATTAAATTGAACACAGTTGTCACCCATGCTGTTACTATAGATACAAAAAAAAAAAAAAAAAAAAAAAATCATTCCATACATAAAGATGTTATCCTAATAAAAAATGAAACAAAGATCTTAAAATGCGAGGTACAATGCATATGCCTAAAATTTAAACACAAACCAAGTAAGCTTTTATGAAGCAGACACTCGAATTCCCATTTAACAAGGAGAACCTATTTCTTTTCTTGGTGATAGTTCAAGTTTGGAATTAGATCAGTGTATCTCATCGATAGGAGGATGGGTAGGTTAAGTGCAGGAGCCAATAAAGATGATGAGATAACACAAGCTAGAATGCCAGACATACGTAGAGCTATTCCATTGTTCCAACACATTTCATCTTTTTAAAAATACTGAGCATACCAAAGATGAGACATGATGACATGATGGAGAGAAAAAGACATGTTATACAGAACTCTGCTCTATTTTCTTGACCCAGAAATAATACCTCACAGCCTGATCCACCCATTCTTGGTTTGTAGATTTGATTACTGCACCTCATACTCAGAAATGGAGACAAGCTTCTTTAAAAAGCTCCGCTTAGCAGGAAACATTATGGTTTAACTGCAATCCATTTTGCTTGGCAAAATGGATTGTCACAGACATGTCACTTTTGCATTTTCTTTGTGCTAATTCCCGCTGAATTCGGGGTCCAGTTCAAGGTCTGTGTCCTGCTATTCATAGCTTCAGGAAATAATTCTTTTGTGTAAGGAGCCATTCTGGTTGAGTAACCTTAGACAAATGAAAACCACAAAGCAGACTTGATGAAAACTAATGAAACATTACAGAAAAAGCTTGATCCATATTCATTGCTAAAATGCCTCTAAGAAATGGAATGGCAAAAATAAAAAAATAAAAAAATCCCTTCCTCATATACTTCAGAAGGCATTTTTTCCCTTAGAAGTGACTGCAAAGGATGCATGATCTAAGTCCATCACAAAGGAGAACAGCAAGGTTGGGTCCCACATTGAAACAGTCAATGGTGTCACACATGTTGTAATGTTTAAAACAAGGAAAAAAGGGGGTTAGGATTTCTCAGCACTTTGCATAGGGCTCAGCTGAAAATTAGGATATGCAAATGTGTCTACTTCTGAGTAATGCATCTGAATTATGATTATAGCCCTTGGGAAGCTAGCACAGCCAGTGCAGCCTGGAGAGAAAGTCCAGGCTCTGCTGCTATCCAGTTGATCATCATTTTGAAAAATCCACATCAGTAATTCTGTAACATATTCTCCTTAGCCTAGAAAATCCCCTAACAAATATAAAAGTGCTATTCATTTTGATAGATCCTCCCATCAAAAATTAGAATTAGGCTATTCATTAATCCTGCTGTTTTCCAAGCTCTTGCAGTTTTACAGGGAGTCTTGCATCATATTTTCTCTTTTAAAGCTCCAGCTTTTGTATTCTCTTAAACCCATCAACATCTTCTAACTTTCTTTGAAAAAAAATCAAATTAGGTATGTAAAACATGAAAAGGTGAACAATGAACACTGCAAAATGTGATAGAAGACATACTCATTACCTAAAGACATATCATCAGCTTTAGTAAAGTTTTCAGATATGAATATGTGCAACTACCAGTGCTGTTCCTCCTAGATTCCACAAACTTCAGTTATGAAATATGTCATGGCCATGGAAGTCCCATGTATTTTCAAGATACCTTAGTTTACCTTCCAAGTCCACCTGGCAGAGACCTCAGTACTGTTTGGTTTGAGAGCACAGCTGATCAATAATGCTTTGTAATTAGACAAACAAATTCTGATGACAGATCATTCCCTGGGTGATGTGAGAGAGATTTGAACATATAGCCTAAGTTACAGATCATATCTATCTCAGATCTCATGTTTGGTGAAAACTGGTGGTTGCTTTTCACATAAACTTTTAAGACTGATCTGTATTTGATGAGGAAGCACTTCGACATACATGAGCTTCACCATCATTTAGAATAATTGCTTCTTAAACTTTCCTTATACTCTTATACACTCTTCTACATATTTTGCTTTATATTAATTATATTTTCCAGTGTGGGTAAATAAAGACACTATTTATTTTTTTTTAATTAAACTTTTTATAACATTTTCTTTATCTGTTTTTTCTTCATAAGGAAGTCAGGACTGCAGTTGATAATACATAATTCTCTTCATAATAGCCATACTCTGCAATGTCACTGCAATGCTTTTGAGAATGAGAAAGGCAAATGAACAATTATGAAACATACTTTTTAAGCCAAGCTTTTCAATTTTATTTTAATTACATTCTGCCCAGATTTTTTAATCAAGGTCAATGTACAACTAAACATTTAAAACTGCCAAAAGATTTTTTTTTTAGTATTTTTCTCACACAAAATGTGTTTTCTCTTCATGATTTCAAACAAACTCTAAAGTCATGAAAAACTTCATGGTATTTAACTTTTATTCTCTGAAAAGCTCTGCTTTCAGGTCTGGCCAAAATGTTGCTTCGCTCATACATGTTTGTAAGAGGATCTGTCATGGAAAAATATCTGTGGATACGTAATAATGTCCCTACTCTTATACGCTACTCAAATGATCCCTTGCTGAAACTGCAAACCAAACAGTGTGCTATTGTATTTGTGGCATTTATACCATCATGAGTGAACTGTCTAATTACATAAACAGCCACAAAATATCTGGGTCAGTTGACAATTGCCTTTGGAGGCACAGGAGTCCCAAGGAATACTTGAAAGTCATAACCGGCAAAAGCTACATCTGCAGTATGTCTGTCTTTAACTTAAGGGGCAATGATTCAGGTATTCAACATTTGTCCATCAATCAACCAAATGCCATTATTTTGAGCCTCTGGACTCAATATGCAGGTGTGATTTGGTTCCTTCACAAGTAGTATTTTTCAGATATTAAAAATGAGACTGTTCTCAGCATTTATTACACAACAGACAGGCTTTTAAGACAAAAATCAGAAATTCACGAACATACTACAAAAGCTTGTCCTTAATAAAAAATGAAACTTAAGCAAATAAGCAAAAGTACATGCTGAGATGAGGATAAGTTTAAGCTGTAAATGTATATATATTACTAAATTGAACAGCTAAAACTCTTCTGTTTTCTCACAGACATTTCTGCTTGCAGTTCCTCCTTCAGAATTATTCCTCATTTATCATTGTTTAAAGGACAAAAGAATTAGAGCTTTTCTTTTTTATTTGAGCATAATTCTTAATTCAGAATTTCTTAATTCATAAAATCTAATGCAGAGATGAATTTACAATTCACCTTTTTTGAGAAAGGGATTGCCATCCATAGGCCTACTGGAAGGCCTGTGAACTCCAGTATGAACAATGCAGGGTATCTGTCACCAAAAACAGCTGAGGGGAGGCTGTGATCTACCGAATCTCATGCTAGCCTTTGCCTTGCTGCTCTTTCTGCAGCTACTTTTGTTGCTCCTGCCTAATAATGTCCTCAATTTCTCCCTACTCAGTACTTCTGACAGGAATTTATGGCATCGTAAGACATCAAAACCATAAGGATGGAACATGAAATATTTTATACAATTTTTCATTTGCAGCACACTTTATTTCACTCTTCTTAATAGGTACTGATGGCACAAACATGAAAAATCCATTGATTTAGATACAAATACTGCAGTCTTTACTCATCAATGTCAGTTGAAGTTTATTTGCATAAAGGCCAAATTTAGTCCTTACGCTTCAAAATAAATAGACAATTCCCCCCCTTCCCACTCCAGAAAAAGGTTTCAGATGTAGCACTTGGAGAAAAAGGCACATAAAGCCCATAAATGAGTCAGACCAAACTATCACTTTAATCAAACTTGTAGTACTCGGCTGCAAAGCACTACAAAAAAAGTAAGAAAAACTGAAACACCCTTAAGGATAATTGAACAAGCCAGGACTGCCATCATACAGGGAGTAAATATTGGAAAAACAATAATCTAGAAAGGCTGATGCTGAGAGAATTAAATTAAATACCCATGGAAGTTAATTACTGGGAAAGTAAAAAGTGTATTGGAAGGAGCAAAAAAGAAGATAGACAAATAAACTACTACCAGCTAAACTTGATTCCAACTACTCCTTCTTCTATTCCCCATAGTGTGTAAATTACAGTGACTAATCTGACAAGAGTAGATTCACAGTAATGCAAGAATAATAAAAATTTAGCCCACATTTTTTCTACTTTATTGAATTTCATCTGTGTCTGTTTATCGGAATTCTTGGTAACTACCCTGGTGTTACAGACTGGAAAATGACAGAACTTTTCCAATTCCTTTTTTCTCATTTCAACATTGTTTATTCTTTGGAGAAGCCATTCAGTGTGCATCCAATCCTCTCTATAGATGGTGGAGTGCCAAAACCTGCTGTGGCTTTTATTTGGTATTAATTTATTTTCCACAGAGGTGAAAAACACCCTGTTCTGGATTACAGGTATCTCTTTAGCATTTCACACAAAGACAAGATGCAGCAAAGATGATGTAAGAACATTCTCCAAAAAGAGGATTGAAGACTACGAACTGTCCATGTACTTCAGTTGCATTTGCTTCTCCTGTTTGTCTCCAGCTGAAAAAAGGACACCTATTTCACAGCAATATCTGCAAGTAGCCCAAAGAATATGAAATGTAACATGGGAGAAGTCATAATCCCACCCAGAAGACTACTGTACATTGAGGGGTTAGTGATCCACATAACAGGCAACATGATTGTGCTGTCCTATACTACACTGCATACACAGTATGGCTTTCAGGCCCCTGTAGAGTTGCACTTATTCCTTGGCTGCAGGATAAACTTACATGGCTAATTGTAACAGAGGAGGCTGCTGGCAGCTCACCCTTGGTTCCAGTGATTATGTCACCTGTGTCTCCTTGCCTTTGCCTTAAAGTGAAGCAGCGAGTTCTTATGCAAATATCCATTTGTTTCATGGTAGAAATGATGAATAGAGCAGTTTTCCTTCAAGAAAATGCTGGAACTCTAAAGACTAAAATGCTGGTGAATCTCTCCATGGACAAGATCTGCACTGAATGCTGTGCCCAGAGTGGAGGTCCACCTGATGACACTGCACAATTTGGGGTTCTCATATGTGGAGAACCTGGGAGGAATACAGGGACATTGTCCGGGAAGCTAGGGGTGAGGTCAGGAAAGCTAAGGCCCAGTTAGAATTGAGTCTGGCCAGAGATGTCAAAGATAACAGGAAAGGCTTCTATAGGTATGTCACAAACAAAAGACAGACTAGGGACAATAATGTGCACCCTCTCCAGAAGCTATTGGGAGAACTGGCTACCATGGATTTGGAGAAGACTGAGGTTCTCAATGATTTCTTTGCCTCAGTCTTTACTGGTAAGTGCTCTAGCCATGCCGCTCAAGTCTTTAAGATAAAAGCAAGGACTGGCAGAATGAAGACCTTAGGCCCATTGTAGGAGAGGATCAGGTTTGAGATCATCTTAGGAACCTGAATGTGCACAAGTCCATGGGACCTGATGAAATCCATCCACGGGTTCCGAAGGAGCTGACGGATGAAGTTCCTAAGCCACTGTCCATCATATTTGAAAAATCATGGCAGTCAGGTGAAGTTCACAATGACTGGAAAAACGGAAATACAATCCCATTTTCAAGAAGACGAAAATGGAAGACCCAGGGAACTACAGACCAGTCAGTCCCACCTCTGTGCCTGGCAAAATCTTGGAGCACATTCTCTTGGAAAGCATGCTAAGGCACATGAAAAACAATGAGGTGGTTGATGACAGCCAACACGGCTTCACTAACGGCAAATCAAGCCTGACCAATTTGGTGGCCTTCTATGATGGGGCTACAGAACTGATGGACAGGAGCAAAGCAGTTGACGTCATCTACCTGGACTTGTGCAAAGCATTCGACACTGTCCTGCACAACATCCTTGTCTCTAAACTGGCGAGACATCAATTTGATGGATGGATCACTCGGTGGGTAAAGAATTGGTTGGATCGCCGCACGCAGAGAGTTGTGGTCAATGGCTCAATGTCCAATTGGAGACCAGTAATGAGTGGTGTCCCTTAGGGATCAACGCTGGGACCGATCTTGTTCAACATCTTTGTCGGCGGCATGGACACTGGGACTGAGTGTGCCCTGAGTGAATTTGCCAAGGACACCAAGCTGTGTGGTTTGGTTGATACGCTGGAGGGAAAGGATGCCATCCAGTAGGACCTTGACACTGGAACAGGTTGCCCAAAGAAATGGTAAATGCTCCATCCCTGGCAGTGTTCAAGGCCAGGTTGGACAGAGCCTTGGTTGGCATGGTCTTGTGTGAGGCGTCCCTGCCCATGGCAGGGGGGGTGGAACTAGATGATCTTAAGGTCTTTTCCAACCCAAACCCAAACCATTCTATGATTCTATGAGATTACCTATTCTCTTTTTCATTTTTCTGCTAGCACCAATAAATGGTTGTCCTGGGTTCAGCTGTAACAGTCATTTTTCTCCTTCTTAGTAGCTGGTGCAGTGCTGTGTTTTCAACTGTAGTCTGAGAACAATGCTGATAACACACTGCTGTTTTAGTTGTTGCTAAGTAATGCTTACCTTGATCGAGGACTTTTCAGTCTCTCATGCTCTACCACTGAGGAGGGGCACAAGAAGCCGAGAGAAAGCAGAAACAGGACACCTGATCCAAACTAGCTAAAGGGATATTCCATACCACAGCACATCGTGCCCAGTACATAAACTGGGGGGAGTCACCTGGAAGGCCCAGATCACTGCTCGGGTCAGGCTGGGTATCAGTCGGCAAGTGGTGAGCAATTGTGTTGTGCATCACTTCTGTTTATTGGGATTTTTCCCCTCCCCTTTTTAGTTTTATATTCTCCCTCCTTGTTATTTCCCTTATTATTATTGTTAGTAGTAGTAGTAGTACTAGCAGTAGTTTTGTATTATACTTTAGTTATTGGACTGTTCTTATCTCAACCCGTAGGGTTTACATTCTTTCAATTCTCCTTCCCATCCCACTGGGAGCGGGGCGGGAAGAAGGAGAGAATGAGCAAGCGGCTGCGTGGTTCTGAGTTACCAGCTGGGCTTAAACCACGACAGTGGTATTCTCAGCAATATCTTACGGAGTCTGAGTGCATTTCTTACTAGGATCATAATGAACACTGCCATTGCTGTGATCTAACACAAAAGCCATACAGACGTGGAGTTAAATGGCCCTGAACAGTAAAACTCTTGTTAAAATTCTGGTAATATCATAGTTCTCATCACAGTAGAAATTTATTTTGCTTCTTTCTTTTAAGAAGTCCGTTATAAAACTGATACATATCTCACAAATCTACAAACTTTCATAATATTTCCAATGCTCACTTGTTCTCAGAATCAGTTTAATTAAGTATTTAAAGGTTATTTCTTTAAGGTCCTGTTTTAAATGGATTGTATTAAAAATTACATGTTTTAGAGAGCTGAAATGAGTTATAATGATTTACACAGGAAAACTTTGATTGCCTTTTACCAAACTGTTTCAGTGCAGCACTACTCATTCAAAACTACTGTAACAGATATAATATTCTATCATGCTCTTGAACAGAGATTATGTGATCCATGATACATGGCATGTCCCATGCCTTGATGTTAACAAGAGACTCTTTGACACTCACTCCCATAATATCGCTGTCGTCACATAACTGAAATACAGACTGGATAAGTGGATAAAAAGGTGTGTAGAAACCTGACTGGAACATTGACCTTACAGGGTTGCAATCAGCTGCACAAGTTTCAGCTGGCAGCTGGCTAACTAGAGGCATCCCTGGGATTGACAGTAGGGCCAATAGTATTTAAAATCTTTTTTAAGAACTCAAATGATGGGTCGGAGCTCACTCTTGAAAAGTTTACAGACAACACCGAAGACAGGCAGACTTGAAGGTGGATGGCTGTATGATGAGAGACAACAGACACAGGTTGCAACATAGAATCATAGAATGTTTTGGGTTGGAAGATCATCTAGTCCAACCCCATGGGCAGGGACATCTATCACTAGATCAGCTGCTCCAAAGCCCCATCCAGCCTGGCATTGAACAACACTGTCAGGGATGAGGCAGCCACAACTTCCCCGGGCAACCTGTCCCTAAGAAATACACAGTTTCGCTGGGAAATGTCTCTGGACAACTAGCATCTCACAACCCTCATCAACAAAATTTCTTCTCTTTATCCAATTTCAATCTACTCTCTTTCAGTTTAAAACGATTGCCACTACAGGTCTTTCTCCATGTTTCTCAGAAGCCCTTTTTATATATTGAAAGGTTGCTGTAAGGTCTCCTCACAGCCTTTTCTTCTCCAAGCTGAACACCACCAACTCTCTCAGCTTTTCTTCACAGGAAACATGGGATATTCCAACGTTGTGTACAAATTCACCATAACAGTGGTCAAACACTGGAACAGCTTATCCAAACACGTGGTAAAGATATGCCCTTGGAGATACTAAAAACTCACTTGTAAAAGTCCCTGAGGAACTTGGTATAATTGGGTAGAGAAATTATAAATGCTTAATATCTAAAACCAAAATCTTCAACAGATTAAAGTGCATCCGGAAAAGGCATTTTCTCGCCACCCTATGAATCCTTCAAAAATCTCAAATATTTTTCCTGTCTTTTAATAGAATGTAAAAGAGAAAATTTTCACAAAGTTTGGTTTGTTTTTTTTTTTTTTAATTTGGTCCAGGTCATTTGGTTATGACCTTTAAGGCAATTGTTTCACTAGGATTAGCTTATTTTTCAAAATGTCAGTCGCTGGTGAAAAAAAAGTGAGGTCTTTCATTTTGAAAAGGTCAAAAAGCTTTGACCTTTTCAAAACTCTTTTGAGAAGAAAAAACAAAACCCTATCAAAAAAGTTTGTTTTGTGAATAGCTGAATGTAGTTGTTACAACAAAAGAACTCCATTGTGCAGACCCACTGCTCACATTAAAAACTTTGTGGCATGTCTTTCACTAAAGACATATGCTCTGACTTTAAAAAATAATGACTCTTTCACTTTTTTCTGCCTCCCTAAAGCAAAATTTCATTTTCCTTCATGAATGGCAGCAACCTACCAGGACACAGAATTTAATCTCAGTAAGTAACATATTTTTACTTGCAACCATAATTTGCAATAACAATTACAAATACAATGCATAAAACTCTAAATATTTATATATTTTTAATATTGCCTATGAAGTATAAAGAAGAGAAGCTAAAAAGCAAAAAGTTTCTTGGTCCATGGCAGTGAGTGTTCCTGTCTGACTTAGAATGTTTTTTCTCAGCCTGTTAGAACTGCAGCACCTCTGGGCATGACATTTCTCTTGGATGAATGTCTCCTCCACAGTTTGTTAGACAATGCATACTGATGCGTTGACTCCCCAAAGGTGACATCATGAGAAGAGGTGTTATCTTTTTCATGTTGCTAGAAACATTGTCCAGCTTTTTTTTTTTTAAGAAACCTTCTCATTTTTATTTTCTTTTCCCCCTTCTTTCACAGAGTATTTCTTTTAAGGATAATATTTTGGGCATTGGCCCCTTTTGCTACTTGTTGAAATAAAATTTCATACAGCTTCTGATTTTCACATGGCAAGAAACAATTTCTCCACATTTAAACTAATTAATCCTTTTTTTTTCCGCAGGGTTGTTTTGTAGCACCTTTCCCAGGTTTTTGCTACAGCAGCACATTACTTCCTGTGTCACACTAATATCTTGCTTTAATTTTGATTTTGGTAGAATCCAAAATACTGAGGCATTCTAAACAATCATATTCTGTCCCAGGTTGTTAATACAATTTCTGAGTTACAGGTTCATAAGGAATTAAAAGTGATCAATATTCAAATAATTTCATTCCAATTTTCCAGTGGATCCATAAAGATGCGCTTTATTCATTTATACACCTTTCAATTCATTCTGAATTCACTGAACCTCTGCAAAAATGCACAGGCCTATCACACTGTTTCAGACTGCAATATCATATTTAAAATTGCATAGGATGGTCGTATAAGGAATGAATTAAGGAAAACTTATTTGGCAAAATTGATAAGGTATTAGCAATGTTACCTCAGCAACTTCTATCAAATTGAATAAATCACTCATAGGAGGAGGCAGAAGAGGCATTCACATGGCTCACTACAGACTGTATTAAAAGAATCAGGAATTTAAATTCCCTGCACACTCATACAGAAAGATAGAAGTGCCTGTAGGACAGGGAATCAGAATACCTAACCAGACTTCTAAAAGAGTAGATGATGTGAATACCTTTGATTTGCTTAGCCAGTAGAAGCAATACAATGTATCAGAGATGTCCGTATCTGACAAATACAAGCCTAAATTGTCCAGAGTAATAGGATCAGAATGGAGTAAATCTGGCAAAAACGAATGTCAAAACTGCAAAGGGATGCCAAACTCAGTTCTGTACTTTGCTTCCAGTATCCCATGGTTTTGATTTACAGCTGTCCAGTCCAGCAGTAAAGTCCTCACTTGAGCAAAAGCTGCCAACTCTATCAGACTACTCATATGTAATTATATCTTCTTTCTACCACAGTAGCTCCTGGAGGTCTTCAGAAGATGCCGGTATCCTCATTTCCCTGGCAGTCACTGCCTGACAAAAAATAGCCCTTTGTGTGTGCAGGCTGTGACAGGGAAACATGAAAATACCTGCAGGTGGAAGCAAGGCTGGAAGGGAAGGGGCTGCTGAGCTCTTCCTGGGGAAGACCCAGCTCCCTGAGATATCTCAGCATGCCCCTCCAGCAGCACTGGTGCTCCTGACCTTGGCACCCACAGGACTTTACAAGAACCAGCATAGCAGCATAGGGAAAGAGCAGATATTCATAAGTCCTATTGTATAATAATTTTGAGGGTATTATTCCTAATGAAGCTGTACTGTATTACTTGAATACTAAAACCACGTGCATTACTCTGGTTGGATAAAATAACCATCTGGTGTATTTCAGTGTGATTGTTCAGTTTTCAGTTAGGTTAACAATAAATCCTTGTTTCGACATATATATGATGTATTTCATAGAATCATAGAATGGTTAGGGTTGGAAAGGACCTTAAGGTCATCTAGTTCCAACCCCCCTGCCATGGGCAGGGATGCTTCGTACTAAACCATGTCACCAAAGGCTCTGTCCAACCTGGCCTTGAACACGGCCAGAGATGCAGCATTTACCACTTCTTTGGGCAACCTGTTCCAGTGCCTCACCACCCTCACAGTGAAGAACTTCTTCCTTATATCTAACCTGAACTTCCCCTGTTTAAGTTTGAACCAGTTACCCCTTGTCCTATCACTACAGTCCCTGATGAAGAGTCCCTCTCTGGCATCCTTGTAGGCCCCTTGAGATACTGGAAAGCTGCTATGAGGTCTCCACGCAGTCTTCTCTTCTCCAGGCTGAACTGCCCCAACTCTCTCAGCCTGTCTTCATACGGGAGGTGCTCCAGCTCCCTTATCATCCTCGTGGCCCTCCTCTGGACTTGCTCCAACAGCTCCATGTCCTTCTTAAGTTGAGGACACCAGAACTGTACACAGTGCTCCAAGAGGGGTCTCACGAGAGCAGAGTAGAGGGGCAGGATCACCTCCTTTGACCTGCTGGTCACGCTCCTTTTGATGCAGCCAAGGACATGGTTCACTTTCTGGGCTCCAAGCACACGCTGCCAGCCCATTTCATTTCCTTCTGCCCAAGACAAGATTTTGAGTGTAACAATATTTAAGTAATTAATGCAAATTTCTATGGGGTCTTAGCGTATGCAGTTCTGAATGATGCAGCTATGCAGAAACCAAAGTGCCGAATTACCTCCCTAATTGTTTTCTGAGGAAAACTAATAAACAAACAAAACCCTCAAATGTACAGGAGTTCTGCAGAAGTATTGCAGCCTTTTTAAAGTCTCTCCCTTTGTATCAGATTTTTAACAGTATTAGCTGCAGCACTAACTGCTATGGAAACTGTTGCTGCAGTGATATCAGCAGTGGTCAAAATGGTGCTTCAGAAACAGAAATGCAAACACAAGCAGTATTCTGCTACTTGGGGTTTTGTTTTGTTTTACATGCACAAACATGCCATAAAGCTCTGAGACATTTCAGACTAGCAGAAATCAGGATGTTGTAGCCACCAGCCATTAGGGACTTGAACAGTGTTATCATGGCTGCTGCTAAAACCACTTGCAGATCTGCCAGTGGGGGACACCAGTAGCATGGATAGATCAAAACTCACCACGGCCCCTCCATTTTTATGATGGTATCCCAGAGTGTCCTGAATTTTCATTGCATTTGCACTCAGTTACTTTTCCCTCCCTATCTGCTTATGGCATTCTCCAGTGCTAAAGAGCCAGCCCTTGCTTACAACATGGGCACAGCTTGTTTATTGTTTCCATCCTGTAGTGAATAATAGCAAAAAGATCAGAAAGTAGCATCAGTAGTCTGATGGCGGCTTTTATGTTCTAGGTGAGCAATTCAGCCTTTGCCTAGATCTAGAGATCTGGAAACAGGAACTAAGCGTCACAGGAGGATAGGGAGAACTTCTGCCTTTTTTTTTTTTTTTCAGATATTTTATGCCATAATTTCAGTAAATAGTCAGAAGTAAAAACTGTATTAAAAAAAAACAAACAACAAAACCCCAAAAAACCCCCATAAATTTCAACCTGCTCATCGTGACTGACACCAAGAACGTTTGCCATTTGCCCTCTTTTTCTCTAAAGTAGGAACAACTCCAGTGCAACTTCCAGCTGAGGATTTAACACTAAGCAGGAGGCTGCCTGATTTTCAACAGCTGCTCTCTCCTCCCAGTCCTCATGGCAGGAATGGTCATTCTATAACCAGCGAGCCTTAACTTCACAAATTATGCATGAAGGTTGCTCTTGCCATAGCACTGGCAGGAGACAGGACGCTGCAGAAGCTCTGCTTAACATTTCTCAGAAACAGTCTTAACCTGGCACTGGCTCAGAGTGCTTATCTGCACCAGAAGAGGAAGGAAAAATATGAGAAGTTTCAAAACCCTGCGAACAACTAAGCATTGAACAGAAAGCTTGATATGAGGTCTAAGATGTATTGCTGCTGGAGTTTCAGAAAAGCTAGCTATAAGAATCTCACTGGATACTCATTTCGTCTAATTTAGGGCCTCAGCACAGCACATAGCCAGTTAAACTGGGGTTTCTGAAAAAGTCCTAACTGAATTATCACTATTGTATTTCTCTCAAGAAAGGGCAGCTTCAAAAAAGTAATGTCTTACTTCCTTTGGTAAGCAATGGGGAAACAACCCAATTTACAAATATATAGGAATAAAATTTACTTCTGGGACTAGCAAAACTAAATTGAAATACACTTTCCAAATGTTGCAGTTGTCGCAAATTCCATCTGTTCTGCAAGTTAAATCCTGAGCTGGGAATACCATAAAAACCAGAACAGGGTGCAAGCCATCAGAAGCTCATTAAAAGAAGCAATTCTTAAGCACATCTTTTACAAACGCTCTATATTTATGAAGTGGTTTTAAAACAAAGCAAATGCAGATGAGGTGTTCATGACATAGAATCAATCCCCAGCTAATTTGTGCATCAAGAAAACAAAAATAAATGTAAGTCACATCTGAAAAAATAAATACAAGCTAACGATTAGTGTTACCTTTCTGTTAATTTGGTAGAATAAAATCCATTCCATTATTTTCACTGATTTAACACAGTCTATTCCTACATAAGGATTCAGTAGCTGGTTTAGTTTAGTTGGTTTTGAAAGCACGATATATCCTAATGACTGACAGGATGACAAAAGAGGTTTGACCTGACTACCACTTTCATAATGAAGTTTCTCTACTCAAAAAAAAATGTAATTCAAGACTCATACTACTTCTTTTGAAAGGAATCTTCCATACTTTGAGACAGTGACCCCATTAGACATTTTTTTCCCAAGATTAGTCACCACCAAGGACAAAAAGGAAAGAAGCTATTTGAAAGAAATTATTTTCATGTTATAAGATGGTTGTTTTGTCAGAACACAGGACTAGGGGTGCTTCATGAAAATAAAGCAATAGGATTAACTTTTCAAAGCAAAAAACATCTATAAACTGAAAAAAACCAAAACCAAACAACAGAAAACTATTCTTACTTACGGCAGTCTGAATTCTGGTTGTTACTGTAATATATGCTAAAAGACTCTTTGTAAGTAAAGAGATTCCTTTAAAAGTCAAAATGTTTACTAACCATTTAAAGATACATTATAATTTATAGCTGAACTCTCGATAGTAGATTTACGATTAGTTGCAGTCAGTAACTGCTTCTTAGCCTGTAAAAATGATGCAAAACTGATACCTCTCTTAAATAACTAAACCAGTAACTTCTTTGATTATACTAATGTATTCAAGATTATTGCATTTCTGGTATATGTAAGAAATCAATCATCTGCGTATAATTAAATTAATGAAAAATATTAGTAGATACGATCTGCTAAAAATATCTTGAACTGAACTGTATTGGGAAAATATGTGCCATATTTTCCTCCAGCATTTCTTTCATTTGCTTTACTAAGATTAGGTCTACCTGGCTCAAGGATCATCCTTTTAATATCCTATTATATGACTTATTACATTGCTCAAACATCATGGTAGGAATGAGCTACACAAACAAAAAAGTATGTCATTAAATTAGCAACGCATTGAGCAACAGTAAGAATATTTTTACTTAAGAAATTGCATTCTGATACACAGCTATCACAGACACAATGTTAATAAAACCACTGCCTTAAAATTAAACAGTATAGGTAATTACTGAAATGCCAATGTCCTAAAAAAAAAAAAAAAAAAGTTTTTGCACAATGCTACTTCTGAAAACCTTTGCTATGGTTTTGTTCAGTGAGTAGTGGTTCAATATCCATCAAATGGTTTGGTATTTAAGTTCATATCCCAAAAAATTTGCTCACTTCTTACACAGAAAAACTTCCTCTAAATTTAATGGAATTTTGCCTAGCTGAGGAGCCTCAAGATCCCCACGTTAGTGTATTATGCACCATTTGATAAGTGAGAAAGTAATGACACAGAAAATGGTAATAATTTAGTTTGGTCTACTCACTCCTAAATGGTCGAAAATATCTCCCCTTGTAAATTATAACTATCATAAAGCCTGTGTCTTCAAAACTACATTTTGACCAACATTAAAAATCAAAACAAAGCAAAACAAGGTGGCAAATTAATTTTTACTTTAGGCTTGATTTTATGTCGTCTTCTATCATAATGAGTAAATCACAGGTCCTCCAGCCAAAATTGCCATAGCAAAGTATCAGCTGTAAGTTCTCCTTGTCTAAAGAAGCAGTAGCAAAATACTAGCTCAGCCAAAACAAGAGAGATCAATGACGTTGGCACAACTATGTCCACCAGTCAGATGACAGAATAATGCAGCACAGCTCTAACGACAAAAAAAAAATTGTTTATTATGTAAAGTGAAGCTGAACTCTTCTTGTATGCTAATTTTAATAATCTTCATAATGTTAATTTTCAGTATATTTTTATTTCCAAGCTCTGGAAGAATGATATTGATAATGGAATATGTATTAGAAGGCATATAAGAAAGAGTATTGAATAAAAAGATTTGTTTGTTTGTTTGTTTGCTTGTTTTGCTTTCTTTATAACATGTTTGCATAGGTTGCCTAGACGTGACGTCCTGAAAAGACAGCAGTTCCTTAATTGTCTAAGCATTTAGCGTCACAGCTTTTCAGCAAGCATTTAATTTTGCAGTCAGGATACCAAGGAAAAGAGTATTCAATATGCTTCTACATAAGATCTCTGGACAGATCTATTAACTTTCATTCTATTGACTTCAACAGAAAACTGCTTTCCTGTGGTCATTTTGTAAACTTCTTTCCATAAGTAAATCAAACTGGGGCTAAGAAGATGACTGAAGTTTTAATTACCTACTGCTACTGCACAACACATTAGAAAAGATGTACAGAACAATTCTGTATGCTTAGGATGCAAGAGATGAGGGGGTTTTGTTCAAAGCCTATAGTACAAGGATTTGCATTGCACTGATTAAAAAAGAGAAAAGGGAATAGATAATGGGTTTAGAAACATTATAGCAGATTTTTCTTCTTCTCTAGGTATTATACTGGTTTTATCATATGAAGAGTAAAAGAAGATTGAAAAATACTGGCGTTGCCACTACTATTTATTGAATACAGTGATTTAATCACAGATATTTAAACCTAAAATAATGAAACTCTAGTTCATGCAGAAAACTGAAAGGTCTTCTCAGATGGCAGGTCTTCCATAATCCTGCTGATTCCCCCTGCAGTTTTCTTTTGACCACCAGATCTTTAATTCCTTTTTGTGGAATGCAACAGCTTCATCAGGAGGGGTACAGAACACACAATTCAGCCCCATCCCAGACTCATCTACTGCCTGATCATTAGGCCATTCTCCTGGAAAATGGGAACATGGGTTTGAATCTCTTTCTTTGACATATGAACAAACTAAACATTAGGCTAAGGAAAATGACCTGAACATTAGGTCAGGAAATGAGTCAGGACTGAAATCCTGACAGAATGGTAATGCCTTCCAATAGCGCTGAGTAAGGTGCATAAATGTCACAGATATGTAATTTAAGATGTGTTTCTGTGTTCAGTGTTTCCTGTTGGCTAATTCAAAGGCTCCCAGCTCAGTATGCTGCTTTACCTAAATGGTTTTCTGAGACGTTTAACTCTGATATGCATTGTACAGAAAGCCTTTGTATTTTAGTAACATAGATTTAGATAGCGGGTTATGAGTTAGGAACTACGATATCATGCAGCTGTGTCCCATCCCTTTGTGGATCCACAGTCTTACAAAACAATTAAATTCAGTTTTTTCCACTGATATAAACTTGCTCTACTACCTCAAGAGAACTATACCAATTTACACCAGCAAAAGGCTAGCCCTGGTTGCACAATTAATGCATGAGCTAATATCAGTCATAAGAAGCAACCGCAATCTATATATGAACGAGAAACCAAAGTGATTAATGTCTGAAAATTGACATGAGAACCTCAATTTCTACCCAGACAACCCTAAGTAAAAAGAAAAGTGAACACCAGTTTGATGGTATGGTTCTCTTCTAGATCTGCAATTTGTACATGACACAACTAAGACCTGATGAGTGATTTGCACAGATTACCTGTTAGCCGAAAGGAAAGAGGCATTCTGTGAGAACTGCCCAGTTGGTAGCTGTCCTATTACAGAAAGACAAGTGATTTGATTGTGATACACAACGCAAGTAAGTGCTCTGTTCTCATTAAAAATGAACATGCTGTGGGAGACTTCTACCACATACTCTACAGATACCCACTGTGAAAAGCTAAGCTATAATGAATATGTAATTTGGATACGTCTTTTATGGAAAAATCCAATGAACCCAAAATGACACTTGGGAAGAACCCTTAAGGTTAGATATAGTTTTCTTTGCCTGTTCTACCTACAGTTTTAAATGAGGTGACTTGTTATCTCTGAGCTATAACACCTTTCCTTTCAAATATTTACTGGATTGCCATGTCAGGCTGTGCTATGTACCATAACAGGATAGTACCATAACAGGATAGACAAACTATCAGTTACATATTATAGATGGAGTTCTAGCTCTGTCACAAGAAAATTGCAGTCCATGTACACATCATGTAACGCACATGGGTATTTCTGTGGAACATTTTTCATTTATCCTTGGCTATCTTGTCTAAAGTCTGCCCACTGCTTGTAGGGAGGTCTGATATTCAGATCATCTGGACAGATCCTGCAAATACATCCTTTTAGGGAAAACAGTAGCACCGACACAGAATTTCTTCTTTTTCTCCCATCTGGGAACTCCAATGTTCTAACATACAACCAAAATAACTTAAAAAACCCCAAACAAACGAACAAATAAACCAAAACAAAACACCACACTTCAACTAAAAGTGCCGAAATGGACAATATTTACTGCTTATAAAATGACAGACTTTAAATATTGCGACCAAGCTTTCAAGGTGAAATTATTATCATTTAACACTTCCAGTATTAAAAATGGTCATAAATTTAGACTTTATTCTGTGAAATAGAGCATTATAAATGCCTTACAACTACACAATGATTTTTACATGTCCCTCTGAGATGTCTGCAGTTGCAGGTTTGAAAACTAAGCCATCTGAAGCATTAGAGAGTAATAATGCACAACAAATAATATGTTGATGGTTTTTTGTTTGGTTGTTGATTTTTTGTTATATTTTGGTTTTTTTTTTAACAATCCTATGTGTAAGTATCATACATAAAATATATAGAGTGGGAGAAGTACTAGCATTTGTAGGTCTGCCAGAGTTGCATATAGCTTCCTTGGTCATCAGTTCTGTAGCCACTTCCAGTACATTATACAGACCCAACAAACCTGCTTCTCTGATGAAATGCACACATGTATCTACAAAGTTGCATAAAATTTGAAACACAGTATAAGGTTTGAGTTTAGAGAAAAAGGTAACATGCTGTGATGCTCTCACATTTTTCCAGGATTAACAGCATTAATTTTCACTTCTCAAATAGTCAGAAAAAAGAATCCCTCATATTTTCTAACAGTATTTTTGGACAGTGCTGAAATGGAGTCAATTAAAATCTTCTGATACTCTCATCAATAACTCTGCTACACTTCAGACTAAATAATTTACAAGGAAAGTAAAAGTTATTAAAGGAGCCAGATTGTCCCTTTCATAGAGCATAAAGCAAAAGGCAAAAGCAGAAAAAATCAGAGACAGAACTAACCAGACGCGCTAAGAAAAAATAAGTTTTGCTCTTCATTCAGTGGATATATCTGCATTTGGAAAGTTAACAGGCTGTGCCATAAACTCAGTTCACTGCATTTAATTGTTTTTAAACAGCCCAAAAGGACCTACACATAGCAGGACATGAAGGTATTGGAAGACCCATGGATTTGGGCACAAAAGCCACTATGAAAGCCCCTATTTGGGCAAAGAAATTTTCTAATCTGTTCTGATTTGGTGCATGGATGTGTTTTATTTCCTTATGAATTGAAAAATACAGAATACAGTTCTATAAACTTTGTAGCAAGTTCTAACTCATAGAAAGGCTTATCAATGGTGGGGTGTTGGCAGGGGTCTTATTCTGCCCATTCTCTACTGTGTAACAGTGTTGGACTTTTGCTTCCGAGTCAGGTACTACTTCTTCAGACCTAATAGTCCCAATTCATCTCAGCCCCGGTCTTTAACAATCATTTAGCTGAAGAAAATATTTATTCCAAATCCAAGGAAAATTATTTAGCATTTTTGTTTGTTGTGTTGCTGTCAAGATGATTTCAAACATTATACCAAACCACAAACACGTATGAAGTGTTACATGATGTCTGGTCAAACTTCATTGGTTAAACACTACTAATTTTACGTATCTGGAATCCAGCCAATCCTCAAGCAATTGCAAGTGGGAAGGGAATAACAGGTCATCTCTTTTTCCAAGGCCTCTGCAAATGCAATGCAGAATTGCAGCAGTCCTAGCCAGCACTCAAGGGAGTATACAGATTGCTGCCAAGTTCTCTACTCAAGAGCAAAACACAAACCAGGAACAATAAAGAAACATGAAACAATATCCCTTCCATGTCCTTGCACTGATAGCCACTGGCCTGCCATGCTCAAGATCACTGCTACATGCCTCCCTTTTCAAGGGATGTCACGCCACTACCAGGTAAAATGTCTTCTAGCATCTCAACAGAAGCAGCACTGTAAATTTAGCTCATAATGATCTATGAGAGTCCTTCCAAAAGAAAATACTAGTTTTATGCTGGGAAGAACTTTTAAAAGCTTCTAAGTTCAAACCTGAAAAGTGTATTCGTCACCAAGGTGTCTCAGTCCCACTGAAGGGCACGTGGACCTAGCTAATTAGAAATGTATCTAGTATGAGTATCTTTAACATTATCTCCATCACTTCACACATAAAAAGGAACAGTACTTTGCTTCCTTCAAATTAAAAATTGACATTAAAATTACTTAAGAGTCCATAGGTAACTTAGGTGCTGCTTATAAATCGCTAACTGAAAATAATCTCATGCTCTCATTCTTACCTTTATATTTGAAATACATACACATCACAGAAAAAATCAAATGTATAAACCAAACGAGAAGTATCACTAGTTTGACTAACAATAAGGCGTTGGTAATTGCCATTAGTGCTCCTTGCAGAGGATCAACAGTGTTGCTAGACACTGTGTAAATATAAGCTCAACCAGTTACTTCACAATTTTTTGACAATTTAACCTGTTATCTAGAGGTTAAGTCCAGTGTTCTTCATTAAGGAACTTGTTATGAATATTTTATATTTATATTAACTTCTGCAAAACTGTATTTCTTGGGTTTTATATTCTCAGGATGTATTTCATATCCTTGGACACTAGTACTATGAGCTGCATAAAAAATTCTATTTACTGTTATAGGTTTAATATGCTCAGCTACTTTACATGAGACATACGATATTAGAATCTAGAGGTCAGAAAACTTTGATTAAGATGAATAATAGAAAAAAGGTTTGATAGGATATTATTTTACCTCAGTGTATAATTTGCAAGTGTATAAGATCTCATCATCCATATAACTGAAGTTATTTTTAACCAGGAAGATCAAGGATTAATCTCTGATAGTCTTTCATCACATAAGCTTTTATCATATGTTAATAATATAACTTTTATGTAATGCTAGATGTTGCAACTCATCAAACAGTAAAAAGATTAAAGTAAGAAAAAGGAAACATATGTAGGCCAGGCTGAAAAAAATATAGATGGAAATAATTAGAAACTAGAAAAATAAACAGACACAAAATGCTAGGAACAAACAAATGGCATTAAAAAAAATTTAACAGAAACATGAAAATCTGTCACATACAAAATTAGAATACCCCTGGAGAGCACACATTCTTATTGACTGCATAACAAAACAATCATTCTAATTATTGGTTGAGGAGGTCCTCTTACATTGGTTGGCAAATGTACAAAATTATCCTTTCGAAAAAACCCCAACCTGTTATAAGCATGATTCATTAACAAGTGCAACACAACATTATGCCCCTTAGGAGAAAAGGCTTTGTAAATTCCTAAACTGTTGAAGATAATGGAAGCTTTCAAATGAAGAAAAAAAAATAATTAGTATACAGTACAAATGTGATGTTTAAATATCAGATGTGATGTGGAAACTACAATGTATTTGAAGTACCACTTAATCATACACTTGTCTTGAAGCTAATCAGTTAAAATAATGATCTAATTTTATAACATCAAATAAATTCTGGTGTAACAATTTCATATATATTTGTTATCGAAACACTAAATATAAGGACGAAAGTACAGCTAATGGGAACGCATTGTGAATTTCAGAGTACCACAGTGAATGCAAACTGTGCGAGTCTACAAAAGGTTTTTCTCATTCCAAAAGGAGCAGGTTTCTGTCCCTGCCTGTCAATGAGCTGCAGCTGTCAACCGGAGAGAGCCCTTATCTTAATTCTTTTTTCCTGAAGATGGCGATCAAAAGAGAAGATGTAGCCTCCTATTGTGAATTACAAACATGCTGCCTTGTATTTCTGCAGTTCCCCTGCTGTCTGGAGACTATCATGGCACTACAACATCTCCTAATGTTTGATACTCTACTTAACCCCCAGCTACTTGAGAGAACAAATACAGAAGAAGGAACAAACACTCTCTTTGCAGCCTCACACCATCATGGTTTGTCACATTAGGAGTGTGAAATCATAGCAGGGAAAAGGGTGAGACTTTGCAAAGGACCCAAAAGAGGAACACGTGGCTGTACAAGTCGAGAGCTTGCACGCATTTGGCACATTCAGCTGCTTAAAACACATCATGCTGCTCATCTTGAGCACTGACAGAGGACGATGATAATGTGGCAGGTAGTATCTTTCTGTCTGCTTGCTTTTGTGAGTGGACAGTGGCATGCTCTGCCTTAGTAAACCAATTCTCAGGAACTGAAGGGATAGAGGGAGAAGCAGGAAAAGCATGACCACCACTTTGAAAGTGATGTGAGATGATCTGCCAATAACGGGTGACAGCATGTCTAACAGCTCAGTATTTCCTTGGAATAAAGTATTGCAGAGTAGGGTAAACTCTCTGGCACACAGGCAAATATCCCTTTAGTCCAGTAATCTGATTCTGTACTAAAGAATGTCAGAAGCTCCCACTACTTACATCTTCCTGCTCCCCTTCAGCCAGCAGTTAGCTGAAGTTCTAAAGCTTAAAGGCTTACATCTGATGTTTTTCAGTTTAACATAACTCTGAAACCTCTCATTTCCTACAGAAGTAACCCTTACTATGAACTACAGTTTTGGATTTTTTCTACTCTGTGCAGATACAGTTCATTTAGAATGCAACAAACTAAAACAGCTTTTCCATTTACTCCTCCCAACCTGCATTAACATGTGTCTATTAACTGTCAAAATACTTATTCAACTAGTTTTGTTTCCCACTGAAGTTCCTCACTATTCTCTCTACCTGACTAAACCAAACTATTACATCACCTGTGCCTGGAAAGGTACTGCAGCTCGTATATAATTATATGTATTATATATGTAATGCCTTGATTACCAGAATTCAAGCCTCCAAGCACAGACTAAACATTTTCACAAGTTGGTAGACAGAGAATAACATTCCTCTTTATTCAATCTAATATTACAGAGAGTATGTTTACATGTTGAGCTAGAAGGTACACTCTTTAAGCTTTCTGAGTAATTATTGCTTCTTTGCTTCCCAAAGCCTTTAATTCCCCTTTTTCTCCTTGTTAAGTTAAAAAACCCCTCCATAGCACAGGCTCACCATCACCCTCACACGCCTGCACAATGTCTTTCCTTTCTCAACAGCAATTACTTCCAAACTTTCCCATTGACCTTTTACTAAACTTTAGCTGGGGTACTAAATTTTAGTACCCCAACTCCCAACATAGCAGTATCTTCCCCTGACTTCTGGCAGCACAAGAGTTCCTACACTCACAGGGTTTGTATCACACAATTAGTTGCTGTGGCCATGTATGGAGTCAAAGGAAATTCATAGCAATAGAGTTCCAGCAGACCAAATATCCTATCCGGTGCCTATTCGGATAAACCGATTTTCTCATGCCAGGCACACAGGGAGTCCTTGTCGCTAAATGACAGTAACTGGTATAGGTGCTCTCTCTCTCCTGCCTAGAGGCAGCACTTAATTCATCCATCTTGTTCCTATCCTGACTAGTTCCATAATAAATTAGTCTCATCTGTATTCTTCATTCAGTGGTTCAATAGCTGATGAGTTGAGATTTACAAGGTGGGTTTAGAGGGGAACAAGAAAAGTCTCCTCTTTTATAAGACACCTTCTGTTCAATTTTTTACATTTTGTTTAAGCTTCCTATGCTTATTAAGGAATCCAAAGCTGACAAATACATTTGGAGAGTCTCCTGAAGTCAGGTGATCACACAAGGTTATCAACAGATTTGTTCATTCTCTTCTCCTGATCTTTGACAAATAGGTTGATGTCAAAGCATTATAAAGCCCACTACTCACTTTTTCTTCTTTACCCTCCCTTTTCCTGTTCACCTACTTTTCAACAGATCGGTCTTTGCTCCTCACCTCACATCAGGGAAGTTGAAATTCTACAGTTCTTATGTAGCACATAAAGAAAAGAAAAGAAAGTTCTATATCAGCTAAAGGAGAAAATGTAAATCTGGTTTCTCTGATTTTATTCTACAATTTAGGCAGCATAGCTTGCAGTCACATTAACACAGCTAACCTCAGCAATGCCATGATGGTAATTGTGTTTAAACGGACTCACTGGATACCTTAATGTATCCATCTTCAGGAAAAACCCTAAGACTTCACCTGTTTTAAAAGGCAACTTATGCTAAGGATAATAGGTAGTTAGGATTAGAGATCTCACAAGCTATTCACTATTACTCATTTCATAATAGCAAGAATCCTTTTTTTCCCCCAGAAAACAGCAGGGGTGACCAATGTATATCCTGATTTGCTCTAGGCACAGTAATTACCTTGTAGATTACTCTTAACTCAAATCTATTTTCTCAGTTTTCTAAGAGTACGCTCAATCTCATTCCCAAATAAAACACTGTACCTACTCGGAAAGCAAAATTCAGAGGGAAAGCAAGCAAATGATGAATTAGCCAATACTTCTGGAGAGACAGGAGAATGCACAACTGCCATCAAAGGTAATGGGAGCATTTGACTCCCCTTAGGATTTTGGGTCTTAGCTATGAAAGCCTTTTAGCTAGGATTTCTCTCAGTGAAAAGATGCAAATCTGATTATAAACAGTGTCTGTTACAAAGGAAAGGTAACGTCAGTTAATGGAGACACTGTCAGTAAGCTTACGGTGCTGTTAACATTTCTGGTTTTATTTGGCTTTGGTTTTGTGGGGTTTTTTTTCCCTGCCATGCTCCTCCGAACTATTTACTTCTTTGGTAGACGCTTCTGTTGTTGTGATAAAATCTAAAAGTATATAAGTCAGCTAACTATGGCCTGTTCCTGTTTTCTCTTTCAAAGCTAGCAGACACACACTAGCACAAATTGCCAGGAATATCACAAAAGCCACTCAATTTCTGGCATGGATTCAAGTCTCTTTCTTACATCCATTTGCACTTCTACAAAAATTCAGAAGACTCTCTGCAACTCCGCAGTTACCTTTACAGAAATACTAATACTAAAATACCACCTTCTGCTACTTTGTCACTACTGCTAATAGGGATAAAAAGTCCCCCAATTAAACACAGCTTTCTAATTAAGGCCATGGTATTATTAACTGCTGCACTGCTCTTCCACAAGAGAAAAATAGAGGATTAAAAATTATCCTACAATAGCCTATGGGTAGTCTAAAGCTCATAAAAGGAAGAAAATAACAGTACAAAAAAAAAAAAAAGAAAGGTTAATCTCTCACGTAACTGCATTTTGTTCTGTAAAGAGGCTACTATTAAAAAGTCAGTGTCTATGAACCATTATCCCACTCCAGCATCTGAAATATTACTGTTATCCCTTTTTTTTCCTAATAAAAGTGCAAAAAGTTCCTAATTTTTAGAGAAGCTAAAATATCACATTTGCTTTAAAGCTTAGTCTGTGTGAGACTGGCCTGTTTTCTTTGATGAATGGAAATTACTGACATCACCTAAATTAATCTTAGAACAGACCGAATAGTCAAAACCATGCATTTCATTATTGAACTTTTTTTTTGTATGATTGTACCTCATCAAATTAGGTTACATAACTAACATTCTTACCACTCCCCAGATCTTCCATTACTTTCTCTACAATCCTTTCATCTCCTGAAAGGATTTTCAAGTAAAACTTACTGACAGTGCAATTTTGCTATTGACTTTTGTGCTTTTAGAGAAAATTAAACTGCACTGAAACCTCCCTACTGCAGATGTTTTATTCCGATACCTCGCAATTTATAAAAATTATTAGGTATAGTAGATAAAATAGTTCACAGTACTCTGAAATCTTCATACATTTTGTTACTTTCTAATAATTTATAGATTTCTCGGTGAGGTTTCTAAATACACATGAAAGTATGGAAATAGCTTAATTTCTGATTTCCATTTTGGATGAGTTAGAAGCTTCTTAAGAGACAAAATGGCTTCTATGAAAATCATACCTTTTGTCTCTATTGCTCTGATAAACAAGCAAGGCAGAAATACCTAATTGTCCTCCAAAACAACTTTCTCTAGTCTAGAATAACAGTTTTCTTTGATGACCAGTACTGAGAATTGAGTAACAATTAGGGACAGCCTAACTTGCAGTGATAGATGAGGTTTCAGCCTGCATTTTCTTGGGGTCTCTGAGATGTTCAGCTGTCATATCCTGAACCCCAGTGGTTTACAGCAGTGGTTCAGTTTAAAATACCATGATGGAAGCTGTGACAGTTCCTCAGCTGACTGACAGACAGCCCAGTATCTGTGCAGTGCAGGTGGTGAAAAGAGATGGAAGCAGCAACATCAACATCCATTAAGCTGTCCCCAGTTGTCATTCAGATCCTTAAGCAACTTCTCAGCTGTCTGGATCATCCTGCATGATATAGCAAGCATATACCTACCAATTCTAATATTTATCCCAGGAGAATATAAAAGAGCTTTTAAGCAGCCCCTCATCTAAAGTGCTGCTAGTTTCCCAGAAATTAAAATCAGTAGTGGGGAGCAGTGATAATCTGCTGCAGAATCAGGGAGCCAGGAAAGTGACAGAAGTGAGAGCAGCAGAAGGTCAAAAGCTCCACTAAGACACAGCTCCACACACCAAGCTACTGAAATGTAGCTCCGCTGCATATATTAAGAGGTTTCACTCATGAATGCAGGGCTGAGTATATCTCATGATAGCACTTTTGGTAGTTCTAGTAATATGAAGAATTGACTGAAATTCTCTTTTATAGATATAAACAAGGGAGGGAATGTGAATTTTGGTATTAGGAAGAGGTGTATGTTAGTTATTAATCCGTTCACAGATAAAACAAAAAAGACCTGAATGAGCAATGAAATTGAGGCATCTCCCTTCTAATATTTTCCTGTTCGGATCCAAAACAGTGCCAGTTCTTAAAATGTTAATACATTTCCCTAGCTGTTGAAAAGATACTCAAATAAGGTAAACTGCACTGAAATGGTATTTTTGTGTTTCAATGATTTTTTTTACATTTGTTGTTGCAAAGCAGTGCCACTCAACCTCAACAGCATTTTACCAATCAGTCAGCTGTCTCAGTTCCACAACCTTGTCCCAGCCCAGTTCTACCATAGACAGTTTTGGTGAGCTGCTGACATGCTGGTGAACTCATCTCAGGAAGAGACAGACACCCCTAGATAGAGCACAAACCACCAAAACTTTGACCTCTTCCACTTGTTTTCTCATTTTTTTACATCACTTTTTCTATGTATGAGTTCTTGGAACACTGACAGGGTTTTATTTGTTGTTGACAGTGGGTTTTTTTAATTAACAGAAAAGTCAATTGAATTTATGAAACTCTAAAAATCTGAGGAGTTTATTTCTGAAATTTCCTTATTTTAATAAATTAATAATTCACTTGGCATAAAACCTTCAACATCCTTTACACACTACTAAATAACAACAATTAGACTCTAATATTATTTTCATCAAGTAGGTTGAAAAGACTACAGTTACTGAAGGATGTTTTCAGTCCTCCCTTTTTACAAATTCAATGGAGTGGTCTGCAAGCATCATTATCAATGCTGCAAAAAATGAATTTGTTATAATTAGACATTCATGAAGAAAAGAGAAAATATCAGCAACTTTAAGAACTGGTTATGTTATCTAAAAATCGTGGGTGAGCCATAGGAAAAAGTATTTGTTCCCTCATTTTTTACCTGGTGGCAAATGAAAGCCATTATATTCACATTTTTACCTGGCTAAATTCTTCAGAGCTTTTTTTTTCCTGAGATATGTTATGATCCATATATATTTGGACTGACTTGGTCAGACATCTTTAACCATGTGCAAAAAAATTGGCAAGCAGGATCCATACAGCTTGAAAATGTAGCATAATTATTTATTGCCTAACAGAAACAAAAGATAGCTCAGATTTAATAAGCTATCAAGCTAGGCATCAATATACTCACCACACCTAATATAACACCTTAAGAGTATTTGCTGGCATGGCAGCCATCAGTTGGAGTCAAAAAGTCTTGTCTCTGCTGATCTGAGACAAATCCTCGATATTGCTCCATTGCATCATCTACCCCATCCAGTCCACAACACAGATATTAACTGGTGATCAGACTGATGATGCAACCGCCTGTTTTTTTTTTCACTATTGCTGACACAGAGGCCTGTGACAGCAGTGAATTGTAAATTTACTAATCCAGCTATAATTAATATTCGTTTGTCTTGGTTCTGAATATGAGTATACAAAAACAGTGCAGCAGTGGTATGTAGGTAACTTGTGATTGCATAGCCAGAGAGTGTGTGAGCAGTGTCATCATCAGAGAGGAAAGAGAAAAAAGGTAGGAGTAGCTGCAAGTAGGAGGCATCCAAGTAACAATGTTGCTAGAGAGGGCAAAATAAGCACAAGGGATTGTAAATAGCAGGGTATGTTCCCATACATACAAGGAGGATGACTGACAAGACCAAAAAAAATCTCAAGATAAGCAGTAATAGGAGCAGAGGAGACCACCCTTTCAGGAGGAGGGCAATAGCATAAAAATATCAGGTTCAGGCAAGGAAAATCAGAGGAGAAAGCAGAAAAGCTCACTTCAGTTCTGACTCTTCTTGTCAATGAGCTCTCAAGACTGCACTCCTGGGCCTATGTGACTAACCAAGGACCATAGACTAACTCTAATTAAACAGTTTCAGCTCCATGGTATCGTATATTCAAAGATAAATTAGAATACAAGTGTTAAAAGACTAACAGTTTGGTATACACAGTGATAAGATGGGTTTAATATTATGTAAGAATTCACCATTAGTAAGAAGTTGCTAATGAATTAAAGTCCAGTTTTACAACTGAAAGCTGTCGTGATTTGTTGCTCTTCTGAGTGCTCCCATCAGTGATCTCTAATATATATGTATACATATATTCAGTTGCAACACCATGTTGGTGTTTTCGCTCCTGAACCCTTGAACTTCTAAGAACCCCCATCAAAAAAATCCTGCCTCCAACCATAATTCTGTGTTATCTTTCTGTAAGTTGCTAATAGTGAAACTCAATTTAGGTATTTCCATTGTCAGCATTGTTAACTATTCCTATCTAAAAAGATGTACAGTGGTGATAAAGACTTTAAGTTAAACAGCTTTGTATTTGGTATCACAAGCAGGAGCACTTAAAACCAGCAATATTTTCCTTTCCTTCAACTCCTCTAGCTCAGCTTTTCCTATGTATAAAGAAATCAAACCGAAACAGCTTATTTGAATAAACAAGCACAATCACAGCTCCATCATAACCATGCCCGCAAATACCAATGGAGCAAATAATCATGTTTGATTATATTCGGAATATCTATGCAACGTGCTAAAAGAAGCTTTTGTGACAAGTGTAAGAAAAAATGTATTTTGTGAGCAGGGGTGCAAACCCATCACACTTTTTGTTTTCCAGCTTCACTTTTGTTCACAGTACTCAGTTAACTGTTTTATACTCATTATATTCAGATGAACAGGTTCTGAAAAGGATTTGCTCTGTTCCCAATTTGCTACTTGACATATGTGGTTGGTTATCTAAGGTCTTGTCTGTACAGATGGATGCAGACAGAATACCATTCACGCTCCATACAGTCAAACATAAGCCTGTTTTGCGCCAGAAGTAATTTAGTCACATTAGAAAACTGCCACATTCCAATAAAGGGGCTTTACAAAGTGGCACAGAAATTCACTAATGCGGTCACACAGTTTTTGGATCAGAGCTGGCTCATCTCCAGAGAGCTCAGAGCGTAAGCAGAGGAGCTCAGTTGCCGCTCGTTTATGTGGATGTGCTTCAAGTCATATGGAATTGTTTCTCCTCTTTGACAGTAAAATTCTGATATTTTCACCAGAGAGCAATCAGGGTACAATATAGTTCAGACTATATTATTATATTGTATACTATCATACTTTTTTACAAATTTGTATGTTGTTCTACATGCTGTTTATTTCACCACACTAACTGTAAGAGTGAGGAAATTAGGTACCTTTTAAAGTGTTTGCCAACAATTAGGAATGCCAAAGAATTAGGAATAATTAGGAATGCCAAATCTTAGCCAGGTCTCTGTATGCTGGTTAAGTACCCTAGGCTGAAGAAAGGAGAAAGCCAGGGCCTGTAGTGACAGGACAAGGGACAACAGTTTTACACTGAAAGTAAATTTACATTGGATATAAGGAAGAATTTTTTTATGATGTGCATGTAGGACACTGGAGCAGGTTGTCCAGAGAAGTTGTGGATGCCCCATCACTGGAAGTGTTCAAGGTCAGGTTCTATGGGGTTTTGGTCAAATTGATCTAGAGAAAGATGTCCCTGCCCACAGCAGGGGAGGGGATGGATTAGATGATCTTGAAAGGTTCCTTCCAACCAGAATCCTTCTATGATTCTGTGATTCTGTGATTCTATAAATTAGCTGAAGAAAGAAAAAGGTCCAGATAAACGTAACATATGGTAAAATGGATGCAAAACTTGATGGGAAAAGTACTCAAAGGATTAGAGGATCATTTTCAGAATAGAAGCATTTATTAAGCAGAATTCTGCAGGGTCCTGTCTGGGCTCTGGTTCTATGCATATTTTTAATAACAGTGGATAACAATACTCTAAAAATTACATGCAGTAATTCTGAGCTGATAGAAAACAATGAGAATTCATTTTTCTTGAGGTGAGTAAGGGCAAGTACAGTGTTCTTTGTTTAAGCAATAGCTACACAGACATTGGAAGAACAACTTACTAGGTAGCACTATTACAAGAGAAAATCTGGAGGCCATATTGGAATCCTAACAAACCCAGACTTAGTAATACCTAGTATTTCTCTGAAAGCTAAATGTTATAGCTGTCATCTGTGTCATCTGTGAGACATGAGGAATAATCTGTTTGAACTAACAGCTAGTTTAAGTTCTGCATCTTGCTTTGAGAATTGCTCTTGCAGAAAGTTGTTCACTTGGAGGCAATCCAGAAGAAAAAACCCCAGGAATTATAAAGATGGAAATGCCGAAGAAATTGGACATAATTTGCCTATAAAAAGGAAGAGTTATGGATGTAAGGTTTTATTAAAAATGTTTTTGCAAGGTTCTGTCCAGGGTGATCCCAGTCTTCAATTACATGAAAGATATCTACCAAGAAGAAGGGAGTATTTCTTTTTTTTTTATATCCAAAATTATTAATAAAAGAACTGGTTAACAAGAAACATCTGTCAGAAAGAAAAAAAAAAAAAGAAAACAAAGAAAAAGCTTTTGTTAAGGACAGCTAGTAAGCTTGCCTTGGGTGGCTGAGAAATCTGAGTTCCTGGCAGTATCTAAGAACAGGTTAGATGTACACATCTCAGCAATGATTTAGATATAATTCATTTTTTTCTGGGGGGAAGGAGGAAACACAGAGACTTCCCAAGCTCTTTTCTTAATCAAAGACAGTTTTAGAGAATCCAGTTTAAATCAACTCACTCAGTGAAAGCACTTCAGGTGTTACAGTATGAAGTACTAAACCTGAGATGTGGAAGATATTCTATCTTGTGTAAAAAAAACCAACTGTAGGTGTGCTTCTTCCATTCAAAGTCAGTTTAATGCAAAAAGTTTATTGCCCTGTAGTACAGCCAGATCTTAACAATGTATAATGATAACTGCTAAGTCAAAACTGCAAACATGACCATTTGAGAAAATAAGTATAGACAGTTTGTTCTGATATGCCATGAACACCTCTCTCCCATGACCTCCATGAAATGCAAGTATTAATTACGATGGAGGGGGTAAAATTTTTCATCCCATAACATGCCTGGATACACTGTTTAGAAAACAACCAACAAATAAAAATGCGAATTTAGAACAACATTGTAATACACCTGCTATTTTCTGCCCTTACTCTGTGGTCTATAAACTGTATCTAAGAGATCTCAGACAGTCAATTGATTGATTCAAACTTTATGATAAATTTCACTCAATATAATGGAATCATAATCCAAATGCAGAGCATTTTGTAGACAAGGAACCAACCCAAAACTAAAAACTTTTATATAATTTTTTTTACAACTTTTACATGAGGACAAGAAGGACCTAAACATCCCCAGATTTTCCATGAAAGACAGACAATATAGAATTTATTACATTTCATTGTAGTACTCCTGGAAAATATGGGAAACTACATTCACATCCCTAAATTGCTACTATTTTTCACCATAAGCAAATCACCCAATTGTTGGACTACAGTGCTACTGTCTTTCCCCTACAAGTAATCTCTGTTTATAAAAGAAAATATTCTTAACAGCAAAAAATGAAAGGAACTTACCCAAAATCTAATGTTTTTTGGAGAGGGCAGATTAAAGCACATGTCCTTGAACATCTCAGTTGCATTTCCTGACTATTTACTACATCTCATTCTTTCTTTGTCCAGTTCCAAAGAGAAATTCAACCCTTATGACAGAAACTTATACAGTCTTCAAAACTTCCCATTTAAATCTTTCAAGGAAGTATTTTCTTGAAAAGTATCTAACCATCTAAACATTCTCATGTGAAACTCCTTGAGATAAATGCCTTTACTGTTATAAAATAAGGGATAGGCATGTTTAAAAAAAAAAAAAAAACCCACACAAAAAACCCCCACATAAAATCTGGTCAAAAGTTTTGGGTTATTTTAGAAATCTACTGAACACTGAAACGTGTCACCATGTATAGAATGACAAGGAATTACTAGGGGAGTTCTACAGGTGCGAGAGTAGAGATATCAATGTTGCTTTTACAAGGACCAAGTTTATGCAGTTATTTTTTTAATACAGACACAAAGCTGAAGATACCGACAGTCTAAGTTTAAAAAATTGGTATTTTGAATAAAGTAAGACATAGTGCAATTTACTTCAACCAGATTCAAGGTTAGCTAAAGATTTTCTTCTGCTACTGCTTATTTAGAAGTCAGAGTCAGATATATGGAATGACAGCCATGAAAATTCATATATCTCAGGATTTTCAAAGACAAGTTGCACAAACATAGAAATGAAGACTTAGATTGTGAAACGAAAATACACTTGTCTTCTACACAGATACTGTGATTCACACATTCTTGGATTTGAGTTTTAAAGGATTTGGTTGAACTGATCTGATTTTATTTTTGAACAGTTTTTAAATTCTTCTGTCAAAAAAAGGCACAGAAGAAATGACATGTTAGTTATGCGAGCAATCACTAATGGGCAAATGGCTCAAAAAAATGATTAAAAGATAATAAAAATCATAACACAATATTTACAAAAGAACACATTTTAAAAAATCCTGATTGGATCATAAGTTTGCATTGAAAAGGGTGGGTTAAATTTATCCATTAATTTGCTCATTAAAAATATTCCCTGCATTGTGCTAATAAATATTATCTGTAAGAAATTAAATTGTATTATTGGTACCTCAGTGTATTAAATCCCACTATCATTGTCTTCACTGGGAAGAAAAACAGGAATGAGCAGTTTACAACAGGATTGGGATTTATTAAAAAAATGATTATATAATACTTCTAGAGGATGCAAAACCTTTCAGAATAAAAAATGTGAATCATGAGTTGCTATGAATTTTAACATAAATTGTTTATGAATCAATCAAATGATGGCATAAGATGCTTGTTCAGCAACAGCTTTGATAAAAACTCTATCCAGAAATAAAATATCCAGGCAGACAACATTATGTAAGCTTACAGCCTGTGCACTCTTCTGATGATTAGTTTTGTATACTTACTGTGTTTTTAATATATGTTCTTCAGTAAAAAGGTTAAGAAATACATCTACACTCTGTTGTATAAAACCTAATGTCACATTTCTGCTTTGTTTCAAAGCCTGCTTTTCTTGGATTGAGTATCATGAACAGCAGCATAGATTGAAACTGGATCTTTTACAGGAGGTGTATATATATATATATTCTAGAGGCTGGAATTGCTATTAAAAATTAATAAATCTACCGATGTTTTTAGATGAAGTTTTTTTATACGTATATACATGATAATATTTGACATCAACTCTTGAGCATGTTAAGGTACAGAAGTCTGTTATTCTATTGGTTTTGTGGATCTGATGGAATCTATAGTGAAAGGCAGAATTTTACTGCAGACAAATCATTGTAGAAATGTAATTCACACTTTTATCTCAAGAGCCTAAGGTAGGATATACCTGAGATTACATCAACAATGCAGAAGTGGAATTCTAGTTACAAACGATCACCGATACACCGAAAAAAAAAAAAGAACCTGTTATTGAATGATGTGTAATTCTTGAAAGAACACATCTATTGCTTTTTCTCTAAGATAAGGTTGGATTTTTGTTTATTTCTTTCCATACACCTAAGTTCTGTATTCACTTGAGCTATAGAAGAATAAACAAAGAACAAAAAATGCAAGATAACTTGTCTTGTGCAAACCAAGAATATGTACAAAACACTGTTTCAACATTTCTCTACTGGTTTAATCAGCTATGTATGTAAATGTGGTACTCAATATAAAGCATAATTCTCTTTGGAAAGAGATGCAATGGCATCTGCTAAAAAGATGAGATCTGGCATTTATCTGTAGCAAAGATTTCAGAAAGATCTATTTTCTCTTAAATTAAGAAATTTCTATATGGTTCGTCTGTACAGAACACAGCATGCTGAAAAAAAAAAAAGAAAAAAAAAGAAATTTCCTTGACATTTTGTAAACTGTAACACATTCCTCTAGGCACAAAGTTCATTTTTATGTCTCCCCAGCAAACTACTGTGCAAAAGATTCCAGATTTTTTGAAAGAAAACCAGTATTTTTTGTTTATTTCTTGTGTATGAGAAGAGCTGAAAAATATGCGGGTCCTTTGAAAGATGTACTGTAAATATAACAGACAAGATAAAATTTTCTGTAGAAAGAAGCTCTCTGTGTGCTTACAATACCAAAGCAGATTATTTCTAGGCCTCATTCTTACATTGTTTATACTTCTTTCATTTCAAAGGCCACTGCATCCTTATAAATGGCATTTCACATTCCCTCAAGGGGGAAAATACGTATACTTTTTAAAGCCATGTTTTTGTGAACAAACATATAACCTTAATCTATTGTATTTTCTAATAAAGATTTCTTCTTTCTTCAAATATAACCTCACTATGCACCTGTTCATAGGAGTATAGGAAATACCATGCTGAATCTAACAGGGATATATCTAATTTAGTGTCTTCTTAATACTAGAAGTGTCTTGACTAGGATTTAAAATACGTTAAGTGTGGCTTCAAACTAATAAAGCATGCATTACAGTTTCTGAACTTTCATTATGTTAAGAAAGCAAGCCTTTTAGGGTTCAATACAACCCAACTGCCGTATGTCAGAATCTTAAGTTTTCTTCAGCATTGAGTTTTGGAACACATAAGAATATACCTCCTAAAAACACTTTGAAATCTAAGATAAGCCTTATGACGGTAGAAGAAATCCAAGGCAGACAGGCTTTTTCCAAACATCTAAATAGTAATTATTTTGTGCCATAAGAAAAGAATTAAACTCCTCTCTTGTATAACTGGGAATGTTCTCTTTTATTCCCATAGCTGTCTAAGCTTTTTACCAAGATCTCTGTCTCAGTGAATTAATTCTTTGCTTTGGTGTGACATGCTTGGTGTATTTAGCCCTAAGACAATGTAGGGGTGACACAAGAAATCATTGCAGGATTTCCCTCTGGAATATAGTCTTCTCTAGTCTTCAAGGAATCAATCCTGCAATGAGAAATTGAGAAGACAAGAAAAAGTGCTGGAGGCTGACTGAAAGACTGCCTTTACCTTAATAGCATGGAAGAAACTCCTGCAAAAGAAAACTGGATTTCTGTACATCCTGTGACCCCTTAAGAATCCCTCCGGGGTGAAGCATGTCTGCTTCTCAAATGAGAAAACAGTGACCCCTGAAAAGGCTATGTTTGTTTTTCAGGTCCAAAATGTTTTCTGGAGATATTTAGGATAGAATTCACCTTACAACAGAGAATCAGGAAAAACACTATGCACTAGTTAGACATTTCAGTCTTGCTGTAAGCAATGAAATATATAATTCTTGAGCTGTTTTTCTATTCTGAAATAAATGACAGTTTAATACTCAGAAAACTCAATGAACAGAAAGGCTCACCGTGGGGCAGCAGTGATGGTTGGTCCAATTTGCTCTCCCAGGGGCTATTAAATCTTCCTACCCACTCTTAGGTTTGTTTCATTCATAACCACTGGTCCTTCTATCATTCATGAATCAACCTTATCTGTCATTAAAAATACCAAATTAATTTAGGAGCTAAATTCATTGAATCACAGAATGGTTTGGGTTGGAAGGGACCTTAAAGATCAACCCCCTGCCACAGGCAGGGACACCTTCCACTCAACCAGGTCACTCAAAGCCCGTTCAATCTGGCCTTGAACATTGCCAGGGATGAGGCAGCCACAGCTTCTCTGGGCAACCTGTTCCACTGTCTCACCACCCTCACAGTAAAGAATTTCTTCCTAAAGTCTTATCTAAATCTACCCTCTTTCAGATTAAAGCCATTCCCTCTTGTCCTATCACTCCATGCCCTTGTAAAATGTCCCTCTCCAGCTTTCTTGTAGCCCCTTTTAGGTACAGGAAGGCTGCTCTAAGGTCTTCCCAGAGCCCTCTCTTCTCCAGGCTGATCAACCCCAACTCTCTCAGCCTGTCTTCATAGGAGATGTGCTCCAGTGCTCTGGTCCTCTGATCCTCTTTGTGACCCTCATTTGGACTCACTCGAGCAGGTCCACTCCCTTCTCGTGCTGTGGGGCCCCAGAGCTGGATGCAGTGCTTGAGAAGGGGTCTCACGCACTGCTGGTGAGACCCCAGCAGAAAGGGAGAATCACCTCCCTTGACCTGCAGGTCACACTTCTTTTGATGAATGCCAGGATATGGTTGGCTTTCTGGGCCGCAAGGGCACATTGCTGGGTCATGTTAAGCTTCCTGTCGGCTAACAGGTCAGCTAAGTCCTTCTCCTCAGGGCTGCTCTCAATCCACTCTCTGCCCAGCCTGTAGTTGTGCTTGGGATTGCCCTGACGCAGGTGCAGAACCTTGCACTTGGCTTTGTTGAACTTCATGAGGTTTGCACTGGCCAACTCTCAAGCCTGTCAAGGTCCCTCTGGATGGCATCCCTTCCCTCCAGCATGTCCACCACACAGCTTGGTGTCATTGGCAAACTTGCTGAAGGTACAATCAATCTCGCTGTCCATGTTGCCAACAAAGATGTTAAAGAGCACTGACTCCTGAGGAGCACCACTAAATTAGCCTAGTTTGCCTACCACGTCTTAATTATTTCATGTTCAGGAGGACAAAAATTTCCTTTTTTTATTAACATATTTATTTATTAGAATATATAAATCCCTTACTATGAGATCATAGTGTTTTGAATGGAAAAAGCACAGCAAGTATATATATGTGTATATATAATATACACAATGTATATTGTAGTCAACATATATAATGCAATTCATTGTAATATATATTCTGAGTAAGAAGGTGTAACAATAATGCCTCTTTTTAATGGATTGAGAAAAAAAAAGAAAAGGTCTGCATGAAACTTTATCATATATTACATAATTCTATCATTCTATGATTCCATGATTCTAATTTAATATCCTTTTATGCTCATGTTTAGCGCTGTCTCTTCAGGCTTGCATATTCAGGCAATGTGCTTCAGAAAGTGTGGTCTTTGTCTTATAACCCTCCCTTGTAAGTGCTTCAGGCTCCCTGCTAGCATACTAAGAATAATTCATTATATTTATAATTAATTTATTTATATCTAGTGATGATACTTGTGCTTGTGGCTTTGAAAATTCTACTGCACCTAAACAGATGTTGCAGTTAGTTCTGGTATTCACACTCGATTTTCTCTTTTCTTCATTCAACTAATTACTTTTAATTCTGTGTCTTGGAGTTTCCATAAATAAATCTTCTCCTTGACTTGAAAGGGTATTTTAATACTGTTCAAATATTTGGGGATATACTGCTTGCTCTGCCTAGGTATTTTTAATTTAAGATATTTGATTATAGATATATAGGTAGATATAGACATAGATATATAGGTATATAGATACATAGGTATATACATATAGATATATAGATAGAGATATATAGATACAGATATAGATAATTGTTATTGGTTTTAATCTTCTGTCCTGAGTAATTCACTTCAGGGTCTTTATTGTGGCTGCTCTTCTCTGAAATCTGTGATGTACCATGATCTTTTTGGTATAAAAATTAAAGACTTGTAACTATATATCTTGTTCATGAAGAACAACAAATTTAGGTTGAAAGCCACCTTTTCAGTTTGCTTATGCAGTGATCTTTTGCTTTTTTATTTTTTCCCAGTACCCACTAGCATTTGTATTTCTTCCTCTTTTATTGCTGAAGTGCAAGTTTCATCAAATAGATTATTTCCTTTCTTAAATTTCTAGTGAAGATGTAAGTCCAAAAATGAGTTTATGCAAATGTCCGTACCTTGTTGCTATTAATTTAGTGTTTTGTACAGCTGACAGTCCACTTTCAAAAAATGTGTGAAAATCTAAACCAATCTGAATTAAGTTTTGAACGGACATAACCAAAGTCTGAATAAAATCCATACATTCTCATTTAATACTTTCATTTACCCATTTTACAATATAAAAAAATATACATAAGGGGTAAAATTTAGTAGTAGAATAAATTAAATAATACAGAAAATCATGATTATTAACATTTTGTTGTTTCCACATAGTGATATCCTTTCAGCTTGTTTTAATAGCTTTACTAGTCTAGAAATCAGATTCTTAGCACATGAAAGTTATTTTCTTGTTAAAGAAATGATAATTCAATCCTGCGTTATTTACTTACTTTTACAGTGTAAAATGCGTATTTCCTGTAAAGTTGGATTCCTGCATATTCAGATTTCTTACAGATGACCTTATTTCTTGTTTGTCAAGTTCTTCTTACTTTTTAATCATTCTAGAATCGCTCTTAATTTCTTATTCCTAAAAAGAAGCTTTTTAACTCAGCTATTTTAAATAAGATTAATATCATCCCCTTCAGTCTTACCAGTATTTGTTTTTTCCCTATGATGTTGTAAGAAAATCCTTATTATCTTAACCCCTCTGGCTAGCATTAATCTATTTCTTTTTATACTGCCTTATCTTTCCTCTACAAGCTTTAACTTCGAATATTCTTGTCTGGCTGCCTCTTCTCTTTCCCTTTTCCAGAACACTATTCAATAGTGATTCCTTATCTTGTCTTTCAGTGTCAGAAGCTACCAACAGCATCGTACAGCTGTGACATATCATAAGCAAAAGGGAAAGCATGCAAACATGCTCTTACTTCATGTGAGTGAAGTAAAATGCTGTAAGAAACTATTTTTTAAAAATGCTGTAAGAAACCTCTTCGTAACACTGAACCTGACTTGCTAAATACCAAACTGTTTCAAATGTCTATAGGTTAACGCTGACATGGACGTAATTATATTTTGAAAACTTTCCATAGAATTATTTATTAGCTATTCTTCAGATTAACTATTTTGGCCATTCTGCACACTGTCGTATTCTAGATCATTTTACTCTTAATTAGAATACTACTAACTAAATTTAAAGAATAACTATAAAACCATGAACCATTACAGTGATTGACAGGAATAACAAAACTCACTGACAACACACACACTAGCTCTGATTAGCTATTTGCTGAATACTGACGTATGTACAAAATATTAGGTATCAAGAAACCCTAACTATGAATCAAAGACTGAAAAGAAGTATGCAACTCAATTAGTTTTACCCTGAGCAAGGAATTGGATTATATGACCTTCAGAAGTCCCTTCAAACCTAAATTTATCTATAAGACTATTTCACAGAATTTTGAAAGTATTTTGGAATCTATTCACAAAAATTGGTCTGAAAGTAAAAGGTTAGCCTGAAGGCACCACGCTTAAAAGCTCTTTAATTTATTATTATATCTGGTTACATGAACACAATGAACTAATCTCAAATATGAAAATCTTAATATGCTTTCATACATTAAAAAAAAAATCTCTATTTCAATCTTGTGTTTAGTTGGAAAGTTTAAGCTCTGGTCTTCTGGGATTGCTCAACATCTGAATCTTTCACCTTATTGCTCAACATCTGAACCTTATCACACCAGGGGAACACTAAAATATAAACAAACCATGAGTTTGGCCTCCTAACTCAAGTGATCTTCCAGGGACTGACATCAGTTCTAGAAGCTAAATTGCAACAAAATTGTCCAACTGCCTGTTCTTACCCAGCTCATGTTGTAAATGATTCAAGCTTTCAACCTCACTTACAAATGCTTCCCAGAGGTTTCCCAGTTCTAACTTTACAACTATTTTCTATACATTCAGAGCAGAATCTTAAAAAAAAAAAAAAAAAAAAAGTAAAGCTCATATGTTCACAAACATTTTTTTCTAAATGGAGAAATATAGAAGGACTGCTACAAAGAACACCAGCACTTCGTTAATTTATGTTAGTGGCGTTGAAATGGTTGAGGGTAGCCTCAGAAACCAGGTTCCTTTCGTTCTCATAAAATTCCCAGACTTACTGGTGGAAGCATAAATTGCCTTTTGATAGCTTTATATCAACAATTTCTGCAAAAACATAGGAAATAATCCTATGGGAATAAAAAAGACACCATCTATGCAAATTTAGTAAAAAAATATAAATTCAGAAGATAGTGTTTAACGTCATTAGGACATTGTTTAAACATTATAACTACATATTTCTCAGTGAGGTGGCATCGATTTGTTCCAGATTACCATGGATACGTACACAAATGGAACACAAAATCGTTAGTGCTACAAAACTGACTTCCATGTGGTTGTGCTTGTCATGTGACTAATGAGTAGTGTACACAAAAACAAAATTTCTTGGAAAAAAGAAATGTGCACTCAAAGGCTGTAGGGGACACCTGTGTGGACAAAGACATTTATGTATGATATCTGGTCAGAGTTCAAAATTCATGCTACTATGTTCACCTGGGAGAATTAGGACAAATTCAGCTCTGGCAAATGTGCCGGAGACGGGGTGACTGAAAAAGGGAGGGAGTAATTATCAGTATTTTCTTGAATACAAAACAAAACAAATAAAAAAGGAAAATAATGTTGTGATTGGTCATTAAAGCTATTCAGTGATACAAATTAAGATTAACTGAATAAAGACAGCTCAGAGACCAAGAATGCTCCCAGCATCATTGCCACTCAAAAGCACATAGATCTAACATTGCCCTGAAAAGGTCATCAGTCCATCTGTTTCTTTGGCAGAGGTGACAACCAGCCTACATGGATTACTCTCTCCTAACAGTATTAAACATTCCATAATCCTCAAACCAAACAGAGACAATCCCATAAAAATCCAGGGTACAATCTAAAGCATTTCTATGCTATTGCAGACATTGTGAGCTAGAAGGAAGACAGTCATTATTCTGCAGTAAAAAGCATTGATTTTAACAGTTTCTGATAAGCTAGGGCCTCCAAATGAAAGTGTAAATGATTTATGACATCATTAGACTCTATTGTCTCTATGCAGACAATTAGTTCCATTTCTCTGAGCTTATAGTGTGGTTTATTATAAATAATTTCAACAAGAAAATGTACAATATACATTCAACTATTTATTTTAATAACTTCATTTGTTACACATTTGTATCCAGAAATGAAATTATTTCAATGTTGTTTATAATTCATGTGATTTCAAAGACCTTTTATATCATTGAGATTAAGGTACTGTCACATTTGAGCAGACTTCAGGGCATTTACACACAGCAGATCTATTAAAAATTTAGTAATCATTTGTGACAGTGAAATCACTGCAATAAGAAAAATAAAATCTTGATTAAATAACACCTGTACCTTTGTCTTTCCTACACTATTAACTAACTTGTAACTGTGCTTTTATATAAGCAGAAAAAGAATGTTTGTTATAAATAAATCTAGAAATTTCACTGAGAATTTAATTTTTAAGAGTGCATGTGGTTCTTTGTAGTATTTTTTTTGTTTAAACTGACAAGAACCTAAAACCAGAGAACATAAAAGACACTCTGGTTCACCTTCTCCCTTTCAATCCTACTGACCTCGGTGGAAATTAAATACTAATGTAAGTAAAGCTTGGCAAACAACATCATGAAAATCTTCAAGGTTACTGCAAATGGATTAACTGACAATATTTGTACATGGTCTAGGTACCTGCTTTGATGTCTAAAAGGGGACTGAGCAGAACTGGAAGCTTCATTTCAAGCAAGTGGTGCAGATGGCCTGGAATCAGCTCCTGAAGAGCCTATGTGGGGACATCCCTGTTCCAAATGGGCCTAAATAAAGGCTTCCAGGATTGCACAGTGCACTTTGCTCTCTCTTCAAGCCTGGTCAGGGACATAAGTGATCACCTAAGTCTGCTATGTGCCAGAGAAATACACCTAACCTGCTCATGACCAAACCTCTACATGCTCTTGGGCAATGCTATATATCTGAGACAGTGCTGAGCTGAACCCAAAGATTTTTTGCTCACTTTTATTCAGAAATACCAGACATGGAAGATGGAATATGCTTTTCACATATAAATATGCTGCTTAATGTAAGCATCTCTGAAGAAGGAGGAGATACAAGTTCATGGTCATCCTTAGCCTGAGGAACCTTAAGCCCATTATTTCTTTTTCCTGGAATTCTGCCCTCACTAGTAGGCAAAGGTATGTTTGTCATATCCCTGTGAAACTACAGCACTGCAAGAAATAAGAAAGCAAGTTTTATGGGGTCAGCAGAAGCAACTCAGAGGAAACCCCACTCTACTGGTGGTTAAATTAAATACAGGGATTCTATTTCTTTGCCCAAGCCTGTGCATTTCTTGGGCCAGCTGAATTAAAGACAGTTTTATCTTTTGTTTTGTTTTAGTTGGTTGGTTTGTTGGGTTTTTGTTTTTATTTGTAATTCCTACAAAGAATTCTGTGGTTGTTTACTTCACCTATTTTATGTCCAGAAGGGATAAACTATAAGCTTAGAGTACTAATGAGACTGCAGTTCTGTGAAAGTGCAAGCTTCTGGGAAATCTGAGAGTTTAGCTGAAAGAGTAATGTAAAGAGCTAACAACCTAGAGACAAGACAAAGTGCAGGGACAACAAGGCAAAAAAAAAAAGGGGGGGAGGGGGCAAAAAACATGCTTAGAGCCAGTATAACTTCAAGGGAAGCTTAAGTATGTATAAACCTTGTGTTATGAGCTGCAAACCAGGAAGGCTGCTCAGTATTTAGCTGTAAGCTCCATCAGGGCAACATGACAGTTTCTAACAGAGAGGTACAAGTTACAAATACCAAATACACCGAAATGGACTTTATGGCCTGAGGGTCTGTCTTATGAGAGGAACAGTGTGTGATCATCCTTCAAGTTAGCATGCACATAATGTATTCTCTGATCAACACAGCACTTTGTGTCTTCGCCAGCACATCACTACCACGATGAACAATGTGTGTCTGCCAAAGGAACAAAGGAGAATACCAGAGCTCTTTTTGCCTGCATGCCAAAAGGATCCCTGTCCTGGTAGGATTCTGGACTATATCACAGTACCAGACACCATCTTGGTGCCATATCACAATAGTGTCTTTCCACAGAAATACATCTCCAGTATTTTTTCCCTCAAGCAATCTCCAGTATATTATGCCTCGTCTCGATTAAAATACTTCTGCGTTTTGAATTAATACATATAACAGACAGAAATACTTTATAAATTTTCACCTTCTCAGCCAATTTGTAATCTAATTTTCTCTAAGGTTTGCATAGACTTGATTCTTTTTAATTTGCCAAGAAAGATCACCTTTAATTAACAGTATTCACCCTTATAATGTATGAAGACTGTAAGCAGTCACAATACATAACCTCAAAAAGTGTAATGATAACTGAGCTGTGAGGAAAGACTGAATGGACAAAACCTGTAAATCCTTGGTTGGTATTAGACATGTAACAAACATCCATGCTAATAGGGCTATGCAATTCACAATATTCTGTGCTGACAGCAAAATAACTTGCATTTTTTAATTGAACTCTCTCTGTCAGAAAAATAGCAACCAGGTCATTGAAAATATCCACAATTCATTTTAATGCAAACTGATTGTCTAAGAACTTCCATACCCAACTGTTTGAAGTGAAATGTTATGGTTGAAGTGTATGCCTGATAGAAGACAGACCTCAGAAATATAAAAAAATCCTTTGACACTATGCCACATCATTACTGTAAGATATTCAGTTAGGATTTTAAAAAATGGCAATTAACAACCTCTGAAATCTGATAATTGCTGGACAGCAGTTTGGTAGATCACAAAAGCATCCTACATGCTTGCTTTTGCAGTTTTCACCTCATGTTATCCAAGTAAATTATAAATTCTGTTCTTAAGATTATCTTTTTGTCATGTTTTTTTGATAAACTTTATTATCTCTACTCACATCCTTCAAGACCACATGTTCTTCAACAGCTCAATGATACAATGAATATTGTCTTCCAATATTTCATAATTTAATGCCTTCTCCTTCTTAAGGAAGAAACTGCCTGACAGTGGCTGGCATCTTAAATGACTACCAACTTTGTGTTCAAACACATATCATATATTTAAAATGTTTGGTGAAAGAAAAAATTAGAGATAAATACAAACCCAAATTTACACAAAAACAAGAACTAAAAAGCACCTATTCCTATAGTAGTTGTGTCAGTCATAGCCAAACATCAGCCAGCTTCTCCTAAAGCATTTTCTGGATAGAAGTCTAGTGTGATACCATTTGTCAAATACAAATCAACCTGGCGATTAACTACTTTTTCTCCCATCTAATAATAAAAGAGACAGGCTTTAGAATGCTGAAATTTTATAATAAATTCCATGGAAACTCTTGGGCACATACTGAAGAAAGGAAAAAGGAAAAAAAAAAAGTACAGTGATGATGACCAGTGCCATTCCTGCTGACTAATTCTAAATGTTTTTTAATATAGCCCTATATCCCAATAAATACAGCACCGCCATTGCCATTAAAAAGCCTCAGGACATGTCAAGTATTGTCTGAACTTATCTTGTTCTTCCTGGAGCTTTGTTTAGCTTGTTTAATGATCTGCCAGCTATTGCCTGATTTGTTGAACTTCTGCTTATCTTCATAGAACCATATTCTTTTTATAAATGGTAGCAACAAGTAATTATTCTGCACAGAATTATGTACTTGTTAGCCGCAAAACCACGAAGCAAACCAGAAGAGCAGTCATGGCAATGAGGGAATGGTTTGAGAGCAGAGGTGTCCAAGAAGTACACACTGGATGCAGTGCAGGGGAGCATAGGTCTGCCAGGATTAGTGAAGAGCAGAGGATAGCACTGGGGATGCCAGAGCAATTGAAGAATACACTGATGATCAGTTAAGCAGTGCAGATCTGGGAACTAGACAAAACTAAGTTCTAGGATAAGGGCACGTAGTGATCGGACAAGGGGGAATTGCTTTAAGCTGTCAGAGAGAAGATTTAGATTAGATATTAGGAAGAAGTTCTTTACTATGAGAGTGGAGAGACACTGGAACAGGTTGCCCAGAGAAGCTGTGACTGCCTCATCCCTGGCAGTGTTCAAGGCCAGGCGGAATGGGGCTTTGAGCAACCTGGCCTGATGAAAGGCGTCCCTGCCTGTGGCAGGGGGGTTGGAACTAGGTGATCTTGAAAGTCTCTTCCAACATAGAAACCATCCTATGATTCTGTGTATCCAACTTACGTAAGACTGTACATATATAGTAATTTTTATTAATTTATTATTAATATTTGTTAATATTGGTTTATTTGATGGTAATTACTATTATTATAACTAATTTAATATTTACAGAAATATTGTTAATAATAGACTAACGGTTTCCTGTTCTAATATTGATTACTTAAGGTGCCCACATTTTTAACTGAGGATATTTATTGGCAAACCTGCTTTTAATTAAATCCCACTTACATGAATAATCCTATTGATTCAATGAGATTAATTATATACAAGTGAACATAAAAGAAGAAATTTAGTCACATCTGAAAAATATTTAGATGCTACATCCCAGCATACCTGGTTTCCCCTTCATGTCTTATATTTATGATATAAATTACTTTATTGTAAAGTTACTGTACATCTTAGGTTGTCAGACTGAAATCTGGTTTTTTGCAGCACTTACTTCAGATTTCACATGGACAGAAAAACATTATCCAAAACCTTCAATAGCATGGGATAGGAAATAAATGTAAGGGTCCTTTATTCTCTTCCTATATTTCATCTGCAAAACAGCCAATAAAATCACACTTTCACTTCAAGCACCAGGAAATACCTGAAGACAACATGGATTTTATTTTCATCAGAACTATGGGAAAAAAAAATCTTTCAGGTTTATCAGTGATAGCATAACCTATATATTTTAAGTACTGTATGATGCTGATTACTGAGCAAACTATAAACTTTGACGTATTTATCCTCACAACAGCACCAGAAGGCAAGGCAGTACTATGATAACAATACCACAGGGAAAAGGCATGATGCACAGAAGCCGTATTTACAAAAGAAATCAATTTATATGCCTCATCATCACTTCCAAGACCTACCCCCAAAATGGAGAGCTCCAAAAGGTACATCCCTGGGCAGCCCACACGTGCTGGTGTCTAAGAGTCATAAGCAGCATGCACAAGGTGCTCACAGAGATCTGGGCATTGCCTTAGCTGTGAGAAGTAGCAAACTCCTGAGAATCATTTGTGCCTATTTGCTAGTAGGGCCAAGGGGATTTTGGATTACAATTCCCTGACCAAGCACAAAACACAGCCAGAGATGGCTTCCTCCTCTTGTAATGGCATCCTCCTTTTATAATCTTCCATGTATACACTGCCAACCCAGACCTGGATGCCCTGTAAACAACAGCAGCCCCTGAGGCAACTCGGACTCAGTGGCTCTGCTTCTCAGAAGGTTCCTTCTAGTCAAGGAATAGGAATATTCTTGATATTTCCCAAATCTGAAGCTGTCCCAATTTGGTGGACTAAAGAGAATGGATATGTAATAATTTGAACATTCACTTACAAGACAGGAAAACACTGGTTCCAGGCCCAGCTCCAATTATTTTTAAGTATATTACATTCTCCCAGGACAACATTATCAAACTTTTCTTCTGATCATAATCCTGCTTCAAGAGGTGGAATTTGTATCTATTGCACTTATGAACCCAAATAATAGCATCATCAGCTGAAGCCCTATGGCCCTATACATACTTTATCTGGTATTGGGATTGGCCAATATTCCAGCCTTGGCACCCTCTTCCCTTCCAAGGAAAGCGAAGCTTTATGATACTCTCTATATTACCAGTGACTTCCTAGACACTGGGTGCAGATGGGACCAGCAGGACTAGGCTCTGTACTCACATTACACCTGCAGTGCTGACCATTTTTCCCGCTATCCTTCGTCAGTATGAAGCACATCTATCAACCTTCAAACCTACCAGTACGGAGCATCTGTATGTGTGCCAATCACTGCAGATATCAGCAAATGGTACAGAACAAACAAAACACTTCCAAGGATAAAAATATAACTTGTTATAGTTCAAGCTGAAGAGCCCAGCTTTGCAGACAATTGAAATCTATGTATACAGTACAGAGGGGACTGCAAGGAATATATTCATAAGATAGAGAAGCAAACACTGTATAAGAAAAAGTGAATCATTTAGGATTCAAAGAAATATTACACGTGGTATATACAGCCTTTAGATTTTTCCAAAACCCTTTGAGGAAAAAGTGTTCTTGCATGAAGCATGTACAATATTATTCCTCATAATCAATAAATAGCATGAATTCAACTCCCTGATTTTCCAACCTGTAATTTAAGCCCTTTCTAATCACCAAGGGCATCACAGACTCGTCCCAACACACTCTGTGTATGCTCCCACAGCAATCTGCACCACTCTTTAATGGCCAGCAGGAAGCCCTGGATAAACATGTCTCTACTTTATTATGAAGGATCCACCAGTAATACTGTAACAAAACCTGGTTTAGTGGCCTAGAAACACAATATCATGTAACTGGCTGCTAACATATGCAAAAAAGTGGGCAATGGTAACATGTATTGACCATTTTATGATAGACTGTTTGGGGTTTTTTTGCCTAAGGAAATCTAAACCTGGATGAACCACTGTTTCTCTCCAGCTCTTTCTTGTGGCACTTTTTGGTACTGATGGAGGCTTAGCTGGGCCATCAGAGCACACTCACCCAACATGAAGATCATTCAACTGAAAAAACCCTCGAGATGAATAGTTTTCGGCTCGGCTGGTGTACTGGCATAGCTCAGCAAAGGGAAAAAAGCGAAGCCAGAGCCATCGTGGCAGCAATGGGATCTCTCTCTCACACAACTTGTGATAACATACCTCACTTGATGACACTGGTTAACAAATTCCCACTTAACATAAGGTATTGCCAATGCTAGCTGGAAATGGTAAGGTTGGAAGTCCTGTTGATCATTTTCCACAGCTACGAGTCGGAGAATTGCTCTTTTGATCCTTCATCATCCCATCATCCTTCAGTGAAGCTGTTCAACAGCACACAACTATCAGCTATGGCTGAAAGTTATAAACCATGTTGTAAGCAAACACTGTCTCTGCATAACTGGTGAATGAGCTAGCAGTACAGGAAGGAAAATAGCAGGAACTAAAGTCAGCTCCCAAAATGGTTTACATCTCCTGAAGAACAAAAGAGAGCAAACTGCTGAAAATTGCCCCAAAGGGTATTTTGTTCATGCATTGTTCACCCCACTGTCACCAATTTTCCATCAAGCTATCAAAAAATGGATGGTATTTGAAGTTTATATTTGTTGTGGTGTTGCCATTTTAAGAAGGTATAAATAAAATTGGAACTGAGTAACTGCAAATAGCTTGCTTCCAAATTTCAGTTGCATGTATTTTCAGGACAGGACCATCAAAGAAATATTGAGTATGTTGTATGCCTTTTTTCACCTTCAGAGAATGGAGAACAAAAATGAGAAACTGAAGTAAAGCACATAAAGAGATGGGCTAACCAGCTAAAATAGAAAGATCTGCTTCACTTTACCAAATGTCAAGGATGGTTTCAAAAGTAAAACTACAGAGAAAAAAAGTCTTAACTAATACAAATTATGAAATAATTTGCTTTTGGTGGAAGGAACACATGTTACTACTGTTCCACATCTCTTTTGCGGGCTCTGATCTAATCTTCATTTAGAATGAATTATATTGATAGCATGGGGAAAGGACAATAATCTGGCCTTTGCAGAGTAAAACAACAATACTGGTCTCATATACTGTTATTATAGACTGTTTTATTAATCCTGATGGTGGCTAGTCCACCAGAAAAATGTGTCAGTAATTTGACAAAAACTTTATCTATAACTTCTCTAAGAGATTAACAAAACTGAGAATGACTTTGAAAAATTTGACTGTCTTCCTCTTGAGATTTAACTAGCATCAGAAAGGGCTCAAACTCTGAAATATTCATAACTCAGTGGTGCATAGTTTGTAAATTTGTACTTTATATCATGTACAACTTTCTCTATCCTAAAGAGCATTTTATATTTCTTGTTAACAGTGAATGCAAATAATGCTCAGTGGAATTCTGCAGTGACCTTTGTTTTATTACAATTATTGCATATTTATAAATGAATAGCTACACTTCAATTTGAGAACTACAACAACTTTGAGTTGGAATCCTTTGATAAAACACAACTGAATAAACTTCATAAAAATAATTCCCTAAGAAGAGAAAAAGAAAGCCTCCTCTGAAAATTCCTCTGTGTATACCAACACGCAAAGCAGATTTTTCCATGCTTTTAAAAATAGAAAACTAAACAAAACAACAATATGGATAGATTTGAACAGAAGAGGATAAATTGCTTTAAAAGGAGCACAGGAGAACATATTGAATGTAACAGATCAGATAATCACTGTATTATATAAATGTAGAAAATATAAATACGTAGGCATAAAACACTGCATAATAACAAATGCAGTACCTGCATTATGTATATATATTTACATGTAATTACATGTAATGTCACTAAGACCCAATAACCAAAATCCCACTACATAAACAGAATCACCATTAACTTCTGTTAATGGCTGTTCTACGCGTGAATGCTTCCACATTTGTCAAAAGCACAACCAAATCAGAAAACAAGGTCTAAAATACAATGAACATATTGCACACTCTGCCCACCCAGACAAAATGTAATAGAAGTATTTGAAGAAAAAAGGTACAGTTTACTGGTATGAGAAAGGCAAATAAAGAAGGCATGATGGAAGTTGAAATATTTGATGGTACAGGACTCAGTACTATTGAGTCCTTGTTCACTGGAGGAAGCAGCAAGACAGTCAGAATTCTGTCCCTAATTTGGATGTGCTTTGACTTTAGTGTGAACACTTAATTTCATTATACACCTTCTTATTTATGTTCTGTGCTCTTTAGAGTGGACATCACCAGAAGCGTTTGTCCCCAACCGACAGCAGGTCTCCCCAGTGTCTGATGTACAATAATGCACATAAATAGAGGTTTTAACTCAACCAGAAACGGCAGTTTGGGGAACCAAAATCCTGGTTTTGGTTATAACACAGCTTCCAACATCATATTTCATTGAAGCCATGAATGTTTTAAGCCAGCAATAAGCTTATGAAAAACTCATATTCAGATCCTATACAGTACATTTGTGATGTCTCAGAAGGCAGAGCAAACACTTGACTGCAGTAGGCTGACCTTTCCCACAAACTAATACACTATCTTGTTAGTGAGAGGGCTGCTAAACAAAATACTGATAGAATCTGTGATACCAAGAAGTTAACCGCTCAGACATACATAATATATATAACCAAGTATATTTACTAGGAGCAAGGCCATGTATATAGGCTTTTCCTAGTGTAAAGGAAATATTCTGGGTATTTTCTTTTTTGAAAGTATCAGAAAAATCACTGCTGGATTGGTCTAAATCCCACCAAATTCAGTACACATACGTGACGTGCTGATTACTCTTGCACACAAACTTCTAAATTTTGCATCAAAACAAGAAGTTTCATAGTTTACTGAAGGAAGTTATGTGGAAACGATCAATACAGCACAAACTGAAGTACAATCATTAGTGGTAATATAATCTAATCCCTGAAAACAAAGGTAGGGCTTATTGATTAAAAGATAGTCTGATAATTAATGCTTTTTCTATAGTGCATCGCTTCAAAAAAAAAAAAAAAGAGAATCTGAAATCAAATTTGCATAGCTCTGATAAAGCATCCTATTATGAGTGGTCTAGAGTGACCCAAATGTTTACTAAGAACCTAAATGTTTTGGGTGATTGTTTTCTTTTAGCAAAGTAAGTCAAAAAGGGAATTATATGAAGCACAGTGGAGTCCATAGGAGATTTTGAAGCAACTTACTTCAACTGAGAACCAGACCCATAGAGAAGAAATACAATGTCTCTAACTGATATTATGAAAGTTTCCATTAAGGTTTTGGCTATGAACATTTTAGGAGGAACAATACTCATATAAAAAATTATTTAAAGTGGAATTATTTTTCTTTACATTCTAGATTTTCACTGAGGTCAAACTGCTCATAACTGCTCATAACCTGCATGGTAACAGGTTATTTTAGTATATCAGTTTTAAGTTTCAAAACAATATTTTATAAGTCATAATGGAAAATAACTTTCATGCAAAATTAAAAAGCCTGCCCTTCTGTTAGTGCTCATCTTCCTTTGTCCCTTTGAACTCACGGATAGAAGAACCATTGCAAGCAGCAGGATACAAAAACTGTTAAGAGACTTCCAAGTATGTTACCATACTCATTTAATATTCTGGACAAAATTTTTATTTATTTTTGATTTTCTAAATTTTGCTTTAGTCTCAAATAGTTGCTGCATGCTAAATGTTAAATATCCCTGTAGAAGTGTACAGTTGTTAGACCGTATTTTGTAATTTTTTTATCTTCCCAGACAAATCCTGCACTGATTTAATGATTTAAATCCTCTGACAGAGCCATGTTATTACTGCCTATGACTTTCTGACTAGGGATGTCCAGCCTGCTCAGAGAGCTAATGACCTCTGAGTATGTGATGAATACTGTAAGTTTATCTTGAATGTGTGAAACAGGAGGTGGGCATTCATGGAATGACATCCAAATAAATGCATACATGCCGTGAAAGCTTCACAAAACTATCCGCATCCTACATCTTACTGTTATTCTACAATGTGTCATAAATTATTGTTTTAAAGAGACAGCTATCACAGTAAATTCTCTGTTAAGATATCCCTGTTGTTTTCAGATGTGAAATCAGGAAAAAAATCAGTTGCTGAATCCAGAGATGCTAGTAGACAGTGAGCTGTTAGAACTTGTGACAAAGTAGACCAATGCTGCATTTCTAGCGTAGTAAGAAATCCCTACTAAAATTATTTTAGACTGGCTGAATAAGATATACAAGATTAAGCCTGGAACGTCAAATGCCAAGATTTAATTAATGTGAATACCCCTTCTCGTCTTTGTTTCTGTTGGATGAGTAAGATAACAAAAGAATTATTTTCATTGGTTTATGATGGCCCCCATCACATATGACAGTAAAACACAGTGGGAAACTCTGTCTTAGTTTCTAAGTAACTATTATAAAAACCCACAATAATATTAAGGCTTTGCTATGGTCACAATAAGAAAAGACATTTTTGCATTCTTAGTGTCATCATTCAGAAAATTGTACGGATTGACCACATGCAAAGGCTTTACAGGTCCACTAAGACTGGAACTGAGCCCTGTCTTATTGATAGAAACTTCATGAGATACTTCAGTCATAGCACTGAAGACTGAGTAGACAAATTCCCGAAAGCCCTTAAATTCAGGACCATGTCAGAGTGTTCATTGAGATCTATTTGCTAGTGCTTTGATCCAAGCTAAGCACCTCAGATGTAAAGTTATGGAAAAGTACTGATACAATGAAATTGAGTCTCAGTGAAAATGTGGCGATTTTCAGTATTGCTTGTATCAGTGACACCACAGATGATCTAGCTATGGAAGAAATGCTGAATAAACCATATATTTCCAAAACATTTTAAGGGGAGGGGGGAAAAAAAAAAGTTACAGCTTCATTTTTTGACCTAGTTCCTTTTACTGTTCAACACTTCAGCACTGTTGGAAACACAATCATCCATTGTATACTTGTCACATCTTTTGTCAACTGCAAGACTTCTTTAAAAAGGAAAAATACTGACTTTCAACCATTTTCCTAAGCCATTTATCATATTCAAAGTTGTAAAAATCTTCAGAGATTCAAAAAAGAAATAGTAGGCTTTAATCTAAATGCTCTCTATTTACATTATGGTTCTAAAATGTGACTGAAAATAGTTTGGGGAAAGATTTTGTGCTTCATACAGTCAAGCTTCATGAAAGCATATCTGAAGGATGGGAGAGTATGCATAATACTGCAGAAGCTGTCAGGTCTTTGCAGTTCCTTTCAGAAAGTCATTGCTAGTCAATGTCAGTAATACATGAATTCATAAAACACCATCTTACCAAGTCTGGAGCACCCTCACTGTGTTAGGCAAATTCCATTCCCCTTCAGACTCAGCTTACACTAACAACACTGTGCTCTCAGCTGCCACTATGAACTCTGACAAGAAGAAACCATTCTCTTAGTTATTGGTCAACCTTATTTTTGCTCCCTGTGCTGATCTAACTTGAAACAAGTTGCCTGTGAAAACAAAATTTGCACGTCTTGCTTAAATGTCTACTGACACAAGTGATGAACTGCATTATGTTTGCGGCAGGAATATTTTACAGTTTGATCCCTCAGTCAAGCCTCCAAGTGAACCACAAACCAGCTTTATACATACAAATGCACTGACTCATGTGCTTGCTAAATGTCACTACATATATCTACAGAAAACAAAGACCCAACATACCTCTCCATCAGATGTCTGGCATTCTGAGGAAAGGGGGAAAATGCTTTAAATAGTGAGTAGAAGACAAAGACCATACTACTACTGAAAAGTACCATGCGGCTTGATTTGCTAACTGATTATAACTTTCAGTAACAACCTGATGAGCAATTTCCAAGAGCATTAAAGTAATTAAATAAAACATTAAAATAATTCTATTAATGTCAAAATTCTCAGCAACACCAGAAAAACACTGAGTACAGTGAAAAACAAGTGAAGGAAACCTTCTAGGTATCAAACAACATTTCCACCCCCTCTAACAAAGCCGTTTCTGAAGCTCATATTCAGGAAAACCCACAAGTAGGGACAAGAATTAAAGTATGTCTGAAATTGGAAGCAAGATATGTTGGAAATGTGTTTCAAATCGTAAGGGGGGAAAAAAAAGAGCAAGTGTTTGCCCTTAAGCTTCCTCTGTCATTTCCACTAAGCATGTTTCAGAAATAGGTGCTTTAACTGGGAGACACGCATCCCCCTGGGACTCGCCGCATTTTTGCGAACGGCACGGTGCACCCCTCTGCGCTCGCACTCATCCTGCCCAGCCCCACCGACGAGGTGGCACTTTAGGATGGAAATCAGGGCCGGGGTGAGAGGATGGAGGATGCGCCTTTCTCACGCCGTGATAGTGAACAGCGCACCGCGACTGCACCGCCTCCGCGCCTCTGGGGCTGCGGCGTTTGTGTTTTATAACAGGCAGCTCCGCGGCTTCCCCGTGCCCCCATGACAAACACGACGGAGGTGAGGGGCCCGTAACTCCCCGGGCCCGCACCCGCGCAGCGCCCGGGTTTCCCGCACATCCCTGGCCCTGTCGCCTGTGCTCCGCGGCCGCGGCTGCCTCCTCCTCCTCCCAGGGCGCTCGTTAGCTCTGAACGATGTTAGACACCAACCCTGCCACTGCACGGGCCGCTCAGGGAGGGGAACAGTGGGGAACGTCCCTCAGTTCAGACCGCTGTTTCCTGGGCTCCGAGCTGTTGAGTGCTGAAAGAGGCGCTGACCCGCAAGACACCGAAAGGGTCCCTCATCCCTCCCTCCTTCCCTCCGGCCCTGCCTGCGGCCGCTGGCACGACAGCAGCTGGAGCGAGTTCAGCTTTTCTTCTCCCACAGCACTGGGGCTTGGCTGCCCTTAAAGAAAATCCTCTCCTAACAACGTGTCAATGTTACATTCCTCCACAAAGCAACTTCTATTAGGGGGGCTGGGAGCTTGGCACTGCTTCGCTACAGACTGGGAGCTTTGTGGCTATGCAGAAAACAAGGAGAGAGGGAACATTTCCTGCATTAAAATGCAATACCCTAGGCTCGATGATTTATCCCTTGCCGCATGGGCACATCCCCCCCTTCCCCCATTCCCACATGGCTGCCCTGAAGGACCCCTGCACCCACAGGTTGCAGCCAGAGTCCCCCATCTAGGTTCAGCCTATGCTTCCCCTGCCTCCCATCCCCAGTGTTCTTCCCAAAATCACCCCCAGACCTCCCCAAAATGCCAGGAGGGCGAAATAGAAGGTATGAAGCAGAGGGGCTAGGCAGAGGGCTGCCATGCTAATTTGCTGGACCCTTTGCCTTCCCACCCTTCCACAACCCCCATGTTTCCAGTGGAAACATGAAGCAGCTGCTGGGATCGACACATCAAACCCCCCACACTAATACTGCCATGAGATTCGGAACCTTCATCTCCTGGAGCCAAGGCTGCCTGGAGAAGTGGTGCAGTAGCAGCCTGTAGCCCCTTTGCAGAACTCCCAGCATATCCTGACTGCGCAGTGCCTTGCATCTCTAGGCATCTTAGGCAGAGGGTTTACCCTGAACAACTGCATTTGCTTTTGGGGTTTTTTTAGGTCGTTAAGCTTTGGCCCACTTGGGACCAGGTGTCCTCACTACAGTAAATCTCTTCATGTTGTAGTCAGATTGCCCACATGCCTTTGGAAATGTTTTCCTTGTGAAGTCAAGGGATCATACCAAGAGAGCCAAGATCTTGTAGTCGGGTGGTTGCAGTGAAGAGGTGGTGAGGGGGAGAGAGATTCCTGTCTCACCACCTGTGGGCATTACTGTAAGTGGGAGCTGAAAACAGATGGATCTGCTTACGAGGAGCCTCAACAGTGCTCAGCAGAACTATATACTGAAGGTTAGGCCAGTTTAGAAATGGGAATGCAGCCTTCCACGCCCTGAGGGAGAGTGCATCTTCTCCAGCCCTTTCGCCTCATCTAGAGGCAAGCTGGAGTGGAGAGCAGGTCAAGTGAATGTGAGTACTGAGGAGAGCTGGTAGCTGGACCTACACACCGGTGTGGGATTCAGCGCACACACCACCCACACCCCCACAAAAGAAGCACTTACCTTCTTTTGGCGGCCGTTTGGCTTCTCTGGTGAGGTTGCAGACCTGGGTGGTTTGCAGCTCCTGGGTCAGGCATCCCTCTGTCTGCTCGTTGAGGGGCAGCACCACGTTATTGAGCAACACCAGGGACTGGTCATCTATTCCCCATTCTCCCAAATGCTGAGGGCAGGTGCATTTTGTATACATGATCCCACAGGACTCGGTTCTCCCGTTCTCAGATTTCAAGCAGCTCTCCAACCAAGTGCATAACACATGGCACCCAAACTGGCTTGGGCTCACCTTGTTCAACACCAAAAACTCAAAGAAGGATTTTTGGTCATCTTCTTTTTTGTGTAATCCTGGGAAATCAATAGGATAGACGCGGCGTATCTGAATAAAATTCTTATCATACTGCAGAAATACAAAAGCATTCTTGGAATCGCAGAGCTGCATTATAGAATGGTTATTTTTTAAAAGATCCTTTATTTTTTCATGGGAAAAATGATCAAACTGATAAGCCAATAGGGAAAAGTTGGAGCAGCTGAAGTCCTTTTTGGAAAATTTCAGGTAAATACTATATTTGGTCGGATCTGGATTTTCCAGCGTCCAAGTGCAGTTTGTGAAGTTTTTAGGAAACATTTCACTTACAGAATACGATCCATAAATGACCCCCTTCACCAGCGTGGAACACCAGAAGTCTTGGGCAGCATTAAATCCAAACATAACCAGTAGATAGGTGGAAAATATATAAATCAGCAAATTACGAACAGCCTTCATCCTATGTCATTTGGCCTGCAGAAGATGAAATGAAATAAAAATGCAAGTAGAATTCTTCACGCATAGAAAACCAAACTCCTTCCAATATTCGAGCCAGCTGTTTTCAAGCTTGCAGTTCGAGCCCCTTTCAGAAAGAAGGGCAGGTAATTTGTATTTTATAAGGCGAGGGCCGGGACCGCTGCCGTGAGCGCAGCGCCATCACGTGGCTGTCGCAACTGCCACGGCCTCTACCGTCAAATTAAACAAAACCAACATGTATTAGATTATTAATAGGAATGTCCTCTCCTGTCTAGGCTCTTGTCATCACGGCAAGGACCAGAAGCGCTCCACTTAGGTAAAAGCCCAGGCGCCTTACCCGGCAGACCGAGAAAAGGGTGATTTATTTATTTATTTATTTATCTGAAAAGTAAATAAGTAGCCTGCTACACTTATATATCTGCATATACAATACGCACATGCAGAATTTCACCGGCACAGAACACAGAACAAGAAATCCAGTAGCATCTCTTGTTATGTGTTATTTTCCTATTAAATCTGAGAAGTAATTGTGAAGAACTACAGCCATAATTAAAAACCACATAAATTATTATTTGCTACAGATGGAAAGGTATCTCAAATATGCCTACATGCCCTCACCCTGGCCACCCGGTGTAGAGAGGTCCCTATAAAAAGAAAACCCAGGCAAGAAATGCTGAGACTACTGTATTGCTAAAATTTTGAGGCTACTGGAGAAAGAAACAAAGACAGATGAAACTAGTGCTGGTCTGACACTACCACTAACTGCCAGCTTTTTTGGACATTAATTTCGATGTGCTTCAACCCCTGAGGATGTATAAAATCAATCACTGTATCTACAAGCAGTAGCTCTATATAGCTGCCAATGCTATGGTAGGATCCCTGCACCTATTGGACTGCACTTGCCCTCTTATTACAAATATCTTGTACTGTCTGATTAGCTCCTGCGTTTTGCAGACATGCGCTTGAATGATGAAAGACATATTACATTCTCTTTGCTACTATCTCCAAAGAAAGGTGTTTTACTGCACCTGTCAACCGTCACAGCCTCCACATGCTCTGTTCTCTTAAGAGTGGCCCAGGTTAATAAAGTGAATCTTAGTTATATTTACCTCTGTAACGTTATCCAAAAAAATTCAAATTGAACGTTTTCAGCATTAACCTTTAAGAAGTTGCTTATCTCTTACAAATGAGAAGCTTTTCACCTTCTGCTTTTAAATGCAAGCAGACAGAAGTGATGCCAACCTAATTTCGAAACTCTCTAGACTGCAGTCTCTTCCACTGTTGCTCTGTAAGTAGAGGAAGACACACACACAGAGGCACCGTTACTGAGTTTTGATGTGTGTCTTTGCCTAGCTTTTCATCTCCTCACCAAACAGCAAGGCATCTTCTGTCTCCCATTGCGTAACACACAGCAAATCACCAGATTAAGCTCCCTTGAAGAGATTTCTGTATCCCTAGATTATAATTCAAACTCTGGATCTTGAAACAGGCAAAGCAGCACCAGCTCTAACCCTCTTCCTAGTGAGGTTTAAAAAAAAAAAAGGCAAAAAAACCCCAAAAAAAGCAGAGCTGCTCCTGGGTCTATCCACACGGTCAGATTTCCTCCTTTCTGAGCGTCCATCTCAATGAATAACACGGTCCTCCTTCTCCAAATAGGCTCCGTACAGCATTTAAGGTTCAATAAAAGAGAAACTTATTGGGAATTCTGGAAACAATTTCCCCTTTGCTGAAGCACTTTGCAGGCAATGCAGTTCTGCGCAGTGTTATTCAGGATGGTGTAGGCGTTGAAAGCCAATGTGACAATAAGTGCCTAAATTAGGAATTCCACCCATGAAAAAGGATTAATTTTACAATCTGGAAAGCAAAAAGGGAGCTTATTTGCTGTTCTGTTCGAAAAGGAAAAAGCCTCTGACTTTTTCCCATTCTATGTAATATTTGCAGTAGAAAAATAAAGACGTCTGCAGTGCTAGGCTTTTTTCTATGAAGAAACGTAATCAAATAGCTCACATTTCAGTTGCGCATTTGTTCAGGCAAAGCTACTGAAACACAGCATTGTCTTAATCTCTCTCTTCCCATGTGCATTACACAGATGCACACACACACACTCCAATTGAGTGTGCCGGCAGCATTTCAGTTAGTTTGCAGTATTGCTAGATACTAGAGCAGTCTGCTCACTGAAAGGATTAGGCACTCAGATTAAAAATATTTTTTCATTTCCATTGAGAAAAGAGTTAAAAAACAGCCAGAGAGGCTTAAGTTTGACCATTTGGGAAATGGGAGAATCCTCTTCTGCTGAAAAGCAAACGGGCTTTTAGTTTGGATATTCCCCAAACTGATTTTCTAGGCGACACTGTAGTTTAGCCGAACATAGACGGCGCCATCACTCCACTTATTTTCTTTCCCCAACAGAAGACCCGCTGACTTCTTATTTTAACTTCCTATTAACCTAACATCATCACACTCCCCCCCCTCCAAAATTACCCCAATCGTGCACAAACCTCAGGTTTTCTCGGTCTCGCTGGAAATTACTCTCAGGGAAGCAGACCTGTCGCGAAACGCACTTCTCTTAACTTTTAAACTGCAGCGCTGAAGTAAATGCGGAGATCATTTTGTATGTGCTGTCTCTATCCTTCAGCAACAGCCTGTCCCCCTCCGCCGCCGCCTCCTCCCCGGAATCCCAAGCTAAAAGCTCTCCAGTCGTAATCTCTGGAAATGGGAAATGGAAATGCCCCGGACACCCTTACCTTCCACTCCGAAAGCTGTCAGGCTATTTCTCTAAAACACTAGCACCACAGGCACACGTCCCAACAACAGTGATGGAGAGACTTCCCTTGTGTCGGAAGCACCATTTCCCATTTTCCCCGGCTCAGGTTCAAAACCAAGATGAAAAAAAGCAGCAGAAGATAAAAAACGCAGCGAGAAAACCCCCGCACGCCACACACACCCCCCACCGAGGAAAAAAAGCAGCTTTGGCACCGGATCCACCAAATCCAACCACATGAAGGGAAAGAAAAGAAAAAAAGAAAAACCACCTCAAACCAGCGAGACTGCAGGGAGGAAAAAAATGGAAGTGGCTGAGAAAGCGAAGGGGTTTTTTTTGGTTGTTTTTTTTTTTTACTTGAAACAAAGTCTCCGCACAGCAGCGCGATGAGCGGCGATGTCAGCCAGGCGACGGTCTGAGAGGAGGACTAAGGCGCTAGTGCAGATTTGTTGGTGGGTTTTGTTGTTGTTGTTGTTGTTACTAATAGACTTATTCTTCTTTCCTCACTCCTCCTCCCCCCTCAGACTGGTGACCGGACAGCGGCGGGGGTGGTCCTCGGCTGCCGATCCCGGGGAGCGGTGTGAACGCTGGGCGCGCAGAGAGTACGGAGGGAGCGGAAGCGCGGCTCTGCCGCTGCCTGTGTGTGACTGTGTGTGTGTGAGTGTGTGTGTGTGCGCGCGTGTGCCCGCGTGTCTGTGTGTGCGAGCCCGCCCGTCCGCCGGCCGCGCCGAGCCTCCGCCAGTGGCGCTGCGTGGGTGCGCGCCTGTGCACGCCTCCCCCTCCGCCGGGAGCGGGGGATGGCTGCGCTCCTCTCTCTCCTGGGGTGAAGGGGGGGAAGAGGAGGTGGCGGCGTGCGCGCCCCTGCGCCCCGCTCCGCGCGTGTGCGCGCGCGTGAGTGCGCGTGTGCGTGTGCGAGGGGCGCTTCCCTCTCGGCTCCGGCGGCAGCGACCGCCGCGCGGTTCGCACGTCACGGCTGCTCGCGCGGCGCCCAGCACGTCCCATAAACGTTGTTTTCGGCGTGCGGGGGGGTTTTCCTCCCGCCGTTCCCAGCGCTGGGGCCGGCTGCGCCCCCGCGCAGGGCGGGGAGCCAGGGAAACGGGGACAGCGGGGCGGGGGGGAGCGGCGGGGGAAGCCCGCGCTTGATCTCCTTCCTCTTGTTCCTTCTCCTAAAGCATAACCCCCCGCTGTCGCAGCCCCAAGAGCTGTCAGTTCGGCACCGCGGTCGGTGCAGATTAACTGATACAGGACTCCGAGAACAAACCCTTTCAAACTGCCGCCTGCCTTTGACTGGAAACAATAGCAATTTTCTCCGCGAGGCTGCACTTAACGCCGTATTTGTTCTCTGGCAGAGATAAGGCTGTGCGCATTCCTTCCGGCCGCTCTGCACGGCAAGTGCCACCGGGTCCCCATCCCTCCCCGTGGCATGCCCGGAGCCGGGTGTCTGGAGCCGTGTGCCCGGAACGGGAGGCTCGCTGCCCGGCCCGGGGGGCTCCCGGTGGCTTCTCTCGCAGCTGGGCTGCAAGGGGAGTTAGCAAGCCGACAGCGGCTGAAGTAGCATCGTTAGCGGTGGGTGAGCCCCTAAAGATTGGGAGATTGGCGGAAAGAGCCTTGTCACAAGGAAGGCTGACTCCCCTCCCCCGTGTGGATCCCCCTTCTTTTTTTCACTTTATATTGTTACAGCTAGGTAGGGCTGGATATGCGTTTTCTCTCTCCGGCTGCGCCTCTCCTGCCCTCCACGGCGGGTTGGGTTGTCCTCTGGCCCTTCCTGCTGGCGTGAGAGATCGGGTCAGTCTACGCGACAGCAGATATCCGGCGTGAAAATTAGGAGATGACATTTTAATAAATGCTCCTGTCAGTCACCGGCTCGCAGCCTGGCAGCCGTGCGCTCCCACCAGTGCCATTCAGCAAGGAGAACAAAGCCTTGCCGAGCCTGTGTGGTCCGGCTCCATGCTACGGCCTCTCTGCGCTTTCAAAGTCCACGTGAAACACGTCTGCATGGCTTTGAACGCACCCTCCCACCCACCCCGGTGAAACCAAAGTTTAAACTTCTGGACAAGGTCCAAACCAACCCGTCTTTGAAGCAGGCAGTTTTCTCTCCCACACCCCACCGGAGCCCCTGCAAGGTTTGAATTCCAGTAATACAGAGCTTTTATGATAATAATTACATGCTGCACAAATTCTGATCAGAGGTATTACTGGTCACAAACCACTTGTGACCAAAGTAAAGGAAAGCAGGGTTGTAGCTTTTTACTGTGCTTTCCATAGGTATGAGCTGTAAACCACATCCCTGCTAGCTTTTACAAACATAAATACTTTATGTCTCTGTTGTCAAAATAAAACAAAAAACATCTATCCAAACCAAGGAAAATGTGAGATATGTGGGTGACCTACACCCAGCAAATACAATGCAATGAAAACTGAACCATTGCTGGCTTAGAGATAATCATATTCTCTCACATTCGGTGACACTTGATGTTATCTGTGGGTGATCACCATGTTGCCTGAAATACTTCAACGGAAGTTGTACATGCAATGCAGAGTTTAAATATCTTCTTCACTCTCTTTGTATTAAATTAAGAACTTGAGAGTAAATGCAGAAAAAAGCCATTCTGAATGAACACATTTGCCTGTTTGCAATAGCTTTGACAGGTTGTAGCTCCTTTAATTGTGAGTGGAAATTAAAATTAATCAATACACAACGTAAACCATTGTCTTTAACAATCTCCTAGTTATCCCAAGCCGGTGATTAACTTTCACTTTTCAAATTCCTGAAGACATGGCAATGCTGGAGGGAATGTGTGAGGGAAGACTCTTTGGCCTCTTGTCTACAGACGTTAGGAAATGGTGCAAGTTGCACAACTCGTACTTAGGTTAACTATGGGAGCTGAGAAACAGAGGGATAGGATGGCAGCACAGAGCACTCTGCAAATTTCTGATCAAGATTTCTTGCAGTTAGACTTGAAAAATGCAGGGTTTAATTATTGGAACTAACTTTAAAACTATACCATTTTTAAGTACACAAATACCCATGACCCACTGCTGGTTCCCTTTCTACTTGAACTGAGGCCGACTTCAGAAATTGTTTGCTACATGTCATGCAGCTGCATTTGAGATAACAAAACCCTGTAATTTCGATAGTCTAGGAGTGAGAGTCAGGATATGTTTAAGTCTATAAAATATAAATGAAATGTAACAGTATTTTTTTTTAAATTTGGCATACAGATAATTTGTGTTTGGGGTGGTGCTATTTTGTGTGTAAATTTAGTGCTAAACTGCAGTCTGAAGGGCAGATTTAAAGTCAACCTATACACATCATTCAGAAATATTGAGTAGATCCAAATTGTTTAAGTACCTCTGTTAAAACCTAGGAAAAAGGTATTAATACAATCCCACACTGTTTCATGGGAGGGCTCTTAGAACTGCATGGCACATGTGGTGCCATCTGTACTACAAAGAAAGTATCAAGGCACTGAAAGAAGTGTTATGTCGCTTAGTAGTAGTGTGGTAGGGATAGGCACAACATAGCAAATGCTAAATTTATAGTGCTGCTTTCTAGACTTGATGTGATTGTTTCAGCAAGGTTGGGCTTTATCCAAACTAGGAAAGATGAAGGAGAGTAATATTTTTAAGTCATTTCTGTATCAGTGAGAAAAATGAGGCTTACCCGATTTAATATGTTGGATGGAATGAATTAAAGGGTTTGTTTAGTTGCTTCCCCCCCCCCCTCCAATCTACAGCAGCACTTTGAGATTTTTGGTTATCTTGGTCACAGTAGGTCAATGATTTCAGTCCAGGTTTTGTGAACAAAGCACGGAATTCAACACAATTGTAATTGTAATTATAATTCACTGACCTTTTTTGTGCAACTTTTAAAGGGAGTCCACAGTTTAAAGCAAGTGGCTTTGGAGAGTGGACTGTTCTCTCACTCAATCACCTATCATCCTTAGAGGGACTTTTTCCAAGTCAAGGTCACTGTTGCAGCCTGCAGTTTTCACTCCTTTGAGCAAATAAGACAATCTGTCTTCAACACAGAAGGCACACATTAAACAAACAAACAAAAAAAATCATTAAAAGGTTTTTGAGCAAAGACTTTCATACTTTATTCTTCATTCTTCATTGTTATCATGTTTAACTGACTACAGAGTTGCAGACATTTAGACATGTCACCTTATGCACAATAATGGAAACCATTATTTTAGAGGTTTAGAATTTTATTATTATATTATTATTTTAGGTTTTAGAGTCAACTTACAGGTAAGAGTCAAGTGGTATTTTTACTGAGTATCTTAAGCTTACATAGGAGTGGTTCTGGTCTGTTCCTCAAATGCAGCTTTATTCAGACATGCAAGGCCCTTCAAAATCCCCTTTGGCAAACATAGACTCTGTAGTCTGCTTCACTGATTCTGAAGTATAAGACCAAATTTCTGTAAGAACAGTATTTTCTTGCTACAAGTCAAGGCAATTTTTAAATCCAAAGCTGGTGTGACCATCTCAAGAGAAATGCTATTTAATTTAGTCTGATGTGAAGAAATAACATGGGAGATGCTGACCATATCCAGCTATTATGAAATTAAATAGATACCTGAATATGAAAAGAAGGAAAATTTTTTGTTAGTCTAACAGGGACTAACAGGTTGGGAGCAAGTGTAAATTGAAAATAATTTCATAGACTTGTATACATTTACTGGTCTAGTATGTTACAAACCATTAAAAATTACTGCATTTCTCTACTTAGTTCAGATTCTAAATTAATTTCACCAATAGTAATTTTTTCTCTGTTATCAAGAGAAAATATGAATTTAATAAATAATAGGTTAAATTCTGCCTTCTCAATTTTAAATATCTTTTGAAGGATTATATGATTATATTTGAATTTTGTTAGAGAAGTGATTTGTATTTTCATAAAAAGTTAATTAATAATGCAGCACCAGTAGATGGTGCTCAAGAATATACAGCATAATGGGGGGTAAGGGTGATTAAAAAGTTCTATTTTAAAATTGAAAAATTTCAGGGAAAATGTCGGTTTTCTTTTAAGAAGTTGATTTTTTCATCAGAAAACAACATCTCCTTCCAAATTGCAAGCAAACCTTTGGTTGGCTGACAATTTTCAACTTGAAAGGGTCAGTGATTTGCTTGCTTGTTTGTTTTCATTCTTTCTTTGGCTTCGTCAGTGAAGGTTTTTACAAGAACTTCTAAATTCTTCTACTGGCTTTAACTATTTTGATGTTGTTATTCAATCACAACTATTGGGCTAGAAACAAATTCATGCCATAGGTGACACTAGGTGCATGAGCAGAAGGGGTCTGAGGCCTGTGGAGCATCCTGCCGCGGGCAGTGGCCCTTGAACAGTCCTGAAGAAGGTGCAGAAACCTGAGAATAGGAATATTTTTGATGATCTGGCTTCATAAAATCTCACCTAGTCTCTGCTACATAGAGATCTATTTAAGTCTCCAGATCAGTTTCAGTTCCTTGGCAGTGCTTGTTCAGTTAGTTTAACTCCATACTTTCTTCATACCTTCATAAACATCTAGTTGTTTTCAGTCTTATTTTTTTCTAGCTCAACATTACCAAATAATGAGGCCCACAGAATAAATGTGTACTATGTAGAAAACAGGTATGTATCACTTCTGTTAAATTTGCTGCCTTTTGATGTAATCATGTGTCGCTATATCCTTGTATTAAAGCAGGGAGAAATGAGATTCTTGGTTTATTTCTAGCAATTATGTCACATATTTTTATCATGCCTCTTTTTAATTCCCTTTTTAAGATAATTCCAGTTATTCCGGTATATTTTCACAAAACCATGATTTTTAAGGATTTTCTGTCATTTTTATCATGTTTTTCTTAAATACCCTCTAGTTTTTTGATATCTTTCTAAGATATAGAAACCAGCACTGCACACAGTAGTTCAGATGAGGCTGCAGCACTTTATATAACATTATTCTTTATCATCTCAGTCCTGTTCTTGATGCATTTTAATATCTTGCTGCTTCTGGTAGCTGCTACACTGAACAGAGGTCTTCAGTTATCTGCCTATGTCTCTTCTTTTATCAGTCTCCCATGAGAAACTTTGACAAAGCCTTCAGGAAATTTAAATAAATTATGTCAATTGGTTGTCCTTTGACCACTGTGGTAGTTTACCGATGTGCTGAAAACATTCTAACACATGAGCGAGGCATCATCTTCTTTGCACAAATCCATTATCTCATGGTCTACTGGGTGTTTTATATTCTTATTTTTAATTTGACAGGTACGGATGTAAGATTTATGAATCTTTGATCCCTGAATCATCTTAAAGTCTTTCTATAATATATATGAAACATTTGCTACTCTCTAACCTTCTCTCTAACCTTCCAGTACTGGAGCTGCTTCCACAATTAGAGATTGCATAGCTCAACTACTTTTTACTCAGAGTTTTTGGTCCTGGTGGCTTCCTGCTTTTCAAATGATTGATTTGTTCCAACACCTCTTCATGTGATAGTACCTCATTTTTATTACCCAAGAGTAGATATCTCCCTAACATCCTCTATTGTGAAGACTGATGCAAATAAATCTTCTATCTTCCTAGCAACGTCCTTCTCTTCCTTAAATGCCCTCTTTATTCTCTGAAGTTCCCAGAATACATAGTGACTCTTATAAGCTTCTTGCTTTTGATATATTTAAGGCGTTTCTTTTAATTTGTTTTTATATATTTATGTTTGATTTTCAGCAGTTACCTTTGCTATGCAGTTTTTATTCTTACCCCTCTGCTATTATAGCTTGCAATTGTTTCCCTCATTTAATGAAAGCTGCCTTTGAAGATTATGACAATTGCCTGCTTAGCTCAAGTAGCATCTCAGATCCTTTCCTTTCACTCCACTAGTTTGCATCTTACCTTCCTTATTTCTTTCCTCCCTTCCCCTATATGTGCATTTGTCAGCAGAAATATTCTTGGTTTTCAGAGCAACATGAATGCTACATCTAAGGCCCTTGCCACTCATGACATTTTTTGTATATCTTATATCTTACTAGATGCATTTAATCTCATTATTTTAATATCACTTTACATATTAGTTTGGATATTCTTAATCCTGACTTCTTTGTGCTTATTGTGATTGAAATCTAAAGGTATGTTTGAACTGTGAATTAATTAGGATCTACAGCTTATCAATCTGAACTGGCTGATTTAAGGCTATTTTACGTCTTCCAAGCTGACAGTCATTTCCCAGAACAGTCTTCTCTCAATTCTGTGCTGTTTCAAGAAGTAACTTCCTCTTGTTCTGGAAGATTATATCTTCAAGCTTTGCCATTTACAGATTTCATTTGTTTCTCATTGGATTATCCAAGATCTACAATTATCCTGCTTTGTTACGTTTTCTTGCTTTTTTCCTTTTTTGACACTGCACAATTAATATCCTAGTTGTGACCTGCATTCTTTGGTACATGCCTTCCTGTGCCCTGGGCTTCCATTCTCAAATATGACCCTCTTCACTTACAGGGGTTTTTTTTTCCACACTGGAATTTATCATATCTTTTATGTACAGAGCAAAATTCCTTGCAGGACTGGTCTATTCTGTTATTTTAGCATAGTTTGTAACGAAGCACTGTTGATTTTCATTAATGGATTTAGTAAAGTATTTAGCCAGTAATTTTCCTATGCTACAACACTTTCATTGTGACAATAACGTAAAGCCTTTTTCTGTTGGAAAGCCTTCTATTTCACTTACTTTGATTATAAGCCATAATTTCACGTATATATTTGTGGCTCTTTATTTTGACCAGTTGTCATTCTGTGGCATCTCTCCTGAGTTTGTGCTTCTTCAGTTGTGTTTTAGATAGATACTCAGAAGTATTTGTATTACCAACAACATTTGTAGATGACTTCATGTTCTTTGGCTCTTGTTTATCAGGTGATCAGAACATTTTTTTCTGGTCTTTAAATCTATGAAATCTGTATTTTCAATACTTTATATCTTGTGTATATAATGGCTGTCATTTGAAAACAAACTCATCACTGGTTCATGGTTTCATGTACTATCGTGGTGAGATTCTAACTAGTTGTACTGTTGTATGACTGTAAAGCTAGGAAGAACTCATTGCAGTTCTTACATGTAGGCTATATCATAAGCTTTACCAAATTCATTGGAGAATATTTATGCAAAGATCAAAATAAAAACAAGGCCACTGTTTTCATGTCAATTATCTAAATGCACTGAAATCCTCTTTATACTGAGAGGAGGGAAAATATTTTTAAAATGCCCTTTCATCTCTGATGTTATTAATCTACTCTAGAATATTGCTTAGTCATTAATCAAATTGAACCGTGACAAATACAAAAAACCCAGTGTTGTTTTGGCTTGCTCTGCTGAAAAGAAAGAAATTCAGAGTTAATGCTGAATCCATCTTTAAGTCCTTCATTTTGCTTATGTAGTCAGGAGAAGAGTGATTTTATGCATTTGTGTGTCACTGAGATCACTAATTGCAAAGAGCAGTGTTAAAAGATGGTGTCTTGTGCTGAGTTTTTCCTTGCATTAGTGAAAATAAAGGACTGCCTAGAGCATAGCTTTCTGCTCTTAGGAAGAGTTTCATGTTTAAAATGCACAAAACATACTGTTAGTTCCTTACCAAGTTCAGCTGTGATCTCTGTTTTAAGATGTTGGTCAAGGTACCAGTACAGAATCTTGTTTAAAAAAGATCTTAGATGGAGACTTGGGTTCAAATTCCTTTTTGAGAGTTTGAAACATGCATTTTTTCCTTCTCACAAGTTGTTAAGCCAGAGAAGAAAGGATAGGAGCATTTGGTTAGGGCTAACAAGGGTATCCTCAATTTTTGTTGTTCCTCATAGGCGTCTTTCAGGGAGGCTCGTTCCACAATGCCCAATCAGCACAAAATTCTGGACCATAAACTAGGACCAGAATCCAAGTGACCCTGTATTCCCTTATGTCTTTGGCTATAGTCAGTGGAAGTACAAAAGGTGTGGTGTCACCGTTACTGCCATTGAATCATAGAATAGTTCGGGTTGGAAAGGACCTTAAGGTCATCTAGTTCCAACCCCCCTGCCATGGGCAGGGACACCTTGCCCTAAACCATGTGGTCCAAGGCTCTGTCCAACCTGGCCTTGAACACCCCCAGGGATGGAGCATCCACAGTCTCCCTGGGCAACCCGTTCCAGTGCTTCACCACCCTCACTGTAAAGAACTTCTTCCTTATATCTAACCTGAACTTCCCCTCTTTAAGTTTGAAGCCATTACCCCTTGTCCTACCACCACAGTCCCTAATGAAGAGTCCCTCCTCAGCATCCTTACAGGCCCCCTTGAGATACTGGAATGCTGCTATGAGGTCTCCACGCAGCCTTCTCTTCTCCAGGCTGAACAGCCCCAACTTTCTCAGCCTGTCTTCATACGGGACGTGCTCCAGCCCTCTTACCATCCTCGTGGCCCTCCTCTGGACTCGCTCCGACAACTCCATGTCCTTCTTATGTTGAGAACACCAGAACTGTACACAGTACTCCAAGTGAGGTCTCACGAGAGCAGAGGGGCAGGATCACCTCCTTTGACCTGCTGATCATGCTTCTTTTGATGCAGCCCAGGATTCGGTTGGCTTTCTGGGCTGCAAGCGCTCACTGCCGGTTTATGTTAAGCTTCCCATCAACCAACACCCCAAGTCCTTCTCCGCAGGGCTGCTCTGAATCTCTTCTCCGCCCAACCTGTAGCTGTGCCTGGGATTGCCCCGACCCAGGTGTAGGACCTTGCACTTGGCTTGATTAAACTTCATAAGGTTGGCATCGGCCCACCTCACAAGCGTGTCAAGGTCCCTCTGGATGTCATCCCTTCCCTCCAGCTTATCAACCGAATCACACAGCTTGGTGTCATCAGCAAACTTGTTGAGGGTGCACTCAGTCCCACTGTCCATGTCGCCGACAAAGATGTGGCCTGCTCATTTCCTTAAAAGATAGTTTCGATAAATCTGATTTGAGGAGAGGATTCTGAACTGTGTATCCTGAGCATCAGAAAGAGTTAGTTTGAAATTAGTTTTGGGTAGGTTTCAAGCAGTTTTTTTGTGGCAATATCTCCAGTTATCTGGGGCTTTAGGTTACCCCTCGCTTAGCATGCTGACTTTCTAAAGGCACGTATCTCTTCCCAAGAGACATACTATAAGGAAAACCTTCATCCTAGCACAGACTTCCAAATTTGAAGCTGAGGAATGGGAATTGAAGCCTCACCATAGTCCTCTTCTGCATGCTGCTTTGGTCCAAACTCATACATTTTTATAAAAATAAACTAATATGTGGTATGTTTAAGGACAGTATTTTCTCAAATACCCAATATTTCCATGGAAAAGCCATACAAGGATTAGCTGAGTCTGCCAGGAAACTTGCGCCTTGGAGTTAAAAAAGAAGATGTTATGAGACTATGGTGCTACAGACTCATCAGTAGCAAGGAAAGCCTGGATAAGGGCTGATTATTCACTGTCTTTTCTAGCAAAAGAACAGCAGGCATCAAATAAATCTGGAAGGAGTCATGCTCAAAACAGACGAGGTGATTCTTCATGCAGCAGGTAATTGACCTTTGAAATTCCTTGTCAAAGGATGTTGCAGATAATTAAAAATTTTCATAGTCTCAGGGGAATACTAGACAAGTGTATCAAAGAGAAATTCACTGATGGTGGTGGTGCAGTGGGGTGTCAATAAGTGTGCAAAATCATATCCACTTCAGGAATTTTCCTGAGCTGAAAAGAAGGAGGTTGGGAAGATGTTGGGGGAGAATCTTGCCCCATTCTTACTCCTTCAGTATTTACTTACAGTGAACTTCTGAAGCAGAATACAGGGTGGTTGGGTAAACCTTTAGTTTGGTCTAGCACAACCACTTTCATCTTCGCTCTTTTTGGATGTTTTAATACCAAAAAACTGAGGTGAATTTTCAGAGGTGCAGATCATGGAATCAGTCGGTATTTGGAGTTAAGCACTGGACATCGATATCCAGAATGTCAAGACATCAGTATTTCGGTTTAAAAAACATTGTCTGAGTGCTTATAATTGCCTAAAGTGCATGCACACATTTAAAAACTTAAGGATATAGTTAAGATAAAATTGATACCTAGGAAGGAAATTGTCAAGGTCTTCTTTCCCTGTCTGAACTGGTTTTGTAAATGTAATAATGAAATGTGATCACAACGTATACTTAGCATTAGCTGCATTTCCCATTGTTTTTAAAAAAGGAAGGAGTTATGTCCTTTTCTAAAATTGCCTAGTATCTAAAATTTGATTTATCATGCAAGGGTTATCTTCAGCTAAAGGAATGTTTTAGAATTGGGAATAAAAGCATATAGGTCAGAGTGACATACTTTATGATTTCAGATGAGGATACTTGGAAAAAGGAAAAAATACACTCTTTCAACCAAATCACTTCCTTGGCTGCATGGTGGACATCCAGAGTAAATTGTTTCATTGGAAAAGTTGTTCTTAAGTTTATGAACATAAGTGTCATGTACACTTTCAACATCATATTATAAAAATTATTAAAATATCTGAGAAAGAGATAGTGCTGAGGGCGCCCTCAATCCCATTGTTCATGTTGCCAACAAAGATGTTGAACAACATCAGTGCCAATACAGACTCCTGACAAACACCACTCATCACTGATCTCCATTTGGACTTCAAAGTGGTTAACTTCATGTCTTTGAGTGCCACTGTCCAGCCAATTCCTTATCTACTGAGTACTCCATCTGCCAAATACAGCCCCTCCAGTTTAGAGAAAAGGATATAATGTGGGACAGTGTTAATTGCACAAGTCCAGGTAGATGTTATGAGGTTGCTATTCCTTTATTTATAGCTTCCTTCAGAGTGTGCATTTCAGTTATTTTACAGGGTGTCATCTTCACACAAAGTGACTCAAAATTTACTTAGTCTTGGTCTCTATGACATGAGAGCTGATCAGGTTTCAATTGAATATTAGATTCCACATGAAATTTCAAGTGTCCACTGCATAGATACCAGAATGATTACCTGATCTCCTATCAGTTTAGCATAATCTCAGATATTCCAGTTGTACATTTGCCAGAACTTGGGTTCTTTCACTAGCAACTCTATCTTATTTATTAACTATCTGCATGCACTCATCCAATTTCCTAATATAGGCGTGTCTAGAAGGAGAGTATAACATGTTTGAATCTGCTTGAAGATTTTAAGCTTTTACAAATCCATATTTTAGCCACTCATGAATACATGGATGTTTGTGCTTACTGAAGTAAACATTCGTGTATATATATATATGAATGCACATAGTACCTGTATAATATATATAAATGTAAGTAGCCAAGGAAGAGCATTAACTGAATGCTTGCTTTCTGTGTCAGGAAGAAATGGAATTATGAATATCTGTATCATGAGAACATGAGATCAGAGGCTATACATTGATATCACAAGTAGGAGGCCTATACATGTATTTAACTCATGCATTAAAAAACAAAAAATAAAGATTATTCTTCGTAAACTATTTTTGTTTATTTGTGATATTATTATTTTTGCATATTTGTAATAATAGATTTTTGTCTGTGCTTTATTTTTTGTGTATCATACATGACTTTTGAAAGTAAGTCATCATACAGAAAGGAAACCATCAAATGTAAATAGTTTAAACACATACATTGTGCTGTATGTTCAAAAGTGGCACAGGGTTGAAAAAACAGTAGCCTATTTTCAGTAAAATGCTTAGATATGATCAGATCTCTATTTCATACCCATTTTAAACATGTGAACGAGAGACTGAGAAATATTTCATGATGGCACTACTAAAATATGATATTCAAATACACTGACAAGAAGCTGTTCTAATCTCATCTCCTCCTTTCTTTTATATGCCTCTGCTGGCTTCTTCTCTCTTAGTATATTTAATACAATTCTTTCATCCCATTTACAGAGCCTTGGCAAATCTTTTCTCTTATGTAGTTCTTGCACTCATTTTCCTCTCCAATCATGTATTTCCATTGCTCAGTATTTCTTCTCCAGCTTCTCTTGCTCCTGTGTTACTTGCTTCTCATAAACATCTATGTTAGCAGAATGTTTTCCATATTCTAATTTTGCACCCTATTAATTGCTCTTTGAATTCTATCCCCACAGAATTGTTTCAGCTATGTAGAAATACAGGTAAGAAGTGAAAGGTATTGTTTATTTAAACAGCAACTTACTTAACTTACCTTAAAACACCAGACAATGAAGAACGGGGTTCTTTCCTTGAGTGTTTCTACAAGATGGACGTGGTTTTTAGTCCCCTTCTCCCCACCGTTTCTCAGAAAACTGGCCCATCAATGTGGTATGGGTTGCAACTAATCTATCCAATTTTGGACAGATTGCTAAAATGTAGACAAATGGAAGATGTCTTATTTGTAGATGTCTATATCTGGGCTCCTTAGTCTCCTGGTATGGTCAACAAATAGAAACAGGTGCTTTTACAATATTTCTCATTTAATCTTGCTGTAGATCTGAAGCTGAAGTTACATGATTCACATGCTGACAGTTGCCCTTTTCCCTATTCAGATGTAAATGTCCTAAGTCATGTGAGATGAACCTTATTTCTGCTGTTACATGTAGTGTATAGTGGGCTGGTAGAGGTAATTCTCTGTTTAAGTCCCTGGTTTCTTTGGGTGTCCCCTTTCCTAGGTCTGTTTCTGTCTCTGAATGGAAGTCATACCTTTTACAAAATTTCTCTGCTGGACACCTGCCATTTATAACAAGACATATTTAAACTGTGTCTTTGAACCTGTCCAGGAAGGTCTCTGACCTGACATGTGATCCTGTCCTGTCAGTCTGAGAAAGAGGATCAATCTTCCTAAGTCCTTGTAAGCAGTCAGAAAAATCTTCACATCTATCTCGTCCTTTTAGAAACATGGTTTCATTCATCCTGTTTCCATCTTCTCTTTCTGCTCTGTACTCTTGGTGTTTCCGGTGGCCCTACACCAAGCCAGGGTGGGGCATCACTGCAGCAGTGGGGTCACTGTCCCATCGCCTTCTGCAAGCTGCTGTCTGTGTGTCCAAGGGCAGGCTGAGTGCTCTGACTCCTGTCTCCAGGGAGCAAACGGATGCAGACACAGAGGGATGCATGTGGGCTTGGTGCCTGGCAGAAACCCAGTGGGATGCTGAGGCTCAGGTAGGATCTCTGTGTTGCTGCAGTGCTTGCAGCCCTATTCCTCCAGCGAGACAACGGTACATGGCTGAAAATACCACCCGGTCCCTGGTGTCAGCCACAGGCGTGGCATAGTGTAGGGAAGCGCAGCCTGTGCTCTGGGGTCCTCCATGCCTGCACAAAATCTGCCACTGAAGCCCTGCCCATAAATTATCAAAAATCATAAGTATGGAAGACTGACAATTTGTCACTTGCTTGGGAAAATGAATTGTTAGGATTTAAGGTGGGCTTTTACAAATATTCCTGAACTCGGGAGGTATGTGACGTACCTCTGTCAGGAAACCATATACCAGCTTGCATGAAGCATTCTGATACCTACCCTCCCAAGTCTTGCTGTAGAAGGACTTGCAGGAGTCAATGTGTTCTTTTTCCCTGCTAGGTCTAGGGAAACTTAGATGATATTCTGGGTTCACACTCTTTTCTCTGCTTGTCCTCATTAATGCAGTGCTCTTCTGCCTTGCTTTCCTTTCCTGGGTTGCTGTCTTCCAACATGTCTTGGCAAGTTTCTTTTAAGTCAGGAACCCTTTGGAGCCAAGGACATGTCTTGATAAAATTTAAGTGCTGTAGAAGTGATTTTTACCATGCTGGAATAAAATGTAAAAATATGCATGAGATGAGATACAATAAAACTCTGAACTCGCATAAATGGCCACAGTTGGGAATGTTCCAGTCAAGAGCAGAACAGACTGATAGTTGCAGAATAAGCTACACTGGCTGCAAAGGTCTGGCTACACTTTTTATAATTAGTAATAATCTTCACACTTTAAATGTAACTGATAGAAAGGATAAATTAATTTTTTGGTAGCTTAAAAGGTTCGCTTTGTGATGCAGTGATGAATACTGGTCTAAATGGTTTATTGATTAATTCATAGCATCATAGAATCATAGAATCATAGAATCATAGAATAATAAGGGTTGGAAAGGACCTTAAGGTCATCTAGTTCCAATCCCCCTGCCATGGGCAGGGACACCTTGCCCTAAACCATGTGGTCCAAGGCTCTGTCCAACCTGGCCTTGAACAACCCCAGGGATGGAGCATCCACAGTCTCCCTGGGCAATCCATTCCAGTGCTTCACCACCCTCACTGTAAAGAACTTCTTCCTTATATCTAACCTGAACTTCCCCTCTTTAAGTTTGAAGCCATTACCCCTTGTCCTACCACCACAGTCCCTAATGAAGAGTCCCTCCTCAGCATCCTTACAGGCCCCCTTGAGATACTGGAATGCTGCTATGAGGTCTCCACGCAGCCTTCTCTTCTCCAGGCTGAACAGCCCCAACTCTCTCAGCCTGTCTTCATACGGGACGTGCTCCAGCCCTCTTATCATCCTCGTGGCTCTCCTCTGGACTTGCTCCGACAGCTCCATGCCCTTCTTATGTTGAGAACACCAGAACTGTACACAGTACTCCAAGTGAGGTCTCACAAGAGCAGAGTAGAGGGGCAGGATCACCTCCTTTGACCTGCTGATCATGCTTCTTTTGATGCAGCCCAGGATTCGGTTGGCTTTCTGCGCTCGAGCGCACACTGCCGGTTTATGTTAAGCTTCTCATCAACCAACACCCCAAGTCCTTCTCCGCAGGGCTGCTCTGAATCTCTTCTCCGCCCAACCTGTAGCTGTGCCTGGGATTGCCCCGACCCAGGTGTAGGACCTTGCACTTGGCTTGGTTAAACTTCATAAGGTTGGCATCGGCCCACCTCACAAGCGTGTCAAGGTCCCTCTGGATGGCACCCCTTCCCTCCAGCGTATCAACTGAACCACACAGCTGGGTGTCGTCAGCAAACTTGCTGAGGGCGTACTTAATCCCACTGTCCATGTCGCCGACAAAGATGTTGAACAGTACCCGTCCCAACACCGATCCCTGAGGGACACCACTTGTTACAGTTTTCCAACTGGACATTGAGCTGTTTACCACAACTCTTCGCGTGCGGCCATCGAGCCAGTTCTTTATCCACTGAATGGTCCATCTATCAAATTGATGTCTCTCCAATTTAGACAAGGATGTTGTGCGGGAGAGTGCCAAATGCTTTGCACAAGTCCAGGTAGATGACGTCAGCTGCTCTGCCCCTGTCCATCAGTTCCGTGGCTCTGTCATAGAACACCATCAAATTGATCAGGCAGGATTTCCCCTTAGTGAAGCCATGTTGGCTGTCACCAGCCACCTCGTTGTTTTACATGTGCCTTAGCGTGCTTTCCAGGAGAATCTGCTCCAAGATTTTGCCAGGCACAGAGGTGAGGCTGACTGGTCTTTAGTTCCCTGAGTCTTCCATCTTCCCCTTCTTGAAAATGGGGGCTATATTACCCTTCTTCCAGTCATTGGGAACTTCTCCTGACTGCCATGATTTTTTGAATATGATGGACAGTGGCTTAGCAACTTCATTCGCCAGCTCCTTCAGGACCCGCGGATGGATTAACTCTATATGTTTCTGAATTTGCACTTTTTTCTTCAGTCCGATCCGTATTATGAAAAACTCTTTGAGGAGTTAGCTTTAGCAGAGTAACTGCTATTAGGCACTTACTTAGAAATAAAGATGTGGGTGGCGTGTCTTGTGAGGTACCAACTGGCATTAATTGTGAGGCTGAACTTAGCACTAAAGTCCTAATACCTCTGTGGTTTTAATATAGAAGCCATGTCTCTTATGAAAACATATTTTTTTAAATATTCATATAGATTTTTCTTCCTGTTTCATTTTTGGACATGGGATGTTAATTAAAAATCTTTAACATTCTTAGTACAAAGAAAGGTGAATAGAGGAAAGTTTAGTACATAAGAAATCTCAAAATTTTTTATAGGCTGAAAATAAAAATAGTTTTAAAGCTCATTTATGAATTATATGCATTTATTTACAATAAAATTGCTAACACTTCTATTATTAAGCCGTTTAATAAAGCAGATGACATATAAGGCACTCATGCATTTTGTTGCTTTTAAAGAATATCAAAGCATGCTCCAGTACACTTCAGTTCAATTTTTTATGAAGTATTTATTTTTGGCAGACTACCTTTTAATATACTTGCTTTACCATATTAAAGAAAAGCATTTTTTCCATTTCCATTTTCATCTTGACTGATTGTTTGATAAGTTAAAACAGTTGCTCGCTTGTGTTTTATTCCAGCTGGTTGGTAGTAAGGTACACGTAAATGTAAAATCTGGCAGTTTGGAATAAAGATGTGGCTTGGAACATACACTATTTCTATATGTTTTTAGCTAAATCAGATTAATAAGTGATGATGGAAAGGGACACGATTGCCTGAAATGGGAAGGGAAAAGGAGTAGTTCAAAAATATTTCACCTAAGTAGGAGTGTCAGATTTTTTATTTTTTTTTTCCAAAAGCATTTTGCAGTTGAAAAGATAATGTTGCACATTCAGACCATGACACAAGATTAGCAGGTAATGACCTTCACTGGTTGATTTGACAGTTGTTACTTGACAAAGCCATAACAGTAGACAAATAAATTGATAAACATTGGATTCATGGAGTTCCTGTACTGCAAGTCATACAAGGCAAAATGGCATAGGTGTCTTTAGTCAGAAATAAAAGTAAAGGAAAGTGGTCTGTTGTGTTTTCCAGTAACAGTTTATAAAGCACCAATAAAGACAAGTATTTTGAAAGAACTAAGTATACTTATGTACAATTAAAGTATCTGGAAAGCACTGGATTAGCAGTCTTGGCAACTGCTTAATATCCTTAATACCACCCTACCCTGATGACACCAAACAATGTTTGACTCCTGAAGTATTCCCTACAGCTGCAGGTGCAGTGTCTTATTACAGTGTTCATCTCTTCAGCATTTTCAAATGCAATGTTAAAGACATGTGTAGGGCCCATGTACACAGAAAAGAGGACCTTGAGGAAAACTGTGCAACAGCAGGATTGTGGCTACTGGCCACTGTACTGTGGGAACCCCTCTTTCCCTTCCCACTTAGCAAATCAAGGAGATCATCTTCTAGGACAACAGTGAGGTAGCCTGTTCCAGGCTTTTCCACCCTGAATATTTCCATCGTTTATATTTCTACAGCAAGGAGCTAAAAAATGAAATATTTCTAGCTTTGCCTCAGCTCTATATGTCTTCCAAATAAGATGACAATGCGAGTTGACAAGAATTGTCTTTGGACTCAAGAGTATCACAGTTAGTCTGCAACCACTTGTATTCACTGAGTCAGTAGGTAACCGAGATGGCTGTGGATTGCGTTCTGCCTCAGGTACGCATGTGAGGCAGATTTGTCTTGGACCAGTGTTAAAGCGTTGGCTTGCTTCCAGTTTTTATCCTTCCTGCTGACTCAGCAGTCAGTGTTCCCCTTAGGGCTTAAGCTGGATGAGTCAGTAGAGTCCTCTGCATGATGCCTTGAGTAGCTGCTGTGAAGAACCACAGGGCCCTGAAGAGCTGGACACTGGATCCAAGTAGCTCTTTGTCTGTCGGTTCTGACCTGTTCTTTGGCCATGAGCTCTATGAGTGAAAACAGCAAAGGTATTTTATCCTGTACTACATTTTAAATTCCAGGAGAAATAAAATGTACACAATACTGTTTCCTAAACTGACAGCAAGAAGGAATGCATTGATTCTCATATTTTGCTTTCTGTGTATCTAGAAACACATGCACACATACACTTCATTCACATGACCCTAAAGAGGACTTTCTTCCTCTGTGCTGCATCTCTGTATATTTGTATGAGCAGCTTCCTAGTCTTGATTCAGAGGAGATAATGAAGGGAACCACAGGGCATACTGGTGTGTCCTAGTCATGTAAGATTGGAGGGTGGAGACTGACCTGTTCTGCTCAGGTCAGGTGTTTAGGTGAGATGAATTTGCAATCTGTAGATACAAGCATATCTTCAGTTTCAGACATCAGCACCAACAGGCCTTTGGAAGGCAGTGGAAAGGGGCAGGCAAAAGTCGCCAGCCCAGGTCTCTTCCTCTGTTGCCAAATTGCTTCGAAGATGCTGGTACAAAATTAAATAGTGCCTCCCATGCAGTGATACAGTGTAGATCAGTCAGATATATCCCAGAACAGTTTTTTACAGGCACGCTGTGAGAGCTTGAGGAAGAAGTATGGTGTCTGAAGACTCCTTGTTATGCGCTGCAGATGTACCTTTTCCTCATTTCTTTTCAGTATTTGACATATCTCTACCACTGCCAACAGAAGTGTCACTTTGTGCTGTTTTATTTTTGTGTTATAATAATCTCTTTCATAGGAATGAGGATGGGGAGTGGAAGCAATTCCCTAAAGTTTGATTTCATGAGTGAGGGAACCTCCAGACACTGTGAATGACGCAAACTTGCCTTATTTTACTCCTCCACCCCCATTTTTTGCTGTAATTGCTTATTTTCAGTTATTCTCTTTTTTCCATTTCACTCTTCACTCATGTAATTAATGGTATTACACTGAATAATCGTATCTTTTTAACTACAGATTTTAAGTGTTTCAAAAGATGTCACAGTAACTATTCAATAGACACAAAGATGTTAAATTACTTTGCCAAGGTAAATAAGATAAAAATGGGAACAGAACTTTTTCTTCTTTTATCCTTCAACTGCAACCTGTGGTGCTCTTCGCGCAGAACCATGATGCTATATGCAAAAAAGCTGGGATGTGTTTACAGAAGACATTTAAGAAAATTAAAATCTTCTGTAGTAGAAATGAAATGAATGCCTTGACCTCTTTATGCATTTATGCATAAGTTTAATTTTATTCATAGAAGTAATTTCTCAGAACTCAATGGGATTACTCATTTGGTGCATAAAGTTTAACAGATTCAAGTGCCTTCAGGATGAGAACTTATTGTGGATAACATTAACATTATCAGAGTTGTTTTCTGTTTTCTTTCTGAGCCCATGCTCTTGACATTTGTTTGTTTTGTTTTCGGGGTTTTTTTTGTTAGTTACTGGCTGTCCTTCATAAAGAATTGTAACAAGGCAACGGGACAACTAGTCTTTGTCTTCCGTACTAGGTGAATGCAATTTGATCTGAAACAGATGAAAATAGACAGAGTGAGATGAAAACCAACATGCACTATGAAAATCCATGAATACAGGAAAGTTACAGCTTACACTTAAAACAAACAAAACATCAAAGCCTTTGCTGGTTTCTGTAAAAAGCAGAAGTATTAGTTTAAGTACATAGATACTCAGCTTTTTTACAGAGGTCTTGTTCATGTCTATTTGCTAATTTGTCTATTTTTACAACTGTAATATATTTTGCAAGCCATCTTTCCAGGTAAAAATTGGTATAACTAAATTTACCTTTGAAAAAATTAAATGTAAGTGATTTAAAATGGGTAGTTTTAAGGGAACACCATCTGGTACACAGTTATTTAAAAAGCCCATGAATGTATTACATGACAACATTAATATGCAATTAAATTAACATAGAAATCTAGATTAACAAGTCAGTTCAAACTGCTGATTATGATTAATTTTGTAAATAAGTTTGCCATAATTTTGAATCTCTGTTAAGACCCCTGGTGAGATTTTTGTAGGACACACACTATAGCAGTATTTGAGGGCATTACTTGAGGGGATAAGAACCAATAGAAGTTACTCAGCATTTTGTCTATCAGATTACCTTATTAATAAACATCTATAATAATGAAAGATTTGCAAAATTGGATTTTTTAAGAGGTAGGCTGGGATTTTTATAAGCTCACTTTCTGTGAGTGACTTAGAAGCAACTGAAAGTTATGACAGATATGAAGTTATTATGTTTTAATGTATTAATTTAAAATATCAATTAAAATTTATTGGTCATTGCATTTTTTAGTGGCATTTTGTATTATTTTTGCATTATTTGATCAAGTTGCATTGGTCACTGACATCCCATTGCTTTATATCTAGGGTGTGTTATGAACAGTCCCTGTGGTATTACACCGATTATCTTAATAGGAAGCTATGTGCAAAATAAGCATGAATAAATAATTAAATAAATAAATTAATTAATTAATAAAGTGCACGATCCATCTCTGTCAGCATTCCCAAGACACAAGTGAAGGACAGTATTGCAATTTCTTAGTGTTAGCGATTTTGGGTTTGACAAGGTACAAACTTTGGTTTGACAGAGATAGTCTTCAAAAAGATAAAGCAGTTAGTAAATATCTTTATTTGTTTTGATTTCTAGGAAAGTGAAGGTCAGTTGTTACAAACTGCTTAGGGAGACAAGCTGACAGGAAGATAAAGGGAGAATGCTCCAGGAGCAGAAAGATGGAGGCCTTCATGCATTCTGAGAACAGCACATTCTGGTAGGGAGGCTGAAGGTGTATGCAATCACACAGGTGCCTGCTGAGGCAATATTAAATAAACTACTAAAATTCTTTTCTTACTGCGTGCCAGCCTAATCAACTGTTGCAGCACAAACATTGTTCAGTGGTTTGGTATTTGGGAATGTCCTGCAGGAGTGTGATGCTGTGTATGTAAAACCTTGAAAAATGGCTGTTAATAGTTCCAAGGCAACTTTTAATAAATGATTAAATACTTGATGTGTTCAGAAAACATGACAGTGAAACCAAGCAGTGTTAGAAATCAGGTAAATAAAGAAGGTGGGAATCACTCTGGCTGACTCTGGGCAAAATAGGGTGTTCTGGTGTTACTTAGTCACCCACGTTCACTCTTTCATGCTATATCCCTTAGATACCGCTCCAGCGCAGGATGTTTCCCTTCCCTGGGCTCCCTTCTTTGTCCATTGAGCACAGTGGCAGCCCAGTCAACTAGCTTGGATCAGATGCTGACATTTTAGATGGCTGAAATGAGGCGAGATAAGCCATGCCTAAAATTTGTCAGCTCTCCTTCCACAGGTTTCTCCTCTCTGTTTCTGTATCTATCCATATATAATGCCTCAATATAACCTACAGACTTCAGCCCACATGCATGCATGTGTGTTTACGAACACATATACAAGCACATTTGTCTGACAGATTTTTTTAAAGATGTGATTCAGTCTTTAAAAAGCAACTGTTATATACATGGTATATGTTGTCTGGGTAGATGAGAACTTGAAAAGTAAGGCATCACCTCTGTCCTTTCCAAAGTATTTCAGAATTCTGTCAGCAAATAGCTTAACATTTCCCCAGATAGCAGCCTTCTCTCTGTTGGAAGGATAGTTCACAGGTACTCACTGCTGAAATAAAAAACTGTAGCCTATCCCCAAAGTGTTGCAATATTTTGCTGGATATCTAATTAGCTGAGACTGTGTTAAACACTATAGTCTTCCCACAGCTCAGCTCACAGGTGAAAATGCACTGCTCTAAATTAAATATGCAAGTAAAACTCATGGGTAACAAATATTTACAGCTTTTTAACTGTGCTGATAGAGTGGAGACAGGGCTGTGGCTACCTAACTGCTTTTCGGGAGGTGAGAACGATTCTTAGTGTCCTGATGGCTGTGTTGTCATTATGGTTGCACAAAACTTTAAGAGCCAGAGGAGTGAGGCCTCCTACTTACCATCTAGCTGACATTGTTTACACAATTAGGATAAGCAATGTGTTAACTGAAACTGCACAGCCCATCCTCTGTAATTCAGTCTCATAAATCAAAGGAGGAATAGTGTTCTAGCATAGTTGCCTTCTATGTACAAAAAACCCCACAAAACCATAAATCTGTATGTTATCTTAGATTTACTGAAAGACAGATCAGATGATTTTCTGTGTTACATTACCATTAACTAGCTTTTGGCAATGATATTTTAATATTATATGAATCATATTTCCAGTACACTGGAAGGTTTCTAAGAAGAAAGGAAGCTATGGCTCATATTTAAGATAGCAGGACCAACAGGTTTAAGTCATTGAGGTCATTTCAGACCCATAAAAGATTGTCAAATACTCTTCTAGACTGTAATGATTTTGTACAACAGAGTCTTTTCTGTAAACCAGTAATGCTTAATTTTTCCGTTTAGAGTAATGAACATATGCATCATGCGTATGTACCTGAACATGTGCAGAACCTATTGAAATATTATGTGGAATTTTTTCTAAAGTAAATAGTATTTATTTTCTAAAAGTGTTACAGTTTATATTTTGTTTTAAAACTGGCATCAGTGCTTTCGTGTGAAGGTATGGTCATTTATGTCTATAAGAAAATATGCTGGAGATTCAGCTTCAAGTGAACATACATTTTGATGGCCTTGGTCAAAAATAAATCTAGTGATTGTGATGCAAAAGTATATTGTGAGACAGAAGTTCTCAAGGGTAGTGTGGAAAGGTTTTCTATACTACTTGAACCAATGCAGTAATCCAATGATGTCCCATAACTCACTGAAAAGAGGGCTTTTTCCTTTCCAAGTCAATAGAAAACAAGCAATGCCAAGGACAGAAGCTTTCAGTGTATCTCAGGAATATTAGTTAACAGTTAAATTTGAAATGCGAATAAATACTTTGGGGAAAAAACAAAGAAATTTCATTATTCCAGGGGAGAAAATGTTGTAAAAAGTGTATTGGTGTGTCATTTTTGGAAACCACATTTTCAATTTTAATTGGGAGTTTAGAAAAATGTAATTTACTGCTTTTCTAGAACAAAGCAAAGTCAAATTATTTTGACTTTCCCCTGTGGATTTTTTTTTTTTTTCTTTTCAGGTTTTGATTTTTTTTTCAGCCGAAACTCTTCCCTTCCCTTCCCTTCCCTTCCCTTCCCTTCCCTTCCCTTCCCTTCCCTTCCCTTCCCTTCCCTTCCCTTCCCTTCCCTTCCCTTCCCTTCCCTTCCCTTCCCTTCCCTTCCCTTCCCTTCCCTTCCCTTCCCTTCCCTTCCCTTCCCTTCCCTTCCCTTCCCTTCCCTTCCCCTATTCTTTATCAATTTGCAAGATTGCTATATGCTTTTTAAAAGTCAACTAGATGTCTTATTCTGTGTGGCCCAGAACAGACTTATAAACTCTTTTTTTAATCCCTGATACCATAGACCAGCATATGAGTATGATTAATATTGTATCAGTGATAAACAATGCCAAGCATGCACTACAGGGAGAAAAGAGGTCTGTCAGTGCTTTTTTTTTTTACCTGGCATTTTAACACATGAAGCATTTGGATGTATGTTTCATCCTAGGTTTTGAGTCATTACAATTAGAAGGTGAATAACAATTCAGCAGTACAGTTTACCAGCTCTGCTTGTTTTCATATACACATAGTTTATAGCATCTTACTTTGTTTTGGAAAATAAAAAGAATATTATTAATTTTTAATGAATAAATTAAACTAAATTCCATTAGAATTATTCATTATTCCAATATTTTTAAACTTTAATATGGCAAATATCTCTATTTTATCTGTTACAGATGAACAAATCACATTCACATTTCAGCGTAATCCATTCATTGGTTCACTGATCCCACAGTCCTTCAGGCAGTGTGACAAATACACATAATTTCCCTGAGTACTAGGTTGTGCATTTGTGTATCTGATTAAGTTGAAAGATGTGTTAAAAAACATATAAAAATCCTCATGTAGCCAGACAGCTCCCTATGGCTAAATATCTCAGAAATCTCTGGAGCATTTTGTTATTCAAAGCAAAGTTGGCAGTAATTTACACTCAATAAATGGTTTCCAGATCTGCCTGTTTCAGATGATATCACAAAGACAAGATTTTATGTGAAATTCCCTTACCTTTTGTCAAAGTGTATTCCTTTAAGAGATTTGCCATCACAAATGCAGATGATATGGAGATAAAGAGACTCCCTTGCAGTCCAGAGTATGACAGAATGTGATGGATCAACAGTTCATCTATGAGCTATGTTTTGATCAAATAAAATAAAATCATCCTTTTTTTTCCAATATTTTGAAAAAGAGGGTTCTGGATTCATGGCAAAATCATGGCATATATGATTCATAATGTGTTAATAAATCCTCAGTTTTGTATGGACCACAGGGTCTCTGTAGAGAGGTAAAATAATTTATGATTTGTGACCAAAGAAAAGTGAAAATTAAGTCCTGTGACAGTCAGGCCTTGACTATGAAGAACTGATCCTATACGTGGTCTAAAGTCCTTTGCTCTTCAAGAGCTCTACCGATGCTTTTGTTACAAAATTGGTTCATTTGGTCCAGCATTTTTTTAAAGGCAGACGTGAAGAAAGACAGCTTGTCTGTCTGCAAGTTGGAAATTCATAGGAAAAAAGTGGCTCAAAAGAATAACAACAGAAATTATAAGTAAATATGGAAGTGTGAAATTAAGAAAATTGTAATTTAGACTGAAAGAAGAGAAACAGTTTCGTCGTGGTGATATCAATTAGACTTGAAACTTTAAATAAAAAAAAAAAATTGAAACATTGAAACAAAAAAGGAAATTATAAGGTACAATCCAGCACTGGCAAAATGATAGTTTAAATAATGTAATAGTTCTTTTATGTGTTGAACTTCACTAGCTCTGTGATTATGAATGGATGTAATTTCAGGAGAAAGGAGGGAAAATATGCTTTATTGGGATGACAGTGGTACTTATGTGTGTGCATATGTATGTCTGAGAGAAAAATGCTGCTCGTATCTATGTATCCTATTATTCAAAGGAGAAAAACTGATCACTTTTGATGGAAATGCATTAAAGAGGCCAATAGGCACCAGTTGCTTGACTCCAGATTAAGTTGCAGTTGCAGGATGAGGACAGCAAGGTCTGTACTTCTGGTATAAGCAAACTCCATGACCTGAAATTAATTAGTATTGGAAATAACAAAAATCTCTTCTATCCCTGTGTCTTTATATGCAAGATCCAACTATCACAGAATCACAATGTGGTTTGGTTTGGAAAGAACCTTAAAGATGATCTAGTTCCAACCCCCATGCCATAGGCAGTGGCACCTTCCATGAAACCAGGTTGCTCAAAGCCCTATCCAACCTGGCCTTGAACACTTTCCTTAATCTAGGTGAATATAAATGAACTTTGGACCATTTTCCTGGTTACTGGCAATGGTATGTTTGTAAAAGCTTTTTCTCTTTTCTCTCAGAAAAGGTTGATAAGAGTTATCGCTAGAGTATAATGTTTTTGCCCCTTTTTTGCACTTAAAAAGTATTAATTTGCGTGTATTTGTCTTTTTGTTCATATCACAGCTTTGCAGCTAGACCTTTATTTGTTGAAGTGCTGCTTTATGCGACTCCTCAGAAGTACATCAATTCTATTAGACAGATCAGTGTGTAAGATGCTTCCATCTGAAACAAAATTGATCGTACTGTTTTTTTATTTGTATACATAGGCTATCCACAGCTGTCTTAAGATATCAGGTGGAGTTACAGTCCAAATGCAAAGCATTCTCCATTCTATATTTGTGTTATGTAAAATATAAGAATAGTGCCTATTTACATGTTATCATTTTAGTTTTCACTTCAAGATGTTTTCCAAAAACCATAAATTACCTATTTTGTGGTCAAAAAGGCATTTAAATGCAGGTGTTTATTGTTTTTCTTTCTTGAAATAAATAAACAAATAAATAAATGCAAAACCAAGTTCTAAATCAAAACATTAAAATAGTAGTGAAACATTTGTTCCTTAAAAAAAAAAAAAGATAGTAGATTTGTGCCCCTGTTGTTCTTAAGTACTGAATATTTTATATAGACTTACAGGGAAAAAAACCCAAATACTGGAACTTTTTAATAGTGGAAAAGAAATGGCTCAAAAATAGTATGCAAATAGGGTCAGTTGCTAGAACTTCCATTGCATGATGTCAGATTATTCTGTTACACAACTAATTTCTATGAACTCTTCTGGACACTCAGAACAAGTATGGGTTTTAATTTTACATATTAAAATGATTGTTTCCATACAGGTAAGTTGCAGGCTATCTTTAGACAATGAAGTGTGTTGGCAAGGTTTTGGTAGCAGGGAGGGCTACAAGGGGTGGCTTCTGTGAGAAGCTGCTAGAAGCTCCCCCCATAACTGATAGAACCAATGTCAGACAACTCTAAGACAGACCTGCCACTGCCTAAGGCTGAGCCCATCAACAACAGTGGTAATGCCTCTGGGATAACAGATTTAAGAACAAGAAAAAAACTGCTGTGCAACAGCAGCTGGAAGAGAGGAGTGAGAATTTGGGATGCTTTAAAGATTACGATGTACAGGGTACTGGGAAATTTAGTCTAGGTCATGCTTTGCTTAGAAAGGTTGGACTAGATGATCCTTGAGGTCCCTTCCAAGCTGGTGTTCTGTGATTCTGTGTGTGGTCTAAAGAACTCTGCAGACAGCAAGGTCAGTGAGGAAGGACAGGGAGGAGGTGCTTCAGGTCAGGAGGTGGACCATGGTGAGGCAGGCTGTGCCCCTGAAGTCTATGGAGGTCCACGGTGGAGCAGATAGCCACTTGCAGCCTGGGGAGGACCCCATTCCAGAGCGCGGGGATACCTGATCGAGGCTGTGACCTTGTGGAAAGCCCGCGCTGGAGCAGGTTCCTGGCAGGAGCTGTGGCCCTGTGGAGAGAGGAGCCCAAGCTGGAGCAGGGTTGCTTCAAGACTTGTGACCCCACAGGGGACCCACGCTGGAGCAGCCTGTTCCTGAAGGGTTGCACCCCATAGAAGGGTTCCATGCTGGAACAGTTCATGAAGAACTGCAGCCTGTGGGAAGGGCTCTTGTTGGAGAAGTTTGTGGAGAGCTGTCTCCCATGTGAGGGACCCCACATTGGAGCAGGGGAAGAGTGTGAGGAACCCTCCATCCTCCCCCTGAGGAGGAAGGTGCAGCAGAGACAACCCATGATGAACTGACCACAACCCCCATTCCCCATCCCCCTGCACTACTCAGGGATTGGAGGCAGAGAAATTCAGGAGTAAAGTTGAGGGGTGAGATTCAGTTTTATTTCTTATTATCCTACTCTGATTTGATAGTAATAAATGAAACTAATTGTCCCAAATTGAGTCTGTTTTGCCTGTGAAGGTAATTTGTAAATGATCTCTCCCTACCCTTAACCCACGAGCCTCTTGTCATATTTTATTCCACTGTCCAGCTGAGGAGGGCAGTGATAGAATGGTTTTGGTGGGCCCCTGGCATCCAGCCACGGTCAACCCTCTACAGATACTTATTTATAGGATCTTCTGGTGTGGCCTTGCACTCAGCAGGGAAGTAGCATTTTAATTAAACATCACTGCCTTGTCATTAGTACCAGGTGATTACTACTTGTTAGTTCTTGGCACCTTGAGATCTTGTAGGAAATAATGTTGAATTCTGGTAACAACAACGTAACAAAATCCATCATGAAGCTTTGTAGGAGGTGGACATGGTTTTATTTTAAAACAAAAATGCTTCACTTACTGTCATGCACACATTCTCATAAGAAGCAGAGCATGTGTTTGTCCAAGTAATCTGTCCAGCATTCAAGAATTAAGGGGAATGCGATGATGTGGGCTAGCCAGGATTCCTTATGATGACATGGAGGGCAAGGAACACTGTCTATTGAGCCATTATCATGTCTCTTGGCTTCTTCCTAGGTCAGCAGCCATGATAGTTTTGAATGTCCTTTTTGTATCCCTTAGGAGCTGACCTCAATTTGTTTGGGGTTTTTTGGTTGTTTTGTTTTGTTTACTTTTATTTTCTTTTTTTCTTTCTTTTGTTTTGTTTTGGGTTTTTTTGGTTTTGTTTAATTTTTTTTTTTAATTTTTATTTTCCTCTCAGTCCTGTCCAACCTCTATCATTTGGACCAGTTCACTTTCTTTTGTCTCTACCTTTGTGTCTTAAGGTGCTCACCTGTTCAGGGCTTGGGCTGCCCTTAATTATCTTGTCCTGAGTACACTGCATGTACCAGTGCAGGGATCTTCTTGACCTGCTCATCTAGGTGCCAGGAACACTGTTTTCTTTCATCCTTCTTCTGCTGTTTCCATATACAGACACTCCCACTGGTTCTCCAGTCTTATTACTATTGCAATTCTCTGCAGCCTGGGAGGACATTTTGGGAGCAACTTTGAAGTTGCACAGTATGTCTCAGCTGAGGTTTTAAAGCTTTACTGGGGGCGATAGAGTTGGCCACTCTTTAGCAAGACAGCCCAAGGTCTTGATCCTTTCATTATTGCACAAAGCAGGAAGACTATTCATAGACAAATATCAAGGATACCAGCTGATTTTTTAAAAGAAACAGGGCTTGCAGGATCAGTTGTTCCTGAAAAGGATTTTAGTGATTGGCAGTCACAAAATGGGCAGAAAAAGGACCCTTTTCTCTCACCCATTGATTTTTTTATGTTTTTACATGTCACAGAAATCAGGAGATTTTTGAAAAAGACCTCACATTTGGTAAACTTGTGTTAAAGATATCCACATATCTTAGCATCCACAAGTATGCTAAGTAGATAAAAAATGTGTTCTACAATGAGATGAAATTGAAAAATATTTTCTAAAATGGGTTAAACTAGTTAGATCTACCTGTAATATGATCTCTTGCAACATATACCCCTGACCAAATACAATTAATAATATAAAAGTAATCCCTTCATTGGCAGGTTAAAACAAAAAAAAAAAGCCTAGTTAATCATAGAATGATAGAATCATAGAACAGTTAGGGTCAGAAAGGACCTTAAGATCATCTAGTTCCAGCCCCCCTGCCATGGGCAGGGACACCGCACACTAAACCATGTCACCCAAAACTCCACTAAACCATGGACATCCAAGTGTCCAACCTGGTCTTGAACACTGCCAGGGATGGAGCATTCACAACATCCTTGGGAAACCCATTCCAGTGCCTCACCACCCTCACAGTAAAGAACTTCTTTATATCTAACCTAAACTTCCCTTAAGTTTAAACCCATTACCCCTTGTCCTGTCGCTACAGGCCCTAATGAAGAGTACCTCTCCAGCGTCCTTGTAGGCCCCCTTCAGATACTAGTCTATGCAGTGGTGTGTAATTTGTTTTCTCTCATTCAAGATCAAGTTGTCTCTGATGAACTTAAGATTTGGGTATCGTCACAGCTATTCCATTGCCCGCATCTGTACAACCACAGTTATAGTGAAAGAGAACAAACATGAAAAAAACACAATTCAACAATCCTTTAATACTATTTTAAACAAGTTGCAAATACAAGTGTAGAATTGCACTGTTTTTCAAATTACTTGATAGTTCTTAAGAATTTACATGAACTCGAGCATCCTTGAGCTGCTCTTTGCATAAAACATTTTGTGAAGGTTTTATGTCAGTATTGTGCTCTTTTACTGTTAATCTGCATACTTACAATTAGAAGTTTGGTTTGTTTAAAGAAAAAACTTCATATTAAACATCTACTCAAATGAGAACCAAATCTTTGAGGGTTTTTTTTTTAAAAATACTGGTAATTATAAAGGTTATATAAAATGGCATTAGAAATATATTTAAAAGGCATTTTATAGAACCAACAGATATACATACACCGATGTTCATATGTATTCTTTTATGGTATAAATTTCCATAATTCTGCCAATTTATCTGAATGTGTACAGTGATATATCATGGAGAGATGATTTAGCAATTGCTAATTGACTGGGAAACAATGAGAATATTTTTGGTGTTGAAGAAATATTAAAAACTACCTGACAACATTAAAAGGAGTTGTAAATGATACAGTATTAACTGTGGTAATTTTCAGAACTTTGTGTCAAAGCAGCCCTTTTTTTTTTATTATTTAATAGGCAACTGACTGAATCTTCTGCTACTGCAAAATCTACTGCAGTTTTTGTTGGGTTACTATGTGGCAGTCTGAGACGGGCAAAAGGTGATTGATAGGGTAATTTCAGAGTAGATAAAGGTCAGAAAGGTTTAATAATGAAATCCTACAAATTCGTATTTTTCAATGCAATGTAAGTTTGATTTAATGGAAAATTTTTAGAAACAAATTTTTTAAAGACAAATTCATTGTCTTTAAAAGTGAGTACAATTCTATCAAAATCTGGGGGGGAGGGAGGTCCCCTTTTTTAACAAAAAAAGAACGGAAACCTGAAAGGTAAATGTTCATTTTCAAGGATTTGAGCACTGAAAAATTAGTACTTATTATTTAATTCTTGTAATAAAAAATGTCTTTTAATAAATGTTCTTGTAATAAAAATGGAAAATTAACTTATTTCCTATCTGCAAGCCAAATCTAAAATGACAGTACGCATAAAATTGGAAAATAAACTGTTGCAGTGCTTACTGATTTTTTTCTGCATTTTCTGTTTTCTGATTCTCTTTACCTTTGATGGTGATTAAATAAACAAATCTTTGTCTGAATTTTTAGAAAAAAAGGCTGAGCAAAGTACTATGCCTCTTTCAAAAATTGATTTGAGTAAGCACCTTTGATCTTCTGTGTGATTTGTAGGTAATGACTTTTCAGGAGGTGATACGAATTGTCTTTGCATCTTCTCACAATATCGTAGCAGATAAAGAGCACGTTGTTTTTTTTTTTGCCTCTCCCTCAGGCTCTCCAGGTCCTTAAAACATGTTTTTCAAAAATATTTCTTCCCCTTTTAAGATGTTTTCACCCAAATATTTTTCTTGGAATTGATACCTCTCAATGACTTCTGTGCTGAAACATCAGCCAGTATGTTCTCTCTTTATGTATTTTTTAAAATAAGCTCTTAGAGCATCTCAGCAGTATTCTTCTGAATTCTAATTCTTTCCAACCAGATGCATTTGGAATAATTGCAACAGGACTGAAAATTATGTGGAGCTATTGTCATGAATAAACTCATTGCAATGACTAATAACATCAGTGTAAAAGAAAAAAATGTAAGGCATGCTTAGATTGCATATATACACAAAGCAGTAAAATACGGAGAAGGTTGGAGAGAGTAAGTGTGAAATTGTAATGGTGACGATGAACAGCATCAGGTTTGCCCTGGAGTTGTTGGAAAATATCTTGAAAAGATGTCTTGCAATTTCTCATTTACGAAATTGGTTTCTAAAATATTCATAAAGTAAAATATCTCACAGAACTATCTTTTTATTTCTATTCATTATTCTATGAAGAATGGAAAGGAATTACAGGTAACAATTTAAAACCACTGTGCCTTCAGACTGAAATCTTGAAACTATATGTAAAAGAGAGATGCTTGTATATTATGTTTCTTTTATGGCAATCTTTTCATATATGGAATATATGTAGGCAAAGTATTTACAGCCTCTCAACTCACTGCTAACTAACTCCTTTTCACAAGTATCCATATCGCCTATGCTAAATAGATAAGCCAGATAAACAACCACAAACCAAAGAATTTATGCACATCCTGTAACTCCTCCTATTTTACTGAGTAAATGGCATAGATAGAATCTTAAAATTTTACTTAAATTGACCATTAATAATGCAAAACAAAAGTTCTACAATGGACAAGAACTTGAGGTTTTAATTTTTAGAAAAGACATTTATTGTGTAATTAATTAATGGGAGAGGAGAATTGTGCAGTATCTATCTTTCAAGCAAGTCACATTCTCATACCACCAATTGTAAGGGTTAAATATTTATTACACGTCTACAAGGGTCTTTACCAAAGACAAAGACAAAAAAATGGAATTGCTCTCACAGGTCATTCCCGTATTGGCTAAGAACTGAAACAGAATTCTGCATGAGAAATAGAGAGCCTGAAGTGGACTAGGTTTGAAGCTTTTGGGCTCATAAGCGTTTTTGAATGGGCACATCTTGTAGTCAATAAACTGTAACGCAGGAATGAAATATCTAGTTCTATACTACATGGTTATGTATTTATATAGGTATGTATATACACACATGTATAATAGTATGTAAAAAAGCATAATCTTATAGGATGGTAATAAGTGAAAGGTATCTTAATATATCAAATTTGAAGAATTTTTACTTTCCATATATTTCTTAATATCACTGATTGGGACAAGGAATTCTTATTGCTTTCACGCTGAATATGAAAAATATGCAAACACCGAGGTGATAGTTCCTATGGAAATTCTTGGTTTTAATAGGATTTGTATGCCTAATTAGTGTTGGCTGCAGAGACCATGAAAAATCCTTCTTTTTCCTTCACATAAAACATAAAAACAAATAAGCAAATCAACCCACCTCCCCTCTTTTAATCTCTTCCTTGCTTTCATTATCTAGCCTTTGACGTACTGAAGTAACTTTCCGTATTAGTTTAGTGCTTCAGGGCAAATCTTGCCCTTTGTTTCTACCGTATGGAAACGCTTGCCAAACTAGAGCTGTTTATTGTAGTAGTTAGGTGTTAGTAAGGTTATACAGCTCATCTCCTTGCCCCTTCCAGATTAGTTTCACAACTCCACAGGAATTCCCAGCACAACAGGCCTTTGAAGGAGTAGCAGAGGCAGAATCCCCTTGTTAATGCTTCCCCTCAAGCAGTTATTGACACTTGCAGTCTCTGAGTTTCAGTAACATTTGCAGTGTGGGTTGGAATGAGGATTATTTTGACCTAGAGACCATGAAGAATGTTTTTGTGCTAAGCTTGGATATGCATGGGCCTGACCTTATCTAATACTGTCTTTTTTTATTGCTTTTTTTGTAATATAAACATCGCTCTATCATGCTCTTCTAACAAAGTAATATGTTATATGTTCTTTTATATGAAGGATCTTGTTACTCCCTAACTATAGCTATGTTTCCAAGAAACTAAATACAATATTTACCAGTGACCATGATACTGTCACATAGAAACAAACAAACAAAAAAAAAAAGCCTGAAACTCTGTGTGACGAATCTCTTAGAGGACATGTTCACATTAGGATTTTAGTTAAGATCAGAGAAGCATTTTTGAGGTGAATCTCCCAGTGAGCTCCCTTACTACATTTGCTGGTATCATGGAGCAGTCACTCTGCACACATATGAAACTCCCTTTGTATGAAATTAACCTGTGTGCTCCTGGCCTGCCTACCTCAGGCATCCTGGCTGCTTAGAAGCGTCTGGTTCATGGGACCAAACTATTTTTAGCATAACAATGTCTGAAACATGTACAGCATCAACATCAAGTCCTCAACCCCAGCTGTTTAGCTCTGCCAACCTACTCCTACTATGCAGCACTACTTGCTAATTGTAAAAGCAGTGAACTGTCCTCCAGAAGTGGCTATTGTACCACCAGAAAAATACAGAAGTCTGATGAAACTGCCAGCAGTGTTGCTGTGCAAGAAGAGGAAGCAAATTGCTTGTAACTGTAGCCTTCGCCTGGTTATCTGTATTGCCTGAACCTTGGGTGTATGTTTCTCAGTCTTTACTACAGGAATTGAGGGATTATGATCACTGGTTAAAGAGTAGCAGCTCTACAAATATTTGAATGCTGCTATTAGTAAAAGAGGAATTAATTTCTCACTGGAATAATGTAGATTAAGTCTAGATAATTCATTTGTAAATACAGCCCTTGAAATATTGTGAAAAAACATTTCAGAAGCACAGAAGAATAAGGAAATTAATGTTTCCAGGTTGCTGAGTCTGTTACTAAATATAGTAAGTAAAATGCATGTATTTGTTACAGCCCTCTAGTTATGTACACTATGAGATGATTCCGTCATACAAATTAGAAAATGAAAACACCTACTGGGTCGTTAAGGTAATGCTCTTCTCAGCGTATGATTCTCTCTACAAAGTGCTGTCTAGGTATTTACATAGTGCAGTTTTAAATGGCTTAAGAAAAAGTCTTCCAGATTTCACAACAGGACACTGTTTTGTAATTGAAAGCATATAATTCTGAGATTGCATTACAAGTGATTGGCACTCTTCAGAATATATTTATAACATAGCTCTGCTAAAACAAATAAGTATACTCAAATTAGATCCTGAGGAAGCTAATTTTCTTTCCCTGCCGCTGCAGTACATCTGTCATTCTCCTCACTATTGCTATAGTGTTGTCATGCTCAGGCATATATCCCATAAAAGCTTATCCTCAGCTCTAACCTTTGTTTTATTCTTTGCTTCCTCTTAACTGTCTCCATGTAAAACCTTTATGTCCAGTGTCTGTGTGCTTCTACTCTGGACTTAATTGCATGAGATATTGACAGAAGTATTACGATTGCTGGAGATATGGAAGGAAGTGTGATTTTGCTTTAAAGACAACTTTTTTTCTGTCCACCTTGTAATGAAAATGCAATCATTTGGGTTGCTGAAATGAGCCAAGCAACTATTAGAAGGTGTTGTCTTGCCACACAGCAGAATTTTGCTCAGCTTGGGAAGTTCTGCAGGCAGCATGGTTTAGGGAGCAGCATTTGAAATCTTCAGGCATTATCTCAAGGAAGTTGGTAGAAGTGGGTGTCAAATAATTGCCCCTCTAGCATGGGTGACCACATACAGTGGTTATGACAATGCAATCTTATCCATTTCTGCAGAGTTCATGCTTCAGACATTCCAGTTTGCATATGGGAATTCATGACGTTCTTATCATAAACACAAATTAATTCTTAAAGACCTGGGTGTAGAATATACCACTGAGGTATTCTACAGCCAGGGTGGTGGCGCCTTGGGGAAAAAGTATGTAAAAAAGAGCAAAATACTGCACAACAGAGAGGAGTGAGTTAAAAAGAAAGAAACTGAGAAACAGCCCGGTGAGCACCAAGTTGTAGAATTGGGTGGGGTTGAGAGGAAGGTGATTTAGATTTTGTCTATTTTGCCTGGCAATTGGTAAAGGATCTCCCTTATAAAACGATCCATTCTTATCTCAACCCATGAGGTTTTTATCTTCTTTTCTCGCCCCTATCCTGCTGAGGAGGGGGAGTGATTGATAGAGAGTCTGGCGGGGGTCTACCACTATCCAAATTCAACCCACCCCCCATCATAAATATTCATACATGATCTTGGTGACTCCAGGTACACATATATGGGAGTTCGGGTTGAGGAATACTTCCTGGGTGTGAGTGAGCACTAACAGTTTCGGGAAAAATGGATCAGATGCTTCCTTTTAGGAACTGTACAAGCTAAGTGCTGTATGTAGTCAGGGTGGCAGAGGAAGCAGAGGCTAGACAGGGAGAGGATGAGGTTTGCTGTGGCATTGTGTATATACATATTATGATGCTTCAGGATTTTTTTATTTCTTTTTTAAATTCATTTAAACATAAAAACCCTAAATCCCTTGAAGGCACAAAATAGAAATTCTTCAATGAAATGAAACCTTGTGCTACCTGCTGTTATAGTCTAATTGCTCACAATCAACAAACTCTTATCTTTTTCATTTTGAAATTATTAGCATTACTTTGGTTATTAGTGTAATTTGGTGTTATTCTTTTTTCTTTCCAAATTAAAATGCACTATGATATGCTCTAAAATGAATAAGAAGTTTAATTATTTTTCCAAGGGAAAACATTTAATTTAAGCTTATACTCAATACTCCTGTAGAATACATCAATGTTATCTTAGAAAGGCAATTTTGGTGTGTGAGCAAAATAACTGAAAACTGTGCTGGATGTGTATGGTTAATATGCTCATCTGGCAGTAAGTTGATACAGCAAGAATTCATCCGTATCTCACAGTCCATATTTTTCCTTTCCTCATTCCTGGTGTTTCACCTTAGTTCATTGACTTGATTTCTGAGTCTCTCATTTAAAGATATTTCTCCTCTTTAACTCAACTTTTCTTTTACTAAACCATTTCCTCCTTCTGTCTGATCTTTCAGACACTTCCTCAGACATCTGGCCTCTGAACCTTATTTAGCAAATTCCTGATTCCTTTTTGAATAACAGGCAAAGTTTCCACACTCAATAGGTCTGTCTCTATCCACTATCCACTTTTTCTTTGGCTTATCAAAATAATATATCTAGTTATCTATTAGCTTAATTCAGATTCCTTTTGAACAAACACATTTTAATCTTCATAATCTTTAAGATGAGATTATCCCATTGCTAAACTATCCTTTTCAAGCAAGTGTATAGAATCATGAGAGAGAATGCCATACCTTGTCCTCATATATGCTTTGGGATGGTCTTCCAGGCTATTTTGAATGTGACTACTGAGCTTCCATAAAACAAATGTTTTTCGTTTTGTTGGGCAGATATTTAGCATATTTTATTTGTTTAAAAATTTCCAATTTAAAGCTGTTCTTCTCTCTGCTTATTTTTAAAAGATGACAATATTTAACTTCTTACTTTGAATTTTGATTTTATGCAGATCTTTTTTTACTATTATTTTTAAATGTAAGGGCAACTTTACAGTTTTGCTCATCTGCACTACCCCACAATGCTTCCTACTGTAAAACACCTTCATTTGTTTATTTCAGTGTCGGTTGTTTTATGATGGAAAACAGCCAGTGTGTATGGAAGTCTAACATCATTACACTCAATTACCATTAGTCGCTTCTTCCATTTTTACAAGAATGTACCTCATTAATTTTCATTGTTTGACTGCATCTAACATTCCTATTTGGTCCTTCAGAATGAAGTCTTTCTGGGTATGAGACTAATCCCATTAGGACTTTTCTTGATCTTGACCTCTCTATTGCTTCCAGATCAGCTTTCTGATATTTAATTCCAAAGCTTCTTCATTTTGCTTATATGTTCATCTAATTTGCCACCTCTGGATCACTGTCGAAACATTGAACTTCCTGTCACAGTAATTGTAACTCCTTCTTTTTACTATTTTTTTTTCTACATTTGCATTCTATAAAATCTAAGCCAGTGAAGCACTTAAAATCCAAGTGGTAAAATATCTCACCACTGTCATGACCCTGTACAAAATGCTGTGGTTATGCAGTTTCAATTATGAATTTGGACAGTTCACTGAATTTTCCCTTCAGCACAGCCTGCAGCTATAAATTGTCTCAAAGGAGCTGGAAGGGAATCAGAAAAACTTTGTTCCATAGAATCAAATGGTTGTGTTTGTTCAGAAATCAGTAAGTAGGAAACTTCATGAACCAGAATGTTTCTCTACCTTATGTGTGGGCCAGCATATCTATTTCAGTATGCATCTCATGATTATGTTCTATACCCTTTGAATCATTGCTTTCTGACAATGTATCAAGGTGAAATTAATGATGTGAAAAAAAAGGTTATTTAAATTAAGTTCTGTACATATAAGCTTCAATTTACTTGTTTTGAAATATCCTAATTTCTTTAACCTAAATAATTTTTATTGTAATGGAACTAGACAGGACTGTTCTTGAGAAGTGGTCTTTGTGTGACCAGATAAGGACTCATTTGCAAGTAAAGGAGACAAAAATGCTTCAGAAAATGCTGGAAAAATGGAAAAATTGATATGTGCAGAGTATAGATAAAGTTAAAAATTGCAGTGGCTGGGTCATTAACCATAATGAGAGTGTATAGGAAACTAAAGAAGTGTACATCATCAGAATTCCAGCTGTTTTTCAGTAAGGATGAAGGAAAATGAAACTTTACCTTGGAAAGTTTGTTTCTTTTCTTTCATGATATGTGTAACGCACATCTGTTACAGAGTTAAAAAGGATATTATGTCAGAATTGCCAGAGGAAAGATCTGATTGTTCTTTTAATTTTACAGTGACTGCAGGTAAAGTTTCATCCTTCAGCCTAGATTTAAACATGCTTTGAGAGAGAATTGCAAGTTCTGTTCCATTTGTTCAGAAGTTCTTTAGAGAGTTACTGTTAAAAAAACAAACCTAGACTCACAAATAAAGACATAAATAAGACATCATGCTTCTCATGACTACTATAAAGAAGATCTATAATCTGAGATCTTGTTATCCTATGGCTAGTCTGAAAGAAGGTGATCATCACCCACAGGATATACTTGCCTATACATGTAGGAAGTTGAAGTATGTATGGAAAATGGAAGTATAGATGGGATGACAGGGAGAGATATAAAATCATGCTCTGACATGATGAAATGGAATTAGAAAGATGAAAATTCAGATGGAGTTGAAAATGGAGACAGATAGGAAGGAGAATAAGATAGGAAAGAGAATAAAAAGAGCTGCTAAAGAGACATCAGAAACAAAAGGTGGGCCAAAGAAAAAATTAGGCCTGCTGGTTGGAATGGTCAGCCCCGTGACTGACGAAGAACACAGAAAAGATTGAAAGATTGAAATATTTGCTACCTTCTTTGCTTCACCTTTTCTGGTAAAGACCACTCCCAGACCTCCTGGTTCTTCTGTAGAAGATCTTCAGCTTCTAGGACTTCTAGAAGTCCTAGATCTTCTGTAGTTGAAGCATGGGGGAGAAAGGTACTATCCATAGTAGAGAATGAGTTGAGGTAGGTGGTCTTTAAACCAGTTAATATGCACAAATCCATGCAACCAAATGGGATGCATCTGAAGGTGCTGAAGGAGATGGCCAATGTAATTCTGAGGCATTCCTTTGTGCTATTTGAAAGGTCCTGGTGACTAGTAGATTTTTCCTGCTCAATAGAAAAAAGGCATCTTCAAAAGAACAAAAAGAAGGGTGTAGGGAACAACAGGACAGTAAGCATCACTCCAGTTCCTGGAAGATTATGGAGGAAATCCTACTAGAACCTAGTTCAAGACACATCAAGGCCAAGAAGGTGATTTGGAACTAGCATAAGTCTAATAATGGCAAACTCTGCCATACCAATGGTAATACCTTCTCTGAGAAGATGGATGGCACTAGGAAGAGCAGTGAAGAACATTTATTTTAGAAGTGTCTAAGCTTTTGACATTGTCTCCTGTGACATCTTTATATCCAAGTTGAGGAGATATGGACTGGATGAGTAAACTGCAAACAGGAAAAAAGGTGGCTGGACCATTAATGGTTCAAAAACTAACTGGCAACCAGTTATGAGCCGTGTTCCTTGGGTGATACTGAAGCTGATGCTATTTAACATCTTAATCAGCAGCCTGGTTAAGGGACAGAATATTTCTTCATTAAGTCAATGTGAGACCTCAGACTGGGAGGACTGCTTAATACACTGAATGGCAGAGTTGCCATTCAGAAAGACCTTGACAAGCTGGAGATAGACACCAACAGAAACTCAAGAATTCATCAAAGACAAATAAAATGTCCTTCTACCTGAGATGGAATAAAGTCATGGAACATTACAGCCTACCAGCTAGGAAGATGCACTGCAGAAAAGGATTGCACAGCCCTGGTGGACAAAATCCTCTTGCAGCAATGAAAGTTAACTACATACTTTGTTAGTAGCAGGTTAGTCAGCAAGTCAATCGTTTCTTTCTCTTTGATACTTTGAGGTCATATATAGGATACTATGCCCAGTATCACCTTCTCCTGTACAACAGAGAGATTGACAAGCTTCAGAAAGTCCAACAATTAACTACCAAGATGATTAGGGGCTGGATCATATGATGCAGGAGATGAAGATGGTAGAATAGGAGTTATTCAGGTTGGAGAAGTGAAGATCAAGGAAATCTAACTGCAGTCTAGTGAAAGTTAAAGGCATTTATAGAAAAGACAGAACCAGACTTCTGTCAGCTATGCATAGTGAAAGAACTAGAGGCAATAGACGCAAACTGCAGCGAGACCTCCCAGATGGATACATAAAGTTAAAAAAAGATAAAAAAGTCACAATGAGGGTGATTAAGCACTAGAGCAGGCTGCCCAGAGAGGCTGTGGGAACTCCAGCCTTGGAGATCCTCAGAACTTAAGTGGACATGGCCTGGAACAGCCTGACCTAACTGTGCCGTTGATCCTGCTTTAAGAAGCATATAGACCAAACTACTTACAGAAAGCCCTTGCAACCTAAAGCATTTTATGTTTATAAAACATTTCTGGATCATTGTCTACCATTATTTGTGGTGTAGTCAAGTTGCTTGTTTTTTTTCTGGGTTTGAATTCATTCAGCTTCTCATCTGGACCACACTCTGAGTTCCTACAAAGCCAATTACCTCCCATTTGGTCTGCTGCTGTTGTTTGATTAACTGTTCCCACAGAAGTTGCTCTTGCGATAGCTAGTAAGTGTGGGATTTGGACCATTTTATATCAATCACACTGCTGCACCCCCTAGAAATATGTGGCCTGAGTGTTAATCAACTGCCCATAAATTGTCATACTACTGTGTGAATGGCTGGGCTCTTATACCTACATATTGAACCAAGGTCTGGACTGAGGCTTTGATTCACGCCACTGCCCTATATAACCCCTAACTACACAACTGAATGCATATATAAATCTGGTATTTTGTTACATTGTACAACTCTTTGCTTTTCTTCTTGCTCTCTGAAAGGCTTTTCTTGCTCACCCTCTCTAGACGAAACATCCTAAGGGGATGCTGGCCTCTATCTGTGGTTTAATTCTGTATGCCCTTAGAGAATTTCCTAGGTCTGAATAGGAAGCGGTAGCTTGACCTCCCAACGCACTGCAAAATAAGTGCTCATTTTTTAGTAACACTTTTAAAACTATGAATGACTATACTTTCGTGTAATGGCATATACAAACGCGACCTCAGATCACCCTGAATTGTAAAAGGGTGTGTGCAACACCAGCTCAGAACTAGGTAAAACTAATAAGTGTGATCATTCTGTGTCTAAATTAAAGCAGGAAGACAAAGGTTTAAATATCAGTCAGCCAATAAATTGCAGATTTTCAGGGTCAAATCCTGTATCAGAGAATGACTCCTTAGGTTAGTACAATTAGTACTACATAGAAATCAGTCATGTGTTAAATGATTTGCATGTATTCTTGAATCAATAAATAACTTTTAAACCGATTGATGATTTCTAAATACAACCCTAAGCTGAGGCTCCATTTTCAAAGAAACATAGAATTATAGAATGATTTGGATTGTAAGAAAGAGACCTTTAAAGGTCATCTAGTCCAACCCCCCTGCAATGAGCAGAGACATCTCCAACCAGAACAGGTTTCTCAGAACCACATCCAACCTGACTTTGAATGTTTCCAAGGATGGGGCATCTACAATCTCTCTGGGCAACCTGTTCCACCACCCTGATCACAAAAAACTTGTATCTGTACTTATATCTAGTCTAAATCTGCCCTCTCTTGGCTTAAAACAATTACCCCTTTCCCTATTGCTACAGGCCTGACTAAAAGGTCTATCTGCAATGGGCTGGGCAGCATCTCTAGAGATAATCTAGTCTATCCACTCCACTCACAGCTAGGGTGAGCTACAGCAGAACGTCCAGTTGTGTTCTGAATATCTCCAAGGATGGAGACTTCACAGCCCCTCTGGAAAACCTATCACAGAATTCCTTTAAAAAAAAAAAAAAGACGAAAAATTTCAGTGGAATTTCTTGTATTTCAGTTTGTGCCCAGTGCCCTTTGTCCTGTCACTGGGTACCACAGAGACGAGTCTGTTTCCCTCATCTTCACTCCTTCCCATCAGTTATTTATAAGCACTGATAAAATCCCCCCCTGAGCCTTCTCTTCTCCAGGCTGAACAGTCCCAGAGCTTTTAGCTTCCCCTCACACATGAGGTGTTCCAGTCCTTAATTATCTCCATGGCTCTTCACTAGATTAGCTCTATTATGTCCATATCTCTGTTTTACTGGGGAGTCCAGAACTGGACTCAGTGCTCCAGATGAGAGGTGCTGTTGCTGAGCAGAAGTTCACCTCCCTCAACCTGCTGGCAATGTTCTTCTTAATGCAGCCCAAGATGTTGTTGACCTTCCTTCCTTCAGCACACATTGCTGATTCATTTTATTAATTTCTTATTACATTGGGATACTTAGTTAAGAATTTAATTTATTCGAATGTGGTATCTTACTAATTGGTGATAAAACTCATAACATTCTTGTATTTCTCTTCAAAATTGCAATAAGGACTTTGAGAGGTATCCATTACTGTGTGTACAATCAAGTGGTTTTTTTCCCAGGGTTGCCTATTTTAAAGTTTCTAAAGGATGTGTCACTGTCAGGGGAATTATATAGCATGCATGATCTTAGTGAACCATGCATGGCATACAGGTTTAGTATGATGATCTGAAAAAGCTTTTATTTCTCCATCTGGCTTTTTATTGACATTTTGCTGGATAGGTACATTTTCCTGCAATAACTGTGATGGTGGTCACATTGCTTGTAATGACATGTCTTCCTTGCTAAAGGAAGGCATGGTACAGATGCATTTCAGAGGAGACATTTTGGACTGGACAGAATGATATAAATTTAAAACTGATAGCTTCACTCCTGCCACATAACACATGTTTTTTGCACTAAAATTTCTTTATCCTTCACTTATCACTTGTATTCCACCACTTGAAAATTCCTTACTGACTCATTCAAGATTGAAAACTAAAGTTACTCAGCTACTCATATTAGTAAACTGTCTTAAAAAAACCAAACTCTAGCATCATTATCTTTCTTCCCTGCATATAGCCAGTATGGAATGTCCTCTATTTTTCATGAAATTTGTATTTATGGATCAGAGATTTATTTTATTTTGCTTTTATTTTTTTGAAAGAGGGTAGAAAAAAGGAAACTCCAAGCCAAATCTTGTCACTATTTTACTGACAGCATGAAATTGTTTTACTGTCCCAGAGGTTAATAGGAAAAAAAAATCTCTTATCAGACATCAAAGAAAATGCAGAATTATCACAACAGCAAGCAATATTCTTTCATTCTCTAATAACAAACGGTGCACGTTGCTACAGGAAACCCATGTACCCAACTTAATAGATAAATCCATAAATAAGAGCAGACTTCTTGCTTTAGCTAAGAAACAAACTGAAAAATATTCTGTATGTGTCTGGAGCCAAACTATATTAGTAATAGTGAGCTTTACTAGAAAACACAGTGCTTTTAAGGGTCCTTCAGCACTATCCACTAATGCATTATGGAAGCTCATAATAGAAAGAACTCTCTGTTTAAAAAGAGCAATACAAAACACTAACAGACCATATTTTCAGTTTAACTTCATAGCTAGAAAGGAAGAAGAATAAAAGGGTTCAGGCCTTTTCAGCAGGCCTTATAGAAAATGTATTACCTAAAACAAAAGTGGTGTGGCTGAGAAACCACTCAGTTGCTGCTTAGTTCTGGTATTTCATAAGCTTTGCATGCACCTTATTTTTTCCTTTAAGATTTCCCAACCTGAAGAGTTGCACCTTTGCACCTTCCTGAATGGTTACTGTAACCACTATCTTGATAGAGGAAAACAAAAGGTTTCTTCTGGATGGATTTTGAAAGAAATGAGTGAGCCCTGACAGTGCTCAAGGATCAGGGATATAGTTCATATTTTTAGGGGAGGTTTCGATGTTACGAATGCTGAGTGCTTCGTGTGCCTTCATAGTTCATTTGGGTAGAGAAATGAGGTACTGGAGGCACCCTGTTCTCAGTGCTTTCTTAGAGACCATTTTATTTCACGTCGCGTTTGGAGGGCAGCAAACTGCCTTCCCAGGACCTGTTCAAAGTTGCCAAACTCCTGCCTAGGACTTTCAGTGCTTACCTTGGGGCAGGTGGCTAAATGCCAGCATTTGCGAATCCCAAGCATCTTGAGCAAAAGGTAACACAAAAAGAATCTATTGAGTATCTCTCTTCTGACCTCTAAGTCTTTGCTTTTGCCATGAATCATCTTAATTCTCAATCGGTACAGGCCTTAAAAAGATCTGACTCGTTTTCCTGTCATAAAAAGCCTAAAAAACCTTCTTTTTGATTCAAGAATTTTATTTCATGTAGGATTTCTCACTTTAAAAATGCTCTATTAATTTCACTTGATTTCGATTTGCTGACATTTTGCTTCTCAGTTCCATTTAGTGTCAAAGAAAACACTGAACAAGCTATCAGGAATTATTCTGAAATTTCAATAATAATTAAAAAAAAAACCCTAGCCCTTGTAATGCCAGAAATGAGCTAGGAATTCACTTTGCTAGTGCTATTACCTTTTTACCTTGAATGCAAATGCAGTCTCTGAGTTTTTTCCTCCAGAACTGTGATATTTAACATTGTTATCACACCAAGAAATAAACAATTGTTTAAGGAAATGGGTGAGAGTTGTTCTCAGTCCTACAGTGCTGAGTCAGTCATGCAGAACTAATTTCCTGGCTGTCTCTGAATGCACATAAAGCTGCTCTGTAGCTGCTGCTGACAATGAACTAGTGACTGGAAAAAGGAATCTTAAACACAGTCACATCTCTTGACTGTTAAAATCCCTTACACAAAGCATGCTGATCTAATGTACTGTAGTAAGCAGCATCCTTTTTTCTGAGTGTTAGTGAAAGAAGTTTTAATACCTGAAGCTGTTGCCAAGTAACCAAATGCTTCCAAAATATATCTTTCTCGCTAATACAACTGTGGGTTGGTTTTTTTTCTGCTAATGAATACAGTTACATTGCAAATGCAATGCTGGATATTGCATAATGGGAAAAATAGCTTAACAATAGAAGATTATCATGCATAACTGAGAATGTCTTTGAAGGTCCCTTCCAACCCGAACTATTCTATGATTCTATGGGGGGAGAATATTACAAGTCACTTAATCAGAAAATCTGTATTTGAATAAAACTGCCCAACATTTTAGAAGCAAGATGAAAATGGCAGTAAGCTATCTTTGTAAAAAAAGACTCCCTTATTTCTTTAACTGCATCTTATAGTGCAGGAAAAGACAACAGCTGCCTTTCCTTAATGTATTATATTTAAAGCAGGCTCATAGATATTTTTGCTTTCAGAAAAAAAGTGCATTTCATAAGATGATCTTTTACAGCACAAAGATCCTTAGAACAAAAACAACAACAAAAACAAAAATCTCCAAACAATCCATGAAAAGTAAGAGAAAAAAAAAAATGCATTCACATACATAGGTTAGCTAAGACTGCAACAAAACAGAAGATGCCCACAAGTAGCAATACTGCTTCTAGCTTAATGTAGATCTATCTATTCTTCAGATAAACTTTAATGGCTGAGAGATGAAAGTGGGAGGAAAGTGCACTCAAATCCAAGTTTGCAGTGTTACAGCCCACACAGGGATGTAAATGAAGATTTGGACACAGGATCTGCTCAGTGAAGCAGAAGGTTTTACTGCCCTCTAGTAAAATGCAGTTACGAAACTGTCTTTTAAAATGTATGCATGCTGAGTAAACCTCTTCAGTTATTGTTACTGAAAATGTGATTAGTCCTGGTTTGTCATCTCATTGTTTCCATAGTCAAAGAGTAAAACATTTACATTCAGTCTAGAATGACTTATTTTTGAATTAAGGAAAATAGTGATAATGAAACACAAAAGTGAGGTCTCTGTGAAATAATTTCTGCATGAACAAATCTTGTGCCAAATTTTCAGCACTGTTATTAGCAAAAGCTTAAGTGGTGGCCCTCCCTGGAAAAAAGCAGAGTTTTCATAGCACAGGGCAAAAATTCCTGAGTCCTAACTACAGGGGAACTTACCCTGTCGTTATCATTGTACTAGCACTAAATTAGCAGCTCAAGAGTGAGCACGATTTGTGTTCTTTAATTTCTGGCAGCAGCAACTCTGAGAATGAAATGACAGCTGAACTCTTTACATGGTGCTTAGATAGCACTGTAGAGAACTGGAAGATGCAGGGAAGTTGTAGATATTGAAAGGTGCGACACAAAGGAAAAAAGAAATAAAATCATAGTTTTGTTGCCACACACATAGCTGTACCATGCAGTGCTGTACTGCTGGATTATTACTAACAAGGATGACATGAAAGGATGTGTGAGGCTGTCATCTTAAAAACCTTACACTGACGGTGATCGTTATAACTGTGTACACTGTGACTCGTTAGGCAGTGCAGTCTCTGCTTCTCAAACGGCAGCAGGAAAAGTGCCTGAGAAAGGGCAAGTACTAACTCAGTCTCACAAAGTACCTAGTGCTTTCCTCGCTGCATCTTGGTTTTATTTCTTTATTTATTTAGTATTTTTTTCCTCAAATGTGAAGTATAAAACTAGCAGGTTTTTCAGGAGTCACGTACCCCCTCTGGGAAAATTATATTTGCAATTCTCAGCATCAGTCACTGAAAGGTACAAATATTCTGTCAATCCTACCACTGCTTTTGTATAAAGGAATGCTCAGTCTCCATATATTCTTATATATATAGATCCATAAATATTCAAATACCTGAGGAAAATGGGGTTGGAAATGGGGGAGTACTTCTAAAGTAAATATAAATTAAAATAAACATGGGGAAATAGAAAGAGTTTATATTCATTCATATAAAAGATACAAATAGAGGATAGCGTTGCTCATTTCTTCTCCTACCTCTTTCCCTCCTGCCAGGAACAGAGAGTGTAGGGGCACTACCTTGTCCAAGGGCCACCATAGAGGAGGGACTTCCTGACCTGTCACTCTATCTTTGTACACTATCCCAAGGTCAACACATAACCTGAATCTAGAAATTCAGTCCAGTCCTATCTTGTTCACTGGTGGTGGTGTGGGATCACAGAACCATGACTGTTTTCCTGACATTCTTTTCTCTTGAGGCCTCACCTGCCTGGGTGAGAAATCAGGCACTCAAGTGCTGTAATACGTTGTTCAATGGAGTAACAGACACAAAAAGAGTAACATTGTTCAGCATTTGTTATGACATGAAGACTCTAATTTCCAATTTAACTCTGTGGATTCTTAGAAAAAGAGGTCTGGAAAGGGCTGTGGGAGAAAACCTAATACAAACTTCATATATAAAGCAGAATCATTTGTACCTCAGTCATTGTTGACAAATGCTGACACTTACTAACCTGTCCTTGAAAGCTTCAAATAACAGCTACTCAAGATACTCCAAGGTCTTCTTCATCTTTATTAGGTAAGATCCCTGATGAATCTTTCCTTTTTACTGCTCTCCTGTTTGCTAGCCACTTGGCTCTTTTTCATTAACTCCTTGGCTAAGTCCTGCTCCCTTAAAGGTTGTTTTACATGTAACTCTCCTAACGGTTTATGCACTAAAAGAATATGGGGAAGAAAATATATTGTTTGAGTTTTCTGTAAATAACAAGGTTTTTAAAACACCATAGTTTTATTTAAGATGTATTTCAGTTAAACCTTCTTAAACAGGAGAACATAATCTCTTAATTTTACAACTATTAATTTATTATGTGTATTTACACTGCCTTGTGCATGATACATTTGACATTCTATGGTACATTTGGTAGCATTATTTGTTACCTTTTTGTTGATTTATTCTTATTGTTCTGGTACTGTGAGCATGTTGGGGGTTTTGAGATATGGGAGTGTTTGATCAGATTTATTTCTACTGAGTTTTGTGCAATTAGGTAAAAGGTGTGTTAGTGGAGTTTGTGTGCATGAAAAAAACTTACTCGCATATTAGTCACTTAGATAAAAAAATGCTTTCCATGATTCTGAGTGCGTCTTCGACAGCTCCATAACCTTATATTTCACCTGAATTCTGAAAGGACCTCTATGTGCAATGGCGAAAACCAAAGATTTTACAGAGAGCCCTCAGAATAGGTAATACACCAACAGCTGTCACCACAGTCTCCTTTAGGATTCTTGTTAATAGAGTCAAAATGTTTTCCTTCAATCTGCATTCCGGGATATGGCCCATATGTCTATATATTTGTGTGGTAATGTAAATAAAAAAGATAGATCATAATGGGTGTTTTCAGCTGAAAGAATGAGAAGTATAAACATCTTAAGTGAAAAAGCTTCAATTTATTTGAGTTTAAGGTCAGAACCTGAACACTGCATTGATAAAATATCCTGGTGAGGCTTACACGTCTTTATTTAATTGCATTGGTTTTGGAAGTCACTATCACTTTTAGATGCAGTTCCTAATCTGCATTTGTCTCTCTTTTTCCCCAAAACCAAATACTATAAGTAGAATAATAAATAGTTAAAAATGGAAGAGAGTCCAAAGAAATTCCATGGATAATTAAAGTTATACTGTGACTGCAATCTGTCTGGTCCATGACTGTCTTTGAAGGTCTCTGAATTTCTAAGCCCTCACCAGATCAAATTATGTGACAAGATCATAAAAAGTTCTGACAGACAGGTTTCTATCCATTTGTTATAAAGATATAAATATTTTCCCATTTTGAATCATATGAAGTTACAACCTTTCGTTGTTTCTTAGGAAAATAAAACTAAGGATGTTTCGCTTCTCTCATGGTTGCTGCATAAGCAACATTTTCCTCCCTGCCCATTGAGTATTTGATTCACAATCTTGTCCTCATGCACAATCTCCTTCATGAACATTTGATGAGGAAGACACTGCTGTGTAAATGGGGAAATGCATATTTGCATCTCTGCTATGCCTGATTTAGTCCAGAACAGTGATTTTCAGCCTTTGCTCTGTAGACCGCTGTGGTTTGCAAAACAGCAAATAAAGAGCCAAGTCCACATATGCTGTAGATCTGTATAGACGTGAGATTTCTGAAGGGGTCCACATGTCTTTTGGGAAATTTATGCAGGTAAACAAACTGAAAAACTCTGGACTAGAAATTTGAACAAGTCACTCTCGGTGGTGTCTTATTTCTCACGCTGTTTTGAAACTCATGTGTTTACTGGATGAAATTGTTTCATTTCATAGGAGGGAGTATGTGTTCACTGAAGGGGCAGGGGCAAAGGCTGATAATGCCCTTGTCTTTGAAATCGCTGCAAAAAATGGGTGTGGAACTATTTAGACAAAGTTGAACAGCTTGAACAGTTGCTTATCTAGAGCTTAGAGGTTGTTGTATTCTTTTCACTCTTTTTTAAGACTCAGTGCTCTGTAATAATAAAAGAAAATCTGATAAAAGACAAGGGAATGATGAAAATTAAATCACTTTCAGGAAAATAGTGAGATTAAGCTTTCTGTATATTTATGAATCCTGAAAGAATGCTTAGATGAAATCAACATCACCAATTCACTCCCCTCATTTTCCCCCATACTGTGAAGTCTTTCTGAATCAGTAGCAAAAATAGGAATGATTGAATCGGTGAAGCTGTGAACATTACAAGATGCACACTCCAACAAACATAAAATGCGTGAGTGCCTAGTGAGCATTAGGAAATCTGTCACTATGAACAATTGAAGGTGACAAGTTTAAATAGACCAAGGAATTCCAGTGTTAACTTACTTACAAACAAGATATTTTCAAAATTGTCATGATCAACATTTTTCTACTGAAGACTACCTGCATGAAAAATAAGCTAATTTAAATTCTCTTTAGATAAATGCAAACTAAACTAAAAAAAAGAAAAAAAAAAAGAATCCTGGGAAAACTATGAAAAATGGAAACAAGAACATTTCTGCATTAATCACTTTCTTTTTTTTGCTAGAACTTTCAAGAACACCTTTTCATACTGTGAGTGCTGGAGAACTAACCCAACATTACAGCCCTCTCATGAAGGTGCTTCAGCTATAAAAGAGTCCTCAGTTTGCTGTTGTACTTTTGAAAGAAAGGGAAAACTCTGTTTGAGAACCCTACCTTTTTCATCAGTAACTTGTGAGAGTCCTATGTGTGACATACAATTCTGAAACAGTTCAAGCCCTGCAGAGAGCAGGCAGCTCCAGGAGCACCTAGCATATTGGCTGGCACAGCAAAGTGGCAAGTGTCAGGGAGCAACTGTTAAAAGCATTAGAAGCAGTATAACTCCACAGTATTTTGTTCTTTTATGAGTTATTTTATCTGTTTAATTCATGGAGAAGGTGGGAAATGAAAATGAGAGCTAAGGACAATGGGACTGTCTAGAGATACCTAATACCACTCTCAGTGTGCAGATATATAATCTGAAAGAAGAAACAGAAATTATGAGTTTTTTTCAAATCAATTCTAATCTTCAGGGAACTGGGGAAATTGTTTTCTGTTACATTTGTGACATAATCTCATCTGCAAGACATTTAAATACCTATTACCCCTTAAGCATGTAACTTCTGCTCATTTAGCTATCAAAATTATTTTGTTGATTTTAGTCTTTCACCTTTAATGTAAAGGGTAAAAATAAAATAAAAAGGAAATCTTTGTAATGCCTGCAAACATAATAAGTGTGAAGTGTCAGAAAGTTTCTCTTTTTCCTACCACTTAATATATTACAGTATAAACCCTTTGTAAATGATCTGTGCACTTTCATATTTCAACTTTCTTACTTATGCTGCATGTTAGATGGAAGTACTAACTTTAAAATTAGTCATCCTAATGTGCACAGCACTGGAAAAAGATGAATTTTTGAACATAACAGGCTTTACATTAAACTCCAGCACAGATTAGATGAATTGTGGAATTATGCCTAATACTCTTAAAGTGTTTTAGTGATCAAACACAGAGTAGACCTATGCTGACATTAGGTCTAACACATCCAAGGTAGACATAATAGAGATCCAGGGCCTTACAGACCTGTGGTTCTACTGGTTTATATCAAAATTTCTACAGTGTAAAAAATCTTGACCAAAAATACCCATGTTTTTCTATAGTCAGCAGTATTTCTGGTGGTGTTTCTGGACAGTTTCTGTGCCTGCTTAGTCCACATTAGGTGTATGTGTCTGCTGCAATACTTTGTAGCCCTCTTACACTCCAAGTAGATTGGACTGCCACTTGTGGAGCAGGTAAATGTCCCTTAGATGAAGCTGTGACCCGTGAAGAGCCTATGCTGGAACTCCTAGAAGGAATTGTGGCCCACGGAGAGAAGCCCACACAGGAGCAGGTTTGCTGGAAGATCTGTGACCCTATGGAGGGCCCACGCTGGAGCAGTCTTTTCCTGAAGGATGGCACCTTGGGGAAAGGATCCATAACAGAGCAGTTCCTGAAGAACTGCAGCCCAGTGGGAAGGACTGACATTGAAGTTTGTCAAGGACTGTCTCCTTTGGTTGAGAACCCATGATGGACCAGGGCAAAAGGATGAAGAGGAAGGAGCAGCAAAGAATTACCAACTGACTGCAACTGACTCTCTTGATTGATTGGCGATAAATGAAATTATTTTTTCCCAAGTCCAGTCTGTTTTCCCCATGCCAGTAATTGGTAAGTGATCTCCTGTCCTTATCTTGACCTGTGAGCATTTCGTCATATATTCTCCCACTGTCCTGTTGAGGAGGGGGGAGTGATAGGGTGGGTGGTGCAATAAGGGATTTTAAACATATGCTCTTAGAGTGCATTTTAAATGCTGTTATTTCAACAACTTTATGTAAAACCCTCAAATATATTTAACTTGCTCTTAACGCTGCTTTACTGGACACTTGTCAAAATAAATTTATGATACAACATCTATTACCTGGTTTACCAATTTGGAATTTTGTCTATGTCTGGCATCCTAAGTATTGATAAAACTGAGGATTTGCTAGGAAAAAGCTTAAATTCTAAAGGCAATTTCATGTCTTTGATCTTTGTGCACCAATCCCTTTAATAGAGATAACGACCACAGTGAGGAATGGGGGTATGCTCCAATTCCAACTTCATACTGTGAAACAAATTGAGGAAAAGGATTTTGAGGAAAATTAAATAAAATATATTGATCTACAGAATATATATAATATTGAACTCAACATCTTATAGTTCAGGTAATATATGATCTGCATTTTTTTGCCTGTTCCAGGGGTGGCTCACTTGCAGACCACAACAGTCTGTATCATCTAGTAATAGGAAGAGTATGATTTCCTTAGGAAACAGGTAAGGGAGCTCTTCACACTTTGACATCATGGAAGTAGGTGCTTTAGGAATACTTCGGACAGACAGATGAGATGGATTTTATACTTTTTCAGAGATTTTTTCTGATCTTTTTTGAGTAGCTTTTCTAATATGAATAGAGAAGTGCTATTTCTGATTTCCATAAAAGAAATGTATGAGTTAAATCTGGTAGTTATTACTATTTCTAGGCTGAATTTTGATCTTAGTAGCATAATGCACTGGCTGTTTTGTAATTAGGTGCCATTAAAAGAGGATGTCTATGAAAATGTTAACAAGGATGGTGGCCAATCTCTGTCAGATTTATTGAAAGCAAACACATTACAAGTTCTATTGTAAATCTAGGTCAAGTAATGAGATTCTCAACTTATTTTCCATAGAACAGTTATTACATTGTGCAGGCAAAATGACATGATACACACCAGTTCAATTTCATCAGCTCTTCACACAACAGTGAAATCACAAACCAGTACTGTTTAAACTTTGATTTATTTCATTGTCATCTATTAGCCTAGAACACATGGAATGTTATAGCAGAATATATATTTAAAACCCTAAGAATTCTCTTATTTCTGATGATATCCAAATATAAAATGTTAAACTCTTCTTTAAGAACAAAACCAAGTATGATTATTTTTAATATTTCCTTTTGAAATGCTGATATTAGTATTTTTAACTACAAAACAGGACTGCTTCTTGTATCTGTTAACTTTCAGTGAGCAGTTCTGAACAAGAAATTTCCTTAGGCTTGGTAAGTGTTTGATAAAAGTTAGAACTTGTTTCCTTTTCATATCCTGAAATAATTAACTATCTAATGTAACTTTGGGCTTAAGGGGAACTTTCTAAGTGCTGGTCTATAGGATAATATTTGCCATCTATCTCAAAAATGTTTAGTTATTTTTTAAAGACCAATTTTTACTTCAGTGTCTGAGGAAACTATTTGCATAATGGTAAATAGTTTTCTTGTGAGCACATTAATACAGAGGTAGGAACTTGTGGTTCATCTTCCTGCACTGATCAATGATTGAGCAATCAGTAGGTGTTTAGGGAATTCATACAGCTAGTGTGAGATGTGGTTTCAGATTCCATCAACTGGAAAAGGGAACTGAAATTCTTTGTTGCTCTTGAAGGCATGCTCTGCTCACAGAACAAGTGAAGAGCCCCACATCCTCCAGAATTTGTAACTCTAATTCAGCTTTATTCTAATTTGTTCCACCTAAATTTATGTGGGAAATTTAGAAGTAAGTTGGGGAAAAAGGAGTAGGTTGTTTAAAAGATTATGCTGTTGAAGAAGAAACTTCTTCCCTGATACAAGTCCATACTCATCTGTATGCCTCTAGTTACATCTATACTGAATGTTAGGGTTAATAAAAAGTTTACTTTTAAGCCTGTAACTGCTCTTGTGTAATAAGAGCACCTTAGATCAAATGCCAACAGCTGGCCATACCTCAAATTCAGCACTATGAGAAATGTCCAAATGCAGGGGTAGTGATGTCTACTGGCTCTCCTGCTGTGTATGGAATTTGTCCATGTACCAAAAGTAGTAAATGCAGTAAATCCAGGAATGGTGATCCTGCAATTTCTTGGTCTGTCATTTCTAGCCTTCTATAAACTTTTATTTCTTTTTCTTCTGCTTCTGATTAGAGCAAATGGGGAAAGAGAAATGTCTATTCGTAAAAGGACTTTGAAGAACAGTGTGCGCACCACTGTAGGGTGGCCCAAAAGTAATAGCTGCAAAAGTGTGGATTTTTTGTTTTAAATCAGGTGAAGATGACCTTCAGATTAGACCCTGGGCATAGCTGTGTGCTGTATTACTCGACAGATGCTGTTCCTGAAAGGTGTTACTCACTGCTTTGTTCTGCTTAGGTGAGCAAAACAGTCAAATTGGGGCTGATGTTTATGCACTGTGTATTTATTTTTGGCATAAATTTAGTTTAATATTTCTATTGTATATATCTCCTGCTCTTTTTATATTCTGTATATAGAGTGCACAGAGACAATATTGTGAAACTGAAGAACAGTAAATCAGTTTGTTGATTTTGGTATAGTTTCTATTCAGAATATTTTTAGACTCTTGAATTAAGCATCTGAATATAAGTTGCATTTTTCCTAAGCAGTTCTATGTTTGGAATGCTGGAAGCAAACCACAATTTTCTGGATTCACAGTGTACGACTACAGATCAATATTACCCTGTCTGAATACATGTTATATCCTGGCCGACTACACAACACAGTTGGAAGCTTCCCTGCAACTAGATTCAAGCACAGATCCCCATTTATCATGTAGGTAAATATATCATTTGAGTTTAAATCATCATGTCTTTATTTTTTCCTTTTTCCTTTTTTTATTTTTATTTTATTTTTATTTTTACTTTATTATAATTATTTATTTTCTGCCCAGGAAAGCTGAATTTGATGACTTGCTGAAGGTTTCAGGAAGCCCCAGAGAAATTACGGCTGCATTTCATGATCAGGTAGTTTGGACACACAGGATTTATGTACTGTAATAAACATGATCTGGCTATCTAGATACGCTGCTGTTTGAAGTTTTAATGGCTAAAGGGCAGGAACAACTACAGGGCTCACAAAGTATATGATGGCATATTCTCAAGCATATAGCGTCCTTTCTGGACTTTCCTCTTGAGCTTTGCTATGAAGAGGGTTAAAGGAGAAAAAAACACATTTCCTTGGCTAAAATTCTGCTCATTTGTAGGGGAAAATATCCAGAATTATATCCTTTCCCTACTGATAGAGCATTATAACTCTACAGTGAGGAACTTGTGCCAAACAATTCTTCTGTTGCAAGGGTTTATAAATAATAGGTCATGAGTTGATACCAGACAACAGAAACACAATAGTTGGTGGCAGCTCTGGATAGCAAGTGTAACCAAAGTGTAGAATTTTGAAGGAAGCTAGTAGTTAGACTTGTTTTTTCAGAACTCCATAGTGGAGGAGAAAAACAGAAAGCGGAGTCAGGAGGATCAGGAAAGTAATCAGGAATGAGACTTGAGTGGAATAAAGCGATGTCCAGGAAAAAAGCACAGATGATGTCATGGCACACTGTAACCCTCTTTCTGTAGCCTCTGCTGTCAGTTCACCTCCCACTGCCGGGGTTTTAGCTGCTCATGTGAGCAGTCCAGCTTTGATACACCCCAGCTGTGTAACCTTGACTCAGACTGCTGAGACAGAGCTGTGACACTGTCTGTACAGAGATAAGAAAGGTAAAAATTACGGAGACTGCTGATCTATGATTGCTAGGAGAGCAAGGATTCAAGAGAGAAAACATCAACCTGGAAAGATAAAATCTTAAAGAAAAGAAATGCAGAGAGGGTAGCTGGAGGCTGTTCTAGCCAGGGACTGTTAGGAACTGCCACACTGTGGTTGACCCATCAGGGCTGGCAGCACTGACGGAGTAGGAGGAAGGCAAAAACTCTGAACCCCTGGTGGTGGCTGTTTGGAGCCGTGGCCACGAACCTTTCCCTCTTCACCAACACCTGCCCAGCTGCTGAAGGCTCTTCAGGGGCTCTACTGCAGTGTGGGCACACCAGCGCTTAATGTCATAGCTCACTAAATACTAGTTGTCTTTTATGTGCATTAGCCTATAAATAATTGCTTTGTCCTTATGAGTTACCCGTGAGTTGTTTGCAGAGTCTTTTTGCTCCAGGCTAATGATGCCCAAACAAAATGACTATAAAAATATTTTGTAGAGGTTAAGAGGTGATTTTGTTATGCTGGGAAGCCAAGATGTACATTTAAGAAAGTAGTAGCATAATAAGAAAGGAACATGATCTTGGAAGAAGTGATTTACATAAAAAAAGAACCCAACCAAAAAACCCACCCCCATCTAGCAGGAGGTACAGCAAGTGTCCCTGCGATGGATGAAGAATTCTTTGCTGTAACCACATACCTAGAAGAGCTCTGATGCTCAGAGCTATCTGACATTAAATCATGTCAAGCAGAAGCAAACACCAATTGAAAACAAAATCATTAATGTTTTTAATTAGGTTGTCTTGAATTCTCATCTGCATTCTGAAAGCAAACGGCTTGTTTCAGTAAAAATCACAGCCAGCTTCTGTAGCAAGGAAACTGGCTGTTCTCTAACTGAATTGCACCCTAAATCTGTTGCTTGGCAAGAGCAGGGAAGTGTTTTGCTCTGGTGTCTGACTCCACTGGCAGTGGTGCTTGTTAATCACACAACCCATTACAATGCACTGTACAAGGAGGAATCTCAAAAACATCTTATCGCTGAGCTAAAGGCTATAAAGTGCGGTCTTTTCTACTAACCGGATTTGTGCTCTATTGTGTTTAATGGTAGTTGTGGCAGTCCATGATTACTCACAAATGGTGACTAGAGACTGTGGCTGAGAACCCTCAGTGTGAGTGCAAGAAGGGGAGGACCTCAGAGCTCATATTTTGAAGCAATATTTAGGCTAGCTTAACACTGAGCAATAAAGTGAAGACAATAACATGGAAAATGAAGGCTAAAAATGTTTAATTACTTTACCCTGATAACACTGCTCCCTTCCAAGCTGGCAAGAAGGAATTGGAACTTGCCAAACATGTTTTATTTTTAAATCTTTTATCCACTGGCAAAACCGCATATTGCATCAGACCTCATAAACGTGTTTGACAATTTTGTAAGTTTTCCATCCTCCACATACCTGTGTGTTCATGCACATACAGTTAGAGAACTAATGCATGCAGGGACAACTCTGAATTTGGGTTTGGGGGGGTCCACCTCCCACTGGTAAAATCTCTGTGTCATGCTTCCCCCTTAACTGAGCTGAGCAACAGCAACAACAGCACCACTAGCACTAAGCCCAGCACTGCAGCCTGCCGGAGGAAGTACTCTGCACCCATGTAGCAAGCTTTGGCGGGAAGGAAGCCCCCCCACTCCCCAGCACCTTCCAGGTGAAAGCTCAGGAACCACCCAAATTTACAGTGTTCTAATGAGTGTGCTGGATGCTCCCTTTAAACTCTGCTCTAGAGTCTCATTTAATGTGTAGCAAAGCATGTGAATATCAGTAATGTTGAAATACTGACAATAACAAGTAAATAGAGAAGTAGTTTAGTCTCATAAACCCCAAAATCTGGTAGTGGAATCATAGCCCTGGCACAGCACTGCCTAACTCCCTTTTGTCTGAGAGATGGGCACCACTGCAGCTGTGTACACTGTCATTTACACTGACCATTTCCTCTGATCCTTTCTAGCACACAAACAACTCAACTAGCAAATAAGTCTAATATTTTTTGATTATTAGCATCCTACTGACTATGACTGCTTTAAATTTGGGTATTGGTTAGTAAGCAATGTCTGGCAGTATCTGACAGCTGGCAGCTCAATGGAGTGTAATCTTATTCACATAATTCAATTACTTTCAGTTACTTTTTCAATTTTTATATTCAATAGGAAATAAATAAGGATACTAACTGTTTTTCCAAGAGTAAGGTATTTGAATCCCTTTTTTGGGGTGGCACAGATGAATGTCACTTTATCGCTGAAGAGGCTAAGCTAATGTTCTAGAAGGATTTGTGTCACAAACTCAGTTGCATGCATCCGTGAACGTGCACTTTCACACAGTGTAGCATTCTTTGTATCACTGTCATGACTGAAATGTGCTTTCATCATTACTATGCCCTAGCTGATCAGCAGAGAAAGTAAGAATTGTCACGGGCTCTCAAAAAAGACCGTAACACAAGAATAAAAACTATGTACTAATGTATGTAGGAAGGTGGATTCAAGTAGTTAAGCATATTTTAATTTTTCTTAAAAAGCTAATTATTTGCTACCAGTATTTGGCTCAAAATATGACCCTACAAAATTAATCATTCCCAGTTTTAAACATTTGGCAACTGCAAATCAGGTTTAACAAAGGGAGCGTAGTTATAAAAAGCACAGACTTGTTTTGGAGGCACACACTTTTCCTTTCAGAGGAGAAAGGAAATCTATGTAGCTATGTAGCTACATAGCTATGATTTTGATTTTAGTTTAAAATTATTCTAAATACTTATGTATGTGTATATATGTATATATATGACTATATGTCAATGCATGCATATACAATCCAATTTTGATATTTGTTTGATTTTTTTATCTTAGATTTTAATACAGTACCTTTGCATATTCCCACAAATGATCAATGTGTGTTGCAATCACATCACTTCTGTATCAGAAGATTTATTTTTCAGTAATTTAGCATATTCAGCATCAAAATTCAGCATATTGAATTCAAATATTCAATGTGCTGAATCATAGTTATCTTAAAGACCACATTTCTTTTCATTACCTGTCAGACTGGCTGTGCTCTGTAGGAGCAGTGTGGTCAACAGAATCCAAGAAGAATGCATTCCTATGCATTCCATATCACATTAACTGCCCTAAGACTATATTTTCTAGCTACTAATGACCCATCTGTTTCAGTCAGATTCTATGACTCTTCCTTTTCTATAGTGAAGAGAAATATTGGACAATAACACTTATCATTAACAAATTAAATAGGGGAATGAGTGACCAAGAATACAGAACAAAATACTCAGATATCTATAAATCATTATTTTTTTAACCTTGTATAAGATAGGATTTCCTAGATATAAAAGAAAGTGATTCTTAATGAAGCCTAGTTTATAGAGACCTAAGTGCAACTCAGCACATGCCAGCGCTCATTTACCTTTTGAGTTCATTCTGCCCAATTTGGTTATCTGCTTTAGGCTGTCATTAACTCTTTCATACCCACTAGACTATGGAGAAAGCCTTAAAAGTTTAAGACAAGTCAAAGTGTCTAAAGCAAAATACTTAGTTTTTAGATAGGTTAAGAAAGATATGATAAATTCGTATTTTCTGTCAATTTCTTGTGTGATTAGAATAGACAGTAGTACTTGCAGTGGTTCAGTATCAGTAAATTTACAAATTAAACCCAAATGTTATAGTTTGCTAAAATAAAAAAGTTTTCTTTTGAAGTATTTTTTGGCAAAGCTTTCATCTCAATAAATCCTCTTTTTTTTCACCATTTTCTGTTCTGGGAAAAAGAAAATGCTTCCCCAGATGAATTAAAAAAACCCCAACCAAACAAAAACAAAACAAACCAACAAATCCTCCTGGTTACAATGAAAGACTTCTACAAGTTAAGTGTCTTAAGCTAGAAATTGTAGTTTTATAATAGACACTTTAATTTGAAGACTATTGGATGAAAAATGTCAACTGTTGTAGTGGCTACATCACCGACACTGTCAAAAGAGCAGAGCTACCTTCTGGCCACTGTTGCCGCTGTGATACTTCTGAAGCATATCAAAGATGGTAAAGTGTTCAGTCTCTTATCACACATTAAACAAAGAGGAATTAAAAATCAAGAGAAACCATTATTTTATTTCTGAGTAATTCATTCTTCATTATACTAAAGTCAGCTGTTGACTTTAGATACACATAGAAAACTATAATTTCTGAGAGCTCTGACATGTTTTGTCATTTCCCACTGGTGCAGTGTATGAGGTTATTGACCTAGCTCTCTGTCCTAAGCAGGCAGTATATCTGTTTCTCACTGCTGCAGTTCATAACCTGGCACATGAATTCAAATGATCACCGATTGCAATTTATCATCTTGGTCTGAGAACTGCAATGCCACGTAATAGATACGCTGCCTATTCTGTGTCCCTGCAGTAGTGTAACAAACAGTTGAGTATTGTAACCTCTTAGTAAATCACAACGTAAATACGAAGTTAACATGTAAAACCCCTGGCAGACATCTCACCTGGGGGTGGAAAAACTAACGAAAAAACCCCCAAGCCATACCAAAGCAACAGAGCAGCATACTTTTTTTTTTTTTTTTTTTTAATAGAAGGATGACATAAATGAACTTCATATTGTAGGAGAACAAAGTACATGGTAATAAATGCCAGACTGACTTTAGGAAGCTGGTGAGAATGATCATTCCCTAGTTCAAATGGTTTAAGCCTGTAAGTCATACAATTTTCTCATGTCTTGATAACTCCTAGAAATAAGGAGTTTAGATTTGATAAATACCTTGGTAAATTGACAGGAAATGGGCTTGCTCTTTCCAAAAGAGAATACTTTGAAAATTTTGATTTGCAGAATGTTTGGAAACTTGTAGTCTTCAATCCCATTTAGACGAAAGGAAATTTCAAACATATCTAAATTTTCTGTGAAACAGAAAATTTCGTTTTGACTAATTTGTTGAAAGCTGAAAATCAAGAAATGTTTTTAGTTATTACAGTTGCAGAAATCACATAAGATTTTAAAAGTAAAAGTCTGTGCCCACAGGTCTTCCACTCTATCTGTACCACAACTTAAAATCTATCTTCAGCAGCACCTTTTTCAGGTATAATATCAGTAAAGTAAAGCAGGACTGTCTTGCCATCTTCTTGGAGTTTTAGGCAATGACATTCGTTAAAGCCAAAAGGAAGAAAGAGCTGACTTTATGAAAGATATATTTCAGAAGACAGACACAGGAAACCCGGAAAGATGACAAGGGCTTAATAGGAATAAAACCTCTATCCTCTATTTAATTATCGTTATTGTCTATTTTAAAATAACTTCAGTTGAGCAAAAGGACAAAACTACATTATTCACCCTCCTGTTTTAGAAGGGTCTATTATGTTGGTTATTAATTACTCTTGGTATAATGAGTATGCCTGGAAGAAACACCTCAAATAAATGATCAGACACCTAGAAAAAAAAATTGACCTGTTTAAATGTCAAGAAATTGCACATCTAATTAGCAAGCTTGTTATTTCTTGCAAGGAAGATTATCAGATGACAGCATTCATATTTTAATTAGGAGACAATACCTTTGCACTCTTCCACAGGCAGAGTAGGGAATTTGTCATGCAAGCTGATGTTCTTTGTGAAGGGTTCTGCTTTGACTGTAGGCCCAGACTTTCCAAGGCAAACCTTCACTGAAATTAATAGCATAGATACTTGAATAACCCAGGGAACCTTGGACACTTTCTTTGACAGGAAAATGCATAGAAGAGTATCACAAGGTCTCTTCTAGTTGAGGGGAGGTTTAGTGATGACTTAAGAGACTTAATTTTGCCCATAAACCTTTGTCTTCAAATCTGTACAGTTTCCATACTCCTTTGTTCTTCTGTTTTTATCATTTTGACTAGCAAGCCGTTCCCACTCAGAAGACTAATTCAGCACCCATTTCTGGTCACTTTTGTTCCTTATGGGTTTTGTTGTCTTTGACTCCAGCAGAATGAAATGGCTGCAGACTTCCCTCACCTCCACAGCAACATTTGTTCACTCTTTTTCTTTAGTCTCTCTGTCTCAGCTTACTTCTGAGCTAGGTGTCTGTATCCTTCTATTTAAACACCTAACAAGCCTTGTGGCCATTCATTTCTTGTAACACTCTTTGATGGGTTTCACTTTGAAGACTTTAACTTCACTTCAGCTTTTCGACATGAAATTGAATGTTCCACTCAGTCTTTAATATACCAGGTAGCTCTGATACCAATGTTCATTATCTGTTGTGTTCATCAATCAAGATTTCTTGTTTAAAATATATATAAAAAAAAGAAAAAAACCCCACCACATTATCTTGATGGCAGTGGTTACAGTATCCTAGCAACAGCTTCCTTTTACGATGAGTTGTTTGTCAAAGGGCTAGTGTCCAGAACACTTCAAATAGGCTTAATTCTCCATACAGTTTCTCTAACTTCATCATTCCTTTCTTTAATGCAAAATGTCCTTGATAAGGCTATGTTAACAAATAAAATGTCATACAACCTAGGGTTTTATGATTTTAATTTTTTTTAAAGTCTGCATTTTTATGATAATGTAGCAACAAGGAAAAATGGAAGTTCTCTTAGAAAACTCCCCATAGAAAATTGATGAAGAGTTTTCTACAGAAATTATTTTCACAGGATATCTGTTTTCCCTCGGTGTCCGTCTCCCCCCGTCCCCCCTATTTCCCCCGTTCCCTGATAAAATACATTGATTTTAAAAAAAAAAAAAATTTTTTTTTTTTTTTTTTTTTTTTAGTCTGAAAACCTTTCAGTGCTCCTCAAGGAGAGCAGGGTGTCTCCCCTGTGCACTCTTTCTTTCCTTCAAGGTCTTTCCTCTCTGCCCAGGGGCACAGCTTACGACAGGGCATGCATTGGGTAAGAGTCTGGGTGCCTGCTTCTTGAGTTTGGACACCATTCCTCCACCCGTGGTATGCTGGCACCTAACTGGCAGATGACTGAATCAATGATTATATCTAACCCTCCTCTGACAAGATAAGGAGGCAGGGCAGCAGGCTGGAGGAATACCGCTGTCAATGAGGAAACAGTGGAGAAGAATAGATAGATGGAAAGCAATCAGGAAAAAAATATGTTCTTATTCTTCAGACTTAGGAAAAATATTAATAAAAATTATATTAATGTTGTGTTAAGATCCTTATTGTCATTGTACATTCTTTGTATCACATGGATTCTCTTCTGCCTTCTGGTCTGTAAAATGTTGTGGAAAATTTTCACCTCTATCAAGACTTTAAATAACTTGTGTTATTTAAAGTTATCACAAGGTGCTACTTCAGATTTTAGTTAGCTATGAGTTTTAAATCTTTGTTCAGTCCATTTTAGTCTCACAGAATGGCAGAAATCTAATCAGACTAGACTTTGAGCCTTATTTGAATGTTTCATAGATAAAAGGAGATAGAAGTAAAACATATGTCCCTAAATGCATCAATGGCCAGTTCTACAATTATGTCTTCGCCGTTTTTATTGTGTGGTTAATTTTTTGAGGTCTCTTCTGTGAACAAATAAACTGAGTTGGATTTTTTTTGTTGTCGTTTTTGTGTCTATGAGTTGATCAGCACTGTTTCTCCTGTAATACTGATTTTGCCAGCATTAGAATTTGGTTGATTACCTGTGGAATATGTCAGCAAACTTGCATAGATAGCTTCAGAGAAGAGCAATAAGAGAAACCCATTGCATTCATCACTGAGGAGGTAGGAAGACAGAGACCTTCTGGCAATGCCCCAATGACTCCCTGTGACAGATCACAGACATATATTTTTCCAACAAAGTAAAAGATAGAAATGATGGGAAGGCTTAGTGCAGTGGAATCTTTTAAATACTTTATACATCTTAACTTATTTTCACAGTCTTCGTGTGGTTTCTAACATTTTCCTGTGAATTTGCCCTCCTTTGATCATTAGACTATGATGTTCTTTGGGGAGATTGTAATATTATAGCCTCTCTACACTTTGGAGGATATGTTGGGAAAATGGAGAGCTGCTAGGAGATGTTAAGGAACAGTTCAAAGCTTCACAGATTTTATGGTCAAAAGAGACTAGCATGATCGTTTACTCTGACCTCTCCCATAAAACAGCCCTGGAAGCTTTAAGCCTGTTTTTCATCTGCCTGAATGCCCTATGAGAGGACACTGCGAGTACCAAACATTTGCTGCAACTAACCCTAAGTCAAGAGAATTGCACATATCTTAGTAAGGTTTAGTGAGAAGCTGTTGGTATGACTAAGAATCAGCAGTTGTGGCAGTACTGTAGAAAATGCACCGTTTATGTTCCAGCTCCCTCCATTTCCTTCAGACTTTATTCCCTTAGTTTCAAAAGGTTTATGCTTCAACATTCTCCACACCTTGGAAAGAAAGAAGAAAATACCAGACAACTTACTCTATACACACATAGATATTTCTTCTGCAATGGACTGTAGTAGAAGTTTACACTAGGATATCTTATTCAAAACATTTCCTGTCTTATTTTTGGCTGGAAGTGATAGCATTTTACAGAAACAAAGAACAAAATAACAACCCTAACCAAAACCGCAGATCCTCTCTTAACTGTGTTAGGAAGGAAGGTGAGAGAGCCTGAAGATAAATGAAGGTTTATGAATCTTGCGAAAGATCTGTGAATCTCTTTCTATAGCGCTTAAGGGATAATGGTTCTGGTTTCTAACACTGGCCCATATCTCACAGCCCCTTATCCAAAGGCCTCACATGCTGAGCTTACACATATAATGAATAATCAGTGGCAGGATTAAATTATGCACCACTCACTGCAGATTCCCCAGATTCTCTTTGGTGGAATTTTACTGTAGCTGGCAGCGTAAGTGGAGCAGAGAATGCATCTGCTGGCATACATGACCGCAACACCTGCTTTTTCAGGATTTGTCCCTAACTGCATCAATGGCCATACTATTTTTCTGAGATGCAGAAAGATAACAACATTTTACCCATGTATCTGTGGGGCCAGTGAAAACATAACAGGTTTTTCTTGCCAAGTCAAAGTTAATCTCAGGTCAAGTCCAAAAAACAAAAAAAAAACCAAAAACAAACCAACCAACCAAACAAAAAACCACCACCACCAACAGCAAAAAACTCCACAAAAAACCACCACCCCACCATTGGTTTTGGTTTGGTTTGTTGTTTTTTTTTTTCTTGAGTTCTACTGATGAGGAATGCCAAAGCTTTGCAGGTCTCGCAAGATAGTTTAGCTATGAAGTGAGTGTTAAATTAAGAGTTTAAAAATCACAGTTTCCCGAATACAGGAACCATGCTCATCTCCATGTTTTCTGTGATAGCAATACTCATGGAATTAAGAAAGAAAATACTCTCTTGAGGTTATGAGTGATAAGAGACAAATGCCTGGAAACAAAGAAGGAGATAGTAGAAGCAGGAAAATAGTTAAAACTGCTATGGAGGTATAAAACGTATGCTTCTGCTCAATGGTAAAAATAAACAAAGAACAAACTAGTTAGTTAGCATTTACATGGAATTCTTAGTTAAAAGGAAGTTAAAGGAACTATTATGTCTGCCTAAAAACATCTTTCATTTTGCAGATGGTTACCTTCCTGTTCCCTGCCTTTCATCCATGTGGGAATAGAGTAAATGAGAAAGTAAATGAAAAGCAATATAATGAAAGCTAAAAAATTTTTTGCCACAAACCGTTACTCTAGTTCATATAGTGTATTGTTTTCATAGTCAGCAAACTTTAGATTTTTAATGTGAAAAGAAAGTGACACATTTAATTTGTTGTTATGCCAGCAGTTGTTCTAAGAAATGAAAAACTATACAGGACTGAGCCATCCTTGATCTGATTTGAAAATCACAAAAAAAAGTGTGATTTAGTTACTTCTATAATATCTACTCCTTTTCAGAGCAGCCAATCCCTCCTGCTGTAGCCAGTGTGAAATCTAGATGTTCCTAAGGGTGAGATACTGTAGAAAATAGAACACTACTGACTGAAACATGCACAATGTGAGCAAGTCATTTTGTTTTATAGCTTATAGCTGCTTGGCAAGCAAAAAAAATAAATAGGGGGAAAAAAAAAAGGTCAAGTCTCAGAAAATCTTGTTCAAACTATTCCTAGACTTCAGCTCAGTGGAAAAATGGTCAGACTGTCTCACTATCTATTTAGGTATGCCAGTAAACTTGGATTTTGCTAAAGAAGTCCTACAAAATGTTCTGACTCCAATGATTTTGATCCTAAAACCTCTTGGCTCAGGCATCAGTAATGACTGGTAAAAATAAATCTTGTTATACAAAAGATAAGGTTGGAATATAATGATCATAAACTTCCAATGTGTAGGAATAAAATAAATGCCTTCAAAATAATGATCTTAATATCCTTTTCAACCCTAACTATTCTATGATTCCAAGATTCTACGATTCTATGCTCACACTGATACAGTGTTACTACTGAGAGAAGTATGGAATCCTTCTCCACGCAGCACAAAACGGAAGTGTTAAAAATGTTTTTTTTATGTTGGACAAATGGCCCTCAAAAGCTAAGCTATATCTTTGGCAAGTTTGCTTCAAAAAATTAAACATACTGTTGCTTTCATGCTTAAGGGACTGTATTTCACAACAGGACCCTACTGGCAACCAATTTTATGTAACAGTGCTCTGAAAAAGCTGCATAATAGGACAGAAATACACTGCTAATAAAGAGCAATGTAGGAAATGTTTTGTATACAAATAGGAGGAACAAAATTACACACGAAGAAAATAAATCTAAAGTGAGTATTTTCAAATTTAATCAGGTGATTCTGTTTAGGTTCATCAAAATGAAAGAGTGAGTTTAGCAACTAGAATACAGAATTGAGAATCAATATCTTAGGTTTTATTCTCTGCCACCTGCCATGTGACTGGGCAAATCATTTGAGAGCTTAGTGTCTAAGGTTGTTCATCTTTCAAATGAGATATTTACGTGATTTATGAGGATGTTGTAAGGCTCAACTCACAGAACATTTGCAAAAGTACAGACTAAGAGGTACTAGAAATGTTAGATGTAATGACAATAATATGTTGCCATGGCCAGCTGTAAACATTTCTTTATCTATCTTAATGATAGGGCCAAAATGTGATTGTTAAGCATGTCTTTATGCTTCCAAAGGTAGAAAACTATGTCACAGGTTTTTCTCTGTATAAAACTGGCTTCCTGAGTTGTATAAAGCAGGAATTCATTGTAATGTCAGGTGCCCTGTGGGACTGCACATGCTACTTTTTTGCTGTATTGTTTTTAGAAGTCCTGCGTGAGGGAACAGCACCCAGGAGGAGTACCAAGGAGCTGAAAAGAAAGAAAAAATAAAAAAGACAAATCTATACTGCAAGTTATTATAGCAAAAATCTCTCTGCTTCATATAACAAAAGTAAGAAAATAGGTCCCTTAACTGGGGTGATTTATGATGAAGCTATAATTTGAGTAAATGAGAAGAATGGCCTCAATGGCAGAAGATAAGCTATTTTGCTAAGAATAAATGGTTGTGTCCCCATTAAGAGCAACCTCACTTTTTTGATTGACAGGTTAAGGAGGAACTGGCTGGAGAAGCTCAGGTGAGCCACTGGATCACTGAGTACTTGGCAGGGAGATACATATTTGTCCTGTCCTGCACAGAGCATCTTTACGGACAAATGTGTCATTTATTGTTAGGACCTGGCAAGTAGTTCAGAAAATAAAGTATGTGCTGCTTTAAATTACTAGATGATGGATGTCCAGTGAATTAGAACTTGTGTGAGGAAAAGCATCTCCAAAGAGTTATTTGAAAAGCCACCAGGGATTTTACCAGCTGGCATGGGCCAAGTTCATACCTCTTGTCTGTGAGGAGGAAATAACCTTATTTAAATAGGTAGAATGAGTGAGAAAGGAATTAATACTTTCTAGAGGATTGGTGAAAAATTACAGATGGGAATGGAAAGCCAGGTACAGTTTCAAAACTGCTTAAGTGGAAGACCCCCTTAAGTATTAGTTGCAGGACCCTACAAAGTAGTTTACAGGTATACCTACATTAACATTGAAGAGTTTCATGGCAGAAATCATAAGCTATATTAAAATTTTATTCTCCACTAAGTAGATAAAAAAATGCCTGTTCTCTTTTAAAGAAATACCTAATTGATCGTGCCAATATATTTAGTTAGCAGAATTTTGTCTTGTTTGAATTGGAAGGAAGGTGTCTTTTGCCAAGAAAGCAATTTTCAAATATCAGAATACTTATGACCTGAGAGATTACTTAATTTAAAAGCATTCATGTACCATACTTAAATAAGTCACACTTCTCTAGGAATATCTTTAACAGATTTGTTCATTAAAGCTGTCTGTATTTCTTGTTCTGAGAGTTCATTGTATAGGTGCATAGTTATGTTACCAGTAGCAGCTGGTAAATTTTTTGGTATTAGTGATTACTGGGGATGTGAAGAGTTCATTAATTAACCATGTTACTGAACATTTGAAATATTCCTTTTCTTTGATTGGCCAAAATGTGTGACTAAAATTTCTTGAACACTATGTAATCTTTTAGAAAATTATATTTAAAGCCTTTAAACTGTCCTTCAGGTAGAAGGTTAAAAGACCTGCCCATCTGAATGCCACAAGTTATAACATTTATTACTGCCTTTATTTTGCCACTTTCATCCCCCTTACTATAACATTAAGTGACAGAAATGAGGTGGCATAGGCTGATTTACAAATTCTTCTGAAGATCCAAAAAGCAGAGTTCTGCTGCAGAGGGACTGTGATAAAATGCACTGTGGATCAAGTACATCATAGAAATTGCTCTTGAAGTGTAGTTGGTGAAAACCTGGTTTTGTACACAGGTAAACTTTCAAGATTTAGGACAATCAAATTCTAAAGTAATACTTGTAATATAGCTCAAGAGAATGGATGGAAAAGAAGTATAATACCAAAGTACTGAGTAAAGTGCATTTGGTGGTCCTGTATAGAAAAAAGAGCTTAAAAAAGAGAACACAGAGCAATACTGAAGGAAAAACATTTTGAACTGCATAGTAAATTATTTTTAAAGGCCTATATTAAATAAATAATTAAAAAGATGTGTTAAAGGAATAAAAAAGGGACAACCGGTATTCTGATAAAACTGAAGCAAAATGACACCTGCACTTTACACCATGTAAAGAAACATGAAGGTGCATGTGTCAGAAGTTGAAGGGCTAGTGCAGGTACAGGTACAAGGAGGTCTTCACCTCCTGGTTTGATAAGAACTTCCTTTCATGCAGGTAATTTTTCCTTTGGAATGCATATGCCCTATTGCCTCTCCTTGTTCTTGCCTCTGGTTTTGGGTTGAATGTGTTACAGTGTGCTGAAAATACTGTTGATAGATAGCAATTTTAGGGTAAAAATAAAATGTATGATGTTGTGTAATGCTTTTTATGTAAGTCACAGATATAATAATCCTGTAAGTGGTGTAAAATCTTTATGGCTAAAGCCTTTTTTTATTAAAATAGCTGAGAATCTTTTCTGCAAAGTGAAGATCTTTGAAATTGTGTTTAAATTTTTAGCATTCTTGATAGAAAAACCTCCAGGAGAAGTGATTACTTGCCTTACATGTTCTGCAATCATTGTACTAACATATCCTTCAATGTCAGACAGAATGTTTTCATAAATAATATATATAACTACATATTTGGCTTAGATATCACCTTTTAAAATTCTGGTAGTTATTCACCACTTACTGGAGAAAATCATACCACTTTGAGTAGATGTTTGAAGCTGGCAGGCACGGAGTTTCTTTGGTTTCTATTAAACATGAAGTACAGTCAAGATATGCCTTCATATGTGTACTTTTTCTTAGTTTTGGTGTAAGAGGCCAGAGAATAATTTTTAAGCCCAGATAAGAGATAAATATTTGTTTCTCATTATCACTCATTACATTATATTATTTTGTTGCCCTGGGGAAAATAATAGAACGATCACATACTATTTTTGCCATGCTCTAATCCTTCCTATATTCATGGAGGTATGCGATCTCATTAAAAAAATATTACTACTCATTGAAGTAAAGCAAACCATTTACAAAGGTTACACCCTACTTCATATAGGAAACTTACCTAATAATAAACAACACTGCTTTGCTAAGCTTTTGAAAGACATGTTGATCAAATATTTTTAACTGTTTAAGTAAACAAAAGCTATCATTATATGTAAAATATAGATTTTTAAGCCGGATATTCAGCTTAGCCAAGTAAATGGCTCTGCCTCTTTCCAAAGATAAGGTCTTTTTTTCTTCATTTTATTACAAGTGCATTTACAATCTCAAAACTTCTTCTGCCCTTATATTATATAATGAAATGCAATGGAGGCCAGTATGGGACTTATAATTGGCACTGATTAAGATCAAGAATGTGGTCAGCTGTCTCAGTTGCTAGGCAGTAGCTTGTTAAGCCATGGCAATACAAGTGCATTTGATCATATGATCATACCCATAATATTTACCAAGAATATGCAGCAAAAATTCTACAATGAATAGATAAAACCTTAGCTGAATAAATGTTACACTTGTAGGGTTATTTGTTTTAACACTTTAAAAATCACTGTTGAATAATTATAAACATGATTTTTAAATACATTTTTTCTGTCTGCAATGTGGTAAATTCATATAACATTGTTTATTACAGCTTCACCATCATAAAGAAGTGCTGAATTTTGCTTTAATAAAACTGAACTGCTTCCTCACTCCTTTAAGCTTGCTTAAAGAACAGACGAATGTCCTTTAATTAAACGTGTGATCAAATCTGCTTAAGTCTGTTTCTCTGATTCTTCCTTTCGTGTGAAAGTTGATGAGTGACTAACAGTGAAAAGTGGTCATAGTACACATTTTAATCACGCTTGCCATTCAGAGTGAAATTCGTCTCATTGTAATGTCAGGGAAGATCCTCATGTGAGTTTACACATATGGCATAAATTTGACCCCTGTGTAACCTGGGTGCTATAGCATAAATAAGCATAGCTTACAACTTGCAGAGTGCATTTTTGTTAAGAGATGAACAAAAACTGTGGAGCTCTTGAATGAAGATGTTTTCCTGGAAATGCTTCTTAAATCTAAAGCTGTCACTGAGAGTCACCTGAAAAAAAATGAATTTCCTAGAATATTTCCTAGCATTATTGTACTCCTGGTTAAGGGGAAGAGGACAAAGGAATTCAAAGCAAGTTACTAAGTGATAGCCATATGGAAAGGTTTCTGTGTTTCAGAAATCGCATAGAAGCAAAGTGTATCTTAGCACCAGCTGTTCCAGATGATTAAGTTGGGCATAACTTACATCAAGAGGTGCAAAGGTATTGAAGAATGACAGGCATAGTGTGTATAGATTAAATGACAGCATTCTTCTAGGTTCAGACTTTATGAAAACAGTTTTAGTACAGGAAGTGTATTTTTGAATTGATGTCTGCATACCCCCCTCTGCAGGTATGTTCCATTTAGGTGTCACATGCCACATGGCTGATTTTGATAGAGGTAGATGGGTATATCTACAATGACAATTACTTTCACCTGGGAGCAAATGAAAGCACTGAACCCTTGCCCATTCACACTGCTTAATTGGCAGCTTGCTTCCTGGCTGTCATCCAGTTCACTACAACTAGCTCTCTGCCAGAGAAGGGGTGGTCATGTTTCTCCATTTCCTCTTAAAAAAAAAACCAAAACCAAAACCAAAAAAGCTAGCACAGAAGAGTCTGCACTAGTTTTAGCTGCTCCTTCCTTCCACAGTGCTGCTATACTACCCCTGTAACACATCCTAGTGCACCCAGCATGTGCATTGTTTTGTGCTACAAAAGCACAGCTCTGGTGGCCTGCAACACACTTTTCATGTTGTGTAAAGCTCTTTGAACTGGAAAAGCATAGGAAAAAATGAATATACTTTTTCTCTTCCAAGAAATAGCACATGTCTTCTAGATTTCTCCCTTCCTTTCAGATGGTTTTGCCCATTAGCACCAGGACATATGAAAGTAAATCCATTACAGATATATTCTGAAAATATTCTCACTCTCTGTAGATCTCTGGTCAAAGACCTTGATAACTAAATCAAAAGTACTGGCTTTGCCTGAATCCCATGCTACCTTCTTAAGATGACGTCATGGGTTAATGTTGGTAGGCAGCTAAGACCTACACAGCCACTTGCTCATTCCCCCATAGTGGGATGAGGGAGAGAATCACAATGGCAAAAGAGAGAAAACTCATGGGTTGAGATAGACAGTTTAATAGGGAAGGCAAAACCTATGTGCTTAAGCAAAGCAAAATAAGAAATTAATTTGCTACTTCCCAGCTATTTAGCAAGTATGGCAGATATTTAGCCATTTTTCAGGAAAGCATAGCAATTTTTGAGGAAACAAAAGTGAAAAACTAATTGAGGAAAATATTATGGCATGGTCCCAGTTGACCTTGTTAGGTACTGCCATGGTTTAACCAGCCAGCAACTGAGTACTATGCAGCCAGGACAGGTACACTGTTCTCTAACCAAAATCTGTGGCTCTCTAACCAAAATCTGTGGTTCTCTAACCAAAATCTAACCAAAATAAGAGAATATTATAACCTTGATGAATGCTTGAAGGGATTTAATCAGGATGAGGCTGAGGCACAAACTATATAAAACAAACAACAATGTGAAAACATGCTGAGAGCAGGAAGTAAAAATTCTCCCTGCAAGGTGCAGGGGTTAAGGAGAGCCTATATTTTCCAGACTTTGGCTGGCTCCTTGAGCTGTTATGAAAGCTGCTGTGTTCAATTGCTCCTAGTCTTTTGCATCCATTCCAGTCTAAAGCAGACAAGATCAAACTTATTCTGAAAAGATGTAAGAACACAGGAAAAGAACAATAACACAGAGTTTGAAAATCAGACTGAATTGCAAAAGTTCTGTATTAGCTGATAGTCCAAGCTGACAAATTATCATCTGAGATGCTTAAATGAGAATGAACAAAACACTAGAGGAAGCATTCAGGTGTGTAAACACTGACTGTATCCTGCCTGACCCCTAGCTGCCATCCCAGAAAAGCAGGGGTCTTCCTGCAGATCTCTGTTGCACCTTCTATCCCCTTGGGGAACTACACACCTGAGTGTTTCACATGCATCAGTGCACGCTAAATGCATGTTGCTAGGTATTTACATAGCTGAATCTCTGCCCAGGAGACACAATTTTGAGAGTAAGTTTGTCTTGCCAGTAACATAAGCAGTTTAAAGTGACTTTTCCACCTGTGATTTATGGATCTGATGTTTCACTTAAACTTTTTTCTTTTTTTTTTAAAAAATGATCACCATATGAGTTGAGACTCCATCCCTTACCATACAGAAAATCTTATTTGCTTGAATTATTGTTGTATTTTTGGTATTAAATTTTCTATTGCTATCAGCCAATTGAGGCTGCACTGACTTCAATTAATTATTCAACACATATATAGAAAGCAACGGTTATTTGTTGATCATTCTCATTCTCAGTAACCTCTCAGGATTTAGCAGCTGAAAGGACTGATTCAGTTGCCTGAACTCAAGCGTTTTGTGCCATTAAACACAATCTAGAATATCTTACTTAGCCTTTAGTTACAAAAGGTAGCATGCATTTTGTCATATCTGCTAGTTCTGGATGAATATTTTGAATACCTTATCTTATAAGTACTAATTGTTCCTTGGACATCTGTGCATAGAAGGAGCATATGGCCATAAGGTTTCTCTCTGTGGCACTGCCACACAGATTACAATCTCTTCATAAGGCAAGACAAACCCAATGCACAATATTCCTGAAAACTTTGTGAGATTTCAGAAGGATCAATATAGGGCAAGCTGTATACAAGTTGTGTAATTCCTTCCTGTTTACAAATATACACACTCACATACATGCCCTCCAAAAAAATATTCCAAGGACAAAGCCTCAGGGTGACCAAAAGAGTCTGTGAAATCACTTTTAGCACATTATGATGGCTACTCTTCTTTCACAGTAGAATGTGCAGGAAAAAAACCTCAAAAAAAAAAAAAAAAAAAAAAAAAGAGTTATTCCTGTGTCTTCTCCCTAACGTTCCACTGTAGATAGAGTTCTTTTGCCTGATCATAGTTATGAGTGGGACAAGTGGATATATGTTCATTTCAGAAATAAAATTTTGAAAGCAAAGTGAGTTATCGCTTGTATCATAGAATAAATAATTCAGAGATCGTGTTTCAAAGACTTGCTTATGTTTTACTAGTCTAGCAAGTTTGATCAGTTTTATAGTCAAATAAGCTTTCAAAATTAAGCTTAATGGTAAGATCTCATAGCAACATCATGGTGTTTCATTTCTAAATTACTGATCATGTTTCCTCATCCAAACCTGACAGCTGTTACGTAACCCCAGTGAAGGCTGTTCTTTGCAAGCCAACTAGTTGTATATTTTGCAAGCAAGTTTTTTTAGAAAGAGAATATATGTGGGGGATGCTTTGCACTAAAAATGGGACTGCAGAATGTTCCCGAATGTAAATTGCTCTCAAGAATTAAATTAGCAATTCACAAAACCCAAGAAACATTATTTCTGACCTCATGACAACAACAAATCTATCTAATTCTTCTACAAGTCTATGTGCCAGAATCTAATTTGGCTGTCTTTAATCTTCCAAGATAAAAAGGTTTAATATTTTAGTAAACAGTTTATAAATTATATCAGACAAAGAATCTGGATGGAATTTTACAATACTCTCTGTTGATCTGTCTTCCATGCTTTCTGTCTCAGGATAAATCACTTACAGTCCTTGCTACAATGTTTTCACACTTCAGCAAATGATTTTGCTCTGCCAAGTTTGTACAACATTGAGGGAAAATATATTCTTTCTTTTGAATAAGATTACTGTATCTGGTTTTTTTCTTGTTTCTTTTAAACAACAGTTACTATTAAAGTAGTGTCATAGGTTAGAAGTGAGAGATGTCTGGTCATACTAATTGTACACGGTCTTTTTTGTGCTCATGCTAGATATACAACCAGGAGATATCTATCTATCTCTGTGTCTTGGGTTCAGCTTCAGCAGTCATTTTTTCTCCTTCTTAGTAGCTGGTGCAGTGCTGTGTTTTTGACTTTCAGCCTGGGAACAATGCTGATAACACCAATGTTTTTAGTTGTTGCTAAGTAATGTTTACTCCGACCAATGACTTTCTCAGTCTCATGCTCTGCCAGGGAGGAGGGGAAGCCAGGAGGAAGCGGAGACAGGACACCTGACCCAAACTGGCCAAAGGAGTATTCCATACCACAGCACATCATGCCCAGTATATAAACTGGGGGGAGTTATCCGGAAGGCCCAGATCACTGCTTGGATCGGGCTGGGTATTGGTCGGCGGGTGGTGAGCAATTGTATCCTCTCCCCTTGTTATTTCCCTTATCATTTTTATTATTGGTGGTAGCAGTAGTGGTTTTGTATTATACCTTAGTTACTGGACTGTTGTTATCTCAACCCATGGGAGTTACATTCTTTTGATTCTCCTCCCCATCCCTCCAGGAGCGGGGGGAGGAAGAAGTGAGAGGGAGTGAGTGAGTGGCTGCATGGTTCCGAGTTACTGGCTGGGCTTAAACCACGACAGTTCTTTGTGGTGCCCAACGTGGGGCTCGAAGGGTTGAGATAACAACAGATCTGACCAGAGTGTGTCTAATCATATTTGTGATAAGCATTCATTGTTTCAGATTAATAGTCACACAACTCATCACAATGTTGATTTATTTGCTCTCAGAGTTGTTGTGCTTGATCTCAGAGTTTCAGAATGTCCTACCTTACTTATAGCCAGTATCTGCTGTTTTAATGTTTATTGGCAGGGGGGCCTGGGCTAAGGTTATTGTTTCACAGTGCTTCATGGTAATGACTTGTAATACAATAAACTCATTGATCATGAAACTGGTCTGGCTTGTGTTCCCAGCATGGTCATCCATCACCTCTATACTTTGGGAGGTATATAATGAAACTTTTTAGCAATTGCATACTTTTTTTTTTCTCCTTGGGGGGTCAACCTACGAAGGAGGCATTCCCTTACACCCCCCACTCCCCCACCAGCCTATTTACAATAGCATTTGAGAGTTCTGAAGGTCTTGGATGGCCTTTGAATACCCTTGAGACCTGTCTGGTGATTGTGCTGGGGATCAGCATGTTGGCACATAAACGGAGTGTGTTTTATCCACAGTCATCCCTCCCTGGGAACACCTATTTCATCTGATCTCAAAAGTTAAGCAGTATTGGGTTCAAATCTGGTCTAGAACTAGACGATGATATAGGAGGACCACCAAGAGATTTTCCCTGAGGCTGGACAGTCATGAGTGGCAGGGTGTGTGGGATAGTATGGGCAAGCATCTAGGCCAGTGGACCCCTCCAGTGCTTTGGAACTTCACTACTGAACAAGTGCAAAATCCAGAAAAACTAGTAAAACACTTAAACGAGGTGTGCTGTCATTCTGGTTATACCAGAGAGGGACAAATCATGGCAACGTGCTGGGGCTTGGCCTATGCCTACAGAGCCCTGCTCAACACTATCCAGCACCTTCGAAGGGGAAAAAATGTCTCTGGATCTGATGGCAAAGCAGCAGACAACACAGCTACTCCAGCCCCAAGCACAGCAGCTACAGCAACCCCAGTGAAAAGCACAGCAATTGCCCAAACCCTGACCACAACAGACAACGCAGCTACTCCAACTCCAAGTACAGTAGCTACACCAACACCAATGACAAGCACAGCAGCTAGTCAAACCCCGACAGCAACAGACAATGCAGCTGTTGGTGTTACTCAACCTCCAAGCACAGCAGCTGCATCAACTCCAGCAACAGACACTGCAGCCACTCCAACCACAGTGATAGATTTCACCTGTCTTCCAGGGGAGCACATTGTCACCTGGTTGCTCCAATGCTGGGACAATGCCGACTGTCACGAACTAGAAGGTAGGGAAGCCAAGCAGCTGGGATCACTTGCTAGGGAAGGAGGAATTGACAAAGCGATTGCAAAGAGAAACGAGCCCTGAGCCTTTGGAGGCGGCTCTTGGCAGCTGTGAAGGAAAGGTTTCCCTACAAGGATGATGTTATGAGTCACTCAGCCAACTGGACCACAATAGAGAGAGGCATCCAGTCCCTGAGGGAATCAGCCATTCTAGAGATGATCTGTCATACGCTGGATGCCTGGAATGCATCCGTAGAAACAGATGAAGTTGAATGTACACGACCCATGTGGCAGAAACTTACACGGAGTGCATCATCATCATATGCCCACACATTGGCATCAATGACCTGGAATGACATAGCACCACCAACAGTGGATGAAATGACTCGTCAACTCCGAGAGTTCAAAGACAATCTCACCCCTTCCATCATTTCAGCTGTGGAAAAACTGTCCCAGGAGTTCAAACAATTGAGAGACGATTTATCCGATCTATCCAGCTCCCCACGTGTACCAGCCCATGTCTCAACTATTAACAGGAGGCGCCCTACTGCTTGAGAGAGAAAATATAGGAGGTACATGCCACGGGCCACCCTATGGTTTTACCTGCAGGATCACAGAGAAGACATGAGAAAGTGGGACGGAAAACCTACCGCAGTTCTGGAGCAACGGGTGCGTGAACTGAAGAGGAGGACAATGGTCAAGGATGATCCTCCCAGGAAAGCTGCTGCACCAGTCTCTGGTGAGCAGTTTCCCAGATGGAGCGAAAGAGCTGATTTTACTCCAGCTCCTGTGATAAGGAATACTAATCCCTTTCTACAAGACATAAGTGGACAATCTTATGATCACTATTACAAGGGCCCTGCCTCCAGCCAGGTGGAGTAGAGGGACAATCAGGTTTACTGGACTGTGTGGATCAGATGGCCTGGCACATCAGTCCCACAGAAGTGTAAGACTCTAGTAGATACCAGTGCACAGTGTACTCTGATGCCATCAAGGTATCAAGGGGTGGAACCCATTTATATTTCTGGAGTGACAGGAGGATCCCAAGAGTTAACTGTACTGGAGGTTGTAATCAGCTTGACTGGGAGGAAGTGGCAAAAGCATTCCATTGTGACTGGTCCAGGGGCTCCATGCATCCTTGGCATAGGCTATCTCAGGAGAGGATACTTCAAAGACCCAAAAGGGTATCGATGGGTTTTTGGTATCACTGCCTTGGAAACAGAGGAAATTAAGTAGCTGTCCACCTTGTCCGGTCTCTCAGAGGATCCTTCTGTTGTGGGGTTGCTGAAGGTCGAAGAACAAGTGCCAATCGCAACCACAACAGTGCACCGGCAGCAATATCGCACCAACGGAGACTCCCTGATTCCCATCCATAAGCTGATCCGCAGACTGGAGAGCCAAGGAGTGATCAGCAGGACCCGCTCACCCTTTAATAGCCCCATATGGCCAGTGCAAAAGTCTGATGGAGAGTGGAGACTAACAGTAGACTATCGTGGCCTGAACGAAGTCACGCCACCATTGAGTGCTGCCGTACCAAACATGCTAGAACTTCAATATGAACTGGAGTCAAAGGCAGCCAAGTGGCATGCCACAATTGATATTGCCAGTGCATTTTTCTCAATCCCTTTGACAGCAGAGTGTAGGCCACAGATCGCTTTTACTTGGAGGGGCATCCAGTGCACTTGGAACCGACTGCCCCAGGGGTGGAAACACAGCCCTGGGCTGATCCAGACTGCACTGGAACAGGGGCAAGCTCCAGAACACCTGCAATACATTGATGACATCATCGTGTGGGGTGATACAGCGGAAGAAGTTTTTGAGAAAGGGAGGAAGATAATCCAAATCCTGCTGAAGACCGGTTTTGCCATAAAACGGAGTAAGGTCAACTGACCTGCACAGGAGATTCAATTTTTGGGAATAAAATGGCAAGATGGATGTCGCCAGATCCCCACAGACGTGATCAACAAGATAACAGCAATGTCTCCACCAACTAACAAGAAAGAAACACAAGCTTTCTTAGGTGTTGTGGGGTTCTGGAGAGTGCACATCCCAAATTACAGCTCGATTGTAAGCCCTCTCTATCACGTGACCCAGAAGAAGAATGATTTCAAATGGGGCCCTGAGCAACAACAAGCCTTTGAACAAATTAAACGAGAAATAGTTCATGCAGTAGCCCTTGGACCAGTCTGGGCCGGGCCAGATGTGAAAAATGTGCTCTATACCGCAGCTGGGGAGAATGGTCCTACCTGGAGCCTCTGGCAGAAAGCTCCAGGGGAGACTCGAGGTCAACCCCTCGGCTTTTGGAGTCGGGGATACAGAGGATCCAAGGCCAGCTACACTCCCACTGAAAAAGAGATACTGGAAGCCTATGAAGGGGTTCAAGCTGCTTCAGAAGTGATTGGAACTGAAGCACAGCTCCTCTTGGCATCCCGGTTGCCTGTGCTGGGCTGGATGTTCAAAGGCAGGGTCTCCTCCACCCATCACGCAACTGATGCTACATGGAGTAAGTGGGCCACACTAATTACACAACGAGCTCGAATAGGAAATCCCAGTCGTCCAGGAATTCTAGAAGTCATCATGGACTGGCCAGAGGGCAAAGATTTTGGGATGTCACCAGAAGAGGAGGTGATGCGTGCTGAAGAGGCCCCACCATATAATGAACTGTCAGAGAGTAAAAAGCAACATGCCTTGTTTACTGATGGGTCCTGCTGTATTGTGGGAAAGCATCGGAGATGGAAGGCAGCTGTGTGGAGTCCCCTGCAAGAAGTTGCAGAAACTGCTGAGGGAGAGGGTGAATTAAGTCAGTTTGCAGAGGTGAAAGCCTTCCAGCTGGCCTTGGAAGTTGCTGAACAAGAAAAATGGCCAGTACTCTATCTCTATACTGACTCATGGATGGTGGCAAATGCCCTGTGGGGGTGGTTGCAGCAATGGAAGCAGAGCAACTGGCAACGCAGAAGTAAACCCATCTGGGCTGCTGCGCTGCGGCAAGATATCACTGCCCGGGTGCAGAACCTGGTGGTGAAGGTACGCCACGTAGATGCTCATGTACCCAAGAGTTGGGCCACTGAGGAACGCCGGAACAATCAACAGGTGGATAAATCTGCTAAGATTGAAGTGGCTCAGATGGATTTACACTGGCAACATAAGGGTGAATTATTTTTGGCCCGGTGGGCACATGACACTTCAGGCCATCAAGGCAGCGATGCAACATATAGATGGTCTCGTGATCGAGGGGTGGACTTAGCAATGGACACTATCGCCCAGGTTATTCATGAATGTGAAACATGTGCTGAAATTAAGCAAGCCAAGCGGTTAAAGCTTCTCTGGTATGGAGGACGATGGCTGAAGCACAATATGGGGAGGCTTGGCAGATTGGCTATATCACACTCCCACTGACTCACCAAGGCAAGCACTATGTACTTACCATGGTGGAAGCAACCACTGGATGGCTAGAAACTTACGCTGTGCCCCAAGCCACTGCCCAGAACACTATCCTGGGCCTTGAGAAACAAATCTTGTGGTGACACAGCACCCCAGAGAGAATTGAGTCAGACAATGGGAATCATTTCGGGAACAACCTTATAGACACTTGGGCCAAAGAGCATGGCATTGAGTGGGTATATCACATCCCTTACTATGCACCTGCCTCTGGGAAAATCGAACGGTACAATGGGCTGTTAAAAACTACACTGAGGGCAATGGGTGGTGGGACTTTCAAACACTGGGATACACATTTACCAAAAGCCACCTGGTTAGTCAAAACGAGGGGATCTGCCAACAGGGCTGGCCCAGCCCAGTCAGAACTTTTACGTACTGTAGAGGGGGATAAAGTTCTTGTGGTGCGTATAAAGAATTTGTTGGGGAAGACAGTCTGGGTTATTCCTGCTTCAGGTAAAGGCAAACCCACTTGTGGGGTTGCTTTTGCTCAGGGACCTGGATATACTTGGTGGGTAATGCAGGAAGATGGGGAAGTCTGATGTGTACCTCAAGGGGGTTTAATTTCGGGGGAAAACAGCCAATGAACTCAACTGTACGCTGTTGCCTGGTATATGGGCTTAAACCATGACACTCAGATATAAACCTTGAAAGCCATAGTTTCTCAGAATACACCTGCATCCTTTTGGAATACATTTGAAACATTCTTTTATATAGTATTTCATATTCCTCTAAATAGATGTGTTTGTTACAAATGAACAACTGATATTTAGATATTTAGCTGAGTGGTTATGTGAACAGCATCTCTGAAGATAATGAAAAGTTTGGGGGACATAGATGCCTAAAATTGTCACATTGTAAAAATATCTCATTGAAACTGGGCTCCATTCTATGTTTTGTTTGTTCGTCCTGTCTTTATTTATTATTTATATTGTAGTAAAATTTGTGAAGCAATTATGTATTATTGGTTTGCTTGCTAGTAATATCTAAGAGATAACGATGTACTTTCAAGACAGTTAGTGTCTTTGGAAAACGCTGGACAACGGCATTACAGTTATACATTGGCAGGTCCTGGCAACTTACATCTATCTATCTTTCACAAACATCTGTCTGTTAAGATCAGTTTTTCGTACATCTTGAAACATGCATCTAAAATACTGGAGAGCTCCTTATGTTTGAGTAAGTGTTGAGAAAGAACAAGCCAGATGATTAGCTCAAATACAGTATTGGCCAGTATTCTAGAGAACAGTTTCAAAAAACCAAATAAATAAACAACGATATGCTAAATGTGGGGCTGGGTTGATGAGAAGGCAGGCAACAAGCATTGTGCTAAAGTGAGTCAGTAGGGCTTTGCAGGAAATAAATTTTGTCAAGCAAATCTGATGAAATTATAAATTTGACTGGACATTAGCAATATATTTAAGAGATAAATGGATAAGCAAGAAAATCACAGGGGTGGTTTTGTTGCTCTATTTGACCCTGATGAGTGATTTTGAAGTATTACATATATTCTTGGTATGCATTCTTGTTGACTATCCAAGACAAAGTTAATTGCAATGATAAGTATCTTCACAAGGATAAAAGTAGATATGGGTGTAAAAGGACTCAGATTTTTTTGGAGAAAGGTGTAAAACAATCTAAGAATAAGAAGCTTACTAAAACAAAATAAGAATATAGGCACATTTTAAACAAAGACTGAAAATACGGAGAATTTCCAGTGCAGTGGGTTCACTGTCTATCAAAATGGAGTTTTCCAGGATACGCTTTAGTGAAACATGCAGCGTGCAATAAGTAAGCTGAAACAATTGGATACAGTTAGGCAGTAACCTTGTGAAAGCTAATAGCCTATAATATACATGAGCTAACATGGTATTAAACATAATTAAACTAAAAGAAACAATGGTATCATCGCAATAGCTTATCTATCTGCATTAAAATATCTCAAAGAAATTGACTAATTTTTAAGTGAATTATTCCAATACAGTTGAAAAAATGGTGGAAGTCCTGCTAAATACATCCTTGAAAGCACTAACACACAAACTTTTTAAAAAAGGAATTTGAAATTACACTTAAAATTACCAAGTGAATATTCAAATAATAGACTATTTTTCTTTGACTAAATTGTAGATTAATTTAATAAGGACCGTATGATCATTCATGCATCTATAAAAATATTATTTTAACCTCCGGTTTAAAATTTTTTTTTCTGAAACAATTCATTTACAGATTAAATTGTCATGTATTTTTGTTCAGACACAAATGCTCACAGTGCAATCCAACACCCATTGAAGGCTATTAGAAACCTTCCATTAGAACAATAAGCACTTTATCAAACATAGAAATTAAATAAAGTGACAAATAATAGGGTAGAAGGAAGCAGTGGAGGAGAAAATTCAGAATAAATATACAATGAATTATGGCTACAGTACAATTATTACTTGTGTGAAGGTTTCAGTATTACACCAAAAGGCTGTTTGTGAAAGGTGTATTGTGAATACGAAATAAATTTCTAACTTTTAAAAAAAATATTTCTGAAATGAATTAATAAAGTTGCATAGCCTTTTAAAAAGGAAATACGTATGACATGCTATTAGAGCTCAGGCAGGTGTCCAAACATACAATTCCAGTAATTTTGTAATGCATCAGAAACGATTGTTGAAAGTAGCTTTGAAATAAATCCCAGAAATTATTGATTGAATAGTATTTGATCAATGCAAATATTTAGAATTGAAATGTGAGATGTATCAAAATTCACAGCAAGTGTTGTTATCTGACAAGTATTCTTTTTTTCATCAAGGAAAGCATTTTCCTCAGTGCTATAGGATTTGCTAAATAGCAGATGTGGACCTATCAGTTTCCCATGACAAATATAAGGGTGTCATGGTTTAAACTCAGCCTGAAACTCAGAACCATGCAGCCATTTGCTCACACCCCCCTTTTCCCCTCGAGGCAGGATGGGGAAGAGAATCGAAAGAATGTAAAACCCACAGGTTAAGAACAGTTTAATAACTAAAGTATAATATAACGCTACTACTACTACTAATAATAATAACAATAATGATAAAAGAAATAACAAGGGAACAGAATATAAAACTAAAAGGGAAAAGGGAGAAAAACAATAAACACAGCCCGACCCAAGCAGCGATCTGCCCTTCCGGATAACTCCCCCCAGTATATATACTGGGCATGATGTGCTTGTGGTATGGAATACCCCTTTGGCTAGTTCATGTCAGGTGTCCTCTCTCTGCTCCCTCCTGGCTACTTAGCAACAACTAAAACAACAGCATGTTATCAACATTGTTCTCAGACTAAAGCCAAAACACAGCACTGCACCGGCTACTAGGAAAGAGAAAACAAAACTATTGCATCTGAAACCAGGACAAAGGGATAGATTTACTATAATCCCTTCAAATTTATTTGAACGAAAACTCTTTCCCACTTTTCCTCCTCACCCCTCCCTTTTCTTGGAGTGACTAAGACATAAAGTAGAAAATAGCTGTGTAAATGGGTTCTGTTAATTTCCTACTTGGGGAGACAGACACTGTCTTCTCAGAGTTCTTTCTCTCTCCCATCCCTCCCCACTCTACCCCTCTGCCCCTTCATATTGTTCTCTAAAACAAGCAGGAGGAAAAGTAGAACAGTCTTTCATAAAATGATTATGCCAAATTTAACAGGCTCTAGGCCATTCTCATGGCAATTTCCATCACTGAAGTAAAAGAATGGTTGAGAGCAGAAAGCCAGAATCTACTGTCTAATTTTCTGGAAGGCCACTGGCTTTCAGCACTTTAGTTCTGCTGCTCTTTCTGCTTCTTGTATTTAAGAAGAGATCTATCAACCCCAGCTTCCTTTTCTCCCACACCCTCTCCACTTCCACTCCTACCCCCCAGCTTCTCTGCAGTACCCTCATAGAGCAGTTTGGTTCACTGTGGGAACTAGAAATGTCCATTAGAGAACAATGAATCCACCTTTCTCCAACCTTTCCCAGCAAGGAGGGAGGATAGTGTGGGCTCAAGTTATAGGAAGTATGAGCAAATGAGCACAACATAACAGAAAAACATTCCTTCTGAAGAATGTGTCCTACTGTGGAGGTATTTTTGGACTGTGCATTTGCTTCTACTATTGTAGCAGTTAGAAGCCTGGATTATTGCAACTAATAAGCATGAACACCAATGGACATATGTACACATATGTGCATGAATGTGATATTTGCAGTTCCAGACCTATGCTGGATGCCAGCAATACGGTCAACATTTGATAAGAAAATAATGGAGAGATAATATGGATAGAGGAAGACCAGGCGAAGAGCAGAGAAAACCTGGTTAAATTATAGAGACCATAATTCAAATGACTGACACAAGGGGAATAATAAAAACTCCAAATATCCAACTAGCTAAATTCAGCAGAGACAGCAATTTCTCTGATTCATCCAGAGTCACTAGCATCATTCTCAACAATGCATATGTTACACATTCAAGTGTTATTCAAGTTTTGCTCAGTTATAACTTTTTTTTGCTAGCTGATTAAAATGTTTAATATTAGAACTGGCACTGATTCAACCATCACAGTTCATTAAATTACTTAGGAGATGTGGACTGCAGTAGGAAGGCCCATGTGGTAAAATGAAATGTTCTGTTTATCAAATCATACCCTGTTGTGCTATTCATTTGGTAACAAAAAATTTATTTTTCCACTCGTGTCCTCTCTCATTAATGAGTTAAAAAGTGTAGTCAGTTTATTTGCTTGTATAAATACCGGAACAATCAATCAGAGGCCAACAAAATACAGGTAAAGCTCCTCTGGAACAAAAAATGTTTCTTCTTGGAGAACTAGGTATGCTCCTTTTTATAATTTCTTGGGCTTTGTGACCTCATCAGTCTTCACATATACTAAAGTGATAAAAATCCACTATCTGACAAAGATAATTCTGATATAAAGACAAGTATTTCAGTGGTACAGCTCTGACACTTTTGTTTTGCCTTTTTTCACATGGTTTTGCCTTTGTGAAAACAGGGTGATAAATACCTTGTGTTCAGTTTGGATAAAGAAAAGCCTTGAGAATGCTAATCACTGTTTGGGCCACAGGTCCTCATCATGAGGCAATATATATGCTATTCCAGTTCAGGCTAGTGTCTCTAAGCAGCTATTCTCTTCACTCACACATTAACACCTGGAACAGATTTAGTCCTAGAGGTTTCCTGTCTGGGCAAGAAATTACCTGTTAGGGCAAAGCAGTTAATAGCAGAATGAGTTAGGTCCATTCAGTAATCGCATTTGTGAGAGTGGCTAAGTCAAGGGGAGTAGGTGTGTGTAGACTGCAAGTGTCTTTTGTTTGCTTATTTAGCATTAAAAAAACAGGTAATTTAAAATTAAAACCTTAATAAACATAAATAACTTCAGAATCTTAGAAAAATTTGTTTTCTGTTCAAATTTTTATTGTGGTATCTCTCTGGAGCGTAGCTCTGCGGGCCAGTAATGCTGTATTGCCATTGTTAGTTACATGTATATTGGGTCTGCACGGCAAGGTTTTGGTAGTGGAGGGGCTACAGGGGTATCTTCTCTAAGTAGCTGCTTCCCCAATGTCGGCTAGAGCCAATTCCAGCTGGCTCCAAGGCAGATCCACCACTGGCCAAGGATGAGTCCATCAGTAACACTGCTAGCACCTCTGGGATAACATATTTAAGGGAAAAAAAATCCCAACTGGGCAACTGCAACTGAAGGAAGAAGTGACAATGTGTGAGGGAAACAACTCTATAAACACCAAAGTCAGTGCAGAAGCAAAGGGAGGAGCTGCTTCAGGTGCCAGAGCAGAGATTCCCCTGCAGCCCATGGTGCAGCCCATGGTGAGGCAGGCTGTGCCCCTCAGCCTATGAAGGTGCATGGTGGAGCAGATATCCACCTGCAGCCCATGGAGGACCATATGGCAGAGCAGGGGATGCCCAAAGGAGGCTGTGACAGACTCTGGAGCAGGGTCCTGTTCACCATGGTCTTCACCACAGGCTGCAGGGGAATCTCTTCTCCAGCAGCTGGAGTACCTCCTCCCTCTTCTCTCACCTTGGTGTTCCCTCTGCTGCTTCTCACTCTTTTTGTTCTCTTCTCCTCCTTCCTAGCTCCCTTCTCCCCTTTCTTAAATGTTTCCCTGAGGCATCCCCATCTCTGCAGTGGGGCTCAGCCGTGCCCTGTGATGAGTGGGTTGGATCCAGCTGGACCTGACTGTGTCTGGCATGGAGCAGCCCCAACTTTTCTTCACCGAAGCCACTCTGCAGCCCTCCTGGCTAATTCCTCAACACATGCACCCAGTACATTTCTTTTTCTGTAAAAAGTAAACCTAAATTAGTACGGTTCTTTGACTAGACTACTAAGATTTCATTTACACTGCAAGTAAAATCATGGATTTATATACAATGTATGCTTTCTGCCATAACAAAATCTTGAGCGGAAGAGGAGCAAGAAAAAGTGAGAAAATGTTGACTGGTTTTACTTCAGGACTGCCTACAGTTTATCATGATAATAGCAGTTGCCATAACAATCAAATAAGGAGTTAATAGGGATCTGATTCCTTCATAAGCTTTCTGCAGCGTCCATGGGGTCAAGCTTTGAGGTACAATAAAAAGCGAACAGTTATCCCACAAAGGTCATAAAATGAGAAGCTTATAGGCCATTACAGCACCTCCCATTTTCCAAAGTGTCCCTGACATTCCTAGCAAGAATGGCACCTCTCAAGTGAAGAAGAAAAATGTCTCATTTTCTAGGAAAAAGACAGAAAAATGCAAGCATAGCAACAATAATCGCCGAATAAACAAAGTACATGCGAACAAAATGCTGACAGATCTTGAGAACTATAAAACTTTAAACCTTTTTTCTATTCAGTTTATATAACATCCTTGAACAGGCAGACTGATGCTGCTCCATCTCTCTGCAAGTTTAAGACAATCAGAAGAGCAAAGAAGCATTAAAATGTTACAGAGGGCCTTGAAGTGCTGGCAAGGACACTTTCAGAAACTTCTAACATAAGCTATCCCCTCCAGTGAAAAACCTTCTACATATTTTTTGGCTTAACCCCTGCACTGGGGCCACTGACTGCTGCCTCCCCTGCTCCAGCTTCAGCTCTAGGGGCAGCCCTGCTGAAGAGGGGGTGACACCTCCTACCTGTCACTGCCTGGCAAAACACAGCCCTTTGTATGCATGGGGCAGGTGTGGCTGAGGCACACCTGAGAAGAAAGCAGAGTGGGTTAAGAAAGTGTAATAAAAGAAATGCAAACAAGCCCCAGGGCTGAGAAGGGACAGGTAGCTACCATGGACATATTCCTCCCAGAGGAGACCTCAAGAATGCTGGAGACTTCTTGTAAATACCTCCCCCCATCATTCTTCTTTAGGATGACTATAACAGTAGACCTTGGAGTCCAGAAGGATGGTGGAAGGCTAATACTAAAGAAAGGGGGTAGATACTCATATGCTTTCTTATATAATAAATGTAAGGGTATTTCTAAGTTCGTCTGTATTGATTTGGATTATGACTGCCAGTATTCTTCTAAGTGGGCTAATAATAGCTGGCTTTTTTATTTTGATGATACTGTCAATATTTTAATTAGGCTAATTAATTAAAATTCTTGGCTCTTAAACATGTAATGTGATTCCTGCTACCCATAATGAGATCTTGAGTATAGCAAGCTATGTCTGCATTGTAAGGCAGAAAAACACTCTGGGGTTTACAGGTTGCAGGTATTGAAGTCAGACTCTGACCTACTTCCATGGAGCAATGAGAATGCTCATTGTCCCCCTGCAAAGTTTTTTTTCTGTGGAAGGAGATGTGTTTCGAATGCCAGGAAACTAGGGTGTACAGGAAAGAAGGGGCCATGCTTTAGTATATCTCTTAAGTTTGGACAGAGTGTATGTATAAAGGGATCATCAAGGAGCATACCTACCTCACAGTATTACTATAGAAATTTATACAGGTCTAGTGACAGGCATAATGCAGAATGGTATAACTATTACTTTCTGTTGTTTTGGGGCTTTTTTTTCTATTTGCTTGAATAGTTAACTTGAAGTCATTGATTTAGTGCTGATACATTATGGAGAGTCAGTAAATAAATGAATCATAGAACCATAGAACTGTTTACGTTGGAAAAGTCCAACCGTTAGCCTAGCACTGCCAGATCCACCACTAAAGCATGTGACCCCTGAATGCCACATCTGCATTTCTTTTAAATACCTCTAGGGATTCACACATTTCTTTGGGCCGCCTGTTCCAACACTTGACAACCCTTTTGGTGAAGAAATTTTTCCTAATATCCAAACTAAACCTCCCCTGGTGCAACCTGAGGCAATTTCCTCTTGTTCTATCACTTGTTACTTAGGAGACGACACCTTGCTAAAATCTCCTTTCAAGCAATAATAGAAAAAAACAGGTCACAATGAAAAACTTTTAATTATTGCTAAAGTTGTGAAACAAAACAGAAATGTGATGTTTACATCCACCTTACACTAGTACTTACAGGTCCCAAACCAAAATGAGACCTCATTCTTGCATAAATGGTACTTAGGTAAATCTGAAGGCAGTATTTGTTCTAGAGAGTTCACACATTTGAAGGGAATACAGGAAGTACAGTTATAGGGTGTACAGAAGAAAAGGAATTTCTACAATTAGGGATACCTATAACTAAAAATAAGTAGTTCTTCATTTTATATATACACAACAGTGACAGAAAGATCACTGAATAACTTACTGCAAATCACACAAATATTAAAATAAAAAAATTAAATCAGGCACTTCAGACTTCCAGCCCAGTGGCATAAATGAAACATAATCTGCTACTTTGCTAGCGTACCTGTGCAGGATCTGTTATTGATGCATTGCCCCCTAGGATTATACACTACTCACTGGTAACACAAAAAAAAAGTTATTTATCTTTCAGTAGGAATTTAGCCTGGAGCTTTAGCTCAGGTGCTGTTGGTATGACACTGAATCACGTAATGCAGAGTTACCTTATGTTTTGGCATACTGAGCTGCTCTAGGATCAGGTAGATCCTGAGTGACTGTGAAAAAGAAAACTTTCCTATATTTCAAAACAAGCTGGTGTTTGTGACATTATGGGCATCATAGACGTACATATTTTAGAAGTAAGAAGATTGGGATGTGAACAAATCACTGTTATCTCGTACTGGTTCTATAAATTACAAACAAATATCCATTTCTTTGCTGAACACTGCTAATTGTTTTTTCGCCTACTTCTCCTCTTTTCATTTGTTTTATCTATTTGTAATATTATCTCTGGCATCAAACTAAGTAATAATAAGTAAGAACTTCTAAGCTTTACCTACTACTTTACCTATTGCAAATGTGAGCAATTCTCGAGAAGGGTGCGGAGGAGTGCAGAGTCACAGAGGATATCCTGAGGGAAGTAGGTAACAATTTAGATATGCCTGGCTAAGGTTAGTTGATGCCTAGGTAGAAACATATTGGAAACCAGAAGGAGATTTTGTTGCTTAAATATAGACTTTCAGTAGCATTTTTAACAATAAATATAAAATTCCACCTAGACTCCCATTGTTCAGAAGATGTCTTCTTCAAGTTACACTTCATATGCAGAAGTCCCTTGCAGATACCTCAGATAACCTCAGGTTTTTGAAGGGGCCCTAGAAACAGAAGCTTGTATGTGGGTGTCTGAATTGTACCGCGGGTTCTTTAAACATTTATTTTTAGTTTCTCTCACCTATGTGCAAGTAACAGGACTATTCAGAAAGCAGGGATTAGTATTTGTCCTGTGGTGTTTCTGGGGAGGATCTAGTAGGTAAACTATACAAACTGGAGAAAGTGGTGCTTCCCACTGGTAGAAGTGTAGGCAGGAGATTAAAGGGAGAAAAATCATGGTTATCAGTGGTTTGATGTGTGAGAGAGCTGGGAGTGGTGGAGAAAGGCTCTCAGATGAGAGAAGGAAGCTCAGCATGGAAAGGATGAGAAGAGGATGCTGAGGCTTTGTCTTAGCAGAGAAAAACAGATAATGATTTAGTAGGTTTGGGATACGCAAATCCACATTTCTCTTTGTCAGGAAAACAATAGTTTACCCCAAAGGATTGGTTTTTGCATCTTGGCTCCATCAATGAGTCAAACTTACTCAAACCAAGCTTAAACTTCTGTTTATAAGAATTAAGATGTCTCTAAATGTATGCTATTTTAGAATATGCATCATTGCTATCAAATGTCCTTGATTCAAGTGGGGGTGGCACCAAACCTCAAAATAAGTATTCATTAGATATATTTGGGTGGGTGGCACTTTTGCTATGAAGATGCATTTTAAATATTTCAACTGAAATTAAAAATGTGGGAGAGATAAATTTAGCCAGTTTATACTGGCTAAATTAGACTAAATTCATATGGATTCCTATTAATAATGGAAATAGCTACCAAATTAAAGTAGGTCATTGCAGTAAGGCTCACTAACTTAGAGTTTTCCAGGCATGTTAGAAGATATCAAAATTCCAGTATTATCTAGTTGTCATCCAATTTGAGATTAGAGATTTCTCTTATTAAAATGGATAATTGGCACATTCTTAAAGTAGACAATGAAATAACATAAATGATAAGGAAAAAAGTCAGTGAAGGTGCTTCACACCCAAGTAAAGAATTGGTAGAATACACTCAGAAAATAACCCACACAAGTAGCAAAGGGGAAGGGTTAACACTGTGTAGCAGTATAAAGTTGCAAGAAGAAATATCAAGAAGGATATATAGCACATGGCTTGATGAAGGGTACCTAAACTGTATTTCATGTGATATTATGCAAACCATTCTGAGCATGAAACCTCTAAAGGCATAAATGCCGTACAGGCTTTTAAGCCGACAGAGATTTTTTTCAGTGGCAAGAGTGAGAAATGAAAGCGATTGGATTTTATGAGCAACCAGACAACAAACCTTGCAAAAGAACGAATGGCTTCCTACATTTCCTGGCTAATTACTAAATAGAAACATGTACAGTCAGATAAGTAAATGCTCATTCTTCCTAATGCATCTAGAAGATGTTCCATTATACATGGGGACAGATTTGCAACTCTGCTATGATGCGTTTTATTGTCCAGTGCTAAAGTTATTTGTGTTCAGTGATAAAGTTACTTGATGCATTGCTAAGAACTGCCAATAACAGAACCTTTTAAAATATGACCCCGAAATACTTGTAATTCATTGAGTCTAGAAATGCATTTAATTTGACTTGACCACTTGCCATTTTGGGATACTTTCTTGATGGGAAGCTGTAAGATGCTGTGCTATTTAGCAGTTCATTTCAAGAGAAGGTAATAGGAAAACACCGTGTATGAAAAAAGGCTATAGTGATCAGATTGATGTAGCAACAGAACTGAGAAGTGTTGGAATGCAACAGAGTTAAAAAAAAAAACAAATCAAAAACTAGAATCTTATGGCTTCCTAACCAAAACATGTCAAGCCTAAATTGTTCTAAAAGTGATGTAGAAAGAATAATTTTAATAATTTTCTCTTGAATTTGAGACTGCTTTACATTTTGTGGAAAAATCCCAATGCTCTTTTTTGACCTAAAAATCGCATTTATTTAATACATTTTCTTGAGCTATACTTTATACAAGTTTCTACCACTAGGGGCTCAGTTTAATTGCCTAATAATTGCCATTTGAGATGACTAAGAGGACCTTGATATTTGCATGTGTTGGCAGTTATGACAACATGCCTGCAAAAGGTTATGGACAAAAGGTCTTACTTACATAACAGATGAATGCCCGGCAGCATACCCTATAGCATCTCTACCTTTAGAGAATGAATTAAACCCTATATTTCAATTTGCTATAGTGAGAGCTTGGACATATATTGTGCTTGTAGATACCTATGTAACTGGCGTATTTAGATATCTTAATTTCAGATTGAACTACACCTTGACTGGTGGTTTTGGATTAACTTCCTAAAACAGGAAGCTGTAACTGGAAAGAAACATGGAGCTAATTCTCTTTGTGGTAGAATTTGGGCAAATAAGATGAACTTGAACTTGAAACAATGAAGTCAATAATGGTTTGCTATTATTTGCCAGGTCTCCTTAGGCACTTTAAAAATGTTTTGATGATGTAACTGTTGACTCATGCGACTAGATTCAACAACCCTTTGTATCTATCTTTGCCAGGAATCTGTCATTGAGGCAGAGGAAGCACTCTTGGAGATGTCAAGTGATCAATCATTCAAGACAATATTGGCTTCCTGTTTACTGAAGGAGTTCTGGCTTTCAATCATTGGGGAATATGATTTCTTATAAGAACCTGTATTTAATGTCTTAACACATGTCTACCCATGTGTATGGCCTTTTCTTCATGAATAGTATGTGACAGATTTGTCTTCTAGAGAGACAATTCTGGAAGGCTGTCTCAGGTTTAACTCTAGGACACACTAGCACTGTACCATTTTATAAATTAAATAAATGAGAAATATTTAAAATAACATATTAATCTGTTAAAACAACTTCAAATTAGCTGTTAAAGTTTGACCTAATTAAAAAAAAAGGGGTTTCAAAAAAGCATGTTTTAACAAATCTGTAAAAGAATAAGACAAGCAGTTCCGTTACCCAAGTACAGATTATGATTTCGTTTGATAAGCTTTAGGATATCTGTGATATCTTCATGGACCTAGCAGTTACGACACGAGCCCTCCTGGACAGGCATCTAGAGGTGAGTCAGGACACCTAGAAGTATCTTAGTGGCAATAGATACCTAATGTTTAGTCGGAGCAAGGACAATGAGTTTGAACTGAATCTAGGTCAAGACATCAGACTACAATAGCGAATTTAGACTAGAGATTGCTTACATAACACAGACGTTTTGAAATCATCTCAATGCATTTCACTGTCATCTCAAGGAGGATCTATGACTGACAGTGGGATTCAATTTGAAATTAGAACCCTTAAATTCAAATTTCTGTATGTCAGTGTTTGAAGGTGTGCCAGGTACTTGATTCAAATACCCACACTTAGGCATCTAGTGCCCTTTAAAGTTCTCTTAAGTATCCAGATTTCTATATACTCCCTTCAGATATAATACTGGACCTGTCAATAGCCCAGTTCCTTTTGAAACAGATACTTGGGGCAGGGTGAGAATACCCTACAGCATCTTATGTAGCAATAGACGTTACTAGTCCTAAATTCCCACTGTAGCCAATGGAACCTAAAGTGCATTTCAGTTGCTTAAACTTAAACCTCTAGTATCATTTGAGATCTTCAGGCTAGCTAAGCAGAACATGGGTCTCACACTAATCTGGTATTATATTACAGGTGGCTGTCTTGGAGGCCCTGCATGACCTCAAATGATACTAGACACTTGTGTGGGTAACTTAACGAACAGGGGATCTATTTTCTCAGTATTGAGAGTTTAGACACTTTGGATACTTGTGGAAATTTATATGTAAATATGAAGATGTGTTAATATGCCCTTACAAATTTAGCATTGAAATATATCCTACCATGGAAGAAAAGACAATATGCAGTGGGGATCATAGAATTTGTGGGGAGGAGGGGTGTATGAGAGAGGGACATACATACAATTATACAGAGAAAGAAAAAATTCTGAATTAATAGACTAAGACAAGTTTCTAAAGGATAATGAACAGATAAATTAATCTGAGATTGCAAAAAAACCCAAACTGGTCCAACCCTCTTAATTTTTTTTTTCATTGCAAGATCAGAGGCTATGGCAATATAGAAAAATCTGGATATAAGTCTATGGTATCTTGAAATTATTTTTTATTACATATTTTTTTAATAATCCAGGTAAAGAAATAGAATTTTGTTGACTTTTCCACAGACGCCTTAAACAGTGGTTGGGAAACCGTACCCAGAAAATTGTTATTTGTGGTTCACTGCCAGAATGAAAAGATGTACAGAGAGGAGCTTCATTCGGTTTTTTCATTAACAACTGGGATGATGGAATCAAGCGCATATGATTAAATTTTCAGACAACACATAGCTGGGAGGGACTGTAGGCATACTGGAGGGTAGGATGAGAATTCAAAATGATGTTGACAACTTGAAGAAATGGTCTGGAAAAAAAGCAGATGTAGTTCAACAGACATGAGTGCAAGGAACTACATTTAGACAGGTATAATTAACAGCATAAGTGGGAAGAAAAACATATGATTGGACAGAAATTAATTCCCCACCTTTCCAAGGATTATAGTGGATCATAAAATGAACTCGAATTTATAAAATCATCCTGTTGTGAAAAAATCAAACACCATAGTCAAAGTATAATTAAAAGTGTAGTCTGCAAGATGTATTAAATAAGTCTACTTTACTTCTTACCAGGGCAACAGGTATAGTACTGTCTGGACAGGTCACTTTCACAAGTATGTATGCCAAAGACAAGATTTTCAGATTAAAGCAATCACAGATACAGATCAGAGATCTAGAAAACACAATCTAAAAGGAAGCATTGAATAAATCAATTCTAGTGAACAGAATACTATGGGGAATATGCAAAAAAATTGTTTTCTAAAAAGTTATTATTACAGGAAAATACATCATGCTGGATCCAAAAGCCCAAGAGAGTGCTGAGGCTGCTGCAGCTCCATTCCCTAGATGCAACCAGTAACAAAGCTGAGCTTGTGTTCCCGGTAGGCACACGTGTACAGAGCACACGTGTACACCACATATACACATATAGATGGCCACAGACACACAGAGAGCTCCCACAGTAACAGCATGAACAGCCTCATCCTGCCCCTGTCTCTAGCTGTGCAGGGTGGAAGTTTGCTATTGAGAATCTATGCATACACATACATTCAACACCCACACACCCCACCCTGGCCCGAGCAGCTGGGCTCAGTACAGTTTGCCCAGTAGCTGTGCCTGGATCCCAGTCTCCCTGATTTCTGGCACCTGGTCAAATCCTGAGGCTGCAGCTCCTCTCCAGTTGCTGGTACAGACTACCTCACTCACACAGAAGCATACAGACACACACCCAAAACTGGCTGGGACTCCCCTGGTCCCCAGTAGCAAAGCTCTCCAGGCTCTCAGATGAATAGACACACACCCCAGCACATAGAGACTCCAGACCCTATGGTCTCTCCACTAACTGCTGGCACTTCCCTAGTCCCCCAAAGTGAGCACCAACTGTCATCTCAACCTTGGAGACACGCCATTCCCTCCAGCTTCCAGGCCATGTCACCTGCTCACTGGCTATCTGGCTAGATCTTCACTAGTGACCACACAAGCACTCCCACACCTAGAGTCACTCCAGATGCTGCACCATGGACACATATGCCTCTGAACCCTGGTCTCACCCCAAGGCTGGCACTTGTGTTTCACTCACTGTGGTCAGTCCAGTCCAGTAGCACATGCACCCTCTGACCTGTGGTCCTATGCCTGTAGCTGGCATTCAGACCCCTTCCAACACACAGAAGATGAAGTCCCTCACACAGAAAACCAGTTAGCAGTGGAGTTTAATAATAAGACAGAAAAGATAGTGCTGATCAAACACAGGGTGTGGCCAGACAAAGTATACTGACCAGCAAGCTATTTACATGCAACCAGCTCTTTTTATTTCCTTACTGCCGTGTTTTTCCAAACTTGTTCCTACTCAGATCCTCTAGATTCCCTTTCAATACCTTGGGTTCCTTCCTTAAATATCCCATAATAAATCTTGCACAGTCTCAAAATGCTTTCCCCTGCATCCCTAATGTGACCCATACCCCATGACAGTGACCCTACTGTATTCAAAAGATGCTCCAGTATTGACTCATGGTGATGGGTGCCACACGTAGACATTAGGGCTCTCCTGGGACAGGCTTCGGAGGGGCCCATACAAGGTGTCCTCGGAGTCCATAATTTGGGTTCCTGCCTGCCTTCGGGATCTACGGTCTTCTGGGACTGGGGAGATGGGGTTATAGTGAGGTGATGGCTCCTGGGATGGGCCTTGGAGTAGCTGAGGCAGGGTATTATCTGGGCTTCCCCACCTGCCACTGTGTCTCTCTGCTCTTTTATGAGTCCTGATAATCTTTTTATCATACAACCTAACAGTTATTCGGATGAAGAATTCTCCATTCCTTCTTAAAGCATAAGAAGAAATAGCATGCTTTGGTAATAAGAAAGACTTCCAAATGATACAGAGGACCCGAAGTCAATAGAGTAGGGAAACTTGGAAGACTTGAAGAAATGGTAAGACAAATATTTATTGGGAATGACATAGGAATAATCACAGAATCATAGAATCAACTAGATTTGACGTTTAAGATCAAGTCCAATCTTTAGCCCAGGAGAGCCAAATACACCGCTAAATCATGTCACCAAGGGTCTCAGCTACACATTTTTATTTAATACTTCCAGGAGCAGTGATTCCACCACTTCCCTGGGAAGCCTGTTCCAGTACCTGATCACTCTTTTGATGAAGAAATTTTTTCTAATATCCAACCTAATTTTCCCGTAGCACAACATTTATTTAGAGCAAGGTAAGAGTCTAGATGGTTTATCAAAATCCTTCCTGCATTTATTTTTCTACCTCTTTCAGTTAAACAGTTAGACATCTTGAGAGGCAAATTTAATACAAGATATGAACTGGAAAGATAAGGGAAAATGGTCTGTTAGGTCAGCAATGACAGCTGATGAACTATCAGGAAGGACAGTGAAACAAAGACTAGAAAATAGAGCTAACGTTTCTCTTGAACTCATAATTTTTGGTTTTCAGTAAAATTTAATTTCTGGACCTATCATTTAAGAGTATTATGCAGGCATCTGTGGATGATGAGCACTAAAGACACAAAATATTTTTTTAAGTATTAGTAATATTAGTTATAATTAATTCTAATTATTCATAATAATTTCTGCCTTCCCTTGCCCTATGACACCAACATTCTGCACATGAGCTAAGCCTTACATGCAGTCATTTTCCATTGTCCACAAGGGCACGCAGTGACCTGAATGACACACAGCAGCATGCACATACATAGCACCTGCTGATGTCTCTGTAGGTAAAGGTCTTATAGGAAGACTGTTGAGAGTTTTGTGTTATATGACCCAAGCTCTGCAATAATTGAAAGCAATATATTTTTCAAGTTCTATGATAATATTCTGTGGTTATGCTTATTTCTGCAAACATAGTGGGTATAGGTTTCCCTAATAGAGTAGGTTCCCAAATATAGTTACAGGAATATTAACGAGTAATAGCAAAGAAAAATGTCAAAAGAATCATGGAAGGCATTTTCTGAACATACACACAGACACCAAGAAAAATCACATATGTTTATATACACCCATATTTAGGACCTGTGTATGCATACACACACACAAAACTTAGACATAAAGTGATTAAAGGGAAAGAAGTATAATGCATCATTAGCATTTAAGGACCCACAAAATAAAGTGGTAAAAACTGAAGGGGGGAAAAAAAAAAAGAAAAAAGAAAAAGAAAGACTTCCCACTAGATATGAAAAAAATAGTAATGATATTTATTTGTATAATCTCCAAACTACATTATTATTATAGCTGTCAAATGACTCAAATGTTTGTGAATTATTGAAATTTTGGGAAAGTTATCCACTGTCAAATTGCCTTCTTTGATTGAATATTTTCTGAATGGCTAGTCTAGATTTTTCCTTTTTTTTTAGATTCAAGCCATTACTTGGTTATATCATTCTCAACGGTCTGAAGATGTATCTCTCATTGGTGATTTTTTTCCAGAAGAGTAAAGAACAGATGGTCTCAGGTTGAAAGCCAAATCTAGAATGGTTTATTCAATGGATATACTAACTAAATTAAATAGTGAAATATATTAAATTCTTCCTGAATGTGACCAATCCTCAGCAGAAGAGCAACTGACCAACAATCAGCTGAAAGAACTAAAAATGCTAGTGGCATTAACACTTAAATGTTCAGTAATATTATGCACCTAGAGCTGTAACAGATTTCAGCAGAATTAATCCCTAGACTTTCAAGATACTTTCAGGTTACATGCTAGGAGTGAAACTTTTAAAGACAAGTTCCTTGTAGTTACTAATGTCAGCACGTAAGTTTTCTTCTGTAGCTTAGTGCTAATTTTCAGCTCGTTGAACACAGTTGTAAAATTTCTGTTTATGTAAACAACACTTGTCCAGCTAATAGTCTGTACATAGTAATAACAATTTACCCAAATTATACATTTTCCAACCCCTTGGAAAGAAATCTAGTGAAATAATTCTCATTAGGTCATTCAGCCTTTTGCTAATACATGCAAAATATGCATTAAATAGTAAACATTAACAGAAGACATCAGAATAATCCCTGAAAATGTTTAGAAAAATATCCTTATCTGTGTTAACCTTTCATGGAATAATCTCTATTTCGTCAAAAAATAATATTTTTTTTTCTAATTAAAGTAGAAATAATTATACAGTCTCGTTAAGATTGGTTTGGTTTTTTTTTTTTTTCATTACACTTTTGCATAATTACTTATAAGGAGAGAATAATCTTTCTTGTAACTTGTCTGTATTTTGGTTAGATGCAATACTTGTTTGGAATTTTAATTGTTATGTAATTTTGGTGCTCATGAAACAGAAATATTTATGGTTTATTTTGAGGATGACCTAAAGTTTAGAGATGGAACTTTGGAATCCTCTGAGATCTTTGATTTCCTTTCTGATTTCTGCAGATGAATCACATTAGAGCATTTGTTTCAAATTCCCTGGGTGTGATGCAAATTTAATAATATTTGTCAGTGTTTGTGTGTAGCAAAATTATTTAATTTTATGGAGTATTTTGAAATACTCACATGATTTACACTATTTAATAAGTGCCTTATTTTTACTAGAGACAAAATACTTTTTATTGTATTTGTGAAGAAATCTATTTCGATCATTTGAGATTTGTTCTGATCCAGTTAAAACAAAATAACGAGGAGACACATAGTTGTGGATTTTTATGTATTTATCTTTCAAAATGGTATGACTTTCTTAGAAGTTGCTATAATCAGCAACAGATCTCTCATCTGTGCTAGTGTTCTTAATAGAGGCCATCATTGAATGTCCTCTAAGAAAAAAAAATCTAAAATCCTCTAAAATCTAGAGGACTGCAGAGAACTCATTAATAAAGCTTCAGCTGAACTAAAGAGACATTATAATTTAATGTTTTGCAGTAACCTAAGTTGCTACACGTAATGGAAGAATTCAGAGACTAATAAAGTGATTGTTCAGCCTTATTGTAGCTCCTTTCTCCAGGAAAATCATTCAGCGTCAAGTTATAGAAAGGACAGGATGTGTTATCAAATAGTAAATTAATCTGTGAAAGTTCAGGGCAAATGCTGTCTTTTTCAGATATGATTCTTGAGTGGCTATTGAGTTTTAAAAATTTTTAATTAACCTTAGCTAAGTACCATTGCTGTTCTATGTCTAAAAATACCATTGTTATTACCAGCTGGGTTTTTTTGCACAAAGGATGGTGTGAAATCTAGTTATTATAAAGGCATCACACAGGACAATAATGCACCTAAGTACTTTAAAAAAAAAAGCCAAATAGAATTTGTTTTTCATAGTAAACAGTAATATGTAAAGCTGAAAAAAAAAAAAAAAGAAGATATTAATAGCTTTTCCTTATTTAGCATTTACTGCATGAGTTCATGGTAATATTGCCTATTATTAACAGAAAAATGATTAAGGGCAAGAGTAATGCCAAACGACAGGCAAGCACATTTTACATAAATCAGGACTAATGGGTTGTTCATATAAATTAAGCATCTTGTTAAAGAAGTTCACAGCACAGGAAAGACTTGATGCAAGATACTCAGGACAAATGAGCTGTAATTTTGTCCAGCAACATAGTAATTTTAATAATTACATAACATCATTAGCAAAAAGTTGTTTGGTGCTGATTCCTTTTTTGTTCATTCTGTCAAAAAATGGAAGGTAATAAGTTCTCTGAGACTACTGGTAAAGAAAAAGATAGAAAATCATAAGCTCAAATATCAACTGATCCTGGCTTGGGGCAGAACTGTTTACTAAATAACCCAGTGAGGTTCCTCCCAGCCATATTTTATGAGTACATAGTTAAAAATTGGTAAAAGTTAAAAAAAAAATGCTTAGATGAAGTAAACAGAACAGTCACACACTTCATGTTGTGTTTCCCTGGAGATGTATGTATTTGTGGCAGCTCTGTGAACAGAAAAGTCTTGCACCTATGCAGCTTTTTTCTCTTACTGATGTCAAAGTGCATTATAGGGATAGCCAAGTACGTTGTCCTGATTTCTCAGATTGGTTAACAGAGTCAATTAAAGGTTTAATTGAGTTCTCCTAGGTGTGAGAGGAAGTTAATACCATAGGAATATAACCAATCTTTGCTTTAAGCACAAATGTATCATACCTAGCAACGTTCATAGTATTTTGAAAAGAAACCTCATCTGTATGATTAGTGACTGGAAAAATGTACTTGACATGTTAGTATGGCATACTGGCATATTTAAGTTCATGCAATATATAGTTATTCTTAGAGCACAGGAGTTATGTTTCTAATAGAAAGCTGAGGAAAACTACTTCCCCAGTTTTAAATTTAAGAAATGATTTTTTAAAATTATTTAATGATGAAAAGCTTTCTTCCATATGTTTAGACTATATTTTCCTACTTCAAAATTTATTAAGATAGAAATATTAAGGTACAATTTCTGTATTATTTCTGCAATGCCATAGGTGTCCTCATCAATACTTGATTTTCAGAAAGTTATGTTTAGGCTGGTTGCTGAAAGTGGAAATTAAAGATAGAAAAGGGCCACTTCTATGTTACAGTCCTTTGAAGTGTAAATAGTTTATTAATTGGACAAAACCAAGTTGAGAATATTGGGGTTTTTTTTACATGTGAGTGACTTAAAGTGGTCTGTTGCATGGGCTTTTTCAAACTTGACACAAATAATATCAAAACACCAATGACATACAAACTAACGTTATAAAGACAAAGAAGCAACAAAGTTATTTTCATAGGTAATTATTATGGTCTTTCTAATGAGTTGTCATTTAAACAGTTATGCGGACTGATCCCCCCTAGAAAGTAAATATATGTAAGTATTACAAAGAATTATTGACTGTGATCGTACATGCTCAGAGCTCAAAATATATGAATCTGTTTAACACTTGATTAAACCATTTATGTTTATAATAAAGAACACTATATATAGTTTATAAACTTTTTTTTTTTGTTACCAGGTTCAATGTCGGCTTTTTCATTAAAAGTTATCTTATTTAATGCTTTATCCATGATTTGTCACTGACACATTACAATTAGTTTATTGAGTTGTTCGGGAAGGCATTTTCATTTAAGGCCACTATTAACACAATTAACTAGTTCTTGAAATAAACAACAAAAATCATCAGTCCTCAAACTACATCAAGATTTTTTACTAGTTTAATTCAAATCTTTTACTTACTTTTTTCTCATGTCTTTGGAGCAATTACTGAATCTGAAACAAGTCTAAATGGGATGAAGATCAATTCACAGTTTCCTCCAATTTTTTTTTTCTTGTTCCCATCCTATAATTCTACAGAAAGGAAGAGGTGAAGGGTTACCTAAGCAGAAACAGGATACACTTGGGTGTGTTTCTTGGTGGGGTTTTTTGTTTTTTGTTTTTTGGGTTTTTTTTAATTATTATTTTCTTCTCATGTGCCATAAGTAAACCCATCTTTTAGTGTGATTTCTTTAGTTGAGCAGTACAATCTGCAGGAAAATCTTTCACAGACAACTGTTTCCCCTCCATAAAGTGAGATTCACATCTTAAAGCTTTTCTTCCACAAGAAGAGCATGAGGCATTTCTCATATCATCGTTATATATTTCTATATGCATTTTTTATTATATACTTATGTTGCCAGACATATATCTGCACATTTAAACAGCATTCTTAAACAAAGAAGAAAAACAAAGACAATTCAAGATTGTAAAAAGTATTCACATACTGTCGTGACTGGAAAGTCTAATGATAATAAAAAATATCAGTTTCACTTTTGTTGCCAACCCTTTTGTAAACTGATGTCAAAGTGTCACTCAGGTACTTTTCATTCAGAAAGTACTGCTTTAATGTCATAAAAATGATTATGTGTGCTACATCTTTGGACATGAATTGTTTCAAAGCCAGTGCTATGGAAAACCTACATTCAAAGTCATGGGCTAGCAAAATTCTTGCTTTAGTTCAGATTGGGGAAAACACTACTGAGTTGAATTTACTGGTTTTCTCCAGTGACATGATTTTGCTCACTCTGTACACTGCTCTTGGAGAACACAAGTTTAATTCCTTTTCAAAAAAACTAATGTAGAAGGTGTATTGTAGGAGCGCACCTAATGTACTCCAGCATATATGACATAGGTATCAGTCAATTGGAACAGAATAGGCTTTGTCAGAAGTTAGCTCCTTGAAGCACGTATAGCTCTCGGTACCACATTTCCAGTCTGATGATCCATTTTTGCCAGGCTGCGCACCCTGCTGGTGTAGGTGTAGCCTCTGTGGACCAAAGTCCCTGATTCCATTTTTAGTCTCACAATGAGTGTCTCTAGAGAAACACTTGTATAGAAGGCTTACTTAAAATTTGTCCTAGCAATGCTGGAGATAACTTTAGTTCCAACTCCTATTTATTTAGTTCAAATCAGAAAAATTAAACTCCTAAATTATATTATATTTACGTTATCTAGGAGACATGGATGGCTCTTCATCCTTTGGTAGCGGCTGAGCATTTGATCATATGTTTACCCACACATATAAGCATTTGGGAAACCAACAATAACAAAAAGGAGAGTTTCCTGCAAAACACAACTTTTGAAATTTGAACACTCAAAATACCAGCCTCAAAGTCTTACCAGCATCCTTAGCTTGTATATAGTGGCAGAATTTAATTTTATTTGAATTTAAAATCTATAATAAAAAGAGCTTCACAGACTTTTTTTCTTTGTACAAGAAAGAGCAAGTGAAAACTACTACAAGTACGAAGTGGATGACAAACCCTTCATTTCAGACTGGGAAGAGTGCCAGTCAGGTAGGTAGACTTTAGTCAACAACAACAAAAAGATTGTAGCAAAAAAGCGGTGGAATTCAACAGATGGTACAAAATGGTTTGTATGGTCTGGCAAGAAATATTTTTTTCTTTCTTGAATTAATTTTAATGTGTTTATTTCTGTGGAGGAAAACAGATATTAATGCAAAATATCCAGTACTTGGAATACTAACTTCAGATATAGAAGATTCAAATTCATGTGCCTTATCAGTTCAAGCAAAGGGTTTAAAAGTTCCCTTCTGATTTTTCCTATACTCCCTCAGACTACTGCTGAATCTTCAGTACTGTTAGACTGCTTGATCAGATTTTGTTTAGGAATTCTTTCTGGAACCCTAGAATATAACTTTCCATACTTCCATTTTTGTTGAAATTAATACATTGTGTCCCAAAACTGTAATCATACCTTGGCGAAGAAATTTTTTAATTTAAAATTTATGATCAATTCAGATTATATATTTATCTCACTACATTTAGTATACTGATTTCTTGCTTGCATTTTTTTTTTTTTTTAGTCATACAAAAAAGAATTAACCATTACAAACAGTACAGGAGAATGAATAGTAAGAAGGCAGACTTAAAATCTTTGAGCTGAAATCAGAAATAGTTAATGCTTTGAAACAATCAGAAAACAGTATTTTAAAAGTTACAAAAATAGAATAATCAGCAGGGCACATGTATTAAGAACAGTCTTGACAATGGCCATTATACAAATAACATCAGAAAATTATATGCCAATAGTATATGTGTTTACTTTATATGTGTGCTTGTGTGCATATTATGATAAATTAACATTGCTTTGGAGTAAAGAGCTGTTAAAGTAGGGAAATACTGAATTAAACAGTGGCCAGTCCTTCCATTTCTTTTTAAAAACAAATAGTGCCAAATAGCAAAAAACACAGTTTGAAGGTCATGACTGTAGAAAACATCTCTGTGGAAAAATCACTTTTCATTTCTTTTTCCTTTCTAATACTAACAGCCAATGCTGTTGCAAAGTAACATTTATGATGTCAAACTCTGTATCTGATACACCTTCATTCATTATTGGTGCTCAGTGTCATTACTTTCTTTTTATCTCGAGCAGCACTAACCTTGCCTTTGTCTATAAAAACACAGACTACTTTAGCTTGTAGATAACAATGAGTAGTTTCAGTGCACCCCTAAAGTTTAGATCATTATCTAGCACATATTTTCTATTCCTCTGCTTTACTTTTTAAGATATTTGTGTACATGTTTCTCTGGCATTTTCCTTCCAGTGCAATAGCACCCTCTACTATAGTCTTCTTTCCTGAAGATATCACTATAACATTTTTCTGAAAAACACTTTTTAAAGAAATTTCAGCAAATCGAAGTTTCCAACTCTAGAATGACTAATCACTCACAGAATGAAACTGCATCGGTACTGTTTTCTCCACATTTTTTTCAGGCTTCTTATCCTTTCTAACCTTTCAAGAAAGAGTTCATAATTTCTTTGCAGAATACCTATCCATTTGTCTGGTCTCATATAATAAACCTTGTTCCACAACTTCTTACCTTGTTTATATACTCTTGGCATCTTACTCATTGACAAATCACAGTTGGGTACCACCTTTTCATTTCTACTGCCCTATTTCTCTGAAATTCTTCCTTTTCTTCCACAAGACATCAAATAACTTTCTACTTCTTAAACCTTATCTTCAACTTAGCCTCCTCTGAGATTTTGTTGTGCTTTATCTGTAGAAATAATGATAGATAGAAATTGACTTTTTCCTTTGTTTTTTTTTACTATGAAGGCAAGCATCTAACAAAACTAGCTAAAACTGTGCCATGTATCACGGCAGTAAATATTGTGCAATTTTCTCAAATAGCTATATCTACATACACCATGAATGGAGATTAGATCTCCCCCAATTTGTTCAGTCTTCTTTGACACATTCTTTTCTGTCACAACAAATTTGTGCATTTCTTAGAGGTGATCCTTCAAGATACCTGGATCTATTTCCCTCAGTTTCAACTATTTAGTTGTCAGTATGAATATTTTTCATCAGGTGTATATATTTCACTTTAAAAATAGCATGTCAGAGCTTGTGGAATTTATTTTTGAATCATAAGCTTTGTCTTTTGCTATGGTAAAACCTTGTTGAGTCATGCCAACAGAAAAACGATTAAAATGAGAAAAAATAAAAACATTAATTCACTGTAAGTGATGGTTAGTTCTGGTCCCATTCATTTTGCCTTTGAATTTAATTTCTATAGATAGTTACAGCAAAGAATCATGATTTACATTTCACGTGCTGGATATTCAACACCAGGAAACAAACTATGCACATAAATTTATCAAATGTAAGATAATGAATAAATACTGACTAAGAACACCTCTCAGTCCTGAGCCATTTAAAGGCCAGTAGTAGCCTGGAACCAGCAGCTAGATATCAATAAAGAACAGATGTTCTGAGTACTCAATTTGTTGGTGAGACAGATGTATTTTCCTTTTTGCATCTTTGACTTGTCTAGGATCCAGCTGGGGTATACAAGTGAAAAAAAAGTGGCCGTGCTCTGTTCTATAGTTTGCAGTGTGGAAGGCTGTTTCAAAGTTGGACTAGTGACTACCATTTAATAATGTAGTTGTAGCATTTAATTTTCTCCTTCATCTATTAAAAAAACATTCTGTAGAACCCCCAGTGCATTTGCCCCCTTGTAAGAAATATGCTATTTGTTCTATTTCAGTTGCATATGCTACTTTATTACGTCATAATGGACCATCTTAGAAGATTTTTTTTATCACACTTCCGAAAGTATTTTCTCCCATGTTTAAGATACATAGCAGAGAAAAGCATTTCCCACTTCATGATGGATAGGGAGGGATATTCCATCTCCACATAGTCCAAGTCTAACATGTCAAATGTCTTTTCAGCAGGATTTGGGTATCTAATACAGTACTTTTTCTGGTGGTCTATAGTGTTACCTCCTTTTTTTTTTTTTATAGTTTCTTCAGTAATGCATATAAGAAGTTTAGTATTTGAGGGGTTTAAGCATATTTTCCCATATATCAATGCCCATATTGTTTTTTCTTTTAATATATAAATTTCCTTGTGATTTTTTTTTTTTTAATATTTTCTAGACCTTTGTATTCTTTTTTAATATTCATTCTCTTCTTTCTCCTGCATAGGAATACTTAGTACTTTCATGTTATATTTTCTTAATGTTAAAGGAAACCTGCTTGCAGGAAAGCTTAAGTAAAATTTCCTTAATTTTCTATATAAGGAAGACATTGAGTGAAAAGAATTAAAATAAGGCTGCTCAGTGAATAAGCATGTATATACTGTGAGGTGGATGTAGTCTGCGGTGTGCTCCACAATTGTAATGTTTTTATTGTCCACACTTGGGAATCTTCTAAAGTGAACAGGTGCCTTTCCCTTTCTTCGGATTATTTCAAAGGAAAGAAGGGTGTATCAGTGATGATGAAGATCTCACTAGGTCTGACATGGCCCGACATGAAGCATGGCTAGGTTATGCATGTGAATCTGAGATCAAAACAGAAGGTCCAGATGTAGAGTGCTCTGCCTTGCGCAAAGGTCTTTTTGAAACTGGAAGATAACAGTATTTTCTGGTGGTCACTCAAATCACAACTTGCAACTAAACGAAAGTAGTATCTCAAAGTTAGTACTAATGTTGCCTGACCCTGTGCCATTTAGCAATTAGTAAGACAAACTTATTATTATTCTACATGTCCTGTCACAGAACTATATTGCACCAAGAAGATATAAGAGGGTTTTTCTTAACTGTCTAGTTTTAGATATTTGCTTTGTAGAATTGATCTGTTAAGTCTGTGGTCCTTTTTTTTTCTTTAATATTGCTGTGGGCAGGCGGTGAAGTACCATACAGCTTCTTGCTCACTCCCCCTCAGTGGGGTATGAAAGAATGAGAAGTAACTAGTACAAACATTCAGTAAAAATAGTTTCACAATTGAAAGCAGATATTTAGCTTTTCCTCTCTCTCCCTTTCATCCTGAGGTATTAGCAATTCCCATTCTTGATTAAATAAAACAATGTTTTCATTAAATGAACCCTTACTTGTTTTCATCATATCACATTCCAGTAAATAAACCATACAAGCAATATCCAATACCCTCCATAAGCATGATGAGGTTTTTTTCTTACATTCTTGGAAAAACCAATAATTAAGATTTCTTTTTTCATTTCTTTTTTTTAGTTTGAATTTTCAAAACAATTAGGTTTAAATTTTTAGAAGCCAGTTCTAGTGGTCAGGTTAAAACTTTTAGTATGTGAAGTTACAAGGAGAGGAACGTGAGTTATTATAACTGAAGCCAAATTGAGTTATAGATGATCAGCAAATTAGACAGGTTAAGGTATCTAAAACTAATTGTTTTGTAATCATATGCAGAAGATAGTTTCCAATCCTCATAGAATTTCTTTTACAAGTTCTTCTTCTCCTTTCCCCAGCTCCTTACCAGATATTGTAAAGCTTAAGAATCTTAATTCTTTAATGGGCTGGGTTTGTTTTATTCATCGTATCATGGGTCTGTGAGGGAGCAAGGATTTCAACTAAGCCTTCCAAGTCTGGGGCTGCTGCCCTTTAGACTTTCTTTCCACTTAGAACTTGACAGAAAAGGCAAGGGGCCAGACTTACTGCAACTTTATTCAGAGCAGATGGAGGCAGATGAAACTATAAACAGCAAAGTAGCTGAGCATAGAAGTTAACTAAAACACTAAGTGAAGCTGTTAAATCTGACACAAGGATTAAAGATACAACTCAGAAAGTGGTGTTGCTGAATTAAGTACTACCAGAACCAGAAACTGATTTCAGAGGACAATGAAAGCCAAAAAAAGGTTTTTTAAAAGTTAAAAAGGAAGATATTGAGAAATAATCAGTGCTAACATAGTTTAGAAAGGCATCAGATTAGTTGGTCTAATAAGCCTTAGAAACTGACAGTGTAATGTGTTCTTGATTTCTTGATCATAAAAGAAAATGTATAAATTTTGCCTTTGGTGAGTAAACTACCTTTGAACATGAGACAACTGTTTCCTTTTAAGGCCCATGAAACTGCCTTCAATTTTATCTGCCTAAAAATGTAAATCATAAAAAGCCTGATTTTGGGGGGATATTTTGGAAATGTTTTCAATAATCATAGAATCATAGAATGGTTTGGGTTGGAAGGGACCTTTAACATTATTTAGGTGCAAGCCCCCTGCCATGGGCAGGGGCAGCTCCCACTAGACCAGGCATCAGCACTGCTGGAGTAGATGGTGCAGACTCCTCAACCAGAGCTGCAGCCTTTGCTTTCAGGTAAGTGCTCACCATTCTGCCTTGAGGGTCAGGTAGGATGAAAGCCCTTGACCTATTCAGATGGTCATAGCATGCTGCCTGGTTGCTGGGTTTTGTGGACTTCAAGACTCTCCACTTGGCCAGTGGAATGCCCCTCCTTCAAAGAGGCACCATCCTCAACCTGCCACAGCATGTCCTGGAGGATGCACCATGCCATGTTTGCCTGTCCTGTTCACAGCGCTCCTGGACACTCCTTAGGGCTGCCTTTTGTGGGAGTGGGGGGTGGACACCATTACTCCTGGCCCTGCCTTTGCCTTGTCAGTGCTCTTGTGATAGCTGATGGATTCTGGCCTGTCTCTGCACTTCCCTGGGATTTCCCCTCAGGAACTCCAACTGAAGGCCATAATCCCCCACTCCACTGTGGAATGAGCCTGTACTGCAGCCTATAGGAAGGACTCATGTTGGAGAAGTTTGCGCAGAACTGTCTTCCATGGGAAGGAATCCATGCTGGAGCAAGGGAAGAGTGTGAGGAGTCCTTTACCTGAGGAGGAAGGAGTGGCAGAGAGAACGTGTGATGAACTGACCACTACCCCCATTCTCCATCCCCCTGTGCTGCTGGAGGGGAGGAAGTAGAGAAAGTTTGGGAGTGAAGTTGAGCCTGGGAAGAAGGGAGGGGTGTTGGGGAATGTTTTTTAAGATTTAGTTTTACTTCCCATTATCCTGATCTCATTTGATTGGTAATAAATAAAATTAATTTCCCCAAGTTGAGTCTGTTGTGCCCATGAGGGTAATTGGTGAATGATCTCTCCCTGTCCTTATCTTGACCCACAAACCTTTCATTATATTTTCTCTTCCCTGTCCAGCTAAGAAGGGGAGTGACAGGCTTGGTGGGCACCTGGTGTCCAGCCAGGGTCAACCCATGACATCATAAATTCTGATTTAAAAAAAGAAAAAAAGCAAGCTAAATAGAATTTAATTCTATGCAAACAAAAAAGGCATTCCAAATTTTAATAGCTCTATTTGAAATCCTGTAAATATATTTACACTAACATGAGATCATTAAGAAATAATGCTGCTTTGCTTTGGCATAGGTATACAGAAGAGGAAGAAGTTAAGTAGATGCAGCTCTGCAGGTTCCATTATGAGCAAATGGGTGTGATGGGGTGACAGTAATTAACATCATCATGTGAAGAAATGACACCATCCATGTTCTTGTTTAGGGAATACAAAAATGGATTACTGATGGTAAAGCTGAGAGGTAGATCAGGGTATGGAGGGAATGGCGCTCCTAGTAGAGAAATTTTAAATCTCAGAGATCTCAAAAATAAAAGCCAGTTTGAATAGTAACTGCAGATTGTTTAGTCACAGGGCCATATGGCATCATGCAAAATACTGAAACTGAATGATTAAACAGACACACTGAACATTTATATGTAAGGTACAGATCTTGTGGTCTATTTAAAATCAAAGATGAGTACTAATTCTAAAAGCTAATGAAATTAGAAGATCATTTCTGGAAGCAATAGACACAATTTTATAATGCTGAGTAGCTTGATTACCTCAATTAGTTGTAAAACATAGATTCACCAAAATTTACTTTCAAGAGTCATTCATGGTTAGGAAAATGTGCCAAGGTATATGTGGGTCTGTGTATGGGCATGTGTACTTTAAATTATGCCCAACAGTATACTTATATATATATATTATGTATATATATATGAGAAAAAAAAGATTTCACTTTGTTCACCCCTGAAGACTGGTTTCTGCAATGATGGTGGTGTAACATGAAAAATGACTGATTCCAGCAGAGCTCCTATGTACTTTAAATAGAAAACGGAATTTATTTAGCCATCATTATTCCGGTATCTGAATAAACCTTAGGAGGACCAACATTTTATACAATACATAAGTCATTTAATTAAATTGCACTGAACAAGAGATACCCTTCTGTTTAGCACAGATCTATCAGTTAGCTATAAATGCTTTCTAGTACTTACTGAACAGAACAATGAGCAATTCAGCCCCACTAACATAGTCATAATCTGGGTTTTACTTCCCAGATTATGACATCACTTTTTTCCTTTAGTTTCTCCAATTTTTATCGTTCAGTCAACATGTGAAGTCTAGGAAAATAATAAGAGTCTGTCTGCTGCAGTAAATGTGAAACATGTAATGACATTTATTATTAATAAAAATATAACTAATTTATTTGTTCTTAGGTGAATATCTGGCTCCCTTGAAGACAAAATTGATTTTATACTTGTGTCTTTAGTCAAGGTGATATGTTTGCTTAAGAATTTTTTAAGTATATTCTTATTTATACTGCTGTTTATACATTTATAAACATTAATAGGTGTATAGATTTAGCCATAAGGTGTTTTCTGCAGTGACTGTTGGCATGTCTACTATATGTTCTTTGTGACACATGGTCTTGTAATATTACGAGGGTTTTTGTTCATTTTTCTGTTTGATTTGTTATTCTTAATACAGTTTGAATATGCTTACAGTTTGTAAAATCATGACTACAACAGAATATTCTTTTACATCAGCACAAGCAATATAACTTCTTGAGAGGCCGCTGGATAAGTGTTAATAAAATCAAATGGATTTTAAGATCTAATTGCTATAGTCAACATGTTGATGCCTCATATTCACTTTTTAGCAGTAACTCTAGGATGATCTCCTACTGAGTTATTTACGCAACTACAAATTTCTATAGAAATGATCTTTTCAATTGTCATTGTTAAATTCTCATAAGTTTTTGAATTAAAGCATACACAGAAGAAAATTTATGGTGCACAAGGTGGCAGGTGCACATTGCTCTGTATTCAATTTATTATTTTTACCACTCCTTGTCAACACACCTAATTGTTGTTTTTAAACAGTAGTTACCTTAGACCAGGATGTTCCAGACAAACATTTTGCATAAACCTAAGAGGTTTTGTAAGAGTTGAAAACACTAAGAAATAAAAAAAAAGTAAAAAAATTAATGAACAGGACAGATTGTATCTATACATGTAATGTGGTGAAAATAATATCAGTTATATATTTAAAATGTCCTAATTGCATTTCTTTATTCCAGTTTTCCTTAAGGATAGGTAGGATGAGTGCACTGTACCTCTAATAGTAGTATGGCATGGATTTAATAGACATCACACTTAAAAGGGTGCTTCTTTCGCCTCCCCAACCTGGGAAATTGTTTAAACTCAACACTTTCCAGCTGGGCAGATGACAAGGAACATAGGAATTGCATAGGAATTGGCCTCAGGCAAAGAGTTGTGGTAAACGGCTTAATGTCCAGTTGGAAAACTGTAACGAGTGGTGTCCCTCAGGGATCGGTGTTGGGACCGGTCCTGTTCAACATCTTGGTTGGTGACATGGACAGTGGGATTGAGTGCACCCTCAACAAGTTTGCTGACAACACCAAGCTGTGTGGTTCGGTTGATACGCTGGAGGGAAGGGATGCCATCCAGAGGGACCTTGACACGCTTGTGAGGTGGGCCGATGCCAACCTTATGAAGTTTAACCAAGCCAAGTGTAAGGTCCTACACCTGGGTCGGGGCAATCCCAGGCACAGCTACAGCTTGGGCAGAGAAGAGGTTCAGAGCAGCCCTGCAGAGAAGGACTTGGGAGTGTTGGTTGATGAGAAGCTTAACATAAACCAGCAGTGTGCGCTTGAGCGCAGAAAGCCAACCGTGTCCTGGGCTGCATCAAAAGAAGCGTGACCAGCAGGTCAAAGGAGGTGATCCTGCCCCTCTACTCTGCTCTCGTGAGACCCCACTTGGAGTACTGCATACAGTTCTGGTGTCCTCAACATAAAAAGGACATGGAGCTGTTGGAGCGAGTCCAGAGGAGGGCCACGAGGATGATAAGAGGGCTGGAGCACCTCCCATGTGAAGACAGGCTGAGAAAGTTGGGACTGTTCAGCCTGGAGAAGAGAAGGCTGCGTGGAGACCTCATAGCAACATTCCAGTATCTCAAGGGGGCCTGTAAGGATGCTGAGGAGGGACTCTTCCTTAGAGACTGTGGTGGTACGACAAGGGGTAATGGCTTCAAACTTAAAGAGGGGAAGTTCAGGTTAGATATAAGGAAGAAGTTCTTTACTGTGAGGGTGGTGAAGCACTGGAATGGATTGCCCAGGGAGGTTGTGGATGCTCCATCCCTGGCAGTGTTCAAGGCCAGGCTGGACAGAGCATTGGGCGACATGGTTTAGTTGAGGTGTCCCTGCCCATGGCAGGGGGGTTGGAACTTAAGGATCTTAAGGTCCTTTCCAACCCTTACCATTCTATGATTCTATGATTCTACTCTAGTTCAGCTGACTTATTTGGTGTCTTCTTCCACTGATCTTGTTTCCTCTCTACTGTAATTAGCTGAGCTGAAAACAGGTCTGTGCAAGTGCTATTTTAGCTATTTAAGCTAAGAAGCTGATGGGTTAAGCTCATTTAATTCTGATCACTCTTTCCTTGAGAACTGCTCTGAGTGGAATGTATACAAATATGCATTAATGAATTCATAATGTATCTATCCAGTAGATCACAATGATCAGATAATAAGGAATCGGTAGCTACATAGGAAAACACAGATTAGTGGCGCCTTTAATAGGAGGTTAAGAAGATTAAACTATCACTTTCAGAATAGAATGAAATTAACTTAGACAAGGTCTGAATAACTAATAATAAAATTTTGGCCTAAAGTGGTAGTCATTTTTCAAGAAAGCTAATTTTATGAGACCTCCGTTTCTCAGAATCACAATGTGCTGACCAGAACAACACATCTCATTTGCCTTTTGCAATTTTTCGTCAAAATGTTAGAAGAAAAGCTCTAATAATTTCCATACTATTGACTTTTTCCCTCAATCTGAACCCTTTTTATTCAGTTTCAAATACTGACTCAAACCATATTATGAGCAATCTCAACTTCTACTCAAATACTTTCATCATTGTATATGGTGATCAATATTCTTTGTGAAAAGAAAAATCTGCTTTGAATATTTAAGAAAGAATTGCTTACAGTAGTCAATTTAGTACCACTTTCACTGCCAAAATTTAATGATGCCAACATTAGAAATACAATTCATATGGCTAGTAACTGTAAATCCATTACTACTCCTCAAACACCTTTTGTTTTTTGTCAGCAACTAAACTATCATAGAAGTGATTAATGACAATAAGAAAATGAATATTCTTTGTTCAAAAGGTATGATTCAATCTTCTAAGTACCTACATAATGCCATGTGAAATTCAGCAGGGAATTGTTGCTTCAAATGATGAATTATATCAGTCTCTAAATTATTTTTTTTTTTCTGCCATTTAGCTCCTTGAATGCATAGCAATCTACTTGAAACACTGGGAAATTTGCACCTATTTTCCATCACAATTTGCTGGCTAGTGAAATTCATAAAAAACATTTGTCGCTGAATTCAGTGGCAACTGGATTGAGCCCATGACATTTGGGACTGAAACACTAGTAGTAAGAACTGGAAAATTGTAAGTAAACAGTTCTTCTCCATGTTTTTATTTGTTTATTCAACTGTCAACCCTTTTAGATAAACTTATGTCAGCTAACAGTTAAGCAGGCATCAGGTTGTCCCAATAATTAACAGAGAAAATTAGGCTTCTCCAAGGGTCATGTCACTGATGATCTTAGATGGGGTGAGTTACTTTTTAGAGTTGTCATTAGTCTCCATTTAACGTTGTAGGTCTTTTAGACATGGATATAAAAAGGGAAGGCAGAGGCTTGATATCCAAAGAAGTTTGGAAGGAGATTAAAATTATTCAAGTTATTAATAATATCAAAGTTCTTAATACTTTGCATCACTTTCAGTAAGAAAAAAGTACATCCAGGGGCAGAGATAGGATGGCTAATGGCAATGACAGAATAGAAATGGAAATTACCGCATCTGAGGAGGAAACAGAACTCAGAGTTTAATGTGCTCAGATCAAGACAGTTAATGGTTGTCATTGCAGAAAAATGAAAAAAAGTCACACTTTGAAATTTTGATAAGAGTAGCTGATTTATCAAATTGGGAATGTAAAATAGGTCTGTAAAATAATAAATATTTTATTATAATTAATATGAAGAAAAACATAACCCAGAGAAATAGGAGCTTATCTCTTGGTTTCAATAGAACAGAAACCTTTGGAATAAATTATGAAGAAATTACTTATGGAAATAGAAATGAATGAAAAATCAACAAAGTAACTTTTTTAGAAAGATAGGTAATACCAAGATAACTTGGTATCTTTATTTGCTAGAATAACTGCTTCCCTAGATATGAGAGAAGTAGAAGATCTAACTTATCTTTCAAGAGAGTACTTGAAGTGGTTAGCTATTAGAAAATAGCTAAATACATTGCAGAAGATAGAATTAGTCAAATAATTTTGATGTGGATAAACAGCTAAGGGGAAGAGGCCTTCAGACTGCTATCATTATATGTTACATATTATTTTTATATTTTGTGAGTGTTCTAAATTCTTTGCTTACAAACATAAATCCGTTTCTGATCTGAAGGTCTTCAGTATAAACTGTTTCAGGATAATATTAGGAGAATCAGGAGGGACTACATTACAGGACTACTTACGTATTGACATTTTAAAGGCTGATGATTAACTATAAAGGACTATCATAAAACCTCAGACAAAATACACTAGAAAGTGTAGTCCAAAAGATATGCATTTTAATTCTGTCAGATCATTCATGCCTACAGGCATATCTTTTTATAGCAAGTCCTTGCCAGCTTCTTGGTCCAGGCTTATAGTCCTATAATCACTAAGCCGTACTCATAACCATGGCATAGCTTCTCTGAAATCAGTGAAGATGCACAGATTAATGGTAGCTGAAATCTGTCCAATAATGATTCTGTTCCCTCATGATATCTACAGTTCATATGCACAGTACGCTTCTAATATTAACAAGCTCCTGGCTTCTCATAGAAGAGTCAGTTAGAAATACTTTAAAATAGTGACAGTCTTGTTCTACAAAGGAGTTGTACAATTGATTTCATAATCCATTCAAATGTTATTGAACTCAAAGTTTTTCTTAGACATCCATGAGAATTACAAGAACTGTTCTTTCACATACAGAAAATGAGAGTTTTTCCTAGAGCTCACTCATTCTTTACCATGTAGGAACACAGCATGGACCAGCTTTCCTTCATTTTACTGTGAATGCGTCTTACTTTTAGCTATGAAATGTTTGTTGCACCTGAATATGTGGGCATGTATGTACACACATACATACATGTACTACACTAATAACATTTAGGTAGGGAATCAGATATCACTGTTATGAGCAGGTTTGAAAAACTGATAAATCATGTCTGTAACGGCAAAACGAAGCTTTTCTAGACTGGTGCTCATTAACACATTTCATGTAAATAGTTGGTTCTGATTGTCAAGCATTATCCATACATACTCAAAATCATTAATACTTAGCAATTATGCCCAACATTAGGTGTGAGTACCCAACACCACAGAGCTGACCTGTGTGATTAGCAGAGATAGCCACAGTCCTTCATTGTCTGCAGTCACCAAAGCGCAATGATCAGACCCAAGAGCTGTTCAATCAGAAGACCCAGGGATGAAGTAAACATCCCGTTCCCAAGTTCAGAATCTGGTCCTTTATAAGGCGGTTGTGTTTCAAGGCAATTCCCAGGCCTTGGCCTCCACCCTGAGCTAGACACTGCCCGAACCTGGGGAAAGATCATTTTCCAGGCTGCAGCAGATGCCTCACCCTGTTTCTTGGCTGCTGCTCCCTTTTTTAAAGCAGAAATGATCTTTTTGCAGGTGCATTTTTTTTTTTTTTCTGTGATAAGAAATGGCCATTCAGTGCATTGCTAGTTGTTCTGAGACTTCTTCCCTCAATCGGTGCCCATATTATCTCGACCTTTGCTGTTATACCACCCTTAAACTGTGTGTAGTAGCAAAAGGCACATGGTGCCATACTCACTCCATCCAGCAAGTTGATAACAAATCTTACAGGCTGGACTGGGTCCCCGGAGCATTAACATGAGGCACAGTTAGCGCAGTCCTGTGGCCTGTAATTACCAATATCAATACTATTTATCTGGACTGTCGGGTACACAAATTCTGAGAGGTATGCTCTCTTACTGGGTGGCTTCTTTTATAGAGTGACATGCTGTTTCATACAGGTTTGTGCTATTTCTTTCTTCCTTTAATGCTCAACTTGTCTCTGAGGATATCAAACAGAACTCTAATTAAAGTGTGTTGCAATAGTGGTTTTAAAATATCATGAGGCTGAAAGGTTTTTATTTTATAAATTATGTCTAGATATTTTTATTTTTACCACAACCTTCTTAAGGGCTTCATGTAGGGATTTTGAAACTTGGAAAACAGCCATGAAGACTACCTAGTGCAATGGGGATGCACTAGGGTAAACAATTTATCCAGTTTTGAAACAAATATAGTAAAAATGTTTCCTGCAGCAATAAGTTGACTCTGACTCTGTCTTTACACACAGTATTTTCTTTTCCATTTTCATTATCATGGGCCATGTTTTATGAATACTGCTTTATGACTTACATATCCATATGAAGGAATAAGTTCCTCGGTCTATTGAAAGAATGTTTCTATAAAATGTATGTTTCTTAACTCTGGCCTTTGGATAAATAAAAGCTGTCAAATAACTAGATTGCCTTCTCTGTACCCACAAAGGAACTGACTAGTGATCAAGTCTTTGTCTTTTTTCATTTTGTTCATAGCTTCTAGTTAGGTAGCTATTTCACTCAACCCTGATAGACTTCAAACACTTCACTTACTGCTGATTTAGCCATACACATATTTAATTGTGTCTAAAGGTTGTGACGTCCCAGTTGTTTTAAGTCTTTTACTGAGATGTGACTGTAATATTGTGGAGCAATGTCTATTTTTCATTAGTTAATACGTTTTAAGGATGAATAACAGATTGTCATTCAAATTGATTGTTTCACTTAGAATGTTAAACTGCTGAGGTGGATTGCTTTTGTACACCATTATTCAAAGCAGAGAACACACTTTTTAGAAAGGCTTTTAAATGGAAAGTAGTTAAATGTTATTGAAATATGGTCACTGCCTTACATAAAAGGAAGGCCAAAGCCCGAGGACCATTTTTGAAAGTTACTGTATGTGTATTTTGTTTACGAATATTCATAGAAATCAGTGTAAATCGAATGTTTTTCCTTGCCACAAGGTACGCCAGTGTCCTGGTTTCAGCTGTAACAGTTGATTTTCTTCCTAGCAGCTGGTACAGTGCTGTGTTTTGGCTTTAGTCTGAGAACAATGCTGATAACACACCGATGTTTTAGTTGTTGCTAAATAGCACTTAGCCTCATCAAGGACTTTTCAGTCTCTCATGCTCTGCCAGTGATGAGGGGCGCAAGAAACGAGGAGGAAGCAGAGACAGGACACCTGACTCAAACTAGCCAAAGGTGTATTCCATACCACAGCATGTCATGCGCAGTATATAAACTGGAGCGAGTTACCCAGAAGGGATTGATTGTTGCTCGGATCGAGCTGATGTCAGTCAGCGGGTGGAGAGCAATTGTATTGTGCATCACTTGTGTTTTCTGAATTTTTATTTCTCCTTTTTTTTTTTGTTTCTTATGATTATCACTATGGTTATTATTTCTATTATATTTTATTTAATTTCAATTATTAAACCATTCTTAACCCATGGGTTTTATCTTTTTGCCATTCTCCACATCCCACCTGAGGAGAGAGGGAGAGTGAGCAAGAAGCTGTGTGGTACTTTGAAATAATAGTGTTTTGAATTAAACATGCATTTGTTGGGTTTAAGTAAAGAAAAAAATTGACTTGCTAAAAGCTCATGGAAAACTGATGCTTTTTTTGGACACATGCTTAAATGAAAAAGCTAACAGAATCAAAACACAATTACATTAAAAGGTAATATTCTTTATAGGTAACTGTTACAAATTATAAATTATATTAAATTTAACAGTTAGGTCTGTTATCCCATGAAGGCAAAACAGTGAGGCATTCTGTTGCCCCATCTCCTAGAGAAATACATTTAGGGACTAAAGAAAAAGAAAACAGAGAGAAGAGCAGATGACAGTGTTAAAATTAGCAACGATGGTACTGATGTTTATTGAGAGTTGTGTCTTAAAGAACAGGTACAGAGAATTCATGACTAAAAATTGCTATAGGAGAAAAGGTGATAATCTGAGGATGATAGACTTGGACTTAGACTACTTTGACCATTTTTTTTTTTTTTCCATTTTGTGAAAATTCTAGATTTTGAAGTCCTTTCGGTTACTTAAATTAAAAAAATTTATGTATGTCTGTTTGAACCCTGGGACTTAGCCCCTGAACAGGACCCCTAGAGGCTCCAGAAAGAAAAAAAAAAATCACTATTAAGTTTGATTGAGCAATTACAGTCAGACAGTGAGGCAAATATTTAATTTACAGAATGATCTCTTGTTTTTGTCATATTCATCTATCTGCAAGATCAAGGTAATGGAGCGAACTCTGTGGCTTGTAGTTCCAGGGCTAAAGATGAAGCATAACAGAAGACTACATAACACCAAAAATATCCTAAGTCAAAAGGCGTAAAGGGACAGCCTAAGATGACCTTCTCAAAGTAGTTATGATGGGGACAAGAATGAGAGACAGTGTTTTTTAAAAGATACATAATTTATTTTAGCTCTTTTTAAAGTGTCTTTTTTCTTTTTTTCTTTTTTTCTTTTTTTTTCTTTCATGGAATCATTTTTCTCCTCAAATAGATAAGCCCAAGAATGTGTCTGCAAAAGTCAAAAATTGCCCTGTCACAATATGTTGTATTCATCACTTACGCTCCCTGACTGTACTGCTAACAGCCTTCTAATGACTTAAATAGTGCTCTGTCCTCCCCAACGAAACTGGAAGTGTATTTTTCCTTTTGAGACTCATCTGCTCCCAGACAGGAATACATGAAGTTCTCCCTCCTCACCCTGACAGTAAGTGATGCCAGGTTTCTGAAACAATGTAGATTCTTTTCTTTCTTTCTTTGTTCCCCTTGATGACTTCACGTGTTGAACCTTTTAATTAGATCCAGGAGGTCTAAATCACTCTGTAATGGTATGTCCTGTTCTGCTCTGAAGGGACAGACATCTGTAGTGCTAGAGGAACTTGATTTTCTGACTGCCCTTGGTGGTAGCTTTGGAATGCAGTTCCATGACCTGATGCAAGCATTTTGTTAACTTCTGTTCTTAGAAGAGTTTGTCATCCTCTCTAACCGTCGAAGAATCTCTATTGTAAACTGGATTTTAGAGACTAATGTGGTTTTAATTGTATTCTGTGACCTAACGCTGTTTTTATAAATGGGTGTGAAGTAGGGACAAGGGATTAAATGTGGTGCGATAGAGAATGGTGAGAAGTTAGGAAAGTTGAGATGAAGAGGAAGTACTCTCAAGATCCATGAAGCTTCCCTGAAAATTGGATCTTTTATTGTAAATAGCACCTATTTGGACCCTTCCTGGCTGAGATTGCTGTTTTCCTTAGGTGCTTATCTCTAGCAGACGCTGTGACCTCTATGTGACAACACTGATAGCACGTACTGAAGAAGAAATGCAAACCTGAGCATCATCACCTTTACTTTAAATAGGGCATGACAGTGGCCGAGAAGATAGTTTCTCTTCTGGTAGACTGTGAAGCACTGCTAGACGTAACGTGGGAGCAAGTTCAGAGCTCTAGAATACAGCTCTTGGAAAAGAGCTTTAATTCTTTTATTGCCTTAAGTTAGCAGATAACAAATTTATCTGACTGGCATTTGTTTATTGCCATAACAAATGGGCTATAATAACTAGTAATGTAAAAAAAAAAAAAAAGCTCTATATATATTAACTAATTTTGCTTTTTTTCCTCATATATGAAAAGCAAGACAAGGAACCTCTTTTACAGTCTATTCCTTTTCTAGTGAAACAGTTGGTTAGTCAGCTCTTGAAAATTTCCTTTCTTTTGCTCTTTTTTCTTCACTTGGTACATTTCTGCACATGGACAGCACGTGCAAAAATCTTTTAATGCTGTTTTCTCAAAAACTGAAGAGTTTATCTTCTGTTGAACACCTAGATACCTGCATGACACTAAGGACTAAAATATCTAAGTCACTTTTGAAAGTAGGGCTTAGGTACTTCCAAAAATGTCAAAAATGTGCTAGACCAAGTTTTCTTGAAATGAGACAAGTTTGAAAGGTTTAATTTAAAAAACATAAAGATCCATCTATTCAAGGATCTTGCCTATGGTGACTCAGGAAGAGCATGACTGGGAAAGGCCTTTGAGGATGTTTTTGTAGCATATTCTGCAACATGTCAGCAATCTATATCTCAAGAATTAATGCACCAAAAGATGACACTTTTAACTGTACTGGAGCAAAGTTCCCTTTTTTGGCTAATTCGAGTTAGAACAATTCATCATTCTCAGAATCAGAGCTTTGTGGCAGCAGCACAAGGTGGCGTATAATAGCAAGAAAGTGCTTGAAAATGGAAGAGATTGGACAATTCTGCAGAAGAAGAAACTATGTCAGTGATTCATAAGAGATTATAAATGCTTTATCATTCCATCATTTTACAGTAGGCAGTAATCCAGTTACATTTGCCTTCTTAAGAATTATCAAACAATTATTTATTTAATTTATATTTACCTAGGATAACTCAGTTGCATTTTCAGGATAAAAATTCTTAAGTATCTATTCTGAGTACTAAAAAAATGAAACAAAAATACATTTCTGAAAAAATTATTGTGTTCTGTAAGAACTATGCTGTATATAAAGTAACATAACTGTTACTGAAACTACTATTACAATTTTAACTCAGTTGTATTCTGTAATACTATGTAATAAACATATAGAAAAATAAAGTATTTTTATCTAGAAATACTATCTTTGTTGCTTTTATGTCTATTTTATGTAAATTCACCTGTGTTGTATTAGTATCACATTATTTGAAAGCTATTGATGAGGAACTAAAGCACAATATAAGCTGTCTAACACAAGTCGGCTAAAGTTATAAAGACAGACTGAACAGAAACAACTTGAAACACCAATAGTACATATCTAATGATTGGTCGAATTAGAATATTTTATTACAATACTACAATACTACAACTGTACAGGTAAAAGCTTTTATATTCACTATAAGTAGTCAGCATTTAGAAATGTAAAATACTACAATGTCTGATGAATGGACTTCTGGCTTGGCAGCCTGATTCATAGCACCTTAGATAAGCAGATGGACTCCTTGTCCAATCAGTAGAGAAAATGGCTGCCTCTGAAGAACAATTTTATACAGTCTCAGTGATAGAAACACCCATAGAGTGATCTAATACTTCCATAGACTGCACAGTGACCTGTCTAGACCAAGCCAATAGGAAATACAGGGTATTGAGTATATTAGAATTAGCATATGGGAATGTGGAGTAAATATTCCACCTTCCACTCAGAATTTACTGATGACCTTGCTTTGGAGAACAGATGCCTAGCAATTTGCAATGATTTTCTACAGGCCATTACATCAGCATAGTAAATCCAGAGCCTGGACTATATATCTTTTACTCCCATGTCAAGAAAGGATGGAGGAGAGTTAGAGTTAGTACTTCATTAATGAATAGGGCCACACAAGGACAGAATGTAACAACTTGTACTCTAATGTCAGAACTATTTGACTCCTTCTAGGAAGGAGACTGGGTAACATACTTGTGGAAAACTGAGGAAAAGGTTTTCATTGACAGAATGAAACTGTAAGAACTAGAATTTGGCTTGATAATGTCTTCAGTTTAATTCTGTGCAGTCATCTACAGCGACTGCAAGAACATCACTTTTGCATGACTTCTGAAAATTTGCCTTACTAAGCATGATAGTACCTCTCCAGATTGAGCTAAAGTCTTTCTTCCGTGGTGTTCAGAGGACAGATACCACAAACTGAGTTACCAAATCCTTCATGGAATGATCAATGATTTCCTTGGCTCCTTCAATATAGAAAGACAGAAAATGAAAGAAGGAAAGAAAGAAAAATAAACCAGTGTATTTTGGCTCTCTCTGACTCTTGTAGCAGAGAGGCAGAGAGCTAGAGCAGACCTATTATGCTGTTTGTCTTGGCTAGTAAATCCTGTGGAGAGGGTGCAGATCTGGCATGGTGTAAAAGCAGCAAAATCAGGATGTGAACAGCATTTAACACTGCTAGTGCACAGTGACAAGGCACTAAAAAAGTCATTTTTCTGTAGTGTATCCAGAGTCTTGACAATGAACATTCAGTGTTCTTTCACGGTGTTGCTATTTTGTGCAGAGATAATGCTCAGGTTTCTGAAAGCACACCTTTAAAGTTATTTTAGAGCTCCTGATTCTACCTATTTATTTACCTTCTTTTAGGCGTTTCTTAGCAATTTGCTCTGTAGCATCTGCCACATAGAAGGGCATCGTGATTTATCTGCAGCTCTGAATACATTACTTGTGAACCTTTACAAACACCTCGTGTGACTCATTCCATCTTATCACAGCAGACGCCAGTGGGAGTAAGCATCACTCAACAGGACAACCAGTTTGTACAAGATATAGGCACATGTACCAAATGTACCCAGATAAAAGAGTCAGTTAATTTTTGAAATGTTAAAAAGAAACATGAATACAACAATGCAGTGTGCAATGAGATTTGAAGCATGTGCATTGGTAGTCATACTGAGGGGATCAAGAACCTAACAGGAGCCTAAATAATGAACAAGAGAAAAATCCTTTGCAATTGGCCCCTTATGATTGTTCCCCCTTTACCCGGGAACTCCAGCATTGTTAAACCAGCCACTGCAGTTCCCCAGAGCAGCACTTTGTTTGCTGCATTTCTCTGCCTAATTCTAACTTCCACAGACTTGGGAGTACTACACTTAAACAGTTTAACTTTCACAAAGAGTTTGGCCATGCTGCAATTTCTGAACTTGTCATGCTTACAGAGAGTGGAAATTTCCAAAGGCATACGCCTACCTATGTGGACTGTTCTTTTGATTGATTTTTATTGTTTGATTTACTGTTTTCAGACCACCAGTGCTCTCACAAAAACAAATTTATGGCAACTTATACTAAAATGGGCAAAATAGCTGATAAAAAATAAGTAATCCAAGCGGCCAGCTGAACCAACTTAACTACAAACAAGCAAGCAATCAAAGTTGGGAAGAATGTTCTCTCTCTCTTTCAAGTCAAGGTTACTCCATGAGGACAATTTCTTGTCTTCAAATTTCATTTCACAAAAGAGCCTTTGGGAACCTCTCCTAGGAATTTTCTTTCTCAGATAACTGGAATTGTAAGAATTGTTCCATACAAGGAGTTAAAAACCATGATCAGACATGGTCATCATGTCAGGTTATTTTTAAAATGTGCATTTTTACCTTGGTTGTCTACCTGGAGAAATGTAAAATGAAATAGCTTTTCATAATGTACTCAGCACCTACTGTCTGAAAATAAAGTCTTTGAAGTCATACAGAAAGGCATTTTTGTGTGGAAGCATGCCAAATGAGATGTGTTTGAATAAGATTATTCCTATATACTACAATATTTTGCTCCAATAAAGTCCTAATAATTTATAATAATAGAAAACCAAGAAATACCTTCCTTCAAAAGCAATAGATCACTACAAGACATATTAGGAGATGCTTAAACCTCTATCTAGGTGGCTGAATTAGGGGCCTTTGTTTCCATTAAAAGCAATGGGCCCTAAGAAAGGCAATAGGTATTATTTTAGATTTCTAAATGTATTTTGTATGCCTTAGAGACTCTATAAATATATCATCGGAACCTAAAATAGCAGCCAAAGTAAAATGCTCTAAACAAGACTGTGTGAATATTTTCTTGCTTTATTAAGGCAAGACTATATTTGACTATGTAAAGCTTTTCTTGTATGTTAAGCTTTTTTTTAAAAAAAAAGTTTCTCATAGTGTAACATTGAGGATCCTGAGGATTTCTCATGTGTGAGAAATGTTACATTATCTCAGTGTTCTATCTTACTGTTTTGTTGTAACTATTCCATTTGTGTAACGAAAAATCTACCTACCTCCATACAAGGGTAGTTCTGAACATCACATATAAATCACTTATAGTATTGCACCAAAGAAATAGAGGCTTTAAGACTAGAGACCTTTGCAATCCATAGCTAACGTGTTTTCTGCATTGAAAATTTTAGGTAATGAAGTGTCATAGTTTGGATTACCTTGGTAATGATGTATCTGATTCTGACATATAATGTCAGGTTGTAGCATTTACTTAATGTTACTTTGTGCTTTGTATTCTGACATGGTATGACTCACATATCTTAGCTTGATATGTCTTAAACCGACACTTGGCCATAGATATGCAAATGCTCCCATTTTCTGAAAAGAACAATTAAAATACTCTTGATAAACCAAGAGTTCTACAAGAAAATGCTTATATTTTTCCACATCATCAGGATACAAATAGTATTATGCAGAATTTTCTAGCACACATTAGCATTTCTTAAAATGTACAGAGGTACCTGTGCAACAACAATTACGTGAAACTGTTCTAAACGCAATACTCTGTGTAAGACTGTAAATATTCTGATAAACAGTAATGCTACTTTACACTTATTTTTGAAGATATAGCACACACATATAAATATAAAACTACAATAAACTCAACATGTTGTATTTGTTTATCAATATCCAAAATTTTCAAGTGCTTTTAGGTTTCTGTACATACAGGAGCAGTTAGGTTCAGCTGTTGTTTACCCTTATCAAGACCAAAAACATATTATTTAATATCTTTTATATCTTGTTAGCATTGTCTATTGACTTTTGTTCATTTCTAGGGTTGTCCAAATCCTGATTTTTTAAACCACTTGAATATAATGTCCTTCTTTGCAATTTTCTAAAGAATTTTCTCTTAGAGAATATCCCAGATGAAGAATACGAAAGCCAGAGGTAAAAATTGTCATTAAAGGGGATTTGGAGGCAGAAAATGTTTCCACTGGAAATAATCTTGCTTAATTTAAGTTACAGTCTAAGACACGTTTGTGGTTAATAACTAACATGGTAAAGTTGATAATCCTATGTAAGTTTATCATGTTTATTTGATTTTTGAGTTCCTTTTACTTTTTCCTCTACCCTTTTGTGGTGGTTTGACACTCACTGGATGTAAGGTGCCCACCTCTATCACTCACCATACCCAGCTGGGCAGGGGAGATAAAAGATAACAAAATGCTTGTGAGTCAAGACAAGGACAGGGAGAGATTATTCACCAATTACTTTCACAGGCAAAACATATTTGACTTGGAGAAATTAGTTTAATTTATTACCAAACGAAACAGATTAGGATAATGAGAAATAAAACCAAATCTTAAAAACACCTTCCCTTCATCCATCCCTTCTACCTGGGCTCAACTTCACTCCTGAATTTTCTACCTCCTCCCCCACACTAGTGCAGGGGACAGGGAATGGGAGTTAGGGTGAGTTCATCATACGTTCTCTCTGCTACTCCTTCCTCCTCAGGTAAAGGACTCTTCATGCTCTTCCCCTGCTACAACATAGGGCCCCTCTTATGGGAGATAGCTCTCCATTACCTTCTCCAATGTGAGTCCTTCCAGTGTGCTATAGTTCTCTCATGAGAACCTACAGCTCTGTAGTTACCTCTTTCATAGCAGAGAAATCACAGTACCCCAAGGTCAGCTCTGCATGGTAAAGAAGTCATGCTGTGAATTCGTATTGTAGAGTTCTATAACTATATTGCAGTCAATTTGCTTTCTGTAGTACTACTGAAGAAGAGATCCAGAGCCCACGCTGTGCTATTTGAAGCATGTTTCAAGTTCCTACGCTATCTCTCAGTCCAGCAAGACTATCATTGCGGCTTTCTTTACACCTGAGATACATTTTTCTTCCTCCTGCAAGATCCTTATAAACTGAGGAATCTTTAATTCACCCCATTTGTGGGTGCTGCACATCCTCATCACGTAGCACTGTTACCAATGGGCAAAGTATTTATTCTTATCCTAAGCTTCCAGAGGGGCAAATCTATTAAAACATGTCTCACGTACATTGATAAAATTTGGTCTAATTCTACAGTGGTACTACAATTTTTAATCAATAAAAAAATTGCTACATGAATACATATTTTTAAATGATGGTTTGCTTGTTAAAAATCTTTATTCAGAAGCTGGTAGATAAACACTTCTCTTATTGATAAGTAACAAAACTTTTATATTAAATGTCCAAAACTAACTACTAACTACTGCCTTTCTTACACATAGTAAGTGGAATAAACTTTATGTCCTACATACTGAAGATATGTCTATGTGCAGCAGGAAAATGCAAATACATTTGGTCAGAGAACAAACAGAAAACGGGACAGAAGAGAAAATCTGTAGACTACCAGTTAGGTCATACTGATTTTGGACAGGAAGGACAATGTCACTAGATATTTAAAGATTATCTTCTACAGTCGGACAGTTTTGTACTCTAAGATGCATTTTAGGACTGAGAAAGTACTAGCAATGGTGAACTTCATACTATAGTCCAGTGAGCATTTCTATGTCATTTCCTCTGGTTATTACTTAAAGTCGAATTCTGCTATGTAATGAGAAGAGCTCTCAGAACAGAGATTTTTGTTGTCAACTGAGTAGTCTAACAACTAGGCAAGAGGTAGAAGCCGTTAGTCCTTTACCTGATTCTTCCAATGGTGAAATGGAAAACATAGAATCTTAGAATCATAGAATGGTTTGGGTTTGAATGGACCTTACAGATCATCTAGTTCCAACCTCCCTATCACGGGCAGGGACACCTTCCACTAGACCTTGTTGCTCACCACTCTCACAGTAAAGAATTTCTTCCTCATATCCAACCTAAATCTCCCCTGTTTAAGTTTGAACCAAATATGGAGGTATCTTGTACCCTCTGATTGAAAAATGCTCTTGCAAAGGCAAAAGTATGTATTTGTCAGGTGGGCATTGCTTGGTGGTCTGCTTTCTTTCCAGATAATTTTTATGTAAAATACAAGCATTACTATCTGAATTTTTCAATAGAAGAAAAGCCAGTTGCTGTGTTTTATGGTTGATTTGTGTTCTGTGTTCAATGTGGGGCTTGGGGTTTTGTTTTGTGAAATATAGAAATAAGATTTTGTGGCAATTGTGTAGGAGACTGGAATTTGTTTTCTACAGCAAGGTAAGGCAAGAGAGTAAAAAGCTTACAAAATCTATTACTTGGGAAAAGGATTAGATCTCTGGGTTTAGGCAATATGAGATGTCTAAAGTAAGAAAGAGAAAACTGTGAGTATTTGTAGCTGGTTTCATCAATGTCCTATATCTTTTTTTTTTTTTTTTTAAGTTAACTCAATAGAAAATTACATCTCTATTACAGGGATCAGTCTAAGTTTAGTGGGTTAGAGTTACAAATTTAACTCCCATTACTTCTCATTGAGATTATGTATGTAAATCTCTCTGTCTTGACATGTCTGTGTATAGCTATGTCATATTTCTCAAATGCCCAAAATTTTACGGAGTCTAAATATTGTACAGTGTAAGGAAAAATTAATACCTCTGAATTTTTTCAGTCCACTATTTATTAGTAACAGTATTGCTGCATTAAAACTAGAATCATACAATATTTTGTTTATATAAAACTTATTTTGATTTATATTAAGCTTTCTGTATCAAGTTTTTCTTATATTTTGCTGATGTAAATTTGCAACTGCCAATCTGAGCATAATCCTGTTTTTACTAAAGTTAATACAATTTTGTATTAAATACAGACAGATCATGCTAATATAATAAGCCCTGTGAAAATGGAATTATTATCCTCATTTTACTGGCATCGCTCTGAATTTACAACTGTATTACTGAGGAGTGTTCACATCTCATTGGAGAAGGATTATATATGTTACCAGAAATATTGTGTTAAGAAGCACTCCTCGAATGGATGATGCATGCAAGAGATGCAGAGATGCCTTGCTGATTTCAGCACAGCCCTTGCTGTAGGATGTGCAGTGAGTTACAGTTCCCATGGCAGTGGGGCTCTTCTTTGCCTGTGAAGGAATGAGGGCAGTTAGTTAGGATTTGTTTTCGTTCTGCAGTAGGTGCCCCAGACCTATCTAGCTGATACTAGAATAGGTAGGGAAACAACACTTCTGCAACATAAATGCCTACCTCTCATTATTCTCCAGCCTGGAGCAAGGTGAAATTAAGGACAAATTTGTTGTTCTTTGAATTGAAATTCATCTTCTGATCAGATAAAATTAAGAATACAATAGCTGTGACCTAGCCCTTTAACAAGACAATTTCTTAATTTGCAGTCTTTCAGAGGGTGCAGTAAGTCAGAATTTTCAGCAGAGGATAGGTCTGTCTGTATCATTAAAAGCTCCTAACCTGCTGTTACCCGTATTTTGGAGAAAAAAGCCAACAGGAGCAAAGTTGTGGACAGAGCTAAATATTCCACAGGTCCAAGAGCTGTCTTCAGAAACTAGAACCAAATAAACAAACAAATAAATAAAATGAGAGAAGTACAGAACATTCTTCAGTATGAACAGGAGGGCAAGATAATACCTAATAACGAAAAATGTTTTGAAGCCATACTTGCACAACTTAATTATAAAATTAAGTTTTCAAACAAGAAATGAGTGTATGGTCTAAGTCTAGTGAATAGTGATGTTTCCTCTGGCTTCAGTAAAATAATATCTGCTAATACAAAACCAGGTAATCATAACAGATGGACAGGAATTCAATATAAATTTGACTTCACCCATTATTAAAAAGGAACAGGACACTGAGCTATGCTGACCTAGCATAATGATTAAGATAATTTTGTAATATAAGTGGTTTCCCCTAAAAAATAAATTATAAAGGGCCTGCATAGAGGATGGCTTAATCAAGTTTTCTGTCTACTGAGATTTAAAAAAGTAAAAAAAAGGAAAGGGAGAAAGAAATAAATTATTCTAATGTAGGTGTGTTGCAATGGTAAAATACAACTGACATGTTATATGCAATCAGAGTTTAAGCCTCATTTTTGGATAGCAAGATGTGGTCTGAAAAATTCAAAGCATTTGGTTTAGGTTATCAATTAAAAGTGAAAACTGGATACACATTACCTTTAATCTGTTGAGGCTGAGACTACAAAATAGTTTAAAAAAATCCTCACAAAGCATGTATTTCTTAAAAATATTCTCCAAAATATACATATAAATATTATACACAAAATAAGCTCATACAAATCTTCATAAATCTAGTATATTCATATCTGTGTAGCTGCTATTTTGAATGAAATAGCAGAAGAACCACAGCTCAACAAGATGGCAGGCTGCACTTCTAGCATCTGAAAAGCAACGTGCTATATTTATATTAAGTAATATATAAATATATTCTTTCGCAATATCTTCACCAGCAAATGCTCTGACCACACCACGAAAGTCTTGGAAAGCAAATGCAGGGACTGTGAAAATGAAGACCTTAGGCCCACTGTAGGAGAGGATCAGGTTCGAGACCATCTTAAGAACCTGAACGTGCACAAGTCCGTGGGACCTGATGAAATCCATCCACGGGTCCTGAAGGAGCTGGCGAATGAAGTTGCTAAACCACTGTCCATCATATTCGAAAAATCCTGGCAGTCAGGTGAAGTTCCCGATGACTGGAAGAAGGGTAATATGACCCCCATTTTCAAGAAGGGGAAGATGGAAGACCCAGGGAACTACAGACCAGTCAGTCTCACCTCTGTGCCTGGCAAAATCTTGGAACAGTTTCTCCTGGAAAACATGCTAAGGCACATGAAAAACAACGAGGTGGTTGGTGACAGCCAACATGGCTTCACTAAGGGGAAATCCTGCCTGACCAATTTGGTGGCCTTCTATGATGGAGCCACGGAACTGATGGACAGGGGCAGAGCAGTTGATGTCATCTACCTGGACTTGTGCAAAGCATTCGACACTGTCCCACATGACATCCTTGTCTCTAAATTGGAGAGACATCAATTTGATAGATGGACCACTCAGTGGATCAAAAACTCAACATAAAAAGGACATGGAGCTGTTGGAGCGAGTCCAGAGGAGGGCCACGAGGGTGATAAGAGGGCTGGAGCACGTCCCGTATGAAGACAGGCTGAGAAAGTTGGGACTGTTCAGCCTGGAGAAGAGAAGGCTGCGTGGAGACCTCATAGCAGCCTTCCAGTATCTGAAGGGGGTCTACAAGGATGCTGGGGAGGGACTCTTCCTTAGGGACTGTAGTGGTAGGACAAGGGGTAATGGGTTCAAACTTAAACAGGGGAAGTTTAGATCAGATATAAGGAAGAAGTTCTTTACAGTGAGGGTGGTGAAGCACTGGAATGGATTGCCCAGGGAGGTTGTGGATGCTCCATCCCTGGTGGTGTTCAAGACCAGGTTGGACAGAGCCTTGGACCACATGGTTTGGGGCAAGGTGTCCCTGCCCATGGCAGGGGGGTTGGAACTAGATGATCTTAAGGTCCTTTCCAACCCTTACTATTCTATGATTCTATGATTCTATGATTCTAATATTCTATTATAAATTATCATGAATATGTTACTTGAAATATTCATATTTAATATAAAGGTGATGCTAATAAAGTGAATGTAGTAGGGGGTTCATATATGAAAGCATCTCTGAAAATACAATTTCATTAAAGAAACATCCCAATTTAAAAATGAGAGACTAACATAAGTTTCAAGTAGGACAAACTGTTCTTAGACTAGGAATAATCCATAACAGATTGAACATTCTAAAAAAAATTGCAAATGCACAGAACTATTTATCTTACAGATACAATATGAGAAGCACTAAGATATATTAAAAAAGATAAAGGATTGAAATAGATTGGTTGCAAAAAAATTAAAGCTAAATTATTTCAACAAGAAAAAATCTATAGGTCCAGATTATGAGTCATTCAGAAGAATTTGGAGATATATTTAATTACTTCATCCAGGCTCATTTACAGTTGAGCCCAAAAGCTTGCAGTGTGGTTCCAGAGCAAAACCACTAAAGCTTGAAGTTGCAGATCTAGATGCTTCATGTATCTGCATTGCTAGAGATTATGGGTATTGCAAACTGCCAGAATTATTAGTGTTCTTTGCCTGAAAAATACCACACTTCAGGTTGAAATATAACTGTACAGGGTTGTGTCAGGGTTTTTTTTTTAATGGCATCAAAAAGAGACATAAAGTCATGCTTTGGGGATCAGTAATGTTTTACTAGAGGGAAAGAAACTTCCAAACAACAGTCAATAAATTGGTTGTGATTATCTGTATTGCTAGTAGGAGACAAAGGAGTCTATTTCAAAGGTGAAAAATGTTAAATGGCTATTGTCATTTTGAGGAAGTTTACAATGTCTTGTCTGTTCCTGGAAAGCTTGTCGTACCAACCTATCATACCTTTTTTTGTTGAACAAAAGTTCCAAAGGACAGGATCTATTTCTTACAGATATTTGCTAGGAAACTAATATAGCCCAATAAGAATGGAATTTAACACATTTTAGTCTATGATGGATATCAACCACAGAGCTGAATCAGAAGGCGTAATGGCAACTAAACTCCCTTTAATGGCTATAGAAGGCAACTCAAGGACAATATGTTGGTTTCCTAAAATTTGGCAATATGAATAAAGGATTGTTCAAAGAGTTCTCGCACTGTATATGAGATAACTTTGCTTCAGAAAGCAGAGTAACTACCTGAAATGAAAGGCAGGACAGGTTAATCTCTAACCTGAAGATACTTTGCCTGTAAATGATCTAGAAGAAATAAGTCAGCAAATACTACAGATTAGTGAAATAAAAAGTTTCAGAAACTTGAGAACTTACAAAAGCATGCAGACATGGAAGAAGGATAATGAGAAACTAAATAGTGCATTAGGACCTCCTAATGATCTGTAAATAAAGCAAGAATTAGTATGAAAGAGTAACACAGCTGGAGGTGAGGGGCGGAAGATTAAAAAGACTTACAACAGGCTGAAAACATAAAAACAATGAAAGGGAAAAATGTGCAATACAATAATAAAATAAAAAGTGGGGACTAAGTAGACAGGTAGTATTATGGCAGATAAGAACAGGGTGTTTCAATGAACTGCAAACTTACTGTAAATTAGCAGCGTTATTTATGTTTCTGTCCAAATAAATCAGGAATAATTCCTTTACAGGGGAAAACTCTGCAGTGCATTACAAAACTGCATAATGGTAATATTGTAGCTGTGATAATCGAAATTATATTCATGGGGCTAATAAAACATCTTACCTTTCCTTACAACCTCTGCTTCATTAAGCGAAATAAGGTATGTAAGACATAGAAGGTAATTATGATGCTTTGTTTGGTATGGGAGACATCTGGCATAATGCCTTTAGGATTGGACAGTAGACTTAAAAAAAAAAAAGACTAATAGGAGAGAGTTTAGAGGACAGCAATACAAATTATTAGGGAAGCAAAATAAAAACATCAAAGGAAAGAAGAAACTGATGCAGCACAGTGACACTGGGCTTGAAATATTAGATAAAACGGAAAGGAGGGGTAGATTAAGTATACTTCATATCTACTAATGAAACAAGAGATAACATGTTTATTTTGCAATAAAATTATTTCATTATTTTGTTTAGATTTTAGCACGAATTTACGAGGCATCTTGATGACTACCTAGGGAGGTTCTACGGTCTCAGTGTTAAGAGATTTTTCAGGATAGCAGTTAGAGGTGGGATAATGGATCTTCAAATGAAGGTAAGAAATCATGCACCACAGGAAACAACGGCATTTTCCTTGGAGCATGACTGTTAGTTAGATATCCTGTGGGTCTGTGATGTGTCTTTGTCATCACAATGTAATTCCAGAAAGTTCCTGTTATTGTCATAGCATCATCCAGCTGACTTGATGCCTGCATCAACCATTCACAACTGCTGGCTGTGCAGTTTTGGTGGGTTAACTGTGGCTGCTCGCCAGCTGCTTACCTAGGAGCTCTCTTATTCCCCCTTCTCAAACATGACAGGAGATAAAAATGAGATGGAAAAGGTCCTGGGTCAACATAAAGAGAGAGATATCACTTACCAGTTACTGTCATGGGCTAGGCATATTTGACTAGGGAAAAATTAATTTAATATATTGCTAATTCAAATAGATTTTGATGACAAAAAACTAACAAAAATCTAAACATCTTCTCCCCATCTCACTTTTCCCAGGCTCAAGATTCCTCTACCTCCTCCCTCCACCGTGCAGCACAGGAGGATGGGGGATGGGGGTTGTGGTTAGTTCATAATAGCTCATCTCTGCCACTTCTTCCTCTTCATGTTTTTCCTCTGCTCCAGCATGGGATATCTACCACCCCACTGCCAGCACCTTGACTCCTACACCCAATACAATAGACAAGACAGTCCCAGACTGTAATAACTGCCAGTTATTTAGTAATTCGGAAGGAATTATTATCACCCATACTGTTTTCTACTGTTCACATATGTTCATGTCCGTATGAGGAAATATCCTTATAGATGTTAATAAATCAGGAAAAAATTTTTTTAGCTGCATTCCCATATAATTATATGAAATTTAATTTTGAGGCCTTCACTGAAACAAAAAAGGGAGTAAGCCTGCCATGAGCCCTATGTTAAAATCGTAACACATTCTGAATTTATTCTTTTTACATTTTAAGATTTTGGATCAAATATTTTTGTGTAAAGCAAATGTTACAGTGGTTTTTGAGTCAGGTAAAACAAGGAATAGAAGTTGTTATTTGAATATCAATTGCAAAAATCAGAAGACTTTCTAAATTAAATTTTGTGACTGGATTTCATGTTGAGGAAGATTTCCAAGTTCTCTGTATGTAAAAGTTCCTCTAGGCAGGGCTTACTGCTAGGAGTGTATATAAGAAAATGGCAAATCTGGGGAAAGCAATCAACATCTGAAGATGGAAATACTTTTTAAAGAAGGAATATTTACTCTGGAAATTATTTTTTTTCAATGATACAATCTTATTGCATGATACTTTTGTTAAATATAAACTATATGAAGAGATAAAGCATCAAGGTAATTTCTATTCTGAGAAAAAACTAATTACTGAGAGAGAATGATGCAATAATAAGATAAAACATCAGCTTTAAATAAGAAGAATCATATGCTGTATATTTTTGACAACCATAATAACTTTTTAAAGTGTTTCCCTGTAATGTGTATGTTTATCTACAGAGTAATATTTTCTGTATGAAGCATATAACTCCTGGAAACAAAAGAAATTAAACAAAAGAAATTAAAAATTAAGCTTAAAATTAAGCTTTCCTTTTGGCTTATTTGTTGTTTTTGTAAATATACAGCCTTTAAAAAAGGACATTTCTTGATCAGTTCTTTACACCAAATAGATTAGGATTAATTTTTGGGTTTACCTTTCATTCCTCTATATTCTTTCTATTTTTTTGGCAAGAAATGTTATTCAAGCAATGCTTGAATAACTGTTATCTATTCTGTGTTTAGGGTACTCAGTAATTTTCTTTTATGTGGAGACATTGTGACATGAGAATTTCAGCTATTTTAAAAACTATTTGAAAAAACTTTCCTACATATTGGCACTACAGAGAAAAGTATCACTTTGAATCACAGCACCCAGCTATTAATTTTTACACTCTATTACACTGCAAATGGTTTAAGGCGAAGGGCTCAATTCTCTGCTGCAATGAGTCACTTAGTAGGTTAAGCAAACAAATCTCTATAGTAAACATCTCAGCTTCTGAAAGAACAAAAGCTTTTTCTCTTTTTTCTCCATATCAGTGTTTCAATTTTTCATTCTAAATGCTTAACCGATAAAACATTTTACTTCATTAGTCAGTTACATTCCTGCACAGCTCTCCTTGTATTGTTGCTTGATTTTACAAGTCTTTTTCTGAAGAGTCATGAACAGGGGAAGTTGCTAGGGAAGGAGTGAGAACAGCCTCTATATTTAGTCTCACAATCTCTCAGCACTGTTCTAAACCCCAGCAGATTTTAGTGGCCATTTTAACAGGCTTTTTTCATCCATAGTTGTCCCATATCCCTCTGTCCTCCCTTCTCAGATATGCCTGCTATGTGTGGTGCAGTCAGGAGCATGGCAATGGTGGTGAGCACATCTTGCACAACTGATCCAGCTTCTCGACAGTGATTTGCTTGGGAAATACAATATTTCTCATTGATATGGCAGAGATAATGGTCTTGGAGCCATCTGTGTGACTGAGTAGCTGCTTACTTTGCAAACTCTCTTAATTTGCACACTTCGACCTACATTGCATCTATAGGGCCACCTTCAACTTTGAAAATTATTTTGAAAAATTAGTTATGAGGTTAAAAAAGAGATATTGATGTTCCTGCAGCAGTCCAATATTCTTCACTCATGTAGTTGAAGAGAGAGAACAGTTCGTTATCTGTCGCGTGTCAGAAGGGAAGTGTGGAAATGCAAAATATTTGCGAGCTCAACCATTTTAACTAAAATCCAGAACTTTCTGAGATTTGTTACTATCTCTTTGTCTCTAATGCAACTCTACCTTTGTAATCTTTTTTTTTTTTTTTTTATGTTGCACAAGGTTGCAGAATTATGACTTTATTGACAAGAATTTAAACGTCTCTCTCAAGGTCAGGGGAAACTGAATGAAATTAATATCGCTGAAATAATACTTAGTATTTTTTATAAACCCTTGAATAGTTTTCTGTAGGTGAACAACCTTTTCAAAGTACTTTGTCATACATGCCAGCTTGTGATGGCTTCTTGGATAACAGTGTATTTGATATATAGAGTATATTAACAAGTTCTATTTGTTCTTTTTTTCCCAGCTTTTTCTTTTCAAAGCTGCTGGAGAGCTCACATTGCCAGAAATGTGTATGTTGTGAGCTGAGTTCCAATTCTGTGATTAAACAAATAGTTCCATCCATTTCATTAGCACAGTTTCTGAAGTATAGGACAATGAAATGAAACCACAAAATTTGCACTGATTTGTACTATATTTGCATTTTCTATTTTGAGCATAATTGTCTATTACCACCAGAAGATATTGCAATCAATATCTTGCAAATTGAAAATTAACAACTCGGGTTATCAAACATGTCAGTCTCCCATTTTTGAACACCTTTACTTTGTTTTCTAGGGCCCTTTCACTTTTATTTAGTACCATAACTCATATTCCATTCTATTATAGATTTAATTTAATGACAATTCACTAAGAGTGAAAAATATTATAATTTGAAATTTGTATTCAGGAAATATTTTATTGTCACTGAGCATCAGGAATCACATTTATGCAAATTCTGAACCCTTACCGATGAAGGGCTTAACATCAGTTGATCAAGTGCGTTTGTGATGGGTTGACCGTGGCTGGACACCAGATTCCCACCAAACGTATCGCTCCCCATCCTCAGCTGGACAGGGGAGAGAAAATATGATGAAATGTTTGTGGGTCAAGATAAGGACAGGGAGAGATCACTCACCAATTACCATCAGAGCAAAACAGACTCAACTTGGAAAAATTAGTTTAATTTATTACCAATCAAATCAGATCAGGATAATGAGAAATAAAACCAAATCTTAAAAAAATGCTTTCCTCTCAGCCCTCCCTTTTTCTTGGGCTTAACTTCACTCCCAACTTTCTTTACCTCCTCCTCTCCAGCAGCACAAGGCGATGGGGAATGGGGGCTGCGATCAGTTCATCACACGTTCTCTCTGCCACTCCTTCCTCCTCAGGTAAAGGGCTCCTCACACTCTGCCCCTGCTCCATTGTGTGGTCCCTCCCATGAGAATCAGTTCTTCATTAACTTCTCCAATGTGCGTCCTTCCAGTGTGCTATAGTTCTCTCATGAACTGCTCCAGGTGGGTTCCCCATGGGGTCACAAGTCCTGCAGCAAACCTGCTCCAGCATGGGCTCCTCTCTCCACTGGGCCACAGCTCCTGCAAGGAACCTGCTCCAGTGCGGGCTTCCCACAGGGTCACAGCCCCTTTCAGGTATCCTCTGCTCTGGCATGGGTCCTCCATGGGCTGCAAGTGGATATCTGCTCCACTGTGGACTTCCATGTGCTGAGGGGGACAGCCTGCCTCACCATGGGCTGCACCATGGGCTGCAGGGGAATCTCTGCTCCAGCGCCTGGAGCACCTCCTGCCCTCCTTCTGCACTGACTTTGGTGTCTGCAGAGCTGTTTCTCTCACACATTCTCAGTCCTCTCTCACCTACAATTGCTCCTGCATAGTAACTTTCTTCCCTTCTTAAATATGTTATCCCAGAGGTGCTACCAGCATTGCTGATGGGCTCATCCTTGGCCAGTGGCAGGTCCATCTTGAACCAGCTGGCATTGACCCTATCAGACATGGGCAAAGCTTCTAGCAGCTTCTCACAGAAAACAGCTGGGCAGACATGCCTCTACCAAAACCTTGCCACGCAAATCCGATAGAGTCTGTCTTTGAGGCGCTTCGTGAAATTTCAGCTCTGAGAGTAATTCACAAGTGAGCAATTCCAAAAGTTAATGGTTTTAGAAATAGATTAAATAAAATACTGGATACTGTTACTATCTTTAGGAAATTGCCCAATACATTACTAATTGTAGTTATACATGAGGCCTTTACTTTAAAATATCCCTGAAGAGAACCTGAGGTGGGTTTTTTTAAAAATATACTGATTTCATGAGCGGTAGGAACATTGTCATGATTAACTAAGGAAACATAAGAATAGATTAGTATAATAAAGCCTGGTTTTGCTTTAAACTAGCCTTGACTTGGAGGACCAGAACCTGAGCTTCATCACATACATGTATTTTTTAAAACCTTTATGGAGAAATATATTATATGACTTTCCTTGCTGCTTTTTTTGCATCTACTACCAGTCTGATGCTGGGCCCTGATAGGCATGGCAAAGAAAGAATCAAATAGAACTGACTTGCAAGACAGAATGTGAAATAAGAATAGCAATTCACTTGGTAGTAGCTGAATAAAACAAATTAATAAATTTGTATAAGATCAAAACAAGCTGAATAACAACTTTATGACTAGAATGAAAGCCTGAAATAGCAATGGGAGGGGAGGGTCACACTGTGGGAGGAATGTGAATGGTACTTATTGCTGATTGGAGACAAGTGATATTAGTGATATAAACTCTGCAGGGCTTTTTCAGTTAGCTTTTTGATGAAATGAGATATTTGAATTTCCACTTAAATGGGTTAAAGTAAGTGAAGGTCATTTTCAGTGATAATATAGAATCATAGAATCATAGAGCGGTTTGGGTTGGAAGGGACCTTTAAAGGTCATCTAGTCCAACCCCACTGCAATGAGGAGGGGCATCTGATCTTGAATGTTTAAAGGGATGGTGCATCTCTCCAGGCAACCTGTTCCAGTGTTTCACCACCTCCAATGCAGAAAATGTCTTCCACATAGCTAGTCTAAACCTATCCACTTTTGGTTTAAACCCACTGCCTCTTGTCCTGTTGCAACAGGCCCTGCTAAAAAGTTTGTTCCCATCTTTCTTATAGGACCCCTTTAAGTACTGAAAAGCTACAAAAATATCTCCTTGGAGCCTTCTCTTCTATATTTTTCTTACTAGAATTTTCCTCAGCTCTTAATACAAAACTATTACATTTTAACACTCCAACTCGAATTAATTCATTGGGGAAAGGCAGAACACTTGACCAGATGAACCAACTTTGTAAGCTCATATGTTAATGTATCTTTGTAACAGACAGAATGGACATGGAGGGAAAACAATAAAAACAGTATCTTATAAAGAAAAAGTATTTCTTTACTGGCAAGTTGCATCTAAAAATATTGGTTGAATGCCATGTTGGGCTTGTCTTTCCTCCTCCTTACACCTAAAATCTAGTCTGCCTAACATTTCTTACCCTTAATTGTAAGAAATCTAAGGTGTTATAAATACAAGAATTAAAGTACATTTATAAGATACATTGCTTGTATTAGTATCACATCAGCACACATGAACATGCATTATTTCAGTTTATACTACCCTCTTTTTTAATTTACCATGAGGGAAAACAAGCATTGCGTTTACAAGGAATTCCAGCTCCCTCTTCTTTTCATTTTTACTCCCCTTTTTTCTTGAAGGTTCCTCACAAGCGTAAAGATCAAACCTCTTCTGCAAGAATAATATGGTTAAATACATGAATTGCTTTTTTTACAGTCAAAAAAAGCTGGTAACTGAACATTTGAAAGTTTTTCTACAGAGGAAAAAGCAGAAACTTCACCTTATTTTAAGTAATACTGAGTTAGATGCACTGCATAACATATGTTCACTGGTATCTTGGCTTGTTCAAAAGCTGGAATGCCTGTAATATAGTATTTTTTGTTTAAAAAAAAAAGATGATGGATGGAAATTACTGTCTAGAAAATCTGAACAGAAGGATTTTTGTTTGAGAGTTTATCTTCTAGAAGAACTGAAAACAGAGAATGGGGGGGAAGCACATGAGGATAACCACACCCAGTAAGTCATTAAGCTACTGAACAAAGAACTTTAGATCCCCTGCCTTTTAAGTTTTTTCCATGCATGAATTTGTCACTTTTGTTTGCTTTTCAGAAATATCCATTTTATTTACTGAAGATTCTGTCCCCTTTACAAACCAGTACAAAGAGTGCCATGCGGAAAGGCAGCATTTTCTAAGCGATTTAGAATTTAACTCCTTGAAGTGACTGAAAATCCCTTTGCTCTGTTATCTCTTCCATAAAAATGCTTCTTGGACCCAGCCAATCTCTTAAGCAGCAGATTTAGGACCTGATTAGATTCCCATTACCTCTCAGCAGAATTTTGACACTTATTTTATATGAGAGCAGGACTAGGTCTGCAATCTTGTGGTAATTATGACTTCGAGGTCTTAAAAACTACCTTTCCCTTGAGTACTATGGTCATCAGTGTTCTGAAGTCACCAATTCATAACTAGTTTTTTAATTTCTTAAAAGCCAGCCTTTAAAATATACTTTGGTATTTAGAAATCTGCAAAAAACTTTTGGGTATAAAGCTTCAGGACTTGCTGAATTACAACTGGATTCCAAAGCACAAATTGTAGAATAGATTGGGGAAGCAAAACCCCACAGAGCTTTGCACTTTCTCACTTGTGTACTTATGTACTACTTCTCAAATCTCTACACATAGGACATGTGTTTTTATCATCATAAAAGTTGTCACTGTATATTTTTATAAACATCTTAAATAGAAAATCCTGTGAATTCACATTGGCAAATGGCATTATTATGTAAATATGTCTTGATCATGATAGCAGTGTTGGTATCTGAGATTTTTAGGAGCACAAAATTTTGTGCAACGTATTATAGCATATGACCTTATGGCAAAATTGCAAAGGATTTGCAACCTTCATTGTCATATCAAGGTACCTTTACAAACATGCCCTTAAAATCAGCTACTGGTGGAGTCAGTTGCATTACAAGCAGAGCATTGAGGAAACTATACTTCTTTTAGTGCCAAGAGATTTTTACTTGTAGTATCCAGGCTAACCCAGGGCTTGGGCAGCTCTTGCAGCATAGCTTATCTATCTAAAGCTAAATTTGTTATTCCCTTTTCTGACATTATTTCTCTTTTATCTAAACACATCTTCACAAGCCAAATGACTGGCTCCTTGGGGTTTAGAAGTACAATTATAGTGAGAGCAAAGTAAACACTGTTTCAATTACAATCATTAGTGAAATATGTGGGGGGTTTTGAAGTGCTGTTATAATTAAAATTTTGTTAAATTTAACTTTTTTATTCCTTGTTATCAGAGGATTAGAACTCTACAGTGAACACTGAGAAATTTCTGAACAAGCTTTCGATTCATAAATATTTTCTTCTCAAGTAAACAAAACTGCATCCGCTCAGTTCTTTGATGTACAAATGGCTTGGAAAAAAAATTTTCAGACTTTTTCCCTGGAAGCCTAGCTTCTTGAAGAGAGAAAGAGGGAAAGTCAATGTCCCCCTTTGGAAAAGAGATGGAAAAAGTAGTTGGAATATATTTTGCTCCTTTTTTGGGACAAAACCCATCATGTCCTGGCTAAAGCAATGGGAGATGATAAAATTTAATGTCATTCATCCTATCTTCACCAAGACCTTTTTTGAAGATGGACACCATGTGTGAGATAAGGTGCAATGGAAGCTTGTGAAGCTCATACCATCTCTGGACCATGGATGGGCAGACTCAGGTCTCTTGAACTAGGCCAGTCTTCCAGGCTGAAAATGGGGATTCTTGGAAAGGACATCTTAGGGAGTGCAAATGCGTCAGTGCTCCAACTATTACATGTTAAAGTATTGCTTGCATTGCTGGGATAAGAAAATAAATAGTGTAATCTTTAGATAAATACAGTTATAGCACCCATAAAGTTGGTGTAACTTTCGTAATTTCATTCTAATATCACTGAAAGCAGACCATGCTTTTTACTCTTCTACCTTTTTTTTTTTTTTGCCCTTTACATTTTTTCTATTGAGTGATAAATTTTAAATTACTCCTTAGGCTATAGGTGGCTTTGTTTGTTTTCTTGATGTATTTAGTCAGGTTCAGAAATATTTTGGTAACAAGTTTAGTGTCCTGTCATGATGAATTCGTTTTATAAGCATAGCAAGAGAACTGATCTGACTGAACTAATTTTGTACTAATGCTGCTCCCACATGCATATTCTGCATTAATCAAAGATTAATTAGGAGTTAGTAGACACTTATGGTTTTTATAACATTGTTTGGGAATTTCAGACTGCAGTCATCCTTGGGGTCACTTTGGGCCAAATTTTTGGATTTGGGCTTAGATGTCTATGAGACAAATAGAATTCTTACCATTATCAGCTACTGTGGTAATATCTATCAATATGGTGAACACTGACTAAACAAGAAATTTTACTGTCTAAATAGTTTAGAGAGACAGAGGGTGAAAGTGGAAAAAAGGTGGAGATACCTATAAAGTACAGACTGTGCTTCTAAGTCCAAAATTTAAAGATTTAAAATCATCACTCAGGTGCTCTCTACATCTAAACAGACAAAGGCTCCCTTTGCCTAGAAGGAAGAGTTTTTATGGCACTGAACTATACATTCTTAAGCTTCTGCCAAACCGAAAAGTTGGATGCTAAATTTTGAGCACCAGGGTGTTTACCTCTACCCTTTCACAAAACAGGCATCCCGCTGCATAGTCTGCCTGCAAAGCAGGGGCTGAATCCATGCCTACCAGCTGGCTGTTTTAAAGAAATAATTCACACTCACGGTGGCTGAAAGATTATTTCATTGCTTCATGCAAAGTAGAGCACATTCAGTGGGCAAAATTGAAAGCATATTGGTGATCCAGTCAAATGTGTCCCTGAATCTTGTGTAGATATCTTGACTTAGTTTTCTATTGGTCTGTGTACCAGACATAGTCTTGCCTAATAGCAAAGAATGCATCATGAGATAGTTGTTAACTAAAAACCATGTAAATCCCACTAAAAGTCTGCTGAATTTCATTTTACTAGGCTATATTTATACTAATATTGGGCTAATATTTATATTCATTGATACCTGTATTAGCCAACCAAAAGGTAGCGCAGGCATGTCTGCAGGGGCTCCATCTTGCGCTTTTGTTTGCATTATTTGAATTATTTGTTTCATTGAAATCAGAACAAGTAGAGGCAAAACTTGGCAAGAAACATTTTTTCTCATCCATATTTTCTGCAGATTAACAACTCACACATGGATCACAGTTTTAGATGCCATCATACGGAATGCTTAGCTGTAAGCTGGTAACTCAATTATGAGCTTCTTAGTAACTTTGGCTATGTTTACATATATTTATAGTATGTGCAGTATAAAATGTGTACATATATGTACACAAACTTCAAGATTACAATAGAAATTATGCTAGTGTAGCAACAAAGCTTAAGATCCTTGTTTGTTCAGCACTTTAAGAAAAGGAAGAAGCAGAACCTGGAGTGAGAAGTTCCTGTCCAGTATCCAATGCAACTGGTCATTTTGCTTCTGCTGCACAATAACCGACCCTGTGCCAGTTTACTATAAATTTTAGACATGAAATTCTGAAATATGAGTGCTTTTATTTGATTTTCCATAATTGTCTCCTTCTATAAATGACAATTAGCTGCCTCTCTAGAGGCAGAAGAGCTAAAATATATTTGACTCAGTTGATGAAATCTAAACCCACTTCAAATATGGAAATAATATGCTATAATACACACCAGTTGAACCACAATACAATTCAAGGCAAGAATATGCCTTCTATAAAGCAAAAAGCCCTCAGATATTTGTATTGATGCTAGTCTGAAGATACATGGCGCAATGTAGTTTCTTTCCAGCCTTGTCTTAAATTGAAACACCAACTCCCATTATACATTACTGTGGTACTTCAATACAGTAAAATGTTTGAAAATACTTTATGAGTGAGGAATTTTTACTAATTCCATGTGAAGCATGTATTCTCTACCTGAAGTAAATTGTTTATTTGTGATTCACAGGTACTATTAAAATAATATCACTTGAAATTATAATTGGACAGTGATGTTAGAGAGACAGGGTATAATTAGGGACCCTACTGAAGATGAAGGATTAATAGTGAAGAGAGATGTAGAGCTCAGCTGAAGTAGCTATTTAGCTTACCAAGATTCAAAGCTGCAGTTCATATCACTAGATGTTCTTGCTTAGTTAAGATTTCTGTTCTTCCATCTCTTACTAGTACCAGCTTACTGCCAATATTAATAAAAAATGTAAAAAACAATTTGGGTGGAAAAATTTTGGATAGCACCTACCTTGTTTTTCATGCACAGAATCAGAGATTTCTCACTGTATTTTTCCCACCTTGAGCTTCAATCTTTGCATGCAAAATTTATGTAGTTTTTCAGAATCTTGCTGGATCAGGTGTCCCCATGATTTCTCAACCTGCATATATGCAAATGGAGGCACCTAAAATTATTCATTCACTCAAAAATGTCAATTGACATAGGTATATATTATTTTATATTCTTCTTCTGGTGTTTGAGAATGATCACTAGAATGTTATATTAATAGGGAAGTTCTCAGTGACTATGATTTGACAAAAGCATTTCCATAAAACTTGCAAAATGTATAGCTTCAATTTTATAACATTTCCTTGCAGCAGGGAAAACATTTCAAAATGGTAGTATTATATCAGAGGCAGAACTGGAAGGCTTTTAGAAATAAACCAGTCTGATTTACCTGTCTAAGTATGATGAAATGGAAAAAATAAAGTCTACATAGTGCCAAGCAATGTAGATTAAAAGAAATTATTTGGCATCTAAATTGTCATTTAAAGCATAGATGAGGAGAGATTTTTAAAAGCTGCTGTAGGACAGAACCAGTGTGAATTGGCAAACCTCCATTGATTGCATTGGAACTTTGCCGATTACATTAGCTGAGAATCTGAGTTTATATGAGTTTTAACTTCACAGCATCCCTTAAATCACCAGGAATAAGATGCCTTAGTGACTCAGTAAATCAAGGCAAGATCAAATAATTATTAAAAAATGAGAACTGTTCTTTCATGCAATACTGTTTTATTTTTAATAGTATTTCATATAAATGCATCCCAAGGTACTTTATAAGAAAAGCTATAAATAATATAATTATGTGGTTTAATAATGAATAATAGATTAAAAGCTGTTAAGGGTGTTGGAGAAACAGTTTTATCTTAGGTTTAGAATAGAGTGAAGATTTTGTGGGATGAAACGACAAGGATGCTAGCTTAATCATAGAGGAGGAAATACTCAATCCAAAATCTGAATAAAAGGAAAAGGGAAAAAAAAAGAATTTTCCTGGCTGAAGTCTTTTATGCAAGAAAACCTATATTTCTTAACGCTCTGGAGAGTGGTCCAACTACCAGATCATAAACTGCTCAGGAAACGGCTTGACAAAATAGACTCTGTGCTTGGAAATATCCTATGGATCTGGCCAGCTACTGTGTAGAGTCACCACTTCCTTCCTCCAAGGCAGGCTAACTGGGTACGATAAATAATTTTTAAAATCCTTACATATGGGATTCCAGACAGATTTTTGAATCTTCTGAAACAGTGGAAGTAATTAATAATACCAATAAAATATTAGCCCCCTATGACTATAATGGAATAAAGATTAGCCTATTATACTCAGATTTTTGCAATGTATGTACACATTCACTATGCAAATAATATATATTTGCTATATGCTGTGGATAGATACGCTTAAGCTGTCATGCTGAGCCTTTTCATTATAAACATATGATGTTTGGTTACCAGTAGTGTCAAATATTTTGATTCAAAACTGTAAGATATTAACGCTGCTCACAAAAACTGGATTTGCAGTAATATTACTATCTAAAAACAAACACCTGTTTTAGGAAAGATGACAAAAAAAAGAGAGAACTTTAAAGAAGTATGCATATAAAATTATACTAATAAATTGCTGAGGGTATCTAGATCCACATTGTTTCACACAAATATCAGTGCGAAAATATTCAAAAAGTGTGGCATGAATCAGATATAGTACCAGCATATATCTGGGCCCTCAGAAGGTTAAGGATTTCTCAGACCCATGTTGAGCAACTTGCACAGCTACTTTACAAATGAAGGTCCTCTGTTGTCTTTGAGAGCTCACTTGCCTGCCCTTCAAAATACTTCTCGTGACACTTCCTGACTTCTTTATATATATATTGGGGCTGTACAGCATGGAGAAGGTTGTGTGGAAAGACCTCATAGCAGCTTTCCAATGTCTGAAGGGGGCCTAGAAGGATGCCGGAGAAGAACTCGTCAGGGACTGTAGTGATAAGACAAGGAGTAACGGGTTCAAATTTAAACAGGGGAAGTTCAGGTTAGATTTAAGGAAGAAACTCTTTACTGTGAGAGTGGTGAGGCACCGGAACAGAGTGTTCAAGGTAGTTGTAAATGCTCTATTCCTGACAGTGTTCAAGGTCAAGTTAGACAGAGCCTCGAGCAGCCTGGTCTAGTGAGAGGTGTCCCTGCCCATGGCAGGGGGGTTGGAACTGGATGATTTTAACATCCTTTCCAACCCCGACCGTTCTATGCTTCTATGATTTTATACATAATATATATGAAGATAATATTTTTATACATAATAAATATATATAATATACATTGTATCTATAATACATACAATAATCTTTTATATGCAATAAATATACATAACAATATATCGCATGTATTATTATATTCATCTGTAGAAATATTATATTTATATATTATTATTTATTTGTTTATATTTACATTCAAATTTACTTTTGAAATTATATTATACTACTCTGTCATTGAACTGAGTATTTTGCCAGGCCATGACAATGAATTTTCTTATTGCTTGTACTCTCTAATGTAAAGTTTATAGTATTAATGACTTTTTATTTGGAATTATTTTTCTTCCTTGAAGTGCCAAAGCAACAAAAGAACACTTTTAATGCTAAAGTACCATACAAAAGGATATTATTTGTAACTACAGTAACAAAAACTCTTTTCCCTGTGGAAAAGACCTATTTCCCTTACCTGAAAAACCTCACTTCCATATACTTGTTATTCTTGCGCATTCTGGTGATTAGTTGGGCAACTGTGAGAGTTATTTGCATCTTTCTTCCATGCTACAGCATTGGTGCCTGGGGAGAGTTGGAAACCTTGGTGAATATTAATGAAATAATTTGGGACATGGAGCAGTGCACTAACTTCTGCTGGCTGGGCAGTAATATTACTCCTCATTAAAGCTTGTGGAAGTTCATCTCACATTCAATTACAGATGCCTAAAAACCGTTTTCCAGGCAATCTATGCTCCTTAGACAAGAGATAAGGGAGAGGAAAGGATTTGTTTCCCCCTGGGATTTGCTGCTCTCTTTGCATATAATACTGCCAACCAGCTGGGAGATTTTGCTAAGTGACTTGTTGGTCAGAGAGATGTCATATTGAGAGATGATAAATGACTCTGGGCTTCTGCTCTAAGATCTAGCAGAAATAATACAGTAGTCTCAAAGGAATATTGGAAGGTGTATCTGTAAAAGCTTCAGAAAAGCAGCCACATCTATAACGTTGCTCTAAATTTTAGACAAGTAAAAGCCCTGCTTTTTTTTTTGAGAGCATAACATTTTGTACACTTTTAACCCTTTTGCATATGAATCTAATGGCATTGCCTTTTTTCAGTGAAAGGATGCAAGGGGTGGGAAGTTCAGGGAGAGAGAGGAAGCAGACAGGTCACGCACCACTTATGTCAGTTCCTTTTTTGTAACTCAGCTTGTGTTCTATTAGGAATTTTTTCTCTAATGAATAGAAAATACATGATTCATTTGTAAATACAACAGTTTAGAACCACATCACAAGGCCAATTCTTATGGGTTATAAAAAGAGGTGGCAGCTAATGGAAAATACAAACTATTTCGAAGTTGAATTTGAATTGTGTTCTGTTTGAGGTCCTTTGTTTTTCAAAAGCTATAAAATTTGAAATTCTTTTTTATTTTTCCCTAAATCTCTTTATTTCAGCCTCATTGCAGACAGCAATTTCTGTCATAAGGAATTGGCTGGATGGTTACACTCAAAGACTTGTGGCCAATGGCTCAGTGTCCAAGTGGAGACCAGTGATGGGTAGTGTTCCTCATGGGGTCAATATTGGGACAGCCACTGTTTAACATCTTTGTTGGCAACATGGACAGTGGGATCAAGTGCACCCTCAACAAGTTTGCCAACAACGCCAAGCTGTGTGGTGCGGTCAGCACACTGGAGGGAAGGGATGCCATCCAGAGGGACCTCAACAGGCTTGAGAGGTGGCCAGTGCAAACCTCATGAAGTTCACCAAGGCCAAGTGCAAGGTCCTGCACCTGGGTCAGGACAATCCCTGAGAAGAAAGACTTGGTGGTGTTTGTCAAGAAGCTCAACATGACCCAGCAATGTGCACTTGCAGCAAAAAGGAGTGTGGCCAGCAGGTCAAGAGAGGTGATTCTCCACCTCTGCTCCACTCTCATGAGGCCTCACCTGGAGTACTGTGTTCAGCTCTGAGGGCCCCACAAGCAGGATGTGGACCTGTTGAAGCAAGTCCAGAGGAGGGCCATGAAGATCGTCAGAGAGCTGGAGCACCTCTCCTGTGAAGACAGGCTGAGAGAGTTGAGCTTGTTCATCCTGGAGAAGAGAAGGGTTTGGGGAGACCTTAAAGCAGCCTTCCAGTTCCTAGAGGCACTTAAAGGAAATCTGGAGAGGGAATCTTTACAAGAGCACATAGGGGCAGGACAAGGGTGAATGGCTTTAAACTGAAAGAGGGTAGATTTGGAATAGATATTAGGAAGAAATTTTTACTCTGATGGTTGTGGGACACTGGAATAGGTTGCCCAGAGAAGTTGTGGATGCCCTGTCCCTGGAAGTGTTCAAGGCCAGGTTGGACGGGGCTTGGAGCAACCTGGTCTAGTAGAAGGTGTCCCTGCCTGTGGCGGGGGAGTTGGAACCAGATGATCTTTAAGGTCCCATTGAACCCAAACCTTTCTGTGATTCTATGATTCTATTTTTCCATGATTTGCTGTCAGATTTTATGAGAAAACATTTATTCATATTATGAAACATAATTTTTATAGTCTTTTTTGATACTGGATATATTTGTGAGTTGGAAACCAGAATCTACTTACAGCTGAAAAAATCAACAAGTGCAGGGGAGGACTTAACCTCCACATATTTCTGGTGTTAATGCTCTTTCTTTCATTTTCTTTTTATTAAGAGAGGAAAAAGAATTTCAACTCAATTGCTGTTTTAGGATCCTAAAATAACATGCTAAAACATGGAAATATTAATATAAATTCTGGGCTGTGATTGATTTTTCTGTCATAGTGAGAAATTTGCTATCCTGTAATATAACTTGGACCACAGAAAATTTCCCTGAGACAGGTGTTCTAGGAGAGAAAATTGAAATTGGAAATTATTATTTCATGCAATATACTTTACACATATTGTTTCCCTAGTTTAGACTGAATTATCTTTTTTTGTGGACAGTCTTCACTGCTTGTAAATGGGGCATTATTTCTACCCAAAATACTGTTAGGTTCCTTTTTTAATATTTCCCAAATGCTCAGCAGCTCTGAAGCTTCTCTCAAGCACTTTAAGCTTCCTCTGTTGAAACTGATCTTGCCTTTAGTTGCAGGTTTAGCAAAAAGGTCAGAGCTATGGCATGCTCAGCATACTAACAACAACCAGCTCCATATCCACTTAGCCTGGTAAAGTGCTCTAGTCTAAAAAGGTGTTTTTACTTTGGTAATGATACTTTTAAATTTAAATAACAATATAAAAATATTTCTGGATTGTTTTTATTCTAGAGGTTTGGGGTTTTTTTCACTTATACCATTGCTTTTGCTTTTAAAGCATACATTTTTAACAGTTTATTCACAGTTCAGCCTAACTGCTTATGATATTTAAAAAAATAAATACCTATTTGGTGATGGTTTAAAAACAATATGCTGAGCATACAGAGCAATGATTTCAATGACATTTTTTGTGGAGTTGGAACAGAGAGGCTGAATGTAGACTTTCAGTGGCTGGATTGAAATGACACACCATAATGGCTCCAAAGGAGCTGTTACAATCTACCCAGTCAATGATCCATGAACTAAGAAGGATTTGCTCAATTTGAAACCAGTACCTTCTAACACTTTAAAAAATAAACAAACGAACGCTCCTATGCTCTGCTGATTCACACAGAAATTTCCTCCTTTATTCTCAGGTAATGCACCTATCTTCTGCCTCATCCTTGTAGTTCTCTCTACTTTGGCTTCTAAAGTGCTCAAAAGACTTAAAATAAGAAATTGTTTTAGCCTGCTTTTATATTACTGTGAATGTTTTTTTCAAATCCTGGGAAGAAGGGTGAGACATTTGCAAATCAATGTATTTACTAGTGATTTTAGAAAACTAAGTTGTCATACCCAACTGAACCACAGACGTGAGAGCAGCTTTGGACTAATAATCCATTTTACCCAGTACTTTTGGTCCCTGTCTGAAAAAAGTGTATTTACTAAATAACACTTCTTTAAACAGCAATTCAGTGAGGAAAATAATCTACAAATGTCTTTGATGTGTAAAGATGAGGCAGTGATAAGAATTATATACATGTGTAACTAGAATTTATTGAAAACAATCCTGTGGGAAATCCTTAGGAAGCCAATGTACTCTTTGTAAATGGATAATAATAGACTTATTTTTCTGCATGATGATGAATCTATCTTCCCCTTGTATTAAAGATATGACACACTATGAATTTTCTAAAAGAAATAAGCAGGTATGTTATTACTGTATATCATTAAGAGTTCATTTACTGAATAGTAGCAACCTCAAAGAATGACAAGTTTTGTGAAAAATACTTACACTGCAGATGGAATTCCTTTCTACCAGAGGCAAGAGGGTGACTAGTCTAGACTAGATACCTATATTTTACTTGGTCAAATGTATATTTTACATACAAAATACCGAAGTTTTTGTTGTTTGTTTGTTGGGGGGTGATGTTGGTTGGTTGGTTGGTTGGGTTGGGTTTGTTTGTTATTATTTTATCTATATCAATTAGTGTTTTAACCATCTAATGGTCCAAATCATTAGTGCAGTTATAATAAAATGACACAATGCATTTTAGGTCTGAGTTCTACAGTTTGTTATGTGGATCTGGAACACATTTAACATGTAAAATGTAAAGAGCTCTATATGTATATTTATGAGGGAAAAAAATCTAAAATATGTAACTTCATCTGATATTTGCACAATGTCCACAAACAAAAATTATTTTAAAATGGACAAAGGCCAGTGTGGAATCTTGCCTTATTTATTCATATTAATGTTGATAAAACACTACATAGTCATCAGGAGAAAGTGTATCTTCTTCCTATAGATACTTTATAATAAATATTTTTATTTAAAAAAATCAAATACACAATATGAACATATACATATTGAAATACTAAGTAATACTGATAAATCAAAATAATTTCAAAATCAGATTTTTAATCTCAGGATGAGCTTAAAAGGGTTGAACTAGATAGTCTCTGGAGGTCTCTTCAAACTGAAATTGTTTCACCAGTCTTTGATCTTACAATTCATAGGTGCTTGGAGGAGAATGAAAATATAGCAAATAAATAAATGTTTAAACACAAGTACACTAATTAATATGCAAAAAATAAAAATAAAAAATTGCCAGCTGAGCAATACAGTTAAGGAAAACATCAGGACCCTAGTATTTCTACCAATTCTTATGTTTCAGATGTAAAAGAATTGAGTATATAAGTAGTCATTAACATTAAAACCCCAACATATGGAGCTGCAGTATACATTGTAAGAGTAACAGTCTATAATTTTTCAGAAATGCACTTATTTTCCTTTACTATCTCGTAAAGCTCCAGCAGCTGTAGATGGAGGTGCTACACAGGAAAAACTGAGAAGAGCATAAAAATTATTCCAACTTCTATGTTTCCTGGTGTCTGTTTACTAGAATCTAAAGTCAAAATAAACTATTACTCATTCCTGAACAGGTTGCCAGTTTCAGTGAAGTACTTGACTTAAAATGAACTCACATCAGCTATGATGCTGGATTTTATATCCATAATACATAAAAAGGGGAAAGGAAAGATCAGTACGCTATAGCTTATTCATACCTAAGTCTTTTTTGAATTCAGATGTAAGACTAGATTAAAAAAAAAAAAAAAGAGAATATTTATAAAAAAATACATAATACCAAATACTGGTATTCTCCCTAAGTAAAGAATCCCTGTTCATTTGGATTAAAGAGCTGTTCATTATTATGAATTATTTATTCTTAAAAATGATTAATAGTTTTTCCTAAGTATGTAAAAAATCCACAGAAATTCTATACACTACTTAAAATGTCAGCAAAACATGTGTTTTCAAATATAATCATACACTTTCAAAGCTTAACTCAAAATAACACAGAAATAGTAACAAATTTTAAAAGGATTTACATGTTTTGTCTGAGCCCCATTTAGGGAGTTCAATATCATTCTTAGGTAATATCTACTTTCATATGTAACTTTCATATGTAACATGTTAAGTAGATCTGCCTATTTCAATACCTATATTAGGTTTTACTTTATGAAAACACACACACACATGCACACAGAAACATCCATCCATCCATCCATCCATCCATCCATCCATCCATCCATCCATCCATCCATCTGCCTATTTATAAAAGAAATTTATTTATCAAGTATGACTCCATCAAAAGTGATAATAGGAATGCTGCATTAAACTAAGAAAAATCGTAGATACATATTCTCTGCCTTATATTTATCATTATTCTGCATTGAAAAAAAATCTGTTCTCAATCTAAACAATAACACCCAAATATAACAAAGATAACATCTGATGTAAGTTGTCATAAACCCAGTGAGTTCAAATGAATGCCTCTGTTTTGCGCAAGTTTAGCTGCTAGACTTGTGAACCATACTATTCACTCACTTTATGGACTTTGTATCCAATTGCTTAATTTCAGTTTTGCAGTACTTCAGATTGTGAGTGTTGGGCATGCAGAACTTTCTTTGTTTTTAAATTAGGCCTTGGGATTCAAGTACTTATTATTTTGTTTCTTATTTTGGAGGTTCTGTCATCAAACTTCTCAGTTCCCTGTGAGATATAGTCTACCTATCATAAAATACAGTAGTATCTGTTTCTAGACTTCCCTAAGAACCTCTTGTCATTTTTATAGAAGAGGTAGAGTTTCAGGTCTCTTTTCCCAATGTCTGACACTAGACTTCTGTGAAATTTTACTCAGTTGTAGGACTGATATGTAAAACAGATATTTGTCTCAACCATTGTTCTCCACAAACTTAGGACTGATACAGAAAACAGGTATTTGTCTCAACCATTGCTCTCCGTACGCTATGAACTGTAGTGAGTGTGGCAATACCATTTACCCCTCAGAAACAGACTTTATTGCTCTCTGAAACAACTTGTGGATTTGGCTCTGTTGATTCAGCTGCTCATCCTTGCACAGGGAGGAGCCTGGGATGCTTCAGTTCTGATAAGTGGACTGGAGCGTCCTTGAACAGGGAAGAGGCTAGGATGTTTCAGTTCTGACAAGCTAACGGGAACATCCTGGCAAGAAACAAAAAGCGGATGGGAATGTCCTTGCAAGAAACAAAAAGTGAATGGGAACGTCCTTGCAGGAACCAAAAAGCGGACGGGAAAGTCCTTGCAAGAACAAACTGTATGGCCAGCAGATAAAAACCTGCTGAAATGTGTGATTCATGGGTGCAGCCTGTGGCTGGTCACAGTTGCTTCACAATGCTGGGGCAACGGCTATCTGATTGGCATCAGGACGCAATATGGTATAAAGGACCACACGACCACCGGCTAGTTGGAAGACTTCTACCAATCTGCACGCCGGGACGCCATACAACTTCGTGGTGGTAATTTAACATGACATCAGTTTTTGCTGTTTTGAATGATTCTTTATAGTCCTGCTCTTGCCAATCCTGGTACCAGTCCTAGATACTCAGCTTAATTTTCTGTGTTTAGAGACAGGTAAATGCAAGTCAACATTTCTGGATGCTGGTATTAAGCGTGAATAACTATTGATCTGTAGGGAATAATCCAAGACTTTCTGTTTCATTCCAGTTTTATAATTATAACAGTCATGGGGATTTTTAGTAGTTGGAAGATCTCTTCAACTACTATAGGCAAAAGTAAGGTTAACTTTGTACTTTCCATATGTAGAAGCAGCCTTAAGAAAGAGGCTTTTTGAGGATCAGCATAGTTTCTTTACTGTAGATGTACATGGTTACTTAGTGGTATCCCTCTGAACGTAATAATAGGGATAAGTAAGTTTGAAATAAGCAGCCTCAAAATAAGTTTGCACAGTAAGTTAGGTGCCACACCTTTAGACTTTTCTGGGCTTTTTGTGAAAACTTTGAAAATTCATTAAGTCTCTGTATTCTTAAATGAAGCAGGGCAATAGTTGTAGAAATCTTCACAGAAATTTGCTTCCTTTTCTTTCTATTTTATAAGGTGAGTTTTCTCATTGAATCACAGAATCATTTAAGTGGGAAAAGACACTTAAGATGAAGTCCAACTATTAAGCTAACACTGCAACTCCACCATTAAACCATGTCCCTAAGCAAAACGTCTATGTGTCCTTTAAATATCTCCAGGAATGGTGACTCAAAGCACCTGATCTTACTTGTATGCACATGGCATGAGCAGTGAGATGTGCTCTCAGGTTAAATCAGTGTAATATTAATAAACAATGACTAGAATGAAGTACTAAAGCTCGCTGTTACAGCAGTGAAAAGTCATGCAGTTGCCTTCTACATATGCAGCTTGTTAAATTTTAAATAAAAATAAATTCAGGTTCAAAACTGTCCAAGAGAAGTCTGAGATATGAAATGCTATTTTTAAATGTAGTTAACCTTTAGTACTTACACAGTAAAGGCAAAAAAAAAAAAATTCATAATTTTATAAAATATATTTTCTCTCAAATTATATAACCTCTGTGGTAGAATAAATACAGCATTGCTTTGTAATTAGTTTTTAAACTTACATTATGGACTTTTTCAAAATGTCTTGCATAAAAATAGCAATATTATTTTGAGCACTTAGTGTTCCGTTGTCGTGGTTTGAGCCCAGCCGATAACTCTGAACCACGCAGCCGCTCGCTCACTCCTCCCCTTCTTCCTCCCCCCGCTCCTAGAGGGATGGGGAGGAGAATCAGAAGAATGTAACTCCCACGGGTTGAGATAAGAGCAGTCCAGTAACTAAGGTATAGTACAAAACCACTACTGCTATCACCAATGGTAATAATGATAACGGAAATAACAAGGGGAGAGGATACAATTGCTCACCACCTGCCGACCGATACCCAGCCCGACCCAAGCAGTGATCTGGGCATTCCGGGTAACTCCACCCAGTTTACATACTGGACATGATGTGCCGTGGTATGGAATACCCCTTTGGCTAGTTTGGGTCAGGTGTCATGTCTCTGCTTCCTCCTGGCTTCCCCTCGTCCCTGGCAAAGCGTGAGACTGAGAAAATCCTTGGTCGGAGTAAACATTACTTAGCAACAACTGTAAACATTGGTGTTATCAGCATTGTTCCCAGGCTGAAAGTCAAAAACACAGCACTGCACCAGCTACTAAGAAGGAGAAAAATGACTGCTATAGCTGAACCCAGGACATCGGTACATATACATGACAGAATTATATAGAGATCCTGCATGAAAAAGTGCTATTTAAGATAAAATTGGTGATGTTTCATCTATATTATTGCAGAGTGTAACTTTGAAAATCCTTCTAAGCACTCAGCAGATGCTACTGAGTTTTACGGAAAAGCCAATATGAAATCCAGTTTTGAAAACAAGCTAGTGCATGGCATTTAAACAACTTTTTTTTTCCTATTTTCATTCTTTTTTTTTTTTTCTAGTTTCAGGTAAATGCACACCTTAAAACTTTTACAGATTTTAACCTTTTCCCCCTATATTAAACTTTAAATGATGCAGGAATTCTACTACAATAAGGTTTAAAATAAGGGTATTGGTTTTAAGAAAAAACGGGTATGTCTAAATGGTATAAAATGGTACATTAAATACTGTTCCACAGGAGTCATGACAAAGCAACTGATAGAGGACAAGATTTAGCTTGCAAACCAGTTTCCTGAATTCTTCACTTTCATAATGCTTCTTGTGCTATAGTATAGAAAAACTTTGGGTGTTTTTATAAAGGAATGCTTCTGTAACAGACTGTGATCAATGGAGATTTAAACTGCAGAAAGAATTTTGAATTCAGATGGACATGAAAATAAAGAAATAATGATTCTGGCTGTATCTGCAGCAGTAAGTTGGGCTGTGCAGTGGAAGTTAATATGGAAGTTAATATGTTGAGTGATATATTTGGGACTGGGCACCTGACACCTATACATGTTCCGGTAGTCCTGCTTATACTAGCTCTAGTCTGGCCACGTGGCTGGAGGTGCACTGCTAGAGTGTGTAGTTTAGTTTATTCTGAAGAGGATCCAGTCCATTTGTTTTAAGACTACAGGGTGATATGGTCTTCCACCCCAGTAAGTGGGGAAGATTTGCAGATTCAGTTCAAAAGCAGTCTCCTCATTTAAAGCACTAGGGTAGGCATCATCTCAGTGTGCTATGGATACCATTTAGGTTTATGTCTTAAATAATGTATTGTTTTGCCAGGTACAAAAGAATTAGTATGATTCTTTTTGACTACCTAGAAACAACTCCTCACCATAGCCCAATCAACTTATTTTGCTTGTTTGATCCCATACTAAAGAAAGTGTTTTACACGCTTACAGGTCAGAGCTGAGTGTTTCAAGGAAGCATAATCTGTAACTTAAAGGCCATTCTGATGATAAATAGTAATGAAAATATGAAACTTTATTTATAGGCATTGAAGCTCTATGGCCTACTTTTATTACAGTCACTTCCAATTTTTATATGAGGTTATGGTAACTAAAGGCTAGCTAAATTATCCCAATTTCTTATTTCTTCGCATCTGATTTTACTTTTCCTAAAAATTAGCTGTGGTGATTGATAACAATAGCATTGATAATGCTATTGTATAGCTACAGCAACAATTCCTCATATAGCAAGTCTAAGTTTTGCATCAGGTTTTGTTCAGCACTTTTCATACCTGAAAAATACCTGCTAAACATTAGCATTTGAGTGTGGTGATGAAGCTCAGTTTAATCAGAATTCTTGATTTGGCCATTCAGTAAGGAAAGGGAAGAACTAGACTAAAAAGGCACATAGTGATCTCCATGTCCTCTATTTTCTTCTTCCCCGTGACTGAGAAGTTCATACACAACAGGGACACAGGAAAAAAGCTGGAAAAATTGTAGAGCTGAGACTGTCTTTGATGTCTTTGCTGCTCTGAAGATTTCCTTAACCAACTCAAAAAAATGAACCAAAAGACCAAGCATGTAAGTATTGCATGACTATAAAAGGAGATGGCATAAGGTGTCCCACTTTTTGACTTTGAAAATCTGTTCCCTACGCAGCTGATGGCAGGGTGACTATCCTGTTGCATGGTGACTTCTGAGATTCTGAAATTTGCTTTTAATCCCCACTGGACAGAAAACAGAAAGCTTTGTGGAGCACAATATCAGGTTGATATTCAGAACAAATCCAGGGCTTTCAGTGTGGGGTGAGTTCTTATCGTCTTGTGTCTGAGGGGTTTTGAATTGTTTTGAATTGAGCAGAGTAAGAACTTGATTCTCAGCCTTCCATATGTTTGTACCCTAGCTGTCAGATATGAGTCTTGTTATTTGTCTTTCCAATGACTTTCTGCCTTACCTGTGAAACCTTTACCAGGGAAAAGTACATTGCTCGGAACCACATTAGAGCTGTTAAAGATGCCATTCAATACAGGTGTTCTAGTTAATTCTGATGTTTGTTTCATTAAAGGAAAACACTTCTGAACACTTTAGGAGCATCTTCGTGGTTGTTAGGTTAAACATGAGCAGAGAAAAGATAAGAAGAATGGATTAATATTTTTACACATGTGAAATGGCTTAATTTGTCTGTATTAAGTGTCTCTTTTGAAGTACCTAATGGGCTTCTTCCGATTAAGGGCAGTAGGGTGGCATGTGAAGTGGTTTAATTCTGTAATATTTTTTTTAATGATATACCATTTTCTTATGTTCTTTCCTGATATGCTGGATTTCTGGTATTCAGTGGAAAAGCAAAACCTTCAAATGAAGAAATATCAGTCTTGTCTTTTCATAGAAAATCAACATCCTCTGTGGTTTCTTCTTCTCCTTACTTAGACTTTGTCAAATGTATAATATACCCCAGAAAGCCTTTCTGGTGTTCATCAATTATTGTTTTACTGCAAGCACAATAAAAAACTAAAATATGCTTTTATTTGACAAATGAAAAAAGAGAACTTTGACACTTTATTATAGTGCACTTAAAATGTGAATGCTTAAGGGGTTTTATCAGAGTTTCTAGGATATTTTTTTGTTGTTTTGAGAAACACACAGTAGCACAAATCTGTCTCTTTAAAGGCAAAGAAGCGATGCTTTTTTCCCCACTAGGTAAAATCATGCCGAGTGTAAATGCTTGTCAACCCAAAATTTGAAACGCTAGCAAATGAAACACTAGCAAAATTCTAAACAAGAATATCTTGCTAACAATCTAGGATAAGAATACTGCTTCAGCTGACTTCTACCAATTAGATTCAGTGTGTTAAATACTCAGTTTCAGAAGTGATTTTTTTCCCCCCTCTGGTTCTTTACCCAATTTACTACATTCTGAATTGTAACACCATATGTTAATGGAAAGATAAGAAAATGAAAAAAATTTGACCTTGTACTAAAGCTTATTTGAGTTGTCTTCAGCCAGTATATAGAAGTATTTCTACGGCATTTTAAAATAAAAACAAATAGCATTTAAATGTTATTACTCTCCGACTCATAAAAATCTAAGGTTGTTTATTTTATGTATAAAATGTGAGATGACAGTAATGATACACAAAATAATAAAAAAAAAAGAGGAAAATTGGATATTTGTTCTTGTAAAGTGTGAACAAAGGAATACACTCAAAGGAAAAAAGTCAATAAATACAAAATGTATAAAATAAAACAGGATTTTTGTTTATTTCTTGTGTAATCAGACTTTGGAAGTCATTAGAGCAATTAAAATTCTATCAATATCAGCCTTTTTTTTTTTTTTTTTTACTGAATATTTATAACAGTATTGAAAGTTGTCACATAAGTTTCAGACCCAACTCCTCTTGCATTAAAACATTAGGAAAATAGCAGTTTGGGTTTGAAGGGACTAAAATCACAGAATGTTTTGGGTTGGAAGAGACCTTAAAGAACATCTGTCATGGGCAGGGACACCTTCCACTAGACCAGATTGCTTAATTTGGCTTTTTAAGGGCTAAAGTACTATTTTTTCTATCATGAATAAACAGACAGCTAGACTAGTTGACTATGGTTCTTCTCTAGTATATTATTTTTTATGGCTTTATAAAAAGTTGTCTTCTTTTTCTCTTTAACATTCGATTCCCTGAAACCAGGACACCAGAAAACAACACAAAAGCTTATTGAAATTATTTGAGTGTAGTCTAAAATCAATGGGAATGCAAGTAAACTAAATCAAAATTGCTTGTTTCCTTTCTTATCAGTGATAAAATGAGAATCCATTAAAGAAAACTGACATTTCCAAATCCCTGTAATTGTACTAGAGAAATATACACTGGGAAAAGGAAAATCACTGTATTCACTAGAGAAACAAAACAAACAACAAAAAAGGGCCCATTTCTCCTTTTTTCTGTAAAAATTTAGATTCACAGTAGATGATCCAGATCTATAATGGCATATTTTGTTTCACTTTGTAGAATTTTTAATTATTCTGACCCCCACACACACACAATTAATTAGGGAGAATCCAAAGAAGAATGTTCAAGAATGTGATTCATACTCCAAGCTTATTGGACTTAGCTCCCTGAGAGCTAATGGATAGAAGAGAAAACTTCTAATATTTTGAAGGCAGTTGAAGAAAAATCTTCATCGGCTTAACCAAATCTGCTTGATTTTTGCAACAGGCTGAAATAGTCTCCACTTCACTAGAACTGAGGCATGTTCAGCATCCTACCCCTTTTCTGCTTTTTAATGCTGAGCTATGCAAAACTGTGTCTAATAATGCAAGCATTTCTAATACATACAGGCAAGTTTAAGATAGGATAACTAAGTGGAAGCTTAGAAAACCTTTGTGTACCTGTTAGTTTTGACTTGCACCTGGGACATGTGCTTGGTGATGTAGCAATTTGGATTTAGTAACAGCCAAAAAAAGTCAGGAGATGACTGAGATCATGTGCACACTTGAGACTGGGATCAGGACGATGCCAGGAGTGGCAGCAGCCATGGTATTATGGCTGTAGTGTGACCTACAGCTACATCTTGCTTACTTTTCTAGTGATGTGAATAATCTGAAGTCATTCACCAGTCAAAACAGGAACTGCTAAGCAGATTTCATATGCCTCAAGGACTGTGGAAGGAATACCTTTATTTGATGAGAGAAAAAAAAAAGGATGAAATTTTAACTTTATGATTTGATTTAAATTTTCTGGACTTATGTGGGCTCGAAGCTAACTCCCATTTTTTAAAGCTAAAATAAAGCCAATATTAGGCAGGCAGAGTTTGGAGGATTGGGGAGGTCTACAAACATGAGTTTTCTAGGTCTCTGCCCAGACTCCAACAACAACATGTTTAGTTGCAACGTATTTAGTCCTACTTTTCATAGATACTGAATTCTTATTACAGTTAATGAAAACACTGTATATCAGTTGATGCTGAAAACTTCTGCTATAGGAACAGTTTTACAATAAATGAAGTAGTAGAGGTTTCCAAACTGAGATACACATACTACTGTGACACCTACTGGAGGAGCGTTGCTGCAGGTTGTGGAAGGTGATGATCCTTTACCTCTGCTCAGCACTGGTGAGACACATCTGGAGTGCTGTATCCAATTCTGAGCTCATCAGTACAAGAGAAATATCAGCAGTGGAGAGTGAAAGATAGTGGAGTAAGTCCAGCAAAGTACTGCTAAAATACTGAAGGACTGGAGCACCTGATATATGAAGATGATAGAGATGAGACCATTCTGGAGAAAAGGGGGCTCAGAGAAATTTTATCAATGTGTTTAAATAATTGATAGGAAAAGTAAAGAAGAGAGATAGATAAACTTTCTTCACAGGTGGCCAGTGGTAGGACAAGAGGCAATGAGCACAAACTGAAATATAGAAATTCTACCTAAACATAAGAAGAAAATTCTTCCCTGTTAGTGTGGCCAAACACTGGAACAGGTTGACCTGAGAGGCTCACCCATCTGTGGAGATATTCAAAACCCAACTGGACATGGTCCTGAGCAACCTGCTGTAGCTGACCCTACTAGAGCAAAAACGTTGGAATAGATGACCTTCAGACATGCTGTCCGACCTCAACTATTCTCTGATTCACCTTCCCATTTGCAGGACATACCTTAAGAAGCTCAGTTGTGCTCGTCAGGGCTGTGTCGAAAATGATTACCTCATTCAGTTTTTGTCAAAATCTCTTGACAGTTTCAATGTCAAGTGCTATGATAGTGGTGGTTGTTTGGGGTTATAATGCATGTTTGTTTAAATACATTTCATGGTAATATATGACATTGGCACTACAAGCACTACTGACTTTTCAGACGAAAGGTAAACTTAATTGTTTTAAAATTATGATAAAACACACTGAATTCACCCTGTAGGTGACAAATTTTGATGGTTGTTTCTACTCTGGTAAAGCCATTCAAGTGTGAGGTTGCAGAAAAAAGTTCCAGTGCAAATCCTGTAAAATTTTAAGGTGATATGCTAGAAAGTTTTACATTTCTGCTTTGGATTTCTGTTGGCCTGGACAAAACTACTGGAGAATCTATGCCAAATACAAAATTTTTTGTTTTACTTATAAATATCTAATCAATTTACAGCAAAGCTAAATTTGTATGTGTAGACTACTCTCCTTTGATAAAATAGATTAAAAGCATTATTTCAAAGATAAGAATTTTTTTCCTTTTTTTTTCCATTTTGGCACCCGACAATATTTCTTTTTTTAAATCAGCAAGAGAAAATACCTATTAAAATTTATGAACTCTCTGTGGACAGCCTAGATAGTTCATGTTTGGATAAATCTATTCAGGCAGTGTTTCCTCAGAGTGACATTTATAGACATCAGCACATATATTCCACTTTCAAGCCAAAGTGAGGGTGTCAATAATTGGTGTACCATGCTGCCATGTAGTAGTTCGTGAAGCAGAGCTGGCTAAAAACCAGCATTACGATTTCCAGAAAATTTCTTCTAAAAAAGTTTTTTGTTCTGAATCAACTCAAAATGAACAAACAAAAAAATCTGAAATTCCCTGTGGGCTATAATCTTTCCAAACTTTGCAGATGCTCAGTGAAATGAGCTTTGAGCTGTGATACTGGCAAGTAAGCAAAACCTGTCAAACTGCATGCACTGATTGTAAGATGCACAGTGTTGACTCCCTTCTCATAATTTCCTCATGTATTTCTAACATAGTACCTTGACCTTTCTCCTTTTCCACGACTTCATGTGCCAGACAGAGTTAGTTGGTGGTTTGTTAATCTGGCAACCAGCTGCTCCTTGCACATGGGTCAAGGAATGGACAAGAAACTAGGGCTCTGCACAACAGCTGGGGCAGTGCATTTCATGGAAGGGGTTATGCTAAAAAAAAACCCTTAGAAGACATGCTATTTGCCTGCTGCGTGTCTTAAAACCTGTCTTATCATGTAACCACATGTGATTCTCTAGCTGTGCTACATTATCTGCTACTCTGCTCTCCCAGCACATAACTTGATACAGCACATCCTCATGAGCTGAGGAAAGTGAAATTTGATCAGCTGAAAATACACATTTAACTGAGAAAGTGAGCGAGTTTCCCGTTTTGAGTTATTCTCATCTGATATACTAAACTTTGAACCTTGAACTGAATGTGGGGACAGCTGCTGGGGCTGAGATATTCTCACTGTAATAAAGCAGGCGATAAAATAGTTCTTATTTTCTGACCAAATTTTGTTTCCTTAGAAAATGTATGAATATCTGCACTGCTGAAATTTAAACAGATTCAAAGGAAGAAGAAGCTAATAGTATTGGTGCCACATGTAGGAAGCTGCCAATCTCCTGTCCAGAGGAAGAATCAGTACTGTTCATGGGTTTTGGAACCCAGGAAAAGGACAAGAAACATCAATAAAATAGCACAGTTGCACATTTATGTCATGATATGAACACATCTTGATCATCCCATTCAAATTAATTATATTATGTTATGGTCATTTAACTGAAGAAGTATTTAGGAAGCCATTTTTAGGATGTATTTGAAACAAGATGTTGGCTAGCGGAACTAGAATTTAGGAACTATGAACCACAAAACTAGAACCATGACCTAAACACCACAGTGAACTTATTAACATAAAAAAACGGAGGATAAGTCGAGCCTGGCTTCATGAGGAAAGAAGGAAGAGAAGAACACAATGAAACATATCACATAGACAGACTAGGGTAGCCTGGTGAGGTGATCTGAATGAAGGGGAAAAAAAGTTGAGCTTGATAAAACGGGCAGGGAGGAAGCAGAGAAGGAGCTAAGGGAAAAACAGAACAAGAAAAGGCGTCAAAGCCCATTCTTTTATTCTCCTAAACCTTGCTTTATAGAATTTCCTAAAAGTATCAGTAACAGAGCTGACAAGACACAGGAGTTAAGTGGCAAATTGAAATGTGTGCTGTAATATTCTTTAAGATTCACAAATTTAATTTCTGTATTTCTTAGTGAAGTATATTTTTCTTTTGTGTCGTACACATTTTTAGCACGTGAGCTATTTAACATTTCTTAATATATCTACCTTGAACTTTTCTGTTCTGATATCACATTCTTAAAAAACTCCGCAATAACTAGTCCCATTTCTGATATGCCAGACTGAAACTTTTGCCTTTCAAAATTTAGCCTTGCACATTTAATTTCCTTAATGCTTGCCTTATTGTCCATTCATCATAGTCTTGACAGAAAACTTTGAGTACAAGTAATTTGATAATAGACGGACACAATAATTCTACTTAAATATTACTTTTTTCTTCTGTATCAGGTGTGGCCTGTCTTTCCAAAATACGATTAAAATTCAGAAATGTTGTTCCAGAAAGATTTATGAGAGAAAATTCTAAGGGTATTTTTGGGGCAAATCTGTGATATACCATGGTGATCTTAAATAGCACAGGGACGAAATGCATACCCAAACAAATCAGTAGTCTTGTCCTGTTGTTCAGCTATCTGACCTGAACACGTTTCTAACAGGAAGTATATTTCTCTGCTCTAAAATATTCTATTAACTTCTGAGCACTTGCTTCAAAATCCCTATCATTCTCTCTTTTTTCTGAGGTAGCAAAAACCATCTATGAAGTCAGGCTACCTAAAGAGCAAGAACAAGGCATCTGAGAGGCATCCATAATTTCCGAGTCTGTTGTAAACAATTTAAAAGTGTCAGATTTGCAGCTCAGATCAGTCCAACAGATACTGGATGTCCAGAATAGTCAAACATATGAGATAGATTTTCTAGAATTATTTTTGTATCATAGAAAGCTGTAAATCTGTTTACATAATTAGAAATAAGATATTGGCATTGCCATGTGCAGCTTTACAATCTGATATCTAGAGTTTAATTCCACTTGTTACAGATTCAATGCATTACAAATAGAAGACCCTAGTTTAACTTGCAACTACAAGTTTTATCCCCATGAATTTATAATTTCCTGCTCAAGCATAAAAATCACAAGAATTCCTGAATTTTGATTGTAGCTTTGATCCCTGTTTACTGTTTTGGTCTTGGACAAGCCATCAGTGTTTGGGTTGAAAGTGTACTGATAATTGATAGAGTCCTCTCACTTGTAGTTCCTGTAGACTTTACTTCTGAAGTGATCATAGGAAATCTATGATCACAGTATTTTCTGTATAACTGCATTTAATCAATACTTAAATTTGTCTTTGGTAGATGTAGTTACCTGTTAAATACAGTTTAAGAATCCAGATTAGAGAAACAAACAAACACAAAACCAAGCAAACAAACACAACACAAAAAAGCCCCACAAGACAATAAAAAAAAAACCAACCCCCTGACAAAAAACCCGAAGAAGAATGCATGGCATTTATCTTCCAGAATTCTGACATGTACATCCAAGTGGGTTTCCTGTGTTTCATTCTGCCTATTGCTGTTGTTTTGGAAAGGAATGGCTAAAAGTAGGTAGGTCTTTGATAACTTATATTTACAAAAAATATATACAAAATCCCATTTCTTTCTCATAAGAAAAATCAAACAGCTGGAGACCATTTCTTTGCTCAGATTCCAAGACATTTCCTAGCCAGCACTTATCCCAAAGGTCTTTTCTCAGGATACTATTCAAGTCTGCATGTGTTTGTATCCAGCATTTCTATCCATGTGTGTCCTTTGCATTTATGTCTTTATTTTTTCAAACAGGAACAGCTCCATCAGATAGCGTTCTACATTTTAAAGTTAACCACCATTTCCATAAGTTTTCCCCCTTGCTTTTAGCCTCAGTGACAGGCAGTCATTATTGTTTTCAATATGTTTTAAGCCAGTTTCAAGTATCAAAGAAGGAAAAGACATGTATATGTGCAGGTTACTTTACATAAGGACACATGCACTTTTGAGGAAAATACTAACAAGACTATGTGACAATGGTCATATATTTTTCAGAACGAGTGGGAATAATAACAAAATAAATTACTGCTCTCTTTTTCTCAAAAGAGATATGCTGAAATTTAAGCTAAAGATACTGCAGTCAGTTGAAATAAAAACGGCTTTGCTCTTCATTGGTCTACAGAAATACTGAAAATATTTCCTGAAAACATGAATTTTCTTGCACACACAAGAAACTCTAAGAAGAGGAAATGCAGAGTTCTCTTTCTGAAAATCATCTTCAGGCACAGTTGTAGATTAAAAGTAGAAACAAATTATTAGGGTGGAGCCAGGTACCCATATAAAAAACATAGAATATCAGTTGGTAAACAGCTGTTAATCAGCTCCTCCTATGGGTACAATCTAAGCTTATTTCTCAATTCACTCTATTCTAACAAGATTTTTTCTGAAGAATGTTGAACAACCTTTCCCAAATCAGGTTCCACATTGTTGTAGCAACATGTAAAGTAGCAAAAAGTGCCAAGGAATGGAATGATCACCTCAGTAGTGTAGAAATTTAGAAATATCTGCTCCTGCATTCTGGTGTTTTAGATGATACAACTTTCAAGTGGAAAGTGTAATTCTAGTGCCTAGGACTTATGTATATAAATTGTGATTTATTTTTTTTCCCTACTACTACCATCAGCATCTAACAGATATCTTTGCTGTGGCTTTTCTTCTTTCAGTCTTCTTCCTAAATATAAAAGACAACTGCACATATTAATGACTTCTACCTGTGCCATATTATTTTAATGTGTTATTATCTAGTGACCTAGAAGCTACAGAAGCAACCATTGCATATGTTCCTCTGTAACATGCAGCATATTTTAATGGATGCTACTTTCAGCACAAAGCTGACACCTATGCTTACATACTTAAAAATCACAATATTAAGGAAAAAAAAAAGTATGCAGCTCCAAATAATAATAATTCTTAAAAAAATATTGACAGTTTCAGTCTCTAGCTGATATCTTCTTCTCTTTCACTTTCTTTGATAATGTATGTGTAGTAATAAAATCTGAAAGACCCTAACAAGAGACATGCATTCAGGAAAACCATAACAATCCAAATATGGTCTGTATAAATCGAACTTCATCCAGAGCCACACTATAGGTAACTGTTGCCCCTCTGGCATCAACACTGTTCAGTGATGACTACTAGTAAAGGAGCAAAGAATAGCCTGAGGCAGACTCTCAAATGAGATCCAGCATACTAGAGCACAGAAGTAACTGGAACTTTATTTTCAAATAACTCTGATTAGGAAAGGAAAAAAGCTATTTCGTTGGTAAGCTGGAAATCACCAAGTGCTCTTGATGTGATGTTACAAGATCATAGAATCATAGAATGATTAGGGTTGGAAAGGACCTTAAAAACCTCCTTTGTAGCTTCCTAGCATTTTTGCCCCATTTCCTTCTTGTTGGGATGCAAGAAAATTCCCTGAATCAGATCCCTGAATCTTCTTTCTGTACATGTATAATCATGTAGGATGGACAACACAATACACCAGAACCATTTATTAATTGTAGCTTACAGTCAAAGGAGAAGTTGGGGAAATCACAAAAGCACTGCCTTTGAGAGGCAGCTAAACAGAACTAGTACATTTTCCTATATAATTTCCTTTTGGGACACTCCAATATTTACTGAGGCACCCCTGTAAGACTCACTTAGAAACAGTACTGACAGATTTCTTGGTCTTGCTGCTTACTTTGTCTTCAGAGAAGCATCCGAAAGCAGCTTCAGTCCCTATTCTTGCAACAGTCTCCTTTACCAGTGATAGGACTCAACTAAAAGTAAGGTTGTTGTACAGTGAATTTGGATAGTGAAGTTCTTTCTTGGGGAAAAAAAGTTATGCCCTTGAATAGGAGAGAGAACAAAGAAGGGTTAAAATGGTCCTACAGGCAAACTCAGTAATTCAGAAGTTAAAGAGAAGGCTGTGACTGGATAGGAATAGATTTGCCTTTTGGAATGTGTGTGTATGTGTGTGTGGTTTCACAGGTGTTTAAGCATACTCCTTTTCTTTCTGTGTTCAACAATAACAAATAACTGTGTGTTAATGGAAAAGAATATAATAATTTCCAGCTTCATCAACCTGTTCTCTGCTTGCACATATACCACATATACAATTCTATTGTTTCATATTAGACAATGCTATGGATTAGTTATTCTTTATGCTCAGCCTTTGTTGTTCAAATCACAGATATTACCCACAGTATTAATTTAATCATTACAGGTTTTGGAATCATAGAATTGTAGACCCACACTCTTAATATAATGTTGACAGCTGCTTTTACAATTAAAGTGTGAACAGAATGAGATACATAACATCAGAAGAGATGTAGACAGAAGAAAAATAATAGAGCTAAAATAAGAAACCATGGTGAGATTCTTCAAATTATAATATAAAGTTAAGAAATGCCTTGAGACGTTCTCACAAACAGGAACAATATTTCATTGTAATTTACATCAGAGAGGAAGACCAAGCCTGAAAGTAGAACATCCACATTTTGTCAGACACACAGATCCGATATCTTGGCTAAGAACAAAAACAAATTTTTCATTTTTTTGCAGCTGCTGCTAGATGCATAGTAGGCATAATCTCTTTGGTGTACAGTTTGTTTAGGTTTTTTTCTCAAAAATTATCCTTAAACAGATTTTTTTCACTCTTCTCAACTTCTGCCCTTTACCAACAATTCTATCCAGATTTCTAGGAACCTAGAAGAGGCTATATTATTGTGTATTTTTGCAGTAGGTATTTAAGATTTTGCAAAAACCTCTCTTGTTGTTACCATCAAATACACAAAGCCCTACAAATAATATTGAGCATCTGCATGTTAATTCTGTATAGCCAATGGCAAACTTGACATTTAGAAAAATAGTTTTTGGACCGAGAGAAAATCAGTACTTGAGCTGCAGTAGGCCATGATCAAGAAGAATTAAGCCTGTGACTGACCACCCCCACAGAAAAAGTCAAGATGTAAGGCCTAACTTATGATTCATAAGATAATACATAAAATGTGTTCCATTTTACACCCACATTTTCTCTTTTCTGACAGACACATTAAATAACAACCGACACACACACCCCTAAGCCCCAAACCTATGACATAAAATAAAGTGCAATGGCTGTGACATGGCTTTTACAGATGTAACAAAATTGTGTTTAAAATTATATTTAGAAATCTAGAATTCAATTTATAATTTCCTATCCAAATACAGGGTTTGGACATATGTGTTGAGGCAGCATTAAGTCTGATATTTGAAGAAGACAAGTGTCTTGTTTAAACTAGTAGCAACGCAGCTGTTAGCAAGATAAGAAAATTCTGTTACTGTGAAAGGAATGAGATGTCCTAAAATGGTCCTTATAACAGCTAATGTATTATTTACCATGTGGAACTTTGCAGTCATAAATGACTATGCCTCTTTACCATGGTTATTTTATATAAAACAAAAACAGAAACCAAAGACCAAAACAGAAAGCTGGAATTTTTACACTGCAGATAATTCTTTATGGAAGAAAAATGGTAAGGAAAAATCTGTGGGGAGGTTGAATAGGTTGTTATCAGCAGTTGGTCATGGATAAAACCTGTGTAGTATGAAATGTTTATCTTAAGCCGAAGGAAGGTATGAATATAATATAAAAGTATGAGGATTTTTTTTGTTTTTAATAATCTGTTTTGGCATTTGTGGAAAGTCTGCAAAAGCATATGTTTTAAGATACCTTGGAGACAGTATATCTAAAGCTTAATAAATAAAGCTGTTTACAAATTTTTCTGTTTAAATGTGATTTTTCTTCGCAATGCAGGTTCTTTTCTTATTTTTAAGGCAAATAGTAATAGCTGAAATACTGATATAAAATGTGGGAGTTTTGGTTAGTTTTCACAAACAAATTAGTGATCTAAGGAAGAACTGAACATATCTACCCTAATTCTATTAAACTATTTCCCTATGCCTATGTGATTTTCAGAATTTTTTTAAGTGCTGGAAAAATGACAAGGTCTTATGGAATTTTAATTGTTACAGCTGATTTCTTTAGTCTTCTCTTTGAGTGGAACTTTCTAAACGTAATTTAGTAGATTATGATTTTAAATCTCAAAGGCAAGCCTAGACAATTTGTGCATAAATAAATTTGAACTAGAATTTTCTGGTTTTCATGTAAAGACATCTATAAGTCTCTGAAGCCTTTACAAGAGATATATTTAATTCAGGCACTGAGTGCTTATTTGAATGTTTAAAAAGAGGTTATAAATAAGTTTAAGTATTTTAGTGGTGGACATTTTTCTCAGGCAATATCTTTTATACAGTATTTTATTGACTTTTATAAGTGTGAAATGATTGAAGCTATAATGAACAGTTTATGCTTGAGTGTACAAGGACCCTAGGTATTTATAAATGACAGGTCTACAGAATACCTATGAATGAAAATTACCCCAGGTAACTGAACACTGCTTGTGCTGCAGGTATATACACAGCCAAATAATGAAATGAAACCCATAGAGGACTCTCAACATACTTGACATGAAGTAATTTATGATTACTGCTGGACTAAAGGAAGTGACATTCAGGTTTCATACAGATCCATTGCAGACTACATCAGAAGTTGTATCTAAAGCCAGACAATAGAATGCTATTTTTAATGTAGAACATACAACATGTACATTGTGTGTAAAATTAGGCATCTACAGCAATGACAATATTAGACTGTCCAGTACTTTCATAAGTTTATTTGACTAAAACCATGGTACCATATAAAACAAACCTTGTTTTTCTACTACAAATATTCAGACATGTTGATAAATACTCATGACTCATTCGTGTGACCTGACATCAGATGGATTGTTTTCCAGAGACTGCATTATATACGTGTGCCTAACTTGTCAGACTGCTAAGCTGAATCACTAGCATGAGAAAGATTACATTTATTCTTAACGACAGCATTGTAACATTGTCCAAAGGCAGAAAAATATCTTCTTCTCTCCCAAACAATATCCCTGAACAGAATAAGGAAACAAAAAAAGCCTTCCCTTGCAGGCTTCACCTACCTGGATTTCTCTACTCTTTTCCCATTATGGTAACTCCTTCATATTTTCTCTTCTTTAGGTTGAATATAGAACTGATTGTCACTCTCACTGAACTCCTCACTGTGGTTGTGCAGCAGCAGAGATCACAGCCAGTGATCTCAGCCAAATGAAGACTAATGCCCAGATCTAGGCTAGACAACTCAGGTCAGTATGCTGGCAGAAGACCCGTGAGTTGAAAGACTTTGAGCTTGCAGAGAACTGGAGGGAATTCCCTGAGAATCAAACAGTTTTATACAACTGGATCAAGGACACAACCATAATGAGACAGTTCAGCCACTGGGTGTTCTACAGTTACACACTTTTTTTTTTTTTTCCCCAGAAGAAGGTTTCTCTTTTTCTCTTTTCATACAAATTCTCTAGTCATAGGCTCTTCAATACTGCAAATGCTGGGGCTGCCAGAATCTCTTTTATTCTAGATGTGGTATAAGTGCATGATGCAGAATGTGCCACACATAGAAACATATGGCCTTTCTAATATGAAAGCTGTTGCTGCTCCCTTCAGCATCTTGCAGGGACCTCTCTGTCTGCCGACTATTCCAGAGCACAGCTGTTCATACACTGGGCAATGGCCAACGGCTCCAGGGTCCTTCCGTCTCCTTCAGGGGCCCCAAAACATTCAGTCACCAGAACACTTCCACAATGACTTCATCACTAAGGCTTCTTAATTTAGGCAGTATGACAAGTAGAAAATGAAGCAAAATCAGACCAAACCGACCCAGCCCTGTTCCTATTGGCTAGGTAGCCACCCATTACAGAGTAGGCACAGAGGAGTTCAAGTGTGCTCCTTACAGTAAACCAGGTTATTTTTTCTTTTATGCTTATTTATTATTAATCTTCCACCTGGCATTTATAGGACATTTATGCTCTGCAAGTGGTTGCACTTGCTAATCAGATGCTTATGCTGCCCCAGCTATTAAAGCTGTCAGGAAGCAGCAAGAGCAGACAGCTCCTGCAAGGGTGGGTGACCTGGAGGAAGGCAATGGTAGCAGTGCAGGAGCCACACAGGACAAACACAGGCGAGCAGCTCTGGCAGTGGCCATTGGGTTCAGCCAAGAGTCTGGAGTGTCAGGCAGGTCCATAGTGATGAGGCAGGTCCAAGGTCAACCTAAAAAGTCATGAAGTCACACCTGCAAGTTAAGCTCTGGGTTGGAGTCAGGGAGGTGCAGGACTGGGACAGGCATATGTGCAGCACTGTTCAGGATGAGGTCAAGGGCAAAAGCCTGAGCTTAAAAGTAACTCGCAGGTGCAGGAGGACAGGTCAACTCTGGGGCTTCTCATGGCCGGAGGAGCATCTTCAAAGCTGGTCCTGAGCCCAGGCAGCTGGACCCTGGGGGCTGCAGGCAAGGCTCTCAGGGCCCTGAAAGCATCTAAACTTTCAAGAACTAGATATAAGACAGTATTAAAGCAGATCAGATATAAGCAGGTTAACCACACTTGGCTCTCTTTTCCTAGTGATACACATGCCTTGTATTTGGCAGGCCACTGGGCCACAGACTCCCTGTTTCCTTTTTACTCAGCCAACAGCTAAATCTACACTCATTTCAGTTTCACATTAGAGTCTCTTTTACACATACAGCTATCACTGTTACTAAGTCACTTAAGGCTCATGTCATCCTGCAAAAGTATTGTTTTCTTCTTCCCATGACTAAATATGACAGAGTTTCCTCAGAAACAGGAATAGACAGGGAAGTGAAAGGTAAGTGAAAGGAATGGGTACACGCGTGTGTGTGTATGCTTGTGATCATGTGGGCATGCGTATGCGTGTTTTTTCAATTATTTTAAACTCTCCAGTAAATTCTTACTTCTGAGGAACTGAACTTTGGTAACGGTGTAAGCTGTGTAGGTACCATTAGGTTATTGTGCTGACATCACAATCTTTAACACATTTGCAACTTTTACAAATCATAATTAATGATACTACTTCTTCTTCATTTTGAAATCATTTGGTGTATGTGTTTAAGCCTTCGTGAAGAATTCTCTCTTTTTTTCTTTTTTATTTTCAGGATTAAACAGAACCACTATCTATGACTGGATTTCTGTGCAGAATTCCCCATAGTCAGTGGAGTCTTCACCTCCATGGGGGACTGGTCACCTGTAGCCTATTGGAAGGCAGGGACGCAACAAGGGCAACATCTGAGGATATGAACTCATGGTAATGGAGGTATGCAAAACAAGGGACTGAAGATTTGCTTGCTTCCTGTTTGACTTTTGATAACGTTCTCATATTTAATTTCTTATTAAAGCTGGGCACAAACCCCATGATGCTTTGCTCAAGCCCATGCATGTAGAAATACATTCTCTCTACACTCAGTCTTCTGTCTTCTTCCAGAATGGGATAGAAGTTCACAGTTATCTGAAGAAACAAGCATGTATTTTGTTTTCCTTTCCCTTAGCTACCAGAATTAAGAACTATAGTGCTTTCCTTCTTTTTTATACCTTGCTTGCTTCTTGGCTCACATTCTATTGAGCCATTTGAATGAAAAAAAATACTATCAAAGTCACTTAATGCTTATTTATAATCCAAGTAAAGGTCATAAACTCTGGGCTTTTCTTTGGGGTATTTTGTTTGGGGTTTTTTTTTACTGTCAGGTTTGGATGTTTAAAATAATGAGTGGATTATAAAGTAGACTGGATGCACAGATAAATGTTGTTTCATAATTAGATTCAAGGTTTGCAGCTAAATAACTGAGAAAGAATATCACAGAGGAAAATCTGAAGGAAATAAATTACTTTCAGTACATACAAGAAGACAGAATCAAATTAACAAAGGAAATATTGAAAATATCTTTTTAGATAGAGGCAGGATTTGAGAACAGGGAAGTTCCAAATGCATGGGTTAGAAAATATACTAAGGTCCAGAAATATAGTAGTGTTTCTGAACAGATTGAAGCTAGTGTAAGAAAGAAGAAACAAGAATGAATTTTGAGGGTAGCTCATTCAAGATTATCTTCTTAGATAAATGTTGGTAAGAAGAAAGGAAACAAAAAACCTGGTGGAGACTAAATCTGTTAAGTGGGCAGTAAAGACAGAAACAGGAACTCAGGAAAAAAAATCATGTCTTCATCGTTTTTGTGGACTTTCCTGAGGACTTAGCAATGGCTGTTACTTACACAGTCTTTGCCTTTGTCAAGAATTCTCCCAGTATGTAGCTATCTTAAAATGGCCAATTTGAGCAATGTGTGATGCTATTTAATAGGGCCCAAGGCTGTCAGACAAAGTGAACTGAATTATTCTGGATCAGAAATTCTTCTATGTTTTTGCACTTAACATCTTACCTACTCTTTCAGCAACTATAGATCATTTCCGTTTAAAAAAAAAAGCATGTTCCTATACCATTATGCTAATGGTATTTTTTTCTTGAAGTAACGTTCCTGACTTAATCTGTGTTCCTTGTATAATCTTGTGACCTAAAGTTCTTATAGAAAAAAAACAATCTATAACCATACATTAACTAGATCTTTTTAATTTAAAGGACCAAGATCTATTATACAGGGGAGGATCTGGGCTAAAATAAGTATAGCTTTTGACCATTGAGATCCTGAGATATTACGCCCCTAATAAAAGGCAACTGCATTCTAATTAACATGCTCTATAACTGAAGTCTAGTTATGTATCAGTGGGTAAATGAAGCTTAAAAAGGAATCAAGCAAACAGTAAGAGAGGAAGGAAAAAAAAAAAGAAGCATCTGCATTGCATGGAAGAGTAAATCTCTGATGGTAACAGTTTGTAAACTACAGAAGGTCCAAAGCGCCAGGACAAGGAGAACCTGTTGCTTGCTAACCATGCCTAGGGATAATTTATTTTTCCCAGATCTCTAGCAGAACTTGAATCTCTAGTGAGTGCAGATTTTAAATAAGATTTTGACTCTGTATTTTCCTTTCTTTACTACTGCCGACATTGGCTAACATGGTACATATAGAGTTCCCATGGCAGCCACAGGAAATTTTGGATGCAGGGATTGAAATCCACACCATTGTGTGTCAGGTTCAAAACCTAAAAATGCCTCTCAAAAATATTGCTTTTCAAGAAGGAGTGATTAAATCTAAAAAAATGGCTAAAAGGGAGCCACTGTTACCTTTTATGTTCCTGTATACACTACAAATGTCAATTGTAAGCAGGTAATACAGTACTACAAAAAACTTCCAAACAAGAAGGAAAAAAGAAAAAAGAAAAAAGAAAGGAATACTGTGCAGTTGTAGAGGACATCATTTGATCTCACAAACACAAACGTTAGCAGTCATCAAAGGCACAGGAAAAAAGGTTTGGATGAAGTTTAGCAGATGCAAGAACAGTTTGTCAGGAGACAGGCAATAGTGTGTTTGGAGAAGTTACTCATTTTCCTAAGAGCTAAAGTAGGTCAAGATAAAAAAATTAAAATTTGTCTACCTCTTTTATGAAGAAATTTCATGTGCAGGTAAAGTAGTTACTTACAAGGGAAATAAACTGAACTTGTAACTATCAGCTATAAGTATACACAAGTATAAGCAATCCTTTCCCGTAGCAGCCCTAAAATTCCCTTTGGCACTGATTGGACATGGCCTCTCTTGCACAGTAAACAATACTACAATTACTTAAATTTTCTTGAAAAGATAAACCAAATCCCCTATAGTGTTTTTAAGGTAACCCCAGGCCCTGTCTGCTCCACAGTAATAACCATTTTGTGGGGCTAGACTTCCCTTATCAATATTTGAAGGCTGCAGCTGAGGAAGCAACCTGATCATGACAATGTACAGAATTTGGAAAGACTGGGTAAAGAGAGAGAGATATTGATTCCTTTTCTGGCTTGCAGAAGTTTACAAAAGAAACATTTTGTAACCAATGTGAGATACATCTTTTAGGACATTTGGGGATTTTTTTTTTTTTTTTTTGGTTGTGGTTGTTGTTTCGACAATGCATGAAAGATTAGCTTGCCATTGCAAGCTGTGTGGCACTTTTTGAAACAAAACTATGTAATTTCTGTTCTTTTACTTACCTTATCTATTAAACTTACCCATTGCGGTGCTTACTAAAAGCATCATTTGGTGGTGTGGGGGAAAAGTCTTTTTACACATATGTAGCCTTTAGTTTGCATTAAGAGTTTAAGTGATGCATCAGCTTCGTCTGAACATAATTTTCTTTGAAGGTAAACCTTAAATCCCTGCTGGTAGAATCTGAGAGAGGAGTTTAGTCCTTGAGACTGAGAGTGGTGAGAAAGGTATAAAGGTGAAAAAAAGACATGGCAGAAAATCACAGCATCAAAGATAGAGGGTCTATCACAAAGGATGACGGTGAGCAGTTGAGAGAAACAGTCAAACATTGAGAATAATCAGAGAACAGCTGGAAAGGCCAAGAGAGACCCTCGAAGCCAGGGAGCATTAGGGATAGCTTAAGTGTGTCTAAGCCCAAGATACTGCTTCCTAGGATACCCAGGAAAAAAAGATGGTAGTCAAAATTTTCTCAAGTGATTTCTAGCTGTAGGGGAGGTTTATTTTCAAAAAATCTCTAAAAATAATTTTTCCATCTGGTGCATCTTCTGGTTTTGAGTTGGGCCTAGGGGTTGTGCCCATCTGTCTTATAGGAACTGCTTCCAAAGCTCTTATAAGTTTGCTGAGTGGGTACAGAAACACCATCGCTGTTCTGTCAGGGAGTAACACCACAAGGGTGCTCATCCTGGACAACTGTGCATGCTTGGTGAATAACCTAAAAATTAAAAGTACTCCTTCTGAGCTCCCCCAAAGAAACTGCAGAGCAATCAAGCGCAGTTAGTCCTCATGCTGCATTCCAGTACTGGCAAACAGTTATGAACACTGAACAACTTTATCTCCATCATAAAACACTAGATACAGCTTTTTTTATTTTTCAGACTTCAGGCCTAGAAGGAGCAGGCCCAGAGACATCCCAGGCAGTTTGCCACCCCTTCCACAGAGGAATGCACTTTCACCAGGATAGCACTAAGAAAGTATGTCTATGACACTCACCCTTTCTGTAATCCTTAATTTAGAAAAACTGTTTACTTCCTCGCAAAAATTCAATGCTTTTTGGAGATTGTGCTCACCAACAGGGAGAGACTGGTTGGAAATGTGACGCTCCAGGGCAGCCTTGGCTCTAGTGATCATGAGATGGTTGAGTTTGAGATCCTCAGGACAGTGAGAAGAGCGTGCAGCAAGCTCACTGCCCTGGACTTCAAGAAAGCAGACTTTGGCCTCTTCAGGAACCTCCTTAGTAAGGTTTCATGGGATACAGTCCTAGAGGGCAGGGGGGCTCAAGACTGCTGGTAGATATTCAAGAATCACCTGCTACGTGCTCAAGAGTGTTGCATCCCGACTAGAAGAAAGTGCAGCAGGAGGGCCAGGAGACCTCCATGGATGGACAAGGAGCTGGTGAGGAAACTTAGAGGGGAAAAAAGAAGCTTATAGAAGGTGGAAGCAAGGACAGGCGGCCTGGGAAGAATACAGGAGCATTGCCCGAGAAGCTAGGGACCAGGTTAGGAAAGCTAAGGCCCAGCTAGAATTAAGTTTGGCAAGGGATGTAAAAGATAACAGGAAAGGATTCTATAGATACGTAGCAAATAAAAGACAGACTAGGGACAATGTAGGCCCACTCCAGAAGCTATCAGGAGAACTGGCTACCATGGATTTGGAGAAGGCTGAGGTTCTTAATGACTTCTTTGCCTCAGTCTTCACCAGCAAATGCTCTGACCACACAACCCAAGTCTTGGAAAGCAAATGCAGGGACTGTGAGAATGAAGACCTTAGGCCCACTGTAGGAGAGGATCAGGTTCGAGACCATCTTAAGAACCTGAACATGCACAAGTCCATGGGACCTGATGAAATCCATCCACGGGTCCTGAAGGAGCTGGCGAATGAAGTTGCTAAACCACTGTCCATCATAATAGAAAAATCCTGGCAGTCAGGTGAAGTTCCCGATGACTGGAAGAAGGGTAATATAACCCCCATTTTCAAGAAGGGGAAGGTGGAAGACCTGGGGAACTACACACCAGTCAGTCTCACCTCTGTGCCTGGCAAAATCTTGGAACAGTTTCTCCTGGAAAACATGCTAAGGCACATGAAAAACAACGAGGTGGTTGGTGACAGCCAACATGGCTTCACTAAGGGGAAATCCTGCCTGACCAATTTGGTGGCCTTCTATGATGGAGCCACGGAACTGATGGACAGCGGCAGAGCAGTTGATGTCATCTACCTGGACTTGTGCAAAGCATTCGACACTGTCCCACATGACATCCTTGTCTCTAAATTGGAGAGACATCAATTTGATAGATGGACCACTCGGTGGATAAAAAACTGGCTCGATGGCTGCACGCAAAGAGTTGTGGTAAATGGCTCGATGTCCAGTTGGAAACCTGTAACGAGTGGTGTCCCTCAGGGATCGGTGTTGGGACCGGTCCTGTTCAACATCTTTGTCAGCGACATGGACAGTGGGATTGAGCGCACCCTCAGCAAGTTTGCCGACGACACCAAGCTGTGTGGTTCGGTTGATACGCTGGAGGGAAGGGATGCCATCCAGAGGGACCTTGACACGCTTGCGAAGTGGGCCGATGCCAACCTTATGAAGTTTAACCAAGCCAAGTGCAAGGTCCTACACCTGGGTCGGGGCAACCCCAGGCACTGCTACAGGCTGGGCAGAGAAGAGGTTCAGAGCAGCCCTGCAGAGAAGGACTTGGGTGTGTTGGTTGACGAGAAGCTTAACATGAGCCGGCAGTGTGCGCTTGCAGCCCAGAAAGCCAACCGTATCCTGGGCTGCATCAAAAGAAGTGTGACCAGTAGGTCGAAGGAGGTGATCCTGCCCCTTTACTCTGCTCTTGTGAGACCCCACTTGGAGTACTGCATACAGTTCTGGTGTCCTCAACATAAAAAGGACATGGAGCTGTTGGAGCGAGTCCAGAGGAGGGCCACGAGGATGATAAGAGGGCTGGAGCACCTCCCGTATGAAGACAGGCTGAGAGAGTTGGGGCTGTTCAGCCTGGAGAAGAGAAGGCTGCGTGGAGACCTCATAGCAGCCTTCCAGTATCTGAAGGGGGTCTACAAGGATGCTGGGGAGGGACTCTTCCTTAGGGACTGTAGTGGTAGGACAAGGGGTAATGGCTTCAAACTTAAACAGGGGAAGTTTAGATCAGATATAAGGAAGAAGTTCTTTACAGTGAGGGTGGTGAAGCACTGGAATGGGTTGCCCAGGGAGGTTGTGGATGCTCCATCCCTGGCGGTGTTCAAGGCCAGGTTGGACAGAGCCTTGAGCCACGTGGTTTAGGGCAAGGTGTCCCTGCCCATGGCAGGGGAGTTGGAACTAGATGATCTTAAGGTCCTTTCCAACCCTTACGATTCTATGATTCTATGATTCTATGATTCGCAGTGTTGTGCTACTGAAATCCTCCTAGGCAGCAGAGGATTCAGCGAAAGATGGCACTAGTTACTCATGGCATGGCTTTCTGCCTCCCCTACCTTGAAAGGACAGAATGACTAAAGCCTTGGGGTTTGATGTTCATCATTCAAAATGAAGGAGTTAAGTGAGATGCATTCAGTTTTCCCCCTGGAAAGTGAAACCAGGAGATAATGGTAGAATTATCTCAACTTTATTTGTTGACCAGTAAGGAAACTGTTTATAAAAGCTCTTCTAATGCTTTACTTCAGAAATTTTCTGAAAAAAAGTATTTACTGTAAATAAATCTTATGTTCCTACAGCTTATCCTGCAACAAACTACTCCTTGCATCAATTCCAAACTTTTTGAATATCGTTAATAAACATTTATTCCAGTAGATATATTTTGTTCAATCAGATTCATTTAGTCACTTACTGGTTTTATTCTATTAAGTGCAGGCTGTGACAATTTTATATCAGCCCATATGTTTGTATTTTTTTTCATTCTGTTTCATTCTCTGCTTTAGAAGACTGTATGCTTTTTGAAATGAATCTCCTTATGCCTCTCTGCAACAGTTATCATGACTGAAAATTCTGACTTTGGCCTTTGAAAAACTTAATAACTAAATAATATTTATAAAAAACAGAGAAATAAAATCAGTCTTGCAATATGCTTTATATCATGTTAATTGGTGGCAACTGAAGACTAGTCTTCCTCACTTATTTTGGAACCAATTTCTGCTGGTGTAATAAAATTGTTCTCCTGTCTATTAGAAAAAATAGAATTGCCCTCTATGGCCCCAGTCTTGCAGACAGCTGTCTTCAACTAACAGTTCCATTAACTTCATTGAAACTACCTGAGTGAATTTAGTTGCTTACGCAGGTGACAGGGAAACTGAAACCCTTGTTGTTATGCAGTTTCTGTATGATTTTCTGTCTAGTTTTTTCTTTTTTCCAAACAATTATCCATTTTTGGATCATGCAGCTACTTAACAAAATGGTTTGCATTGCTCATTCTCCAGTATGTCTAATTTGATGTTGATAATGCTCAATTTATCATATTGTTATTTTTCTTTTTTTTTTGCTGATAGTGGCACACATTCTAGAAATAAAAATTATTTAATAGCTGAGCTTTATTAAAAAGCAAATAGGATGTTTCTATCATATTGCACTGAAATGATTGTATATAATTTTTCTCAGTAAGTATGGCTCATAGCTTCCAGAAGGCTTGCTGTCTGAGAAGCAGCACTACAAATAGTTGTAACAAAAAATTTCAAAATCAATTTTTTAATCTATTTTCTGGGAAAAAAAATCTCTAGGTAATTATTTACTGCTCTCAAAAGCTTAAATTTCTACCTAAGGTAACCATTTTCTTTACTGTTCCATCTACTCTATTCCATCCTCTGTACTGACAGAGCATATGACCTGCTTTTTGAATGCATCCTGTATCCTCCACACAAATGTTTGCAGCACAGTGTTGTAGAAAACTGCTGCCAGGAGCAACTAGTAGGATCAAGGAGAATGACCTGTTGCACTTGGAGAGGAAGGATGACGTCATGTTTTCACCTGATTCTTGAAAGTGCAATTGGATCTAGTTATTTAGAAACTGCAGTTCTTTTGGATCAAGGTTGGACATACTCATCTGACCAAATGCAGACATTTCTGTGTATGAACTAGTCACATAAACATCTCATTACTGTCAGTGGAGAGCATCAGCAGAAAAACTCAAGGGAAAATTCATCTTATTTATAGCAAAGGTTAAAGTATTTTATCAAAACTATTTTTTTTTTCCTGCTAACTGTGGAGTGATTCTAACATGCCTAATTCTGAAATGAGGTCACAGTATACACATATACAATTAGGTGGGAGAAATCCCATTCCTAATGCCTCTGGAGAAGGACAGGGAAATACCATTAGGAAAGCAGAAAATTCATAGAAATTTGAGATCTGGGAATGGTAAATTGCCACCAAACTGTTCTTCCAATATTCAGTTAGCATCTGTGGTTATAAAACGGTTGTGTTCAAGAGCTACTTCTGCTGACTTGCTCAAGTGTTTTGGTCTTTTTCTGTTACCAATTAAGCTAAGCAGGAATAAAACCTTTCTATTTCTGAAAAAATGTGTCTACATATTGCACTGCTGAGAAAGCTGTTAATCAGAAACCCTGTAAATTAGGAAAATATCATAATTGTTTCTGGTTGTATAGAGAACACTGAAAATGGTAATTAAAAAAGAAAAAAAATCAATTAAGGCCATCTACCTTAAATTTTCTTATGGAATACTTCATTTATTTTGGTTATTTGTTGCAGAAAGTTGACTGTAAATAATAAAAAAATTCAAAAGAAGTTGAAAAAATTGGCATATGGGTATCAATGGGAACTTGGAGACTAATCCCAGTGCCACCTTCTAAAGTCTCAGCAGTACAAGCCAGTACTGTGAATTATTGCCAGTTATTTTGAGAATAGCATTTGGATAACACAATCATAATTTCATAAAATCCATCACTCTTCTACTTCATTGCCAGATGTCCAGTTTTCCTGTTTACAAAAAACTTTCTTATGCAGTTATCTGTTGTCAGTATAAAACCTACAGATTAGTGGAGTGTAAATATGAAATATAATCAGCAAACTGTAAATATGAAGTGAAAGCAAATAAATTGAATTGAATGTCAAAAGAAAAGGCTTGGTTTCTATAGGAGTTGTATCATTCCATTACACAGAAGATTTACTAAAACACAAGACCACTCCTAACCTTCTGTTCTCTTCTTTTTTAAAGAAAATAATGCCAGAGTTTTCAATTATTTTATTTATGAGGTGTTGAATCTACGATTAGGCCAAACAATGCATGTCCAGATTCCTTCAGAGGATACTAAGCTTAAATTTCATGTGTCTGAACTGGGGGGGGGGGTGGGTGGAAATTATATCCACAGCCTTATATTTCTTGTCGTTTTTGCTACTCTCCTGGCTATGTTGGACTGACTGATTTTCTTGACAAAACGGCCAACAATTTTTTGTTTAGAATTATTTCCCAATGTATATTTTTTCTATTTTGGATCATTTTTTTCAACAAAATTTAGAATTCCAACAGTTTACAAGATGACTAAAAGCAATTATTTTTAAACAGCTAAAATGTTCAAACTCCTTTCCTCCCTCTCCTTCTCTATAATAATATACATATAAAAAGGGAATTCATTATATTTCTGTTGACCAACTGCCCTGTTTCTGAAAAAGTAATGTTGCATTGTACCCTAAAAGCTTTTCTCCTCCCATCTTAAATATGCAAAGAATATAACTTCTTCATATTTGTGCTGTGTCTTTTTCTGTCTTCAGATAGATTGATACCAGTGAGATAACTGAGTGTTAGTGAATTTGTGTATTTACTTCCACAATCATTTATAAGGTTCCCACATGAATCATATTCAACAACCTCTAACACCAGACAAGCAGCATCAGGCCCTTAACAGACACGTTTCATGTGCATAGTGTACTGAATCATGCCAAGAAGTCTCTAGCAGCCTGTTGTCACAGACACTGGGGTTCCTGCTACTTTTCAGTGACCTGTAGATAAACAAAGTTTTCAAGAACACTCAGTTGTATCAGATTCTGAACACAGATATGCTCTTTCACATTACTCCTCTCATTTTGAAATATTCTTTATCAGTATACTATTGGGTTTTAGGCACCTGCCTCTGAAATACATGGAGATTCATTTTACTGTCCAATAGTTTATATTAAGGAGGACAGCTCCACACTTTTTATTGTATATCTGTGCTATTGGAAACCCACTATATTTTCGATGGTTTGAATTAAAATGGACAAATGATGAGAAAATGTTCATTAGGGAATCATCTGCTGGGGTTGACAGCTAGAGTTAATTTAAAATATCTTTTCTATATTTGGATTCTTTAATACTTGAGGATATTATAAGCTTCAAGTAATAGTTCTTTCTTAATTTAGCTTAAGCTACATAATGCAGTTAAGATACTTAAAGCTAAAAACACATCTTTTCATTTGTTTGCAGTGCAGACATATCCTCTTGGGCAGGGTAAAATAGCACCAACGAAGATGAAGTTGTCTCTGCCTGTCAGAGGGTGCTATAAACTATACAGTAAGAGGTATTATTTTGAAAGGACATATGAAAAACAAACAAGTGGAAAAGTCCTTGCAGAGACTACAGCCCTTTTTTTTTTTTTTCTTTTATTTTTCTTTTTTCAATAAGGAAACTGTATTGATTTGTATTCCTTCTGGATTTGTTCTGTTTGGAGAATAATTTGGATCTTGAAACAAAGGCCCTGAAGCAGATTCTAGAATAACACTGTTTCTGTCCTGGGGTGCTGAAGTAGCCCAACTGCATGCATATAATCTTCTACGCTATTTGGGTTATTAATACAAAAAGTGTTACTATTTCTTTCTCGTTTACGAACTTTGACTCCATTTGTGACCTATACCACAATGAAGGGGCATGTTCTCAAATAAAATATTGCTTTCAAATGTGTGTCATTTGACTAAGATGCCTGTAAAGTGCTATTACAATGTCTATTGTGAACAAAGCTCAGATTCCACGGAGTTCAAATCCCTATGTGACTTAACAACAGGTAACATTACAGAGGATCAGGAACTCTATTTATATTCTTTTTGTCTCTTCATCTTTTCTTATTGACACTTAGCACCTCAACATTATTGAGTTCTGCTTACATCTGACTCAACTTTCCATAGAACTGATAGATCAAGTTTGTTACTCTGTACAAGTTGTGATGAACTACTTGAGAAAGAGTATCAGCTTTCATTGTTTCTTGTATGATTGTGTGCTTCCTGAAACAACCTCGACTACATCACATGCTAGAACTTTAAGCTCCTTTTACATTTTCTTAAGGATTTGTAAAATCATGGGATTTTTGAAGGTTGGAGAAAAAAGTAGTTTCTGCTTTGATGTCTTCTGTAATAGATGCCATAGCCCATTTCTTGTAATATTCTTTATCACAGCATCTTTAACTAGTCTTTGCTTAGAATATTTATCATTATTTAGTTTTATTATGGATTTTTAAAAGAATGCCCATTTTTTAACATAAGTGAAAAAGGATGACAAACAGAAAAAAAGTAAAGGTTCCAAACAGAATTTCATTTAATTTTTCTTGAAAAGAGTTATTCTGCAATATATTTAAACTCTAAAGTTTCATTCTAGGTAGAAATTCATATTAGAACAAGTATAGTTTGGTTTTCCTTGCCTAACTCTTGACCTTTAAACAGGATGAAATTTACTGAAACTGCTTGCTTATCATATTAATTTCTAATGCCATCACAATATTTTTTAAAAAGCTTTTACACTTTGGAAAACCACTGGCATCACTCCCTTCTTCCTTTCCTTAGCTTTTTTTGCTGAGCATGATGTCACATGGTATGGAATATCACTTTGGTCAATTAAGGTCAGCTGTCCCAGCTGTGTCCTCTCGCAATATCTTGCCTACCTATAGCCTACTTGTTCAGGGGGCAGAGTGAAAAAAAAAAGAAGAAAAGAAAGATAACCTCCATAGGTTTTCTTTGCGGGGGGCAATGTGAGAAGCAGAAAAGGCCCTGATACTCTGCTCAGCAATAACCAAAAAACTGTTAACACCATTTTGGTCATAGATCCAAAACACAGCAACATAAGGGCTTCTATGAAAAAAAAATTAACTCCATTCCAGCCAGATCCAGGATAAAAGTAAAATTCTGCCTTATTTTTTTCTGGGCCTGATTATTAAAAATTTTGATTCATAGCATTCCATCTCCAGTAGGAAAAGCAGAAGGTAGCTACAACTGACAGCTGAGAGTTTTCAGGAAGTTACGGCTTTTAACTTCATCAGCCCAAGATGATTCTAGATGTCAGGTCTCACATTTCTCAGGCAAACGGTGTACCAGGCAAATGGTGGCCTCCCCATTCATTCCCTTGCAGAGAACCTCAGAGGCAGATCAGCACCTTCATGGTTTTGGACTGTGTTCTTGTTTTTCTCTCTCATTACATCTGGACTGCATAACTGACGTGCATTGTTCTGGCAAGCTGAAACATTTAGAAAACTGACTTGGTTTTATGTATGTTTTAGCCTGTGGATTCACAAATAGGCTCAAGAGTGTTGCAAGACGGACCAGTACAAGGCTTTTGCACAGTTGCTTAGTGATTAGGGTATTTGTCCAATTCCTGATTTCTCTGTTTTCCCCAGCCTCTGCCTTTCCAGGCTCAGAAGCCTTGCCTTTTCAAGCCATGAACTCTGCTGTGGTTGGTGGGAGGCTTATGTCCCTTCTCTTGAACCAGTATGAAATTTCACAGCAGGAAAAATATGTTGTGCATTGCAGGACATTGCGCATTAGGCAAGGCAGAAAAAAGGAAGAACCATTAGGCAAGAAAAATTCGTCTGTGTTGAAGTGAACAAACTATTATCAGGGGATATTTTAAACTACAGCAACTAGAATATGTAAAAATTATATTCATGAGCTCTTCTTCTAGCATTTCCAATGTTGCTTTCCCCCGGGTGGGAGGGAGAGGGGGGAAAGAGAGAGAAAAAAAAGGAGAAAGTAATCTAAACTTCAAACTTGTCAATACCGCTATAAAATTGACACACGAGCCAGGAAACTTTGAATTAATAAGTCTGATTTGCATCAAAATCAGATGAATTTTGGTAGGAAGAGCAACTTCATATGCTGGAATTGGGAGAGGTTATTTTTTCTGTAACTGCTTATTTTTTCTTTGAATAATTAGTGCTGAAATATGTTTTTCAGTTAGAGTTCCTAGAGTTCCACTGATTTCAGTGGATTTTTCACAGACTTAAGGATATTGTCAGATTGATCAGTTACTCTACAGATCTACAAGCACTTTCTCATATTGACATTTTTGAATGTATTTTATTATTAAGTAGAAGGGCAGAAAAAGACTGAGAGAGAAGCCATCCTGTTCTGGAGCTTCATTAGCATGAATAAATCCTGTTGCATGTAAGTGATTGATAGGAAAAACTCAGAGCAATTAGTTTTTCCTTTTAACTTCAGTGTTTTAGTGCAGATTGGTAGCTAATCAAGCTGGGAAATTGAAATAGTGTTGAAAAAAAATTGTTTATGAGTAATATTGTAAACAAGCATTGCAGATAGTTCTCTACCTGCCTTAGTTCTATAACAAAATAAGCGGTGAAATCAGCACTGCATCCATTTAGGTGTAATTGTACAAATTGCTAGCTAATCAGAGTGAGAAAATTGAGCCAGGGCTTGGAAGAACAATGCTGTGTGCTATTAACTTGGTGTTTAACTATATATTTAAAGCATTTGGAGATGAAGACTTTTTAAAAAATAAACACAGATTGATTCTGTTTTAAAAAGTGTGCCCGATTCTGAGTTGGTTTCATTAGTGTAATCCAGAAGAAATTTCACTGACACTTGTGAAGTTAATTCAGACATAAACTGAGAAAAATAAAAAAAAAAGCAGTATGAAAATCAGCGTCATTTACATTATTGTTTTCTGCTATGTAAAGCCATAGGCATTTTATTAAAAATGCAAAACTGGTCAAATGCATAAAATTCCCACAAACAAACAGTTCAGTTTATCAAGCCAAAAGCGTCAGCAGTTCAATGGATTTCGACATGCTCAACACAGCAGGGACTTAACTGGAGCCATGTAAGCCTGGCTCAAAGGCTTGTGAACTTCTAAAGAAGTTCAAAAAAGCTTGAGAATTCATGAGATAGAAAAGGATTGACTTGACGCTTCTTTCCTGTAAATTCTGTTTTATTTAAAGTTTTACATGCTCTAGTGCCGTGTATTAATGTGTGAACTATCCAGCCTTGCGGATGTAACCTGATCTTTTAAGAGGTGTGACACAAAGTAAAGCTCACACATATCAATCTGGCAAAAACATTTAAATACTGTTGTCATTCACCTGTTCCACAGCAGTTCTTTGTAAAGGCTCTGCTACTCTACTAAAAACATCTCTTTATGTTGTATCTATCTATTGTATTCACAGAAACATCATAACAAATGTGTAAAAAGAAAAATAATCACCTTTTAATCATGCATTCATAGTGATGGAAGGAACTTCAGTAGGTCATCTAATCTTTTTAATATCCCAGACAGCAATAACTTTTCTTCAATTATTTCTAACAGATAACAAGAAGAAAAAAAAGAAGTGATGAGATGCCACAGTCTCACAAGAGACTTCAGCAATATTACTGTGAAACACTTTTTTCCTAAATGGGGTTTGTTTGGGTTTTTTTTAAGACTGAAACTCATTATTATTTATTTTATTCACCGTGGTCATTAATAGAGTATTCCTTTCCTTCCAACAGCAGCCTTATACGTTTTAGAAGGCTATCTCAAACCACCCAGTCTTCCTCAGGCTAAACAATTTTTTTCAATGTTTTCTCATAGGTCGTGTTTTCTAGACCTCTGATCAGTCTCATTGCTCTCCCCTATACTCTCTGGACCCAGCGTTTAAGCCTTGAGGTCTACCAATAACAAGTAAAGGGAAAAAATTACTGCATGTATCTTACAGGCAATGATGCTTTTTATATACCTCCTGATAATCTCTGGGGTCTTGTTGTTGTTGTGGCTTGTTTTGGTTGTTTTGGGGGTTTTTTGGCAGCATTTTGACTCATGTTCTGATCATGGTCTACTACAACCCCTATACCCTTTTATACAGAACTATTACCTAACCAGATGCCTTTGAAACAAGTTTAGGCAGATGATTAATCACTTGGCACTTACTTGTGTTGTTGAATTTCATCCAATTGTTTCTTCAAATTCAAAATTATTTTGAATCTAATTTCAATCCAGCAGCATTTAGACTACCCCTCTTGGCTTAAGCTTTTTGGAACAGTTAATAAGAACACCCTATGCTTACTCAACCAGATCACTGATGAAAATATTGAAAGATGCCTCACTCAAGACAAGAGGAATTAAATTTGACAGAGAAACAGACAAATATTTTTAAGCACACAGATTTTATTAGTAATAAGGTAGATACACACATGCACACACATGTAGATAAATATGTATAAATATGTATGTCTATTTAATTAAGTTCTCTTCAGGTTTTACGTTATGAAAAATTTAATATTCAATATAAGGATGATTAAGAAAAAACACAAATAAAAGTTGAATTGTGCCCAAGTTTCTTTCCTGTCTATTGTGGTATTTAATTAAGATTTATTAAGTCTGACCCTAGGTTACTCACTTATCTCTTCATTATGATATCTCTTCATCATCTTCCCCTCCATTTTGTTACTGCCTTAGCCTAAATTACTTCAGCACCCATTTCAATCTAAGAAATTTGCAGGCAGAAATGCAGTAACAAGCATTGTGTAAAATTGTGACATGTAGAGTGTTGTAAAGGCCAAAAAGCTGTTAATCAAGAAATAGATAATGATTGGTGATGGGAAAGTAGATCAGTAATTGTACAGCCTTGGGGTAAGTCAGAAAACAAAGGAGAAAAGGAAGGAAGAGAAGGCGGCTGCCAGTTACCAGATACTGTCACCTATTCTTTATTTATGTTGTGGGCACCATCAGAAAAACAGTCTATACAGGCATATACCTAACCAGATTTGCTTTGTAGTAGCCCATCTGTACAATGCCAGTATTCACTTTTTCACAAGAAGTAATCATCTTTTAAATCAGAACCAAGCCCCTATGAAGTTTCCTTGAATATTCAGTAGCACTGCTAACACCAGAGTATACTGGAGTATCTAGTTTTTTATTTCATTGTTTATTGGCTTTTGCTGTATGTAGAGAATGATATTTTTATTAAAAAATCATCAAAGGTTACATTGCACAATCCAAGAAGAAATTGGTTTGCACAAATGTGATAATGACATTTCTCTCTGATAACTGAATGGCAAGTTAGCAGAAACAGAATTCGGTCAGTGGATTCCTGTGAACGACTTAAAGCAAGAAAGAAATAACAAACTGAGTTGCATGCTCAAAGACTGGAGTACATTATTCAATACTGAAATACTTAGCATGAGAAGTCTGTGATATTTTAAGTAAAGTAGATGACTGTCATTTACAGATCTCCCATAGGACTTGGTTTTTAGGACATTATTGTCCTGCTTTTAGCAGAGAAATTGTCTTTGTACGGTGACTGAAATAAAGCTCAAAACAAAATAAACAAGGATCTTTTGATGGAGTATAGGAACAACTGGAAAAGAGTAAGATAAGAACATAAATAAAAAGCAGACTTTCTGTGGCATCAGATACTACAAGCAGAAGGGTTTTAAGGTGAAGAGTACTCCCTTCAAACTATGAAAGTTCTAAGTGATGAAAATCCAAATATTCATGCTATGAATAAAAACTATAAAAAATTGGACTATAAAACAGGAATCTATTCTACAAGTAGAATGATTTAATGTAGACTCATCACAGTGGTAACATATAAAAGTACATACAAAAACAATCCCTGCAGGAAGACATCATACACTTCTTTGCTTGTAATATATAGGGAAAAAAGGAACCTGATTCAAACATAAGATTTCATCACTCAGCACATATCTGTACTGGTAGATTTTTGAAAATTATTTTGAGCATCCAAAAGCAGCCTCAGTGAGCAAAACTTATTCCACTGTTCTTTTCTCTGCAGTTTCAGGCAGAGCAGTTACGACATTATGAAAATAGAGTATAATCTGTAGCAAATATGGCTAAAAGTGAGCTTGAAAGGCCTTCCTATTATTTACTTTCTAAATCCTGTGTTATTTGATACTTAGAAGAATACCCTATGGGAGACATAAATCACCAAAAGGCTGAGGTAGTCTTAACTGGTCTAGAGCACCAGAGAATGCTCAAAGTAATCAGTTTGAAAACCTTCATAGTATAGTCATGTTAGGAACCTACACCACCCCCACCCCCATTCTGAGCCTCGTTCTCTCTCAAAATCCCATGAAGATCATCTAATTTTTCTTCGAGAAGAAACATATATAGAAAAGTAAAAAATTAAAATCACCGAACCTTGTTTTCACACAGGATCAACTTACACAAGCAGAAGTAATTTCTGGCTTTTATATATAAGAATAGGTGTAAGCATGCTCAGACTTTTCATTACTTGAACTTATCTTTGGCCAGCAAGTGTCAACGCTATTTGGTATCATTAAAAAAAAAAAAAAAAATAAAAGATTAAGGAAAAATTTGGAGGCTAAGGTGAGATGAGTAGAACGGACATCAAATTAACATCTGAAAACGAGAGCTCATCTGGTTGAAATGAGACAAATGGTTCTGATTTATTTTTTATATACAAAGTCTATGAAAGTCAGAAGAAAGAAGACAACTGCAAATGAAAAACAAGCAAATACGGAAGAACTGTTTGGTGCCCATCAGTATTAAATGGCATTTGTTTTACTAATATGTTAGAGACTGTAAGGAGGGAGCTGTTTCTTTGCTGCTTCTGCTTGTCTGTACCCAGGAAATGAGAGCTCCAGAAGGCTGTAAAGTGTAATACAAGTCATGAAAGAGATCCAGTCCAGGGTTAGGAACCTATACCTGAAACAGGTACAATACCATTTTGAGGAACAGGAAGTTGAAAGTCAGAACTCAAAAGTCATAGGAAAGATTCCTGAACAATCAGAAATTATTTTGAAGCATTTTCTGACTGGCATGCTGCCATGCCATCTCAAGAAAACAAACTTAAACAGCAATTATGAGAATATGGATGGGTATGGAGCACTAAAGTACGAGAGCTGTTTTTCAAAAAACCTAAAAGTATAGATTACATATAAATGTACTATGACGATGAGAGACCCTTAAATAGAATGTCCAAGGTTTATAGACAAGTAGTTGAATAGATTGGAGGTCCTGAACTCTGAATTTAGATATAGATTACTTGTAGACTCTTTTCTCTCAAGTGTCAAATTAATGCAGCCTTTAACACTTGGAAAGTTAGGAAAGGGCACTATTTATTTACTGTCCTCTCATTTGGATTACAAGGCACTTCAATAGTGTTTCATTGTTTAATGAATATTCTTTGAATAGATACGAAGAGTAAACAGCTGCATACTCACCTTTATATTCACACTAGGAAAAAAGCTTCTAGAACATCTGGAAGAAGAGCTCCAAGAAATCTGAGACTGTACTAAATTTGGGCTGATGTACAGAGGAATAAAAATAAATTAAATCTGTATTTTCTACTAAAAGAAGGGGTGCTCATGTTTACCAGTCCAAGCTATGCTAGATAACTCACTGCAAATAGTCATTAGTAAATAGGAATGTGTGGAATATTCATTCTTAATTTTTCTATATTTAACGTGTTTATCAGTCAAAGTGAAGGTGATCTGGATAAATGAATGAGCTAGCCCTGTCAGGCAATGAAGATAACCATCTGTGAGTGCAGGGCTTTAGAGCCCAGATTTGTTGGCTCTGTGCATAGTCCAACTCAAATATTTCAGGAATCAGCATGGGAACAGTTTTTCTAAAAGATGCAACAGATGTAAATATAAAATCGTTTCTACAGGGATAAGCTGCAGCAGAAAACATGCCTATGGATGTGAAAGGCTAATGGAGAGTTCTAGGTCAGTTTTGTATGTAGACAATTTGGTTTTGTTTGAAGACTGCAGAGTATAAGAGAGAAATTTTCTGAGACTTGGCACCGTGGCATTCAGCATTTTAAATAATCCAGAAAACAAAAGTATGGATAAAGTCTCATGGTTAGCCATAAAGGACAAGAACAAATTAACTAGCAATGAATTTTTGAATAGTTTGGAGAGAAGAACAGATGTCTTAAACAGCTGCTTTTGATTAGAAAGTGGAAGTGAACCCAGTGTATTCCTGAAGAGCAAGATGCTGTGCTGGAGACAGGCAGAATTCCTGATGGAGACACACAAAACCCAGGCTTCAGGGAAGGCAAAAGGAAAGAGGGAGTTTGAAAGATGCAGAAGTCCTTCTTAACAGGACTGGATTTTGCTGGATATGCAAAATATTTTGTGAGTCTAAAAGAAGGGGGAGAACCAGATGGTAGTGAACTAGAACCAATCTACTCCTTTCTAAAGAGAGTTTATTAGTCTCTTCTGGTTTCCTGCCTCTGCTTCTTTTACAACTAGTAATGGCTAGATCGTACCAACCCACTTGACATGCCAGGCAGTTTGTGACTTAAGTCTGAGACTCTAGATATGCTTAATTTCTGCCTAAACTCTTCACCACTTGCTAGCTATCAACCTCAATCTCCCTGAACAACAAAAAAGTGCAAGAGCAATGGAATATGACCAACAAAGCCAGTGAAAAAAAGTCACCTTCTCATTTAGTGCCCATTAGTACTTGGTCTTGCCCCAGCTATTGCACAGGATAATTGAATTGTTTAATTTGCAGCTGGATTGTTTTAGCAGGTTTTTTTCCTGTGTGCTCATTATTGACTGATACTTAACTCCCATAAGAGCAATTTAAACTGAAAGTCTGCCTTTTCTTTGTATAAAACTGAACCCAGTTGCTTTATAATGAGTAAATACACAATGTAGTGCTTTAATCATTGTTGTTTTACACCTGGAAACTGCTATGTAAACGATATAAACACTTCTATGCTCTGTTACATATGTCACTTTCATTTTCTACAGTAAGTGTTTAATTAGATTGGCATCTGAGAAGCTAACTGAAATCCATTTACTTTCACCTGGCATGAACTAAACTTTGACACTAAATCTCTGTGAATACTAAAAAGACTGCCTGATTAAGATGAGCCATAACAAAACCAGAACAAAAGGATTTTGATACAATCCTGATTACAAAGAAAATAGGTTTAATGTCAGTGAAATACATGAATGGAATGATTACCTTTGCTGACCATTATCATTCTTCCTCTTAAACTTCTAACACGTCTCCTGGACTGCCACTTTAAATCAAGATCATTTTTATATACACGAGATTAAGTTAAATCAGACTAATTGTTTTCCAACATGTGTTATTTAATGGAGAGTGCAGATAAAATAGTGAATAAAATATCCCTATTAGCACTTATTAGGAGGCAATAATGATGGACTATGTATTGATCAGCAAAGGAAAACATGCAATACACCATTTTTTGATTAATGGAAAGACTGCTTGCAGCATGCTCCTTCTGCAGCAGTGCTTGTCTTTACTCTGATCATGTATCCTGTTTAATGATATAACTCATAAAATGAGTACTCCCAACTTCTATATTTAGTACTGTAATGTCAGCTACCCAGCTTGGCCAGGCAAAACGATGAAATAAGGTGGCTAAGTTCCCGGTACAGAGGATGGAGAAAATTAGATACTTCTAAGAGATTAGTTGTCCCTCTTGATATGTGAGCTTCCCTGGGGAGCCAAGACTACTAAGAGCAGCGTGTGACCAAACTTCAGAGAAACTCAACTTCAGAGCCTGAATCCTTGACTTAAAAACTTGTGCCTGTTGGGAAGCCAGCATGTGGAAGGTCATCTTCTGAGGAAAAATCCTTAACTAGATGAACCCCTGTGTCCTTTGTGTAAAACCATGAAAAAAATGTATATTTTGTACAGTAATTCAGTGATGAGGCAACACACAGGATGCAGGTGAGTAGGCAATCAAAGAGTCTGTGTGTAAAAATGCTCTCAATCTTGCGTATGAAAGCCAGGTCATTGTTTTCTGTGAAATTAGAAATCAGATGAGAGAAAGAGAGTCTGGAGGAAAGCAAGAGGAAACAGTTCAATAGCCTGGGCTCCTCTACATACTTTCTGCCTGGGTGATCTGATGAGGGAATTTAAATTCACCTGCATAGGGAATTTCTGTTGCCTTCAGGGTTACATAGCTGCAGTACTGTGGGGTTTCTAATGCTTTGTAATCAGGTAAATTTAAATGCCTACTTTTAGAACCCTAAATAGATGTTTTTGGAATTTGTCCTAAGCAGCTGCACATTGCTAAGCCATTCCACAAGAGTTATAAATACATGAGGCTGAGAAAATGCTTGGATACAACCAGTGAATACTTGAAATGTGACATAACTACCGTGCAGTATATGTAGTTCAAAAAACAAGAGTAGCACCTCATTACTCTCTTCTTCAATAGCTGTTGACAATCTCAGTCACAAAAGGGTATGTATAGTATGGACTTTGGATATGGCACTGAAACATGGCAGAGGAATGAGGAATGTACCTCGAAGCCAACTAACAGGTACAAGGGTGACTATGGAAGCTTCTCTGCCTAATAGTGAGTAACAGGAGAAGCAGAAGGCAATTGTGGCTGCTTAATAAAGGTATAGCAGGACCTAGAGAATTGGGATTTGGACTGAAAATTGATTTTTACAGGATTTTCTAGAGATGTATGAAATTAGATCAGCTTTATTTCTGAAGCTGACCTAGTCAACACTAAGAATATGCCACCAATATGTGCAAGGGATACCCTGCTGGTAAACACAGCCTGAGAAGCTGCTCCTTTTCCTAAGGGAGCTTGTCTAGCTATAAATTTAACAAAACTGACTAGTATTTAGTCCCTGATGCTACAGTATACTAGTTAAGAAAACAGCTGTAGCTAAAGCAGAGGTATATTGCACCTATAAATGTAGAAGCACACAAAGCAGATTTAATAGTAGCTTGTTCTGAACCCAAACAGGAACACACTAATATAGCATAACCACAAAAACATTTTTTTTACCCAATAGTCCAGTAAAAATAGTACTGTCATTGCTAGCAAAGGGCCTTATGCCTATTATGCCTTATGCAAACAGCGTGAAGTTCCAGTCTTGGCCTGTTAGGCTTGTTATCAACTTGTTATGAGAAACTGTGAGGTGAACTCAGCTTGGTGCCAGGTGTCTCTTTTTATGAAGTGCATTGTAATTGTGGGTTAATAGCAAAGACCTTAAAAGTATGAACACTGGTTGAGAACAGCACCCCCACAGCTACTAACAACAACTGGTGGGCAGTTACTGATCATTGAAAAAATGCAACCTTAGGGAACTGGGAAAAGACTTCCTTTGCTTTAGGAAAGCAGCAGCAGTTGAGCAAGGAAAGAACCAGATGAGCAGAAGGATAAGGTACCTGCCACAGCCTGGAAAAGCAACATTCACCCCAGGATCAGGCTGCATGTAGCCTGGGGTGAAGGCTGAGGGCTGGGAAACAGCTAGCCTTATAGCAGGCTGCAAATCTGGTGGATAGAATCTACTTCAGATCTATCTTACCCTCACTGTGGAGACTAAAATACCCAGGACTGTAGCCGTCAGTGCTAATTAAGTGGCATCAGGTCCTTGGTATTGCATTTTGACAGCTAGTGTCAGCTGTGGTTGTTAAGGACCAACTACTTTGAATACATAGTGATAATGATGATGACTGATAATAAGAACTAGCCATTAGCAGAAAGGGTGTTATTAATGAGTGCTAGTCCAGGAAAGTTTGAAACTGGCTTAATTTACCAGTCTTCTAAAAAATCCCATCTCTTTTTCTTTAACTGGTACTTCTGTGTATGTTCAGCTGTTAAATAGTTCCTGGTATTGTTTTGCTGTATTAATTCCCACTTTTCCAGACAATGACCATGCACAGCCTAGAGATATCTTATGCGAAAGATTGTTCTCAATAGCCAGATTGGAGCTACATTTTTTGTGGGAGGAGACCAAAAATATCACTGTGGGAAGAGGCAAAGCATTTGGCCTTAGGATCACAAGCTACTTCCAGGCTGGAAAAAATTAGAACAGAAAAGAACTTCTCAGCTCAGACATAATGTAAGAGTTCCTCATTTTAACACATTTGTTCCATGCATTATGTAGTTATTTATGTACCTGGCTAGCACTGGGACTTCAATGGCTCAATTTTTTTGACAGTATGCAGCAGTACTGTTAGGTTAAAGAACTGGAAGTAAAAGACCTGCAGAGATGTGACTATGTCCCCGTTAGAAATATGTGCATGTACCACGTTTGCTGCAATTAAGGTTATGAGCTAAAACTTGTTTCATGTCCATTTGCCTTCTGCAAAGTCTTCATCTGTTTTTATGCAGAGAGTCCATGTATATCCTCTCTGTAGGCATATGAAGACTGGATTGCAGAGCTTTAGGAATCTGCTACAACTGGAAGCTAAATGCATCTAGGAGGTGGAACGGAGAATTAATTCTGAACATTCTTTCTTCTAGTTCTGCTAGAAAAGTAGTTATAGTCTAGTTTATAAACCAACTTAAAATCCTCATGTTATTTCAAGTCTGTTTTATGAGGTATTTGCAAATATGGCAAACAGTATAGAAGTTATAAAGGTACAAAACTCAAGTTTGTGTTATAATTGCTGCATAACTGGGTATCAGAGTAGTACCTCTTACATATCCAGTTAACTTGGATCTTTAATTCCTTGAGGAGTGAGAAAGGTCCCCAGCCATTCTTGTGCAGAGATAATACAGTGAATATGAGATAAGGTGATTGAGATCCCACATGCTTCACAACAAAGTATTTGAATAATTGTTGCAGAACATTTCAAGGTGGTTTCAAGGTTTTCAAGAATATTTCCCCCAGGCAGCCCCTGCTTTGACTGTACTAATTTCATCTGCTTAAATATGTTGACTGAAATCCCAAGTGGAGAATCTGACCCCTTCAGAGATTCTCTTGGGTGTTTCCTGCTGTAGAAAATTGTACATAGATAAGGAGCCTGTAAATGGTCACTAGAGATGGTTGCAGCAGATGCAGAAATAGTCACGTAGGCTGGCCTTTTGTACATATGGAAGACAGTTGGCAGAGGTTGTACGTGTAGTTAAGATGGCTAACAAACAGCTGGAGTGGTCATGTAGGACCACGGGCCAGCTGGAATTTACAAACTGAGCAGAACAGGAATTCGGGAAGGCTTCTGCCATCCAGCTGAAGACACCATTGCAAGGATGCATTGCAACACAGATTCCTGTTTCCATCTGTAAAGCAACTGACTGTCCTGTTTCAAAGTCTCATTCTCTGTGCAAAAGTTGCCCAGTGCCAAGATCACAAAAAAGATGGTTTTTTTTTAACAAACACTCTGTCTGTGTGGCTGTGCCACACAGTCCAGATCATCTGACAGCTAATTTCCACATAAAATCTGCCACACAAATAACTGAATGTTTTCTAGCAAAAAATGAGCCAAGCCTTCCAGCTGCAAAAGAGCAATTATGGCTGGCTGAGTTTATCCAGCATCAAGGTCACTTGGACTATAGCAGTTGGGTTATTCTGCAGGTATAGCCTGGGGAGAGCTGCAAAAGGTTAAAGTGTTCACTGCAGAGAGTTCTTTGGGCCTGTGGATATCTTCACCTTAGTTGCCAGACAATTAACATTGTGATACACAGTTAGAGACCAATTATTTTTTAAAGGGAAAGAGTATTGTATCTGAAGGTTTGATTAGCTCAGCTAGGTAACTGTACATTATCTTGTTCTGACCAAAAACTACCTGTAATTGCCCTGTCTCCACAAGTTGGAGGTATTCCCCTAAGTAAACATGGGCTCAAAATACTTTTAATTGATTTTTGTTAATAAGTGTTTTTTGAGATTTCCATTGTCATTAAAGATACCAAGTTCATCCAAACCAATTCAGACTTTTTCCCTAATCCGAAATACGAAATATTGTTGGTTATTGCTCCACAATAAAAGACATCTATCCAGTAAAACAGTGACAACCTGCACTATATTGTTTAAATAGTTAAGAGACTAGACAGTCCAAGGAGTATTCTCATACGCTTCAGCAGCACTTTCAATATAGAGGTTAGCACACATTGGTGGGAAAACTGTGTTACTTTAGTCTAGTGCCTGAGACAGTTGAAGTATTTTTCTATATTGTGTCTCTAATTAATGCCATAAAGCAGAATGACAACATGTCAGAAGAAGATACTTCTAGGGAGAATAGGATTATCCAGTTGGACATAAAATATTTCTTCATCTCTGATGACAGGTCAACATTATACTTTCTGGTTGTAATAAAAAATGCTGCATGTAATGATGCATTTGAAGACTTAATCAGCAAATACAAGAACTTTCCAATTAGCCCAAGTGTCTAAGGGATTCACGCTGTTCCCTGACTCTGTCTTCCCAATCACAGTTATGACTCAGCTGATGGGACAAAAGACCTTGATAAATCAGGTCTCCACCAAGAGACTCACAGGACACATGTAGTTTCGTGTGATTTCTTTCCTAACTGTAATGGATCTAATCTTTCTTACCACAGTAAAAAAATTAGGTAGTTTTTAGTAAGCAGCTTTATATGTAAATTTAGGTGCTAAAGTCCTAAGCACAGGATCCTTTGATTGTTGGGACAAATCTTAAGCTGGTTCTTATTAAATAGGAGTCTACTGGAAAAAATGCTTTCCTTTATATTAGAGGAAATCAAGCAGGTTTGTGACATCTGTACTGAGTGCGGGTGCCCAGGCACTGGTAGTGGGGTCTGCAGGTCTCCTCTTGTGAGGGGAGGCCGGGGCTGCCACATGCCGGACACAGCTGGCTGCAACCCACCCACCGCAGGGCATGGCTGAGACCCGCAGGTGAGGTGGGGGTGACTCAGGAAAAAGGTGTTTAGGAAAGCATAAAACACTGCACTAGAGTTATGAGAGAGAAGTGAGAATATGCGAGAAAACCAGCTCTGCAGACACCAGGGTCAGTGCAGAAAGAGAGGAGGAGGTGCTCCAGGCACCTCCTGGTGCAGAGATTCTCCTGCAGCTTGCGGAGAGATGGCAGTGATCAAACACCCACACTGCAGCCCAGTGTGGAACATGTGGATGTGTCCTGAAGGAACTGTGGCCTTCAGGAAGTGTGAGAGGGAAGGAGCAGCAAAGAGGAGCTGTTATGGACTGAGCACAAACCCTCATTCCCCATGCACCTGTGCTGCTCAGGAGATAAAGCTGAGGGTGGGAAGAAGAAAGGTGGGATTAAAGTGTTTCAGTTTTCCTTCATTTCTCACCATCCCATGACATAAGCAGCATAAACATCCTTTCCTTCCAGTAAGTAACAAAACGAGAATAATCCTAAAGTTTGCAATAACTAAGTGATTTTATTATTTATTTTGAATTTATTAATTTGCATTCTACTAGAAAATGAACATTTCAACTCAAATTCATAGCTTTGTCCTGTGTTTGGCATGAGCTGTATTTCTCACAACCATTTTAATATCTCAGGAGGGCAGTTTCCTATGGAGCAAGTAGATAGTTTACAATTGTTTAAGGGCCTTTCACTCTCTTCTGGTAATTTGATATTTTTCAACATTTGGAAGAAGCTTTGATATTAGTTTAGTTTGAAAAATTATCTTTTGGAATAAAAACCATGTCTGACTCCTTTCTAAAGAAATCTCCAAAGGTTAGCCTTTGTGTGTATTATATTCCATGTAATATTCTGGATATTTTCAGTGTGTCAGGACTCTTTACCTCTAAGTTCTGTGCCACTTTCGAAGCCAGTCAGGAGAGAGGGTTCAACTGGAGCACTAAAGCTTTCTGTCCTGGAGAAACCACAAAAGCTTTCCAGCCCCAAACGCAGATTGCAAGCTCTGCCCGTGTCCTGATTTCACACAGGAAGAGATTTGAAAGCATCTGCAGAGTGCCACTGAGCAAAGCGCTGTTCTTTGGTGCCACCACGGTATGTGCAGCAAAAAAATCTATCAAAGCAAGAGGACTTAAACTCAATTTATGCCAGGAAAAAGAAAATGTTGCCTAATAGTTGTATATGAATAAAGATATATAATAATCAGCATAAATTAAACAGGGCACACCATGACAAATAAATGTAATTTCTTTCTTTATTGTAAACACTAGGATAATACAGAAAGAAAATTCAGTCCTTATATATCCAGCAAGACATTTTTATACAGGTCTTCATAATGAGCTCAACAATTATATGTATCTAAGATAAATACAGTAACTAGACTTTAAACTGAGGTAGTAGATGCACGATTAATTCTCAGTCCTCATACTGAGTGTTTTGTCAGACTTCATACCCCCTACCCCTCCCAGAAACAAAAGGTTACAAGAGAGCCTGCCATTAGGAAATCTAAAGAAATTATTCTAGTCTGCAGCTAGGAGATTAATTTCTCTTCCTTTACTTAGTACCTCCCAAAAGGTACCACATTCTGAAAAAAATTAGAATTGGAGTATGGATACCAAACTGGACTATAAATACTAAATATTTAGCAGACCGTTTTAGAGTTAGGGGGCTTAGGGTTGGCAAGACAAGTGGAATGTATTAGGAACTGCTTGCTTTCATAGCAGAGATGAAATACATCCATGTTCTGTGTACATTGTGCACAAAATAGTAGTTATATTGTGCAAAAAGTGGAAGCATCAATAAAATTATGTGAAACAGAAATTCCATAAAGTGTCTGCTCTGTTTTTTTATTTCCAGCAAGAAATTTGGCATTTTCTAGCTTTTCAAGTCTAGTATTTACTTTCATTAGTTAAACTGCTACAAAAGTAAGCAAGGGAGGCAAATATTTTCCTAAAGGAATGGTGGAATAGGTTTATTTTTGTAATGATGCCTATTAGCTATAAAGATACATTTCAGGCAATTGTACAGAATCATTTAAAGTTCTAAAACCAATATATGTATAATAAAATCTATTACTAGAGGAGCTTGTCCAGGCATTTCCTACACCTCATGTGTCATTCAGGAGCCTACATGTGGACATTCAATGCCATTTTAGGTATGGGTCATCCACTGGTCCTGTATTGGATGCGTTAGCCCCATACTTTGGATACTTAGGGGCTCCCTTACAGCTGTAGGCATCTATGTTTTACAGATAAATCCTGTCCTGTCTGCATGAGTCGTTGTCCTGTAGCTTGTATATTTGGCACAATGGAGTTAGGACATTTTGGCATTCTCCTTACAGCTGTGGTACTGTAACAGTCACACAGTGTATCTATCTCAGATACATGATCTTTCCCCATAGTGCTTTTTTAATAACTATTTTCATAATTTCATTGAATTTATCAGCCTTATGTGATGTACAATGGTAAATCAGTGAGGGTACGTTCACTCTACTTGGTTTATGTGTTCATTGAATGGCAGCATTAGAAGTTATTTAGCTATGCATATTCCTGAGCAATATTTTGGGATTATATTCCAAAGAACTTAGATAAATGGTGTGAACACTAGTTAGATGTAGAAAATCGTGAAAGTACAAGAAACTCGGATGAGACAATCAGGTCAACTGACAATTTCAGTTTTCCTCCTTTTACTTGATCCAATTAGTGCAACCTTGCTACAGGAGGCATTAAGCACAGCATACACCCATCCAGAACTATTTTGTTGTTTACACTGACAGTATTTAGTGTCTGGATGGTTGGTGGAAAGCCAGAGTCCTCTTTATCCAAACAATTTAATAATTGAAAGTATGTCAGAAAAGACTTAAAAGTGTTTCAGTTTAGTGGAGAGGAGAGAGGTGGGCATGGCGATTGATCACTCATCAGTGAAAGACCCAGTGATGCCACCCTGAAACATGTGTTAACATGTGCTTTCTTGTTTCTGATGGAAATGCACAATATACCAAGCTGAAGAAGGGATATCCTGCTGGCTGCAGTTAACCATAAAGAACAAACAAGGAAAAACTTTTCTGCAGTTATTTTAGCATTTTACAGCAATAGATAAGACTTGACCTTGACTGTATTATCACATGGGTTTCTATAATCCGGCATCTGTTTCTTATTTTTTACAGAGAAGTATAAATCATGTTTTGAGATTGTTACCTACCTACCTGTGTAAAAATCACTTTGCATAGCTCTTCACATGATTCACATGTAAGTTCAGACATACCTGTTGCACTGTGAATAGAGAAATTTTTACCAAAGTTACTAATAAAGATTTCATAAAGTTGGAAAACAGTCTAGTTCACGTTATAGTTCTCAGACAGGTTAGATATACCAGATGGGATTCCACCATATGTTTACGAGGAAAAAGTACCTATTTTTGCTCCATTTGCTGAAACATCATCTGGAATCTTCTCCTGTTTCTCTATATGATCTCATTATGACACTTTGGAAATAGTGCAGTATATTTAAGAGCTTTGTACGACTATATTGCAGTTCAATCATAATTTATGATTATAATTATAATTTATATCTTCATTTGAGAGATCATTCTTGTATTATTAACAAGACCAAAACAATCTGTGAAAAATGGAAATTTTATCTGAACATATCCATTTCTGCAGGGTAACTAGAGAAGAATTCAAACCACAAAGTGAGATTCAGAGGCATTTTTTCAGCTAACTAATTCATGCAGAAGCGATTTGAAATTTAAGGTTCCAAATTACAGAGATATAGAATAATTATAGAAATGGGAGGCTAAAAATTCTGCCTTGGTTTAGATCTATGTTTTGATGTGGAATAACCAGATCTACTTATCTATTCCCTTCTCAACACATGTCTGAGGAAGAGCACAAGTTTAAAATCCAAGACAATGAGAAAATTACATGTAAACATGCAAATTTCATGACAGCTAATTATATAAAACATTGCTTACATATTGCATAGGTATATATTACATAGGCACATATGACCTATCTAGTATTTTGATATACGAAACTCTTTACGCATTAGCTTACGGCTATGCTAAATGCTAAACACTTACGGCATTAGCTTCTATAAGGGGATATTTTCTTGATAGTAACGAGTGCAGTCTATTAAAATAATTCTACACACAGGCCATGAAAGAATGGTGCTCTATGTAAATTGATGCAGAGCAAATCAGGACTTTGTTGAAGTGTTGGACAGCAAAAATATCAAGCTAAAATTTCCATGGTATTGTTACATTAAAAGTAAATGCAGAACTTGAACTGAACATTCTGAATTTATAGTAGGTCTACATCCATAAAAAGACTTTCAAGGTTTGGTGAATTTACTTCTGCAACAAGAGAATTTCTTGATGTCGCTGCTGATGTAAAACTCTCTTAAGAGTAAAAAATTTGGTCAAGGAAGGATCAGGGAATGACTGCCCTTTGGTAAGTCTGTGCTCCTATACTGTTCCTATGGCTTTACTACTACTGTGCAGTACGAGAAAGACCATGAGGCTGTGATGTTCATCTGCATGTGTTGTCTGTCCAGAAGGGCAATGGATGATTAGTGATACTTCCCACAGAATTGCTTCAGCATCCCTTACACAAGACTCCTAATACGTCTGCTCTGGCCAGTACAATTGTTGTTTTGTGTTTTATAGCTAGATTACTGGTAATCTAGACGTAGATAAGCAGTATTAAAACTGATTAAAGATCAAAACTATTATTTTGTATAGTTTACTAAAATACTTATGAAAGACTTTGCGCCGTGAAATAGAAAGGTACAATTTCATTGGGAGTTTTTTGTTTGTTTTTGAAAAGTGTAATTGATACAGAACCTCTACAGTCTGTTACTGAAGTGTATTAAACAGGGATAGAAGGTATTAGAGAGTGGGAATGCAAATGCTGACTTGAGAAGGAACCTGAAAGGAATTAGTAAGAGAAGTATGCAATCCCTGGAAAAGGTGATAGTAATTCTGTCTCACCAGTAAGCTAATACAGGTAAGAGAGAACTTGCTAAATTTCAGAGGTGCCAGGTTCTGTCAAGTTTTACACCTAGTCATCAACTCCTTAAACAGTTCCCTGTATTGCCCATTTTGATCCACGGCTGCATTTCCAAAGGTGATGTTCCACAATAAAGTTTAGACAAAAAATACACTAAACATAGATGCTTCAATAAAAGGTGATCCTATCTTAATGAAAACCACTTTTAAAAGTATAAATTACCCAAAATGTTTTCACAAGATATCTTGCATACTTTTGGTCCTTTTCCCACATTTTAATAGGTTTTGCTTAGAGCTGTGTCATAATTCTGGCCAGGAAAGATTACCCAGTGCATAATGCCTGAATGTTTTCACTACTGTTACTATCCTCTTTGCTCTGTTAGAAGGAAGAGAAAAGGGAAAAAAGAAAAGCAAGCGGCTTCCAGATTCATTAACAGGTGCACTGATCCTGTTGATTCCATATCTCTTAATAAACAGGATGCAGGATGTTCATGAAGACAGACTGTGTATATTCCTTTATGATCTGTAGCAGCACTGAGCTTTTTTATTTTTTATTTTTTTTTTTTTTTTGAGTCCTCTCCTTGTATTACCAATGAGGTTTATGGGTCTAGAAAGGACCAAAATAGCTTTAAAAGGACCATATGTGGGCTGCAAAGCCTTTCTAGGAGCCCATAGGGGTCTCTGTGGGACAATCCATACGGCTGAGAGTTCCATAGAGCAGCAGGGATAAAACAGCCTTTCCTGCCTTTGAAACAGGCAGAGCTATTGAGACGAAATGACAGAAAAAACAGTGGGAAATAGTGTGGCTTGAGGCAGAATTAACTATAACTGTACACTTTGCTGTCTTTGTAAAAGGGCTGGATTTGGGTTTTTTTCCCCTCTAGTTTCATTTCACTTCAGTTCTTTTTGCGATTTAGAATTTTGGAGTATGTAAGCACAATCTTAAAAATACTTTCCTAATTACAAGAATACAAAGAATGTGTGATTATTCACGTTTTAAAATTCAGTGGAAATTCTTGGGAACAAAGCTTCTATCCTAGGCCTCTTCTACAATAGGTAGAATATCAGTGAAAATAAGATTAAGGTTTTGCACAGGAAATTTTCTCAAAATTGAATTTAAATTAACTCCTTGTTGCAAAACAAACCATCATGGATCTGTCATAATCTTATTGTCCAGCAGCCTGTTCTACAGTACTGTTCTGTTCTATGTCAGTGAGATTTCAATCTGAGTCTGAGTTCCTACTCTACAGCATTGCACTAAGACCAGGGGCTTCACTGACAGCTCTTTTGTCATGAGTGCAGTCTATTTTAAATCTCATTTCTCATAGATTTCACAGGGGAATTTGTATGCACGTAATGTAAAAGGAACGCAAGCAATATTATGGACAATGAAAGCATAAGCTTCTCCTTCCTGCAATTCTCCACAGAGGAGCCACAGCAACTGCCTCTGGGTGTTCTTCATTCTGTTTCACCACTTTGCCATCTCGGGAAACATAAGAGAATCAATACATCAGATTCTGGTGGTTATGCTTTAGAGGTTATTTCTTTTTAACAGATGAATTGTTTTCCTCCTTTACCTCATAAATATAAACAAGGGAAAAATATTGTAAGTAGTGACAACTGAGGTAACTAAATACTGCAGCTCTGCTTCGATACAGATAAAAAGGTTGTAAACCTTGCTTGACAGTGTCCAGTCACAGCATGAAGGACAAATTTTTCATGGACTTCGCATTAGTGTGATGTATGGTTCTCTTTGCCCCCTCCCCCCCAATAAATTACCTTCATCTGTGATAAATGTAAATATAAGAACAAGCAGTAACATTACTCGATAATTTAATTCTCCTTCAATATGTCCTTGAAACGTCCCACAAAACATTGCAATCTTTTAGAGTGACTTAATGCATAAAGTATCAAAGTACTGAGAGATGCCAATAGTTTCACAAAATTAGACAAGCATTGATTTTAAACTGTTCTTTTTCTTCTTTATTAATATCTTTCTTTGTACACAAAAGGAATTTGATGGAATACAGCTGTCTCTGGTCTTTAAAATTATAATGCCAATTGAGATATTTATTATTAAATAGTTGGCCTTATTCCTGTTGTAAATTTTAAGATTACAGAGTTATTACATTCTGCCAATAAAATTAAGAATGCATGTACAGCTTCATTTTCATTTAAGCATGAATAAAAAACTTCTTGATCTTATGAGAATATGCTATGCAAAGCCTTTCATCTTTAGCAATGTCTCAAATAAAAATGCTTGAACATGACTGGGATTTTTTTTTTTTTTTTGAATGAATGTGGAACACTGAATAATTCTTACTTGCATCATTTATATCATACCTTACGGTCTTCATCAGAGACAAAGTGCCTTGATTTTTAGAGTCTGAATACAAAGCGGTTCTGCCCCATGTGATATAATATTCATAATATTCATATCAAGTCATATCTTCCTAGAATGTCTGGAGGCCCAAAAGACAGGAATCCTAGATTTTTGTCTGTATTCACTGAAAATAGAAACAACACCCCGAAACATGATGGCCTGTTCCTCCTTCTTATAAAGGGAGAAAGTACTGGAACCTTCATTGTTCAACTGAAGGAGTTAACTTGCAGGGATGAGTCCCTGCTCTTTTGTGCCGCCTTTCCATCTTGTCCTGTGCTCCCTGCATATATGATCACTTATCACATATGTGGCCTAGCTTAATCAGAGTAGTTCCACCTACTTAATTTTAATATGTCTTCTGTGCTGCTGACTTCTTCCTTCTGCCAAGGTATGGGATCTATTGTCTCAGCTCTATTGATAGGGAGACATCAGGCCTTTTTTCCTTCTGACAAGTGCTAATTGAGTACAAAACCCAGGAATTTCACCACTATCAGTTTTGGATATCAGTTTTGGAGAGTTGTGCTTAACTTGAGATGCCAAGGAAATTGCAAGGCTAGCAACTGAAAGGCTTTAAACATTTTTAAATAAGTGTACCCTGCCTTGACTAAAAAGTGCAGGGCACGATAACCATGTGGTCTGTTTCACAGGTTGGATCTTATAGGACTGAAGTCTGTTTACTGAATTGGTGGCATGGCTGTGACTTACAACTTTTATGATTTGTAATAGCGTACATGAAGTTGTAATATATATGAGAAAAGAAGAAAACTTGGTGAGTTACAAAACTTGGTGAGTACAGCCACAATAAATTTCTGAGAGCATTAATATTGAACCAATTGTTACTACCTAGGAGTAGAGAAAAAGTATCTCTAGCCCTTTTACTTCCCTGTTAAATATGCACTTGGATATAATAACATTTCTATTTGCTTTTCTTTTTGTCAATACCACCATTACTGTAATTGCTATGAACAATTAAAAAGGTATTTAAAGAGTAGTAACCCCAAATTCTGCTTGCAGGAGCAAAGCGCTGTATGAACAGAATATGCATTCTTAATTCACAGTTGGTAATCGCCTTTGGGAATATGATAGAATAATAGAATCGTATCACTGCACATTAGACTAGGTCTTATCTGATATAAACAGAAATGGTTCCACAGATACAGTTTGTCCCTCGTAATGCTCTTGTCCATAATTTTCATAGGTTTGTATTATCCAGGAGTGTATGTTACCTTCCTCTGGGCAACATCCCTGAGCTGTAACCATTGACGTGATATGCAGACGTGGAAAGTCCTGGTGGAAACAAAAGCCCATTAACCAATATTCGGGGGAAGAGGCAGTTCTGTTTACTGTTGGCTTAAAGCTAAGGACTCATGATGATAAATGTAGGAGTTCTGTTTTCTCTTGTAATAACGGACTATGATTCAGCCTTAGGCATAACACGAAGAGGCTTCCAAACTTTCATCTTTCCTCCCCCCCCCCCCCCCCCCAATTCTTTTGAGTCTAATGGTCCTAGACCGAAAATTAATTTGCTCCAAAAGTTAAATATCTCCAATAGGAAAAAAGTTTGTAACTAGAGAAAAAAGGAGCATGAATATACACTGTATGTATATGCTTACACTTCTTACCTACACTTTCTCCATGCAGAGAACTAATGTAAACCCCAATGGGGTCTGAGGACAATCTGCCCCCTGCATCATCAGAGGTAGTAATAACTGATAGTTTTGGCTCAATTTTTAGTACATTTTCTGGTCTTGCCAAGACAGAATTTGAGCCAGCTTTTAAATTTAAGATTGTGGGCAGATTTTGAATGAACTCTATCTAGCTGTTAGTAGAACTAGTGGGAGAACATCCAAAATGTCATTGTTGTCTGTGATATGCCTGGCATTGTAGGGAAAAACTTTATTTTACCCGTAGGAAAAGCATCTTGGACTATTTTGTTCTCACACCATATATGCATCTGTTACTACTTCCATTCTTTGAAATTTGGTGTCCTTGGTATATTTCGTATCTCTGTGAATTAAACCCACTTCAGTAAATCTTTACCTATAACATATAGTGATAGAGATTCTGTTTCATACAGGCATTTTTAAATAAACGTACCCTGCTTTAAGTAAAAAAAATGACCTCATAGAACAGTTTCCTTGGCAGTGAGAAAGAAAACTATATAGGCAGTAGGTATTGCTAAAGTTCTGGTGAGACACAGAAAAACTCTTTTAGTAAATCATATCAGTATATGATTTATTGTAACCACAGTTTACTGTCCAGTGGGCATGAGTACATTAGACCTATCAAAACAAGATGTGAATTCATCTCCATTCTCTATGGTGCCTGGATAATGCTCTGTAACAATGCGTTTTGAGAAGAGAGATAGCATTACAATACATGTACTGCATAACTTCAATTTTTATAAAGTGCGAGAACAATTTTTGATTGTCTTTTTTCATTGTTTCTAGATATTACTTACTTAATACAAAACTTTTCAATTCAGTGATGACAATGATATGCCAATAGCCACTATAGAATACAAATATGATCCTGACAGTGAAAATTTGTCTTGCAAAATCATATCTGACCTTTTTCTTAGAACATGCAGGGTCAGGGAGAATGTGCTAATTTTGAAGGCATATCAGTTTATACCATGTAAGAACTTCTATCCCATTAAGCTATTAAAGCTATATTTTCTACATCATGAATAAGATAAATAGCGACTATGTGGCAGGCTTAAGTATATCATAACGTCTGAAAAAGAAACAAACATCTAAGACTTCCAAAATATATCTGCTAGAGCAGTGCATAGATCTAAAGAACTCACCAACAGGTTTCCATATCAATAACTTAGTCTTCAGATTTTAATGCCTTCAGTGATTTAGGGAAATAGACTCTATATCCAGCAAAATACAAGTTTATCGCTTAGTGGATGGAGATTCAGGCCTCCATTATAAATAAATGGCATTGCATTAAATTGCCCTAGCTTCTTACTGCACAACACTATCTGACACTAGTAAAATATTACTACATTACCTTGCCCTTTGTACCAACAACAGCAGCGCATATTGCCAACAACAATTAATTTGGCCCGGGGAACACTGGGTTCTTTCTGAACTGCAGTACACATGAATAAAGGTGGGTTGATCATCTGTTTCCCCCATTTATTTCCAGTGCAAGAAATCCTAGCTTTTGTGGTAAAAGAACTGAAATACAAATGACTGAGAAGTCACCTTATCCAACCATTTTTGCTTCTCTCAGCTCATCATTCTTGTATGAGTATGTGATAAGATAGATGCTAATTTACAATATGCAGCTCACACTGAGCACATCAGATATTATTTTTTGATAAAATATAAAAAAATAGCACTAAAGACTTTAATTTTTTAAGTAAATATTTTCTTAAACATTGTCAAAAGACAGGTGGTCCTCAATTTAGTAAATATTTTACAGAAGCTTATGACCTAAGATAAAGCTTTTCTGTTCACTTGACAGTGTACATTATACCAGTTTAGTAGAAATACCACTTATTCAAAGCATTTATTTCTGAGTTTTCATTTTAAAACTGTTATAAGGCCCTTCTCCCTTCTCCTAAGCAGAATATTGAGGGAGTAGCCTGGGTGGATTGCAGAATAGACAAACGCATTACTTTAGACTGCAATGTCTTGCACTTTCAGCATTATAAAGTACCAAGTGGCACATTTGGCAAAATTGTAAAGGTTAAAGTACTCACAAGCACATGCATATCCGTGTTCTTGCACCAGCGTTTGCATAAAGTAGAACTAATACAGAAAAAAAAATAATCTGGTATTAATATGCAACCAATACACTGTTTGACGTCGTGATGGTCAAGAGACCCTTTTTGCGTGCATCTGAAAACAACTCAAACGACAAGAGGAACCCACAGCGCGCTCCCGCTTGATCAGACAGCCAAGGGCAAAGCAGGATCCCGCTCACCAAGGTGGGGGATGGTTTCCCGTGTTGTCTGCCCTGAGGCCGTAAAGATCAACTGCCCCGGCAACAAAGTGCCCAGACACAGAGGCACAGACACTGCAGCGCCTGCCCCGCACTGAGTTAACTGAGTCTGGGGCTCACCAGGTCCCGCTGCAGATGAGTCTCACCTGTGGGAGGGTTCCAAGAGACTCTGGCCCTATAAAAAGGCAAAACCGTCCTACAACCATGTGGTGTGCCGCCTTCTACTCTGGACTTCGGTGGCCTCATCCGGCAAAAAGATCATAACTGAAAGGACAGGACTACAACTGAAAGAATTTCTACTCGTGGACCGAGAGGGCGTCGCTGGATGCACGGGGTGCTGCGTGAGCCTATTTCTCTGTTTTCTTCCCCTTTTTCCTTCTCTGCTTCGTACCTTTTATAAGAACCTGTCCCCTCCTGTCACAGCTTTAGGGAAGTTTACAACAAAATTAATTGTTTCATTTTTCAACCTCTGGAGGGCCGGTGGCTTTTCCTGTGAACCGTGTGGAGTACGGTAAAAGATCAGCTCCCTCCAAACCCACCTAGCGGGACAGGACAGATGTGTTTGACTTACCTAAATGCCGAGTTAATAAAAAAACCAAAACTGTGTGTATGTGAGGAGGAAGAGTATTGTTCTGCATTTCTTCTGTCTCTTACAACTAAACATTTCAAAATTTGCCTTATCTTCCAAAAGTCTTGGTGACATCAGAAGTAATGTGCTTTCAAAAGCAATGCCTAGAGAGATTTTCTTCTGTGAGATGCTCCGTTGTATTGGAGCGTGTTTTATATTCTGGGGTTCTATGATATGATCTAAAAGTAAGTATCAAAATACCTGCCATTGCGATTGGGGCACTTTGTGTGTTATAAAATGTTATATCTGAACTGTAACAGAATTGATTAACTTATTCTTCAGTCAGGTTTTTTCAACCTGTGCAGACCTCAGTGTAGTTATTGTTATGCTAACCTTGATATCTGTGCTAAGTAATCTACCAGGTGAGATGTTTCTGCTCCATACTGCAGCATAGGTAATTCTCTTGGTGCCTGGAAATACCACTTCCATGTCCTAGTGTCTTTTGTTCAAGAAAGACTTTTATTCTCTTTGCTGTAATTAACTTGGTTTCCTACTTTATAAGATTCTCTCTGGTGCTCTAAATTTTAAAGCAAACTCTTCATAGACATGATCAAAAGTATTTTCTTCATAAGTATATTGTGTTGGATTAGCTTTATTGATCCTGACTCTCCTTGTTTAGAAACAAACAACTGCACTCCCAGAATCACTTCTCTCTTTCCTTCTTCTCAGGAGTAAGCATGTCTATCAGCCTCCTTACTCAGTCACTGAGAAAACTCACCCCTTGCTGTTAGGAACTGTAAATTGAATTGCATTACAGAAGATGAAATATAAAGTCTCAGATAACAAAAACTGGCTGAAATTATATTCACATGCAAAAAAAAAAAAAAAAAATCAAAAAAACCCCAAACCAAAAAACACCCCACAGAGGGAGATTTTTAAAGCTGCGTGCCAGGAAAAAAAACAAAAACCAAAACAAACCCCAAGCCCAGGGAAATCCAGTTATGAGTGAAACACTCCATGCATCTTTTAACTTGTAAACGTCACTAGACACATTATGAAATTTATTAACATGGAAGTCTGCTGTGCTTAGATATTGGTTGAAGCAGGGAAGGTGTCATTGTGTTGTTCGTAACTTTTATTGGTTTTATCTTTCAATTACAAAATTGAAAGGTAATAATTGCAATTTGTGTGGCTTAGGAGAATTTGTTCTTGGTGTAGCGTAACCAAGTCTTGAGTCCTAATTCTGTACCTGCTACCTATCTGTGTGTGTTTCAAGTAATTTTTTTTGGTGCTACACTTTACTTGACTGTCAAGTGGAAAATATACATGTATTTTGTGGATTAATTAGGTGAAAATTCTGAGGTACTTTTTGAACATGTAGAGTGCTATGTGAATATTAAGACTCAGATACACACAAGTGTTTAAACACTTAACACCTGTCAAAACAAATGGAAGTAAGTGCCTTAATAGCTTTTGCAGATCTGAGCTTTTGTGCTTGCTGCTTGTAACTATTGTTTTTCCTTTAACCAAGCAGATTTGCATGTAGAATATGTTGGGGAACAAGTTCAACAACAACAAAAAAAAATTGTATGGCGGCAAGTATTTTTCAAATGTTGCAGTTTATTACAGCCATAGTTTGGCACAACGCAATTTCCATCTGAAAGCCTTATGTAGGTTTCTATTAGCATATGTAGAAATTAAGAGGGAAATGGAAGCCTTTATTCCTAGACTTGAATTGGTCTTTTGATGTACATGTGTAATTGCCATTAATACTCTGGGGGGAGCACTGTGTGTGTGCAAAGCTTTATTTTTTGTTTTGGTTGGGGTTTTTACACTCAAAAAAGAATGCAAGTCATACAATTTTAGTCTACAGAAGAAATAATTTGTGCCAAAGTACCAAGTTCCATCTGAGTGCTATGAATACAGGAGATTGCATCTTAACTGCATTGAAGGTGAGAATATGAGACAGACACAGGCATGGTGAGAGAAATGGCTTTGTGAATTCATACCCAGAGGGCTTGCTTCTTCAACCTTCTGCAGACTGTTCAATTTGCAACAACACCCGGAGTGTTGCTACTCCATTACTATGCAGAGATTTTATTCAGCTTCCAGCTGCACAGGCCTTTATGCCCATTATCTAGTCACACGTGAACTGTTGCTACATAAAGCAAATATATGTATGTAATACACTGCTTTGATCTGGGTAACTAGACATTGAAGATAAAAATAAATTCCCAAATTCTTTCACAGATAAAGAAACAATGTGCTGAAGGCACTAATGAAGTATTTGATACCTCTGACACAGACACAGACTAGTCAATGAAGCTGTGCCAGTTAAGAACTGGGCTCACATCTTAATTTCAGTTCTTTATTTTCCAAATCTCCTTACTCAATGTCATGTTTTAGGAATATCTTGCATAAAGCAACTTAGCAGTGACCTCTCAAATGGAATCTCCAAAAATAACCACAAAAATTTTTGAATGTTATACAAATACAACATTGGAGTTTAAAAGAGCTGTGAATTACTTGCATAGAAAACCAGAAGGAAGTGGCATGCAAAAGTAAGAAAGAAAATGATGTTTCTAGTGAATAGCAAGCAGTTATTAATATGGAATATAAAAAAGTCGTAGTTTAAAAACAGGCTTCACCAAAACAGTACATTTTTGGGTTGCCATTTTTAAGTTTTAAGCTACACATTTTTATTTTTTACCTTTATTAAGCATGAATACATATTGGAGGTTTCTTCCAGCCCAGTTAGTACAAAAACATGCAGAGTATTACATCTCCTGTTGCCATCCTTATGGTATTTTTTTTAAACAGTTCTTGTGCAAAATTTCTGAGTATTATATACATCCTGATTTTCAGATAGCAGGGTGATTCATTATTTAGCCTTTAGATATGGTGTTGCTATGGAATGCTGACTGAATACATACAGAGAAGTGAGACTGGCTTCGGACGTTAATCTCATATTTTTCTCAAACTTCAGGAATATTACATAGACATAAAGAATAGATTCTGCAAGGGTACAATTCTTATATTAAAAAAAATGGCTGTTCGGATAATCTGATTTTTTTTGTATGTGTGTGTTTCTTTTTTTTGTGTTTTTTTTTTTTTTTTTTTTGTGTGTGTTTTTTTTGGTCGTGTGGTTTTTTTTGGGTTGTTTGTTTGTTTGTTTGTTTGTTTTTTGTTGGTGCTTTAGCATCACTGATGGTCACAATATGTCTATCATTAGTCCTGCTAGTTACCTGTAGTGCTGGGACAGAACATGAAATTCAGTATTTATTTGTTGTTTGCCCAAGAACTGATGACTTCAAAGGACTGTTACAGGTCCCTATATTGTAAGTCTTCTGGAATAGGATAAAGAGGCGCAAGAAAATATATCAATATCTTTGACATATATACAGTATATAACTTAAGGGAGATCTTAAAAGCAGAAGAGATCTTTGTAGTTACTTTGTCTGGTCCACATGTAAAGCAATAAACCAATGTGACAAAAGTTCTGACATCATGCCTACAACTGAGGTAGATAATATCTTTTAGACAAAGCTAAACAAAATAAAATGCACCTTAAATTTTAAAATTCTCTGCAGCTCTTTGTATATATGTAGGGCCTTAACAGAATTTGCTTGTATCAGTACTACTGGAAACTGTATTTACTTACAGAAACAGTGATGAATAATGAATGACTTCTTTTAATTTTACTGTTACTGGAGGTTAACTTCTGTAAGAGTAGCAATAGCAGTAATAATTAGTTTGCATCTTGAAAAGTTTACAGTCTGACCTCTTGCAAGTCACAGGAAACAAATACACAATAAAAAGGCATAAAATGGAAGAACAGACAAGACAACAGATCATGGAGATAAAATCATTGTTGGATTACTGTTTCTTCATTATTCCAATCAGTTAAATTTAAGCAAACATTGAGTCTCCGTGTTGACTATCTAGTTGCTTGCTGTCAGCTTACTTAAAAGCATCTTTATAAGAAAAAGCCTTGTTAAAATCCTTGAAAAAAGGCAGATTCTGTAAAATGAACAAAATAAATAAATGAACTTATGCATTATTTCCAAGCTTATGGTCCTGGATTGCTTCTTAAACATGCATATTTGGGGTTAAAAGTCTTATAATACTCTTGACAATAAGGTTGAGGATTATATACAATGAAAACTTAGTGAGTACATGTTTAATGCTTTTAGTTGCTATGTTGCTGGTTTTAATAGAAGCCGATTCCACTATTTAACTGCTATTTGACTTAGTTTGGATCTAGTCCAACATACAAGGAGCAGAACAGAATGCTGCCATTTTTTCTTTGTTTGTTTTTTCTTTTTCAATTTTTTGTAATTGTTAAGTAGAAAAGAATCCATTAAAAGGCTTTGGCTTGAGACAGCACAAAACCACCAGGGAAATTCATGGATACTAGAGAAGCCTCTTGATCGGTATAATACAGTCAATAAGTCTGAGACTCCCAAGGTGGGTCTTAAGGTCCTTGTTTTTAGCTTTGTGCCTCTGATGCCTTTTGGACTAGTAGCATGTGTTTTGGAAACTCCTCAAATCATGAGGGACTTGGCATCATGGAACAGGATCCTTCGTAAAAGATTAGTAGAGACTTATTTGACTGCAGGCTGTAAAGCTGATAATATCTGAGGGTTCCTGATCTCGCATGTATTCTTAATAGGGACTGAAGAAGAACCACTTGCAAGGCTCTCTTACTATAAATATACTGTAGGGTTTTTTAAAAATCCAGAAATGGATGAAAGAAAATTATTTTAGAAGTCTGAAACATGAGACTTGTACTCAGTAACGAACCTTTGAAATAGTTTTTTCATAAAAATAATGCACTGTGAATCAATATCCTTAGGATGTTGCAGATTATGTTCTTGAATAAATATATTTTAATTTGGAAGTATCCTCTTTGTACATGCTCAAACTTGCTGCATCGCAGTCTTGTGCACACTTGTAATTTAATGTTGGTAAACGTCTTTAAATGTTAATATTGTTATTTAAACACAGATATGCATGTCAGTTTGAAAATGTAATGATCATAAAAACCAGGAGGACCTTTAGATGGCAGGGCAGAGGCAGGCACAATGATTTGCATAATCAAGTATAATTTATTATTATTGTGTATGTTTATGCACTGAACAGTTGTGACAATATAGCAACCATGTACAGATATCCAATTTAAGCACAGAAGTCTCCTTGAGGATCTTTCCAGCCACGGTGGTAAGGAGCCTCTGTAGAGTGTAGAAGAAATGTTGCTGGGCATTCAAAGTCATGCAGTCAGTGAACAAACCAAGGCAGTTAAGACACCTGGTTATGATCTGTGAAAGAGGTTTTTCTCTTTCAGAGATATTTTCATACTTGCCTTTCTGACAAAATGCAGTTCGCGATGTATCACAAAATATATCTAGGATGATTCAAACATGTCCATGTACAGAGAAGTTATGAGTGTTGCCCACTGAAGCACCCCAGAGGTGCTTGGCACAAGATGTTCTCGGAGTGTCTCTAAGTCACAGAGTGGCTGTGCAATCAGTAGTTTCTTTTCAGTTTCTGTCTCTTAGTGCTAGAAAAGGGGTCTCTGGTTCTAGATCTGTATTTTTTACTCTTAAGACAGCGTGTTACAGTTGCTGTTCAGTGAAACTTGAAAGGGGCTGGAGCACCTCCTGTATGAAGACAAGCTGAGAAAGTTGGGGCTGTTCAGCCTGGAGAAGAGAAGGCTGCGTGGAGAACTCATTTCTTGCACAGAAATTACCATTATGATACTGTCGTGGTTTGAGCCCAGCTGGTAACTCAGAACCACACAGCCGCTCGCTCACTCCCCCCCCCCCCCTTCTTCCTCCCTCCGCTCCCGGAGGGATGGGGAGGAGAATGGGAAGAATGTAACTCCCACGGGTTGAGATAAGAGCAGTCCCGCAACTAAGGTATAACACAAAACCACTACTGCTACCACCAATGATAATAACGATTAGTGAAATAACAAGGGGAGAGGATACAATTGCTCACCACCCGCCGACCGATACCCAGCCCGACCCGAGCAGTGATCTGGGCCTTCCGGGTAACTCCCCCCGGTTTATATACTGGGCATGACGTGCTGTGGTATGGAATACCCCTTTGGCTAGTTTGGGTCAGGTGTCCTGTCTCTGCTTCCTCCTGGCTTCCCCTCGTCCCTGGCAAAGCATGAGACTGAGAAAGTCCTTGGTTGGAATAAACATTACTTAGCAACAACTAAAAACATCGGTGTTATCAGCGTTGTTCCCAGGCTGAAAGTTAAAAAACACAGCACTGCACCAGCTACTAAGCAGGAGAAAAATGACTGCTATAGCTGAACCCAGGACAGTATCCACCCCTTACTCCATACCATTCACATCATGCTCAGATCCCACATCTCTCAGCACACCATCACCCCTGTCCCATATATACACATATATATACACCCACACCCACACACAGAGAAAGATATCGTTCCCTAGTCCATGGACCAATCCCTGTAAAATTGCTGAACTCATCCAGTCCATGATGTCAGTCTCCATCTCTTGTAATAGTCTTTCAGGGCAGGAGGGACGGTACATAGTGTTGGGTTGTTGCCTGCTGATGATACCGCCAAACTCATCTGGTCACTGCTGAGCTCGTCTGGTTTCCTCAAAATTCATTCTTTGTTGAGGTGATGATCGGAGGGAAGTCAGGGTCAATGGCTGGTGACCTGAAGATATCTAGCTGGTGGGCTATAAAAGTGTTATAGAGCAGGCAACAGCGTACAATTGCGTTCATTGGCTGTTTTCCCCCAAAATCAAATCCCCTTGAGGTACACATCGGACTTCCCCATCTTCCCGCATTACCCACCAAGTATATCCAGGTCCCTGAGCAAAAGCAACCCCACGAGTGGGTTTGCCTTTACCTGAAGCAGGAATAACCCAGACTATCTTCCCCAACAAATTCTTTATGTGCACCACAGGAACTTTATCCCCCTCTACAGTACGTAAAAGTTCTGATTGGGCTGGGCCAGCCCTGTTGGCAGATCCCCTACTGTTGACCAACCAGGTGGCTTTTGGTAAATGTGTATCCCAGTGTTTGAAAGTCCCACCACCCATTGCTCTCAGTGTAGTTTTTAACAGCCCATTGTACCGTTCGATTTTCCCAGAGGCTGGTGCATGGTAGGGGATGTGGTATACCCACTCAATGCCATGCTCTTTGGCCCAAGTGTCTATGAGGTTGTTCCGGAAATGAGTCCCATTGTCTGACTCAATTCTCTCTGGGGTGCCGTGTCGCCACAAGACTTGTTTCTCAAGGCCCAGGATAGTGTTCCGGGCAGTGGCATGGGACACAGCGTATGTTTCCAGCCAGCCGGTGGTTGCTTCCACCATGGTAAGCACATAGCGCTTGCCCTGGCGGGTTGGTGGGAGTGTGATATAGTCAATCTGCCAGGCCTCCCCATATTTGTACTTCAGCCATCGTCCTCCATACCAGAGAGGCTTTAACCGCTTGGCTTGCTTAATTGCAGCACATGTTTCACATTCGTGAATAACCTGGGCAATAGTGTCCATCGTTAAGTCCACCCCTCGATCACGAGCCCATCTATATGTTGCATCTCTGCCTTGATGGCCTGAGGTGTCATGGGCCCACCGGGCTAAAAATAATTCACCCTTATGTTGCCAATCCAAGTCCATCTGAGCCACTTTAATCTTAGCAGCTTTATCCACTTGCTGGTTATTCTGGTGTTCCTCAGTGGCCCGACTCTTGGGTACATGAGCATCTACGTGGCGTACCTTCACCACCAGGTTCTGCACCCGAGCAGCGATATCTTGCCACAATGCAGCAGCCCAGATGGGTTTACTTCTGCGTTGCCAGTTGCTCTGCTTCCATTGCTGCAACCACCCCCACAGGGCATTTGCCACCATCCATGAGTCAGTATAGAGATAAAGTACTGGCCATTTTTCTCGTTCAGCAATGTCCAAGGCCAGCTGGATGGCTTTCACCTCTGCAAATTGACTCGATTCACCCTCTCCCTCAGCAGTTTCTGCAACTTCTTGCAGGGGACTCCACACAGCTGCCTTCCATCTCCGATGCTTTCCCACAATACAGCAGGACCCATCAGTAAACAAGGCGTATTGCTTTTCACTCTCTGACAGTTCATTATATGGTGGGGCCTCTTCAGCACGCGTCACCTCCTCTTCTGGTGACATCCCAAAATCTTTGCCCTCTGGCCAGTCCATGATGACTTCTAGAATTCCTGGACGACTGGGATTTCCTATTCGAGCTCGTTGTGTAATTAGTGCGGCCCACTTACTCCATGTAGCATCAGTTGCATGATGTGTAGAGGAGACCCTGCCTTTGAACATCCAGCCCAGCACAGGCAACCGGGGTGCCAGGAGGAGCTGCGCTTCAGTTCCAATCACTTCTGAGGCAGCTCGAACCCCTTCATAGGCTGCCAGCATCTCTTTTTCAGTGGGAGTGTAGCTGGCCTCGGATCCTTTATATCCCCGACTCCAAAAGCCAAGGGGTCGACCTCGAGTCTCCCCTGGAGCTTTCTGCCAGAGGCTCCAGGTAGGACCATTCTCCCCAGCTGCGGTATAGAGCACATTTTTCACATCTGGCCCGGCCCGGACTGGTCCAAGGGCTACTGCATGAACTATTTCTCGTTTAATTTGTTCAAAGGCTTGTTGTTGCTCAGGGCCCCATTTGAAATCATTCTTCTTCCGGGTCACGTGGTAGAGAGGGCTTACAATCAGACTGTAATTTGGGATGTGCATTCTCCAGAACCCCACAACACCTAAGAAAGCTTGTGTTTCTTTCTTGTTAGTTGGTGGAGACATTGCTGTTATCTTGTTGATCACGTCTGTGGGGATCTGGCGGCGTCCATCCTGCCATTTTATTCCCAAAAATTGAATCTCCTGTGCAGGTCCCTTGACCTTATTCCGTTTTATGGCAAAACCGGCCTTCAGCAGGATTTGGATTATTTTCCTCCCTTTCTCAAAAACTTCTTCCGCTGTATCACCCCACACGATGATGTCATCAATGTATTGCAGGTGTTCTGGAGCTTGCCCCTGTTCCAGTGCAGTCTGGATCAATCCATGGCAGATGGTAGGGCTGTGTTTCCACCCCTCGGGCAGTCGGTTCCAAGTGTACTGGACGCCCCTCCAAGTGAAAGCAAACTGTGGCCTGCATTCTGCTGCCAAAGGGATTGAGAAAAATGCATTGGCAATGTCAATTGTGGCATACCACTTGGCTGCCTTTGACTCCAGTTCATACTGAAGTTCTAACATGTCCGGTACGGCAGCACGCAATGGTGGTGTGACTTCGTTCAGGCCACGATAGTCTACTGTTAATCTCCACTCTCCATTAGACTTTTGCACTGGCCATATGGGGCTATTAAAGGGTGAGCGGGTCCTGCTGATCACTCCTTGGCTCTCCAGTCTGCGGATCAGCTTATGGATGGGAATCAAGGAGTCTCGGTTGGTGCGATATTGCCGCCGGTGCACTGTTGTGGTCGCAATTGGCACTTGTTGTTCTTCGACCTTCAGCAACCCCACAACAGAAGGATCCTCTGAGAGACCGGGTAAGGTGGACAGCTGCTTAATTTCCTCTGTCTCCAAGGCAGCGATACCAAAAGCCCATCTATACCCTTTTGGGTCTTTGAAATACCCTCTCCTGAGATAGTCTATGCCAAGGATGCATGGAGCCCCTGGACCAGTTACAATGGGGTGCTTTTGCCACTTCCTCCCAGTCAGGCTGATTTCAGCTTCCAGCATAGTTAACGCTTGGGATCCTCCTGTCACTCCAGAAATAGAAATGGGTTTCACCCCTTGATACCTTGATGGCATCAGAGTACACTGTGCACCGGTATCTACTAGAGCCTTATACTTCTGTGGGACTGATGTGCCAGGCCATCTGATCCACACAGTCCAGTAAACCCGATTATCCCTCTCCTCCACCTGCCTGGAGGCAGGGCCCCTCTAATAGTGATCACAAAATTCTCCACTTCTGTCTTGTAGAAAGGGATTAGTATTCCTTATCACAGGAGCTGGAGTAAAATCAGCTCTTTCGCTCCATCTGGGAAACTGCTCACCAGAGACTGGAGCAGCAGCTTTCCTGGGAGGATCATCCTTGACCATTGTTGTCCTCTTCAGTTCACGCACCCGTTGCTCCAGAGCTGAAGTAGGTTTTCCATCCCACTTTCTCATGTCTTCTCCATGATCCCGCAGGTAAAACCATAGGGTGGCCCGTGGCGTGTACCTCGTATATTTTCTTTCTCGAGCAGTAGGGCGCCTTCTGTTAATAGCTGAGACATGGGTTGGTACGCGTGGAGAGCTGGATAGATCGGATAAATCGTCTCTCAATTGTTTGAACTCCTGGGACAGTTTTTCCACAGCTGAAATGATGGAAGGGGTGAGATTGTCTTCGAACTCTCAGAGTTGACGAATCAGGAAATCCACTGTTGGTGATACTCCGTCATTCCAGGTCATTGATGCCAATGTGTGGGCATATGATGATGGCGCACTCCGTGTAAGTTTCCGCCACATGGGTCGTGTACATTCGACTTCATCTGGGTCTACGGATGTGTTCCTGGAATCCGGCCTACGATAGATCATCTCTATAATGGCTGATTCCCTCAGGGACTGGATGCCTTTCTCTATCGTGGTCCAGTTGGCTGAGCGATTCGTAATATCGTCTTTGTAGGGAAACCTTTCCTTCACAGCTGCCAGGAGCCGCCTCCAAAGACTGAGGGCTCGCTTCTCTCTTGCAATCGCTTTGTCAATTCCTCCTTCCTTAGCAAGTGATCCCAGCTGCTTGGCTTCCCTACATTCTAGTTCATGACCGTCGGCCCCATTGTCCCAGCACCGGAGCAACCAGGTGACAATGTGCTCCCCTGGAAGACGGGTGAAATCTTTTCGCATATTCTGTAGTTCGGTTGAGGTCCGGGGTCGAGAAGTGACCTCTTCTTCTTCTTCCTCTTCCTCTGACCCACGTAGTAGTAACTCTTGTTCAGGTGCTGTTGCATATAGTAATGGCACTGGGTCTTCATCTTTCTTCGCTTCGCGGGTTGCTCTTTGTGCCTTTCGTCTGCTTTTGCTTACAGGGGCAACAGACATTGTCACAAACTGGACATTTGGTTTAGCTGCAGTGTTTGTCACTGTGGTTGGAGTGGCTGCAGTGTCTGCCACTAGGATTGGAGTGGTTGCAATGTCTGTTGCTGGGGTTGGTGCAGCTGTTGTGCTTGGGAGTTGAGTAACACCAACAGCTGCATTATCTGTTGCTGTCAGGGTTTGAGTAGCTACTGTGCTTGTCACTGGGGTTGGTGTAGCTGCAGTGCTTGGAGTAGCCATATTGTCTGTTGCTGTCGGGGTTTGAATAGCTACTGTGCATGTCACTGGGGTTGGTGTAGCTGTGGTGCTTGGAGTAGCCACATTGTCTGTTGCTGTCGGGGTTTGAGTAGCTGTTGTGCTTGTCACTGGGGTTGGTGTAACTGCTGTATTTGAAGTTGGAGTAGTTGCGTTGTCTGTTGTGGTCAGGGTTTGAGTAGCTGTTGTGCTTGTCACTGGGGTTGATGTAGCTGCTGTACTTGGAGTAGCTGTGTTGACTGTTGTGGTCAGGGTCTGAGTAGCTGCTGTGCTTGTAGTTGGCATAGCTGCATTGTCTGTTGCTTTGCCATCAGATCCAGAGACATTTTTTTCCCTTTGAAGGTGCTGGATAGTGTTGAGCAGGGCTCTGTAGGCATAGGCCAAGCCCCAGCACGTTGCCAAAATTTGTCCCTCTCTGGTATAACCAGGACGACAACACACCTCGTTTAAGTGTTTTACTAGTTTTTCCGGATGTTGCACTTGTTCAGTGGTGAAGTTCCAAAGCACTGGAGGGGCCCACTGGCCTAGGTACTTGCCCATACTATCCCACACACCCTGCCACTCATAACTGTCCAGCCTCAGGGAAAATCTCCTGGTGGTCCTCCTATATCGTCGTCTAACCCTAGACCAGATTCGAACCTGATACTGCTGAATTTTTGACATTAAACAAAATAGGATGTTCCTACGACGGGATGGCCGTGGGTAAAACACACTCCGTATGTTTGCCAACATGCTGATCCCCAGCACAATCAGCAGGCAGGTTTCAAGGGTACTCAAAGGCCATCTAAAACCTTCAGAACTCTCAATTGCTGGTGCAAATAGGCTGATGGGGGAACGGGGGGTGAAAGAGAATGCTTCCTTCGTAAGTTTACCCCCCGAGGAGAAAAAAAAAGATATGCAATTGCTAAAATATTTCATTATATACCTCCCAATGTATAGTGGTGATGGCCACGCTGGAAGCACAAACCAGACCAGTTTCATGATCAATGAGTCTATTGTATTACAAGTCATTACCATGAAGTACAGTGAAACAAGAACCTTAACCCAGGCCCCCCAGCCGATAAACACTAAAACAGCAAATAGTGGCTGTAAGTAAGGTACAACATGCTGAAACTCTGAGATCAAGCGCAACAAGTCTGAGAGCCAAATAATCACCATTGTGACGAGTAGTAACAATGAATGCTTATCACAAATATGATTAAACACACTCTGGTCAGATCTGTCGTTATCTCAACCTTTCGAGCCCCACGTTGGGCGCCAAAAAGAACTGTCGTGGTTTGAGCCCAGCTGGTAACTCAGAACCACACAGCCGCTCGCTCACCCCCCCCCCCCCCCCTTCTTCCTCCCTCCGCTCCCGGAGGGATGGGGAGGAGAATGGGAAGAATGTAACTCCCACGGGTTGAGATAAGAGCAGTCCCGCAACTAAGGTATAACACAAAACCACTACTGCTACCACCAATGATAATAACGATTAGTGAAATAACAAGGGGAGAGGATACAATTGCTCACCACCCGCCGACCGATACCCAGCCCGACCCGAGCAGTGATCTGGGCCTTCCGGGTAACTCCCCCCGGTTTATATACTGGGCATGACGTGCTGTGGTATGGAATACCCCTTTGGCTAGTTTGGGTCAGGTGTCCTGTCTCTGCTTCCTCCCGGCTTCCCCTCCTCCCTGGCAAAGCATGAGACTGAGAAAGTCCTTGGTTGGAATAAACATTACTTAGCAACAACTAAAAACATCGGTGTTATCAGCGTTGTTCCCAGGCTGAAAGTTAAAAAACACAGCACTGCACCAGCTACTAAGCAGGAGAAAAATGACTGCTATAGCTGAACCCAGGACAGATACTAAAAGTTATATGTAATTGTTCAACTTTCTCTTATGTCCTCTTAACTCTTAGAGAAAAATAAATCTGCATTAGATGAGTAGGTAAGACACAGTAACTAAAATTTTCTTTAGGAAAGGAAAATAGCAGATTATTGAAGATGAAAATAATAGCTTTAAATACAAGCCATTTACCAACGCAATGTAAGTTGGAGAGTTCTTATGTTTCTAATCAGCTATGTTTTCAGTCTCTGTTCTCCCTTTCTTCATAGGGTAATTTACACTATTTCCAGGCGTTGAGAGAAGACAATATTTAAATGTAGACTACTGATAAGAAAAGGTAGTCACAATAGATCAGCTTATATAGAGGTTGATATGCAGAAAATAATTTTGATGGGGCATAGCAATTGAATATTTGTGTTCACAGTTTAAGAATCCTATTTCTGTGAAAGATCTTGATCCCTCATGAAATCTAATCTTGTTACAGCATTTAAACTCATCATATCATTGTTACATCCGGAGGAGCAGGGTGGAGAAGGTAGGCTGCAGCACAATCCGTCCTTCATTATCATTAGTTGTTTTACACGGAAATAATGGTATTATGTTGCATACGATTACGTTCTAACAATCTTGAACTTCCCTGCTGAGACTACCTTGAAATATTCTGTGCTGCTTATTTTTTCACAAAACTTCCCAACTACCTTAACAGAGAATCCCGCTTCAAACTGTACAGCGTGATGGGACAACATGCTATCGCTCAATACCTCAAGGTAGTTTGCAGAAGGTTAAGTTTACCCATGTGTTTTTATCCACAATTTAAAACTACTTCCCTTCATTTGAGTTTGTGTCTCCTGAAAGGTAAGAAATCTCTGAACGCAGGAGTCAGCAATGCCTTATCTAAAACCGAAATGATGCCAGCACCTGTAATGAATGCTCAGAGTGATGCAGAGCTGCTACTTCAGCTGCTCTGGCCAATGAGTCAGCTTTATTCGGAGCTCGGCTCAGATGCCTCTATACAAACATCTGTAGTATGGGGAATAAACAAGAGCAATTAGATGTGTACATGGCTACAGGGATACAATATCATTGGCATCATGGAAACATGGTGGGATGGCTCCTATGACTGGAGTGTTGGAAGGAAAAGTTATAGGCTTTCTAGCAAAGACAGGCCAGGCAGATGGGGAGGGGGAGTAGCTATTTATGTCAATGATAGGCTAGAGAGTATGGAACTCTGCCTGGGGATGGGTGATGGACCAACCAGGAGTTTGTGGGTTAGGGTCAAAGGGAGAACTGTGATGGGGGATGTTAATGTGGGGATCTGCTACAGGCTACCAGATCAGGATGACTGTGTGGATGAAGCCCTATATAGGCAGGTAGGAGCAGCCTCATGCTCGCAGGCCCTTGTGGGGGACTTCAACCACCCTGATATCTGTTGGAGGGAACAGTATGGCCAATATGACGTATGACGGTATGGCACAAGCAATCCAGGAGGTTCCTTGATTGTGTGGAAGACAACTTCCTCTTGCAAGTGATAGAGGAGCCCACAAGAAGAGCTGCCATGCTTGACCTCTTGCTCACCAACAGGGAGGGACTGGTGGGTAATGTGACACTCCAAGGCAGCCTTGGCTGCAGTGATCACAAGATGGTGGAGTTTGAGATCCTCAGGACAGTGAGAAGGGCATGCAGCAAGCTCACTGCCCTGGACTTCAAGAGAGCGGACTTTGGCCTCTTCAAGAACCTGCTCAGTAAGGTTCCATGGGATAAAGCCCCAGAGGATGGCAGGGGGCAAGAATCCTGGTTGATGTTGAAGGATCACCTGCTCCAAGCTCAGAAGTGTTGTGTCCCGATAAGAAGGAGATGCAGCAGGAGGGCCAGGAGGCCTTCATGAAGGGATAAGGGGCTGCTGAGGAAACTCGGAAGGAAAAAAGAAGCTTATAGAAGGTGGAAATAAGGGCAGGCAGCCTGGAAGGAATACAGGAGCACTGTCTAGAAAGCTAGGGGTGAGGTCAGGAAAGCTAAGGCCCAGTTAGAATGGAGTCTGGCCAGGGATGTCAAGGATAACAGGAAAGGCTTCTATAAATATATGGCAAACAAAAGACAGACTGGGGATAATGTGGGCCTTCCAGAAGGAAACAGGAGAACTGGCTACCCTGGATTTGGAGAAGGCTGAGGTTCTCCATGACTTCTTTGCCTCAGTCTTCACTGGCAAATGCTCTGACCACACTGCCCAAGTCTTGGAAGGCAGATGCAGGGACTGTGAGAATGGAGACCTTAGGACCACTGTAGGAGAGGATCAGGTTTGAGACCATCCTAAGAACCTGAATGTGCACAAGTCCATGGGACCTGATGAAATCCATCCACGGGTCCTGAAGGAGCTGGTGACTGAAGTTGCTAAACCACTGTCCATCATATTTGAAAAATCATGGCAGTCGGGTGAAGTTCCTGACAACTGGAGAAAGGGAAATATAACTGCCATTTTCAAGAATGGGAAAATGGAAGACCCAGGCAACTACAGACCAGTCAGTCTCATCTCTGTGCCTGGTGGGATCATGTAGCAGATTCTCCTGGAAACCATACTAGGGCACATGACAACATGGCTTCACTAAGGGCAAGTCACACCTGACCAATTTGGTGGCCTTCTATGATGAGGCGGATACGGATGGATAGGGTGGCAAAGCAGTTGACATCATCTACCTGGACTTGTGCAAAGTGTTCAACACTGTCCTGCATGACATCCTTGTCTCTAAACTGGAGAGATACAAATTTGATGGATGGACTACTCAGTGGGTAAAGGATTGGCTGGATGACTGCATGTGGAAAGTTGTGGTCAATGGCTCAATGTCCAATTGGAGACCAGTAACGAGTGGTGTCCCTCAGGGATCGGTGTTTGGACTGATCCTGTTCAACACCTTTGTCAGCAACATGGACAGTAGGATTGAGTGCACCCTCAGCAAATTTGCTGACGACACCAAGCTGTGTGGTTCGGTTGATATGCTGGAGGGAAGGGATGCCATCCAGAGGGACCTGGTGGCCCTGGCTTTAGAGGTGGGCCAATGCCAACCTCATGAAGTTCAGCAAAGCGAAGCGCAAAGTCCTGCATCTGTGTTGGGGCAATCCCAGGCACAGCTACCGGTTGGGCAGAGAAGAGATTAAGCGCAGCCCTGCGGAGAAGGACTTGGGGGTGTTGGTTGATGAGAAACTGAACATGAGCTGGCAGTGTGCGCTCACGGTCCAGAAAGCCAACCGTATCCTGGGCTGCATCAAAAGAAGTGTGACCAGCAGGTCAAATGAGGTGATCCTGCCCCTCTACTCTGCTCTTGTGAGACCTCACTTTGGAGTACTGCATACAGTTCTGGTGTCCTTAACATAGAAAGGACATGGAGCTATTAGAGCAAGTCCAGAGGAGGACCACAAGGATAAGAGGGCTGGAGCACCTCCCGTATGAAGACAGGCTGAGAGAGTTGGGGCTGTTCAGCCTGGAGAAGAGAAGGCTGCGTGGAGAACTCATAGTAGCCTTCCAGTATCTGAAGGGGGCCTACAAGGATGCTGGGGAGAGGCTCTTCCTTAGGGACTGTAGTGGTACGACAAGGGGTGATGGGTTTAAACTTAAACAGGGGAAGTTCAGGTTAGAGATGAGGAAGAAGTTCTTCACTGTGAAGGTGGTGAGGCACTGGAACAGGTTACCCAAGGAAGTTGTGAGTGCTCCATCCATGGCAGTGTTCAAGGCTAGGTTGGATGGAGCCTTGGGTGACATGGTCTAGTGTGAGGTGTCCCTGCCCATGGCAAGGAGGCTGGAACTAAATGATCTTAAAGTCCTTTCCAACCCTAACCATTCTATGAAAATACAAGCCTAGCTGTTACTGTATTAAACTTCTGAGTGCTTGACTTACCAGTAGATGTTTTGACAGGAAGCACAGGGAAAGTGTCCTAGGTAGCAAAAGTGAGTGAGCAATTTTAAGTGAAATGCAGACTGAAAGCTTTGTAAATGCAAGTAAATTACACAGATAGAACTTCTAATTTTGTTACCTCCCCAGCTGCTATGCTCCAGTATTATTTTAAATCATATTATTTCAGTAGGATAATTTAAATATATGGCATTTCTATTTCACTGGATTATCTGTATGCACCCAGAGATTAATATAGCAAGTTTCTAATCCACTGGCCATTTTGTGGATATTTTCCTCTACCAGCTATTAGTATCAGCAGGCTGAAAATCTTTGTCCACAATGAAGTACGTTTTTCAGAGGCATTGATCATTCTCGCAAAGTGTAGAAGAGATTTTTTTTTTTTCTGGCTTATTGATGTTGGTTTCCCCATTAACCTATTTTTGAATGAGTGAGTTGGGACAGCTCTCATGATAAAGTATTTCAGATCTGTAAAGTAGCCATGAAACAGATATGCCTGGCTTCTGATTCTTTATTTTGATTGCATATAATATACAATATTATAAGTTATTTGGGTAATATGCTGGAAAAATTAATAAACCTGAAGCTGTGATTTGAAAATACCTTGCATAGACAGAAAAATGACTATGTATCCAGCTAAATATTTGACTTATTTTATTTCTTCAGCAGGAGTCTTCATATTAACAGAGGTTTCTGGTTTTGAAAGTAATGCTGCTGACATACAATTCCTGATATGCACATTCAACCATTAGCAGGTTTTATTGTTATAAATTACCTATATCAAGTTGTGTGCCTGCTTTGAACTTTAGGTTCAAATTTTTTCCTGCAATGAGTAATTAAACGGAAAAAACCCCATGATTTTTCCTCATGGCCAAAGTGATCAGCTAGCTTTGAATCACCGCCAGTTTTCTGTTAGTAGAAGTTGAGCTGGGCATTTCTTTGTTCCACCTTCTTTGTGAAGGAACAGTATTGCACTGGATTTTTTTTATTTTTAGTTTATTCCCCTGGAATAAAGCATAAAGCAAAGAATCCCTACCTAACAATCTCCACACATACTTTATCAGCAAATTTACAAAGAAGCTCTGTCACTGTTTCTTTTTTCTTCTTTCCCTTTTTTTTTTTTTTTCTTCTTTTCTTTCTTTTCCTTTTTCTATTTCTATTCCTTTTTCTTTTTTTTTTTTTTTTTTTTTCCCCCTGTACAGCCATCATGATTTCTTCTCTTGGCTTGCTGGTTGCTTTTTACTTTTAATACCCGAAGATAGAATCAGTCACAACTGTATAGCTTGTATTTATAATCAGTTTGTGGAGAAACCTGGCATTTTCCACTTTGGCTTAATCTTGTGTTGTGTTGGGTGGCATCCCTTACAGTCCCCAGATAACTTATGTATTCTATAAGTTATCACAATTGCTTCTTCCATGCAAAGTGAACAAGAAGTTGCAGTATTTTCAATTAACTTTGAAGAAGACTGATTAGTTAATACCAAAGATATATTGGACATGCCAAAGATATACCAATAGACAGTGACCAATCATGACAGGTCTGCTGATTATGGAGTTTAAAATTATAAGCGCCTTAACTTAGAATGGTTAAAGAGAAGTATTTGATTTGTCCATTACATGATCTCTATTTACTTATTTTTTTTGTACCAAAACAGTAGACCAAATCAGTCAACACAGGGGAACCAAAAATTCCTTGAATGTTTGCCTCTCCTGATTTGTTTTTAAAGACTAAGAAATTTTAATAAGTTTGTACAAATGTCAGTTCCTCTGTGGTCCGTGTAAGACAGGTGTCATCCATTCCAGTCAGAGTAGGAAATACATCAGTTTTCAGGGAAACCAAGCTCAAGTTCAGAAGTCAGTGCTATATCCATCTGGCACTTAGACTGTTTTCAGGGTTATCTGTTGCACTAAGTGCTGAATCAAGACGTAACTAAGTTACAAATTGTTCAGCTCAGTAGGTTACCAGGTAACTCTCATGGTTTATCTAGGATAGGGTTCTGATTCCTTTAATCATGAACTAGGCCAGTTTCCTGTTTTGGAGCCATGTAATATTTTTTTGAGGACATCATTACATTTTCTCTAGCAACATATTGAGGTATTTTAAGTGGTGGTGGGTTTTTTGTTGTTTTTGATTGGTTGGTTTGATGTTGGTTTGGTATTTTGTGGTTTTGGTTTGGTTTTTTCTTTTTTTTTTTTTTTTTTTTTTTTTCTTGGAGGATTCCTATATAGTCAGGGGTCTGAAAGACTTAGTACTTTGCCAAGATCTGGTAGGTTTAGTTAGTTTATACCCACAATTTCAGAAAGCTGGTGTTATTTATTGGTGTTCTATAAGTCACTAGTAGGGATGGGAGATGCTGGAGCCAGTGTTTTTGGTGCTGTCTTAAAAAGGCACTTGGCTGAAGCAGTAGTCCAGTGTAGTCTGGTTTTGGCTGGAATAGATTTAATTTTCTTCATAGCAGTTTGTAGGTGCTATTTTTTAGGTTTCTAACCAAAACGGTGTTGATAACACAGGGATGTTTTGGTTATTGCAGAGTAATGCTTACACAGAGTCAAGGCCTTTTCTGTTCCTCACCCCACCCCATCAGCGAATAGGCTGGGGGTGCACAAGAAGTTGGGAAGGGACACAGCTGGGACAGCTGACCCCAACTGACCCAAGGGATATTCCACACCAAATGACATCCTGCTCAGTAATAAAAATCTAGGGGAAGAGGGAGAAAGGAGGGGACACTTGGAGTGATGGCACTCGTCTTCCCCAGTCACTAGTACGCTTTCCTGGAAATAGTTGAACATGTGCCTGCCAATGGGAAGTGGTGAATGAATTCCTTATTTTGCTTTGCTTGAGCATGCAGCTTTTGCTTTCCCTATTAAACTGACTTTGTCTCAACCTGTGAATTTTCTCACTTTTACCGTTCCAATTCTCTCCCCACAGTCCTCTGCGGGAGAGTGAGTAGGTGGCTATGTGGTGCTTAGCTGCCTACTGGGTTAAGTCACGATATTCAGCTAACTATTTTTACTTCCTGGATTGTGTAAATTTGTTGTTCCTTAGAATCTCAACAAATTATTTGACTCCAAATTTCTCCTTGATATCTCACAACCCATAACTGGCGAAGAATTCATCCCTTAAACTCCTGCTGTTGACATGATTGTTAAGTAAACTTTGGGCCATTTTGTGAAACAACAAATTGTACTACAACAAATGTTGATTGTTATTTTCTCAGGCAAAAGTTGAAACATACAGACTGTAATGCATTCTATTACTTGCACAAGATACTGCTTCATTCTTCTTTGGATAAAATTTTCTGTATATATATTGCTACTATCTAATTGTAGAGAATTTTTTTCTGTGTTTCTCTCTGATTCTATAAACTTGAAATGGTTAAACATATTGATAAATGGCATCACCTGAGAATCTCCTTGTAGTAGACACAGACTGTTATTGAAGTCTGTTTTTTACATCTTCTGTGTACTAATTTTTATTTTTTCTTCATTGCCATCAAAATGCTATTGTAGTATTCTGTGACATAACTGTTACAGCTGAATCCGGGACACCACATAGATCCTAAAGTTGCACTTTATTCTAAATAAAAGACCTCATCATCAGGAAGCTTCTATTATCTTTAGCTCATTACAGCAAATTTATGTCTACTGATCCACAGGATGAACCAGGATGAATTACAAATAAAAGAACAAAGAATAGTTTATATATACACTGGATTCCTTTGGGTGCCCCAGTACATTCTCTTCAGCTTAGTGCATTGTCTGCAAACATCAAAGAGGTGCTCTACATTTCCAAGTCTGCTAGATGATTATAGTATTGTAACTTTAGAGGTTTGTTTGAACTTCACTGAATGTTGGCCTTCAATATTCTTGAACGAAAAAGTGGCTGTAGGTTTTGAGAGGTTGGATGCAAACACTCTCCAGTGCTAAAACATTTGGAAGGTAATAGAAGTTTGATACCGGTTATTAAACATAAGTTGGTGATAGGGTGAAGGACCCTAAGCCACAGACAGTGTAAGGAGGGAGGACAGAGCCAGAGTAGTATTTCTCTTTCCTTGTTATAGATGCTGTTTCATTCACCTAGACACCTTCATCCACTAGTGTTTGTGTGGGTGTTTCCCTTAGTCCGCAATGAAGGTGGACCATTACCCCCAAATGGAAGGTACCAGATGATAGAGGGCTAGGCAGAGTGCCCTTGACAGCCCTCATTGCTAATGGCCAGAGTTCTTACTGCTGCCAAGCAGCAACACACAATAGATCATCTCACCAAAATATTAAATATCTTTTGTCCCCAGATGAAGAGGACAAAGACATACTGGGGACTGGGGGGAACCAAATGATCTCAAGGGACAGTGACTAAAAAAAAAAAGAAAAAAAATTCAGTGTTGCACTGTTGAAAATGGCAAATATACAAATGTAGGAAAAGCAAGGTGTGGCACCAAATAGACTATTCCTAGTGTGACTATTTGTATCAGCCACTGCAAAAGACATGGTCAGGAAATATCTTTGGCCTGGCACAGTTTATCATTCTAGTCAGAGTCTCCCTTTGGATAATGAAACTTGATTCTGGAACATAAAACATTTTGCTGTAAGAAGCCACCATCCTCTGAAGTCCTTTGTTAGAACCATACGTGTTGCCAGTGTGAAAGGAAGTTTGAAAATAGGTCAGTTCAGGCAGGAACTTTCACAGTCTGAAACAAATAAATTGCATCTGGGTGACAGAACTGTTTTCCTTTTCTCACCCAAACTCCAAATTATCTAGAATGGGAGAAAAAGAAACCCATATAGAATCCTGAGAATTCTGCACATTGTGGAAGACTAGAAAATTCTTCATATTGTCAGCTTTCTCTTGCTGATAGAAATTAAACCATCACTAGTTTATCAAAGATAAATTGCCTCCTTTAATGATAACTTTTCACTGTATTTCCAACTTCAGACATAAGCTTACCACAGGCTGCTTGAAAATACAATGGTTTCTGTTTAGTTATTTTACTATCTACCTATACCATGCTGCTTCTGAAAGCCCTTGTGCTCCAGCCAGACTATTGGACAAACTGTTCATGTATATATTCAAGCCTGTACACCAGCATAACCCAGAAACTGAGAATTCACCGTATTTTTCACCCTCTCTAGTCTTACTTTAAAGCAGCTGTCACTAGAGTTGCTGATTGCTTATTCCAGTTTGCTACCTTCATTCCATGTTACCTATTTCTGTTTATTACAGATGTTCAGCATCAGATTAAAAAAATCCATTCTCTTTTCAGATCCATTTTACCTTTAGTAATCAACAGTATTCTAGGATGTTGTATTTCAGAGGCAATCTGTAGAGCTTCATACTTTTTCGCATGTTGGGAAACTACTACAGTACACGGATGTGATTAAGATATCAGCCTTGTGGCAGGACAACTTGCTCAACTGAAAACCAGTGTCCCACAAAACCTAATTTGACCTAATTCCTATTTAAAAAAATAATTTTAATAGATTGGTTTGCAAGATATCTTTCCTAGTCCTTATTATGGTATAATTAATCAAAAATGAAATCCAGAGCAATTATGAACTCATCCACTATCTTTGATATGTACGATTTTTGCTTTCGAACATAAATCTTTCTTCCTCTCTCCTCCTGTTGCCCTCCATGGTAGCCTATACTTCCCTTTTCTTTTCTTCCCAAATCCATCAACAACATATCCAAATAAGCAGTTCATATTTACTAATATTTTTAGCAGGTCTAGGCAAATAAATGTTAGCTCAAATTAGTGCCTGTACTCATGAATGTTACCATGTACTTTGCTGCCGTATTTGTACCTTCAAGCACAATGCTAGCATATTATGTGTAGGTTCTTTGGTAGTGTCATCTGCTTTTAATCTGTTCAGTTGTTTTTTGCCAACATACGCTGGTTAAACAAGAGTGCATATTACTTGTGAAACTACAAGTGAATACAGGGCAAGTGCATCCTCAAAAAACTAATGTATTTATATAGAAATCATTAATATTTACATTTACCCATCTACTCATCTTTTTTTCCCTTTCTTTTTTTTTCTTTTCCTTCCTTCTTTTTCCTTGACATTCTGCTCTAATTCTGTGCTTCCTGGACACTGTAACTCTTGCAGACTAAGGTCAGCAGAGAAATTCATATAATTCATATGGACTTAGACCAATTCTGATAGTGTTAACCCTAAAACATTGGGTTTACTTTAGAGGTAATACCCATTACTCTAATCTTTGGCACTCTTTGTATAATACGAACAGATAATGGGGTTTTGCTGCTTTACTTCTCAATACCTTGCTATCAAGGAGTTAAGGCTTGGACTTCCTTTCTTCTTTGTTTTCTTTCTTCTTTTGTTTTTAATAATTTTTTCCTTCTGTTGTCTTTCTTAGACATCTTTTTTTCCCATTTTTTCCATTCTCCTATTTTTATTTTTTTTCTCTTCTCCTTTCCAGTTTGGCTTTCTCAGATATTTAAAAGCACAGTGTTTGAGTTCTGACAATTACAGCTAGTGTCAGCTCTCTTTTTGTTCTTGTGCTGAACCAGCTTTTAACAGCTACATCAGCTCTCTCAGCAGGTGACTGTCGACTTGTACTCCTAGAAAATCATGGTTTTCCAGATGTCAGTCAATGCCAGTGGAGGAAAGCTTCCTTGTGGCAGTTTTAATGACCTAAATTGAATTCATACAATTGGATGAGAAAGGCTGGTGCATTACACGGCTGATTAAGGATTGCAAAATCTGTAATTCTATTGCACCAGAGAGTGCCAGGTGACTCTTCATGTCAGTAAGTAAGGACAATATATTTAGCAACATGGAAATCCACACTTGAAGCTCTTTTTCAGTGTTTTATGGCTACTATATTTTTTCACCAAAACCTGTTATGCCCGAGTAAATATAAGGGTACCAGAAATGTGTATATTAAACCCAGAAGAGTACCAAGTTGCTATCTGTATTTTCTGGCAATAAATCATTGGTGTTTTATTCCCATGTTACCAGTTAGGAGTCTTCTAAAGAAGTGACTCAAATATTACTACTCAATGACTCTCAAAGCAGTCTGTTGGGGAATATCCCCAAACTTCAAAAGGTATCTTAGAAAAAAGCTTTTTTATTTTTCTGTTAAGAAAGATTTAAAAACTGTCTCCTGCATAATTTTATGGGGTACATAATCAGAATACTTTGGTTACATTAGGTCATGTTATTAGGCACTTAGCTTTCTTTTATTGTGGCCTTTACTAAGCCATGATAGGGCTGTTGCTTGGATGGGACAACTCACCTGTGCAAAAGTGGGCATGGCACTGGGTAGGAGATGTATGGGGACAGGGGGGAGGGATTTTCGCTGAGTTACAATAAATTGCGAACCATATGGGATCTTTGTATGTGTACAGAGGAATAAGAGAGAAAAGAACATGATGCACAAAAAAACCCCCAAAAATCATAATTTATTTCAATTCCAGAGAAGAGGGATGCAGTGTTTTTTAACACAGAAAAGCTGTACTTCCTTTGGTAGTTCTTTCCTGCCATGTAGGGCAGGCTGTTAAGTTACACACTAAAAGTACTGAAATCCCTATTTGGCCCTTCTTATCCAAGCAAAGCTGTCACTGATTTCAATGGCAGCTCTGCCTGATTAAAGAGAATTGAATAGAGCCCTGAAGCAATGGTGTTTTGTCCTTGTCTTTGCTCTTCTGGCCCTTAACCATTACTTTTAAAGACCTTGAAGCAATACTGGCATCAGCAGTGTTTCAGGTGAACAAGCAAAAGGATAAAAAACAGTATCATGAGTTGTTTCAAGACATAACAAGAAAAGCCAGTGTGCATCGTATTGAAGGAACTGAAAAATGAAGAATGCATAGAAACATTTTTCAAGTTTCTGTGGGATTTTAAATGCATAAAACATCAACATATAATAAAAGTATGTAAGCTTTGTTACTGCTTCTATTTACATTCCTATGAATATGCTAAGTGAAACACCATGCATATACTTATTCCAAGGTTATAACCACGGCATTGCTAACTCCATCCCAATATTGACAGACATAAAGAATATGATTTTTTTTTTATTACTAAATAAAATACTAATTATACCATTTTATATAAAGAGCTAAGGCAGGGATTATGAGAATTAAGAGCATAACTCTACACAGTAGTAACTGAGAAATAGGACTGAATAAATATATATTTAAACACTGGACATTTCAAGATTTGAACACAAAGGTCCACAGCAGTGGGACTGATATGACTAAATATAAATAGTTACATTGAATTCCATCACACTATAGTTTTTTATTAGCCAAGTAAAAAAATAGCTGCTTTTAAGATGTCATTAATAAAATTTAGATCTCTGCTTGCAGGTAAAAGGAGCTGTGCTGACTAGCTCAGAGATGAACCACGTACATTTCATCAGATGAACATGTTTAAAATACTTATCTAATTACATATATGTGCAGAATCGTAACTACTGCAAGTGGTTTTATCTTGGTTTCATCTAAGAGACACTAGGACTGACTTTTAAAAAACCCTAAAAATAAATCTAGGAAGCTTCTTTGGCTCCTCCTTTTCATCACTCCCCAACAACTCGAGCTCAGTCTCAGAAGTCCCTGGCACGGGAGATTCCTATTCCCAGATCTTATCTTGCAGTGATCTTCCTCACAAGCTAACTGAGACTTATTGGACAAAGTACTGTTGTTGCCGCCTGCTAAGATTATACATTTAAAATACACATTATTATACATTTCTACTGGAAACTATGCTATGGAACATAGACAATAAGGGGGTGATTGGTGACAGCCAACATGGCTTCACTAAGGGCAAATTGTGCCTGGCAAATTTGGTGGCCTTTCATGACAGGGCTACAGCATTGGTGGATACAAGGAGAGTAACTGATGTCATCTACTTGGACTTATGCAAAGCATTCGACGCTGTCCAATACAACATCCTTGTCTCTAAGTTGGAGAGGCATGGATGGACTACTCAGGTGATACGGAACTGGCTGGATGGCAACACTCAAAGAGTGGCAGTCACCAATTCGATGTCCAAGATCAGTGACAAGTGGTGATCCTCACAGATTAGTATTGGAACCAGCACTGTTTAACATAATTGTCAGCAACTTGGACATTAAGATTGAGCGTAGCCTCAGCAATTTCTTGATGACACCAAGCTATATGGTGTGATTTACATGCTGGAGGGAAGGGATGCCATCCTGTCATGGGTTCAGATGTAGCAGTTATTTTTCTCCTTCTTAGTAGCTGGTGCAGTGCTGTGTTTTTGACTTTAGCCTGACAACAATGCTGATAACACTGATGTTTTTAGTTGTTGCTAAGTAATGTTTACTCCAATCAAGGACTTTTTCAGTCTCATGCTTTGCCAGTGAGAAGGGGTAAGGGAAGCTAGGAGGAAGCAGAGGCAGGACACCTGACCCAAACTAGCCAAAGGGGTATTCCATACCACAGCACATCATGCCCAGTATATAAACTAGGGGGAGTTACCTGGGAAGCCAGATCGCTGCTGAGGTTGGGCTGGGTATTGGTCGGCGGGTGGTGAGCAATTGTATTCTTTTCCCTTGTCATTTCCCTTATCGTTATTACTATTAATGGTAGCAGTAGTGGTTTTGTATGGTACCTTAGTTACTGGACTGTTCTTATCTTAAACCATGGGAGTTACATTCTTTTGATTCTCCTCGCCATCCCTCTGGGAGTGGGGGGAGGAAAAGAGGGGGAGTGAGTGAGCAGCTGTGTGTTTCTGAGTTAGAGACTGGGCTTAAACCACGACACACCCAGAGGGACCTTGACAGACTTGAGAAGTGGCCAGTGCAAACCTCATGAAGTTCAACAAGGCCAAGTCCTGTACCTGGGCTGGGGCAATCCCAAGCAGAAATACAGTCTGGGAGGAGACTGGATTGACAGCAGCCCTGAGAAGAAACAATTGGGTGTGTTGGTTGACAGGAAGTTCAACATGAGCCAGCAGTGTGCGCTTGCATCCCGGAAAGCCAACTATGCTGTGCTGCTTCGAAAGGACAGTGGCCAGCAGGTCAAGGGAGGTGATTTTCCCCTTCTGCTACAGTGTTGTGAGACCTGGAATACTGCATCCATTTCTGGGGCCTTCAACACAAGAAAGATGTGGACCTATTGGAGTGAGTCCGGAGGGGGGCCACAAAGAGGGCTGGAGCAGCTCTGCTATGAAGACAGGCTGAGAGCTGCGGATATTCACCCTGGAGAAGAGAAGGCTCAGGGGAGACCTTGGAGCAGCCTTCCAGTACCCAGAGGGGACTTACAAGGTATCTGGAGAGGGACTTTTTTTTTACAGGGGCATGTTGTGATAGGACGAGAGGTAATGGCTTTAAAATGAAGGAGGGTAGATTTAGATTAGATATTAGGAAGAAATTTTTACCGTGATGGTGGGGAGAGGCTGGAGCAGGTTGCCCAGTAGATAGCCCCTCTCTGGAAGTGTTCAAGGCCAGGTTGGACGGGGCTTTGAGCAACCTCATCTAGTGGTAGGTGTCCCTGCCCATTGCAGGGGGGTTGGAACCAGGTGATCTTTAAGGTCCCTTCCAACCCAAGCCATTCTATGATTCTATGAAAAATGTGTATCAGTATCTTCAAAACAAAGCTATGTCTATTGTTTCACATGAAAGAGAAAGAACACATAAAGGAAAGGATTAAATGAAAAGAATCTTCCTGAGTGGGGCGGTTTTTGGTTGTTGTGTTTGGTTGTGTTTTGATTTCGATTTTAGTATGTATGTTAAGAAAATCTCCTTGGTACCATATATATCTACTTCAAAACATCAGTTGGACAAGTCTATCATGCCTTTTTTTCCAGTCCCAGCTTATTATCCTTAAATATATATTCAGTTTCACCTGAATCCTTTGTCCAGTGCTCTCTTTCAGACTCCAGCCTGTTAGACATATCTGTTCTGTTTAGACCAGAAGGATAGATGAAGGTTCTGATTTTGAAAGGTGATGGAAAGCTATTTTGACAGGATGAAAACAAACAGCAAATAAAGTTCCCTCAAGGATACCTTATTCCCACAACGGTTTTGCCTTTCCTATAAGGATCAAAGGAGTTGGAACAGCACCTAAAAGAGCTAGATGTGCTCCTTAATTTCAAGCAAAAGACTATCATGCAAATAACTTGAATGTATTTGGTATTCCAGTAAAACCTACATTGAGATTCCCAGACCTTTAACATTTTGAAGATTTAGCAAAATGGTGTATTCTGGCCTTGTCTTCTCCCACAGCACTTTTTGGATGTCTTGATGATCCCATCAGATTAAGCCATCATGACTCAATTTATTTCCACCTGTATTTTTCATGCAGTCATTTTTCAGAAAACCCATAAAAAGAAAAAATAACTCACTCACTGCAGCATGGATTCATGTTTCCCAAATCATATAACCATTCAAAAAAGCTGGTTGCAATTTATAGACTGGTGTGTTGTGGGTAACATTATTTCTACTAGAAGAATGTTTTTATAAAGCACCCAGCAGAATACAGTTAGTAATGCATTGCTTAGCATTTTGAATAATTTTAGCAAAGGAATAATTTTAGCACTGTAAACTTACTTGAGATGACTCTTTCCCCTACAGACCTTCTTTATGGTTCTGCTCATAAAATCATTACATATCTTGTTGACTTGCCTCTCTAGCTTTCTTTTCATAGTAAATATAAAGCAAAATGAAGCAGATTAAGAAGATGCATTCCTCAATGAAAAATTTGAAGGAGTTTTTAGAATGCACTCTAGAAAAGCTCTCTCAATTGAAAATCTCCAACTTCCTCTGTTGTTCCTATATGATGTGTAAGCCTCTGTGGGAGATGTTCAGCTTCACGTTCAGGTGATGGGCTGGCCTTGTATGATTGAGATGGTCTGGATGATTTAAGTAGACATCTACGGTATACTGAAGATAAGACTTACTTAAGGTAATAGGAGAGGGGGACTTGACATTGTAACATAGCACAGCAGAAAAAACTGAAGTGGCCATTTACAATGAACTGTGATTCACTTTTTACAAAAACTTTATGGTAAGCACAGACAAATATGACAGCAATAGAAGCAAGCAATAAGAATAAAACTATATAACTTTTGTAAAAATTCATACCTCAGTGACATGACTGCATGAACATCTTTAGTTGTCAAAAACTCAACTATTAGAAATTTAGCAAGCTCTGGAATAAAATTAAGCCTACCTATGTATGAGCTAGAAATACCTAAGCCTGTCTGGCGTTTCTGGGGGGTTGGTTGTATTTTTGTGGGGTTTTTTAGCTTGGCTTTTTTGTTTGGTTTTTTGTTTGGTTTTGTAGTTTATAATTATGTAGGAAATGCTTGTTTTGTAAGAATATCAGGAATATCAGTGTACTTTTAATATAGCACATTACTAGTCTCAATAGACATTTTGGACAAATGAAGCAATGGGTTCTATATTCTACAGAAATTCACTTCTATGTGTTATTTCAACTAAAGTACTATTTCTTTAACAGTTTTTTTTTGTGAGCTTTATGATTTTTTTTTTTTTTAGTTTTAAGTATTCAATGTATAAATAAAGAAGGAATTGATTCACTTTTCACTTCTTCATTGCAGGCAAGATTAGGAAAATTATTTAATGGCTAACAAAGAACAAAACAGTTTGCAGGCTTTCTTGAGTTCTGTTTTCAGTGTGAGTGTGATAGAGCTTTAGTTGCTTCCTGAAACAAGGACGAGATCAATTTCTTTCGCTGCCATTGGTGAAAATCAAACAAATTACATAATGCTCAGCTGGCTGCTGACTCACCTTGATAACCTAATTGCCTTATGGGGTGTTGTCTGGTATCTTATAACACTTCAGAGGGGTTATTAGGATACATGAGTTCTTTATAGATCACATGGACATTTTAGTTTGCTGGAAAGTAACCCTTATATCTGCTATTCAAATAGCTGAGAAGTCAAAGCTCCAAGTGAAAAACATTCAGGGGTACAGTCAGGATATATAAAGTCTATACTTTATGACTGAGAAGGGGCTGGATGATAGCCACTGACAGAAGATTAGCATTATTCAGGATTCTTTCTAATCATTCTGGCTGGAGACTTTTGGCAACTCTGTGCCAGTATTCATAAATATTGAAGATCTTCAAATTATTCCTATTTTCATATTAGGAATGTGAAAAAGCTAAGGGAGAAATAGCCTTGAGGGGTAGTTTTAAAGTTCTGCTTGAACTAGAAAAACAAAAACAAAACCCCTCGAATCTAGATATCTACTGCTTCCTAGAAATTATAAGATCGCTACATATCGCAAATTGCCACAATGCAAATCAAAAAAGTGCAGTGTGTTGAAGTGCTGAAAAGAAGTATTTTAAAGTGCTTTTATTTATCATATGCTCAATTTGATTTATAACTTATGAAATATTTCCGATGCTTGTTTTATATTATATCCAGTCCCTTCACTGTTTTTTTCCTCAGCAATTCACCAGAAGTATTTCTGTATTTTTTTTCTTTTGCAGATGAAAAAAAACCCAAAAGGAATACCTGACATAAATCCCTATGGTAATTGCTGTTTTCTAATTCCTTTTTTGCAGTCCAGTGCTCCCATTTCAATAAAGATGATTTTATTATGTCATTGCTTTAATTATAATATTAAATATCTTATAAAAAGAAAAACTCAGTATATTTTTCCCAAGGGCTATCATTCTATAAAGTACATGTTTGAGGTTCAGACACATTTTTAAACATACAGCACTGAAATGCTACCATTTGGGAATTAATGATTTACAATTTATATGTATTTATGGCTGAAGAGAAGGTTGTATTTATCTTTTTCTGTATTGTGTACACACAGGTCATGTTTATGAATGAGTTATAAACAAATCTTAGCACATTGAAGAAAAACTGAAAAGAGAAATTTCTGTTACTCTAGCTTTTTGGGGTTTTTTTAACAGTCAGATCTTAGAAGATGTGGGTAACAGTAATGAAGTAAGCTTTTGGAAATGCAGGATTCTTTACAAAGTTATCTTCACTCTCTTCATTGTATTAATTTTGGTATTGCAATGCTACTGAATTGAGATTTTCTAGTAGTAGAGTTCATGGCTGGTGAATTGATCTTCAGAGGATGACTGATTTGAAAACTGGGTGCAAAACCACAGGGCTACTTCTGTTAATCAGGAGGATGTAAGCAGACATAGTAACTGGGTCAGAAAGTATTAAAAATTATCCCTTGAGAAACTCTTTTAAATAAGTAATCAAAATAATCACATCTGTTGGTAGTTATCTGCCAAAAAAAAGAAAACATAAAAAAGAGATCTGGAATTCACAGGCAGTTGAGAATGCCAGTGTAGCAGGCTGATCTACAAAATGACATAACTTCCTTAATAACCTTTCTCTTTTCAGTTTGGGTGTTGAAACACTGATGGTGAAAACGTGAATAACTACATGAGTGGTAGTGTGAGATTCCTAAAATAACTGCTTAGTAAGAGGAGTTAATGACAAAGACGGACTGAAATAGAACTAAACTGGAATCTTCTGTTTTACTGCAACATTAACTCCAGTATTTGATCTCTCCTTTGTAAACAGCACAAGCTGTTTTATTTCAGTGCAGTAGCTTGGAGTTGAGAGACCTTTTACCTTTCTGTTGTTGGTCAGTGTACCACAAATTCTTGTATGTAGCACATGTTCTCTGGCTGAAAGTCTCTTATCTATTCATATATTTATTACTTCTATTGACACGTCTCAATGCATTATCTAGCATACTTTTCTTAATTAATTTAATCTTGTAACATTTGTCAGATATAGGAAAGTAACACCATGTCTTACCAGGTAAATCTGAAGCACTTTTTATTTTTACTTATTCTATTTCTGTTCTCTTTCTAACTCTTGTGCTAATCACAGCAGAATTCACATCACCTAACCTTAGACTTTATAAATTGATTGTTTAATCTTAGCTCCCTCTAGGGACAATGAATAGAGGTAGAAATGCTTCAGATGCTTCAGGGAGTCATTTCTTCTGCCTATTCATGTAGCCAGAGTTGCTCCTCTCTTGTCAGTAGAGGAAGTTCACTTTAAGCTACGCATGCAAGTGGTGGGTCAACCTTGGCTGGCTGCCGGTCCTTCAGGAAAAACCTACCAGCTCTGGCGTGGGGTACCCTGCAGGCTACAGTGTGGATGGATATCCGTTTCCCATGGTCTTCTCCACAGCCTGCAGTAGAATCTGCTTCAGCACCTGAAGCAGATGCCTGTCCCTCCTTCTCTGACCTTGATGTCTGCAGGGCTGATCTTCACGCTTTTTTTCCCAACCTCCTCACTCTGTGGTATTTCTTCCTTTCTTACATATATTTCCCCAGGGCACCACCACCTCAGCTGTGGGGCTGGGCTGTGCCCTGCGATGTATTGCTTGGATGTGTCTAGAACCGGCTGTTCTCAGAGAGGCTGCTCTGAGCCCCTTCACTGCCCGTACCTGCCAGCAGTGTCCAGTAGAACATAGTATCTTGATGGTTAAAGATAGGTAACGTGAATAAATTTCATGTTACACATGAAATTTCATGTTTTACGCATGAATAAATTTCACCTTAAACATGTAGGTGATGGGGTGTTTTTTGTAGAGAGGACTTTTTAGGACCTTAGAACTATACCTGCATGTGTATAGAATGTACACAGCTCCACAAGAAACTCTTAGATTCAAGCCAAAATAAAAGTTTTAGCCCATGCATTTATTTTGCATGTAGATGATTGTACTTTGTTTTACAAGGGCATGTTGTAACAGGACAAGAGGTAATGGCTTTAAAATGAAGGAGGGTAGATTTAGGTTAGATATTAGGAAGAAATTTTTACTGTGATGGTGGTGAGAGGCTGGAACAGATTGCCCAGTGGGTACCCCTCCCTGGCAATGTTCAAGGTCAGGCTGGACGGGACTTTAAGCAACCTCATCTAGTGGTAGGTATCTCTGCCCATGGCAGGGGGGTTGGAACTAGATGACCTTTAAGATCCCTTCCAACCCAAACCATTCTATGATTCTACGACCTCTGCAGATCAGCAAAGCTGGTGCCAGTAATACAATTTCTTCAAGTGGAATGGAAGGACATGTAATTCATCATTTGAATGGGCATTTATCTATATTATATGGGGGTTTTTTACCTTGTTAGAGTTTCTGATACAAACAGAATGTTAAAATTCACAATGTGAAGTTATGTTAAGAGGAGACCTGCATAAAAGCATGATTCTCTAACCAGTATTGACCATCCTCAAAAAGGATATTACCATTATAAAGCACATATAGCTATCTCAGAACACAAATCCAGCTAAAATATTTTTATTTTCTCAACCTTGAGTAGTAGCCTTGACAGGCATCCCTGCCCAGGGAGAGATCCTGGCATGCAGCCTGCTGTCATGCAGGAGAGCTCAATGGGCCCTGGGCTGTCCACTATGTATGGAGTAAGATGATTGACTCATAGTCCTGTTTGCATATTGGCTGCAGAAACTTGGCTTGAGTCAGACCTTGCCCAGGACTATGGTTGGGGGTGGTGATGTACATTGTTCATATTAGCCCTTGTCTATGGTGTTGTTACCTGTCTCCCCTGAATTGAGTCAGATGGCTGCATCATGACCCAGATACATCTGTCACCACCACCACTGATGGCTGTCGCTTGAGTAGACTTATAGGAAATGAAGGTCAGATTGGAGTCAAGCATACCACCACAAAAAGATATTGAGCAAATAATAAATTCATTTCTTTGTTGCTAGTTTATTTGGTAAGCAAGGCTGGTGATACCAAGACTAGGTATAAAAGCTTTTGATATATCCCTCTGATGTATCACACTCATCTCTTCCACCTTTAAAAGCAGTCTAGAAACATAAGTAACTATCATAGTAGGACTGGATGGCTCAGGGAATTAGTAATCAGATTCAGAGCCCTTTTTTTTATTTTCCTACTAATCTAAATATAGCTTGACTTGTTACCAGAGGCTTTTGCTAGAGAACAATTCAATGGAATATGCTTATTTGTTATGCTTATTTGTGACCTCAGCCTATGGCACAGTCTTCATCTGTAAAATTATTCTATTGCTAGTATTATCAGTGAAGTTGTCATGGACTGAATGCGTATAGATACAGAATTGTTTTTTTCAATTCATAGTCTTACCGGACAGTGTGGGAACTTTATGCTGCAACTCCCCATGGTGCAAACAAAGAGTAATGATTTTCTGGGGATGACAGGAAAATGTTTACATGAACATGAAAATTCGCCTGTTTTAGTAAAGTGGAGAAGGGCCATATGATGGAGGGAGCTCTGACATCAGCGGGTAGAACAACAGTGTTACAAACATGTCAAACCTGAAAGCTGCTACATTAACAAGTCAATCTCAAGCAAGTAACTGCCTTTGGGAAGACTCTTTGAAAGGGGAAGTGCAGTTAGTCTGTGTTGCTTCCTATTTATGGATTTTTTTAAAACAGTCTTCTTGGTCAAAACCATCCTCATTAACTTTGTTTTCTACTTTCAATATGCATTTATTATAGCTAGTTTACTCATTCAGTTTAATATGTCTGATTTTAATTCATTTCTTGACTACAACCAAGACAGTAGCTACAATGCACTATTTTGCTGAATATTTTCTAAAAGTGCATGTGATGTGCATATCTCCTTTGTCTAGGTTGACAGCCATATCCTCTGAGAATTCCAACGAGTTAGTGAGTCTTTACCTCCCTTTTCTCTCCTTAGGCCATTTTAAAATAATGTCATTATGTTGGCTACTTTCCAGTCCTCTCAGATTTCACTTGATCTATTTTGAAGAGCAGAAGTATATCAAAATGTCTGCCAATGCTTCTTCAATTTCACTCCTTACTTCCTTAACCCTTTTAGACATACACTGTTTGGTCGTGGCCCTATCAGTTTTAAAAGACACTTCAACTTATAGTAACCCTATCTGACACAGTCAGTACATATCCTAATTCCTAATCATCCATCTCCAATAGATCTGATTTCAGATGTAGTCAAATATCTACTCTCATCCTTTATAAGGCCATATATAACCACTTTTTAATGTATCTTTAATCCCCTTACACTCTTTCTAGGGGATAGGTTGCAACATTAAAGTTTCTTTCAGCAATGAGAATATGACCAGAGCTTAAGATTAGGCTAAAGAATTAGTCTTGATTCAGAATTGCAATAAATTTTCTATTTCTTTCCTGCTCTAGGGAGGAAAAAGCCTGCAACTGAATTATGGCTCTGATGGTTATTTGCTTCTTCACAACAACTTGCTGACGCAGAGATACTGTTCTCCTCGATGTCCTGCAATCTGCAGGTTTGCAGCCCTGACAGGGGAAGCAAGAAGTGCTTTATGTGACTTTGCTTCTCTCCATATCGGAATCAAAATGATCAGCACTTGAAAGGACTTCAAGAATCCATGTAGTCCATGCTTGCATACCAGGGTAAAATCAGATATACTAAAGCTTGTTTGTGTTGCCTATTCTTAATAGCCTTCAGTCATGAAGATCACATAACTTCTTTGAGCAATCTATTCAATGCTTATTTACATTTTAGCTTTACAACTTTGCCTGGATTTTATTCTATAATTCTTAGAAACAAGATAAAAAAATAATGTATGCTACTTCACACATTACAGCAATTGAAAAACCTCTTAATGTTTCTGCGTGTAAGACACTGATTATGCCTAACAAAAGTTTAGAGACAGAGCCTGGGGCTGATCCTATTTGATGTGTGATGGCCCACTAAAATCAAGATGACAGTTGATTATAAATATTTTATATGTCATCTACCAATGATTTTAGATGTAAAAGTTTTCAGTATTGAGCAGTATGCTAATTCTGAGGTACTTCTATGAATACAACACTGATCCTAGCTGGATCATGTGCAGGAATTGAAACTAGAGTCTCTGAGTTTAACAGAAAAAGCTGTTATTATCTGAGTCACGTTCAGTTGAAAGCATTATTAGATTAGGAAATCTCTGTATGTGTCTTCTCTTCCCAGTCACTGGTCAAAGCAAAAAATGATATTGACAGGACCACTTCTAATGCTAGATATTTAAAAAAACCCCAAGCCAACAAAACTCCATGGTCCAGACACATGAGTTTGTACCATGTCATGGTCAATATCAAGTAATGATCCACTGCGGATCGTCAGAGTAACAGACTCTTCCACTGGGGCAAAGGTTTACCTCAGTTACTTCACTGAGATGACAGGCTGAGGCTGAATACCTGTGCGGGTACCACAGGCCACCTGGAAAATGCTGACTCATTACTCTTTTCTGTTTCTTTTCTGAACAACTTCTGCTTGGGTTTCATTAGGTGCAATGAAAATTTCCAGATTAAAAATTTAAAGAGCGGAATTCAAATACTGATTATAAGGATCCACTTCTGCAGAGCATGCCGGTCATACTGTGACCATTTTAAAGACCACTTTAAGGATCGCTTTTAAGAGCATAAAATCTGTCCTGGAATTCCACACTTTCTAAAGACACTAACTATTTAGAAAATTCACCTCTGCCTCTTAAATTACAGATTGTCCTGCAGACCCAGCACTCAGCCTTGTTGAACCTCGTACAATTGGCCTTGTCCCAGTGATCTAGCCTGCCCAGATCCCTCTGTAGAGCCTTCCTACCCTCAAGCAGATCAACACTTCCACCTAACTCCGTGTCATCTGCATTCAATCCTCTTGTCCAGATCATTGATAAAGATATTGAACAGAACTGGCCCCTGTACTGAGCCCTGGAGAACACCACTTGTGACTGGCTGCTAACTGGAGTTAACTCCATTCACTGCCACTGCTTAGGCCCAGCCATCCAGCCATTGTTTTACCCAGCAAAGAATACATCCATCCCAGCTATGAACAGCCAGTTTCTCCAGGAGAATGCTGTGGGAAATGGTGTCAAATGCTTTGTTAAAGTCTAGGTAGACAACATCCACAGCCTTTCCCTCATCCACTAAACAGGTCACCTTGTCGTAGTAGGAGCTCAAGCTAGTCAAGCAGGACCTGCATTTCATAAACCCATGCTGTCTGGGCCTGATCACCTGGTTGTCCTGTATGTGCCACATGATGAAATTAAAGATGATCTGCTCCATAATCTTCCTCAGCACTGAAGTAAGAGTGACAGGCTTGTAGTTTTCTAGATCCTCCTTATGGGCCTTCTTGTAGATGGACATCGCATTTGCTCACCTCCAGTCAACTGGGACCTCCCTGATTAGGCAGGTCTGCTGGTAAAAGTTGGAAAGTGGCTTAGTGCGCACTTCTGCCAGCTGCCTCAGTACGCTTGAGTGGATCCCACCTGGCCCCATAAGTCCTGTGTGTGTCTAAGTGGCGTAGCAGGTCACTAGCTGTTTCCCTATGATTATAGGGGCTTCATTCTTGCTCCCTGTCTCTGTCAGGGGCCTGGGTACGCAGAGAAAAACTGATCTTACTATTAAAGACTGAGGCAAAGAAGACATTAAGTACCTCAGCCTTTTCCTCATCCTTTGTCACTAGGTTCCCCCCCACACCCAGTAAAGGATGGAGATTCTCTTTAGCCCTCCTTTTGTTGCTGATGTATTCATAGTAACATTTTTTATTATTATTTATGGTAACAGCCAGACTAAGTTCTATCTGAGCTTTGGCCCTTTAACCTCATGACATCCTTATAGTCCTGACTTGCCTGCCCCTTTTCTCAAAGGTCGTAAACTCTCTTTTTTGTTCTGAGTTCCAGCAAAGCTCTCTGTTCAGCCAGGCAGGTCTCTTCCCTGCCAGCTTATCTTTTGGCACACTGGGACAGCCTGCCCCTGCACCTTTAAGATTTTCTTCTTGAAGAATGTTCAGCTTTCGTGGAGTCCTTTGCCCTTTATGGACTGCCTCCCAAGGGACTCTGTCAACCAGTCTCCTAAACAGGCCAAAGTCTGACTTCTGAAGTCCAAAGCTGCAGTTCGACTAACCTCCCCTCTGCTGATCGCTATGCCCAAGACTGCCTCTAGGCACCCAAGTTTTCCACTTGGGACTGGTAACTGGAAATTTTATAGAGAGTTCTCTGTGTGCTGTTATGCTTCCCTGTTCTGTGATGTGGTCATCAACAACACTTGGTTGGTCAAGTGTCTAGGACCTTCCAGGCTGGTAAGGAATCAAGTAAACAGCCTGGATTCCTGGAATCTTGAGGCCAGTAGAGAGTGGAAGAAGAAATACGTTTGATTTGTCTACTTGGTTCAAAGACCTTCAGGGACTGATAGTGAGAGGCAGGGGAACGAATACATGACTCACTCCTTCACAGAGAATGGCTGCTTGCCTTATAAAATAGCGTTAGTTATGCTAACCACGTTAGCAGGGATCAGGAACAGCGGATACTGGTAACATGTGGTCACTCTTCTCATACTCCTTAGGTTGTACAGTAGGTGAAACCAGGTGTTTTTTCAGGAAGAAGAGGGAGATCATAGCAAATTATCATCCCAAGTTGTTTGACAGGAGGAGTCTGATGTTAATGCTAATGATTTTGGATCACATAGAGGTAATTTTTATACTTTTTTGATAGCCAATATGCTTACTTGTTATTTTCTTCATTGGATTGCAATTTAATATCATGTCTGAATTTATGATACATTTTATGCTTTAAATACATTGAATATTTGTTCTTTGTTCTCTTATCTCTATAACAGATTTTATTTGGTTCCCAAAATCACGCTATCAAAAGATAGCACTATCTTGCCTTGGACCACTGCATGATGTAGACTGGTAGTTGCTGTTCACCTCTTTAAATCGAATAATTAGTCAGAATCATACTTAATATAAATCAACATTTCTCCAGCAAATTTGGTAGTGGTTAATAATAGCTGGAGATCTTCCCTAGTTACTGTACACTCAGACACATTTATTAGTTTATGTAGTGCTCATCTTCATCAGAATCTGAAATTCATTTGGAAACTAACTTACTGATAAAACTGTTGTAATGGGCTGCATTAGCTGCTAGTTCTTACGAAAAAAAAAAAGACTGTTGCAGGGACGAAGTGTTAAAAAGAGAAAATAAAGAATATCAATGGGCATTAATTTTTGTCTTATCTCTAAAATGAACTAAATATCAGATCAGCTTTGTTGGTCTTTTTAATGAGTTGTTAGTGTGACTTTTTTTACTATCTTTGCTGAATGTGTGAATCATTGTAGTACTTAATGAATATTTAGTCACAGAAGTTTAAGTAAAACTGGTAACTCAGATGCCTTCTCAGATGATCTCTGTCTTTCAAATGGTCTTTTCTTCTCAAAGAATACACCTAATAATACAGGAGGTTGTAAGAATCTCATTTGAAAATTCCCTAGTGTTTGGAGAAGTTCAAAAGAAACTTTGAATCAGTAAATATTGTTATATAGCGACATATATAGGATTCATGAGCATTAGACTACAAAGTCTCTATAAAAGTAACATGTCCCTCAAAACTGTTTCAACAGAAAACAGCATTCAGAAGAGTAGTAGGATTAGGGAATAGAAATGTTACCTTTATGCACTGTCCTCAGCTCAGAAGAGACCACTGCTGAATCTGTATCCTACACAGACCATCTCAAACTACAACTCTAACTAAAGAAAAATGTCTCCTGCCTCAATCTTTCCCTGCTTAATTTTTCTGCAGAATTAAAGTTTCTTTAAATTTTAATTTAATTAAAATAAGGAAGAGAAGTGTAAATGATCTGAAAACAATTTTGCTTATTAAAAGATTAAGTGATTCTGAAATGATAAAAGTTGAAGCTGAATATGCATCAGTATCCCATGAGTAGATCAACTATTTTTCATTCTGTCCTTTGTCTTTATTGGTACGTTCTTTGAGGCAAAGACTCTCTCTTGACATGTGAACAAAGCAAGGCTTCATAGTTTGATTTGAGGAAAAACATTTGTAGCAGTATTAAGAACGATAATGATGCAGCTAAGACAGAAGGTCTGAACAAATTCAGTGCCCTAATACAGACAACTGTAATCAGAGGATTGGACTACATTTCAGTAACAAAGCTGGCATAGTAGTTGCCAGCGAGCTCGTAACGGCTTCATTACCCATGCTTGACCCCTCGTGATGAATATGCTGAGCCATTGTCAAATGGCAAACTCAGATGGCAAAGAAACAAGCAAAATAATTATTTTCTTAAATCAAATTTTTCATCAGAATGTTAATTAAAAATAAAAAATGCCACTGGGTGTTGAAAAACCCCAAACTAAGTGCCAAATTCTGATCTGCTGTCAATTGAGTTGCTCTGGGTTCATAGTGAGCTGAAATGTGAATTTTTTTCAGGCATTTAGAAACATATTTTACTTTCTTTACATATGATCATTCTAGTCAATAGCTCTATTGTGATGTTCAAAACATTTCTAAGGATAGGCTTACTTTATGAATACTTACCAGTTGTTTTTTTTTCAAGTGATAAGACAAGAGGAAAAATTGTGCCAGAGGAGGTTTAGACTGGATGTTAGGAAAATATTCTTCACAGGAAGGGTTGTCAATCACTGGAACAGGCTGCCCAGGGCAGTGGTTAAGTCGCCATCCCTGGAGGTATTTAGAAGATGTGTAGATGTGGCTCTTAGTGACATGGTTTAGTGGTAGGCTTCGCAGTGCTAGGTTGACAGTTGGACTTGATTATCTTAAAGGTCTTTTCCAACCTAGATGATTCTATGATTCTCCAGGCTTAACAGTACCAGCTTACTCAGCCTGTCCCCATATTACAGATGCTGCAGTTCCTTCATGATCTTTGTGGTCTTTTGCTGGGCTAAATCCAGTATGTCCATGCCTCTTTTGTATTGGGAAGTCCAGACCTGGACCCAGTACTCCAGATGCATGTTGAGTAGACATGAAGGATCACCTCCCTTGACTTGCTGGCCACTGAGGCCATGGAGAGTTACTAAACATACAGAAATGACATCTGGCTTAGAACTCAGGCTAGGAATTTTTATACAGGCTACAGAACAAGCTTGGTACATTTACTGAAATGTCAGTGTTAAGTGGCGTTTAAGATGTTATATCAGGACGGCTAATAAACATGACTTAAAAGTAGGACATGAAGTCCAGGCACAGTAGCTTAGGCATCTCAAATGGCATTAGACAACTGTGTGTGGGCTGCTGAGTCATCACAGTTGAATACATCCTCAATTTATGTGTTTTCTGGCAACAGTCCTTGTCTTTCATAATACTTCTTTTATATTATAGAAGACTGTAAAAGAAAATATATACTTAAGTGGAAAAACCATGCTCTTTACTCTTGACTTTCTTGATGCAAGACTCATAGTGAGAGGAAATTGTGTAATTGAAAGAATTTGAATTTCTTTGGAGGAATACTTGTTTCTATCTGGCTAAAAGTGCCCAGAAAAGCAATTTGTGTTATTGTCAAGGCCTTTCTTCTAGCTTAGACTGGCAAGGAAATTTCAGTATGTACCTGAATCAGCCCTAATTCAGAGGAAATCATTCAATAGTTCAATAATTCTGTCACCGTTAGACACTTCAACAGTCATCAGTCAGGCTCATACACAACGACAAAGTAATTGTGTCTATTGTGATGCTTACAGATTAGATTACAATTTTGATTTAATAAGGACTTGGAGGTAGAGATTGCTGGATTTGGTGTATCATAACTAGTATTTTCCTTTGTTTTTCTTTCCAAGCAGATGCTTTTAATCCAGACATAAAATACACCAATGTTCTACATATTTTTGTCTCATAATTTACAAGTGTAACACATTAATGTAGCACAATTTGTTAGGACCTGCAGATACTCCTGTACTAACAGTAGAGAGGCTAATACAAATAAAAATGTTAGTAATAGTTTGAGATCATGCTTATTTCATTCCCCCCTCTTCTGCTTTACCTCAGTATCTCTCTGCACATAAACTTTCATTTTTAAGCTCTACAAAATAGTTTTATGAAGTGTTATAATGACACAGTATTGTACAGAAACTCCTTACTTTGCAGACAAATAAATAACTCCATTCTTCTTTGAAAAGAGTAGCCTGGAGATTCTCGAATTTAATGCCCTCTCCCAACATTGTCTGTATGCATAGTTTTAGTCTACATTGACTTGACGCAGCTAGCTACCTGGTTGTTCTTCAAGGGAGAAGTGCTTGACCTCAAAATCTTGATCGAAAATGTAATAAAAGCAAATAAACAAGTTATGTAGCTCTAAGCATGCTACTTAATCTCTTTAATAGCCTTGAGTCAGTTCCTAAGATATTTCAGGCTAACCAAAGATAATTTCAAGTACACTTACTATACTGCCATAATACAATGAGACTATATAAGAACAAAAAAGGAAAACAAACAAACAAATCCCCTCCACATGCTCAATTTTAGAAATCTTAGATTTTTTTGGAAGGGTCCGTAAATACCCTGACAGCGACTATTTTGAAAATATAAAACAATACTTGTTGTTGGTGTCTCCTTTTTCCACTTCTTCCTACTCTTTTTAAATTGCTTTCTCATCGGTGAGTCATTTTGGAGGCAGCATGGTAAAATGGACTGTGAATTAGCTGCAGAATAAGTATCCTCAACTTGTCTATGTGACTGACTGCTTTGAGCCAGTAAGATCCTGGGGCTAGATTCTGGTGTTGTTCACACCATCCAAAGTTACGACAAATTCTGTTCAGGGAACTCAACAAATATCTGACACCCTGTGTCTTAGCTTCTCTTTTGATAAAATGTCAATGATATTTACTGACCAACCACCTAGAGCGTTGTAAGAAATAATCCATTAATATTTTTTTTGTGCCTTGGAGTTACTTATTCACAGAGGCTTTTCAGAATAGGGGGCAATTTTATTATACCACAACACCTGCACTGTAAAACCTCAGTATAATCAATGAAGCAAGACTGGCATATAATTGAAGGGTATAAACATGACAGTAGGAAGGAGAAGAGATTGTGTAGGATTAAGCTGGATAATATTGAACAAAAGAAAGAGTAGACTGATTATAAGCAAACATTCCAGAAGATGGGACATCGTTTCAGGCTGTAAAATAGCCTATCTGGAGAGGTAGCACACATCCTATATTTGGGCTTTTAAAAGCTAACTTTAGCAAAATATTTCTAATTTAAGAAAAGAAACCAGTAACAGGGCAGAAAACTGTACTTTGTTAGTACAAATCCTCATATAAGTCAAATGAAACGCCTCCGTAGTTAGAAAATACAATCAAAAGGATACATGAGAGAGGAACCTCAGCTGTTAGGCTGCTGTGTCAGTAGTCACTCTACCAATGCAAACCCGTGTCCTAAGAAAAACTCAGAAAGTCTTTATCTCAGATGCTCCACCACCGTATTTTAGCATATTACATAATTTTTGTGCACTGAAGCCAGTGCAAAAAACCCCTCTTTAGTGGTTTTACAGGGTCTCGTATCCTTCTTGTGGCGCAAACATGCTTGCACTTCTTTTCTGTTATGATTCAAAAGTTAGCTGCCTATCATCATTTAAATGTATTTATCATTACCATTTAAATAATCTTAAAACAGTCCTGCTGACTGGATATTGAAATTATTTAGTACAAGTCCCCTGCGATACAGTGAGTAGAAGTGAGAGTGTGAGTTCTATTTTTAGAGTGTATTTTCCATATGAGTTGCTTCACTTTGTGTCACAATCTCTGTAGGTATAAAATGCATTAATGAATTTTCCCTATTTTTGAAGAAGTCAAAAGATAAGAATTCCACATTACTCATCATAACTTATGTAAAATGTATTATATTTTTTACATATATGTCAAAATTCTTTTCTTTCACTTGAATTAAAAGAAAAAGTAAAACCAAATCCTTAGACTATTTTAATCATTAAAATTCATTTAATTGCATTGGGCTGGTTCTATGGCCTATTACAAACCATATTAAATTCAAAATGACAAGTAATAGGTAAATTATAGCGTTGGACAATTTAGTAGGGAGACTGTCAGTTATTTCACACAGAGAAAATTGTGAATATGGCGATAATTTGGAGAACAGTGAGATGCAACAAGGCAAAGCACTGGGTCCTGCAGTTGGGCCACAACAACCCCATGCAACGCTACAGGCTTGGGGAAGAGTGGCTGGAAAGCTGCTCAGTGGAAAAGGACCTGGGAGTGCTGATTGATGGAGCTGAACATGAGCCAGCTTGTGCCCAGATGGCCAAGAAGGCTAATGGCATCCTGGCCTGTATCAGCGATAGTGTGGCCAGCAGGGCCAGGGCAGTGATCATCCCCCTGTGCTTGGCACTGGTGAGACCGCACCTTGAATGTTCTGGGCCCCTCACTACAGAAGAGGTGCTTGAGAGGGTCCAGAGAAGGGCAACAAAGCTGGTGAATTGTCTGGAGAACAAGTCTGATGGGGAACGGCTGAGGGAACTGGGGTTGTTTAGTCTGGAGAAGGTTCAAGGGGGGACCTTATCACTCTCTACAGCTACATGAAAGGAGGTTGTGGTGAGGTGGAGATTGGTCTGTTCTCCCAAGTAACAAGCAATGGGACAAGAGGTAGGAGCCTCAAGCTGTGCCAGGGGAGGTTTAGGTTGGATATTACGAAAAAATTCTTCGCAGAGAGGATAATCAGGTATTGGAATAGGGAAGTGGTGGAATCACCGTCCCTGGAAGTGTTCAAAAACCGTGTAGATGAGGCCCTCAGTGATATGGTTTGGTGGTCTTGGCAGTCCTGGGGTAAAGGTTGGACTAGATAATCTTAAAGGTCTTTTCCAACCTAGTTGATTCTATGATTCCTTAATATGTTCAGCCATAAAACAAAGGCATTCTGTTAGCAGCAGGAATTGTGTTTTGGTCTAATGTATGATCTGTTCTGTGATCAAAGCAACATTTATTAAAATCAGAAGAAACAATACATGAGGACAAGAGAAAAGAATTCTTAACTAGCGATCAGTGATGTGGCCACTATGCCAACTTTAGCTTATTATCATTGTTACAACTGATTTTATATTACTGAAAATGTAAGAGCACAAAATGAGGACTTGAATGTATAGAGTTTATTGAAACAACTATTTTCTTCTGTTACATGGATTTGAGAATTAAAAGAAAAGCAACAATAGTCTCACTTCTAATATGTAGTGATAGTGTAGATTTTAAAGAATAATTTCCTACCTGGACTGGAAACCTGTGAGACAAGTTTTATCTTAGAGGAGAATTTTCTCTGTAAGAATAAACCTTTGAAAAGAGGGCTTCAGTGAAGAATGCTGATATTACTTTTATCTATAAAGCTCAGGAGAAGGAACAAGAAATTGAGATTTTTATTTAAAAAAAAACCCCAAACTTCGGAGGCTGGTCATAATTCTTTTTTTGGACTGCTACACAGACTGTGGGGAGACAGCTATAATGAGGTGCTTGAACTTCCTACTCTGAGATGTAATAATGATGGTACAGCGCTGCCCCTCAGTTAGATATCTGCTTGTAAACAACAAGGTGAGGGATTGAACATAAGTGATAAACTTGAGAGAAGATGGCTCAGTATTCAGTCAGAGCATTAGTTTTATGGAACCATCTGGGTGGGACTGACTGATACAAAGCCTATTGTCCCTATACAATGGGACTATGCCTTTAAACTGGAATGGAGACACATACAAGGAAATTCAAGTGAGCAATAAAGCTTAAGGCTTTGAAATTTTGAAAAACTATGTTGTCATTTTTATTCAGGATAGGGGAGTGCAGGAATAGAAAACCACTTCTTTTGTTTAGGATACATTCTGTAGTTTCAGCTTTTGCAGTTTTTCATGTAATTTGCGTGACAACTGTTCTTGATCATCTTGACTCAAGAAAAGGAGGTGAAAAAGGGCATGGTAGTGCATATACGTTTAATTTATATTGAAGTGTTATGAGTCATGTAAGTTTACACATACAAATTGTTCAAGCACAGACAGAAGAAAGTAAAACTCATCTGCATTCTATTTCCAGATATACCTAAAGATGTTTACCAAACTTAGATTCATCCAAACTAAGACTAGAGATTTTACTTCAAATGTCTAAGTGGAGCAACTAAATTTAGGAGAGTTGAATTCAGGTCCCACATTTGTTAATTATGAAGAAATATAACTTTCCCAAGAATTTTATTCAGCTAGAGAGAGGACAAGCAATTTTGTCTTTATTTAAAACAACAAAATTCTCTGTATAAATTCTATGGTAAGAATCGTGAGGCAGTTTTGTAAATAACAGTCATTTTTGTGGAGATAAATAGGGTGGCCAAGTTTGTCCTTCCAATTCCATTTGTACTGAGTCAGTCATTTGAGTCAGTCCATTAGTACTGAGTCACTTTAATGTAACAAAGTGAGGCTTCTCACTGATAGAGCTTTACCTTTTATTAGCTGTCCAAAGTTTGAAAACACAGTTTTGAGATCAAAGTATTTTTCCTACTGTGATTTGGCAGTTGATGGACTAGACTTATCTCTATCAGGAAAGCAGATCGTTATTGATTCATAAAATAGATGGTGAAACTGAAGAAAAAAATTATTTTCACAGTTGAGATAACCTTATAATTTCTTTCTACACACCTAAGTGATTTTCACTTCCTAAAGCTATTATACTTTCTCTGTATTAGTCCTTGAAGATAGTCTTTGTCTGTTTCTGTACCTTATTGAAGTTAGGGATAAGTTTTGCATGTAATTGTATCATAACTAATAGCTTTACTTTCTGTGGTGATATAAAATCCTATCAAATAACTAATATTTTAAGGTTTTTCTTACACAGATGTCTTTTGAAACTAGAAATATAGCACTGATGCACATACAAATCCTCCTATTCCAGTGCATTAATTAGGCTTATGAAAGGGCTTTTAAAAACCACTGAGAACCAGTAGACTTTAGGCTTCTATGGGGCTGCTTTAATACATATCAGAGGCCTGCCCCATAAAATATGCTCCATCATTCAGCGGTTTCAACAGCTGTTCATTCAGTTTTAAGCTTTGTTTAGTCAATAAATAAAATATTGATTAAAAGATGGATTTAATTTTTTGTGGAGTAATGCAGTATGGGATACCATATTCCTGCTGTAAGATTCCGATGAGGCTATGACTTTGCTTTTAAAATGAATTTCCTTAACACAGGCTGCTTAAAAGTCAATATAATTTTAAATCTTCCATGTAATTGTAACAATAAACTGTTGGATATAAATATGTATCCAAACACAATCATAGTAGATGTAAATTGTTTTACTGTCAATGACCCATAGACAAATACCAATGAGGTCAATGAGCTGTAAGTCAATATTGGCTTTATATTCATTAGATGATAGCATTTTACAGACATTGTGTTGAGCACTAAACTGCGATACTTCCTGAATAACATTAACAGCTTATACTTTAAGATTATATGACATAGGTCCCATTTAAAATTGAGTACTGTACTTTGGTACATCATAGACACAAAGTAAATTTTGCGTTACTCAAAATCAGAAAATTTATACAACCATCTGAGTCAGTACGGTGGCTGTAATCTGATTATAAAACAATCTTCTGGCAAATGCAGCTAAATCTGGCAGCTAAAAAACATTAATTTAAAATTAATTAACTGAATAACACTCATGGATGAATCAAGTACTCTACAGTAGTAGAGTTGAGAGGTAAAACTATATTGCACCATTTTAATGTTGATTGCTCAATATTTCACTTATCTAGACATAAGTATATTTTGTGCCCTTTTTTTTCCCTACTATAGGCTGTGTAGTCTTTATGAGGAAGAAATAAAAAAATATGTGTGGATGCTGTAATGGCAGTAGAGTCTGGTACAGCAGAAACTTGTATGAGTTTCAAGACTGGACACAGATACTTCTTTTTTTAATGAACGCATTCCATTTAGTGTAAGCCTTAGTATTCCAATAATGAAGGATTGTTACGGGTGTTTAATGGCCAAGGCAATGTAAAAGAAGAGCACAAAGCAGGACTCCCTAGAATAAAGACCAAGATTTGGTTATGCTGAAATTCATTTATGTCCTTAGAAGTCATAGAAACTAAGGCTGGAGATGATTAACAGAGGCCATGTAGTCCACTCCTCGTAATTGAAGTGGCAGCTGTTCCTTGGAACATAAGACTGGGAGGGAACAGGGCTGACAGTGGATTTTTCCATGAGATCCAACACAAAATAGATGTTCATTATGAAGTTGTTCATAGCTACGTGATGTATTACAGACCATCAAATTCTACCTATGATCCTTTAGCAACATTAAGAACTATAGTACAAGACCAAACCGTAAAATGCCAGAAAGATGTGAAAGAATCCTGAAGAGTCTTGGTCCTAAAATAAACCATATACAGCAATACACAATAGATCATAGAACTGTAGAATCAAAATAGTCTATTGTACTCTGTCAATCTTGTCTGTGAGGCAAAAATTTACCTCACATGAATGATACCTTCTAACCTGAGTATATTAGTGGGAGAGAAAATGAGAGACTTCAGAAATGTAAATGCTATTAGAAATAGCCGTACACCTGTCCATATATTCTTTCTTCAGCTGTGAAAACTTCTGTGAAGATGTCAGAAAAATGTGAAAGATACAAGAAAAACTATGTAGGGGAAATAAAATATTTTCTGACCTCTATACATGATCAGTAAAAATCCCAAATAATGGTTTAACGCAGTGTAAGTATGGCTAAAACCAACAGATTCCTTTGATTATGCTGATATATTGGATATCTTAATTTCTAATCCAAAGAATACTCTTTTTTAATATAGTTTCTTTCCCAAGCTTGTTAAACTCGGTTTTAAATTAATGTAGATTGTTTGCTTATGGTGCCCAGTCTGGAAGATCATTCCAGAGCTTAATTTTTTCTGTTGTTGACAACTATTTTCAGTCTGCATTTTCTTACAGCCATCTGCTTGATCTTGTAATAGTATTCATGTTTAATTCTTTAATTTAAATAGTTCTTTTTTACCCTAGCTATGTATCACAGAATCACGAAACGGTTGGGGTTGGAAGAGACCTCTGGAGGTCATCTTGTCCAAGCCCTCAGCTCAAACAGGGCCACCTAGAGCAGGTTATCCAGGACCATGTCCAGATGGCTTTTTAATATCTCCAAGGACGGAGACTCCTTAAGCTCTCTGTGCCAGTACTCAGTCATCCTCACAGTAAAAAAGTGTTTCCTTATGTTCAGATGGCACCTCTCTTGTGTTTCAATTTATGCCTGTTGCCTCTTATCCTGTTACTGAACATCACTGAAAACAGCCTGACTCCATCTTTTTACTCCCTCCTTTTAAGTATTTATACACATCGATAAGATTCCCCCTAAGCTCTCTCTTCTCTAGTGAGAAAGATATATACCTGTGTCGTGGTTTAAGCCCAGCTGGTAACTCAGAACCATGCAGCCGCTCGCTCACTTCCCCCCTTCTTCCTCCTGCCGCTCCCAGAGGGATGGGGTCCTGCTGAACCCAGGACAGCCTGTCCTGTCTTAAAAGAAATATTCTATTCACAGTGTGAATCTTCCCAGCAGATCTTCTTCCCACATATTCCATGAACCTAGATTACCAAACTTGTGTAAAATATGCCAGGTGAGGGCTGATTCATCATTTGATATTAGAGTGGTTTTAATAATTCTTTGTCTGTATTCAAAAACATTTACTATAAACTCCTGATATTTGTCTAATCTGTTCTTAAAAAGCATGATGTCCTAGTGATTCCTTACCCAGTCTTCTACACAAGTTGGCAGTCCTTCCAGCAGTTACTGGAAGTTCTAAAACCTTTGATAAAGTAGATTAAATTTCCCTTTACCTTACCCATGGTGAACCATTTCTTCCCCTTGTCCAGATCACCTCAGTGTGATTTGAAAGCTACCTAGCAGTTCAGCAGTTAACATGCACTACTAACCAATACTGAAACTTTAAACCTAGAGAAATTTTTATTTCTTTATTAATTGACCACATCTTTGAACAACAGCCCCTCTACTTGATATATCAAGCCAAAATGTTAATAGATTGAAGAAATACCTGCAGCTTACTTCTTTCAATGATGTAATGATTTCAGTAGGGATGTGTGGATTACATGATAAAAATAACAGCAACAGGAAAACATTATTTTTACATTTTAATGTTTGGCCACTCCAGCTTAAGGGTTGCAATGTTTCTTTTTAAGTCCACAAATGGAAACAAAAGATGAAAATACTTGAAATTTTAAATGTCATTTTATTAACAGTAAAATAATATATTTATGATTCTAAGCCAAGCAATTGGTCCACTCTAGTAAATAGTAGCGTGAATTTAATATTAGAGGACTGTTTATCACAGAGAGAAAGTGATGTTTTGTTTATGGATTTGCAAAAGAATTAACATGAAAGAGGACAAGGTCAGAATAAGTAGTTCAATTGCATATTCAAAGTGATTATCATATTGCAGCATTTTCCCAGATTTTTTCAATACTGTGCCAACTGTTGTGTCACCTTCTCTTTTTCCTCATACTATGCACTCCTTAAAGAATCAGATTGTCTTTCCAGAAATCCTCATGCAGTCTTCATTTCTTTTGTTAGATAAGACCTCAATATATCCGGGGACCTGAGACTACCTCATCCATGTGGGCTAGATTATTTTTTACTCTGTTGCATTTGTTCAGGCACAGATCTTGCTTTTAGAGAGAATACACTAGGTTGTAGTATGCAGTAGAGAGCCGATACATTGAACACTACACTGCTTAGAATAATTTCTCTGATATATCCTTGCAGATGAGAGAAAAAAAACCCCAACCAACCAACCAACAAAAAACTCCAAAACCAAACGAAACAAAAAACAACCCTAACACCAAATATTTGATTTTCTGAACTACTGGATTGGGGTTTTTTTAGGTTAATGCAAATACTAAATCTGAAACTTTTCATCTGTGCTGTGGGTCATCCATCTATCCATCTTTTCATCTTCTTTCTTATTCATACCTTGCTGTTTAAACTCTTTCCCTGGCTTAAAATAAAATTCTAAAAAGCAATCTCAGTGTTGCATTGTTATTTCTGATTCAACTCAGAATTGAGTTGCAACTGAGTTGCTGATGTTACATATACACATTTTAAAAAGGTTCTACTAACTCAAATGCATTTTATGTGTAGAGTTTGGTGCCAAGTGACAATGTCTAGCATCACTAAGTTTAAAAACATTGTTATTCTGTTTTCTTTAAAAGCCAAGAAGAAGCAGTCTCCTTATTCTGTATTTTCTATATATTTTTTTGAGATGGAGTAACTTTGTGGAACTTCAGCACACCAAAGATTTGCAGACAATATATAGAGTACAATGACAAAAAAATGATACCTCAGTGTAAGAATATTGAAACACTCTTCCATTTTTAGCAGTAAGAAATTTTTTGCTCTCTTCACAGAAAATCAACTCTGACACTGCTCTTCTGCTTTCTTCTTTGTAGTAATATGTTACTTATTTTGTCCCTCACACATGAAGTTATTTAGTTATATTAATTATAACAAATGAGAGGGCAGGAGACATACTACCTTCTACAGCCTCCGAATTGTTCTAGGATACAGGAAGCTACCAGAATCTCTTCAAAAAGGGGACTGGTCATGTTGTAAAGTCCTATGCAAATTGCACAGAAAGGAACAGCTTATTCATTGAAAGATCACATGCATGTGGAGACAGGCTCCTGTACCTCTCATGTCCACACTGTGGTGATACTGCTCGCATTTCTTCCGTCCAGCCTTGTTTCAACTCTGTAATGGTGTCTGTCTGTTTCTTTCAAGAATGAGAAAGGAAAAAGGATTTCTCAGGCAACAATCATATCTCCATTTTCTTGTATTTCTTAAAATAGTCCAAGATCCTCAATTCTTCCTGGTATATGTGAACCTCTTTCAGATGCCTTCTCCCTGATACTGTTCTGCTCTACAATGATAGTAATAGTTACGCCTTGGTGACCCAATCTCAGACAACCAAAGGTTGCACTCTCCCTACACCAGCCATTATGTCTATCTCAAAATATGTACTGTCTTGCAGAAGATGTAACAGTAGAATAGAAACAGATGGAGGAAAAACTATAAATTAATGTTGGTTTGCTTTTAGGCTAAGTGTGCTCGTCATCTGCTTAAGAGTGCTAGGATTGACAGTGATAGTAAACATACATGTAACAGCTACTGACCACCCTGTTAGAGGATGACTATAACAGATTTTAATTGCTCCGCAACTGTGCACCTGCCAGCATCTTTAGCGTTCATACTCACAGTAAGGGCTAACAGCTATTTGTTATCTTCGGAAAGAGGGACTGTTCTTTTGCATAGGACAATGAAGTTGGAACCAGTCTTCTTTTAGCAAAGACAATGAACCATGAAATTGGGCAGAGATAGCAGTGAATCAGTGTAGTGCACGCAGAAACAAAGAGCCCAGTACCAGACAGCACAACTGTTTGTGATTTTCCTTTTATTTTCTTTTTTTTTAATATTCATTGTTTCCATTGCCTGCTCTGCCTGTGGGCATTGTTGTCTTTCAGACATTTTACATACATCAAAAACTCTAAGGACTTTGATATCTGAAATCTTGACTGATATCTGCATTATAATTATTCTGTAATAGAGCAGAAGCCAACATGTAAAGAAATATTATGTTGCTGTTCCCATGAGATCTTGGGCCCCATTCCTATTGGGGTAGCCATTCTGTCTTTCATATTTTTACACCTTTTGTCTCGTATGTTTTTCTGTCCTTGTGTTTTCTCTATGCCATCTTCTGCTTGAGAACTGTGTACAGTTCTGGTATCCTCAACATAAGAAGGGCATGGAGCTGTTGGAACAAGTCCAGAGGAGGACCACAAGGATGATAAGGGGGCTGGAGCACCTCCCTTACGAATACAGGCTAAGAAAGTCGGGGCTGTTCAGCCTGGAGATGAGAAGGCTGCGTGGAGACCTCATAGCAGCCTTCCAGTATCAGAAGGGGCCCTACAAAGATGCTGGAGAGGGACTCTTCATCAGGGACTGTAGCAATAGGACAAGGGGTAGTGTGTTTAAACTGAAGCAGGGGAAGTTTAGGTTAGATATGAGGAAGAAGTTCTTTACTGTGAGGGTGCTGAGGCACTGGAATGGATTGCCCAAGGAAGTTGTGAATGCTCCATCCCCGGCGGTGTTCAAGGCCAGGTTGGACAGAGTCTTGGGTGATATGGTTTAGTGCGAGGCATCCCTGCTTATGGCAGGGGGGTTGGAACTACATGATCTTAAGGTCCTTTCCAACCCTAACCATTCTATGATTCTATGATTCTAAAATACAGAGAATTTTTAGAGGAGAGAAAGAAATATGCAGGGATAAGGAGGGATCAAGTCAATAGCAGTGTGAAATCTGACTGACTGGGGGTAATTATACACTCACATGTCATAGAACATTTTTGTTTTAGCTGAGATATTGGAAGACTTTATCATACAGGTTGTAAGATAAACTCAGATCAGTGATTATCACTGCCTGTTGAGTACCAGTGCTTATCAGTCACTTCTAGTTCATGATAAAATGTAAATGTGATATAATAAAGCTTGATATAATCTTTTTTTTAGGATTTTTTTTTTTTGAAAAGTTTTTCAAAAAAGTTGTTTAAAGCTGTTTTAAACATATCTTGGTGTTCTCTTCACGATGACTATGATAGCCTACCACATTTAAATTTGTATTCAGAGGTTTTCACATATACAAAAACTACAGTATAATCTAAACTTTTATCTCAAATAAAAAAAAAAAACCACCACACAAAACCAAAACAAACCACCTCTCTTCCCCGCAACATAATTTTGAAGAATTCAAATAATCTGTTACCAAAAAGCATAACATATCATATTTTCTACAGTTTTTCTAGATCAATTTAACTGATTTTTTAAATTCACTGGTTAATGTTTATGTTTGAGTAAGTAATTCACAACTATTTATGCAAGAAACTGATTTCTTTTATACATAGATGACATAAATCTACAGGGCCTGATGCACTCACAAGCATCTTCAGTTTGAGGAAAGACTGCGAGAGCTGGGACTGCTTAGCCTGCAGAAGGCTTGGGGAGGGGTCTCATTAATGGGTACAAATTAAAACAAATCGTATTGAGTCTCAACACAAGAAAACACCTTTTTACTGGGAGTGGTCAAACTCTGGGACAAACCAGAGAGTTTATGGATTCTCCACACTTGAGAGATATTAAAAACCAAACTGGACATAACCCTGGGTAACCTGCTGAAGCTGACTCTGCTTGAGCAGGGTTGTTGAACTAAAGAATCTCCAGGGGTTCCTTGCAACCTCGGAGATTCTGTAATTCTGTGAAATAGATTTTCTGCAATAGTATTTTTTTATGTAATAAAGTTGTATCAAAACTGAAATCTAAGTAGCAGCAGGAACAGCAACAAGTATAAATACATATATTAAAATATTAGTTATCTTGAAAAAATAATAGCAGGGAAATTACACTTTTGGTTTTTACTATTTTCAGTATTTCTTATGTCTATTCATGTTTTTGAAGTTGGGAACTACTGAACAGAAAAAGGAATATTGAATTTTGAAAATACCAAAGTAGCGTACCTCTTTCTGAAACAACTTACTGAGGAGCTGGAGATGAGAACTGTAAAAACAGATCCTTCTTCATGTATTGTTTCAGTTGAAATAAACTACAATAAACCCAAGGAATTCTTGTGACATGCAATTTTTCGTAGAAAAACTCCTCTGGATAATTCCTGAGATCTAGATTATCTAAGTTTAGTCACCATCTCTTACAAGATTCTCAACCATAGAATAGTCTTACACAGTCTGATGGCCCACATGGGTCACTGTTTTCAGCACAACATGGCAGAGCAAGCTATATGCTGCTTCCCCTTACAGATAAGCCCGTGTTACACATTCATCTATATTCACTGACATCAATTTTCAACCATATATCTGTTTTCTACTTCTGGCCTAATTTCTTTGTTGTTTCAGGAAATTTGGTAGCTCTGGTGCAATTGTACTCACAGAATCACTAACACTGGATGATACCTTGAGGGATCCTCTCATTTCACTCCCATGCTCAAGCATGGTCAGCTACAGAAGGTTGCAAAGCATACTGTCCAGGTGGATTTTGAACCTGTTTGGGCAATCGGTTCCAGTGTTTGACCACCCTTACAGTAAATCTGTTTTTTCCAAAGTTTAAGTGGAGTTTTCTGTATTTCAATTTGTGCTCATTGCCTCTTGTCCTGTCGCTGGGCGCTACATAGAAATTTCTGGGTCTGTCTTCCTTGCTCCTCACAAACATTTTCTTCTCCAAGCTGAAGAGTCCCAGCTTAGTCAACCCCTCCTCATATCAAAGGTGCTCGAGACCCTTGATCATATTCCTGTCCCTTTGATGGACTTGGTCCCATTATGTCCAGGATGTCCATGTCTCTCTTATACGGCTTTCTTGCTCTTTTATTTGTTTGTTTATTTTTTTTAACAGTAAGATAATTCTTCATTATTTCTTCAGTACTGTCTCATTTATTAAGTGCATACATTGTTTTATGTTGTCTAATTTTGATCCAACGGTTTAGGCCACATGGCATCTTTCTACTCTCAAGTTAAATGAGGCTAATTTCTAGAGTGGAAGAGCCATCAACCAGGAAATTTTATGAAATCACTCCTCTGTTTCTTTCATGCTATTAATATTTGCTCAACATTTACTAATTTTTCAAATGTTTCTGCAGGCAGGGGCATAAAAACAGCTGTAGTGAACACATTTAAAATTGCATGCCAATATACACAGGAGAAAGCACTGAATATGTGCCCAGATATATTCCTCTATGATTTGTTAGCCAGATTGAAAGCTTATGATGTGTTCCATGTAAGGACCACAATATTTTTGAATTGCTTTCAGTGCCCCTCAGGAGGAAGATGTAACTCAGGGAGATTATGGTCTCTTTCCTATTGGAAAGAGTCTATTTTGACATATCTGTGCCTAGAATAGTGCACACTTTTAATTTGGGTAGCTGTTCTGTCAAGTGCGTAGGAATAGTGGAATTAAAGTGATGCTCAGACAGTAACATATTTTGACCAGTGGGAAAGGAGTGAATAGGATCTCTTGTGGCTCTAGACCTGTAATTTTTTTCAGCTGGTTTCTGAATAGCATGTGAAGAGTGTATTTAATGTTCATACAGATGCCCTGTCAGACATGACGAAATTAGTCCTGTATGATTTAGTATTAACAAGCTGTTCTCTATATTTATCTATTAAGTGTTTAAAATGTTCCTTTTTAAATCCAGTGCATTGTCTTTTGAACATGTGATGGTTCTTTGATTCACAATGAATAATCTTATATAATGTCTGGAGTCAGCATATTTGCAAAATGCCTTTCATCACAGTCTGTTCCAGTCCTTATAGTCCTCAGACTTTATCTTCTCCATATCTTTAATTTCAGAGTACGTCAGCATGCCTGAAGAGGTTCAGTAGATTTAATACTCTTATTAATATTTACTGTTTGTACAGAGTTTAGCATGTATTATAAATCTCAGGCACTTACTGTAAGAGTTACACTGATTATAGTTACTTTTTACTGTAAGTCTTTGTGTTCGTATTAGAAGAAATATAGCTAAAAGGGAATGGTGACCAAAAAAAAAAAAAGTCGGGAAGAAGGAAGGAAATCTTGAAGAATAAGAAATTTTAGTTTAAGACTGTGTTAGTGTCATTCAAGAAAATGGGAGAGTGAGACTTCGAACTTTTGTTTCTGTGTTAGTCTAACAGAAGATAGCTTTAATATCATTCAGAATGGATTTATAATCTGCTTGAGCAATAAAAAAATGTATCATGAAACCCTGTTTCATAAAAATTCTCAGTACAAGTAAACCAGAAAAAATTATATTGATCAATAAGTCCAGCATTAACAAGGATGGTGATGTGAATAGTTGCTTCCTAATGAGCAATGAAATGACTGATAATTTTCTATAATCTAAAGTCAGTTTGTCATGCAAAGTTGATCTTACACACAAAATTTGAAAGGGTACTATCCAGTACAATTCATGACCACTACATTTTTTCAGACATTCTGTAAGTTGCCACGGAACAGTGCAGAGGTTTTCACCTCTTTAGTTAATCCTTTGCTCTATGCCTGGCTCAAGGGCTCGTTCTGCTCTTAATTATACAGTGAGGCTCTCTGAAGGGTATTACAAATAAATTTTTACTAAATAGTAGGTGATATAATACCTTATTTCTACTACAGTTTCTCTGACTGAGGTTAATGATTTTAGAATAAGGAAAGAAAATGAAGACACCAGCAGAAATCTAATTACAGACTCAGTGTAGAGTTCAGATAAAGACAGAAAATATTGAGAGTCAGTTTGGAAGCCTATGCTATAATGTAGCAAATTCGTGAGAGCTGGAACATTACAAACACAGATAATCTCCTTGTGTTAGACCTTTGGGGTGCAAGCAGGACCACATGTAACAAAATTGGGGACCTTATCTATGAGCTGACTTATGGAATATACGTTATACGAAATGATTTTTCGTCTTATTTTATTCCTAAATGATACTGTGATCACAAACTGTCCCTAAAAATTTTGCACACAGAATCACAGAATATCTCAAGTTGGAAGGGACCCATAAGAATCATCAAGTCCAACTCCCTGTTCCTTGCAGGACTACCTAAAAATAAACCATATGACTAAGAGCATCATCCAGATGATCCTTGAAATCAAATGCTGTTGATAAATTTCATGCAGTTGGTGACTGCCTGGTGCTCTAGTCCATCCAGACCTCTCTGTAAGACCTCCTTACCAACAAGGGAGTCTACAGCATTTCCTTGTTTAGTATCATCAGCAAATTTACTGTACATTTGATTCCTGCATTCAGCTATTTTAGAAAAACATTGAAAAGCGCTGGCCCTAAAATTGAGCCCTGAGAAACCTCACTGGTGATTGACTGCAGGCCTGGTGTAACCCCACTTACTATAACCCTTTAAGCCCCACCAATCAGACAGTTGCTCACCTGTCGTATTATGGACTTGTCTAGCTGTGTGCTGGACGTTTTGTTCAGAAGGATACTGTGAGAGACAGTGTCAAAAGCTTTGCTAAAATAATGAAACCCCCCCACACATCTACTGGCTTCTGAACATTCTTCATAATTTTACCAGGCACTAAAGTGAGACTGACCGACCTGTAATTACCAAGGTCTTTCTTCTTATCCTTCTTGAAAATGGGGACATTTGCCAGCTTCCATTGAACTGGGACCTCTCCAGTCTCCCAAGACTGCTGAATAATGGTGAGAGGTCCTTTAATGACATCAGCCAGCTCTTTCAGTACCCTGGGATGAATCCATTGAACCCCATAGATTTATGTGCATCCAGATAAAGCAGCAAGTATTGAACAAGTTAGAGGTGGCTGGAATTTATCGTGCCCCCAGTCATGGGCTTCCAACACAGGGCTCTGGGGGTACCAAGGCCCATCATCTGTGTTGAAGATAAAGGCAAAGAAGGCATTAAAAGTCTTTGCTTTCTCTTTGTCCATATTAGTGAGGTAACCAATCTCATAAGTAACAAACCAGAAAGTATACAGAAATAAATTATTTACTTATCTGTTTAAAAAACCAAAACAAAACAAGTTTTTAAAAGACTAAAAAGCACCTTAGCATTGTCTGTGATAATATGCACTTGAAAAAACTTGGGATTTTCCAAAAGAGGTTTCAACTTTTCTAGAGTACATTTTGCAAAGACTAATCGAATATTCTGTCACATTAAATATATGTCATATTAATTATTTCATTGAGTGGATTTATTTTTTCCTCTGGTTTATACACAGATCAACAAAGAGAAAATAATGACATATAATGACATAATACGTAAGCTAAGTGAATTTGCTGCATTTGTAATTCTGGCAGTATAAATTCTAATTATAGAATTATAACAACATGCTATTAAGAGTCAAATATGACATCTTGTGTTGACACGGTATTTTATAAGATGATACTTAATGGTTACCTGTGAGAATGTGGAATATTAGCAAGGTTGCAGAGTCTGGGAAAGCCCTTTATAATACATATAATTAAAAGGAAATCGATTCAAAAAAAAGGAATGGGAGAGTTGTCATATTGGAAGTATATTATTGAAATATACACTTGGAAGCTCTATATTTAGTTATAAGGATGCTAGAAATTATAATGTGAAGTTATAAGAATATATAAGAATGTTTTCATTGTGTTGTGACTATGATTGCAAAAAAACCCCCAAAATAATCAAACTTTCTGATCATTCCAAAGATGACTAGGTGACAAATTTTCCTCTGTCAAGAACTATTCAGATTCTGGCTATTTTCTTTCAAAGAATGAACAAGAGGTTATTGCAGGTGAGAAGTAGGAGATGCCATGCAGCTTTTTTGCAATTCTTTTGATACTGCCTACAATATTTTACCCATAGGATTCCTATCAGGTGAGTAAAAAGCTGATTGTAAAGCTGTACAAAAAGAGTGGTTATTAAAGGTTTAGTGTGAAACTTGAAGAATGGACTGAGCAGAATTCCAGTGGAGTCTGTCATGGCTCTAGTAACGTTCAGCAGTTTTATTAACAGCCTGGCTGATGAATGGCAAGCACACTGATTAAATTTACAGATGACATCAAGCTTCTGGAGCCTGTAAGAACATCGAAGTTGAATTCAGAACAATTTTGAGAAAATTGTCAAAAAAAAAAGATGCAATTCTACAAGGACGTTTGCAAGGTGAAAATAATCGGCTGAATGAAATGATGGTGGAGAATAATTGGCTGTTATTGAAGAAATTGGATTATTTTATCTAGACAAAAAGGAGAAAGAAAGGAGATAATATAACAGCCTTTATATATCGAAGATACGTGCCAGGAGGAAGGTGTTAAACTATTTTTTTCTATGTTACCTGTAGATAAGCTAAGAAATGAGACTTGCATTACATCGAGCACTATTTCTGTGAGGAATTTTTTTTTTGCAAGAGTAGTTAAGCATTAGGATACCTTTGCTAGACAGGCTTTCACTGCCAGAATATTTTTAAGAAAATAGGAACAAGACAGACTAGCTGATCATTCCAGGCTAATGGGGTGAACTAGTCGACCTATTATTGAGTCATTTGGACACACGTGTTTTACATGACTATACGTATGCATATATGCATTCTTGAAGCCATATTCTTCATTGGAGCAATGTTTCAGTTCACTAGTGTTCTTTTATTAGAAACTAAGTAACATGACTTAATTTTAAACATAAACCTTTTTGACAGTTGCAAGTTAAAACTCAGATGTCTTCCTGCACTACTGTAAATTAACAGTTATTTGTCAGCTCTGCTATGCTGAGTGTATGCACGATCTTAGACAAAAGGATATTGCCAGTTGTGCTGATTCTGAAATACCAGTAACCGTGTATGATTTCTGTGATAACTCATAAGTTATCAATAAAAACAAAGTCTGGATAGTCTCTATCAGTGTCAGAAGAAATTATGAAAGTGAATAAATAAAACGGTAAATAAATAAATATAATTGTAGTTTTTTTCCTTTCGGTAGAAATGAGTTTTCTGCTTAGTAAGTAAGTATTGGGTTTGTGTTTGGGTTTGGTTTTCTGTACAAATCTAGCCTGAACAAAGAAATTGTCATCTGTCTTTTTTTTAGCTGTCAAAATGCATCCCCAATGCTCCCTTGCTACATTATCAAATGTAATTTTGTAAGACATATAGAAACCATTTTTTTCAACGATCTTTAGTTTTGGTTCAGTTCCTTTAGTGCACCAAAATCTAGGATTTACATCTGCCTCTTTATTGATTCTTCCCTTACAATTTCCATCACCCGTTTTTTTTCCTTAATCTGAAGTCAATAATCAAATATCCTGCAACTTTTGCCTCCTTGTTACATAATGTCAGTGTGAAATGTCTGCTGTCTGTATTTAGTGACTTTTGCTGTTTCTTGTGTACTTCTCATCCTTTCTAGCCTCCCAGCCAGAACTTGCAGAATTTAACAGAACTCAAGTAGGCCTTTCTACCTTTCTAACATTCTAGGAAACTAATTTTTTGACACATCTGACATTGTTTGATGGGCTACATTTTTCTACAAATCACAATCTGTTCATGAAATACAATAATAACAACTCTGATCTTAGAAAGTGCCACTCATAGAATACTTTGGAGAACAGTATGGTATAAATTGCTTGTGATCAAGAATATTTAAGTGAAATAGCAAACATATAATCCTTTAATGCAGTTTCATATTCTAAAGGAGGCTAAGATTTGTAGGTAATACCAGGAAATCTGTTCTTTGGTTGATGGACATGGTTAGCAAAAACCCTATTTCTTGCTGTTTCAAGTACCCGAGGATTATATTTAGGGTGTATTAAATATCCAGCTCATTCTGATCATAGTTCTCCTGATAATTTTATGACACTGTGTTAATTATCCCTCACTAAACATGAATAAAAAGTGTTGGGAAAATTATTATTATGACCTTTTCCATGTCTGCTCTTTTCATGACTTATTAAGAATTCTGCAAAACAAAGAGTTTATGGAATCCAGGGGAAAAGGATACCCAGGATACAAGTATTTTACATACTAAGAAACAGAAATCAGTAGTTTATGGATCTGGATATGTGACAAAGAATAATCTTACAGCAAAGAGGCCACATGAAAGGTAGGAACCAGATCACAGGTACATGAAGAGGAAAGTAAAACTGAAGTAGAGTAAGGCCGTAGGGTTTTCTTATTTTGTGTTGGGATTACACTGGATTAGCCCTATTTGAGTAAAAGAAAGTCAGATTTTGTAAACAGAGGTCTTGGTTCAACAGTAAGAAAACTCTTTATCTGGCCATTCTACAGAATACTATCGAAAAAAGACTGGATCAGAACTGGTTACAAGGAGATAGACTAAAGGGAATTAAACAGTCAGAAATTATCAATTTCAAGAACCTGAGCAATGAATTGGAATTAATATAAATATGTTTAAAAATTTATACAGAGAATAAGTACAGATTACCAAATTTAAGAAAAAATAAAAATCTGAGTGTTACGTTTATGCATTTCAGAAGACACAATGGAGAAAAAAATAATTTTCCAGTAAATAATATTAATGGATAACAGAAAAATAGAAGGTGGAAAGGGAAAGTAAATTTGACCTCCAAAACAGTCAAGAATATATAGGTGACCACATGAAAATTGTTACAACCGGAAGAAGTCCAAAAGATAATGATGCAGAAACATGTGACTGACATTTGGAAATAAAACCTTAAAAATTCGTATTTGAAAGATGATTCTTCTGAACCTCTAGGACTTTCAGATTGTAAATCAGTCACAGGTTTTGAAGGGAAAGTAGTCAAACACAAATTACGGTAGTAGTGCCAGTATGCTAAACATGGAAATTGTAATTCTTTTTAAGATAAGCCAACTTCCACAGTCTGAGCGCATTGTTTTTAAAGGTAATATGTATTTATGTACTGTATTTCAGAGTGAAAAGAACTAATAAATACCATGTTTGAATTGCATAACAACAGATATTGCTAGTGAAACAGCAGTCAGCTCTGGTATTAGAGAGAAAGTTTATTGGAAATGCACTTTAACTAAGGCAATTAACTACGTATTTTCTAATGCATAAATTGGGAAAATGTACAGGTGTAATGGGACAGCCAACACTTTGCCATCCTAAATTTGCCTTCAGCATTTCTCACATACTTATTCAATCTCCCCTTATACTTACATACATTTTTTTTTATCCATGGCTTGATTTGGCAAGGAGTACTAGAGTATGCTTGTTATAATGTGGAGAATCAGCTGCTTTTAATTATTCTGTATCTTGCTTCTAGTAGCTTCAAATGAAGGTCACTAACTTGAGCAATAAAACTGAGAGTGGACAGCTGAACAGTTTCTCCATGCCCACTATGCCACTCACAAATTTGTAGACGTTTACTATATTCCTTTCATATGATCTCCTTTTAGTTCTTTGTACAGCCTGTTTATACAGCCTGTCTGTTTCACGAACTTCTAATGACAGGTATTTCCTGTTTACAAATTGAAGTTCAGTATTGCTGAAGAAAAAAAAAAGAAAAATCCCCAAATAAGAATCTATTTATCGTGATGGTATAGAAAAGTCCAACAATATACTGTGTTCCGTTTTCTGTCATTTTTACATTTGAAAAAGATTAAAAGTTAGAAAAAACAGAATTAATTACTTCTAATGTTTTAAAATGTAAGTTGAAATCAGACTGACTGCTGACATATAAGGAGTCTCTTATATAAGATAAATGCAGTCAGGATCAGCTCCTGAATTTTAGATTTTAAGCCAATTTGAGCAAAAATCAACAGGGAAAATAGATAATCCAGCAGGCAAATAACTCTGATGACAACTTTTTAACTTGAACTTAGCTTGTCTAGCTGACTTATAAGCCCCACAAAGAATGTTGGCTTACAACATCATAATACGTGGGAAATAGCAACGCTAATGGACACCAAAATGATCAAGATAGCATTCTGTGGAGATGAATGCCTCAGAAGACAACTTTAAAATCCTGTAATTAATGAAGACTGTGATGTATTGCAATATACTCAATTTTACATTGGAAGGTACTATATAAAGCACATCTATTGATTAACATAAATCCTTACTAACAGTTTGATCTATGGATAATAATGATGTGTATTTCACATTTATATTTTACATTGTTTCTATCCCTGCATCCCATAATTAACAGTAATTCTCTCACTGGGGTATCAAAAAGAATTGTAAGTGGGAAGACAATTTGATTTCTGTACTGAGAAAAAAAGAATAATCTTAAAGACCTACTTTTCCACAAACCTTATCCTTTAAAATCACTTCAGCTGCTGGCAATAGGTCTATTGCTGTGAATGAATGTAATGTAAAAATGCAGTCAGACTAATTCTTCTGTTAGGGAAATGGTAGATAGTAAATATTTAAAAATAGAATAATTATTGGACAGAAATCCCTGTGTGCAAGTGATGTAGGCAGTGGAGTATAAGATCTCAGTCTGTAAAAAACTTGCACATCAATACATGGAACTATACACAATTTTAGCATTAGGTTTATGCAGAACTTTTGGCAGGATCAGGGTCTAATCATATGTTTCATATTTCCTTAGCATTCACAGATTGCTGCTTTGGATCTTAGAAGAGACAATGGGAATCACTTCTGCTTTGCAACTTAAAATGCATGCTTTCTGAAAAAATCCTGTATGTGCTCTGGTCTGAGCTCAGAATCACAATCTGTGAAGGCCATCTTCCAACCACAGGTAGATATATACCTTTTTAGCTTGGAGAAATAGTTTTTGTATCAGTCTGTATTATGACCCCATAAACATGAGCAGTAATATAGTGAGTAGAGTAGTGAATGTATAGCAGGCAGGAACAATACACAGAAGGAAGGTGACAATTTCCTGAGGTATCTCATAGAATCATAGAATGGTTTGGATTAGACTGGAATTTTAAAGGTCATGTAGTCCAATCACCTCTGCAATGAGCAGACACATCTTCAAATAGATCATGTTGCTCAAAGCACCATCCAACTTGACCTTGAATATTTCCAGTGATGGGGCATCTACCACCTCCTTGGGCAAGTTGGTCCAGTGTCTCATCACTCTCATCGTAAAAAATTTCTTATATCTAGTCTAAATCTACCCTTGTTTAATTTAAAACCATTACCCCTTGTCCTATTGCAATAGGCCCTACTAAAAATTCTGTCCCCATCTTTCTTATAAGGCCCCCTTTAAGTATTTGAAGGCCTTAATAAGGTCTCCCCAGAACCTTCTCTTCACCAACTGAACAACCCCAACTCTGTCCTCACAGGAGAGGTGTCCCATCCCTCTGATCATTTTTGTGGCTCTCCTCTGGACCCAGTCTAACAGGTCTATGTCTTTCTTGTGCTGACGACTCCAGAGCTGGACACAGTACTCCAGGTGGGGTCTCATGAGAGTGAAGTAGACAGGCAGAATCACCTGCCTCGACCTGCTGGCTGCACTTCTTTTTATGCAGCCCAGGATACAGTTGGTTTTCAGAGCTGCAAGGGCATATTGCTGGCACATGCCCAGCTTTTCATCCACCAGTATCCCCAGGTCCTTCTCCACAGGGCTCTAAATCCCTCCATCCCCTAGCCTATACTGACAGCAGCGGTTTCCCCAAACCACATGCAGAACCTTGCACTCAGCCCTGTTGAACCCTGTGAGGTTCACATGGGACCACTTCTTGAGCTTGTCCAGGTCCCTCTGCATAGCATTGCATCCCTCAGGCGTGTCAACCATATCAGTCATCTTCAAGTTATCTGCAAATTTGCTGAGGATGCACTCAATCCTGCTATGTCATTGATGAAGATACTAAACAGTACTGGTCCCAACACAGACCCCTGAGGGATACCATTTGTCAGTAATCTCCATCCAGATACTAAGCCATTGACCACTACTCTCTGGGTGCAATCATCCAGCCAATTCCTCATCCTAATAGTCCATCCATCAAATCTGTATCTTCCAATTTCGAGTGAAGGATGTGGGGGGTGGACTGTGTCAAAGGTTTTACAGAAGTCCATCTACAGAAGTAGATGACATCTGTAGTTCTTCCCTTGCCTATTGTTTCATTAGGGAAGCATGAAAAAGTACTCACTTTTCTAATAGTGTGTTTTGGAAAAAGAAAGGCACATGGGGTACTTCTAAAGTAAAATCTTGGGAAAACACTCATATCTTTGAATACATTGATACAATTATTTAATGCAAAATATTTTAGGTTTTCACAACGTCAGTTTTTGAATTTATATATAAAATGGAGTTATTTGATACATGTGGGATTCATGGAGCAGTATTATGAGACATACTTGGTTTTTGAGGATTGATGTTAAGATAATAAATAAAAAGGAAAAAGGGAAAGTAGTAGAAAGTATATCTAGTGAAGATACAATAAGAATAGAAAACTATACATTTAACTTCGGAACTCAGCTATTCTAGCATGCTAACAAGAATCAAGAAGCTCAGCTCTGAATACTGAAGGAAAATGCAAAACATCAGCATCCTAAGGGAAGTACCATGCTCACTGATCTTGTGAGCTATTCTTACGGTCTTTCTGATGACAATCTTTCCTCTTGTAGTTTGAGTCAGTCATGTCCTCAGAGAGTGGTACAACATGGAAGGCTTATTCATTACAAGAATTGTTCATAAAAGAGATGTGGACAATAGTAATATTCTTCCTAGTTAAACCCAGACCGCTTTTATGTGAAGCAGTGAAGACTGACAGGAGGCATAAACTGAACAGCAAAGACAAAAGGAAATTCCACTGGAGCAAAGTGCTGCACTTTCCCTGGGTCACTGGTATATATAGGCAATGTTTATGTTGTGGCTACTTATGGCAAAGTATCTATCTTCCAGGTGCTCATAATTAAATTAGTAACTGGTAATGTTATTTGCAGTCCTTCCTGTTCTCGTTATTTCCTCTTTCCATAAGTTTGAGACCAAACCTGGAGGCTTTCTCACAGTCTATCCGAAAGATACTGATGTTTTATATATTGTTTTGGACAGTCTACTAAGTGTTTGCTAATCAGAAGCTGGATCTCCATAAGTTTCATTTGTGTTTTGTGTCACTTCTCCTCCATTGTGTGAAGGTGGTTTGTTTTTTTTTTTTAATCGGTTTGATTCTTTTTCTTCCATTCCTTATCATTGGTAAGAATGCTTTGATTAGGGTAAGTAGTCACATTGCTCCCCAGACAGTTTCATTTGCTTTGTGTTTTATAGCTAAATTCATTTCAGCAGAGCATCAGAACAAAATATTTCAGCATCTACTTTTTAAATGATCTCTCTTCTAAAACAAAATCTTACTCTGTGTTAGGTTAGCACTGGCTGGCAGCCAAGGACCCATCCAGCTACTCACTTACTTTCTCTCTTAGCTAGATAGGGTGGAGAAAATAAGAAGAACAGGAGTGAGAAAGTTTGTGGCTTGAGATGAAGAAGGGGAGATTACAATTACTGTTGTAGGCAAAACAGACTAGCCTTGGAAGAATTTATTTCACTTATTGCCAATTAAAATATTTAATTACTGATTCAGATAGTGGGAAACAAAACAAACAGGAAAAAGAAACAAACAAACAAACCCCAACCCATTTACACACTTAGGGAAAATAGCTTTTCCTCTTCCTTTGCCAGGCTCAGGTTTGGTCCAGACACCTCTCGGCCCTGCTTGTATTGCCACAAGTTATGCTCAGTGCTTTCAGTGAGACAACAGATGGTGAGGTGGGTGGTTGAGGCCAGGACATAGAGGTCTCCCTCTGCTGCTCCATCCTTCATGCTCTGTTCTTCTGCTCTGGTGTGGATTCTCCACGGGCTGCACTTCCTTTATGGCAAAAGGGCTGTGCCTGATCCACCATAGAGCACCTCCTCTTTGTTCCCCCTGCCCCTCTTTTTCCAGACTCTGCTTTACTCCTTCATTTACTCTTCTACTTCCTCCTGCCTCCCCAGGAAGCACAAGGGGGGGTGTGGAATGAGGGTTATGCTCAGTCTATAAAAGCTGTAGTTTTGTACTTCTGCAGCTGTAATACAGGTAGATAGAGATACTTTAATAGGATATAAGAGGCCATAGGACAGAGCTGTGAGCTAATGGTTTTGCCAGTCTATCAAAAAAACCCCAGAAGTTGCAATTGGAAAAAATAAGCAAGCAAACAAACAGAGACATAATTGAGGAAGTAGCTGTTGTTGTCTTAAGACTTTCATAGCTCCTAAAAGTTTGGTATTTTTCAGGAACCAATGGAAACTAATTTTCTGTGGCAGACTGTTTCACAGCAAGCAAGATTGTCTAGCTGTATAGTCTTCTAATCAAATGCTCTTCAGCACTGGGATGAAATCAGAATTTTCCTGAACTGTCTTAAGTTTCAACAAGCCAAATATGTTTTCCTACTGTTCTTCTGAACAATGAGCACTATGAGCCTGAGCTATTTATTTGCTTTTGTTGGCAGCACACAATAACTAGCTGTGAGAAACTACAGTTTATGTCATTGAGGTTCCTGAGACCAGTCTCCTGGCTTAGTAAGCCTCCATCGCTGAAGAGAGACTCTATCCTCTTTCATGTTTCTGGAACACTGTGAGAAGTTAGAATGGTTTCTCACGATTTTCTACTCACTAGGTTTAAAAGCTTGTACTTTGCAGACATGAGTATGGATGCAAAAAAGACTATGTTGGAAGGCAAACACATATTTTAAGCAACTATGACAGCAGTTTTTATCTTTCAGTGATACCTTACTGGAACTGCATAAACACTTTATATCAACAAGCTTGCAGTATTATTACAAATGGATTGACACTTTAAATGTTACCTGAATACATTGGATTTCAATAATGTGTATTTTATCTTTCTTTTACTTTGCTAGAGAGAAGTAGGAAGGAAAAGTATGCTCTCCTCCTAACCTGTCAGATGCTTTTGTGTTTTGTTTTGTGTGTATGTGTGCTTTGTTGGGTTTTTTTTGTGTCGGGGTTTTGTTTGTTTGATGGGTTTTTGTTTGTTTTTGTGGGGTTGTTTGTTGGTTTTTTTTACATTAGCCATCACCACGGAATTCACCACACTGTAAAATTTATGTAGGGAGTCACCTTACACTTCATTACCGAAAAATACTTCTGTTTTAATCTTGATCTAGTGTACCTTCAGAAGAACTCCTGCTTTGACTGCAAGAGTGCCATGAACAATAGTGAAATAATACGTAATTTCAGAAGCAAATACCCATGGCTGGCTTGAGTAGACCTGTTTACATCAAACCCAAGTGCATAGTAGTTGCATAAATATTTACAGATGCTGCTAGAGGTCTCTTTTGTAACAACTATAAGGCTACAATAGCTAAATAAATTGCCTGCTATTATTAAAATAAATGGTAAATTGGATTTGTAATTATTGAATAAAATATGAACATATAGAGTCTATTTTCCATTTTTCTGCATCTGCTGTGCAAAGTAAGTGCAGACTGCTGCTGTTCTGATCTAGCATCATGTATAATCCACATCACATTCAGATTGTATTGATGTAAATAACTACAGGAGGTTCAGGTTATGAGATCAACTTAAAACTGTTACTGAAAGGAAAAATAATTTAGTGAAAAGCAATTTTCTTGATCTACTTTGTGGTTATTTCTGAAGAAGAAATAATCTATGGTGACTGAAAAATGCTTGTTATTCAGATACAAAAGTTGTAGCACTTCTTGCAGAGGTTAATGGATAAATATTGATTCTTTAGGATTGGACTGTGGGAGCTACAGGTGCTTATATAGAAATACTACAAAATCAGTAATAAAAAGTGTCAGGAGTTGCTGAATCCAGTAGGCTGACAGAGCTGAGATTACCACATGTCCCCAGGTCCAGCCAGTAGTGAGACTGAGTATGTTCCCAATAGGCACACAGATTAACATGGATGGCATACTCAGCACTCACACAGACACAAACAGCACCAATGGCCCCATCCTGTACCTCGCTCTAGCTGATTAGAATGAAGGTCCGTTTATGGGAAATACATATCCACATCTACCACGTGGAAGTCTGCCCAGTAACTGGTCCCTGGATGCCAGGACTTCAATTGCTGAGTCTTGTGTATCATGAGTCCACAAGACCCATAGTTCTACTCCAGTTGCAGACTCCCCTCAACCACAGACACGCACATATGCACAACCATGCACAAGCACATTATGGATCCAAAGGAATTCTCCTACCATACCTGAAGTATTTAAGTTGTGGTATTTTAAATAACGTTGAAGTGGAATTTCTGTTTCACGGATAGGAGAGGGAATAGTGTGAGCATGAGAAAGGCCCAGTAATATGAAGAGAAAGAGGTGGAAAAGTCAAGACAGTAAGCAAAGGGAGTTCCTTAGGGTGTGTGGAGTCGAAGTATCGCACAGACTTCAACAGGAGTAATATTCATGCACCTAAAATCAAAGCTTTTAGCTTAGAAACAGACTGGGAAGGATTGAAAAAAACATGAGACACTACCATATTTTGGATTTCCTTTTCTTTCCTTTATATTCTCATGGAAATGTGTTATGTTGAAAAAGACAGATTTACCTAAGCTAAGGATCTTTTCCAGCTTCATGACATTAAGAATACGGCTGAAAGATGGTTGTGATGGAGGTCATGATAATCAAGTGTCTGATAGTTTCTGTAGATAGCCTAGCATGTGAGCTGGTATTTTTCCCTCTGTAGCTGAACAATGCATCTTAATGTCAAACCACCTTAAGTTCAGAGCTGCCTTGTAAATAAAAAAATTAAGCACTTTGAGATATGGCTGTTATCTATACAGTATGGAAATATTTAGTGTCCACAAATTATATTCTCTATCAATGAATGCATAAAATACCATTAACATTATTAGGAAATACATGCAAGTATCAAGGAGAGGCTATATTCTTCAAAAAGACAATGAGCTTTGCAGAAAGATATTTTTAGACTTATCTCTAAATGATATGGTGTCAGCTATCAAAGTAACATGTAACAAGCTTGGGGTTAGAACTATTCAATGCCAGGCCACAATATGACAATAGCTTTTAGATAAGATAATGTTGATGAAATGTATTTCCCATGAAAAGTGAGCTTACTGAAAATACTCATAAGCAAAGCTGTCTTTAATGTGTTATTATTAATAGTAGTGTTTACTGTATCAGCATTGCTATAGTTCTATTGTAATGTTATTTTCCTTAAGTAAATACATTTTTCCCCCCTGGATTTTCAAGTGCAATGTAAATATTCAGGAAGTATTTATACAGGATCTGGGACTGTGAATTATTAAATTCATTGTTTGTTAATCAGCCCTACAGATATAGGTAGGGCAATGAAAATAAAAATTATCTGAACTAAGTATTGCCTGCATTTGAGGCTATAGCCACACCACTGGATGACAGAAAGCTGCAGAAGTTTGACTGATTACATTTTGGAAACACATCCAAAGCATTACTGTTTCCAAAATGAAGTTGTGAAACTTCCTTTCTCTATTTTTCCTGCAAAGATGTGGTGCTGTGTTAGTCCTTCCCAGTTGTGGCTCATTCAACATATTTTAAAAACGTGGCTCCAGCTTGTCTGGGGATTTCTTGAATGAGCCAAAGGTCCTTTTCACTTTATTGTTTTCCTCATAACTGAACACTGGTGCATACATTTGCCTACTTCAAAGATGCTCATTAGTGAAACAACAGTGAATCTCCAGTCTTCTGGAATCTGTGAAGTGGTCCAATGAGACGTTATAGGGTGATTATCAGACCGTTTTGTCTTCCAAAGAGATGGTAATTTACTGAGGATTAAAGGTAAAAATCAGAATTCTCAATAATGTTGCCACTTCAACTAAAATATTAAATGTATGCAAGGGTTTAGCTTCCATTCAGGTGATGGACAGGAGACAGGAAATTGACAAATCGTGCATCAACCCATTTATGTTAATCTCATTAAAGAGAAACAAAGGTGATAATGTAGGCTCCAAGCATTTAATTGTGTAAAAAGTGAGCTACAAAGCGAAAGAGGCAATGACAGTCTCCACAAACTGTCTGGAGACTGTTTACATAATTCTTCTGGAGGGAAAATCCACAGATTGCTAAGAAAAAAGCAATGCAAAGGAATGTTTCCTCTTTTTCTTATGCCTTATAAAGAAAGTATCCTTCTGCAAGAAAATGGAAGGACTGACATCAGCGCTTTACGAATATTGGCTTTATGAGCAACTTCAATTCTCAGAAACAGATCTTTCAAAAATGAAATAACCTACACAATGCAAAATACAATTATCAAAAAAATTGAAATGCTGCTCCAAACAATTAAAACCACTGAGTTATAATATGATTGATAGAGTGGAAAGATCACACTTAATTCAAACATCAGGAGTGTAAATTTTGTTGTCACTACTTTAGCTGAATCATACAAACACCAAAATTAAATCTTGCTTTTCTGACTAAAACCAGCTTATACTTCCAACGGGACAGTTTATTTAAAACATTTGTATTTCCAAGATAGATTCTTCTGTTCCTTTTCCTCCTTTGGTAAAAAAAAAATTTATGACATTTAACACCTTCATCAAAATGTTAGGCTATTTTTTTAAGCAGCTCTGGTTTTGACAGAATATGAAAGATACAACTTGTGTGTTTTCATTTTCAGTTAAGTTCCAATATTCCAATTCAATTCCTAAGCACATTATTTCAATATAAATGGCAAACCTTAAGTTCTAGAAATGTATTAGTATTTTCACGTTTTCACAGCTGATGGTAAAACATAGACATGATCACAGCCCAAGTTTGTGCATGACCTTGTTGTTGATTCTTGTCAACTTTGAGGAAAAAAGTCAACAAATAACAAAAGGCATGTAAAATTCAGAACATAGGTTCTTAGCTTCAAAAGCTTAAGTGACAGTTGATGTAGATACTGATACCTGAGCTGATAACTTCAGTTCTATTTATAATCAATGATGCAAAAGCAGAATTTCTAGGGTACAATTCAATACATTCCAATCTAGACATCAGATGGTTCATGCCATAAACTGTCCCTCTTTTTGTTACTATAAATGGAGCCCAGAATCAACACTCAAATGTGACAACTACGCTGCAGATCTGGAGTATAAAGATGCAGGATTTTCCATAGAATTTGCCAAGAATTTTTGGAATCTTGTCCAAACATCCAACTTCTTTAGTTCTGTAATTCTTAAATCAGCTAAAAAAACCCCCACCTCTGAAGAAGTCGTGTCTGATAGATGGTGTCTTCAGCAATCAAGACAGCTTACTTCAGAGCTACCGTCAGAAAACTTAGTGAACTGGGTGTTAGACTTGGAGACATCTTTCAATTTTTTAAAGTCTTAAGTATTTTGGGGGAAATATTTTTGGAATTTGTTTCTTCCCTTTGGGTTAGTTCTTGTCTCCTGTTTAAGGGTTCTACTCAAATGATACTTTTGGATTATTACATTAAATGGGTCGAGTACTGATCACTCATGGTGAGACCAAGTGGCACAACATTACCTGCAGCCAGTGAGTCAAACTCTTAGTATGTCAAAACAGGGCAGCTGCATCCAACTCACCACTTGGGCCTGTACTAACCACCAGTCCATGTTTAGGACAGCCTGAACGATTTTGGTTTTATGGTTTTAGGTTTTGTGGTTCAATGGTTTTAGGCCATTTCCCAGACTCCTTGCTCTTTTATAACTGTAGGGAAATGTAAAGGCCTGTCTTTTTATGTAATTGTGCAAACAGAAGAAAATTGCACTGGCTACTCCTGCAGAACTAGAATGACAATGGGATGTGCCGTATAAAAACTTTGGTAGACGGGAAAGATGGAAAAGCTACTTCTTTCCATGCCTTTTCTGAGATCAGAATCAGTGTAAATAAACTGATAACCAGTGTATTCTCTACATCAGTATTGTAATCAAAAATGACCCATGTGAACAGAAACATTGTAAATTCCCTAATTTTAAAGTCATTTTAAACTCATAAAAAAGTGAATGTTTACAAAAAAGACAAGCAGCAAAAAAACATGATAAAATTTTTGCTTAGTCAACTTAATGTCTTCAAACAAATGAGTTAAAATTACTTCTTTTCTGAAGTAATTGACATTGTCTTAAGTTTTAATCTAAAATCAGAGGACCATGGTATTTAAATTACGCATTATCAATAGCGTCTCTCCTACACTTTTGAAAGTATTTCAGTTTCTCATTATGCAGGAAGGCTGATCTGACCTAAGAGAAGGACAGAAAAATTAAGAAAATAGAATCAAAATTATTTTAAGTCTCATTGAACTCCCACTGGAGTCAATGGGTAAATGCCTAGCTATTTCAGTGGGAGTAGTACTGGACCTATGATAAGCAGGATATATTTTCTAATATACAGAATATAGTGCTCCTTTAAAATGTGTTTCAGAAACTAATTGACCTTCAGGTTGTTCCATCTTGTAGAAAGCAAGAATTATGCAGCAAATACCTATAGGTCTTCCTAACATTGGAGGGACTGGATTACATTTTTAATTAAAATCAACAGCTCATGCAGTTTATGGTGAACTATTTCACAAAGCAAGTGACGTAGACATAAAGAAAAGAAACAAAAAAATGTGGATTTAGTCAGGTGATTACATTGCACGTATTTCTTAAAATATACCTTAGACTGGTCGGGTAGCACGAATGCCTATCCTGGATGCTTTGGGGTAATCCTGTAGCAAAAGTGAAATAAAATCTTCCTAATGTTTGGTTTCTTTTTGTTTTTTTCAGAGATACTTCTCTTTTTATAATTTTAAAAGATGAAGCTTTAAGTGTCATTAGCTTGTCATTAGCATCCAATTCTTGTTTCATCAGCTGGAAATGAGTGTAAGTATAACCATTTGAGAATGGAGAAACGGCAGCTTTTGGACAGTTGTTGTATAACATTGTAAATGTCAGCTGCTTCAGTATTCACTATTCAATGCTCACTCCCATAGGATTATTATAATTTCTTTTTATTGGTACTCTGAATTAAATGTTTTAATAAAGGGAGTCGTAACTTGAAGAGAATCAAATTAATTTAAGTGAACAACTTTGATGATCGTTATTAATATTATTGTAATTACATATAAATAACAAGTAGTGGAGAAAGGGCTACTGATGTACATACAAATAAGTTTAGAATCCCTTAGTATGTGGATGAAACTGGAGTAAAATACTTCAGAATAAAGATGCATGTGAAAGTGAACCATCTCAGGACTGTGCTTGAGGACCCAGCATGTAAAATAGCAGAAGCATTGCGAGTACACAGGCACAGGATGGTGCCAGAGGTCTCAGGACTTTACAAATGAGTGGTCAGTTACTGATACAGAATGGTGTAACAACCTAATGAAGCTGCCCATAGCTGATAGCATAGTTGGAAATATTTAAGATAACAACAATTAATTGTACAGGTGTAACCACTCCAGAATTGGTTATGTGAAACTGGTGACACTGATATCCTGCAATGTTAATTTATTTATAATTTAATTATCATTAAAGGGATACACATTTAATGCCTGTGTTTGCTTTAACATTCCACCCTTGAGGTTTGACTGCGTTTTAAATGCAACAGTGTCATAAAAATCACAAATAAATAAAATAGAGTATTTTCTAATGGGCTTTATATTACTGATGCAAAATTAGGCAAAGGTTATAAGGGCTGAGCTGACTGTTATCCTTTTACAAGAAAAAATACTAGTTTGCTTTTTTTTTTTCTCCCCCCCAAGTTGAGAAGTGGAATCACTTGCCAGTAAAGCACTATGAAGACCATTTGCAGATAATTTCTAAATTTTACTACTCAAAGCCATTCCATACACACTGGTAATATATCATGATACTGAAGCTACGTAACTCAGAACACACCATGATTTTCACTGCTGTGCTATCTTGCACAAAGGAAAAAAGTGTCCTCTTCAGAGGTATTTTTATTTGATGCAGTTTTTAGCAGCTAACAGATGAATTCATGTTATCCACCATAGAACAACTTCATATGATCAAGAAAAACAACTTCAACACCCCTCTAAAATTCATGATGATGTCTAAATAGATATTTTTTGACTCTTCAAGTGTATTACTGCATGGATTCCTTATTCTCAAATCCTTTTCTCTTTATCTGAATATAAATTAATTTTAGTACAAGGTTTTAAACATTCTGCAATCACCCTTTTTTTTTTTCCCCCAACATCACATTTTATATGTGTTTTTTTTCTGGATGTTTGATGGTCTGCTGGGCAAAATGCTGAAAATTAGAGAAGGATTGATTTTGACCTTTTACAGCTTTGAATCTACAGATGTTTATGGACATGCTTGGCTTTCTGAGTGAATGGTCCAACTGATATCACTGTGAACAGTTCTGTTAAACTTAGGATTCTTTTAAGGGTCAGGATTCAATTCTGCAGAAATCCACATGCAAACAGAATAGGAGATGACTTAGTAGGTTTCTCTGATTGGTATTAACAAAGATACCAATGCAAATAAACAAGTACTTGGCAGATTCTATGAAAATTTGGTCTTAATTTGCAAAAGAGGACTCGAAAGCAAAACCATTCTCTTATTTTTAATTAAATTTTCTCTTACAGTCAAACCTTTTCTTTGTTTGCACAGGTGGAATTTTGATATTTCTGCATATTGGTAATTTAATATGAAGTGATTAATCATTTACCAAACAGTACATCTGACAATTTAAAAGCTAGGCTAATATTACATTTACATTAATTGCAAAGGATATTAGTGTTTAGAAGGAAATGTCAACTGTAGGGGTAATTATTAATTCTATTTCATTTCATTTTAAATCATTTACAAACTTCTGGAACTTAAAACACAGTTCTGCAACTTACTGAATTATGTGCTACAGAGTTGACCATTAAATTTAACCACAATCTCTATAGTTTGTGATTTAAAACTCCAATTATTGTAATAATTTAAAATAATTTGCTTACCTTTTACTTATGTTAAAGTAAATTAATTTTCCTATGGAGTTTCAAGCTATGACAAAGTAACCTGAAACAGAATGAAAGAGTTAGATTTTAAAATATGCACAGAAGCTGTGGGATAAAGTAGAATCCCAAAATACTAAGGTCATTCATGTAAATTTCATCTTAAATAAAGGTCAAGCTATCAGATCATGTCAAAGAAAAAATGTTTTTACTACTCCCACTTGTGAAGTTCCATGTGGAATCGTAATATGGAACATTATCATCAACTTTTAGATTCTGTGGGGAGATAAACTCCAGTTCAAGTGACCATCGAAAAAGCTATTCTTCAGGGAATAAGATTTTCTTATCCCGAATGTCAGCATGTCAACTGGACTTGAACGAAAGACTGTTTTACAGCCTGCCTGGCACAGATGTTGGACATTAATCAATATGACAATGCAAACACTTTAGCTGGATGGTTTGCAAATGTAATTCTAACCAGTTTGCTCATATTAGTTCAGTTTGTGCAGAATGTGAATTTTTTTTTTTTTTTTTTTTTTGTACTCGCTTTGAATAAAAATAAGAAATAACAGTCTTCATTTTCATGGACATCTCATACACAAGGAATGAGCTGTGACGTTTGATTACCTTTCCTGCAGGTAAGAATACAATTTTTTTTCTTTTTCAGGCACCGTTTTTCAAAGTGTTGATACTTTCCAGTATCAAATTAATATTGCAGCTGTGTGATGTATGGAATACAGGGAGGTCAAGGTGGATTGGTCATTCTCATTAAAGAACGCTGTTTGCTCTGTGGAAAAAAATGTATTTCTAGTGGTGAATGATACACATATTTCTGCAATATCTTGTAACTATAGTCCATTAGAAATTATTTCCATCACTATTCAGTATGGTCTGTACTGGTTCTTATTTCTTGACTTCACAAGGGTAAGAAAAAGATCATCTGACTGGGCAGCATGACCCTGATTGGTAATTTGCTTGAACAGTGTCAGTAGCTATCTGAATCAAATCTACAGGTATCCAAACAGGAGAAATATGTTCCACATTTGTGGCTTGTTGCTACAATACAGTGTCTAAAAATAGAGATACTCTATCAGTGTCATGGTATGAAAAACTGTACTTTCCAAGAGTTTGTAAGAACCAAAGGTGGGTGAGTTTGCTTGTTTAGTTTTGTGTTCTTTTTGTTTTCCTTCCATTAGTTCTGTAGGTTGGCAGTAGTCTAGTAGGGTCATTAGTTTATTTACATAGGGCTAGTGACAGATAGCAAACAAATTAATTTTTTTTTTTTTCATAATATGTATATGCTTATTGTCCTGGTTTCATCTGGGATAGAGTTAATTTTTTCCTAGTAGCTGGTACAGTGCTGTGTTCTGGATGAAGCCTCAGATTAATGTTAGTAACACACCAATGTTTTAGTTGTTGCTAAGTAGTTCTTTACCCTAGTTGAGGACTTTTCAGTGTCCCATGCTCTGCCAGTGAGGATGGGCACAAGAACTCAGGAGGGAGCACAGACAGGACAGCTAACCCAAACTAGCCAAAGGGATATTCCAAACCACAGAACATCATGCTCAGTATATAAACTGTGGGAGAGTTGACCTGGAGCTGCTGATGCTGCTTGGGTTGGGGTGGGTATCAGTCAATTGTACTGTGCCTCACTTAGGCTTGTGGGGGCGGGGGGACAGGAGGATTTCTCTCTGTCTTTTTGTTGTCTCCCTTTTCATTAAAGTCTATTATTATTTTTGTTATTGTTTATAGGTGGTTGTTATTAATAGTAGTAGTAGTATTGCTATTATTGCTATTATTATTATTATATTTTATTTCAATTATTAAACTGTTCTTATCACAACCCACAGATTTTTACCTTCTCTCTGATTGTCCTCCCCATCCAACCAGGGGTGGTGATGGAGGTGAGTGAGAGACTGAATTGTACTTACTTGCCAGCTGGGGCTAAACCATGACATTAGCATACTCTGCGTGGGTATGCGGGATGGTGTATTACCACAGTTTCTGCATAAACTGTAATACAATATATATTTCAATAAAGAAAATGTGTATTTGTTTATTTAGAAGTCATTCATAAAATGGTACAAAGAAAGTGATCTGAAGTGTAAGTATTTTATTGTCTTCAGAACTAATGGTCCAAGTCTTATCAGCTGGCAACACTGGTTCAGCTGTGATTCAGGATGTATAGATACAATATAAGGCTACAGGCAGTAAACATAAAGACTAACTGGCCTCATAAGGCTAATCTCCCTTGGCTTCCTCAGTAATCCATGGACAAGCATAGGTCCTTGGAAGAGTGAGTCAGCGGAGGTGTCTGAATCAACAACTATGAATTGTCCTTTGGAAAATACATCTTTTCCCTTTGCTTACAGAAGAAAACCAAGGAAATTAGCCTTAAGAGGCCAGGCTTTACATTTGTTTCTGCAAATACTCCTCAGAGACAAGGGTCTGGAGAATTCCAGTACATAAAAACAGCACTTGAAGCAAAGACCCGTATGAAAAAAACTACCATCAATTTAAAACTCTTCATTCTTAAACGAAAAGGTCAGGATGCTAAATGTATCCTGTTCGCCCTGCCTAGGAAACATTACTTTTCAATGGGCTACTGAACACTTAGACAAACAGAAAATAACTCATCTTTGTGGCAATTCAAAGAGAAAGATTTCTTTCGATAGGTCTTACAGCAAAAAGTCTGTCACTGAATAACATTGTTTAACATGCTTCAAAGGCAACTGGTGAAATTTCTTGAATGAACCATAGAACATGAGGTTTTGATCCAATAAAAAACATAACCACATGCCTAACTGACATGTTAACATCTTTGGTACTATTTGTGCTTAAAATCCACAACATATTAAACACTTAAAATGTCACTTCAGGACTTTAAATCAACAAAAGGTAAAAATCATTTCAGGGATTTGTCTAACCTATTCACATTGGATAACACTGACAAACTGATTGAAAGTTCAGTCTCAGTACTACATACACTGAATTTTTTACTGAAAAATAAAATGCAGTATGTTGTTTATTTGTTCTGGAATAGTTCCACATTTTAGTTATTTTTGCCAGGCACATCACCCAATCTTGGGTTTACTTTTTATTTTTCTATTCCTGTAGCATTCACTTTTTTATTGATGATTTTAACAAGCTAAACAGATGGGTTTTTTTCGCTCTCTCTGTCTCTCACAAATATCTCAGGAACATCTCAGCTGACTTAACACTCAGGACTCTTGTCTCACTGCATGAATTTAAGATTTCAGACATTTCTGTTGTGCCTGTGGTTCTTGTGCCATGGCAATACAATACAGTCAGAACACCAGAATCAAATGAGGTTATTTTGAACTCTGGCTGCTGTTGAGTATCATGTGGACCAGAAAACATAGCACTGTAGCCACAGAGCCAGCCATCCTTTCAGAGAAAAAGGGAGACAAATAGGGTATGCAGAGAGCAGATGTCCACAGATCTACAGAGATGTAGCACTTGTTTCACATTACTCTCCAAGCACCAGAGGTTAAGAGGTTAGGCTTTCTGGACTTTTCTCCATGTCATTTGATACAAGTATGCAGCCAATTTCAATTCACATAGTTTTGGTATTATCATTCCCTCTTCCTACACATTCATATGCATTATTTTTCTTCTCTTTTTTTTCTGCTATATTTACATAAGGTAATACAGCTTGCGTGTTAATTTGTTAAAAGAATCAGGAAGCTTCTGCATCACTAAGGGACAAAGAGGATGAGCTAAAGCGAATCGTAATTCTGGCTTTCACTGGACTATTTTATGGGTTTATATTGGACATAGTAACATTGTAAAGTATATTTTCCTAATCATAGTTGTGCTAAGGATATTCACAAAAATTTCATTTAATAAGTAACATGCTATTACAATCACAGCTTTGAAACATTAATTATATATGATGCAGTACAAATTATCATCTACATTTTTGAGGTCTACATTAGAAGAAAATGGAAACAAATATTAGCTATGACAACCTAGTATTTATTAGGAAATAAAATTTTATACAAAGTAAAAGATAGAGAATTCCACATTCCATCCATAAAAGATGCATTCTCAGTAAGCTAAGTTGATTATCTCATTTCACCCATTAGCAAATGTGTAACAGTAAAAAGAGTGAACATTGACACAACCAGGATGTAGAAACACTTTTGGAATTATTCTGTGTTTACTTCAAGAAACTTGGAAATTGTTGCCACTTCTAACTTCCCCATTGTTGTTACTGCTTTCAAGTAGCCTCCCAGCACACTGATTTGCTAGAGGGTATTAAAAATGCTACTTGGTTATAGTTGCGGTGGTAGATTCCAGCGCTTAAAAGACCAGTAGGGCGGAATCATCCATGTGATCACTCTGGGGGTCAGATAGATACTCCCTGAGACAACCTCAAAGGCTCGGGAATAATAGGTAGGTCATTTACTTTAAATACTTAAGTATTAACTTTAGAAAAACATGTGTCTGTTTTATTTAGTTCTGTTTTGTTTCGTTGATTTGTACCTGAGGAAATTTCTTACTGAAATATGCAACTTGTGCCAGTAACAGAATTAACTATGGGAATTTAATTTACTTTTCACAGAATCATAGAATCATAGAATTGGGTTTGGGTTGGAAGGGACCAATGATAACTCATACAAGTTGCATGAAATGAGACCTTTCACTAGACCAGGTTACTCAAAGCCCCATCCAACATAGCCTTGAACACTTCCAGGGATGGGGCATCCACAACTTCTCTGTGCAACCTATACCAGTGTCTCACCACCCTCACAGTGAAGAACTTTTTTCTTAATATCTAATTTAAATCTTCCCTTTTTCAGTTTAAAGCCATTCCCCCATGTCCTGTCACTACATGCTCATGTAAAAAGTCCCTCTCCAGATTTCCCCTTTTAGGTATTGGAAGGCTGCTCTAAGGTCTCCCCTGAGACTTCTCTTCTCCAGGTTGAACAAACCCAACTCTCTCAGGCTGTCTTCGTAGGAAAGGTGTTCTGCTCATCAGAAGTCAAATAAACAAATGATATCTTTCCCAACTTATTCCAGATAGATATTGTATTTGGTACAGACAAGTATAGCGTAATAATTTCCATCTATTTACTTATATAGACACCAGATTTTCAAGTGTTAGATCACCTACTGACAGTCATGAACTTCTTAATTTTACTTCATCTAATGACTTTTGAACTACAAGAACAAATGTATAGACCAACCTAGATGATTTTTCTCAGAAGCGACATGCTCAATATATACCACAAATGCTAAAAGAGTTGGCTTTAGGATCACTGACAGCAATATTAATACTGAATGTCTGTACAAACTGATTGGCAGATAATTTCCAATTCCACAGTATCATTCTCTTTCTGATGGCTTAATGCCAGTTTCAGTGTGCCATACTGATGAGCAAATGCAGCAGAAGTGCAAGAGAGGAGATGAATGGATGTGATCACCACCATGATCTCTTCTCCCAAGTCACAAGTGATAGGACTAGAGGTAAAAGCCTCAAGCTGTGCCAGGTGGGGTTTAGATTGGATATTGGAAGAACTTCTTCACAGAGAGGGTGATCAGGCATTGGAACAGGCTGCCCAGGAAACTCGTGGAATCACTGTCCCTGGAAGCGTTCAAAAACCGTGTAGATGAGACCCTCTGTGACATGGTTTAGTGGTGGTCTTGGCAGTCCTGGGGTAAAGGTTGGACTTGATGATCTTAAAGGAATTTTCCAACCTAGTTGATTCTATGATTCTATGATCATGTTCCATGACAGGGAAACATCTCTATCCTTTTCCAGAAGTACACATGGTTGTGGATGCGGATATTTGGAAAGGAGATCAACTACATCTTCCATGTCCACTTGAAGTGCCAAAGAGAAGCAAGGGAGATACACAGAACATATATAAATTCTAGTTTCTAAAGTTGGAAAATGGGAAACAATAATTATTCATTTGGTAAATCTCCCTTTTGAACAACAGGATTCTTATTTAGGTCTTTTTTGGGTTTGTGTGGGTTTTTTTCTGTTCCCAAATCAATGGAACAGCGAAAGCTTATTTGCTGTCTTACGAAGTTTAAAGTTATCCAGAATTGCACGTTTACTCCCAAACCAAATCAAAATTACCATGAGTATATCAGGAGTTTTTCTGCTTTGATTTGATTGCCGTTTACAGTCTGTGCCATTCCAGAACTTTTTATTCAATAGAATTGCTTCAGTAGTTTTGTTTTATGTTTTCATATTTTACTAGAAGTCATTCTAGATGGAAGGGTTGAGAGGCATTTTAACACTTTATTTAAAAGGGTATATTTCAAGTGATCAATTACTACATGGGCTTGATATTTAAATTCTGCCCTTTAAATAAAGCTCCTTATTAACCTGTTCTCCCCCTCCAAACGTTATGTTCATCCTCTAATCAAAGCATATCTCAGACTCTAAGCCTTTGTGTCAAAGTTAGCTGATAAAATTATAAACAGTAAAAGGATTTATTGGATTTTTAAACTATTTTCTGACACTAGTGTTCACTAGTTCAAAGTTGACTGTGGAACAAAGAGTTTGGGTTGGGTAATTTTGCGGCTTGTAAGTTATTGTCAAAATATGAAGAAAGATGCATAAGAGGCAGCATTTTAAAAATAAGCATTCATTTTTCTGAGAAATTTTTTATTAGATTTATATCATCATGCATGTACGTATATCCCCTTCCCACTTTTTTTCTCTCTATGCTTACTGTTTGGTAATTACAATTACAGGTTTGTATGGTATTTTTCTGGGCACTTTACTCTCACCGAATCACTGAATTTACCCTAAAGAGGACTATACAATAGCATCAGACATCTCAGTGCATGCTGGTTTAAACTTCCCACACATTTCATGCATCTCAAGTTGAAGTTCTAAAAGCCATATATGTATTAGAGTACTTAAAAGACCTGCAGCCTGAGTCTAGGATCTACAGCATGTAGTATTCACATTATACAATTTGGGGTGTGGGTGGAACTACCATTAGGCCATCATTTTCTCTAATGTAAAGGCTCAGGCATACCAATCTTCCAGTTTAGGCATTCATCCATCTTTAAAATGGCAATATAAAGTTTTTTTCTCCCAAAATGAACAATAGTAGTATCTCATTGGAGCCCAGCGGCACTTTCACTGAAGGATGAATTAAAAAATGTAACAAAAACATTGAAACAATACTTCCCTTTCTATTTTCTCTGTGTTCTGACTTCCTCGTCTTGCTGCAGCAGATGGCAAATAAGACTCAAAAGGGAAATCTCTATACATTAAAAGGAGATGTTTTGAATCTCTAATAAGTTTTTAAGGCAGTCATAAGCAAAGCTGGTGTGGTCATTCAGACAAAAATAAATCAGAAAATAGATAATTAATACCTTATCAATTAATTGCTTATAAATACAAGAAAATTCTTAAAAATGTTTTGCATTTCTCACATAAAAAGCCATCCACTTCACAAATGAACTGTGCTCATGCGGGGGAGGGAATTAATGGACCATTACATTCTGTATCTCTTAAATGCTGTTTGGAAACTTATATTTTTGTATGTGGATAGTTTATTTAATAAGTAGTGCTGAGTAGCTGTTAGCTGTTATATACTGTACCTTCCTCCCTGTATGGAAACCTCTTGTGCAGACATAAGAGAATCATAGAATCATAGAATAGTTAGGGTTGGAAAGGACCTTAAGATCATCTAGCCTTAAAAAACTTTCTTAAGATGTTAACTTCATTGAACTCAACTGCTCAACTCAAATGTTGGCCTTCAAAAAAGAACTTGAGAGTTTTTGAAATATTTTTGAGCTTTATTGCTACGATTCTGGAACGAGAAACTAATACACAGTGGCTACATGGGTTTTGGATTTTTATCTTTTTGGCCTGGACCATCGTCTGCCTGTTTACAGCAAACCTGCCCAAGGCTGTTGAATAAGAGCTGGAGCAGCACACATCATAAACACTGACTCCTAGCTCTTTTAGATATGCTCAGCTACAAAGCTTTTATAAAGGAGGCACTTCTGAATAGCATGCATTTCCACCCTGAAATTAGCTTTCAGGTCTTTCAATATCACTGGTAGAATCTCATTCATGAACTGAAGTTAGAATATTATTTTGCTGCAGCAAAATGCTTCAAAACCACCAATGAATATATTTACAGAAGAAACCAGTATGAAATGAAACAAAACCTCCAAGGATTTATATGTAAAAAAACCCCCAAAAAATCCCAAAAAACCTATGAATATAAATCTAACTCTATAATATGTAAATATAATTATAATTTAAAATAAAGTTATCTTCTTATCATTCTACAGAGACCAGATACTTAAGGAACAACCTGTCATTACACTTACTTGAAGGCTTTTGTGATGTGACTAAATTCTTTTAGCTATGACGGAAATTTAAATTGTTGAAAACCTCACCGAGACCTGTTTGACAAATGTGTGCTGGAAAATGACAATGAATCCAAACCAGCTACAGGTCCAGGGTTAAAATGTTCATGAAGACTTATTCAACAAACTGATAATATTAATCCAAACTGCTTGCTCCGGAAGAGGGGTTTTCAGTGAAAGGCTCATTATTTTCTCAGAATACTGTGTCAGCTGAGCTGTTATATGCATATCCATTTTACACTCTTTGTGCCTTCTCTTTAGAAAATTACAAAAGAACTCCACTTTTTTCCAAGGTGGAATGAAAACAAACTTCAAAATCAGTCAAGAGACAAAAGATTTGTTTTCCAGATAGCTTTAGGTCTTAGGAATCTATACATTGTAAGCTATATTAAGTGTCTTAAAGTCCAGGGGAAAGTATATAGGCTAGAGAAGGAACTGAAAGGAGGGCTGGAGTCTGCCCTCTTTTTATTACTGCATAATTAAATTCCCTTAAAATTAAACTGTTTCTTAATATATCACCACAAGTGAAAAGAGAATCAGGACCTCTCTTACAGAGGTTGGAGAATCTGTAATTGCTTCGTAAAACTTTTTATATTTTCCAGTGTCTGGAATGTGTTGGGTGTCTTCTGACAAATTTTTAATTTCATGAGTCTTTTATCTGTTCATAACAGAATTGCAGAAAACTATGTAAAGCAGAAATGGTAGCTGTCTAGGCATTAAGACATTGACATCCACTTCAAATAATTTTATTTAATGGAACAGTGCTGATACAGGACAACACTAGAATAAACAACTTGAACTATCTTCCGCAGGTAATAGTTGTACATCAAGCAGAGAGCAAAACACATCAGTGAGTCACCAGACCTGATAGGCAGTATTGCTTAAAATGCCAAAAAGCATTTTAGTGGTATTTCTTAAAGAGTTCTAATCCTACAGGTAGATAGCAAGACATCACAAGACTTTGGCAGTAGGAAATGTATCAGAGGTGAATATATGTGGCTAGAATCTTTCTTTTTTCCTCTTCTTTTGGTTTTTTGGGCTTGTTGTTTGTTGGTTTTTTGTTTGGTTGGTTGGTTGGTTTTGGTTTTTTTTAAGTTAGTGGGTCACAAAGTCACTAGTGAAAAGTTGAATGTATGGTTGCCAGTTGATAGTGGGGAAAATCAACAACTGAAATCAATCCAGCAGTCATGACTCTGGACTTTGGAACAATATAGCCACCCTGATGTGGGTACACTAATATGCCCTTCTCTAAGTACAATGTTGTGTGAATGTGACTGAAGTATCTTAAATCTGAGTGGACACCAAAGTGATTAAGTTTTGTGAGGTGCTCAGATAAAATGGTGATGGATCACAGAAGTATCTAAAGCAAATGGGCTTTATGACAAATAAATTCTCTACTATCAGATCATTTAGCTTCTGACTCAGACAGGTTCTTGAGCATCCATTCTTTGCATATCTGGATAGTCAAGTGTAGTGAACATGATTTTTTCTACGGTTAGACTTAGACAATCTTAAATTTCATTCAGAGCATTGGTATCTCATATCTACAACAGTGGGAATGAGGCATTCTTTCCTCAAAGAAAAAAATATTAGAACTACCATTCACTCATTAGTGCTCCAGTATTACACTGTCTAAGCCTGTATCTCTATAAAGAAAAAAAAAAATAAATTGCAAATTCTGCACTTACTAATGCAATTTTGAATTTGTGCAGGGAACTGCAGTGTTTTGGGGGGTTGATTTTTTGATTGGTTTTGTTTTTAATATACAACTAAAAATGTAGGTGAAGACATATCACATCATAAATTACTTGCAAGTGTCTTGATATATGGATCAAACTATACATTTAACATAATATTCCTTTGTATTTAAAGCTGTTACGGAAAATTAGTCATCATTTCTTCATCTGTAGAGTAATAGTTCCTAATGTTCTCAAAGTCACATACTAGCACCTGTTAATTGAAACTTAAATTACTCGTGTGGGTTGGATAAAGAATGCCTAAGTTTCATTTCACTTGCAGTTGAACTGTAGCCAAATGCAGGTTAAATGTGGCAGATTTCTTCTGTTCAGCTGAATAAGAGGATATATCAAGAATAGATTTGGGGTTATTCTGAATGCACATGGTCTTGGAACAGATGAATAATATGCTTTGTCTTAAGCAAAACACCAAGGAATGCCAAGCTTCTCTTGGTATTTTTTCCAAAATAAATTAGCTGTAGGGGAATAGTCACCAATAATACAATGCTGAGATGTTATATAGGTCAGTACTGATTCTGGTCATAACATAGGTACATATAATTTTTGTGTATTAACACAATTTTCCAAAGTAACACCCACAGTGCCATTGCTCTGTTTAGCTACTGAACTAGTCTGGTTTGACAAATACCTTGTTTTGAAAGGTATAACAAGATAACAAAAGACATTACAAACCTCTGAGATTTTGCACTTGTAGGCTGAAATAACAAAGACATTGCATTTCAGCTCCGGACAGTAAAGTACTTTAAAATTTAGTTTTTGTTTTAAATCACCAGTGCTTAACCCCAAATTAAACAGTTGGCTTTGTATGAGCTAGCTTGCAAGGCACAGTGCCGTTAATTGTAAATATGGAGATATGTATTATTCGATAGAAATTATGTGCAATTTTTAATTTCATGCTGCATACTCCATACCCTTGCATAACTCATAATTTCCAAGCTTCTCTGGAAACTTTCCTAGTGTATGATGTGCGTGTAAATGAACAATTTTTAGCTCTGCATTAGTTTGGTTTTTAATCAGATTATATGTGTGTGTCATTTCTATTATTTCTATTTCTGTTTCTGTTTCTATTATTTTTTGACTGGATATTAGGAAAAATTTCTTCACAGAGAGGGTGATCAGGCATTGGAACAGGCTGCCCAGGAAACTGGTGGAATCACCATCCCTGGAAGTGTTCAAAAAAGTGTTACAGTGTAGATGAGACCCTCTGTAACATGGTTTAGTGGTGGTCTTGGCAGTCCGGGAGTAAAGGTTGGGCTTAATGATCTTAAAGGAATTTTCCAACCTAGTTGATTCTATGATTCTACTCCTATTTATGTTTATATTTGTATTTGTATTTATACTTTTATATTTATTTCTAAAGCTACATTTGTCATTTAAATGGCCTAATAATGAAAGGGAAGGGTAGCAGAAATGAATTCTTCTTTTTACCATTAAGATCTCACATAGGTTATACACGTTCAATTTATAGGATCATGTCTGAACTATTTCAGGAGGTTAATGTACCTCAAATTGAAATTATTCCTTGCAGTTAAGATGTGCTCATTGTCATTGTGAATAACCCATAATGTTCAGCAGTTTTTCATCTTAGCGTTGTCAGAGTTAGAGCTTAACTATATGACTTGTAATCAATGAAGAATGTCGACAAAGAAAATTATCTCTTCTGAGATGAGGTGGCCAGTAACTTCTTAAACTACAAAACCTCAGTCATTTGTGTCTAGCTGATCATATCGTGCTTCTTTCTGTGTCTGCTGGCTTCTGTATATGTAGCACGGAGCTGTTTGTCTATTTCAAAGGATTGCCGGGAGAATTAATTACTTAGTATCTGAATACCTGAAGATGGAGAGAGCTGCATATAATGTTGTAAATCATGCTTATTGCAATACTTTGACTAGAATTGTTAATAATGATCCTTGGCCTGGACAAGACATATTTCACCTCCTAATCTGAGAAGACTCATTTGCAGGCTGGACAGGGCTTTTATCATGATCTCAGTTGCTTTGCTAACTGAAGCAGCACGTATAATAGGACCAGCTTTTCTCAACATAAACAAAACTCACTATCTATGCGTATTATCTCATCCTTTTTCTTCCTGTCTAATAGTCTTAGTATTTAGGATCCAACTCTGCAGGTCGCTGCTCAACAGGGACAGGCAGACTTCCCTTCCAAGCCTGTTAAATAGAAGATGGGGTCAGACTCAAGAGCTGGCTGTTGATAGAGTTAGTTAAGGATGGAGATCACTTTCTTCTAACTGCTTGCAAGAATGATAAATTTATTCATAGCTTTTGCTTCCCTTCTGTTTCGCTCGTGTCTTCCTTAAATGAAGTGTAGGGCTACTTATACGGATCACACAGGCTCAACAAACTTTGGAAGATGTGGCAAGATTTTCTTCAATTAAGATTTCCTTCCAATGCCTCGCTAGCTGTTCCTTTGCAAAAAGCAGAAGTTTGAAATCTCACCCTTTTGGAGAGTTATTTAGTACTGCCAGGAAAATAGTCACCACAGTTCATTTAGAAATTCTACTGCACAACAAGATCCTTCTCATCCTTTTCATGGTCCTTGAGCATTCAGGTTTTGGGAGAAAGTCAATCTAAGATACTGAGCATCAGCTTTTAGAACTAACACATTGTCCACTGTGAAATGCATATGAACGAGATAAACCAGCATACATTTTTACAGGGTGCAGATTAAGATGCAGAGGGGCTTTTTTCTTTCAGAATATTGGAGGAAATTAAAACCTCTTCCTTTCCAGGAAGAGATTTGCATTTTGTTGAAGTGAAACATGTCTTAACTGCATTCAGGCAAGGCTCACATTTGGGTTAGATTTTAGACATTGATCAGAGTCAGAAACATATTGTAAACATGTTGATAAAGTATGTGTCAGTTAATAAAGGATGAATAAAACTCAATATATTTGTTCTTAAAAGTGATGTGATATAGAATTAAGATGGATTACAGGCATTTTACTTACAGGAAAAAAAGCAATTTCTAGATCAAGAATCAAACTCATTCAAGGTAATGCAGTTTATTTCTATGTAAATAAGATGAAAGAAGTTTTATATTAATGGATGCTGATATGCAATTCTTTGTTTTGGAAGCTAATCAGAAAAGATTTTACATTATGAGACACATATTCAAAGCACTTTTTAAAAAATGTTACATACTCTCCTCCATACAATTTCTATTTCATGTTTTCTTTTTATTCATCTTCCTTGAATTTTGGTTCATTTGGTCATTTTCTTCTTTCTGTTCTAATATGACCTTGTTTTTCTCAATGATAGTTTTGTCATTACCTATTTTCACCTCATTATTACTTATCTTTTAAATTGTAGTAGTTCCTAGAACAGGAATTCTCAAAGACAAGGAGTCATGATCCCACTTAGGATAAAGAGTATAACCATGTAAACAGAAGTGTGGTTGCAAGTCTGGAAATTACCCCAGAAAGGAAAATGGAAATGGGAATTGTAAGCCCTGAAATGGAACCAGAAACAGAAAAGTTTTCAGAACATTAGGCACAGGGTAAAATAATATGAATATGACCCTCTTGTGCAAAGTGCTGCAGACTCTATAGGGGAATAATTATAAGAATGACACAGAACTAAGAGATGATGCAAACAACTAGGAAAATATGAGGTAATTTGAAGAACAAAAATAATAAAATGTGAGAGATTCTTGACCAGCCAAGTAAATCCCATTTTTTTTCCACCTTCACTTTCTTCTTGAACTCTTGCTTCCTCTCAAAATTATCACTAAGTACTTCAAGCTTTTAAATGTTCTTCTCTCTCTGCCCTCCCAGGTTGCAGCTTTTCTCCATATCTTTGTGAAGAAAAACAAGGTTGGATGGTGTGGGAGGGAGGTTGCCTTTCAAACAGTCCAATATCTTCTGCTGATACAGACAACTATTAAACTGCCTACCTACTTCTCTACTAAGCCATGTTTTCATAAGGGCAAAACAGGCCAGCTCAGGTCAGGCACCATACCGCCCTGCAGTAACGAAACTAACTTCAAAGAAAGAGAAGAATGCTGACAAGCTGACACCGTGTCTCTTTTATGGGAAAAGGCAAGACAAGAGACCTTGGAGTTCTATAAGAAATGGCGGAAACTTTGGATCCACCACTGAGTTAAATGTAAGAGGTTAATTCCGCGAGAGTATTTTTATTTTATTTTTTTTCTAGCAGGCATGCCATAGAACATTTCTGAATGTAATCTCCATTTCTTTCTTAGCTTGAATTTGCAGCAGCATTGGACACAATATTGAATAGATTGTTTACGTTTCAGTGACTACTTCAAGATAAAGTGCTATTAATCAATTCTTGAAGGATATAGCAGAAGTCACAGGAGGCAAGGTTTAGAGTTTTGATCATAAATTCTTTCTCTGTTTCACATTTGAAATGAACATGTTAAGGAATATCAGAGAATTATATCAAAATAAAAGAATTCCAGCAGAGTAGTGTATGCTTTTTTATTTTATATATTATGTATGATATGATCTATTTATCTTAGTTAAATTTTGATTTTTCTCTCTTCAGTTTCACTTGCTTTCTTTTACATTATTTATTTATATAACTCAAGAAAATAAAAAGTTAATTTGGGAGAAATAGGTACAAGCTTTAAAATCAATACACTGAGATGAAAAACTTAGCAGCAAGCATGTTGGGTAGTTTACTTCCATTTGGTGTGGCTGTCTGGAATGAAATGAATTCTTTCCCATTAAATGTGACATCTTTGGGGATAGAAATACACTGAGTCTAAGCAGCTTACTGAAGTGTATGTCAGTGTGGAAAAATTAATAGACTACCACACAAATTAGGTGGGCAAAAAAGAAGTTTTAGACTTTCCTTGCAGGGGGGGTTGAGGAGCACCCCCATTCTCAGTCTATCCCTGCTCATGTGTCTTTGAAGTGGACTGTGAACACTAGAAGAAGAAAAGACTTGTGTAAATAGTAGATAGAGGGTAAGGACTACTTTACTGCACCTAATAGGACTTCTTCACACTCCATTTTAGCAAACACAGTTTGAAAGCATTTCAGGTGGGAGCTGGCCCAGTCTGTTAACAAATACCTTTCAAGGACATGAGAGATTCATTGTTGTATCATCACATACGACGTATGGCTTCACAAACTACTGGACACACAGGGTGATGATCTCTCACCTTCTGGAGCAATGACACTGCTACACTAGCATTTCTTCAAGGTGAGGTTGGACAGAGCCTTGGACCACATGGTTTAGTGAAAGGTGTCCCTGCCCATGGCAGGGGGGTTGGAACTAGATGATCTTAAGGTCCTTTCCAACCCTTACTATTCTATGATTCTATGATTCTATTATTTCCAAGAAAAGCTCATGAGCTAAATTCCCAATATAGCAAAAGGTTACATTAATCACATGTTTACAGAGAGCCACAGTGGTAGTATCTCATCACAAACATGGTATTTCCTTTCTCTTTCCCTTTTGGCCTGTACAGCTAGCACTGGAACTACTGTCTCGCTATCTAGCTTTCATTGCTGTGCAATCCATGCCTTATCAGTGAGCCATTTCTGAGCTCTGGACATCTTACCACTCCCAGTGAACAGTGCTGTGTTTGTATGTGTTAGGTGGTATTTTGTTTAAGAGTTATGTGCAGCAACCAAGCAGAACTTATAGACTTTGCCTGCGATCCCTCTCCCTGCTTCTTTTTGCCATCAACTAGCAGTGGCTTCAGTGGATCACTGGACTGGGCAGTCAGGAGTTACTGGATTGGGGTCAAACCATTGAAGCTATCAATAGGAGGAAGGTGACAGCTCTGCCCCGATGATGGCTCCCAGGATCTATGGCCAGTGATCCTTCCCTCCTCACAAATGCTTGTCCAGCCAGTGAAAGCTCACTGAGTATCATGCCAGATTGTATGCTCATAGCTTATTAGATCCTGTTTATGTTATGTGTGTTAACCGACACATAATTGCTTTATTCTTTTAGACTGTATATATCTTACTTGCAAAGTGTCTTTGTACCTGGCAAAGATGCCCAAGCAAATGGGCCCACGAGAATGGTGGGAATTATGGGAAGAGAGCATCAATAAAAGCTTAAACATCCAGTGAAACAACAGACAGCTACGTATGATCATTCAAGTTTAAGTTTCTTGATTTCAAGATACCAAAGTATTTCAAACTGTTAAGAGTCTTTATGTAGATGGCTAGAGATATAATAGGTGCATAAATTATTACAGTTTTACATTGGAGTTGCTTAGGTTCCGAAAATACTGCTTCTACATATATAAATACCTTGGTCTTGACAACAGAGAGTAAGCTGGCTGTATCAAAAGTAAACTCTGCAGATTCTTTTAAACTAAGCATTCCTCTTTCTTTCTCAAAGGATAAGCAGATATTTGTCCCTGTGGATGAAGTGTAAACCTGTCTTTTCAAACCAAAGATATGGAGGTCTCCTTTTACCATGGCCTTATGGTCAGATAAGAAACCTGAGCTCAGTTTTTTGCTGTGGATAGGACTTTAAATCTTTATGTTCCACATCTCCAAATGTCTTATTCTGAGGTGGCAATACTAGTAAGTCAACATTAGGGAAAAAAAAAAAAAAATCTGTTCTCCTTTGTATCGGAAGCAGAGGTGATGTAAGCCTGGTTATCTTGTCTAATAGTTGTTCAGTATGTTCATCTGAGGACTAACGGGTTGCAGCTCATCACACATTTTTAATATTTTATCAGTGCTTTATCAGGTAAAATGTATAAGTAACCATTACAGCCAGCACCAAAAGATAAGCCATTCTTTGAAATTGGTTTAGATCAGTTCCAAAGCAAGTGCAAAAAATGCCCTCGTCCGTCTTCCAGAGTTCAGTCAAAGCTGGTGGCTAAAGTACTTTTTGAGTTACTGAATTTTAATACAGTAAGGTAAAGATAGATATTAAGTCAGTATTTCCATGAGCTAAAATAAAATGTTACTGTTCAACTGCTGTGTGGAATCAAAAAAACATTAGTGTCACCTACCATTCTACTTCACCAGCAAATACTGTTTGGTTTTCGTTTGAAAGAAATGTCAAAAGCACTTGCTTGTAGGAGGTGTCTCTATGCTATGAAACCCAAGTGGTGGGAAATGTTCAGGCTCTGGAAACTATCCAGATAAACTTGAGAAATCATTATTGTCATCGTCTTTTTTTTTTTTTTCTTTTAATGCTTGCTAATGTGATCAAATTCCAGCTTTTTTTTTTTTTTCAGAATTTTGTGAAAACATTTTTGTGACAGACAAGAAAGTATCTATATCCACATACCTTAGGCACCCAAACTTCCTTGGAACTTTTCTAGAAAAGTTGTCAAGGCTTGAATAAGTGGGAGCCTGCCTAATCAGCAACCCATGGGCATTTGAAAGGATGGTTTTTGCCCAAAGAACAACATTATCAACATCAGCAGTGCTGACTAATTCATTAATTGCATCAACATCACAGTCAGAAATGAATGAAAATGTCTCACAGTAAATGTTTTTGCTGATTCAGTATTTAATATAGTGCCCACATTTTTTGCCTGTGAAGAGTAACTCCAGGTGTTACATATTTCCAATACCATCTTCTCTGTAGTGCTCCTGTGTTTTCCTTATTCATTTTTCTCCCTGGTAGCCTAAGTGAACAGCAAAATCTTTTCACATCCTGTTGTGTTAACATAATATCTTATTGTTTATACTAGAAATAGTAGAAGATACGGTGCTTTTTCAATTAATTTTTGGGTGTGATTCATATCAACTAAATTTAGATGTTTACAGTGATGACATTTACATCTGATCCAATCACCTTCACAGTAAATAGAAAAATCATCTGAGGTATTTTACAATTCTGTGGTAATTATGAGATGAAACTTACTTGAAAGTACTGATTTCTTTCCACTGACTACAAACAGTCTAAGGTGACTACCTCAAATATAGTAATCTACTTTTGCCCAGAAAAACCCTACATCCTGTGCTTTTTGTAATTTGCATTTTAGATGTCCTCTTAGTCATTTTAATTTCTGCTTAAGTTTATACTCTCTTTCCTTTTATTGACATCAATAAATATATCAATAAAATTAGTATCAATAAACTAATGAAAATAATTATTGATATCAAGAAAATACTAAATTCTTCTATTTAACCATTCTTTATTGCACACAGAAGTAATATTGAGAACTGAATCTAAAACTAGTGCACTTTTTTATATATTTATATAATGTAAGCTACTCAATGGTAACTGCCTATGTTAGTACCTTATACTTGGTCTAAAGTGATTTTCTAACTCACTTAATCCCTTTAACTAGAAAAGAGAAAATAGAGAGGGTTGTGGGTTGTAAGATACATGGTCAATTTAGGGCTACACAGTGTTCCTAAGTCCTAGACCTTCTTCTCGGAGTTTTCCAATGTCTATTTCTAGTCTTCTCCAGAGATTGCTACAAATACCAACCTCAGATACTGAATACCCTTAAAGTTACAAACAAAAACCAAAACCTCTTTCTAGTTTCTACCATTTTCTTTGCTGTTATGTTCACCTTTACATTGTCCTTTTGGGTACTACATTTGACTCTTTAGTCTTCCTGAAATAGAATGGATATAGGGTGTTTACTGTGAACTGTCAACAGCTTGAGGTGTTTGCCAGAAGGTCTGTGATGTTCATGGTGGGAGTTTCTTCCTCCTCTGTCTTGGGGTACACTTGTGTTTCTCTTTATACGTTTTCTTATCACAGTCTGCTTCCTTTCTACTAGTTCCTGGCTGAATTCCATCTGGAAGATGATCTTGTTTCTAAAGGTTTCTATTCTAGGTATCCCAAATTACCCCAACCTAAGAAGTTAGATATTGAGTTCTTGAGCATGTCTGAAAGGGATCAAAAAAGTAGGCAATTGGCATGTTAATGTTAACTTCATGTATGTCCAGTTGGCATAATGATTGCTCTGAGAACAGTGCAAATCATGGTATTACGACTGTGATACTTCAACACTTAAACTGACGTGAAGACAATGAAATAGTTATTTAAAATAACCTACTCTTTAGAGCCCTTAGTGAGTAGGAAACATTGGCCATAGGTTCGCTGAAAACTAAGAAGATTTATATATGTTGTGGTTTAAGCCCAGGCGGTAACACAGCAGCCACTCACTCACTCTCCCCTTCTCCCCTGCCCTGCCCCACTCCCAGTAGGATTAGGAGGAGAACTGAAAGAATTCTCACACATTCTTGGTGAACAGTGAATATGTCTAGTCATGAACTTATATATCATTTTCTGGGAAATTAAAGCTGTTCATTGGTTAGATGAAACCAATGTACCCAAGTTTTCCTTTAAATTATGTGAGTATTCAGATCAGTGAATTAATGGTTAAGAACAGTGACTTGTACTCTATAACAAAATAGTTGCACATCGAGCTATGTTCTGAATGTAAAATGAATTTATTAGGAATACCATGTTACTGGGGTTCATGCTAATGCTAAAGTCAAATTTCCATGACCTGTCTGACCCATTGCCTTCCTGCATGTTTTCCTGTTTACCGTACAAGGTGCAAAATTGATATTTAAATTTACTGTTGAGCACCTAACTCACAGCAGGTTGCTTAGATACTTGACATGAAGCTATGGATTTCACTCTGGTAGAAACAGGTATGCAGTCCTTATGTGTAAACTGGGCTGATTATATTTCTTTGCCCCAGAAAGCTGGGTAGGTAAAGATTTTGTGAGGTTGAGAGAGACCCATATACTGCTGTAGTGAAGAAAAAACAGGTAAGTAAGTACTTTATGTAGAATAAAATTTTTGTTATCCTGTCAGTACAGAACTTTCATATCATATGCCCTGGTGTGCTAAGATAGTGACTCTAGGCAGTCATAAATCACCTTTTGAAGAAAAGGGTTATCTTTGCATTGTCTGTGTCAGAAATCAGCATTATGTATTGCTATTGGTCATCCATGTCCAACCTATGAAGGCACTAATGAGGTCTGGAAGGAGTCACCTCTGGCTGTAGCTAAAATAACTGTGCTAGTCTGTAGTTTTGTGAAAGGGATTAGCCAGGAAAAGGAAACATAGCATTGTATCCACCCTTACTGTGTCCAGAGGAACATTGAATACAACTTGAGAAAGCAATTTTGTCTGTACTAAGAATAGATCATCTTTTGTTTCTGTTTGTCTTGTGGTAAGTCATTGGTCCTGCAGGGAGCACCCCAATAATAATAAAAAAATAAGTAAATAAAAAAATATTAAAAAAAAGTGTTAGGTTGTTAGATTTTTTTTTAGTTTAGTTTTGGTTTGGTTTTGTGCCTTTTGTTCATTTGCTTGGGGGTGGTGGTGTGTTTTTGTTTGTTTGTTTGAGAACAGGCACAGTATGACTTCCTGAATCCTGCACAGAGAATACCAGCGTACTAGCAGGTCACACACTGAAGAAAAGAAAGGATGGGAATCCAGAGGCTGCCTTATGCTTCTAAAAATCACTGTATTAAAAGTTACAAAGTCTCTTAGGAGCAAGGACAAGTACTCCCAAGTGGCCACTCAGAGCTCATTAATCTTTAGGCTATGAATGCATGCTATATCATCTGCTGTCCTGTCTGGTTGAATGAATCGTTTCTGGTCACCTAGTTGTCCCACTCTACAGTATACTCAGAATCTTCAGCAGCATCTTTGTTAGGGTTATAGGTAAACATTCAGCTGAAGAGTTTTAGTACTTTAGCAAGAGGATATACTGGAGCACACAGTTTCAAGTTTCTAATCAAATAATGTAACAGCTAGGCTGTATGCAAAGCAGAGAAAAAGCATATCATTGATGTATATTTTTACAAAGAAAAGAGTAAGAAAATTCTTCACAGTCAAACGGCAGACTTAGCTTGCTGTGTCTGTGGAAAAGTCAAACAGATCCCTTTTTAACTCTTCAGACTGGCTGAGCCAAGTGCTGACTTAAGCCATTTCATCCCGTGTTTTGATGTGATAATAAATACGGTTTTAGAGTACCTACTACTCTGCAGCACCTGCTAAAAAAGACTTCAGCCACATGACTATTTCGACAAGCAGGTTTATAAGCCTTTGAAGGAATAACTTTTTTCTTTGTTGGCCTTTTGGTAGATAAAATATTACCTGTCTGTACCACTCTGTTTTTACGCTGCTTCAGGTGTCATCTACCGACTTAAAGCAAGCATAAACCTTGGTTGAAAGTATGAAGTCAGCACAAAATTCACATCATCTGCTCTGATTACCTGAACAGAAATATAGTCCTATACTCCAAGCCTTCTGCAGTGCTTCATGATTCAGCAATAGATGTAGTATGAAATTATTATGAAAGGGCAAAACACAAATGACTACAGGACCACACCTTCATAGGTCTGCCTCCTTTAAATCCTGTTCTTACGTGTGGATTCAGGAACATATTTTCTGTTGCAGCCCAGAAAGTAAAAATGCCATACATCCTGACTCTAGAGTTCACTGTCTTGTCAGATAAGGTCTCTCTTATAAATGGGATCACTGAAGTGACCTGGGTTAGGTTAAAAAAAAAAATCTTTTTTGCTGTTGTTAAGCTCCAGCATTGTTAAAATCCAGTGAACCCATTTACAATATTCTCTGCAGTTAGCTGCATCTGAACAGATTGAGAAAACAGCATACTGCTGTATAGGCTAAGAATAAATAACTGGGAGAGAGGAGGAAGCAGAAAGTTCTTACAGCTTTTGCCACTAGAGGAAAGCATCAATGAACACCACCCTTAGGCTCTTAATTCAGGTTTGCAGATTTCATTTCCTAAACTGGATGTCTTAACTTTCAGACCCTTCAGCACTTAACATGATGTATGTCCAACTCTGTCAACTTCTTTATTGTTTCTAACCCTTGTTCCCTTATCTGTAACATAATTCTAAATGGTTGTCCTGCCTATGGTTAGCTGCCTGTGGAGAGAGGAAGGTTATAAGGAAATACCTTAGATACCCACTTACGATAACAAAGGTTTCAAAAGTGTCAGCATGTTATATGTTTTCACAAGAATGTGTACAAAAGAAGGTAGAATTCTTACTTTGTTTATTTGTTCTGTAAATAGATCCCTTTTAAAGCAATTTTACTATGGAGTGGAATTGCTAATTCATTCCTCTACTACCATTTTTAATTAACAATTAAAATTAAAGCCAGAGACAAGGTAGCTAATATGCAATTATTGCTAGTTAGTATAATAAATCAGTGTGCTCGTTGTTTGTATTAAAGTATAAGAAAGCTATAGATAATTTTTCAAAATGTATGTAATCCAATTTTTAACGGTATACCTATTGAAAGGACTCCTGAAATTTTGCACCAGGTGCTAGTTTCAGTCCAACTAAACAGTGACATTATCTTTGTATTTTCTGCATGGTGAAGAAGGTTTAGCAGAAAGTATTGAGATTGCCTCTTCATCACATCAGTCTAACCAATTTTATGACAATGTACAGTATTTTCACTAGAGAAGAAGGAAATGTGAGTTTGAATCCCTTCAGACAAGAGGGGCTTGAGCTCTTTGGCACTACATCCTAAACAGGCACTCTAAGCAGTGCGAAAATAGGCTACTGTGGCCACTGTCACATTAAAATGATAGGCATGAATAGCTTTTGAAAAATTACAAACACCACTTAGGGGATTATAGACCTTTACCAAGGAGAGAGTCATTACTGTCACTTGAATAGACTGAGGCACCTATGTGCTGAACAGAAGTGCTCTTCAAGCTTTTTCTGCTGGCTAGCTCTAACCAGATTTCTCCTCTGAATGTCAGGTGAGTTGCAGTGCTCTATGCCCTCCCACTTCTGATATACTTGTTTTACAAATTACAATCCACATCTTCAATTTAAAAGAAGAGGTGTCTTTAAAGAAATTATAATAGAACCCAGATGGTAAGCCAGAAGAGATGGCAATCCCTCTTGGCATTCAGAGGTTTCTAAATTAACTCTAGAAGCTTTTGCCCTTCTTTGGTGTTTTTAAGCTAATAGTTTCTGCTTTTTCAAGCATGTTAAAAATTACATCAGTTCTAATTTTTGTTTTACTTTTGGTTTTAATTATAGACTGGGCTGGAGTAAATGACTACCCAAAGAGAAGAAGTGTATTATTCAGCTACATGGCAAGTTCTCATGTAGAGTTTGAAGGTTTGGTTAGACACATTTTTTTTTACCGATTGTTTTACTAAATTATATATTTAAGAAAATATTTGCACAGAGCCTTGAATGCTCAGGATAACCTGGTCCCACATTTCCTCCATAATTTTAAAGAAAGAATCTGCTTACATCTGAAAAGTAACTTAAGAGAACCTCTTAAAACTCCCTCTAATTTCATGTCTACCTACTCTTCAGGTAGAAGAGAACCAGACAGACAGCATGCTGCAATTATTCCTTCCTTTTCATATTTTGTTCTCCTTTTATTAACTTCCATAGTCCTGCCATTCCCTCTATTTGACCTCTACTCCTATTAGAAAAGACAAATGAACAAGAAAGGATTCAGCTAGCAGAGTTCTGCCAAACATTACTATTTTCATTTGCTTGGAAGTTGTATCTCCATACCTAATCCTGTATCTCTTTGTGCCTTTCAGCTTTGCTGGGTGAGAGCTGTCTATTTGTCTGCTTTTTTTACACTATCCTCACTGGGGCCTTTGGGTGCAACTATCCTACAGTAACCATGTTCATCAGAAACAACAAAGACAAGCTATGTTTGAAAAATTAAAGGAATGTGCAGTGCAGGTCAGGCCTGGGCCTCTGAGCCATCCTTTCTGTTGAAGGTAGGTAGTTTTCACTTTAGAGATTTGGAGTAGTTTTTGGATGCTGAAGGGGCTCACTCTAATGATGTAAACACCTCTACTTTTCAACACATTTTTTAAAAAACAGCAATAATTTAGCACAAAAGAAAAGCAGTATTTAACCATCTCTTCTTCAGTGGGGCTTCCTACTTTCTTTAAAAATTCTTGCCTTTTAACCTTTAACTCACAGTAACATGTAACTCAAAGATGCTGCATAGAAGTTTTGATACGTACTCTGATCAGCAGACTTAGCTGACAAAAATTTGGAGTGCAATGCTCAGATAGTTAAAGGGATGCAGAAGGCTGACTCAGCCTCATCTACATAAAGGTGTGATGCTATTAATGAATAAATTCTAAAGCAAAACAGAAGGCATTTGCCTCAACAGCCTCAACAGAAAATAAGATCAGAACAGAGACATAAAGAAAAAAGACCCTTTAAAATAAGTTAGAAAGTTAAAGGTTGTTCAGTAAGTGGCCTACCAATTAATTTAGGCAGGAGGGAAATGTGTTAGGGAGGAGGCAAAGAGGAAGCACTATATTTTCATCTAAAAGCAGTCTCTGAGGTATCGGGTCTCTGTTTCCCAGAGTTATTTCATATCATACAGGGCATTTATACTTAAAAAAACCTCAACAACAAAAACAATAATGGGGCTTTGAGCAACCTGGTCTAGTGGAAGGGTTAGGGTTTTGGTCTTCTGAATCTGAAGTGCTTGGAAAATCTTGCAGTTTGGCAAGATGTTCACAATCACCTCTGTGTTTTCTGTTGATCGCATCAAGTAGCTCCTCTCAGTGTTGGGAAATGAACTTTCACGTCAGTACTGTGTTATTTGACTAAGTCATGCAGCATACTACATATTCATGTTAAATATCACGCTTGATCATGAGGCTAACACATGAAGGCTTGTGTCAGTTCCATCAAACTATATCTAGGGCTGTGGTATTTTTACCCTAGTATTCTTTACAGAAAGGACAATCAGTTGGGTGTTTTAAAACGGTGCACAAGGCAGGTTGACTTTACGGGCTTGGGAAAAAAAAAAGGAGGCAGTTTGAATTGGGCCCTCAATGACAATTTTAAAAAATGTTCAGTGATGGAAAATCTCCTGCTCCTGCTGGCTGTTTATTTCAGCAGTTAATTATCCTCACTGTTAAAAATCTCTGTTTTCTCATGTATTTGAATTTGTCTGGCTTCAGTTTCCAGCCCTTGATTCTTGTTACGCTTTTCTCTGATCCATTAATAAAAGCTTTAGTGCTTTCTACCCATGAAAGTACTTATGCACTGTTATTAGACCTGGCAGGGAAATTGTTTTCTTATTTCACAAAACTTTTTGTCATTTTGAAAAATTCAAAAGAATAATTTCATGAAAGGGGCTGAAATGTAAAGTAAAACCAAATACAATTGTGCTTCACAATGTGAGAAACAATATTTAAATATTTTGTTTAGATTTTGAATGCTGAATTTTTTTACACTATTTGTTTATGCTGTCATGATGCTTCTAAATCTTGTGGTCATTAAAGAAAACTGATCAAGCTATATTAATTCTTTAGACCTTAAGGATTTTCCTCCACCCCCCAAAGTGCACCTGTAATTTAATTTATTCATGGACTTGCTTACTGACAGCACAGGTTTTAAAAATTTTTTGCTACTCATCTTGACAGGGTTTCCATATCAACTCAGAAGTGCTGTTGCTGGGCAAAAAGACTCGCTTTCTAAACTCTATTTTCTCATTAACACATAAAAGAGTTAAATTAATCTTTTCCTCGTAACATTAATTTTGGAGCTCATACCGAGTGTTGTCTTTTAGTTTGCCCGCTGTTCCCATCTTTTCTTTGTCTCATTAGATTCCCAAATCCTTTTTACAATCTCTTCTTTGGATCAAGCAACCCTTCCATTTTGTAATAGGAACACACATTTTTAAAGTTAAATTAGGACAACACAGCTAAACAGTACTGTTTTGATAGGTTTTCCCCAAGTAAGCTATATGTGACCTATAGTCAGTCCCCTTATCCTTTATCTTAATTCCCCCATAGCCTTCTAGGTCTGCTGTCCTTGTTATACTCTTCACTTTGTCTCAAAGAGACAATGAGTTTTTATTTTCTTTTTTATTTAATTTTTTTTTTTTTTTTTTTTTTTTTTTTAGTTTTCTTCTTCTTTTGCTCTAATCCTGTGGACCAGCTGGCTAAAAGCCTCTCTAATGCTTCAGTGATTCTTCTAGGAAGACCTTACCACTATTTGTCTGTCTTGTCAGGTATAGTCTCAGATATTTCCCTTCAGCCAAGTACTGATTTATATCAAACCACCAGAATTTACCACAGGATTTTCACTGAATTTAACTGGTTTGCCACTCTGAGTAAAATTTTATTTATGTAATCAAAAAAAAAAAGGAAGGACAGGTTCCAGCAGAAGAACAAAAGCCCATTTAACCTCTCCATTGTTACTGCAATACTTCGTGTAGAAGATTTAATAATCTTCATCCTTGTAACATGGTTTGCTGTCATGATTCAGATTCTGATTCAGATTCAGAATCTGATTCAGATTCTGACATCAGAACATGCTGTTACTTGAACCTTTAACAAGAGATTTCTTGTGTTTAAAAAAGAAGATATGCAAAGGATTGTGAGGCATCTATTTAGAATTTTTGTTATTCTGTTCTGGATTCACACATCAATTTATCTCCTATTACTGAGTCTAACTTTAAATGACAATATCTAATGCAACAACAATCTAATGTAAGTAGCAATCAAATATATACAAATTAAAGCAGAGAGCAACAGAATTTACATATTTAAGAATAAAATACAGACAAGATTATGAAGATGACTGAACCACCTAAGTGATGGTAAGAAAACGGCTACAGTTTTCCAGATTTCCATTAGGGTTCTCCTTTCTGTCATGTCTATGCAACATAGATTTATACAGTTTCACTTAACTGATGCAGTCACACTAGGAAACTTACTTACATTATTTACATCTTGCAGTATTATGTAAGTCCCTGCAAATGATCATTCCAAATATTTTATTTTTTTTTTAATTCAAAGACATTCAGAAGCACATCAGACTATTCATCCAGTCCAAAATGTGAATTTTAATATATTACATCTGATAAGATTTGGGCCTCTGCCCACAGCAAAATGAATTTTTCCTGCACACTACATGACTACATAGGCATCTCAATGTGCAATGGAAGATTGGATTCCTGACCCTGAAGAAAACTAGGTGAGCAAATGATCGCTTTACCTGTAGTTTGTTGGTACGAGGCTATTAAAAAGCTCAGATAAAATTTATCTCACACACAGATCTTACGAGGGGGTAGTTGCAAGTAAGCCTCCATAAAAAAAAAAAAAAAGAAAAAGAAAAAAAAAATGAAAAAAAGAAAAAAGAAAAATGGCATCAACAAGAGAAATATTAATAAGGTGAATACAGCAGCGAGAACTAGTCAGCAGCATATCTACATGACAGTTCAAGTGGTTACACCAAAGCTGCCAGCCCAGATGCCTGAGAAATCTGTCAGGGAGCCAAAAGCATTTGCTGGGGAAAAATTATCTTGATACCCTCACCGTCTCACCTCCCGCCTATGTTAAACTACCTCACTATTATTTTTTTCTGGTAGTCAGTCAGCATGAGCACAGGTATGTTTGGGGCAAGGAAGCATCATCTACATAGTAAGTAAGTGAACAGTTTTATGCTGTTTGTTTCACTCTTATTCATGCTCAATCTTACTTTACACAATAACATTTATGATTCTGTTTCTTATGTCTTAATGATACCAAAGTATGAAACACACAAAGAAGTAAAAGGACCATCTCAGAAGAAGAACTACATTCTCTTACTGTCAACATACTGACCTCCCTTCAACCAAAAAGTCAATATGGTGTTCCTTTATTGTCAGAATAATTGGCTAGTCAGTGCAATTATTTCTTGTACATCTGTTTGTATAATTGCAATTTAAAATGAACACATACTTTTTCCATTGAGATTTAGAGTAAGTGGGTGATCCATGTCAATGGAATTATTTCAGTTCCATTCTGATTTATTGTAACTATTAAAGCAGGAGGTAAAGCATAATAAAGCTATCTGCTTGTTATGCCCAGGAGCTATTTTTCAACACTAGATAACAGCCACCTTAATTCTTTTTATCTATAAAAATCAGAGGCTCAGGAGAAGTGAATGAAATCTAAAAATAATATTTTCAATATAATAATGTTATGTCTTTTCTTTGTTGACATTTTAAACCTATAGATTCCCCCCCCCGCAATTCTTTACCTAGGTAATTGTTTCACTGATTATCACCTAGTTTTGAAAGGAGCTGACACTATGTGTGAAATCAGGGGGGAAAAGCCAGGTCATAAACTTATGAAAAAATGGCATCATGCTGTAAATAGGAAACTGATAGCAGCATTAATGAGAATCACTCTAATAACTGCTGAAACCAAATCTATGAAAACATATGCTCACAGACAATACATATTTTAGAATACTTAGACACATCTTACAGTGTGCATTAATGACAGACATTATTCAACATACTTAATGTTCTAGTGGGTTGATTAGGATTTTTAATATCTTATTAATTCTCTGTGAAATGACAAAGCCAGTTAGTGAGGGTTTGTACTCTGAAAAGTATTATAGTAAAACAAAGGATAAAAGAACACTTGAGTGTTTTTCATACAGGAAAATTGTGCAAAGTATTTTAGCTCTGGGATTCAATACACACAGCTTTATTTCAGAAGTTGTGCAAAAATCATTTCATCATGTTGAACGAATTCTTCAAGACATGCAAGAAAGAGTATTAATCCATCACTCTGTTCTCTGTTACAGAAAAATCAGTTATTATTCTTCATGCTGCACAACAATGATTGCTCTTGTTTTACTTATTTGAAGTGAGACTGTTATCTTGGAAACCACAGAAATCCAAAGAAGTCGCAAATTTTGCAAATAAGGCAGCAAGCTTACAAGAGGCTATTCATTATACTGTGTGGTACAGAAGCTAGCATTAAAGAAGTGATGGCAAAGTAGACACAGTAGTAACACAAAACTAGGTGCAGTATAGCACTTCCAGAACTATATGAAAAGCAAGTAGGACCATGAGTAGCAGAACCAGCTCAGTTTCCTGTGGATTTGTGGCAGTGTTCAAGGCCAGGTTGGACAGAGCCTTGGGTGACATAATCTAGTGTGAGGCGTCCCTGCCCATGGCAGGGGGATTGGAACTAGATGATCTTAAGGTCCTTTCCAACCCTAACCATTCTATGATGTTAAATAAGATTTGAAAGCACAAAAAAGCATTTTCTTCAGTAGAAAAAACCCAGGATCTTTCTCTCTCTCTCTCAGCCAACAATTTTTTTCTAAATTTTCAAGACTTTAGTATTTATCCAGACTATTGAAACAACCTAAGCAAATTGAAATGTTACTAGGATGGTGTCTGAAAACAGATACACACATAAAGCAGTTTTATTTCTGTGTAGAGGTTTACAGATGCATAGGAGTCTAACATACCGTCAAAGTCAAGAAAATACTAGTCAATAAACTCTGTGGAGTCCAGACAGTATTTCAGCTGGCCCTCAAGTACACAGGGATTCATCTGCCCATGTGTAGGTGTCTAGTATAATTTGAAATCCTTTAGGCATGTTGCCTGGCTTTTGGTAGAACCTTAGCAGGGCAGCAGTCTCTCACAGGCCCTGTGTCGTATCTGGCTGTCCTATGTGATATCTCAGGCAGTTTGGGGTAGCTCAAATGGCATTAGACATCTCTGTGTGAGCAACTGAACTAAGCATCTGGAGTCTATGCAGCTGAATAAATCTCCAGACTTGTTGACTTCTTGATTGTGCTGACTAGGTCTCTTGTGCTGTCTTCAGCCTCTCACCCTTCAGGGTCTAGTGACATTTAAGATGCCATAGAATACACCTCCAGCTGTGACACTGGGATGGCATAGATCTTTCATTGTATCACACTTTCGCATGTGTACGTCTTTGATAAAGAAAGGCATCTAAAATTGCACTGAATACTTACATGTAGGAAATTTCATTGAGACCTACTGACTGTAACAGAAGCCCAAATATCTGTGGCATTTATAGGCACTTATATCTAGACACCTTAATTTGTGTGTATAAATCTGCATCGTACCACACTGTCACATGCTAAATAATGATGAAAATAAGCAAGAGGCCAAGATAATTTATATTCTCCTTTACAGACTTCTGGAGCAGAAGTCTGACCACCTTGTAGGGAAACTTGTACTATGAAGATACACAAGATTTTTAGCGATGACTAGGATCAATCTTCTCTTTCAAAAAAAAAAAAAAAGGTTGTCCTAGGTCTGACTACATAAAATACCTGAATAATTCTTGATTATGCTGGTCAGATTACTACTCTTGTCTACTGTGAAATGAGGCCTTGGTATTTGTTGCTAAATGTCACATTTTCTGACTGCAGGCCTTACACAGGAATTCAAGCAGAATTTAAGTAATAAGAGATGCGACAAGTACCAACTAAGAACCAGAAACCATAATTAAAGCAGGAAGCAGAATGCTAGTGAGTCATATAAGGATGATATTTCACAGAAATATTTTGTGGGCAGAATAGGAACATGGGGAGAAATAAAATTGTTGCACACATTGGCACAGACCAAAGTATAGAAATTAATAAGTAGAGCAACACAAGCCAGTAAATGTAAGAAAATCAATACAAAGTCACAGTATTACATTATTGGATCCCTGCCACCTCATAATGATTCATCATCATCTCTATCAAAGCTGAAACATTTTCTAGTTGTCACAAGTTTCATGGTAGAAAGTTAATCGAGCAACATAAACAAATCACCATGTCATTTTTAATACTAGTCTGATTGTCATAGTTAAAGATCCAGGATAGAAGTCCAAAGAGGCATGTACTGCTGATGACATGCACACTATTCAAGTGCATTCTTGAAGTCCTGCATGAATTTACAAGACAAAAATAAGAATTATTCTTCTTGAGAAAGTGATCTGGGTATTGATGGTGACACTAATGAGACAAAACCTCAGAACAGGGCCTGAGCTCAATGAAACAAAACTGGGAAAAAATCAAACCAAAAGAAGTCATATTAAAGTGATCCCTTTATATGTTTCCTGAGTACTTTTGATTCTGTATTGAACTTTTTTACGTCCATATATTAATCCAAATTATAACAGTTTAAGATGTTACTTTTTGTTTACTGTCTCTCACCAGCATATGAGTGCTGCTCAGTAACTTTGTCACTGTCCTTTTAGTATAAAAATAAAAACAGCCATAGAACAGACAATTTCTATTGCATCTAACTTTTATTCAAGTATATAATGACTTGTGCAAGCCTGTGGCATCAAACTGAAGTACTATGGAGATTACAAATCACTACATTTATTCCTACAATATCCTGTGTTATTTTAAGAATTGAATAAACGTTTTACTGCACTTAGTAGATCTACTGCTTCTCCTTTTTTGTAAAAACAGGACTCAAACAATACATGTGTGAACAAATGTGAGAACATATACTGGTACAACTATGATCGAGCAGCTGATAATGGAAAGATCTATTTGACAGTATATAATGGGGGATAAACAACAGGAGGAGCACACAGAACTTTTAAATAGACTTAAAGAGGAAGAATTTCAGGCACTATGAAACATCTGCTGACAGTTTATCCTATCTCTGCTTTAAGCAGCTGACAACGGTGCTTGGGATAGAAATAAAGTCATCTTGGGTTCCTTCATGGTCCTTTATTTGTTTCAAAATTACTCAGTTCAGTGCATGCAGTTTGACAGGATTCTTCCAGGCCTTTGAGTACCATCAAACTGATCCAATGTTGGATTCTTAAAAACTTAAATTTTAGAAATACTGCTTGGTGGAACTACTACTAATAGTACCCCTGAGAAAGGCAAGAGTGGATTTGAAATACACATTGGAATCTATTTAAATTAAATATATGTCTGAAATAAATGCTATCTAAACACTTGTTAACAAAAATAAAGATACTTACAGAATATTTTTTTCATTTTCCCTTATTACAGTATTTTTTACATCTGCATGGAACATCAAAATTCCATTCTCAGGAGCTCTAAAATTATTTCTTGTTGCAATAAATAGAATGTGCCAAATTATGTCTATTATGAATACTGCTATACTCACTTTTCTAGTTCCACGTTCTAAATTAATTTTTCTCACCTATGAAAATATGAAGCTTATTCTCAGTAACTGAATATGTATTTTGTAAAACAGAAAAAATAATATTTTTATGTATCTATGGATAAAAGTTTTTTTGTTTATTTGGTTGGTTTTGGGTTTTTGGCTTTTTTTAACTAAATTTATTTAACACCTTGCTCAGAGGAAATGGCCAAAGCAAAAGGCAATATAATACCCACCATTAGCTCCAGTTTGTTAATCTGAATTTCATTCTCCAGACAGAGTGGGGATTAAGCAGCAAATAAAACAAAAACATCTAAATAGTTCTAATTCTTTGAAAACAGTATTAGTTCTATGGAACGCACCACCTGCCTTTGACATTCCAATATGAACCCATTCTACAGTATTTGTGAGTCAAAACAAACTTTGTGAGTCATCTATTTGTATTTTTGAAAAAGTTATGACACAAACCATGCCAATTTCATCAATATGTTTGTAACAATGTCTAGTTTTCTGATATTTTGTTCAAAGCACTATGTAAACTCTTGTATCAATATTTTTTTAATTGTGGTTTAAACTTCTGTATTTTTTGATTGTAAAGCAGTTGATGCTCATTTTGGATGGACAGAGAAACACAAATGGTTATAGGCTTTAAATACCATCCTCTTCTAAGTTCATTTGACTGCAAAAGGAATTAAATTGGCCTTTGGTAATGCTGATCAGCTGATTTCTGTGACCTTTCAATATATCCTGTTTCCAGTTAAGATGAAAAAAGAAAAATTCAAGTGTGTAATGAGAACTGGCATATTATGACACTTAATAACTGAACAGAGAACAACGTAAAAAGTTTGATGATAATTAAACCAAAGTTTTGTTCTTTTGCCTGAGTTCAACAGATTTTTATGTCAATGTTAAAAATTCTTTGCAAAACATATTTCCCATTAGTCCTCAAGAATTTATATTGAAAATAATCATATTTATAGCTTTGAATAACATCACAGAATTAGACTTTATATACAGAGATACGTGGTTTTGCATCTTCAGTTCTGGGAGATACCTGCTCCTTTCTTGATTACAGACTTTAAAGAAACAAGCCAGTTGCATATTCCAGACCAGTAAACAAACAAGTATATTTTATTTAGATTGCTTAATCAGCTGTTATGTATCTGAAATAAGAAAGTAAAATAGATACTTTATAAGGAATGTACATGAAAAGATTAAAAATACATGGCATAATGCTGAAATGTAAATATGCATCTCTTTCTAGTTTTAGGCAGGTTATCAGTAACTCTTCCCAGCCAAAAATTAATTGACTAGTCACTTCAATGTTTAAAGAAAGTGAACACAAAAGTGACACAAGTGCAGCTGAAATGAATTTATTTGTTTTACTTGCATGAATAATCATGAACATTGATTGTCAGTGTTTGCTGAATTCTACTACTTAGAAAACACATATAATGACCCTATCACCACACTGCCCTGACATGGGAAGAGAACAGTATGAACTTTCCCAGGATTATTAGACTCTTTCCTCAATCAAAGTGGATAAGAAAGGTGTCAAGCATGAGATGCAACACCAGGAAAGAAAGACAGGCCTGAGAGAAAAGATGGCTATGGCATACTGAAGTTACCATGCTTTTTAGAAGCCTGCACTATTCTACTCTTTTAAGTTACAGCTGTCAAGGTTTTCCCCTAGTCAGTCATATTTAAAGGATAAATCTTATGAAGTTTCCAAAGATAATAATGCTTTTGGCCTAATTTTCTAATGTGCTGACACCCAGCTGCCTGTAAAAATCAGTGAAGGTTTTGAGTGCTGAAGACCTTTGAAAATCAGGCCACTTATTTTTAAATAAAAGGCAGAGAAAGAAATGTCGGGAAAGAAGACATGTATAACTGTGCCTAGGCAGTTGGAGTTCTGTGACCTCTGCTTCTTACCCTTCTTGTAATTGTCGTATTGTTACCTTGTGCTCTCCTCAACTGCTTCTTGTATCCTCCGTTTTACTCTTATTTCATAACTTTGGGGTGCAAGGGATATATTTTAATGAAAATGATGTACAGGGAACAGCACAAACAGGCTTTGATATCTTGCTAAATACTTTTGATCTTTCCGTAATATCGATTAATAGTAATAATTATCAGACAGAACTTCATCACTTCAAAATCTGAAGCATTTTCTACAGGTGCTGAGCAAAACAGAAAGATTATCTCCACAGATTGAAAAGAGCAGAAGGCTATCTGTGTTGGTATCAATTCCGAACAATACGTAACATAGACTGTCATCCAGTGATGCTTACATCACAACGGTTTAATTGTAAGAGTTGGTAAAAATTGCTGCTGCTAAAATGGGCTTTTTAAAAGTGGTGGTCTTCATAGGTATGACTCTCTACTTTCACTGTTTTTGTATTCATTCTCTTTATTAAATACACAGCTCTCTCTAAGATATACAAGTTTTCAAAAACAAAACAAAACAAAAAACAACCCCACCCAAAAAACACCCCAAAACAAAACAAAATAAAACAAAACAAAACAAACAGCTGTTGGGTATAATTTTCAAATATTACTGGCTGTCTCTTGAAATTGCATTTCATTTAGATTATTCCTTAGATAGGTATGGCAAACATGGAAGTATTTTTATGTAATCTACCTTGCATTTCACTTCCATAGGTGAAATATCCTGTAGACAGAAACACTGTATTGTGAAATCCTTCCCTGGGCTTTTTGGACTTGCTTTTTAAATGTTGAGGTATTTGGCTTCTACATTCCTCATTCTGTATCTAAAAAAGTCACTCACTGTATATAATAGGGCCTTAGATCCTACTGCATTTTTATTTTTTTTTTAACGTTTGTGAAGATAATAATAACTGTTGTATTGACAGGTATATCTGACACTACATTATAATTTATAAAACACCTGATGAAGTAAAGTGGTTGTATACACTCACAAAGTCCAGGTAAAACAGGCTGAAAGGCTTGAAGTCATGTAATTGCAGTCAGTAAATAATTTGAAAATCATGAAAAATTGTGAAGAGAGAGAAATAAAAAAAAAAAGTGAAAAGAAGGAGTTGAAAGCAGTCTAAGAAAAGCCTGAGGCATGTGAAGACAGTCATTACTGATGTAAGACAAGGGATATACTAAAGATAGGTAATGTCAAGTGGGAACTATAATGAGCCAGAGTCAAAGCATGGCTGCCTGACTCCTAACAGCTAAATAAACTACTGTAGACCTGCTTAAGCTTTTTATTTTTCTGATGGTTATCTTTGGCAGGAACATAAGATTCCTCTTGTATACACACTTGATAAAGTGTGGTATTCTCTGCCAAAATTCTGGAAGCAACCATCATTCAGCAATGGTTCTTGTAGGAAATGAGAAGAAAAAGATGGGATAAAGAGGAAAATCCCCAGTGCATAGTAGTTTATTAATAACCACAGGTATTTCTTACATCTGGAATTATCAGCACAGGTAGTTAAAGCATATCTGTGGGCCTAAACATCCGTTATTACATTAAGAACTTATGGATGAAAGAAGAAGAGGAATAATTGTGTTCTTAATTGTTCATTAGAATAGCCCTATTATGCCTCTTGATCCCAAATCCAGCTTTGAAAAATCTGCTGGCACAAGGAGCAATCTACAGATGGATCAGCAGTGGCACACATAGAGTTGTGCCTGTCTGGTGTATAGCTGTTTATTTTAAGTTTTTTACACAGCCAAATTTTCAAGTGAAAACTGATACAGACAGAAATAAAATCATGTCTTTAGGCAGTAGCTGTAATGTTTCTTACCAATAAGAACCTAAGCACTTGAGCCAAGGCCACAGCTCTTTCTCTCTGCTTATAACTGAGTTACCATCAGATTTCCTTCTGTTATCCACAACTGGAGACTTTCAGGGAAAAGACTAGATTGCCTTAAAACTGATGGACACAGATGGTACTACTAGCTATGCATTGTTTTGTTTTTAGGTTTTGGTCATGTAATAAATACTGGTCTTCTTCAGTTCATCCAATTATGTAAGAGGAAGGGGAGGAGAAATAGGTAGTTCGTTTTTAATAACAGTGATTTATTACATAATGTGCTACCTCAACGTATATTTCAGAACTTTGGAATTGGATTCATTCAGATGGTAATAACAGCAACACAGGATGAGGCATTGATCTCATATCTGCATGGCGACTTCATTGCGCATAGAGCTCTTCACATGGCTGACAACACCTCTTGTGTAGCTACCCATCCATAATTTTGAAATCAAAAACCCTAATCCATCCACTTTAACCAACCAAAGCTTTTTCACTCCATTCTGTGCAGTAGAAATATATTCTGTAATTTCAAAAGAACATACAAATAACTGAGAACTCACAGATTTAATCTTATGTTTAACTTCTTGCTCACATATTATTTCTCAGTGCCATTTAAGACTTGGCTTTTTTTTTTTTTCTTTCCTGCTGTCCCAGTCATTATTTCACTTGGGCAAAATATAGTGCTTATTTGTAAGCTGTTTCACTGTGGTTCTATGAGAGCTTCCTTGAAACACAGAATCACTAATTGAGCTATACAAGTAATGGTTGAGGGATCTGTTCCTATAAACGTCATATGTCTTAATTTCATTAATAGAATTTTTGCATGCCACAACAATGGGTTCTGAAGGAGAATGAGTGATCGTAACAGTACAAGCAAACAAATAAAAAAGTTTAACAATGTATGCATAATGTTTTGGGAACAATCTGTATAAAAAGGGACTGTGTATACATAAAATAATTATTTTTTCCATTTTACAAAATACTTAATTCAGTTACTGGGAATAACCTTCATATTTTCATAGGTGAGAAAACAAATTAATTTAGAACATAGAATCATAGAATAGTAAGGGTTGGAAAGGACCTTAAGATCATCTAGTTCCAACACCCCTGCCATGGGCACGGACACCTTGCCCTAAACCATGTGGTCCAAGGCTCTGTTGTCCAGTTGGAAACCTGTAACGAGTGGCGTCCCTCAGGGATCGGTGTCAGGACCGTTCCTGTTCAACATCTTTGTCGGTGACATGGAGAGTGGGATTGAGTGCGCCCTCAGCAAGTTTGCCGATGACACCAAGTTGTGTGGTTCGGTTGATACGCTGGAGGGAAGGGATGCCATCCAGAGGGACCTTGACACGCTTGTGAGGTGGGCAGATGCCAACCTCATGAAGTTTAACCAAGCCAAGTGTAAGGTCTTACACCTGGGTCAGGGCGATCCCAGGCACTGCTACAGGTTGGGCAGAGAAGAGATTCAGAGCAGCCCTGCAGAGAAGGACTTGGGGGTGTTGGTTGACAAGAAGCTTAACATGAGCCGGCAGTGTGCGTTTGCAGCCCAGAAAGCCAACCGTATCCTGGGCTGCATCAAAAGAAGTGTGACCAGCAGGTTGAAGGAGGTGATCCTGCCCCTCTGCTCGGCTCTTGTGAGACCTCACTTGGAGTACTGCATACAGTTCTGGTGTCCTCAACATAAAAAGGACATGGAGCTGTTGGAGCGAGTCCAGAGGAGGGCCACGAGGATGACAAGAGGGCTGGAGCACCTCCCGTATGAAGACAGGCTGAGAAAGTTGGTGCTGTTCAGCCTGGAGAAGAGAAGGCTGCGTGGAGACCTCATAGCAGCCTTCCAGTATCTGAAGGGGGTCTATAAGGATGCTGGGGAGGGACTCTTCCTTAGGGACTGTAGTGGTAGGACAAGGGGTAATGGCTTCAAACTTAAACAGGGGAAGTTTAGATTAGATATAAGGAAGAAGACATGGAAATAAAAAAGTGATTACAGCAATATTCATAATTGACAGGAATCTGAGAGTCTGGATTTCTCTCTTTCATATTTTCTCTATTTCTCAACTGATTAGTTTCGACCGCAAAAATCATCCCCTGTAGGTTCCTCCCAAAATACAGTTAAATAAATAAATAAATGAATGAATATTACTTCTTAATTACATAAGCATGAACATGACAAAATTTCAATGACACGGACTATTTTTCTCCCTCTGCAGACTTTTTCAACTTACAATTGAATAAGAAAGATAGAATTTTGCTTAAAATTTCATGTTCCAGAACTTGGATTTATTGCCTCTAACTTCAGGCATTTTATTGAAATACTTCAGTTAGAAGCCCAGTTGCTGTGCACATAGTCAAGTCAGAGAGAACAAAGTGTCTGACTTTCTAGGAACTGAGTAATATTCGAGAGAACTTCCTCAGAGAACTGCACGTCATCTTCCCAGATTAGGCATTTATGTCTGTGTCCAAGGTAAAATGACAAAAAACCTACAAATCCACTAAATTGAGACATTATTTTTAGAGCTATTGCTCATAACCTAAAGAGGTAGATGGAAAGAGAAAGAAGCAGGCAGGTATCTAAGTTTGGGGGGCTAATAATCCAAGTGTTTTTCAGAAGGAATCTTCTGATGTCATTTAAACTTCTTGCTTTCCAGGTCAGACCTATAAAACACAGAAAACCCACTCAGATAAATTAAAACTTATGTATGTATTATACTCACTGGGAAAGCTAACTCTTCATTGCTGTTTTAATTCTTCTTAGCTTCGACAAGGCTAGTTAAATATGGCATTGACTGTGTACATCTACAAAACAGTAAACCTGCTGTTGTTCTAGCAGCAGAATGTAATTCAGAATGTAGCTTCTGCATATAAAGAATGGGCTTACATTTTTAAAAAGTATCTGCAGTAAATTATACTGCTTAAATAATTCCAGGCTGTTGTAACCAGCCTACTGCTGATAGTGCTTAAGTAAAGTCAACAGAAAGAACCCTCTTACTGCTATTGTTTGTTGAAATATTAATTCAAATTTCAGCAGTAAAAATAATAAGTAAATTCTTTATTAGAGTAGCCCTGTTCTCTATCATCAGGTTTGCAGAATTCGGTGCTGGCCAAACTGGACTATATAACCAATCATTACACTAAATATTAAAACAAAATCAAAATGGAGATAAAATTTGAAATTTCATAGTTTTATGTTTTAAATAGTATTGCTTAAACTGATACTTCTTCAGAATATATTTTTCTTTCTTCTTTTTTCCTATGCATGCCAAACATTTATTTGCACATATCTGTCCTTAGATTCAAAAAGAAGCCAAGCAGATACAAGTGTGACAAAAACGCTCAAAATGTTAAGCTGTGTTGTGCTCAGCTTGGATGATGGAACCAGTGGGCACTAAGTGTTTGGCAGTGAGATGCTGTGCCATTCCCTGTATGTATGCTGATAATCAAAGCATTGTATGGAGTGAACGCCACTTCAGTTTTATGAGCTTTTTATGTGACTTGGCGTATCAAATCTGCCAAGCAGAGGACCATCTGGAAACAGGTCATCAGAATGAATTCTGACACCCTCTGACAGACAAGAGTGAAGACAAAGAACAGAATGGGGGGAAAAAAACCCAGCCCGCCCACCCACCCAAAAAAGCTGGCCATATACCAATAGAGACTAAGTAAAACAAATCCAGTTTCTTTCTGTATACTGCAATAATGTGTTACTTAATAACAGGCATAGATTTTCTCAAGTGAACTTAAAAATTAATTTTGAAATATTATGGGAAAGCTGATTTTTTTCCTTTCTTTTTTCTTTCAGTTACAAAAGCACAAATCTTCCTGGGCATAACAGAAGTGTTGGCATTTTTCCCCCTTCTCTTTCTCCACCTAGAGAATAAAAATGTTTTTTAAAAGCTTCACAGCCTGATGTTCAACACACGTTGTAGAAACACTCACAGACAGATTTTTGATAAGTGTTCTGAAGCCATTAAGCTACTCTAGTTCAGTCGAGAAGATATTGCACAATCATATTTCACTGCAAAAGTAAACTTGTGCTTTAAATGTCATTCAGTTATTAAAATACCACAGCTCCTTAGAGTTTGACCAAAATGAAGACCTGTGAAAAGTGGTTATTTTCACTGGACTGTTGGGTTCTTAAGGCAAATTTATCACTTATAGAGACATTCTTACCACAAGTGGGTTATAGATGAAAAATCTTGATGCCAGAATTTAAGGGTTAAAGTACCTTTTCAGTTGTAAGCCTTTGTGGACCAAAAACATGCTCTGTGCTTTGTATGACTGAGAAACATACATAGACCCTAATTGAAGACAGTCACAATTTAAAAGCATAAACAAAACATGGGGCTGTCTAATGATACGCCAAAGTTCTCCAAAGAAATTAATTTAAGAACACATTTACATGAGCTCTGAGTTGAACTGAAATCACTCAGGTGGATATGGTTACAGTTCCAGTCTCTAGATTCGGTCTCAGGGACCATTATAAATCTCACTCTCTCTTTCTCTTGTTTCTTTGTTTGTTCCTGCATATTTTTGAACACTGCTAGGAAAACAAGTGTTTCCAAGCTCTAGAGAGACTTGAGTGAGTTGCAAGGTAGACTTAGAGTAGAGATGTTGCTCAAGAGGGAAAGAGAAGTAAGGATACCTGATTAGCTTAACAATGAATTATATTGGGCATTTTTAATTCTCTGAAGTTAATAATTGCAGAGGGGAAAATATCTAGATGTGTTTCTTCTTTCTTTGTATATATATATTATTTTTTTTTTTATAGAACACATGATGCATTAAAGGGAAAATTATACCCCTAGGAAATCTGAGACCTCCTTTTTCCTAGTGCAGTTCAGGTTTGTTCTTGAAGCTGTTGGCACTAGTGTGATTTATGTGGATGTACTAGAACTGAAAAGTAGTGAGAGTCACGTCATAGGCTGGTAACTCTAGGAATGTTTTTCCCTGCCTAATAACATACCGGGTGTGTTTTATTGTTTTCCCTTTGTGGTGGCTTTACCCTGGCCGGCTGCCAGGTGCCCAGCAAAGCCATTCTGTCACTCCCCTCCTGAAGTGAATAAGGGAGATAAAATATAAGGAAAGGCTCATGAGTCAAGATAAGGACAGTCAAAGACCATTCTCTAGTTACCATTACAGGCAAAACAGACTCAACTTGAAGAAATTAGTTCGATTTGTTACCAATCAAACCAGAGTAGGATAATTAGCAAATCTTAAAAACACTTTCCCCCTACCCCTCTCTTCTTCCCAGGCTTAACTTTATTCCTGAATTCTCTACTTCCTTACCCCCAGTGGCACAGGGGAATGGGGAATGGATCAGTTCATCACACATTATTTCTGACTCTCTGTGCACTGCTCTAGCACGGGGTCCCTCCTGTGGGAGACGGCTCTTCACAAAGTTTCTCCTTCAGGACCATTCACCTGGTCTGGTGTGGGGTCCTCCATGGGCTGCAGGTGGATATCTGCTCCACTGTGGACCTCCATGGACTGCAGAAGGACAGTCGGCATCACTGTGGTCTTCACCATGGGCTGCAGGGGAATTTCTGCTCTGGTGCCTCGAGCACCTTCTGCCCTTCTGCACTGACCTTGTTGCCTGCAGAGCTGTTTCTCTCACATATTCTCACTCCTTTCTCTGGCTGCAACTACTCTTGCACAGTGGCATTTCCCCCTTCTTAAATATGTAGTCCCAGAGGCACTGCCACCATCATTGATGGGCTTGTCCTTGGCCAGTGGCAGGTCCTTCTTGGAGCCAGCTGGAATTGGCTCTGTTTGACATATGGGAAGCTTCTAGCACCTACTGAGAGAAGTCACCCCTGTAGTACCCCCTGCTACCAAAACTTTGTCACAAAACCCCAATACACCCTTTCATACTTCGTTGAATATTATAACTAATTACCTATTTTAACACAGTGACTAAACTCATTCATTTATAACAACAATTAAGAACAGGAGGAAGTGGAAATTTGTGCTTCAGCCCTTTTATGCAGCCAGACTGTAAAGGCCAAATGTTAGAATAATTATATAAAATATTGAGGTAAAAATTCCAGGGGAAATAACTTCTTCAGGCATTTCTCTCAAGTATCCTTGGAGTAATACTATTTTGAAGTACTAAAGTACCAGGAAAAGTTTAGAGCGTACACCAGTGCTCAGGAGCTCCTTGGAAGGGTGAGAAGACAGGAACTCCTCTACAGAAAGAGAGCTGAACACACTGAAATGAACATGAGATCTTTCAGGCTTTCTGGAAGGATTCTGACATGAGTCAGCATTGCTCCCAAATAATTATCAGATCTCTTCCTTTCTTTGTCCCTTTAACCCAACCAAGCTCAACAGATCTGTTAGAGCACTTTATTAGGATGTGAAAGACAGACTGATATTCCCCACTATGATTTAATTAATAAAATATTGGTTAATCCAGGGTGATCCAAATGAACTCTAAAGGGCTATTTACTACTTTGTTAGTGAGTTTCTCTTTCTAAAATGCATTCTTGGTAAATATTTAATTCCTATATTTGCATAAATGGGCAAGAGCTAGTAAATTGATTTTTTCCAAACAGGGAACAAATGAAAGAGAGGTGAAATTTGGGATGTTTTGGGTTTTTTTATTTTACACGTCCCATCCTCTACAGAACTGAAGATTAATGGATAACATGCTGCTATTTTCTACTTCGAAATACAGAAATATAGAATTTAATCTTTTTGTTGCCATGACACCGACCAAAAATTGGGTCAGATGTGGCGTTAAGGAAAGATTTTAACTGAATTTTAATATATCTATATGACCTCTTTTACAATATTTTTACATATTAGCATTTCTATACTAGGTATGTATATATACTTATACTGTAGATACTTGGTGATACAGAGGACAAATTTAGTCCCTCTTTCATAGAGAAAGAACTGAAACACAAAGAAAAGAAACACTTCCTCTGGGTTGAGAGAGAGAAGTGTAAGTGTAGAATATTAGCCCATGCTACTATGGCAGCGTGCTATCCCATTCCCCCCAACTTGACCTTTATTTCCTATAACCCTGCTCAAGTGATAACCACGAGTGGTATCAGGTGTGTCTGGTCATGATGGCTGCATCTGACTCAAAGTGTATTCATGGGAGACAGATAACAACATAATAGCCAAGAGATAATTTGAACAACATGCCCACCTATCATAGTGCTCGTCAAGGTCTGACTCAAGCCAGGTTTTGAAGAAATTAACATCTAGTCAGTATTTAAATATGACTGTGAATCAATTATCTTACTGCATAAATAGTGATAACCCAGGGCTCATTGAGCTTCCTTGCATAGTAGTAGGCTGTATGACAGGATCTTTTTTCCAGTAGGGGCTCCTTGAAGTTGAAAGACGACATAACAGGACAGAGAAGATGCAGTGCTGTCAAGAATAGCAGAAGTTAACTAATGAAAAAAAGTACTGAAGTATGATAATATTTGGGACTGTATTACTTTTAAGTTGACCAGGAGACCTACAAAAGGAAATATCTAAGAAAGATGTGGTTTTGGTTAGGAGTAATGCAATAAATAGGAAAATAATCATAAAGTTGGAGGGAAGGTGAGAAAGGGTGCAAAAAGAGACCAAGGTGAGGAAAAAAACAGTGCTAATAAGGAAGGTAAGTGCCCTAACGTCTGGTTTGTGAAGTACTGTATGGATCTGAGTTGTATCTCCTGCACATATGTAAAAATAAGCTTATGAATAAATTCCAGTGGCTTTAAGATGCTGTCATGTAATAAAATGCTATATCACACAGACAGTAGAAAAAAAGTGCAGAAATCTTAGCTAAAATAATATTCTGTTAAGAAGTAAAGGCAGAGATTGCTAGGCAATTCTATACCATTTATTCAGCAGTGTAGGAAGCAGGAAAACACAGACTCTTAACTAAAATCAGTCCACTGCTATATGCTTTTGCTGATACAGCTTTTTAATCTATCTGCCAATATAATAAAAAGAAACTATAAATGAACTGATTAGCTTGCTCCTTTTCTGTGGAGCTTCTTTGTAAGAAGATCTCTAGAATATTTTATTCCTCCATAGAAATAAACTTTTAAACTTTTATAAAGAGCAATTAAAATTAGAGTGCGAGATGATGCTAAATGGGAACCAGGTAATAATGAAAGAAAAGTAATTTTCCACTCTCTGCGCCATCCAGTTTAAAGCAGCAAAGGACAAATTACTAGTACAAACTTCACAAAAAGAAACTTCACTTTTTCTGACAACAATTCAACAATGTAGTTCCAAATCACCATTTAACACCACTTGTTCCCTGAAACTTTTCTTTAAACCTGTTATTAAAAGAGCAAATATCCTCCTTAATTCAAGTATATGTTTGCACTGATAACGGTATTATGGCCTTGTGTGTTTCTTTTGATGTCAATTTAATGAAAACGTATTTTGACAACAGATATTTGTCTTCAATGAAGCAAGAGGCTATGGTAGGCAGACTGGGAGGATCTCACATGTACACTGCCACTGTAACTTTGTAAACATTTAACTTGATTACCGGGTTTTGGAGAATCATCCTTATTTTGATCCCTTCATTTATCAGGGTGCAAAAAATAATTGTCTTCAACAGTCATGCAGATCATGTATTCACTGCTCAAATTTAACGCTTAGATTTGAAAGGTATAAAAAGTGGATGAAGCTTTTGTTCCAACACAAAGTGTGTATGTGTGTGGGAAAGAGGGAGAAGGTGGAAGGATTCTGACAAAAGTTAGTAACAGAAGTTGCTGCAGCCTGAAGCTGAAGTAACTAATCTCTTGGTGACTTATGTGGAGGTTTTATGTTCTGTCTTGCCTAGCAAGTCATAAAAAAATCATAACTTAGCTACGCTAGCCAGCTGTCACATTTATGAGTAAGGACTCATTCTACAAAACTACAGATGGGCAGGTATAGATATAGGTATTTCTGTACAGCAGACAGTAAATATTTATTCACAGCTGGCAGATCAACTCAAATTACCTTCAAAAAAGTTCACTTCAGCCGTTTATTTGGGCAGAAAAAAAGAGGGGAAAAAAAAGAAAAAAAACCAGTGTATGATATTGAGGGAAAATTAAAAGTAGGAAGATAGAAGTTTTAGTAGATTATGCCCCAGTCAGGCCTTATCCTGAAAGGTGTTAGGTGAGTTAATTTACTGATATTTGGTTTACAATTTGGTTTACATTTTGTATGCCAATTAAATGAATTCAATTACTACATATATAGTTGTGTAGATATTCAGTTACAAATACAATAAATGATGTTGGAATCCATACAGGCAAAACAGCGAAAAAATAAATTGAAAAAGGAAATTGATTCAATATTACATCCCCTAAGACAATGAATTAATTTAATTTTGAGGAATTATTAATTAACTGTTTGCAAAGTCTTGCAAAATATTATGTCATACAGACAATAAATGCTAAAAGTTATCACCATGGTTAAAAATCATACATTCATTAGCACTAGAGGCCACTTAAACATCAGTTAAGTGCACAAAGCTGTCAAAGAATATGTCTTTTTTTACATCTTGTGTATGATATTAACATGTAAATGGAAAATGAGGAGGACTGGGAATGCTAGGTACCCTGTTAGGCTGAGTAGAGTGTTCCTTGAAATGTTTCCTGCTTTTTGTTTCTGTACACTACTGAGTGCAAAGTATATTCCTGATACATTTTACCTTAAATCATTAAGGAGTGAATTTCAGAAGTTAAAAATGGAGCAAGACACCTTGCTTTGCCTCAGTGCCTTAAGCCAAATATAAAAGGGGATTTAGATGTTGCTATGCCAGCTTTCACCTAAACTATTAATTAGGTCTCCAGGATTGGTAACAGAGCTCACAGCCCTCAGCTGAATGTCTGACTCTTTCCTTCAGATTGAATACAGTTCTCAACAACAGTTGCAAGCTGTGGCTTAAGACACTGGAAAGAAAAAAAAGAAAAAAGAAAAAAAAGATACCCCCCAAGCCATTAAAAAGGTGAAAGCATCTAAAATATCTCTCAATAGGTGTAATGACAATTTGGTGCCTTTGAAAATGGATTTGTTCCTGCATATTTTAAATATCCTCGGGTATTTGTAACATAGATATGTATGCATATTCATACATATGTATATGTGCATGTTTGATAATGTAAGTGCTTTTTGACTAGCAGTCTTTACTCCCACCCCAGGAGAATTTTAACACACAGGTTCCAATTTTCAGGAAAGCACTCTAAACGCTATTCTGAGGGCTAGTGTTGGAACTGGGAAGGGACACTGTCGTCCTAAACAATGAACACATTTTCTGTTGAGACAGCTTATTTGGTTTAGGTGACAAGGCTTTGGTAGCAGGGGTGCTGCAGGGATGGCTTCTGTGAAAAAATGCCAGCAGCTTCCCCCATGTTGGATAGAGCCAGTGCCAGGCAGCTCAAAGACAGGCCCAGTGCTGGCCAAGGCCAAGCCCGTCAGTGATGGTGGTAGCACCTCTGGGATAACATATTTAAGAAGGGGGAAAAGTTAACACACAATTGGACAACTGTAGCCAGAGAGAGGAGTGAGAATATGTGAGAGAAACAGCTCTGTGGACATCAAGGTCAGTGCAGAAGGAGGGGAGGAGGTGCTCCAGCACCAGAGCCCAGATTCCCCTGTAGCCTGTGGTGAGGCAGGCTGGCCCCCCTGCAGCCTATGGAGGTCCACAGTGAAGCAGATCTCCACCTGCAGCCCATGGAGGATCCCACACCAGAGCAGGGGAGTGTGTCCTGAAGAAGGCTGTGACTGTGGATAGAAGTCCATGCTGGAGCAGGTTTTCTGGCAGAACCTGTGACCCCATGGGAGACTCACACTGAGCAGTTCGTGAAGAACATCAGCCTATGGGAAAGACCCATATTAGAGAAGTTTGCAGAGGACTGGGGAGGTGTGGAGCATAGGAAAGATGTGAGGAGGAAGAAGTGGCAGAAACATGTGGTGAACTGACCACAATCCCCATTCACTGTCACCCTGTGCTACTCAAGGACAGGAGTGAAATTGGGAAGGAGATGGGCTTTTTTCTCATTATCCCACTGTGTTTAATTGGCAATAAATTAAAGGAATTTACCCAAGTTGAGTCTGTTTTGCCCATGATGGTAATTGCTGAGTGATCTCCCCATCCTTATCTTGATCCACAAGCCTTTCATCATATTGTCTCTCTCACTGTCCAGATGTGGAGGGCGAGTAACAGAGCTTGATGGGTGCCTGGCAGCCAGCCAAGGTCAATGCTCCACAGACAAAAATGGGGAAGGCTGATAAAGAAACCTAAAAGTTAGGGTATCTAGTTAAAAGTAGTCAATGTTTTTTTGTGTGCCAAAGATGTCTTTTATATATTTTAAATTAAGCAAATATAAGATAAAACCAGATACAATCCATAACATGGGTATGAGATGTCCTATCTCCTTATCAAAAGAAAGTGCTTATAGCACAAAATTGGAGCGTTATTTGCCGTGGCTTGCTCTCTTATTAAACTCATTTCAGAAATAGCTTCTGCTCACAAGGCAGGAAGACATTTACCACAAGAATGTCTGTCCCTACTTTTGAATAAAATGGACTGTGACTTGCATTTTCTGCTGAACTCAGCATTGTCAATATGTGTTAGCTTCACTCAGAGCATGCCTAGTCAATGGGGCTCATGAGGGAACATAGCACCAACAAATGCCTAAACCATGAACCTCAAACAGCCCTGTGAAGACAGTTGCATCAACTTTTTTGCATGGTAGGTTTTCTGCTGACGCAGAGCTTTGACACCTAACAAGAAGTTTCTTAGGAACATCTGACCCACTTGGTGCCACAGGAGACTGTAAGTAGCTGTGTTCTGCCCAGGAAGCTTAGCTGCTGACTTTGCATCTTAATTTTTGCATTTGTCTCTACCACAGAGAATCTGAACTCTATGACGAATTCTATCCTGGGTGAAGGATGAATTCTCACTATAGCCCAAGGAGTTTCAGCATGTATTAGATGTCTTGAGTCTGTAATAATTTACTGTCCACAGTCGAAAGGAGAAACCACTCTATCCCTGAGTTCCTCCTAAGGTTACGTATTTCCATTCCATTTCCAGTCCCTTTATTTAATATTAAGTATTAAAACATTTTTCTGCAGCTGTTCTAAATATGTAGAAGAGGGCTAAATTCACTGGGTCAATTAATATAAAATTCTTCACTCAGTTCTTTGTGATACCTGACTGAACAATTGTCAGTAACAGTTTGTTATTGTCTAAGTTTTTGTCCAAGTTTCTGTTACTGTTGAAGTTTCAGGGGATAATGGCTCTAACAGGGTTTTGTAGAGCTTCAGAGTAGAGAAAGGAGTTAGAGAATTCTGCACGGTATACAAGTTATCCAGCTGGGTGATTTTTCTGTCTGCCTGATCTAATTACCTTTATTACCACCTCCTCCGCAAATAAAGCGTTTAGCTTGTCTTTTTGTGGATTCAGGAACACAGGCATGTGATGGCTGCAAGGAATTCATTCCTTTCAGGGTTTGAAATCTTAAACTGTGAATTTATTGAGACTCAAGTAGAAGTCCACAAGGATCTGATTGTGTTTTTTGGAGTGATTAGTGTGGATTTCCCTCAAACTGCTCCTGATGAGAAAGATGTGGATGCATATTTACTTCTCTTTGCCTCTGCCTCCATCTCTGTGTAGAACAGGATTTTTTCCCCTTTTCCCCTGGTGCATCGTATCTCTCCTTGGTGTATCTAATTGATTTTTCTGTTTCAGAGGATTGGAGCTTTGTCAGTCTTCTAGGGTCTGTCTGAAGCTTTTTATGGACCTCTCCTTCTTGCTCCCTTTACTTTCCTGATGAGTCTTTTCCAATTGTCAGATTTTCTGTATTTAAGTACTTTTTCGTTTAATTTTTTTCTTGTTTAAGCAGAAGATAAAAGCTGTTTTGGTGGGCTTTCCACGATAGGAGGGTGGATCCCTACTCTTTCGTAGATTGATGGATAAAGACTAGATCAAGGGCCTGCTGTGTGAATGTCACAGGGAAGTCACAGGTAATTAAAGAGGGGTTGAAGATGTATTAATGCATGACAGAAACAACCGAAAAAACCATCTAAAGCAGTTTATAGTAGTGTCACTGGGATGAAATTACAGGGTTTTACACACAACCTGGCTTATGCCCTCACTAAGAACTAGACAACTTTGAAGACTTAGATGCATGTGGGGAAAGCCACTGAGGTTACTAAGGGTGGGAATAAAGTGTTTCTTGGTGTTTTCCTTCAATAAATCCCTGCGAGGTTTTTGAAAAGGTGGTGTTCCAACATGTATAATGTCTCTGTTCCCAGGACCACTGCATGTTTTGATCACTATACAGAGGGAAAACAATGGTGAAAAAATAGAAGAAAAAAAATCAAAACCCATTTCTCTTTCCTTCCCAAGTATTACAGGCTAAAACATGGGTTTAGGTGCATCCATATTCATCCAAGGTTTTCAACAGTTTCATAATATTAACTGAATTTGTACTCAGGTTTTAATGAGTGTAATAAAACCAACTTAATCTCAGGTCACGTAAGGTGTAAGAGAATTTTTTCTCAGATTAAATTTTGTTATATCTTTATTTGACCTAGTCTATGAGTTCAGTACTGATAAGTGAAAACTACAATAAAACTGACATTTTTAAACTGTATACATATGCTTAATAATGGAAGTTTAGAGAAATCATACTGTACTAGTTGGATTTTTTTCTACATAAATAAGAAATAAATATGAAGGTAAAATATACATGCATAAAACCTTCGCAGCATACAATGGTTACTGGAAATAAAATTAAGGTATTAACTGATCAGAAATCAATGTTCTAGGAAGGTACAAAAATGAGGGGTTTTTGTATTGTTTACAAAAGAGGTCACAAGTCCATGTGCTGTTAAGTTCACTTTGAAATTTATTCAGTCATGGCACCAGGTTGTGTGAACAAGCCCTGATGCAAATGCAAAGTGAGCAAAATAATTCTGCTCAGTCAAAACTGATCTAAAATTTTTGAAGGGCTGATCTGTTCAACACTTTATTCATTATGTGCTTATCCTAATTCGTAGCTGGAACTTCTCCTGGTATGCTGCAGGCCTTTTGCATCATAAGTTCCTTGTCTTTTTTCAAAAATCTAGTCCTCTAATGCCAGTAACGTGTTGCTGCCCTCATTTGTGAGAACATATTCCCTCCGCACTTTCACTCACTTAGGTCCAATTCTTTCTTTCTGCTGCAGGAAGATTTTTCTTCCCTAAGCTGTCTCCATGCCTATTGCTTCAGAGCTCAACAGCCAGACCTATATGTCTTTATAACCTAAAGGCATAATACTACATCTGCTTTGCCAGTATAAACAGCCAGAATCATCCAGAACAGAAATTGCCCACTAAGGGATTTGTGCACCCTTACTATTCCAGCTAGGCTCAAGTATTAGATCTTAACAGGTGCTAGAAGAAAACCTACTTAAAGAGAACAACTTCTTAGAGTTTGAAGGATGGGATAATATATTATGTCGTCTCTATACACTGTTATTAGAATACAGATTTGATAAACCTGAACTGCTAGGATGTTGTGTCTTTATTGCTAGAAGAATAACATCCCCTGCTGCTGTACGGACTGCTGACCCTTGGACCTGAGCCAGGAACCAAGAGTTTGAGGAGTTATTACCAGGAAATAACTAACAAAAATGCTTCAGGAAAAAAGATTTTAAAATAACTTTATGGACCATATTCATTCAGTGAAACAAACCAACCAGAAATACTGTATGAAAGAATAGTTCTGACTTTATAATCCATTAAAAAAAATCTTAATACTGAAGTACATACAGATTTATATTAAGAAACACAATAGGTGATTGTCTTCTCAGAGCTAAAGCTTGTCTACCCAGAAGATGTTAGTCAGGAAGGTGCAAAAGACTCTTAACCCTTGCAGGTGGGAACATCTATATGAACTTCTGTCTAGATCCAGAAGAAACAGTCCAGAAAGCCTGTGCAGTATCCAGTGCTTCAGATCTTCAAAACTTGGCTGGCCAAGGTCCAGAGGGACCAGGTTTAACTTTGAGCAAGAAGATGGACTACATGATCTCCAAAAATCCTTCCAAAACTCAGTGATCAGAATATGATTTCAGAGCAGAATCTTATCTGGGCTCCACTTTAGTTTGGGAAAACAAAGAAACAAACAAAACAAAATTATAACAGTCTGCTGATGATCCTGCCTACTTTATTGGAAAACAGACATCTTGAAAAAATGCCCATGTTCAAGAAACAGACATTACCCCCAACAAAATATATGAGACCTTGTAGATGGTCCTATTTATAAATATTTTTGTGGGCACAAAATAGATTTTGCTATTTAGACAAGCCTCCATTATCATTAATATGTCCTTTAAAGTATCCAACTTGTCCACTGGCAAATACGATACATAACCTGAGGATGACTTCAACCATTCTGGAATCTTGGATGAAGGCCAGGCAGGATATTCAGGACATGTAGATGGCATCAGATAAGATTCAAAGAGTAACAGAATGACACCTCAAAAATTCTATCCAGCCCTGAAAATTTAATTCCTCTGAATTCCTTCCCATGGCTGTGACTTGCTCCACATGGCTGTTTTATTCTCTGGTGTATTTTTCTTGCTGACAATATATCCAGTACTGTGCCTTAGGCTTGCTGGCTATTCCTGCCTATCCAGTGAATACATGCAACCAAAGAATGGGCACAAGAGGTCAAAGCAAACAGGAAGAAAGCAGAAGTTCTTGGATGCCTCAGTGGAACTAATGCATGCTTGCATTGAGCCTAAGAAGAAAAATATAAAAGAGCTAATGTAGGTGATTGATAGCAGGTGATGGGAAAACTTGACCTGTTTTGACTTTCACCTTCCTCCACAGCCCTCAAGTGATTTTCGATCCATGCATATTCACAAGTATTTGCAAAAATACAAGCATTTCTTGAATATGACTGATTTTTTAGCAGTGCATTTTTTGTTTTGTTTTTATTTGCAAAAGCTTGCACTTTTCTCTTGTCCAGCAGATAAATTTCCTTTAGCATGTCTAAGTGAATGAAAGGTTTATGGGGCTGATCTGCTGTGCAGGGAATAGATCTCTATGAACAGGAAGCAGGAAAATAACGAATAAAGATCTGCAGAGCTAGGCTAAAAAAGACCTGGGAACAGTCTAGAAAGCAGCCAAAAATCAAGATGTGTACAAATTTTTATCTTTTTTTTTCTTTCCCCTTAAGAATCAACAAAATGCATAGCAATAGTCATGGATCTTGAATGGAATAAACTGTGAGAGCCTTAAGTAAAACTTGGCCCTGCCAGCCTCTTAGGCACAAGAATGAGTGGCTGCAGGCCCTGGTTGTTTCAGAACAACTTCCTGCTCCCAGCTTTCTGCCATCTGCTCCCCTTTGTTCTGCAAGAAATAGCATATGAACAGGACCGACCTTGAGCCTGACAAAAAAAAACCAGCACTTTGTTTTCAAATGCCTGCACACCATTTTCACTAGTGACACTGAAGAACAGCTGAAGCAGTAATTGAGGAAGTTCTCGTGGAAGTCAATGTTCCCAGTGAACGACTTCATTTACCATGGCATCATGCAATAGGTGTAATTACTGCATACCACAGTGGAGACAATGTAGAAGTGCCTGCACTCATTTTCTATAGGATTCATGGACAAGACAGGACTTGTAATAGCTATACTGCAAACTTGAAAAAGACAGTGTAGCGAGATAAATTTGTGGATGGGAAAGCCCTTTTAACAGGGCATACATTTGTCTTGGTACATTCTTTGGCTGGGCAAGACTTGTGGAAATAAGAGCATCAAAAACCTGGCACAGCAATTAATGACAGCAATAAGATGTCATGCTGATCCACAAAGGCTTGAAATATGACAGTGAAATATCTTTTCTCTTAATTTACAATCCTAACAGAGGTGTGGGAAGAAAAGGAGATAGGCAGTGAGAGGAATCTCTCTGAATTTCTTCTGACTCTACCACAACAAGAATGTTGCGGTGTAAGAATGTTGTGGATAGCACCACCCAAATTATCTCACCACATTTGCAGTGGTTAACTAACTAGCAGTGAAGTTGGGTGAGGTAGGAATTAAAAGTTATTGGCTTTCAGAGAACCATGGAAAATGGCATTTTAATGTTTGTCATCTTCTTGCCAGTTAACATATACTTCCAAAAACATCACTTTTTCGATCAAAAAGGAAATAGAGTTAACTTATGTGATTAAAAACACCGGGGGCAAGAAGCACAATGGCAGGCTTGGGAACCCCAGTAGCCCAGTCAAGAGACATTGTTCTCATCGGGATTCTTCCAAGCAGACCTCTGAACAGGAAAAAGTCTGTCTCCTCACATCTAAGGTTTGTTATCCTGCTTTTTATCTTGTTCCCTCCTTTATCTTCAACTCTATTATCCCATGATCACTGCAGCCTACACTGCTTCTCACCTTCACATCCCTGAACAGTTTTTCCTCTGTTATAAGCATGAGATTCAGCAGCAAGTCTCCCCTTGTCATCTCCTCTACCATCTGTATTGGGAACTTGCCATCAATGTACACTAGAAACCTGGACAACTTGTGTCCTTCTGTACTGTCCTTTGGGCAAGTATTAGGATTGTCCAATTCCCCCATGAGGACCAGGGCCTGCAAACATGATACTTCTTCCAGTTGTCTGAAGAAGGCCTCATAAACTTATTTCTGCCCAGGTGATCCATAGCAGACAACCAGACCTTGATTTCTCCTTTATTCCCCACCCCTGTGCTCTCAGTTGGCTTATCATCTGCCTCTGGGCAGAGGTCCACACATAGCCACACTGCTCTCTCACATAAAGAGCAACAGCCTTCCTTGGCCGCCTGGTCTCTCCTTCCTACAAAGCTCATTCCAATCTGTGGTAGCACTCCAACCATATGAGCCACATCTCCCTGATCCCAAGAAAACGTAGCCCTGCCACAGTATGCTGCCCTATAATTCCTCACATTTGCTCCTCGTGCTGCATGTGTTAGTGTACATGCATTTCACAGATGCACCCAGTCAGGCCCATGTCCCAGGAAAGGTAGAATCCAGATGACCCTACCCTGGCAAAATAAGCATAATGGATTCTGTTTTTTCTTGTAAATGTGTTTTTTTTTCTCTACTACAGAACAGTCTGTGGAGGTTGAATTCTCTCTCTTTGTTTTTGTGGGGTTTTTTTCCAACTCAGAATTTATAAGACAGCAGAACAATCTCTTTACAGAAAAACTCAGGAAAATGCAGCAACATGTTCACAGACCAAAGAATAAATATGTTTTATTTTCCCTGGACTAATAAACAAATATGTTTTGTATGCCAGGCATAATGTAAACTACAGATACTAGGAGGAAAAAACTAACAGCTGTCTTACTGCTCATTCACAGGCTGAAAAGAGCTATGAAAGAAGTTTAATTCAAGTCTACCTTGAATATTATTAAATGGAAGAAGGAAGGAGAAATTAATTGGATTAATTTATTTTATATACCCATATCTTTGGGAAGTTATGCTGTGGTTTTTTTATTTTCTTTTCTTACAAAGGAAAATACAAAATCCTTTGTATGAAGAAAGAGATTCAAGAACCAGGTGGACAGCTACTACTTTTTGATGTGTTTAATTTTCTTTTCCTTTAGCTGAGTTCATAATGCTCAATAAAATCTTTATTCTGCGTCTACACCATACATGAAATGCTTTTCAAAAAAAGGATAGTTTAGAACTTCACTAAGTTTTTTCTCGTCAATAAATAAATAGACAGTTGATCACAATACATCACTAAAATGTAAAAACTTAAAATTCATATAATTTCAAATAAAGAATGTATGTAGTATATTAGCAAACAATAAATTTGATATCAGAAACAAAATTCATGTGGTATTCATCAAAAAAAGGTATTTATAATTTAGAATGTGTTTGCTTTTGTAGATGAATAGGGAATTTCACCAAACGGTAGATTGGTCATAACTGATAGCATGTATTTCTCTGTGTAAAGCTAGCTAGTGTTCAAATATGCAATACTTTTATATTTTAATCACTATGTGATGAAGGAGAACAAAAGTGTTACTGGATATGGGACCATCCTGGATATCAGGATTTTCCCAGGCATATACAAATCATACACAGAATTTCTACTCATGTCACAAACAGGCTTTACTTCCTGTTACCCATGTAACTTCTTGAATTAGGAAAAAAAAAAAAAAAAGTGTTTAGAGCCCTAAGTCTTATGTCTCACTTATTAAGTAGCCCTACATGAACAAATGTTCAGTATCTTATGAAGAAGAGGTTATCCAGCAGACGTTACTGCAGTTGCAGTTGTACTGAATTGTCAGGGCAGGTCTTGAAGATGTTGCAGAACTCTTTTAAAATTCTTTTTAATTTGACTACTCTCCTTTTCTGTTTTACTTTGGTTTGGTTGGTTGGTTTTGTGGTTTGCTGAGGTTTTTACCTCACATTGGAGAAATGAATGATGAATGATTTGTATAATTTCTATAAACTCTATTCTCATCTGGACAGATTAAGAGTGAAGAGGATTAAAAAGTCTGAGAGGACTGAGCAAGCGTTTTTCTCTGTTGGCATCTGAAGATATGATCAGAATATTTTATTCACATCATAAAAATATGAATGGAAATTGCTGTGCTGCTTATCTCACCTGTGTTTAAAGTTAAGGTGATCCCCACCTCATGATCTCATCCGAAATCCCTATGCCTGTCAGTTTGAATGATACTGTCTTCTATTAAAACTTCTCTACTAGTCCCTAATATGCTATTATATTTAACTCAACTCTCTATACCTCTCTATTCTTTGCTTTCACAGTAGTGATGTATCTTTTTACTATATTCAGATTTTCATCTATATCTGATCTGCAAAATTATTTAATTTTTTTTTGATGTAGCTCAAATGACTGATTCAAACTTTCTCACCAGTGTCCACAGTCCCATCGTAGTTCATAGTTATGTTTTTCATAAAATATGTATTCCTGGATACTGGTAACAGTGAACTGAGAAAAGCATCATTTTCTTTCCCAACCCATCAATGCTTGTCTTTCCACATATTGTTCCTTCTTTAGTATCTGGAATGAACCTAGAGTACTCTAATTACTACAGTCAATCTATATTACTTGATTTAATAATGAGAAGAGACTAAGCTGCATGATGATTTACTTCCATGCAACTCCATATAAATCAACTAATGTCAGAAGAAATGATTTCTCTTATTATTTTTTTTCTCTTGCTGTACTTCACAGATTATTTTACAGACAGATCTATAAAACAGTGTTATTTGATGTAATCTTCATATGTGAAATGGTTACAGTGCCGTATTACAAGGGAAAAAAAAAAGAAAAAAAAGAAAAAAGCAAACCTGATCATTTAACCTGATTTCCGAACAGTAGAATGCTGAGTTTAGAGAACAGAACTTCAAGATGATACAATGGACTATCGTGTAAATCAATTATTGTTTGGAACTTTACACGTGGATCTTAGAAAGACAAACAAATTTGTCTTTGCAGTTCTCACCTATTTCTCAGAAACACAAGTCAGTGGAATATAAGATAGAAACACTACAGTTCTTATTACGTATAGATATAATCTTCCATGGAAATTTATATGTTTTGGGGTTTTTTTTCCAAACTTACTGATGGTGATAAATGATGAAATAGTCTTTAATTAAATTATTTACAATTTGCACTTAGCCCAATTAGCCATACTATTTATTTATAGGAGAATGGTAGATAATACAACACTGCTAATTCTGGTAAGATGTGCTGGTTTTGACTGGTGTAGAGTTATTTTTTCCCATAGTAGCTAGTATGGAGCTATGTTTTGTATTTTTGCTGAAAACAGTGTTGATAATACAGGGATGTTTTAGTTATTGCTGAGCTGTGCTTACATTGCTCACAGCTCAGTACTTACACAGAGTCAAGGCCTTTTCTGCTTGTCACCCCACCCCACCAGTGAGTAGGCTGGGGGTGCACAAGAAGTTAGAAGGAGACACAGCTGGGACACCATAACTACATATCAATAGTAACACAATCTGAGAGGAATGCAAAAAGGAAGAAGACATTATTTCATCATAGTTATCTCATTTTTTATATCAAGCTTTTTTCATGCTGTCTTAGCAACAGAAAATACTTCATGTTGACTGAGGTTAGCTGTCACAGAGAATATTAAGGGATAAATCCTGTACATATTCTAGAGCCGTATTTTATTTAACTGACTTTATCTGTATTACAGAGGGAGAAAAATATGCATATCTTTTTTGATAAGAGAAATGGCAAAACAGTGGACAAAAGAGTATTAACACAAAACAGTAGTTTTGCATTTATAAATATTATTGCAGTGAGAAAAATAAAGTTGAAAAATGATAATTTATTAATATATCAAGCGTGATTTAGTATAACTTCCAGGATACGTAATACTAAACAGCAAAATTTTGTTCTTAAGAGAAGGAATGAACAACAACAGGTGGCTGTATGAACTGGATTTCTGTATTTGAAAGAGATAATTTTTACTATCCAGTACTACAGGCAGCAGAGAATCAAGAACATCACATATAGACAGCTTCACAATTAAAATATATATTAAAAATATTAACTTTAGGTGCGTTTGGAGAGAAACTTAAAGAATGAGCAAGACTTAAACATCTTCAGTGCTTCATGGAAGTGAATAACAGTGAGAGAGCACAAGAATCAAAGCTGCATGAGTAAGAAACGCAGCATGTGCCAAGTTCATTACAGACGCCATTGAGATCCCTCTTGGTGTATTGATGAATCTAAAACTGGGTGGCATCTATTAAATAATTGACTCTTGGTTGATTATCTATTTGTATTTCAGTTTCTTTCTGAAAACTTTTTCAAAAGTGAATAGTTAATTTGGGTAATTGCAAAAGTGTGAATACAAACATATTCCACTTTAAAAAAATCTAGACAGACCTAGAGAAAGAATAGTTGCATTTAAGACTCTAAGGTGACAATTCTTATATAAAACACAGACAAAACATTCTTGTTTTTAACTGACAGTAGTCTATTAATAGCAATTGAAATTTTCTGATTTGTGCATGGCACAGAATGGGCATTGGAATAATATCAGAGGGAGCTATACTTATCTAAATGTAAACCATAAGAAAATTCCGGACATATACAAAAAAGTTTTCTAAAAATCTTCAGATTGGTTTAATTCCTTTTCTCTTTCATGCTAGTTCATAAATGAGAAAATATTCTTTGAGAAATGGAAGCTAGATATTCACAATGCTGTTTCACAGTGTATCACTTAGGAGTCCTTTACCCTGTCTTTTTCACAAGCAGATGATGAACTCATTGTGGGCTAGTTGTGATATCTGTCAATGAAGTCTGTGACATGCACCCTTGCAGGCCCTTTCTCAGTCAAATAAGGACCCTTCTAGGTTTCTGAAAAGTCTCTGCAGCTCCTCTGGTCCTTAGGATACAACGCTCATCTGAGAAGTCAAACAGTCCATCACACCAAGTCTGAAGATTTGTGAGTAGGAAGCAGATGATCTCAGACTAAAATTAGAGTTGTATTTTAAACAAACGAGTACAGCAGATCAGCAGATTAGCTGGCATAGAATATTCTTCATATTTCTAAATTCTAAATCAAAGTATGACATTTTTTTATATCATTCAAAGAAATAATTATTTTACATTCTTTGACCTGTATTATGCAGAACTCTAAAGTTACATCATCTAAATATCAAACTATTTGAAATCTCAAGATGATGAAGTGTTATTATTTATACTTTCTAATGTTTTACTATTGTCCTTCATACTTGTGAACAGTGGCAAAGTCTTAAAATTCAGACTGTAAATGCTTCTGCATTTTTCTGTAACCATTTACACAAGGCCATTCTGTAAGTTATAGAGTACTGTGCTTAATACTATTCTAACACTTACTCTGCAATGGTGAGATGTTGTAGACAGAAACCAGTACAGAACTCATCCCATAGCCTTTACAGTATGCCACGTCACATCATTATGTGTTTCTATATAGCATGAATCTGCTCATTATATTCAAGTACCCTGCCAAAAAAATATTTGAGTATTTGCTAAGGCAGCTATAAAATACACCAACAAGTGAAGTTTCAGTTTAAGTTGCAATATTTTATGAAGGGAAGAGATATAAAAAAGATTTTAATTTCTTGAGTAAAATTTTATATTGTACTACAGGCACATGTCCTGTGCAGGACACTGTATAAAATTGTGTACATTTATTTATGTAAATTTAACTACAGTAAAATTTAACTACAGGCACAATGGCCCCATGCAACCTCGTAACTCTAAGTTACTACTTTCTGAAATACATGAGAACATAATAATAATTTTTCCTTTTTACACATCTATGTAAACCCCTGTGGTTGACCATTTCTGATTAAAAATTCTCCCCTTTAAAATATTTAACGCTTCATAACATGTTTGATTCCATTGAAGACAGAACTGTATCACATTTTCTTACATGAACCAGGCTTCCTCATTGCTAAAAGAATGTGTGATTTTTTTCCCTATTTAAACAGAATTTTCTCTGATTTTTATTCATTACCCTCCTATTTAGGTAACAAAAATCACAGAAGAGTGATCTACTAAGTTTGAGGATTTTGGCAATAAAATTTAGAGACTTTTTTTTTCAGCTGCTAATTACTTCACAAGCAGTTAAACCCCAATTTCTTATTTACGGAAACATTCACATTGTAAGAACGCAAATGTTTTATGAACTTCCTAATCATGAGACCAAGATGTTGTCCTAACATGTCATTTTAAAGAAACTCCTTGTGAGTGAATGGTCTGGTCAAACTCTGCTATCCAAACACTGTAAGAAAAAGAGAATTAAGCAATGGGGTATAACTCCATTTTATGATTCCTTCTTCAACTTTAAGCAGTTGAAAAGAATACATTAATCATCAGCAACTATGAACTTTTTAATGAAGTATCTTCATCAAAAATGTCTATTTCAGAAAGATTTTTTTGCCTAAAAGTCTGTGCTATCAGAATTCACCGTTTTATTTTTTGTATTTTCAATACATTTTTGTGCTTTTATTTACAGGTGTTATCAAAACACTTGAAAATTTTATATTTAGCAGAACTTGGTGTTCACTAACACCATATGTGTGTTCACTAAGACTAAAAGTTAATTTAGAAAAAAGAAAGAAAATTAAAAGTCTGTTTCAAAATCTATGGTATCATTAACATTTGATATTATAATTTCTCATAGGAAGTGCTGCCCTTTTTTTAAGTGGTGAAACACAAATGAGGTAGATCTTTCCCGCTTTGCAGCTACTGTTAATATGAACAAAATGTACAACAGTTTTTCTGCTACTGGCTTTTGAACAGGTACACTTTGTTTTCTTGCTAGTGCTCACTGTCTCCTAGGAGATGGATCACATTATCAAAGCATATGTGAAACTCAAAATCAAGACACAAGTTATTAACTGGCTCTGGCTGTTCTTAATGTCTACCTTCCCCTCAAGCAAAGCAGGGAATCTGAATCATAAGAGCAAGAACACAGACATGGGAAGAAAAAATAATCTGACCAACTGTTTTGCATCTAACTGAAGGAAAGAATACCAAAATAGCAGGAAATTCAGGTACAAGAAGGAAGAATAAAGAAGACTTCGTAAAATAAAAGCAAATTATGAGTATCTACCAAATCATAAACAGCACCATGACATCATACCACTGAAACGGCAGGACTCTTGAGACCACAGCACATTTCAAGTGCTGTAGGTCTGTTCCACAGCATCAGACACCTGCACTCATATTTCCTGTGACTATGGCCCTTCTATCCAGCCACTTTCCCCGTGGGCTAGAAAAGTCTCAGAATGGTTTGCTGAAAGCCAGAGGACCTGGAAAGCACCTGTAAGGAGGAGACCAGGAAACTGCGGCTCTCAAGGCCTAACATCCCAAGAAATGTGCCCCTCCAGCAGGAGAGGTTTGTTTACAGTTTTCACTTTTACAGAAGTTAATGGACTCCAGAGCATTCTCACAACACATTTCTGTTTGACAAATCAATATTTTCCAGTGAAAAAAAAGGGCTCTGTTTGGGGAATTCCTTGCTAGGATTATTTAGGCTGGTTTTCAAGAAAAGCAGACGTTTTAAATACTAGCTGTTCGACTCACTTTTTGACATAAAAAATTCTGAAGTGCCTAAAGAATAAAAAGAAGCAGTTGTCAACTGTACTGATGCATTATTATCATGGTTTTGATAAGGTTTATACAAAGAAGTATGCTTTTCTCTCCTTTTTGCACTGAAGTAATTTTTCAGTAAATTTATTAGTCCTCCTGAAGAATGATATTTTGTTAAATGTTTTTTTCTCCTTGTGTTTGCATTGTGCCCTCTTTTTTTGTCTCACACATACACAAAGCCATGTGTACATATAGGTACATGCACACTCCTGCCTGCACTTCCAGAGGCTTAAATGACAGTCAGTGTTGTGTCAAAATCCACCATTTTGTAAGAACGACACATTTTCTTTTCCCCCACAGGACTGGATGACTCAAAAGGGCCTGCTTCAGCTTAGCTCTCAGTGCACTGCTTTGCATTTCTGCCCACTTGCCTAGTTTGAAAAGAGGAGGGTGACGAGAAATCAGGAAGGATGAGTGGGTGGCGGTGGTTGTGGTTTCTATTTGGAGGAAACTATTTTGAAAACTGTACAGTTCTTTTATCTGTCAATGATATAACAGAGTCTGACAAGCCTAGCAGTAGGCAGAAGCAGCTGTCAGTAGTAGTATAATTTATTAGCATCTTTTTTTGTATAAGAGGGCTGACAGACTAACATGGGAGCAAAGGGGAAATATGCCAAGTCATCGGCTTGCACCTCAGGCTCAGACAGACGATAGCCCACTGTGGAGAGTACACAGCATTAAATATGTATTGATTATTTCAGTGGCACAGTCAACCAACTGCATTGTCAGTGATAAGGAAAATGGCTGAGGCATCGCTCCCTCTTCTAGCTGAGAGAGACAGAGTCATGTCCAACATGCTGACTTCCAAAATCCTCACCAGGAATAGCTAGAGTTGTCCACAAACCAGATGGATTAGAAGAAGATTTATGGGTTTTTTGCATGTTGTAAAGCAAAAACAAATTGACAATGAAAAAAAAAAAGTGATGGATAAAGAAAGTGATTCAAAAACCACACAAGTAGTAATTATTACCTAATAATTATACAGTAAGAAAATCAATTTGATTGATGACATAGTGCTCCTGTTGTTTAATATCTAGAGTGAGTATCATAAAAAAAAATAAAAGGAGGAAATCAATTGTCCATGCTTATTAGATGAATATTATAAAGTGAACAGAAAACACCTGGTTTTTTAGTTCTTACTACTGTTTTGGGAAGTGTCAAACACTCCTCAGAGTGCCCTCGCATAGCACCACACACGGGTGCTTACCACATAGACTTGTAGTAGCTACTAAATAATGTTTAAAAAGACGTTTAACATCACTGTTAAAAAGCCAACATTTCCTCACATTAGTTCCTGCAGTATATAAGTGTCTTTGTGGCTGAGTTTTTGGGGGGAGTTTCCTTGGGGGAGTTTCCTTGAGGGATTTTGGGATTTTTTTTTTCTTATATCAGCTCGTGAACAAGAAGTAACTATAGTAACTCCATGGTAACAACTGGTAAATAATAACATATTGATGGTGAATTCTGAATGCATTATACTGAGGGACAATCAAAATACAAGAGACGAAGCAATTTTTAGGAATGTATGCCTTCAAGTATCATGAACATGATTGCAGGCAAGAGCTGCTTCAGTACTTTAGGTTCATCATCTTAGGCTTCACTGTGAGCCTTTTAAAAGTCTTCGCCATGCAACTGAGAAAGAGAAACTGCATTAACAACAGTCTCAACTTGATAATGAAGTCAAAGAACAATTCCTAATTCAATCTATTATTAATTGATACTGTGCTATTAATGTTGGATAAAAGGTAGCACTGATTTGGGGGAAGGTTTGAGTGGTCGTGAGTTCGTACAGATTCTCTGTGGTCCTACAAAAAGACTGAAGTTTCATGTTGAAGTATTTTTGTACTATTCTCCCCTTTTAATCTTCTCATCTGGTGGAAAATATGCATCTTTAATACAAAATGCATGAATCATGATCTGAAAAATGCATTTCAGTGAAATGCATGCAAAGATTTTGCTGATCCTAATACATAAATAGGTTCAACTTGCACTTGCTGGCCTTTCAGAAACAGGCATCTATATTAACATTTCTGCACTGGACTTGTCTTCCCTCTACCCTCTCCCAGTGATAGAGAACAAAGGTACTATTTATTAATCTTGTAATTTATGAAGAAACATGAAGAAACCTGATTATAATTTAAGTTCGAACACTGTTTGAACAAGCAAAAAATAATGAACTATTTTAAAGCCTCTTTTTATGTTGAATATTTTACTCATATTTTACAGCACAACTTCATTGTTATGTAAACCTTGGAGATTACACTAAACTTTCCTGGGAACTTGTTATTTCACAACTAATAATTTTAGTTCCTTACAATTTCCTTTGAAGTAGTTTTTACTGGCGACTGTTCAATAGATTGTTTGTCGCTGAACCTTTGACCTGATCTGTTATCTCAGTTCTTGTATTGTTACAGTTACATTTTTTTCACATGAATGTTAGTTGATTTGTTGTACTGGGAATGTTGCACAACTTTTTTCATACACTACGTATGGGAGGAGAGAGCTTTCTGTATGCTGCCAAGTGGTCCTTGTCAGTGTGTGAGGGTCTCCTGAGAAACTTCATGGCAGTGTTGTCTACCAATGGGCAAATTATAGATCATCCTATAGAAATGCTAAATAAGCTGAAATTTATGTTCTTAAAGACATACAAGTTTGTTCTCCATATGTACCATATTCAGAAATTCTAAATCTTTATCTTTGGCATGGAAGTGAAGAATTTATTCTGGGAACATTATAGGCTTTGCAGAGTCAGAGATGGTGCCATTACCACTCAAGATGTGATACTGAGTGTATCAGCCTCATTGAGAAGCAACAGTCTGTGTAAAAATACCTTCTTGTACAAAAATATTTTTCTGCAGCTGATAAGAATATTCAGATTTTATTTCAGCCTCCCAAAAACTTTAAGAAAATTCTTTTGTAGTCTCAGTTTTGTGATCACAGCTTAATTCTTGTTTGTGCTTTAATCTCCAGACTACTGAAAAACTAAACCAACAGCTTGAATGGAAGCCCAAAAACTACTCAAAGATAGAATGTTAAATTAATTTATTATACTCACTAGGAAAAAATATAGCAGGCAAGGAAATGGTGATTATAATATGCCAACTAACAATCTATTCTGAAATCAGAGCAAGTCAGATACCACAAAAAGCATTCTTTTTTTTCTTAACTGTGTTATTTAGGGACATTAAATGGTTTGTTGGTCCATCACCATGGTTAATGTTAGGTTATGTGATAAAAGGCTTGTCTCACACACATGGGACAACATTGTCCCAGTAGTGGGCAGGGGCATCCCAATGTCCCAGTCAGAGATGTGAGCCCCTGCACTTGACCCCCAGGTCTATCCTAGAGAACCCTCAACCCAAGGGCTGGGGGGCACCCGCATCAGTTGACAGTAGGGACAGCTTTCAAAGGCATCTTTCAGGCTGTGGGAGGTCACTGACTCAGGGTACAGGAAACAGCAAGACTCTAATGGGATTTTTATATGTGTTGCTATGCCCTGAACCTGGTCGGACAGTCTATCTTTCTTCTTATTATAAACTCAATTTCTAAGTCATTTTCTGGATGAGGGACTCATGAGTTGGGGCTTGGTCTGAGCGCCAGCAATGAAACCGTGTGTCTGGGAGTCAGCAAGTGAAGAGACTGGGGTGCATGTGCATGGTGTGGGTGCTTATGTCAGTGTGTGAGCATTGGGAAACATCAGGGTGGAGTATCAGCAAGCAGGATGAGAGACTTGAGGAAGCATTGGAGGTGTCCTAATTCTGAGCTGCGTGCTGGACAGACCAAAAGCTCTGCTTGTTGGCTTGAAAGGCAGATTCGTGGAATCTGGAGTTCAGCTCCTAGGTACTGCCATATGTGGGCCGCTAATAGGAGAATGTGTCATGGGAACGGACCCAGGGGAAGGAGCTACCGCATCTCTAAGGCCAGTTGCTGAAGGCACCACTTATATATATATTTTTATATATAATATTATTGCTAATGGGTTTTCTGAGAGAAGGGATAGCCAAGGTGTTGGTGCTGTCTGCATTTGAGCAGTTCAATGTTTTCTGTCTATCTATGCTGAGTGTATATGCTGCATATGCGTACACGTGCTCTGGGAACACCTCAGATTTACTTAGTGGACTTGCTGGAGCTGTGGCAGCCTTACTCTGTTGAAGTACGATTCAGTATTCTAAAAGTTAAGACTCATGGGAAAATGTATTTAAAATGTTATTACTTCCTTCCAAGAAAAAGAAATTTCTTGTAAATCGTTCTACGGGATGCTGAGAAATATTTGCTTAGACAGAAAATCCTTTTTGTAAATAATGACTTCACAGACCTTGAGGCAATTTATAGCTGGCTGAAAAGCACATACAAACAGGAAGGGGGGTTTTAGATTTAAAGCAAGATTTTAAGTCTCCAAGGGCCTAGTCCATAAAGGTATTCAGTAGTTTAGTTTTCCTTCACAGGGTCAATGTAGACATCAGTTATTGGGGAAGACAGAGTATATATGTCCTACCACTGATGAGACTAAGAGCCCTTAGGGTGAGTGGGTATTTGTCTTGGGATGATGCATGATTGAAGACAGCTAAAATGAGGCCTCATTGCAGCAATCTATACTTACTGCCCATTTTAATTTCTCAGAGCTTTGTATGGCGCTTGAGATTGGCAGCTATTTGACCTCAGAGTTACGACAACTTTGTAAGAGGATGCACACCTATTTGATCCATTTTCTGTCATCTTCATGCTAATGAACTCTCCAGGTGAATATAGTCTTCCTGATAAGGTCTTCCAGTATCCATGTGTATACAAGGCTTTTTACTTGTATATCTTCCTGTTGTTTCCCTATCCAGTGTAAATAATTCAGGCTCAAACTGCTTGTTGTGTATAAATAAAATTTAAGAGAAAGCTCCAAGCTGTCTGAGATGCTTAGATGCCCAAGGGATTCTTTAATCGTCAGCTGATCCCTCTGAGATACAGGCAAATAGCCTACATCCCAAGTACAATGCAACATCATTCCCAGATGTATATGTTATTTTATGAGCTTACACCAAGTGTGACAATTTCAGTGCATATAAAAAAAAAGTCATGATTGAATAGCCCTTGAGACCCACCTACATTTTCCTTTCATGAAATTATTGCAATGAGAATACATAGCTATAGTCTCTTCAGACTTTCCTAAAAAAGGGTCTTTTAAGGATGATTTCTACAACAGAAAGTCTCTGCACAGCACTGCTTTATTAGTTCTCTAGCACACTTTTATCAGCTTCCTCCTGAGAGCAACTCTATTACCATTTCTCTTTGGAGAAGCACAACCTTTCCTTATAATCCTAAGGTCACATAGCTCAGTTGAGTGCTTAGCTGTTAGGTGGTGTGTCTTTGAGCTGAGTCTATATCCTGGCTATGAAATAACCTTATCTGTAGTGATTGGCTGATTTGAAAGGGCTTCCCTTTCCAGATAGTCCTGGTACATCCTATAAATGCAGGGAAGCTTGTAAACTTCTTCACATACTTACCTGCAGATAAGGAGCAATTTGTTTCAGTAGGACAGGACCAGGCATTTTCAAAGAGAAAGGAAGAGTTAAGTGTCTGTCAGGGTGAGCATCTCTAAATGAGATGCTCTCCTTCCTGACTGCCCCCTATCTGCCCAGAGGTGGGATATATTTGCCACTTGATACTCCTTTTGTCTTTCCTTGCTGTGGATGTGGTTATACCATGCATTTGGGTTTTACTACGTGTGTTACTAGGTTGCTGCTGTCTTTTTTTAGATTTAGAATTTATGCAGTCTGTTGCCTGTCTATACTTTTGGGTCAGGCACATTTCTCCCTTGTTTTGATGAGGTAACTTTTAGTGTTCTGTAGCTATTACTGCCAACACCTAAACTGAAGATGTCATTCTATAGGGGCAGAGAAAGAAAGAGAGGAATATTTCTAAATTTTTAAGTCTACTATAAAATTACACTTAAACTTGTGTTTAAGATTCAGTATATTTCTGATCTTCTAGTTCCTTTGAAGACTTAGAAACAAGCCCTGTCCTCCTTCTGCCTTCTTCAGCATACTTACCTGACAGTGAGAGTTTGGAATTTCAGCAAATTTTTTAGTACCCATTTTAATTCCCTCTTTCTCAAAATGAGAATATCTCATTTGAGATATACTATCTTAATCACTTGAAGATACTGTAATATTGGCAAATGCTTGCAGTTCAAAAATAATGTTTTTCCTGATTTTCCATGCTTTTACATTCAGTGCAATTTTTTATTTATTTCTGTTAGATATTTCCTAATCTTTTTCAGGGTACATCCATTCCTCTCCATTATATGCCTTGCCATCCTTTCTTTATTTCTTGTTGTGGTATGCCCTGGATAAGGATGTAGCTCAATTCCTCCATGATGGACATAAATCATAAATTAAAGATGGTCAGAAGCTCCTCTTGCAAATAGCAGAGGGACTAATTTCAGCTCCTTTCTTTCTTTCTTCTCTCATTTTAGAGAGACTGAACAGAAGGAGCTTACAGCTTCTGATAAAAATTGCTGTCTTCACTTTTGCCACCCAGAAATGGTATGTAAACTATATAGTTTAGATAAACTGTGTTTAGATCCTGTGTCCAAGGTAATCCCTGTAGTTTCTGTAATGAGTAATTCCAGATTTTCTACTTCACACATCTGTGAGGTGATGAGATGCAGTTCTGTACATATTAATGTACACCACCTCCTCTTCTCTTGCATTGCTTCGTATGTGGTAATATGCCTTAATAGCCCCAAATTTATAAAGAACAAAATATCTAAAAATCAACTGCCGAGGTGAGCATCTCCAGAGAGGACGCCTTTAACACCGGAGCGGGGGGAAGCACAGCGTCCAGGAGCCTCAGTTCGGAGCAGCAACAGCCACGGAGGGAGCCTCAAGTCCTCGACAGGACTTGCCCAGGAGCCGGCAGCTCAGCTCACGCGAGCAGCTGACTCACAGGGGGCGGCGCCAGGAGTGACGGCACCAGCCCTCAGTGGGTAAAAACCCACCCCAGGGAGCGCGAGCGACCAGGAGCGCGGCGCGGCAGTTGGCGCAGGCAGGGCGAGCGGGCAGCGAGCGGGATGGTGAGCACTCGCCTCAGGACCAGGGCCCGCTCTGGGAGCTCTGCCCCGGCGGTGGCAAGCGCAGGCACCCAGACAGAGCCGATGAGAGGGGAGGTCTGCGGCGCAGACCTCGGAGTGTAGAGAGTGCCTCGACTGGTCTCTTGAGGCGAGGGTGCACAATGGACAGGGCTGCACTCGGTGCGCCCTGGTGGAGGTCCTCCTGCAGCAGGTGGCTGAGCTGCGGGAGGCTGTTGGGGAGCTAAAAGATGCCAGGGAAGCTGAGAGGAAGCTGGGCTGCTTGCTCCAGGCCCAAACTGTGCAGGGGCTGCAAACGTCCAGCACTGCTCATATAGGAAAGGAGGGCAGCAACCCAGGAAGCTGGGAATTAGTCACGAGAAAAACGAACAAAAAAAGGAGGAAGAGGACAATTAACGACAAGGGGCTTCCTCCTAAATCTGATGTCCCCAGAACCGCTTCGCAGTTCTGCAGGGGCTAATGAGAAAACACCACCACACTTAATGAGCATCCTGCTGATGCACCAGTAAAGAGCATCACTACTGGTGCCTCCAGGAAAAGGCGGAGGGTCATAGTAGTAGGGGACTCTACTTTGAAAGGCACAGAGGCACCCATCTGCTAGCCTGATCCAGTCTTGAGGGAGGTGTGTTGCCTGCCAGGGGCTCGGATCAGGGATGTTGCTGAGAGGCTGCCTGCTCTAGTAAGTCCTGCTGACTATTACCCCCTTCTAGTGGTCTATGTGGGTGCTAGAGATATAGATAGCAGTAGCCTGGAGAACATTAAGAAGGACTACAGAGCCCTGCGAGAGGTGGTTAGGGGCTCTGGAGCTCAGATAGTTTTTTCATCGATTCTCCAGGACAAAGGGGAGGACCTTAAAAAAGCTAGGTGTGTTTGGCAGGTTAATAAATGGTTAGAATGGTGGTGCCATAGTCAGGGGTTTGGCTATTTAGAACATGGGGCTCCATTTGGGAGGCCAGATCTACTGGAGGCTGGTGGAGCTGGTCTGACAAAGAAGGGGAAGAGCTGTTTTGGTAGGAGGCTTGCCAGGCTGGTCAGGAAAGCTTTAAACTAGATGTGTTGGGGGAGGGGAGCACTGATCCATCCCAACACTCCTGGTCAGTTCCCAGCACCTGTAATAAGTGCTTGGAGCGATGTAAAGATGTTCCAGCTGCCCCAGCCATTCAGTCGGCTGCATTTGGAGCTCGGCTAAGGTGCCTCTATACAAACGCCCATAGTATGGAGAACAAGCAAGAGGAATTAGAGATGTGTGCAAGGCTACGGGAATATGATGTCATTGGTATCACAGAAACCTGGTGGGATGGCTCCTATGACTGGAGTGTCGGAATGGAAGGTTACAGGCTGTTTAGAAAAGACAGGCCAGGCAGACGGGGAGGGGGTGTTGCTATCTATGTCAGTGATAGGCTGGAGAGTATGGAACTCTGTCTGGGGACGGGTGATGAGGTAACAGAGTGTTTGTGGGTCAGGATCAAAGGGAAAACAGCAATAGGGGACATTACGGTGGGGATCTGTTACAGGCCGCCTGATCAAGAGGACTCTGTGGATGAAGCGCTCTACAGACAGATAGGGGCAGCCTCATGCTCACAGGCCCTGGTCCTCATGGGGGACTTCAACCATCCTGACATCTGTTGGAGGGACGGTACAGCCCGGCACAAGCAATCCAGAAGGTTCCTCGATTGTGTGGACGACAACTTCCTCTTTCAAGCGGTAGAGGAGCAGACGAGGAGAGGAGCCATGCTGGACCTTGTGCTCACCAACAGGGAGGGACTGGTTGGAAATGTGATGCTCCAGGGCAGTCTTGGCTCTAGTGATCACGAGATGGTTGAGTTTGAGATCCTCAGGACAGTGAGAAGAGCATCCAGCAAGCTCATCGCCCTGGACTTCAGAGAAAGCAGACTTTGGCCTCTTCAGGAACCCTCTAGTAAAGGTTTCATGGATACGTTCCTAGAGGGCAGGGGGGCCCTAAGACTGCCTGGTCGATATTCCAAAGGATCACCTGCTACCCGCTGTTCCATGAAGTGTTAGCATCCCGACTCGAGAAAAGTGGGCAGCAGGAGGGGCCAGGAGACCGTCCATGGATGGTAACAAGGAGCTGCTCGAGGAAACTTAGAAGGGGAAAAAGAGCTTACTAAGAAGTGGAAGCGAGGACAGGCGGCCTGGGAAAGAACAATAGGAGCATTGCCCGAGAAGCTAGGGACCAGGTTAGGAAAGCTAAGGCCCCAGCTAGAATTAAGTTTGGCAGGGATGTAAAAGATAACAGGAAAGGATTCTACAGATACGTAGCGAATAAAAGACAGACTAGGGGCAATGTGGGCCCTCTCCGGAAGCTATCAGGAGAACAACTGGCGCTACCATGGATTGGAAGAAGCGCCTGAGGTTTCTTAAAATGACTTCTTTGCCTCAGTCTTCAACAAGCAAATGCTCTGACCACACACCCACAAGTCTTGGAAAGCAATGCCAGGGACTGTGAGAATGAAGACCTTAGGCCCACTGTAGGAGAGGATCAGGTTCGAGACCCATCTTAAGAACCTGAACGTGCCACAAGTCATGGGACCTGATGAAATCCACCACGGATTCTGAAGGAGCTGGCGAATGAAGTTGCTAAACACTGTCCAATCATATTTGAAAAATCCTGGCAGTCAGGTGAAAGTTCCCGATGACTGGAAGAAGGGTAATATAACCCCATTTTTCAAGAAGGGGAAGGTGGAAGACCCAGGGAACTACAGACCAGTCAGCCTCACGTCTGTGCCTGGCAAAAATCTTGAAACAGTTCTCCTGGAAAACCTGCTAAGGCACATGAAAACAACGAGGTGGTTGGTGACAGCCAACATGGCTTCACTAAGGAGAATCCTGCCTGACCAATTTGGTGGCCTTCTATGATGGAGCCACGGAACTGATGGACAGGGGCAGAGCAGTTGACGTCATCTACTGGACTTGTGCAAAGCGTTTGACACTGTCCCGCATGACATCCTTGTCTCTAAATGGAGAGACATCAATTGATAGATGGACCATTCGGTGGATAAAAAACTGGCTCGATGGCCGCACGCAAAGAGTTGTGGTAAATGGCTCCATGTCCAGTTGGAAACCTGTAACGAGTGGTGTCCCTCAGGGATCGGTGTTGGGACCAGTCCTGTTCAACATCTTTGTCAGCGACATGGACAGTGGGATTGAGCGCGCCCTCAGCAAGTTTGCCGACGACACCAAGCTGTGTGGTTCAGTTGATAAGCTGGAGGGAAGGGATGCCATCCAGAGGGACCTTGACATGCTTGTGAGGTGGGCAGATGCCAACCTTATGAAGTTTAACCAAGCCAAGTGTAAGGTCCTACACCTGGGTCGGGGCAATCCCAGGCACTGCTACAGGTTGGGCAGAGAAGAGATTCAGAGCAGCCCTGCAGAAAAGGACTTGGGGGTGTTGGTTGACGAAAAGCTTAACATGAGCCATCAGTGTGCACTTGCAGCCCAGAAAGCCAACCGTATCCTGGGCTGCATCAAAAGAAGCGTGACCAGCAGGTCAAAGGAGGTGACCCTGCCCCTCTGCTCGGCTCTTGTGAGACCTCACTTGGAGTACTGCATACAGTTCTGGTGTCCTCAACATAAAAAGGACATGGAGCTGTTGGAGCGAGTCCAGAGGAGGGCCACGAGGATGACAAGAGGGCTGGAGCACCTCCCGTATGAAGACAGGCTGAGAAAGTTGGTGCTGTTCAGCCTGGAGAAGAGAAGGCTGCGTGGTGACCTCATAGCAGCCTTCCAGCATCTGAAGGGGGTCTATAAGGATGCTGGGGAGGGACTCTTCCTTAGGGACTGTAGTGGTAGGACAAGGGGTAATGGCTTCAAACTTAAACAGGAGAAGTTTAGATTGGATATTAGGAAGAAGTTCTTTACAGTGAGGGTGGTGAAGCACTGGAATGGGTTGCCCAGGGAGGCTGTGGATGCTCCATCCCTGGCAGTGTTCAAGACCAGGTTGGGCAGAGCCTTGGGACCACGTGGTTTATGGCAAGGTGTCCCTGCCCATGGCAGGGGTGTTGGAACTAGATGATCTTAAGGTCCTTTCCAACCCTTACAATTCTATGATTCTATGATTAATTTAAAAGAGCTCTCATTGCTAATAGATATGAGCAGCTCTTTTACACAGTTAAATTTTCAGCCATTTGAGTGCTTTGACGTTCTTTACATTTTTCAGATTGTTTTTAATAGTGCTAAAAGGACACTTCAAACTCCAGATAAGAATAAGCCTGAGGGCCTAGTGGCAGCAAGCTTGTGAACTAAAATTAGCACACTGTGAAGTGCATGCTTGCCATCATTGAGAACTTTGGTGAACCAACAGTTACTCATTAGAAGTCAGTGTCAATACAGAAAACATTCGTAAAGGCTTCACTATATTTTGGATCAAACCCAGTAAAATATTTCTGGCATAACTTTACATTCTTTTAAGAGTCAAAAGTTCATTTCAAAAGAAATTCTTTGCAAACTGAAAAAACCCCACCTTCCTTAAATCCTTTAATTTCTGGTCTTTTTTTCCAATTACTGTTTGTCCTTTACTATTATCGAAAAGGAAAGGAAAGGAAAAGGAAAGGAAAAGGAAAGGAAAGGAAAGGAAAGGAAAGGAAAGGAAAGGAAAGGAAAGGAAAGGAAAGGAAAGGAAAGGAAAGGAAGGAAAGGAAAGGAAAGGAAAGGAAAGGAAAGGAAAGGAAAGGAAGAAAGAAAAGAAATCACTTTAATTAATGGAATAAGACATTTTTCCATTATTGCTTTGATAGCTTCTGCATAATTTTTCTATTAAAAATCTGTGCATTTTTATTCTTTCAATACACAATGCATATGATAATTGTACTAATGTTGGGTCTTCAGTGTACTTACACTTTGCATCTTTAATCTGTTTACACAATGTAATATGTACATCAGACTAAGTCTAAATTTTAAGCTATGTGTTCATAGTTCATAAAAATTACAAAACATTTTTAGATCATCTAAGCTGATGTTCTATACATCAAAGTCCCATTGACCTCCTATATACCAAGGTCCCTAATGTGCTCACATTTGATCAACCACTTTATATTCTTTTTAGAAAAAAAGTAGCAGCTGTCTGATATAGATCAACTAAATGGAAGATCAAGATACCAGTAATCCCCAGAATCTCTCTATGGCAGGGTTTCATTTACACTAGGTATGCCAAAATGCAATACAAATTCTCTGTTGCAGGTAATTTCTTAGTCAAGACTAAAAGATCCCTTCATAACCATAAACTAACTGATTAACATAAGCCTTAGTATGTAAGCAAGATTAGGTTTCTGAAAAACAGGATTGTCTACATAATCCCACGTTATTAGTTACCTCTGGCAAATGTTTTCTGTCTGATAGTGACTAGTCTTTGTTAGGAAAGAAGATGGAGAAAATAACATAAGATCTATTCGACCAGCTCTGCATCAAGAGAAAAATGATTTCTCAAACTTCCGGACAACTAGAAGAAGACTTTTGAACAGAAAATTTATTTACAGTAATTGCTTTTATACAAATCAGTGAATATCTGATTAATAGGTACACACATACACAGCTGAAGACCAAGGGATTATCACAACCAAGGCCCCAAATCCTTTGCACCTTTAAACATTTTCTTTCCCAAACTGGAATAAAATTTATTCTTTGATAAAGAAATCTAATCTCTCCTAGGAAGATTTCAGCTGAAAATAACACCAGCTGCCTAGCACTCTGTTTAATATCTAATTACCTCACAGCTAGGAAATAACATCTTATTTCAAGGTTCAGTTTATAGAATTTTTAGTTTTCAGCCCCTGGATCTTGCTACATGTTTGTCATCAGCCACGAAGAACCTCTGTTCACTAGTATTTTTTGCCATGTGTCCCTTTATTTAGTGATTGAGTCACTGCTTGAAGTTCTTTTTGGTAACGTCCAACTTTTTTAAGACTTGTAAGATTTATTTTCCAGTCCAAGGACCTTTTATTTCATAATATTTATAAATCATTCTGATATTCTATATTTCCTTGAAAGAATGGGCACAAAAATTAGTCACAGTATGGTATTCCAGAGGGTGCAATAGCTTTGCTACAAATTACCAAATAGGAGTATTTTCCTGGATATAAATTTTTCTATTTTTCTATATCCAGGAATCTCATTAATCCTCTTAACATTAAAGTAGAAGCCTATGCTGAGATTGTTAAGTCTCTTAGTCACTACCTTCCAAGACAGACTTTCATGCAGTCCTTATTTGATTTCCTTCAGTGGAATATAACCAGTCCATTGCATCCAAGAAGCAGGTAGGTCAGTCACAAGGAATCATACTGATCTGATGGAAAAGCATGAGTTTCTAGAACTAGAGTAAGCAAGTAGAAGATGGTAACTCATGGAAAACCACTCCTTCCTTGCATATTGTCCACCATAGTGAATATACATTTGAAATTCTGTATACAATGCACAGAAAGATCTGGGTCCCTACTATAGAAATAACAAATCCAGTAAACTGATCAGGGAGCCGTGTAGTCGTAGAATCACAGAACCACAGAATGGCTGAGGCTGGAAGGAACCTCTGGAGGTTACCTGGTCCAACCATCCTGCTCAAACAGGGTCACCTATAGCTGAATGCCCAGAATCATGTACAGATGGATTTTTAGTATCTCCAAGGGGGGACACTCTTACAACCTCCCTGCGCAACTTGTTCTGCTGCTCTGTCACCTTCACAGTAAAAAAAGTGTTCCCTGAAGTTCAGACAGGACTTCCTGTGTTTTGATTTATGCCCATCGCCTCTGTCACTGGATGCCACCGAGAAAAGCCTGGTTTTGTCTTCTTTGCACCTTCCCTTCAGGTATTTATATTCATTGATAAGATCCCTTGTAAGCCTTCTATTCTCCAAGTTCTCCAGGCTAAAAGGTCCCAGGTCTCAGCCTTTTGTCATACAAGAGATGCTCCAGTCCCTTCATCATCTTTGTGACCCTTAGTTGGACTCTATCCAGTATGTCCATATGTGTCCTGTGCTGCGGAGTCTGGAACAGGACACAGCAGTACAGATGTGGCCTCACCAGTGTGGAGTACAGAGGAAGGATCATCTCCCTTGACCTGCTGGCAGCACTCCTCCTAATACAGCCTAGGTTACCATTAACCTTCTTTGCTGCAAGGGCACACTGCTGGCTTGTGTTCCATCAGGCTTGTGATCCCTAGGTACTTTTCTGCAATGGTGCTTTCCAGCCTGTTGGCCTCTAGCATATGATAAGCCTGGTGTTGTTCCTCCTCAGGTTTAAGACTTCGTGCTTTCCCTTTGCTGATCTTGATGAGGCTCCTATCAGCCTGTTTCTCCAGTCTGCCAAGGTCCCTCTCAAAAGCAGCAGAGCCATCTGGTGTGTCAGCCACTCCTTCCAGTTCTGTATTAATTAACTAACAGAAAACATCAAGGAGACGGCTAGTTTTAAAAAGCACACCTCTACAAGCTTTAGCTACCAAACTGGTAAGAAGCACTGTGTAAGGGAAAAAGAGGTCCACAGTTCTGTGAATAAGCTTTCTTGAAATTAGTTGTCTATGTCAAATGAATCCTTCATCATTAAAAAAAAAAAAAAGAGTAAAAAAAAAAGGTAAAAAAAAAGTGGAGAGATGCCACTTTCTCTGATCCCACACAACAGACTTGCAAGGAAAGCTTATGGAACTTTTAATAAATGAGAGATAAAAAATGTTAAAGCATTATAGGAATAAACAGTACAACAAAAATAAATAGGTTGGCATCTAAGGAAGCACTCTTGCTAAACACCATATCATTCTCCCAGACTGCTTCAAAAGTGATAAAAACCCCACAGCCTTTTAACCAAGATGCTGAAAAGTAAAGAATTTCTGAGTGCTAATTCTTCCTTTTACCCTCTGTGTATGACCTCGGCCAAAGCTGCCATGGATAGAAGTGTCCTTTCCCATTAAAGAGTAACTGAAAGGACTGCAAGAAGAAAAATATTAGGGACCACGCCAAAGAGTAAGAGACAGACATTAGCTGGTGAAGATGAAAGTGACACATGTCCATGAATTAATATCTAATGATACATACAAAGGTCTTCAGTGTGCTTTAAATTCAGAGGCCCTCTTACTGTTATTCCATGCTGTAAAAGCCTAATGAAATTTAACTGACCATAGATGTGTACAAATATATATGAAAAGTATATAAATGGGGCTCTGCTATCTCTGGTGGTTATTTTAAAGAAATGTTCAGCTTATTCAGATCCTGTGGAGAATCAAACTATACATTATTATCTGGTCATATTTGTTCTGAGGGATAATAAATCATGGCTTCAAATGGGCCAAACACAAAATATATATATTCTTTTGCAAGGTTTTAGTAATCACTCCAACTATTATTTAGCAATACTGATCATAACTTAGAGCTTGCCTATGCTTTCCTCATGACTTTTCTTAAAGGGTTCTTTTGGCAGTGAAGGGTAGTCCCAAGATACAATTTTGATTTTCAAAAAACAAAAGGGGTGGCTGGGAGAAATGTATCAACAAACAAATAGTTGGCAAACTTCCATGCATTTCCACTTAAGAGCTGGTGTCTACCAGAACCCTAAATACACTGATGTCAATAAAATTATTAAAGCCCTTCTGGAAATCACTACAGTCAAAGGCAACTCAGCTGGCACATCTCTGTATAATGTGTCATGGCATATTCTAATCACTGAATAACAATTCTCAAATTGTTAACCTACTTAGAATGCTAAAACAACAATAATAAAAATAACTATCAATGGTTATTAGCATTATAAGAAAGTTATTAGTTAACAAAGTTTGTTAGTGAAAAAGGCTGTTCTACAACTAATGCTCATCTTTAGTAAAACTGCATAATATCAAAAGTTTGTCATTTAAAGGATATTCAACACAGAGGGAGCAATGCCTAAGATGAGTAAATCTTTCCTCCCAGAATGCAACAGAATTCAGTTTCAGGTTTTATATTAACCCTTTCAGACCTTCCAGATTTGCACTTTGCTTTTGCATAATTTTGTTAGGTCGAACTTAAATAATTTCAACAACTGAAAAATTTATTAAATCATAACTTCCACTTTTCTTCAAACAATATAGATTCTGTAATTGAGATAGTAAGTGACTATAATGGGTCCCACTTTTCTTCAAACAATATAGATTCTGTAATTGAGATGGTAAGTGACTATAATGGGTTCTACTTCAAACTGTAGAATGCATTTTTATTTGCTTATTATTTTGCCAGAATTCAATCTACTGAGCTGACATTTTCTATATTTGATCGCTAGTGTGCACTGTTACAGGAAAAAAAAAACCACCAAAAACATTTCATCATCCCGTAAGCTTATTATTACTGAGAAGACAGATAAAATATGTTTATTCTCAATATTAAATGTCTTACATTTATACATGGAGTTCTAGCACATACATATTTTGTATCTGGAATGTAGCACTGGATATCCCCAGTGCAAAGAACCCATCCCTCAGTGGCACACCTACCCAATTTCCTTTAGTTACAAGTGCCTAGAAATTGTTGCTTGTGTGTATTCTATAAGAAAAGTATAATCAAATTATGTGATAATTAAGTCAGTTGAGCAAATTCTGGCTTCACTGACCTTCACCAGAACAAGGCATGCTCTCAACCATTTCTTGAGTCCCAGCAGAGATGTAGGAGTTAACAGACATGCCTTCAGGTTGCAGAATGGTGTGTTACATTGGAAATCCTGGAGGACACTGTAAGGTTTTGGCTTGCTGGTAGGACTAGTGATGGACAATTGACAGCCTTTTCACTAAACCACTCCTATCCCTGCATTTCTTGGCAGTAAAATCTTTATTCAGTCTGCCCAGTAATGAAGAATTGCATCATTGCAGTTGACAAGGAAAATACCACATTGAAAGCTTAACTTTAAAACTTCTTGATAACCTGCACAGTAAAGGAGCTGTCACCATAAATCTGTGAGATAGAATTTTCTTTTTCTATTTTTACCTTAAACAAACTGACCTACGAATTTGCAAAACAAACAAACAAGTATATTGAAAGAACACATCAGCTACAAAGTCTATCTCAGATACTTGAGGATGCCAGAATTATTGTTTTAAAGGCATTAGTAACTGCACCTTCCTGGGCAGGGGCTTTATACAGCAATCTCTAATTCAATAGTTAATTTTTTCTTCTATTTCTTTGACTGGCCTCTGCGATTTGTAATGCGTAGTCTAGGTAGCACAAGAGGAAATGGCACAGCCACCCAGTATGTTTTTATTTCTTAATAATTTTAGCGTGCCACACTTCCTGTGAATGACTCATCATCCCTTTGGGAGCGGAACACCAGTACTATGACATTTTACTATTAAACAATAAACTGTATTAGCCCTGCTTCTTAAGCCTTTTAAATCTTTTTCAACTTTACTGAATTTAAAATGAAGGAAGCATGTAAAAATGAGCCAGGCTGAAACTGCTTTTGAAGATGTTACTTTGTGTTTGTCTGCTCATTACACATCTGAAAATCTTTAGAAAGAGTGACTCTACTGTACCTTAAAAAGAAATGAGGTGGTGACTGCAAAATGTAGACATTTTGTACTGACATTTATGGTATTACATAGCTGTAGTTGACTTCTTCGGTTAAGTATATGAATAAATAAATAAATAAATTACACAAATAATTGAAGAGTGCTTTTGAGTGAATAAACACAATAGGCAACTTCTGATGGGGAAATAATGAGGTTCAGTCAAAGTTAATAAGACTTTTATACATACATTTAATTAAATTGAGTATAGATTTAAATGAAAGTCTAGGTATGGAAAAATTATTGTACAGATACAAGTGTACTCATCGGTGTTTAACAAATTCATAAACAGTAAACATCACATGTATTCACATGTAACATGCAAAATGCTTGTTAAGAGACACCTTACCTCGGAACAGGTGCAAAAATACAAAGGAAATATTGTTCCTTCCAGTATGAATGTGAACATCATTGCTGAATCAATAGCTCTATCAAATCTCATCGGGTCATTTTGTGATGTATTTACCATCGTGACTCCACCTAATTCCTATCAATCTGAAATAATATTCCATCTTAAAAGATGAATTATTTTTAAGTATTTAACGAAATATGGGTATACCTGTTTTAAGTAATAAAAACTATTTCTTAATATTAATGAACTGATATTTTGTATTTATTATCTCTCAGATGACAACATTTCATGTGACCAACATTTTATTTTTTTTAATAATATTGACATTGCTATTAATCCAGCAGTAAACTACCTTTCTCCAAATGGCATATGATGTGATCATTGTACTGGAAAATGTAAACGTTGAAATTAAAGACAGTGAGGAAGAACCAAACATATAGCATAACTTTGAGAAATAAATGAAGGCTGGCACAATAATGATTTTTCTTTTTGGTGTGCTTTCATCTTACATTTTTTCTGGTCTTGTTTGTTTCGTTTACTAGGCCATATACATAGTAGTATTCTCATAAATCTACCTCCAGTGCTTGATTTTTAGCTACTGAGTAGTCATAGATGATGATTTCAGTGCTGCTATTCAACATTTCTGAAATTACATTCTTGTTAAAGCACTGGGAATTTTAGATTGCATAGATTGTGAGAGTCAGGCCTTCGTAGATATGTTTTCTTTACTAATGAATGTCAGGACCAGGCAAAATGACTGATAGTTGGGAAAGCATCTGTGTAGTGAAGCAAGTTAAATGAAAGAAAAACAAAGCAAAGAGCGAGAGGCAGTGTATCCAAATGGGAAATGGCAGTGAAAAGCTGAAATGAGGGAAGGTGAGAGTGACAATCAAGGCAACAAAGGGACTTGTGGTGTACCCTGCAGTTAAGTATGAGTTAGACAGAGGTGAAAATCATGTGAATAACGTCCACTAAAGACATATTGCTAAGATATCACCTACCTCTACATAAACATGACACATAAACCCTAGGCTGCTACAATACAAAAATCTGTTATAATGGCTTTTACATCTATTGGAGAAGGAATGTGAAAGTCCTTGGAGTGACTGATATGCAGATAGAAGCCAACACTGAAAAGTGAAAGGCTTTTTTTTCTCAGCTTAAAAATGTGGGAAGGGCACAGGATGCTACTGGAGGTGCATCGAATTCTTTACCAACATATCTTCAGAGCAGAAGAGACAAGTAGTCTGGGCTTATGGGAGCCCACTGACGTTCAGTGGCCACAAATGACACAGTGTTGCTGTGGCAAGAGCCTGGTAATAGGCTTCAGGGACACTTAGAGACTGAAATTCATTGGAAAACATTAGCAAGTAAATTTCAAAAGTATATACCAAGTGTGTATTTGAAAGATGCATTTATCCTTTCACAAACTGGAATTCACAGCTTGTTTGGCAATACCATGCTAATTCTATCAAGTTTCTATTCCTTCCAGCGTTGACCTGAACTTGTGTTTGAGCTGAAAATTGCATAATCACTTTACTGAGTCAAATAAGCATGTCAAAAAATCTCTCTTTTCCATTAGTATTCCTGGAAACAGATATCAGATTGCATATAAAATAAACTGTTGTCGGAGTTCTTCCAATTCACGATAGAGCTCTGGAAAAAAGGTATCTTTAACTTGTCCAAAATATAAAAGTGTAGTACACACTTATGAAAATTAAACAGTTGAAGGAATGTGAAAATTTCTCCATAAAGGACATGTAGATGGCTATGTTATTATTTCCTTTACTTGTAAATTACCTTTTGTGTAAGCCAAATTCAGCTATTTTTAGTTGTAATTTATTTCCTCACTAAATAGAATGGTACGTTATCAGTTTCTGCTAGAAGGATATACCTTTGGGAATATAATGAATGAAAAGTTCTTGAAGAAGATGCATTTTTTTTGGTTTGTGTGGTTTTTTGTTTGGTTGGGGTTTCTGTTTTGTTGTTTGTGGTTGGGTTTTTTTAATTTTGCAAACGAATGTGTGACCTAGGGAACAGAAAATGCATGTGTGCTATTTCTCTATTTTGTCATTGGAAGTTCTTGGAAGACAATCTGAATACCTGAAATTACGTTAGCTATAGAATTCCCTGTCCCTTCACTAGGGCTTGAAAGCTGATGAGTGAGATGAATTTGATTATGCTAACACCCCATCACCCACCTTGCTAGGAGAACAAGTCATTTAACACTATGTTTTTGACATAATTGTTGGAATATACCTAAAATAGATTGTTATTACCACAAATATTAATTATAAAAATAAATAAATCCAATCCTATGCACAAGAATCAGTACTTACCTTTAATTATTCATTTTTCACTAATTTTCTCTTATATTACTGTTTCTTTGAGCTTATCCCTGTTCATTTCTGAGCCATACAGCTATGTTGATTGTGAAGCTACTGAAGATTTTGATCCTTTTAACACAGTGGAAAAATGTATATTCCCTCCCAACAGCATAACTGTCTTTTTTTAATCTCAGCTCAGTGTGAAAACCAAAGTTCCTGTAGTTCAAGCAGTTGACAAAATAAAGATGAACTGTCTGTACATCTCTTTCATTTTTCTTCAATACAAGTAACATTAGCTGAGGAGCTCATATAACAAGCCCTGTAACTGCAGAGTAAACTGGATCCCTCATAAAAGGCACATCCTAGTGAAAGCAGAACGTGCCAATTAAATGATCATTCCAATTACAAGAGACTCATGAGGATACATTGTGCTAGTGTGGTTTATAACCGTTTTCATTTCATGGATTGATTAAAACAAGCAACAGCATCAGCTCCTCATCTTGATTACCTAATAGGGATGATTTGTTTTGTATCTATACAGGGATTCTTTCCTGTATCTGTGACAAAAACAGTGGAACTGATTGCACAGTATGTGCCAAAATAAAAAATAACATTTTTATTCCCATGTGGCTAAGCTGAATTCTTTGGTTTCCTGATGAAAACCATTGTTTGGAGAGAATTAGATATTGAGCTCCATCTTGATCCCAGAGGAATTAACTGGAAGTATTTACTCTTTAACTGAAAGCAAAGAATAACACATTTTAAACACAGAAGATGAAATAAATGACTAAAATAATGAGACTTCAGTGGAATCAGAATTTTATTTAGAAAAAAACCCCATGGAACTTATCGCCTAAAACCAGTGATAACTTGACTGGTGTCAAGTCAGACACCAGTCTCCAGATGAACTTAAGAAAGCTGTGCACTCTTAGGGAAAAAATAATTTTCCCACTGTTAAACAAATGTTAAAGAACAGGTTTTTACATGTACGTAATACTGTTTTACTGGATTTTACCCTTTAAAAACCCTAAAGAGCTCCCAAAAAAAACCAAACCCAAAAACCCCAACAATAAACATTTACGTATTTTCATAATCAGAATTCAAAAAGTAAGCTTTGTTACAGAAATAAGCAAGGGTAACTGAGGCAAGCTAGTTCATTTATTGAATGCTTTTGGTGGTATGTCACTGACTTTTTAAAACTGGCTGAATCAAACCAAAGAGTGAGGTTATTCTTATCACCCACTCTACGTGTTTCATTCCAATGTGATGCAGAATACCTAAAATAAGAAGTTTTTGTTTCTAATAGAATCAGTAGTTGACTCCAAGCAGCTAAATTAGATGCCTTAAATTACATGATGTGATTACCTTGCTGAGAATCAACACGGAGGTATACATCTGCATGTTTCATTGATCATCACTGTACACTAGTTACTCACAGCATCTAGTGGAAAAAACAGTGGATACTCACAGCATACCCTGGAAATTTAAAACCCATTAGAGGAAACTTCAAAATAAAAACAGTATGGTACTCATAACCTTCCTCTACCTTCAAAATATGCCAGGAGTTTATCAGAAGTTTCTACACTCATGACTTGACATTTCTCTTTTTTTAATGTAATACATAATATGACTTTTGGGCACTGGCTTTATTTTAAATGACCTTTAATCTGGTTATTAAGATCCTTATTAATATTACCACTAACTCCAAGGATCTTCAAGATATTAGTAAGAACATTACTTTGATGGGTTAAACATGGTCTTGGTCTCTGTAATTTTATGTTTAATAAATTATGTCTATGTATAGATGAGAACATCTACACTTATTTTTCTAGTAACTTTCAGATCACTGTATATTAAAAAATAGAATAAGTATCAACAGTAAATGTAAAACAGTATGAATAAAACAGTATGGATAAAACAGGTACAATCAAAGACAAAAGAAAAATACTTCCACTACCATTTAAATGAGTAAAACTCAGAACACCTGCAGATAGGAGAAGTGTATGTAAGAAGTGTGACTGCAAAGGAGGAGGTTCTTGTTGCCGATATGGATGAGAATGTACAGGGTGAATATGCAGTGAGTTGTGTAGATAAAGCAAGATTTAGAAGCAATTATGAGATGAAACCTGGCCTACAAAGGTGCCTTTACGCTTTCACAGGACTAGCATTTCCACCCGAAGTCTGTAAAAGTAGGAGACATTACTGCAAGGTCCCTATTGCCATCCTAATACATTTACTCGCAGGGTAAAGTCCTTTACTGCTGCTTATGCTTATCCTTTCTACATATTAGCCCTGTATAGATTGGCAGAATCATTTTATCTCCTTCTCTTTGTGGTATCAACATTATAAGCTGCTGTACCTCCTTCCCTAGCTTTCCACCTTTTCCTCATCTTTTTAAAATAAGTCCTTTAGGAGACCCTCCTGTCATGAACAGGAATCCAAGAATAACTGCTCTTCATTTAGCCCTCAGCAGTGTAATGTACTTTCCAGTCCCAAAGGTAACAATCAGCTCCTTTTATCCCTTATATTTTATCTTTCTATACAAACCACTGCCTCTAGCACCATTTTTCTAACATTACTGCTTATTCTTGTATAGCCTTCTTTGGAATGTAGTATGTTAAATACAGCTCCTGAAATTTCATTTTCTTTCTCTCCAGGTATCAAAATCTAGTTATATAGTCCATTACAAGGGTTTCACCCTCATGGTAGGTTTCTTTGGCTTTCATGACTATTGAGGGGGAAGTTTTCAGTGTGGTGAATGAGGAATTAAATGTGTAACTGCCATTGCTGTTAATGGGAATGGTAGTGTGATTTCCTAAACTTTACATTGTCCAGTTCATTCTTGATGTCTAGGAACATGCTTCAGGGCAAAAACTAAGTTGTAAAACATTATAATTGACAATAAAATTTGAAAAGAAATACATTTAAGATTTCTTAAATTCAAACTTACATTGATTGACTTTCTTAAGATACACAAGAATGTTGCAAAAAAATGATTAATCAGAAGAATAAATCAGAAAGATTCCATAAACAAACTTTCCAATATCTATTTCTAACATGCAGTGGCCTAGTAGTATCTAATGGCTTCCAAATTCTTGATTCAGTATGCCTGTTGAAAACTTTCTAAAGATATTTGCATTTTTGATATTTTGATATCCAGCATATTAAATATGCACAGATGTAATTTGATTACTTGATATTTCACAGAATCCTTTTTTCACATTTCTGCTTCAGAAAGACATACTAATGCCTTACGTTTATAAGAAGCTAGAGTTTACAAAAATTATTTAAAAGACAACATTTAAAGAATGGACCCCCCCCCCCCGAAAAAAAAGAAAAAAAAAAAAAAAAGAAGAAATAATTCTAGTAAGTTTCAGGGTATAACTACAGCAGTTTTGTAGCACCCACCTCCAGAAAAATATCTTGTACACATGCTTAACATTAAGCATATGATCTGTGAGATTACTCGGTTACCTTTGTTAGAAGCTATTATGGATCAAGCTCTGCTAAATTATGAGCAAATTATCAGCAACATCAGTTGGCTCTCTATCTGCCAATTTCCCCAATAGTATTCAATACCAAAAGTGGTATTGCTACATATGTAAATGGTATTCTACACTTTGAAATACAAACAGCAAGTCATAACTATAAGGCAAAAAACTGTGAAACATTTGCTGAAGTTATAAATGGATGTGCCATCATTTTACATACCTAGATGACAAAAATGAAAACATTTATCACATTAAAATTGCTTACTGAGAAAGAAAGAAAAAAACCAAAAAGAAACACCACAGCGTTTTTGATATTGGAAATTGTGTTTAGCTTATGTTCTCATGCTTGCTATTTCCCTACTAAAGTAAAAGCTATTCTAACTCATGCTCTTTCTGGAAAGAAAGAAAAAAAGGGGAAAAAAATACAGAAATCATTTAAGAATCTTGTCTGCCTTTTTATCTACTGAAATTTGCTTTTTAGCTTCAGTTACCCTGATTTAAGAGATAAAAAACTCACAACAGTTGTTTACTTCTAAGGGAAATTCAGAGCTTAACAATAGTGATTGGTGGCAGGATAAATCAGAAGTACCTCTACTGAAATCCCTGCAATTACATCTTCTCTATCCTGTGGAAGTGATGGGAAAGCAAGATTCTCTCTATAAAATATAGCACCGAACCACCACCAAGAAAGCAATACAGAAATAACTAATGTATGAGACACAGAGGACAGCAAACTTCACTTACATGACTTATATAAGAGCTTGTGCATAGACCTGGAGGTAGCCCTTTGTACATAGGTGACTTCTACTCAAAGACAATATGAAATTATGTGACTTGTGTTTTTCTAACCTTCTATTTAGTACAAAAGTAAGAAAAGAAAAGTGTTCACCTTGTGTACCATTTTTATGTTTTAATGTACCCTGGATACAGGTTTTTTTACAGTCCTGTATCCCTAGAACAAGCACATACCAAGAGCACTGTGAATACTTATAGACACTGGAGTGAATTCATCCAGAATGGGACAGCTCTAACAGCAGATGCAAATACTCCTACTGAACTAGGAAAGAGAGAAATCCACGATAGAACATCTCACAGCTTTATGTTTAATGGTTAACACAGGAGAAATAGGCAGTTTCCATTGTTGCTATCTATCAGAATTTTTTTAAGTTGTTGCACAACGCTCCTTTTGTGTTGCCCACTGTGAGAAATGAGCGCCGTTCTGTTTTATGATTGTTGACTATTCATGTAAAAAAATTTCTAAATTCTATACATGAGTATGTGTAGGAATTAGTTTTAAAATTTTCATATGATACAAAACCATGATGAGTGAGTTGGTAACACCAGAAGGTTGCGCTGGCCATTCAGACAGACCTGTTATAGGCTGGAGAAATGGCCTGACAAGAACCTGATAAAGTTCATCAGGCGTCTGGAAGTTTCAGTTCCACAGAATACAAGCAGCCAGAGCTGAAAAGTGAGTATCTGTACTGAAAAGAAACCCCAAAAATCAAAACAGAACTCAAAACCAAACAAAACCCAAAAGCTTCTACAAGTATGACAATACATGTGTCTACATGTAAAATAACCTCCATCTTGAATATTCCAAACCAAGAACAGATTAAATGTTGTTAAATTTTTGGTTTGGATAATTTCCTTATCCACAAAAAGTGTGCTAATAATTTTCTGCTATTTTGATGATAAATGTTCACAAGAATTTACAGTTTCACATACCTGTTCTCCCACTTCTGTTGCTGTTTCTAACTGAACTCTTATAGTGCCTATTGAATAGGGGTAAAGCTGGATTTTAAGTGCAAACAGCTGTGCTGGCAATTTATCTCACCATCACCTGTTCCTGCCACACAGAGAGATGAAAGTGATTTATATGGATTTATAACACAGCAAAAATACAACCACCACATAAACTGTGCCCTGTTTTTTTTATACTTCACCTACCTGCTCAGTAAGTGGGAAATAACGCTTTAAGAATTTGACGAATGGAAACCAGGTTCTATTCTAGTCAGACACTGGTTTTGGGCACTGAATCCATGTCATTCCCAACTACACACCTTCTGGATGATGGATAATGCCAAGCTACTGGGCACATTTTATTCTCCAGTGTTACAAAAAAGTGGTGAGAGAATTAGGAAAATGTCCAGAGATTCAACTTACAGCTTTTCAATAGAGGACTACCTATGCACAAGGAGACAGAGCAAGCTGCCTTTTTACGTTGTTAACTGAATCATTTCCCTAGTACCAACATATTTATGCAGATGTTGTGCTGTTGTCAGCGGTGTCTGCCATGTGTACTCTGCCATGTCTCTTAAGGTGCAGTGGTACAGGATTCTGTCACTTTTATATAGTTATGAAGTCAGTACAAGTGCTACCTTCCAACCCAATGATGTCTTTCAAAGGCAAAATGAATCATCTTCATAAATTCAATTATTAAAATGTTTTTATAATTATGAACCTACTCTCTTATACTAACCATCTATGACTGCTTTCTGGAGGTTTTGTTGGGATTTTATTTTCCTTTTTTATATATATTAAAATATTTTAAAGACTATGAGATAATCAAATCAACTGTATGTTAAAATATTAGGTAAAAATATTTACCCAGAAAAAGACACTGCAACCAAAACCATGCACCTACTTCAAAGTGCAAGAAATATTAGGTATGAGAACAAGGAAGCATTAAAAAAGCCATTTAATACTTTCCATTGTATAGTTAAATCTTTCTAAAAGAAAAACATGATGTACAAGAATCTGTTCAAAACAAACATTGTTTAACACACAAAAAAGACTCTTTCCAGAAGAAAATTGAAGTTTCAATTATATGGAGAACAGAAGATATGAGGACTCCTTTACACTGTTTTCAGGGTATACAGCTGTAGGGAAAGTTAGACATACAGTACAACAATTTTTAATAGGTTGCACTGAGGCACCCCACATATCAGCTGACTGCTACATCACTACAATAAATTATTGAGAATGCATGGAATCATTTCTGATTAATAAACAAGATCAGATAGGCTTTGAATATTAAGATGAATTTTGAACCAGAAGTATTTGCCACTGCACTTGGGCATATCTGTCCTTTTGCAAACTGAGAAATGCCAAAATGAATTCGAATGGCTTTCCTTTCACTTGTTACAAGAATTAATCTATACTCATTTATTCAAAGGCACAAACTCTGAGTCAACTTCACCTCTCATATACGCTGATGTAAATAAAGAATATAAACTGAAGTCTATACAAATATAGTTTCACTCCACATTCATATTTTGGATGCTATGCCATGATCTATCTTTGGAATTACTCACTTGAAACAGCAGATTCTGCACTGCCTTTTGGTCTAGATAATCAGACTGATGCATTTCTGCATCAAGATTCTATCAAGATCAACCTTATGAATCAGTGACATCAGCTTGAAGCTTAAGAAATACATCTAAACAAACTGTATTTCTGAGTTTTGTTAGTAGGTTGCCCAAAACATTTAGATGGGTGTTTCATGTTACTTAAAATAATAGTAATTATACAAGTATGGAAGTTCAAAAAACCAAGAAACTTTTTCTCACTGGAAAGAGTATCACAAAAAAAAGTGAAAAGTACTAGCCAGCCGCAGGGTAGATTAGTAGGAAAAAAAGGGTTGAGGCTAAAATGTCATGTATGGCATGACAGGGTGTAGGAGAGTTCAATTCCCCATCTTCTTCGTCCATAGCCTGAAGCACATTTGAAGTCCCTATATTTAGGAAAGTGTAAAGACTGTGTCTCCACAGTTACTTAAAATGCTAATAAGGATAATAATTCTTCCTCCCCACTTCCAAAGAACTATCAGAACAAATCACCTGTATTGGATGAGACCAAGAAAGACCAACATACTATGCTTAGGATTTGTCTCTCCTTTTCAAATTACACATATTACAAGAAGTGAGCATTTATAGGATTGATTTTACGCAGGAGAAAGAAACCTAACAAACACAAAATAACTTTATAATATTACTACTATTAAAAGTGCAAGATACTGGGAAGTTTGCTTGCTCATATTTACTTGGATTTGCAATGCTACTGAAAACTAAACAATGCCTTTTTCATCAGTAGTCACCTCATATTGTTCAACATCAGAAAAGATACTTTTTTCCTGTAGGATTGGAGACCTTCTCAGTGACTAGTGTTGTTACTCCATTACTTAAAAAGGAATATTGCTTTTGTGAATCATACAGCATTCCAAAAAATTGCTGTAGCCAGTACATTGTGAAGGAATAGTGAAAACGAGTTTCATTATAAAATGAAGTCTTATTAAAAAAAAAAAAAAATCCTGAACATTTGCTTTTAAAATTATCAGGATGGTAATTGAACTTTTAAATATACACATCTTGCTTTTCTTTTTTAACTAAGCATCTGAAACATATTTAGATAAATGGTTTTGATACTGAAGCAGATTGGAACCACTCCTTTAAAATACACATCTCGTTTCAGCTGAAAAAAAGGCTGTATAAATTTAGTATCTTATTAGAACATAAATGCCAGCCTGGCAGTTAATTAGGAATAATTTCTTTCATTGTCACTGAAGGTCAACCATCTATATTGTACTTCACAGTATTCAGGCAATACTTGTATTTTAAGGGTTGATACTCTGGGATTCCTGGCTCCATATGTTCAAACGTATAAAATGTGGCTAGGGTCTAGCATTTTATAAGGAAGTCTGTGCAGCACTTCATCCAGATTTCCTCTAGAGTCTATGTGCTGTTCCCTAAAATGCAATTACTATTCTGTGTAGGGGTTTCCTGATTGTAGGTAGTTAAGGTATGGCGGCCGGAAGATATCACGATGTACGGAAAGAGAGAGCCCCTCCCTAGATACTCTCACAAGCCCCATAGCATGGAGAGGGGAATTGTGGGGCAAGGCTGGACAATACCATAAAAGGTAAAAATTGTTAACCTGCCCTCTGATTGGGTCAGCACAGGTACTTCCGTGTGGCCGAAAGGTATAAAATGCCTGCTGTTGTTTAATAAAACGCTATTTGGTCATCCTCCATATTGGTGTCTGTGATCTTCTAGCCCTAAGCCAGGGGTTGGCTTAGTTCTGCAAGTCTTGGCTGAAGCAACGCAGCAACAAGTGGTGACCCCGATGTGATTCGTTCGGAGAGCAGAGGTGTAGCTCGCGAGCATGGATGTGACGGTTAAGGTACTGAAAACGTTGGCAAAGGATTTCAAGATTTGTATCAAATCTGGCAGCATTAAGGCGTGCCTGGAATCTTTGATTCACAGTGGGGTGCTTAGTCACCCTGCTCAGATATTTAATTCCAAAAATTGGCCACAACTTAGACACTGATTGAGCAGGCACTGGCGGGAAAGCCAGATCCCCTCATCACTCTGGGAAAGTTATTGGCCTTATTGCAATGGGCTCGGCAAGATCGGGAGGCGTGGGGGGCGGCGCAGTTATACTTGCAGGGAGCCGCGCTTGAAACTGCGCCTCCCACTACAACAGCGGCGGTGCAGTTATACTTGCAGGGAGCCGCGCTTGAAACTGCGCCTCCCACTACAACAGCGGCGGTGCAGACTGGCGAGCCTGGTGATGGTGGGGAGGACGAGGTGGAGGATAAATCTATAGAGCAGCTGCCTGAGCCGCAGGCATTTCTTGTTACTGAGTCTGAAGAGGAGCCCTCTGCGACCGGTGCGCAGGGAGGGGCCGCGCGGAAGGAGCCCCCCGCGCCACCGGCATATCCGTGGGGGGAGCTAGAGGATACTGTAGCTCATTATAACGAGGAATGTCTTAAAGGGGACGCTGCAGTCAGGGGCGGCAAGTCTGTAGCCCGTCTTAACAAGGAGTGTCTTAAAGGGGACGCTGCAATCAGGGGCGGCGAGTCTGGGCCGGGTGAATCAAAAAATCAGAATGTGGACCCCCTAGATGCGCTCCCAGGCATGGTACTGAGGCATCTAGACGACGAGGAATTATTAGACCTGGGACTGAAACGTGTGGGTGGCGGTGACGCAGGGCCCTTTGGGGCACGGAAGAAGGAACGCAGTACCCCAAAGGAACAAACGGCATGGCGGGAATGGCGGGGAGGTGGGTGTGAAATGCGTTCTGATTCTGAGTCAGAAAATGAGGAGGCTACGGCGAGTGGCGCTGGACCCCCTCGGGGCTCGGGTGCCGGGGAGAAGGGGCGTGGGACACCGAGGGAACTTGTGGAGGAACTTGGCAGGGCGATGGATGTGCTGGAGGCGCAGGCGGGGATGCGAGGACGCGCCTTGGAGCGGCTGGGCGAAGCCCCGCCCCCTGTGGCGCAGCCAAATTGGAACTTGATTGCAAAAGACTGTGTGCTAAGTGGCGTAACCCTAGAAGCCGTACCTGCGGCCGCGCCTCCACAGGCATTCCCTGTTCAGGTTGGGCCACAAGGAGGAGCTATGTGGACGCCCCTAGACGCTAAGTTGGTTCAGGCCCTTCACAAGGCAGTAAAAGAGGAAGGTTTGTCGAGCAAAACCACAGCTATGCTGCTCGACTCCGCCCACGTCCAGCCACTAGCCCCTGCCGACGCTAGGCAGCTGGCAAGGGCGGTGCTAACTGGCCTGCTATTCCTTCTTTTGAAGGAGGCATGGTATCTCGAACTGCAAGGCCGCATACGAGCTGCAACGACAGATCCCCCCTATCCCCTCCAACAGTCCACTTTTGATAGGTCACCGGGGCGGGAGGGGATGCTAACATTCTTGTAAGCTCACAGCCAATGATGTTTATAATAGAAGATGAAGAGCAGGGAAAACAGTTGGTTGCCACAGTGACTCCTATTATTGCTAGGATAGACCAGGCCCTGTTAGGCCGAGATACACTCAGTCAAATGGGAATTACTATAAAGGATTTTTAGTGGGGGCCACTGCTCAACCTGACCCACAACAAGATAGAATTACTTGGCTGACAAATGATCCGGTTTGGGTGGAACAGTGGCCCCTCACTCAAGAAAAATCACAAGCAGCCAAGGAAATTGTGAAGGTAGAAGCTCAAAGTGGTCATCTTGAGCCTTCTACTAGTCCATGGAACACCCCGATATTCGTAATTCGAAAGAAAAACAAAAACAAATGGAGATTACTCCATGACCTGAGAGCTGTGAATGCACAGATGGAAGCGATGGGACCTTTGCAAACTGGTCTGCCGCTTGTTTCTGCTATCCCACAGGAGTGGTATATCATAATAATTGATATTCGAGATTGTTTTTTCAGCATCCCTCTTGCCCTGGAAGACCGGAAAAGGTTTGCCTTTACCCTACCTGCAATCAATTTGGAGGAGCCAGCAACACGCTGGCAATGGACAGTCCTGCCACAAGGTATGAAAAACTCACCCACAATGTGCCAGCGTTACATGGCTAAGGCGCTGGAGGGTATCAGGGAAAAGTGGAGTTCAACAAAGGTTTTGCATTACATGGATGATATCCTGATGGCTGCAGAGGACAGAGCCGTCCTGGATTCCTTGTTCCAATAGGTGCAGACCAATTTACAGCAATTCGGGTTAAACATAGCAGAGGAGAAGATTCAAAAGGGTAGTACACTCAAATACTTGGGAACAGAAATTAGGGGAGAGCAGGTCACTGCCCAACCTATCCAAATAAATCCAGAAATTAAGACACTTAACGATGTTCAAAAGCTAGTGGGGGCCATTCAATGGTTGAGAACTTTTGTTCCGATCCCCAATGACCTAATGGAACCTTTTTATGACCTGCTAAAGGGTAACCAAATTTGGGAACCACGCACTCTTACAGAGGAGGCGCGAAAGCCGTTGGTAGAAATCCAACACAGAACAGAGAAATTTGCCCTTATTCGCATACAACCAGGCAAGGACATCATTTTAGCCTGGGCCTTTACCAAAGGAGGCTGTTTTGGAATGCTAGGACAAGACAGAAAGAAGGAATTGTGTCCCCTGTTGTGGGCATACTCTTCAAAGGGAAATGACAGCTTTGTGAGGTGGAGCAAGGTTGCAGTTTTGGTAATGGAATCTTTAAGAAAATCAAGCAGAAAAACATTTGGCAAGGAACCGGATGTCATCTGGCTGCCCTGGACTAAAAAACAGGTGACAGAACTGATGGAGAACGAAGTAGAGCTGCAATTATCTCTAAGTACATACCATGGGAAGGTTGAGACAGGAAAGGTAGAGCTCTGGAAAAGATACATGGATGCATTACAGCCCTCACTGCAGTTGAGAGTGCTTGATAATCCCCAGCCTGGGCTGACATATTTTACCGATGCATCCTCTGTCACAGACACAGCAGTGGTGGTCTGGAAGGAAGCCAATAAATGGGAAAAACTAATTTGGGTAGAAACAGGGAAGAGTGTTCAATGGCTAGAGGCAAAAGCTATGTGTCTAGCGCTTGAACAAACTCCTGAAAAACATATTAATGTCTGTACAGACTCTATGTACGTGTATAAATTGGTTCAATCAATGAAGAGAGGAGGGTACGCTAACGGGGACATTTCAAATGCATTACAAGAAGCATTAGGAAAGCGAAGTGGTACAGTCACAGTAATTCACATCAATAGCCACCAAAATTGCCCTGGTCCACTGGTGGAAGGTAACACAAAAGCAGATTCTGCTGCAAAAAGGTTGTGGACGTTACAACAGGCTAGTGAACTGCACCGAAAGCTACATATTGGTGCAAAAGCATTGGCAAAAGAATGTAATATTCCTATTAGAGAAGCTCGGGAAGTTGTCGCTACTTGTCCCTATTGCCAGCACTCCCCATTATGGGAGGCTGGAGTGAATCCTAGAGGGCTGCAAGCACGAGAGTTATGACAGACAGACTTTACGGAATGTTCACTCATGGCCCCTAGGAAGCACCTTGCGGTTACAGTTGATACTTATAGCGGTGCAGTAATGGCCACACCACACACCAAGCAGACGGGAAAAACGGTCATACAACACTGGGTCACCGTCATGGCCTGGCTGGGAACCCCAAAAACGATTAAAACAGATAATGGGCCTTGTTTTAGAAGCACATTAGTTGAAGATTGGTGCAAGAAGTGGGACATTGAATTAAAACACGGGATCCCATACAACTGTCAGGGCCAGGGGATTGTGGAGCGCGGTCACCGTGCGCTCAAGGAAAAAATTAAGATCCTTGGAGAAGAAGAAGGGTATTCGGGAAAAATACCGACAGATCAACAAACTAATATCTTAAATCGAGCCCTGTTAGCTTTAAATCACTATATTAGAGGACACGAACAGTATTTGCCAATGGAAAAACAGTATTTAAAACAACAAGTAGCTACCTTTCCCCAGGTGCGAGTTAAATTTCCAGGGGAACTACAGTGGGAATGCGGGTGGAGGCTGCATACAATTGGAAGAGGGTATGCAGCAGTAGAAAAGGAGGGATTGCTGAGATGGGTGCCTAGCAGATGTATTAAGGCAGAATTGAAGGAGGATCAGAATAAAACTAATGAAAATTGTGAGTTCTTGTCCGCAGGACTGGATTGTCAGACACCCTCGCAACCGGTACGTCTCAGTGACGAATGAAGATGACAAGGAAGAGGATCAGACCTGATGCTTGTACAGCAAGGGGGAGTGTGCGCTGCACTAGAGGAAGGGTGTTGTGTATATGCAGACCACACCAGAATAGTAAAAGACACTATGACCAAATTGCAGAAAGGTCTGGAAAAAACGAAGGAGGGAGCGAGAGGCACAGCAAAGTTGGTTTACGTCATGGTTCAACCATTCACCATGGCTGACCACCCTGATATCTACCTAATGGGACCAATCACAATGATTGTAATAGCAGTGATTTTGGGACCCTGTCGAGCTCGTTTCATTTGTTAAGAGTCAATTAGAGAGTGTTAGCATTAGATTAATGGCATTTTAGCGATTGCTCTAAGACTGTTTTCGTTTAAAACTCCCTTTAGCCATCCCTAGTTATACACCACTACTCTCAGTTGTTCCCCAGTTATCTTGTTTGGCGTGCCTTATATTTTCTATCTAAACTTATAATGTATATTTTTAGAATTTTTGTAAGAAATAACGTAGAAACAGCACACATTTGCTAGGTTTGCACACAAGTTTTATGATACGTATTTTTAGGATTGTTTTATCTTAATCACCTTATTGGTGCATAGGGAGGGGGCATATGTAGGTAGTTAAGGTATGGCGGCCGGAAGATATCACGATGTACGGAAAGAGAGAGCCCCTCCCTAGATACTCTCACAAGCCCCATAGCATGGAGAGGGGAATTGTGGGGCAAGGCTGGACAATACCATAAAAGGTAAAAATTGTTAACCTGCCCTCTGATTGGGTCAGCACAGGTACTTCCGTGTGGCTGAAAGGTATAAAATGCCTGCTGTTGTTTAATAAAACGCTATTTGGTCATCCTCCATATTGGTGTCTGTGATCTTCTAGCCCTAAGCCAGGGGTTGGCTTAGTTCTGCAAGTCTTGGCTGAAGCAACGCAGCAACACCTGATCAATTCGGGAATAGACTACTGTTCACAAGAGCAGTATTTCTGTACCACAGAAAAAGATACATGTTGCATTCCCCTATGTTGAAAGACTAGAGCAGAGAGAGAAAATTGGCAGGATTATGTCCATACTTCTGTTCCGAGAGGTTAACTGTCCCTGGACCATACAGTATTTTCATTTTGTAGGGAACCAATTTATTCATTCCCAAAGTCTTCTTTTTGTAAATGAAAACACACGTACTTCAGACAACCAGAGACCCAGTGGTGACCTGAGAAATTGTTATTGTACAGGTGCCCCACATGCTTAAAGTAAAATATTACGTTCTAGAAGCCAATACCACATCAGCATGGGGCCTTAAATTAGCAAATTTATGATGCTAATATCAACCTAAATTGTACTGTTACTTTGAAGTGAATTATATGACAGACAAACTGGTGACAGGTATGTAACTGATAAGATTAAGTACAGCCTTTGACTATGTATAAATACATATGCCATGCTCTTCCTTTGAAAAATAGGAAGCTCGCCTTCCATTTTCAGATACGCTGTTTTGAATGTGTGCATTAAAGCTAAATGAATTGCCAGTAAATTTCTAGAACTTACAGCATTTTTGTATTCCTCTAATGAACTCAGTGAAATATTAAGCCTAGCTAGGCAAGGAAAAGTGTCTTCAGCAGCTTGATTAGTCATTTCAGGAGATTATTTTCAGAGCATTCTTTGTTGTTTGTTTTGTTTTGTTTTCCCTTTTGTTTTCCCGTTCCCTTTTGTGTTCTTCCTGTGCTACATTTATATTGCCTTTTAAAGTCTATTTAGTCATGTACAGGTGCTGGAGATTATTGTAGTCTGCCAGAGACTACTCTGAAACATGAGGTTAGCAAACTCTAGGTCTTCCTGGCCAGCGTAAGCAGATTTACATGTCAGTTTAACAAGACAGAATGATGAGGCACTACTTCTTGTTGGAGACCATATGGCTATGGTTCTACTTGTAGATGAAACACTGTCTGAAATACTCCTGGGTGCTGAAACTCAGTCTGTGCTGCTAAACTGCTGCTAAGGTGCTGCTAAACTGCTGCTAAGGTGCTGCTAAACTGCTAAGAAGCTCTGATGTTTCCAGTCTGTGCAAACTAGAACTCTCCAAAATGATTCTTGGACATAGCTTGGAAGCTAGAACACTCTGTAGACCATTTCCAGTGCATTCAGCATGCAGTCACACCCTTCTGGAGGTTAAATCATTTTATTAACATAGATACAGACTGCTTTTTGCCAGCTGCACTCAGTGCCTTGGGGATGTAACCAGGAATGTTTAAGTTACTGCTCTAAAGGGAGTCTGTGGGTCCACTTGAGAAAAGGAGGTTTTGTTCAGGGAGTTCTTGTACTTTAAGATTTGAAAAAGGAGATGATGAGAAAACTGATCTCAAGAGACAGAGGTTAGAGAGAGGCAAACGGAAAAAAAAGCCTCTATATGTACAGTGTGGGTGGAAATGGGCTGGTGGAAGTTTGGCTTCTGGGACTGCACTTCATATAAATACAGTGTGATTAAGAATTGAATCTGCTCATGATCTTCTGTACCTGTAAGGTATATGGAGCCTTTCAGGACTCTGGTTTGGTTCTCTCCCTCAGTATTTCCAGAGGAAGAGCCTAAGGTGTTAAGTGGGCCAGATAATAAGACCTTCAGATAATGTTGCAAAGGGTGAAATTCAATTTGAGAGGAAGACTCCAAATGAAGATGTCTACATTTGGAATATTTTATTATCAGTGGAGATGGTATCATACCAATACAGTCAATGGACAATTTCGCTGTCAGCTGTGAGAGAATGTTTAAGCCCCTGATATAGATACCTTCATGTTCACTATAGTCTCTCCTATGACAATCTGTTGAAGGAAGTTTTCCAATCTGATTTTGCAGACAAGGAATATGAAAGTTGGCTTATAAAAGTTTATAGCTACATTTAGGTCCTTTTCTTTTAAAAGTTCTTTATATCACATTTGGACAACTTAATTTTTTTAAAGGATATTATGTTTTTTCAGCTTTTAAACCTTAAAATGTATCAGGAGTGCCAAGCAGCTCTGCTATTCCCTTCTCGTCTTAGAAGTTCTTCGGAGCTTCAGAACAGTAAATTTAAATTTTTACCTGTTTAAATAAATAGCTGGAGTATTAAACCTTTTTCTGAAGTTTTTAATCTCCAAAATTTATTTAAGGGCAGATGAAAATAAACAAATAAAAAAAATAAAAAATAAAAAATCTGCATTTTAACTTCCTGACTGGAGCTTTTTCACTTTGCAATTCAACTTTTACTATCTTGCTATTATGATATTGCTACTTCACTGATCGGCTAGTTGCCTAACTATAAAAGGCACGATTTTCTAATTTAAAAGTCAAATAGAAGATAAATAAGAAAAAAATCCTGTATTTTTCTTTTATTCATCATAAAGAAACAAAAAAGAACAAATCTAACCTTTTCCCTTCAGATATCACCTTACCAAATACTTATTTACCATGCACAGGTTCACTGTGCAAAGAAAGATACGGATTTTTGATAGCTCTGTGGAACTAAACTAGACCTCTGAACCTTTTACAATGTATCCATCACTCTTTTTTTTCCACCAGTAAACTATTTACCTGAAGCAAGGAACGTGGAAGCACCCTTAGATTTTATGGCTGGAAGGGTCAGAGGCCAGATGAATTAAGTATCCCAGGTTTTGCAATGCCGGAAAATAAGTGTCTGTCCCAGGCAGGCAGTCTGACCTAGGTTCTCACATTTGTTTAGTGGTTCTTTGCATACTGAGCTTATACAGGGGCCTTGGTAGATCAATTCAGTAAGCAAGGCACTGAACTCTCTGTTCTGGGACTATCTTGGGAGCTTACACCTCCAGCCACTTAAGCCAGTCAACACAAAATACAAGGAACACAGATATATTTGAATCTAACAGGTGCCCACTGCAGACCCAGGATTTCAGATCATGGAGCCTTGTTCCAGCAGGAGATGCCTCCCAAATGTGGGTGAAATCCCTCTGAACTAAAGCTAGAATGGTGTCATCACCACAGGCAGAGGGTGGCTTGAATTCCTCCCTCTTCCCTCTCTACAAGCTACATTAAATAAATGTCCTGACCCAATCTGCTACTGGATAGAAAACGAAATCCCTCCTGACTACAAACGCATATTCCTCTTCGAAGCAACGAACAAAATAAATGCTACCATTTCAGGGAGTGACTACTGAGCCCAACGCAGGTTTCTGCAGCACTTCCCAATGAGATGGTGGTAGGGTGTTAGACATCTCTGAGAAGAAGACCTTAGAAGAAAGGTAGTAACAGCTACAAACATGGCCAAATCTGCTAAAAATCCACAGTTTAGAACCATGCTCCACAGGAACATATTTGTCTCTACTTTCTTTTTCCATTTTTTTCCCTCATGGATCTTTTATTTATTTATTTATTTTCCATTTTTGGTCAATTTCCTAATTTCACAGTTAAGGAGGATTTTTTTCTTTCTTTTTTTTTTTTTTTTCTCTGTCTTACTTTGGTAACTAAAGCCAAAAAAAAGTAAGTCCTTGCTTTAGAATCAGTCTGTTTTCTCACTTTCTGTGTCAGTTTTCTACAGGTTAGCTTAAAATCTGAAGCGTTCTCTGGCTGCATGACTTACAACTGAAGCACAGAAATCCAACAGGCCATCCTTTTTCTCAGGAGACACCTACTTCACATCCCTTTTATTGCTAATGGTAGAATTTAAATGATTGCTTTCTGCATGTAGTTTTGCTGACTGCACTTTGAAACTGTTTCCTAAAGAGAAAGTGCTTGTTAAAACATGTCCCCGGCTCCCTCCTCACACACCTTCATTGAAATATACACAGTGCTGTGAAAGACTTATAAATACTTAGTATTAGTGGGGGAAAAAAAATCTAAACAGCTTCAAAATTATGTTTCTAGATCATAAATGGCTACATAATTATTAAGCAGAGGATTTTGGAAAGGTCATTTTTCTATTGTGATGAAAGGAGCTGACATCTTGCATTCCAATCACACAAGTATAATATTTTCAGACTACACCTGCATTATCTTTGAAGATGACTCTGTGTTTTTGAGGACTGAGAGCTTCGGGTAAAAAAGCCTGATCTTGGCAGAAAAGTCAGTCTGAAGTACTTTGGATGTTTTCCCAGATCTGATGTATCTCTTTCAAATGTTTTATAGTGATATCAGCATTTTATACCTCAATATTTATTCTAGGCAGAAAATAATTCTCAAAGCAAAATAAACAATGATTTCATTAAATAGGAAACTCTGCCAAGGAAGACAAATTATAAGTCCCTATATATAACTTGCAGTACATATAGTATGTACTGAAGGAAATATCTCTTTGTCAAAAGACATTTCTTTTTTTTTTTTCTTTTTTTTTGGGGGGAGGGCTTTTGAGAGGTTTTATCAAATTTTAAAAATGCAATGATTCACACAGTGCTTACTGAGTTATGATAAGAAGTTCCTGAATATATTGCAAGTTGGCAAAATGTAAAGCAGAGAGCTCTCATCTTTTTCAGAGAGTCTTATTTTCTGGTAATGCACAGATCAGACCTTCTGCTGGCGTTCAGTAAAATAATCACCAAAAAATGAGATAAAATGTATTTTTTAAAGAGTGTCACAAACTTCAGTGTCTTTACATATGAATGTTGACAATACAGTAGCTGGAAGAGAATTTGTTTCAGTCAGTATCTGTCAAGTTTTGCCAGGCAGAACCATGAACTACATAAGCTGGGGTGACCAGTATTTATACCAGAGTCCTCCACAAAGCTCCTAGAAGCAGAATACATAAGTCAGCAGTCCCACATCTTGCCCGAGGACTTTGCTAGTGCTGCAGTGTGTGATGATGAATTGTTTAATGTCCTGCCTTGGATAAGACAAAACCAAGATCCTGATGATCTCTACTTCTCCGTATTATTGTACTGTGTACTGCAGCTGCTTGTTTTGGCTATATTTCTAACTTGTTTGGAGTTTCCGTTTCTTCTCAGTTCTTATCTCCAGCTCCTTATCAAATTTTTAGTCCTGATTTATTTAACTCCCAGTAGCTGGTGGAGACATTTTCCTCTTCAATTTTGTGTGTCGTGCAGATTTTTCACTTCTGCTTTTTATTTGAAAAAAACCCCCCAAACAACCAAACCCTAGATCAAAAGCCCATTTTTCTCAAAAACAAGAATGCAGAAATACACCTAAACCATTTTTAATACAGAACTAATTTTTAGCCACCTTCAAAACACCTGCAAGCCACAGAGCCACAGCTATACTCACTTATGTTACGACCACACATACGTGCACAATTATTCACTACTTCCTGTACAAGAGAGAGATTTTAAAATATTTTTCAAGTACAGAAGTAGGAATACTATATCTGTGTTAGTTAAAATTAATGTTAATTTCTTTATTGTTTTCTAAGAAAACACACACATTCTCTTTTTAATCCTGGTAAAGCATTCATAACATATTCTAAAGACAAAAGCAATGGAAAATGATGCATAATTTGACACTAAGTCAAGAATATCCAGGAGTTTTGCAGTCTACAGTCACAGATGTGACAATGTTCATATTTTAAAACAGCTTACAAAAAGTGAAATATAATGTCTGCAGCATATTGTAAAATCACAGAATCATAGAATCATTAGGGTTGGAAGGAACCTCTGGAGATCATCTAGTTCAACCCCCCTGACAAGGGAGGGCCACCTGGAGCAGGTTACACAGGAACGCATCCAGGCAGGTTCTGAATGTCTCCGGTGAGACTCCACCACCTTCCTGGGCAGCCTGTTCCAGCACTCTGCCACCCTCAAGGTAAAGAAGGTCTTATATATTTGGTTGATTTGGGGTTTTATTATTTTAGTATAGATCTGAATTTTGTTGTGACGCATACCACATACACACAACACTAGCTCTCTACAAGATACTGACTTTTTACTGAACTTATCAAAACAGTAAACTTATGATCAGTTAATCTGGCACATTTACTAATCATTCAATTTCATTGTGAAATTGTTGCAGAACCATCAATTAACAACAATTTGGTCTTAATTGAGACCAAACAAAACTGTTCAAACTCAATTAAAGCTCCATCAACACCAACTACAGATTCAGGATGTCACATGGATTTGTCATTGTACTGCCGACTCAATTCTTACGGTTTATGGCAAATGATGAAAAATGTTCAATCACTCACCTAATAAAGGGGGGGCTCTCAGCCTTGAGGAGTTTCCTTGGATAGCATCCCAACCCAAGGGAAGAGTTCGCAACTGCAGACCTGCTGCTCCAAGGAGGAACAACTCAAAATGGCTCTCTGTCAGGGCTTCTTTTACACTCTGTTTGAATCTGACTGGTGGTCAGATATGGCCATATAGCCCCCTCCTTGGCTGAGGACCTCAAATTTCTCACCTTTGTACCTGCTGATTGCCACTGTGTGGATGTGACAAGAGCTGTGCAGGGAGTTTTTCTGAGCTTGTGTCAGGTAACTGTGGTGGGAAGTTTGCACAGGCTTTTGTCAGGTATTTGTTAGGGCTTTGTTAGGGTGGGCACATCTGCCACAGAAATAAAGTATTATTTAAGAAACAGTCTTAAAATAAAATCATATGAAAAGCTAAACTTTTTCTCTTTGTTTTCCATTTATTTCAGCAACAGCTTCACTAATTAATGCATTGTGAATTTCTTTCTCTTAGAGCTTACTTGGAAAGCTGCAAATAGGAAGCAGTTTTGTAACTGTCTTTTTATTCAACAGAAGCCTGACCCAGAAAGTGTTAACACAGTAACTATGGATAAGTCATGTAGAGACAAATGGGAAGGGTAGCCCATTTTCAGTTTTTATAAAAGTGGCTTTATAGATAGATTAGGGTAGACATTGCGTTTCTATGCAGAACAAAACTATGAATATATAGGAAAAAGAAAAGTGCTGTGGTAACATTTTTATGATTTATAAGCACACTCACAGTTCCAGTTCTTATTCGTACATGTAATTTTCTCTATCCCTCTTCCTCTTCTCCTTAAATATATATTACTATAGAACTTAAATTGTTGCTGAACTGGAAGGCAGCACATTTAGATTGCTAAAGGAGATATGAGAAAAAATAGCATATCTTCATATAAACGACTGCTTTAAATTTGACATCTGTTCACAGAAGTATTTTCACAAACTTCCATATCCTTACAAAGCCTTTATCCCAGATAATCTGTGTAGTCTCATAGACTGTTTAAATGAAATCTTACCGCAGAATTCTGCCAATACCTTTAATATGACCAGTCTACTCTAGATCCAAGAGAGCCTCTGGAAGTACCTATTATGGAACGAAGCTGTGTCAGGGGAAGTTCAGATGGGACATTAGGAAAAGGTACTTCACTGAGAGGGTAGCTAGTTACTAAAACAGGCACCTCAGGGAAGTGGTCATGGCACCAAGCCTGTCAGAGTTCAAGGAGCATCTGGATGGTACTCCTAGTCATATATTTTAGTTTTAGATAGTTCTACAAGGAGCAGGGAGTTGGACTCAGTGATCCTTATGGGTCTCTTCCAACTTGAGATATTCTATGATTTTATGATTTCTAAATCTCTTTTAAGATTTATGTTCAAATAATTTGCTAGTCATCACATATTATCATAGTATTTCAACTGGCCCTGAGATCTAGTAACTGATCACTTTCTTAACTTCAAACACCGCTTCGGTGCTGAATCTCAGACTTGCGTTGAACTTCTGGAAAAGACACTCAAAAAAGTCCTTCAGTATTCTCTTACAAATCTCTCTGAAACTTTCCATCACAACAATATTTAGAGAAACAAAGAACATCTACGCATTTCTTCATTGGCACTACGACTCACATTGACCAAAATCCTCTTTATTCTGTATTGTCCCATACAGCTGCTTCTCATCTTACACAGTCAGTCTTTTGAAGGAAACAAAATTTCGCTCTGACTTATGAAGAAGGGTACTTATTTGGGATGAAAGTTTCTTGGACCTACGCTAATAAATTAAGAAGTCAATTATTTGTAAGTCTGGTGGTTTGAGTTTGGTTTGGGGTTTTTTTTTTCAGTCTTGCTATTGATTGTAGTTACAAGATTTTTATCAGTATCTTCATGCAACTGAAGTGAAGTTAAATCCTAAACTATTTTACAGGCATTACTACAAAGTTACCTAGACCACAAAATTATCATGACAGCACAGAAATACTCATTTAACTTGAAACTCAGACATACATAGAAAGATATAGCTTAGTAGACAGTGCTGAAATTAATACATAAACCAGAAGTAATAAGAAGTATAGAAAAAAGAAGGAAGAAGAAAATAAAGATAGAACATGCTTACTTGTTATTTCCACTTGATGATTTTGAATGCAAACACTTTACAGTACAATTCTAAAAGGCCTCAGATTTTTTTGTATTTTCCCAAATTTTTAAATGATATAGTGCATTCTAACACATTTTACCCTCAATTTACTAGAACTGCTTAACAGAACTTCACATAACTGCTTATTATTGTATGCATTTTTAATAATTGAAGACAAACACTCCAGCTTCTTCAGAAAAAAGAAGAAAAATTTGAAAAAAGCCCACCCAAAACATTTTCTTATTATATATCCACATCTATGTTTTGTTTTGGAGCTGTTCCAAAGCGGCTCCTGCCCAGTGTCCTTCTTTACAGAGACATGTCTTGATTCACAGAGAAGTTCTGAGGCACAAAAGCTAGATTTATTTGGTTTGCATCAAATGTACCATCAATCCTTCATTGAACGGTCTGAAAAAAAAAGAGCGATCCATAGGAAAATAAAAGTCTTTCAGTGTGTACCAAACAAGAATGTTTGTGCCTCTCCCACTCTGATGCAATCTTACCAGCCTGAATTTGTATCCTACATCCACAACCCCTCTTTATCACCTTCAAAGCTGTCACAGAAGTAGGAATTTCCATAAAGTAATTGGGTTTTTTTCATACAAAAGAGTTTAAAATGAACAGAATAAGTTCGCTTGGGGTATTCTCCAAGAATCCACCATTCCCCTAACAGTGGCATCTTCACACAGATATTGACCAGCTCAGAATTAGGTGTGGGTTCAGGCAGCAAGCCCTGAAATAACATTAGGAAACAAATAGGAAGACTCTTACATCTTCTTGGATGAGGAGCATTACATGGTGATGATGGCAAGACTGTAATGCAGTATGGTCTACTGGGCATCCTTTTTGTGTGATTCGGACAGGCCTGCAAGGCACAGCCTACTTTCTGATAGCTTTGAATCACATGCATGATAAAGGACATTTAGTTCTTCTTGTTTCAGATTGCTTCTGTCCCCTTTCATGACTGAGAAAAACACACTGAAGAGTAAGGATACCTTGGTATTATGTATTATCATGCTTAGATGGGAACAAGCATGTAATGCAATGGAAAACAGCTGCGGGAAAGCATTCTATAGTTATCTGATGGAAATACAGTCTTGATTGTTTTGTAATTTCTACCACTGTCCTAATTGATTTAGCATAAACAAAACATTTTGCATGCACAGTCATGTCAGATACATATTGTCTACAAACACTGAGATATATAGCATTTATGGGTAAGGCAAGCATTTAATCAGCTGTTCACAGGTGGTTTTCTGTGTCTCTCCAGCTAAGAAGCTATGTCCTCAGGGTATGTCTTTACAGTACTCCAGAAGCAGATAAACTGATCATGAAACTCTATTTTGGTTAATCATTTTCTGTAATATAAATGTTCAGCTGCAATCCCTTTAGCAGCAATGATTCTTGATTTAAAACTTTTGTCAATCCTAAAATTAAGATCCATAAGGAAGCTTCACTATTCTTCATTCTTCATTCTTTGCTCTTTTCTCAGCCAAAATTAAATTAGAATTTCTTTCTGAATGTATTTTGTATCGCTAGAATTTCTCTCTTTCACATAATAGGGAAAACTTATTACAGCTGAATTCAAGCAGGCTATATAGGCTGCTGTTCTGTAGGATTCTCCATTATAATAGAACATTCTAAGACATGATACTTATTTGCTTTTATTGGGAGTGAGCTCAAAAGCTTTGGTTTTTAAAAAACTATCATCACTTAGTTGAAGAATTAAATTGTTTTAATGTCCAGGGTTACATACGATTTTGTGCTGGAAAATTAAATCTCTCTCTGTGAAGCATGAGTTCAAATTGTAATCCTTCTATGTGTGTTGGGATTTCGACTACAATGACATCTTATACTGATACCATGAACTATCAGCTAACAATGATGAGGTAAAGAAAAGGGTGATTCTCCCGAGAGGGAATTTGCTTCACAAATCTTAGAGACAGTTTGGAATTGCAGTGTGTTAACAAGCTCAAGGCAGTATTTCAGCTGGAGTTTGGACACCAAGTAACAAATGTATCTGTTGGAAGTGGGACCAACACCTCCAGGTTCATTTTGTGGGTTTGTTTACTTTGCTTCATGACAAGAAAAGATCACTGCTATTTCTGCTGCTAAGATGTTGAAAAAGCCAGCATACTTGGTACAGGTTGTGCTGTCAGCTGAGGCTGTTGATGGCATTATACATGTTGCTTCAAGTCCAAGGACCTTGAACCTGAAGTGGTAACTAGAAAAATGTAAGTTATATAAATTTCTCTACAGTGTTCAGAGACATGATGTACTCTGCCAAAGATGAGGTACCAGCTAATATGGAGGGGAAAAAAAATCTAATAGCTGAAGGCTACAGGAAGGACACAGAACAATTTGTTTAAACTACCGAAGAGGTCAGTCTGACTCATTAACAAGCTATGTGAATGAAGTCTTTTACAGGTGGCTAAGAGGTGAGTATACCACAGAATTTCACCAGGTATTTGCTTTACCTTTTGTTATGCCAGCCTCTTAACAGAATTCTGTCTTACATGTCAAGATGGACATTGAGTAAACTGGTACTTTAAAACTAAGCAAATGAAAAGTAAGAATGTACAAATTGTGAGCTCACTGTTGCAAGCAGCCACCTGTGCTATGGAAGAGCAAGGCACGATTTTATCCCTAAACTCACAGGGAAGACTCTTATGGCTCTTCCCCCACAGGCAAAGTGCTTCACCCTGTTTGTCTTTATTTCACAGGGTAAACAGGCTGAAATGTCACTACTCCTGTCCTCCCCTTTCATGTCAGGAGCTAGAACCAGTTAAATAGGCATTAAACAGGAATTTAATACAGAAAGCTAAGGATTGTGATGCTCAGCTCTGGAATATCTAAAAATAAAGCATTCAGCTCCATCAGTAAAAATCAGTGCTGGCTTTGACACCTAACTGTGAGAACATTAGCACTTAGATGGGCTTTCCCAACAGGAATGGTAGAAAAGTGAAGGGATAATGGTTTTCCCCAAAGCAGACAGACCATAGGAAAAACCAAAAGGAGCTGGAAGTCTGAAGTTCCACCCCTCCAAAGACCTTTGCATCATCAAAAAGCATATGAACATTTATGGCGTTCACCGAAACTCAAAAAGCTGAAATGGCTTCTCTTGCATACACAGATTGCCTATCTCAAAATCACAGACTCATAGAATTTGGGGTGGAAGTGACCTTAAAGATCATCTAGTTCCAACACCCCTGCCAGGGGCAGGGACACTCTCCACCAGACCAAGTTGCTCAAAGCCCCGTCCAACCTGGTCTTGAACACTTCCAGAGATTGGGCATCTGCAACTTCCCTGGGCAACCTGTTCCTGTGCTTCACCTTCACAGTGAAGCAGTGAAGAATTTTTTCCTAGTGTCTAATCTGAATCTACCCTCTTTCAGCTTAAATTGATTCCCCCTTGTCCTATCACTGCATGTCCTTTTAAAAAGCTCCTCTCCATCTTTCCCGTAGGCCCCCATTAGGCACTGGAAGGCTGCTATATGAAGTCTCCCCAGAGCCTTTTCTTCTCTAGACTGAACAAGCCCAACTCTCTCAGCACATCTTCATAGGAAAGATGCTCCAGCCCTCTGATCATCTTTGTGGCCCTCTGAGGGACTCACTCCAACAGGTCCCTGTCCTTCTTATGATAGGTGCCCCAGAGCAGAATGCACTACTCCAGGTAGGGTCTCACAAGAGGGGAGCAGAGAGGCAGAATCATCTCCCTTGGAAGTCACGCTCCTTTTGATGCAGCCCAGCATACGGCTGGCTTTCTGGGCTGCAAGCACACACTGCTGGCTCACACTGACCTTCTGGACACCCCAAGTCCTTCTCAGGGCTGCTCTCAACCCATTCTCCTCCCAGCCTGTATTTGTGCTTGGGGCTGCCCTGGCCCAGGTGCAGGACCTTGCACTTGGCCTTGTTGAACTTCATGAGGTTAGCACTGGCCACCTCTCAAGCGTGTCAAGGTCCCTCTGGATGGCATCCCTTCACACAGCTTGGTGTTGGTGGCAAACTTGTTGAGGGTGCACTCAACCCCACTGTCCATGTCGCCAACAAATATGTTGATGATGACCTTGCATCTACAGTCTAGAATACGCATCCCAAGGGCGGTGAGTATTTACCTTAGAAAGTGTACCCACAAACTCCAAGAGAAGGGGAAAAAATAAGGTTTTTTACCACACTTATTGCTTACTTCTTTTCTCAGGACAGTTCATGAACAGTGGGACTACCGTAATCAAACAGTGCATAGGACATGGGAGTGAATCAATATAGCTTCTGTGTTCTTAAATTTCATGTTGTAGTAAAATAACTAAATGAATGAATGAATTCTTACTTTTATCTTAACTTTTATCTAGTGTTTATTGTGTCTTTAGCGTGTTTGGCCAACCAGTCATTCAATATTCTCTGCATAACTGTGATCCTAAATGAAAAGGATCTACTAGTAATAGATGCTGGGATTTTAATTTGCATGCTGATTTTTTTTTTCCCTTTTTTGTCTTTTATCTTTCCAAGATGATTTGAGTCTTTCTCAATCAATTATTTCCTTTGTATATTTCTCTATTATAATGATCTTCACAGTCTATCCAATTACGGCAACTGGAAAAAAAATTGGAAAGACAGATATGGCAGGTAGAGATTCAACTACAGCTATACATGCATTTATTGTAGATGATAGAAGCAATGAAAAAACTCCTGCATCTTGTTTAAAACTTTGCTCAGTTTCTTTTTCCTGATGTCAATAAAGGGGCAGTTCAGACTGTGTTTCATAGATCAGAAGAATTTGCCCTTTTTTTCTAAGCAACAAGTTTATTGGAATTTCAGTAATTCTTCACCTCTTGCGGGAGGGCAAGTGCCTCTTGCGGGAAAAAACTGCCATTTTACATGACTAGTTCTGTACTAAGGTCTTTTGTTTCAATGTTGTGTCATAGAAAACACAGTCTTTAGAGAGTGTGATTAAACTCATACACATGTACTCTGACAGTTTGTTCCTGTGGCAAAGATACAAGAGGTTAAGCAGTTTCTAATGATCCTGCTCTTAACACTGTGAAAAGGGCAACTTCCCTATACCAATATAAGAGAGACTAATAATGTTAATAAAATTATTGCAAAAAGGATTCCATATGATTACGATGGACATAGGAGATGCCTTTTGAGCAAATTTTGCCATTTTTTCCCAGACTCTTCTAGATGTCTTGGTAAGAAAGACTCTCTTGTGGGATGTATGTATATCTACATTACCCCAGGACATGAATTTCATTCAAAATTGTAGGTATTCATCTGCTAAAGAACAACTTAATTTAGATATTTATATTGCCAGTGGCTGACAACTGCTTAAGATATATACACGAGTTAGTGTGTTATTTATATGTTCAGACTTAGTAGCAGAGCACATGGCATTGCTGAATTACCAAATCAATACTATCAGGTTGTACTGTTATTAATCTGGCCTAGACCTTTCAATCAGGCCTGCTTGCACAGATTTTGGCACCTATGTGAAGCCCCACTGAGTCCTGAATGGAGGATATAATCTGTATTTTGCTATTGTCAAGACTGTCTACTTTGTCGAGAAAGAGTTGAGAGTTGACTCAATCAGTGCATATATATATATATATATTTTATCTACTGGGAATGAAAACTTGCTGTACTTCAAAGATGCCTAAATATAAATTTTCCCATTTATTCCCAAATCATTACAGTAAGTATTAATTAATTCCATGAAGTAGAAGACTACATTGGTAATTATATCAAACAGGTTCTTCATAGTACTGTGGCATTTGTTCTTGTACATAAAATGGTATAAACCAATCCTTCCTGTTCTATCTTTGCATCCGCAGTTACATATAGTGCATTATAATATTAAATGGCCTCATGCTGTTCTGGTTGCAAAGACTAATTTTTCAATGCCATCTTTATCTTCAGGGACTACCTTTGGTTTGTATTTGCATTTTCAGCCACTATAATTCAGAAGATTTAGAGACTCACTTTCACATGTACATACATTTAATTTTAATGACTAGCTAAGTTATAGCAAGATATTCTGTAAAGGAGGGTGGAGGGAATAAAACTTTATTCAATAATTATATGTTTGTACTAATGTTCTTTTTAGTAAAATAGCAGAAAAATATATTAAAATCCATTTATATTGTGTTGATCATAATAAGTAAAAAAAACATATTTGCAGGTAAGACATTTATATCATCAGAGCTGGGTAACCAAATACTCCTGCATTTTTAAGTCCTATTTCAAAATGCACTTGCAATAACGGAATTTATTCATGTTCTATATGCTGTGTGCATACAATCGATGTACTGTAAGAAGCAGATCTCATAAAATTAAACCTTCAAACCTAGCAATCTAAATATGTAAAGGAGTATTGAAGCTAAATTATTTAAAATGATAAAAATATTCTAACTGTAGCTCTGTGATTTCAGGACACACTATGCTTTTATGAAAACTGAAAACTGTTATTATGACAGATTAGAAAATATGACTGTTAAATGCAAAGCTTATTGTGCCATTGTATTACACACAGGGCTGCATGAGCAAGTTCTCCCACATTAACCAACCATGCTAAAATTCTTAATTTTCCATATGTAAACTATACTCAACACTGAAAAATTATAATAATTTCCACAGAATTGCAGATTAAATAGAATAGTGCACTATGACATGATGAGGAAACAATCCTTCCAGAAGTAAAACAGCAGGGGATATTGATTAGCTGTAAATTTTGCTGTAGGTAAAGATATTGAGAACCAGATCAATGAAAAAGATCAATAAAAAATCCAAAATGTTTCTTTCCTAAAAAGCCTTAAGTTATATAAGCAAGAATCTGCAGTAAGCTGCTACAAGGATTTTGAGTGGAGCTGAGGACTACCACCACAGACACTGGAAACCATACTGCAGAAAGGTGTAAGAAGAATTTGCTTGTCAGTAGACCACTGCTGTCTATTTAGTCTTTATACAGTGGTAAAAACACCAATATTTTTTTTGATTCAGCCTGAGCGCACATCTTCTTGGTGAAGTACCAAAGAAGCAGATATGACAAATTCTCTTCTCTCACGGCCTTCCCAATATCCTAGATAAAGGATACTTGTTGGTCATCAACTTGTAATTATATGTGAATAACAATACAAGATTATTTTTTAATTACTAATGAGATTTGAGTGACTTCAAACTTTACATTTCCTATGCATAACTCACACTACCAGAAAATCCTCTTCTACTCACTTGTTCTTTTCTGTAAGTACCATAGCTCTTTATGTGTCTGATAAGAGACAGGATAAATCCAAGCCTGTGTCCAGCAGTGAAATGCTGTTAATGGTCTCCGAAATAAGAAAAGATTGCTTACTGAGGTATGAACAGAATCAGAAAACCTTGAACTAGTTTGAAATTAACTGGCTTCTCCAGGAGCAAATTAGTAATTAAAAATAACAACAACCTTAAAACCATTGCCTTCAGCTTCAACAAGGGACGGTTCCTTTAGGGCCTTCTTTTTTTACAGACACAAATTCTTCTAAACTTCTGGAACACACAGTTATTTCTTAGAAACATTTGTACACTATAGTAGTCAGCAACAGGCTTAAGTCAACAGGAATCACCAAACATTTGTCTAGAATGTTCCAAAGCCAGCTATTAAGTTTATGGATTAACTGTTCTGTTGTTTGAACACCATCCTTATAATCTGCCAAAGCTGTATCTTCCATTTTAACCCTTCCAAACTATGCAAAATGAAAAATAGAATCCAAGTATGAATTTTTAAGCATGACCTGTTCTCTGAGATAAATAATGCTATCCCTAAAAAGTCTGTGTCTGACAAAGGTTAACAAACACATACTGGTATCTGAAACAGCTGCAGTAACTCAGATTCCAGTGCTTGCTAACATACAGTAAATTTTGACTTTTTATAGGTGATTGAGGTGAATATATTTGTTGGGAATTCAACAGAAAATCACATAAGAAAATTATAAACAGGAAAATAATGTAGGTGACTTTTAGGTTATTAATATTTAAAGGTTTTTTACTATTATTTCCTTTCTCTGATTTCTCCTGGTGAGGAGATGGGGGGGAAATTAGAAGCACATGAAAATCATAAGAAGTGTTGGTGGAAATGCCTTTGGATGTACATAAATATATTTTAAATATCATAAGGATAAAATTAATATTGAAGGTTCAGTAAAAGAAACAGCAGTTGTAGAAGGAGGAGAAGCAAGAAGTGACTTAAGAGAGGTTTCATCTTCATCTCTTTGTCCCAATATTCATATTCAGTAATCTAGCCTTCAGAAGTCCAGCTGGGTTGGACTAGATGTCTAGCTGAGTATCCTGTTTCTGACAGGAAACCTTATACCTTACTATAAGGAAACATATACCTTAGTATATGTTCTCTAGAAAGACATGTGAGCATGGCTGCCTTTTGTAGTCCTTTTACCCATGTATTCCTCTAATACTGTTGTTTCCTGAGGATATTCCTCCTACTTAGAAGCGGCATATGAATCTGCTATTCAATAATCTTTTTTTATCTTATTTTTTTTTAAACCTACTGATATTATTGGCCTTCACAACAGCTTGTGACAGCACATTCCAGAAATTCAATGGGGAAAGAAGTATATTCTTTTTTCTGTTTAAATTGATTATTGGTCTCCTACTAGTGAATTCCATTTAGGTTGAATATGGAGGGACTGGGAGATAAGCAGTTTTATTTTCATCCTACCCTCCATCACACAATTTTCTAAAACTCTATCATAGCCCTCAGTGTTCTCCTATCAAAATTGTAAACTTCCAACCACATCAATCTTTCCTTGTAAGAAGTATAAAGGAATCTGAGGACGACATTGATCGGTGGACCCATACTCTACCACCCCTAAGAGAAACAAGCCAGCCACCCAAGACAAAAGAAATTAAGGATCCCCTACCCTCTTGCGACCAGGCAGATGGAAGGGACCTAGGAGACAGGGGAGGTTGGAAGCAGGTTAGTCCTCAGAGTGGATGGTGTATTGCCTTGTCCCAAGTACCCCCCTACAAAAGATACCAGGCTCTGGTACCTGAAGAACAGGAAAATGAGGAAGATGATGAAGTAGACAAGGGATCATCTAGGTTGGAAGAGTCACCACGGGTGAATGCGTCATTCAATGGAAGCATCATGAAAATCATGCAAATTAATTCCCGGCTCCAGGACTAGTGTCAGCACCAGAATTTTGGGGTTTTTGACCATGGGTCAGTCTACACAGCACCAGGCCTGCTGGCGGCAGATGGGGTACACCTCTCCCAAAGTGAGAAAAAGATCCTAGCTACCAGGGCTCATAGAGAGGGCTTTAAACTAGGTTTTAAGGGGGAACGGGATAAAACCAGGCTCACTTGAAATGAGCTGGGGGATGGCATGCCAGAACTGGGAGGCCAGATCCACAGGGCAACTTATATGCATCTACGCCAATGCCCACAGCACGAGCAACAAACAGGAAGAGCCTGAAGTCATTCTGCAGCAGGAAAGCCATGATGATGTAGCTGCCATCACAGAAACATGGTGGGACAATATGCACGATTCCAGAGGGTACACTTTGGCCTGTTTAGTATGCTGGTTGAGAGAGTCCCTTGGGAAACAGAGGGACAAAGGGGTCCAGGAAGGCTGGACACTCTTAAAGAATGAAATCTTCAAGGTGCAGGAGCAGGCTATCCCTATGTGCAGAAAGTCGAATTGGCATGGAAGAAGATGAGCCTGGCTGAACAGGGAGATATTGCTGGAATTCAGGGAAAAAAAGAGAATTTATCACCTGTGGAAGAAGGGACTGTTGGCCCGTGAGGATTAGAAGGATGTTGTTCGGTCATGCAGGGAGAGAATCAGAAAGGCAAAGGCATAACTAGAATTTAATCTGGCTGCTGCCATGGAATATAATAAATATTTTTACAAATATATTAGCAATAAAAGGAGGGCCAAGGGGGAATTTGCCTTTACTGGATACTGGGGTAAACCTAGTGACCAAGGATGAGGAAAAGGCTAAGGTACTTAATGCTGCCTTTCCCTCAGTCTTTAATAGTCACACCAGCCATCCTCAGGGTACTCAGTTCCCTGAGCTGGACAGCATAGATGGGAAGCTGACTGAAGTCCCCATAACCCAGGAGAAAATGGTTAGTGACCTCCTGCTCCACTCAGGCATACACAAGTCTACGGGGCCGGATGGGTTACACCCAAGAGCACTGAAGGAGCTGGCAGAGGAGCTCAACAAGCCGCTCTCCATCATCTATCAGCAGTCCTGGTCTAGTGGGCAGCTCCCAGAGGATTGGAGATTGGCCAATATGATGCCTCTCTACAGAAAGGGTGGGAAGGAAGACCCTGAAAACTACAGGCCTGTCAGCCTGACCTCAATGCCAGGGAAGGTCATGGAGCAGATCATCCCGAGATAACACAGCACGTACAGGAAAACTGGGGGATCAGGCCAAGTCAGCACGAGCTCCACTGTATAGCCCATCCATCAAACACATATAGCTCCAATTTAGCAACATAGATGTTGTGTGGGATCATGTCAAAGGCCTTACAGAACTCAAGGTAGATGACATCACAGTTGCTCTTCCTTTATTGACCAATGCAGTCACTCCATCGTAGAAGGATAATCAAATCAGTCAGACACAATTACCCTTTGTGAAGCCATGCTGGCTGTTTCTAATCACTTCCCTGTCATGTATATGACCTGACACAGCTTCCAGGATGATCTGTTTCATGTTGCTACTGGTTCTCACTGGTAAAGCTGTCTAGTCGGTAGTTTCCAGCATCCTCCTTTCACCCTTTTTAAAAATGGGTGTGATGTGTCCCTTTTTGCAGTCACTGGGGACTTTGACTGCTATGACTTTTTGAATATGACAGAGAGCAGCTTGGCAACTACATCAGCCAACTTCTTCAAGACCCTGGGATGCACCCCTTTGGGTCCTGTGGACTTGTGTTTGTACAGGTTCCTCAGACATATAGATAAATAAATGAAATACAGATAAAAATTAGTATATAAATTAAATACAGATTAAATACTGATAAAATACATTTATTAAAAATAAGCCATTTTAGAATTAATCTTACTGTCTGTAATATATAAATATACTGATCAAAAAATAAGATCAGTATTCTCACAATTATCTGAATTCAGGCACTAAAATCCATATTATATCCTGAAATAGCCTTATTTTTTAAGTGTTTTGAATACCTGGAGCTTCCAGTGTTTGACAGTTATATAAGAAACTCAAACCAGAATTAGTCAAGTTTGTGGAACCTGCAATTTCTTTGAAAAGTTGATGGATTCATTTAGATACCTGTAAACGGATTTTATTTAAAAGCTCTCTCTTTTGACCTTAATGCCATGTCTGAGACCCCACTGAGAATTAGTGGTTTAGAGAAAAGTGGAATTCATGGCCTCATCAGTCCACGATATTCTGCTACTGCCTATGTGTCAAATTTAATGGTTTGTGACAGGTCAATTAAAGCTAAGGAACTCAAGATTTGTATGACAGATTGGTTGTTTATGAAGTGAGTTTATATATGTACATAATGTAATAATTTGCATAGTTAATTTATTATTGTTATAAGCATTACATTGTCTTGTGTAATTTATACCAGTTTGCTGTTCAGATAAAAATGGATATTGATGGATTTGTTTTGACTCTGCACAGGTTGGCCCTGACTAGAAATTTGTCTGGATGCAATTCTTTGCTATCTGGTGTCAGCTGACAGAGTACATCTCCATGTCAGATGTGAGGACCTAAGTCAGGCAACACATGCAAAACTGCTTAGGTCTTAATACTAGCAGAGTTCAAACTTCTGTCAACTGCTCTGGAAGAAGAAGGGTGAGTAAGAAGGAGTGCTTACAGACCACCTCCATAGCTCAGTGCTCAGGGTTCTCACCAACAGATGTTGGGACATTAGCAAGAACATATATTCAAGTTTTATAAATGCGTCGTTCAGGTAAAACAGTTTGCTCAGAAAAGATTGACAGAAATGTAGGTGCAAAACACTGATGTTTCGTGCAATTTCCTGCCAAGTGGGAGACTTAAATTTATGTCTATTCTACAAAGGGTGATTTTAAAATAGGTGTCTATTTTAATTGTAACCATCATAGTCGTTATATCACTGGTGGAATGCATCTTTATGTTTTGTTTTCTTTCTTTTCTCCCTGGTGTATACCTATCTTAAGTTCATATGTCCAATGTTGATATGGGTTTCTCTCTTTTCCGCGTGAAGAGCTAGGCCTATGTTTGGCATTTATACCTAAATATCTTAAGATAATTCTTCAATTTAGACCAGGTATCTATGAAATCTTTCCTGAGTCTGTATGAACTTCCCAGAGACCTATCCGTTCCGAAATAACAGGGATATTGTGGGGGTAGTTTGGGCAAAACAGGTATACAAGTTTGTAGATTTTTAACAATATACCATTTTAAAAGCTATGTGTTAGTTTAAAATTGGCTTAAGCTAAATAAACTCTGCCTGCAGCTGAAAAAGGCTCTTTCCTGTTCTCATTCCTGCATCAGCACTTGTCATTGGGTGAATGAGATCATTTAGTTTTGGTATTGTGGGTTTTTTTCCCCACAATTAGTTTTCAATCATAACTAATACTGGCTTGCTGTAGGGCCACATGATTGCTAGTACTGGCTGAAGGGAGGCTGAAAAAGCTGTAGCTGAGAAAGACGAGGTTATGATTTTGACAAAAATACAACCTTATTTTGGCTTAAGCTGATCATGAAGTAGTATCCTAAGATGTACTCAAGGACTTCTTCATGGTGAAGTAACTGTAGCCAAGCCCAAACTTTTAATCTGTATACAGTGACAAGAATGCATCTTGTCCATTTGAGACCCTGTTACATGTTCCTATGCCTTTGTTATCCTTTTATTATACAGGTGCAATGACATACATGTTGGTCACCACCTTGAGGCTACTCAGAGAATGAAGCAACATGTGGATCATGGTTGCTCACTGCAATTTCATGTTGTAATTACATCATACCACCTTCTCAAAAGTAACGGCTTTCAAAAAGCTATGCAGGGTCTTTGTATTAACTTATACCTATTATGCCTCAGCTCCTCTATTTTGCTCGCTCTTCTCATTAACATAATCTTATAGTTGATGCCAGTAGCAACATCTGAGCTGGCATTTCTAGTTTTAAGTGGGAGGCAATTACTGGCAGGTTGTCATCCTTACTGTGACTCATCAAAGTCTACTTTACTTTTCTGTGAATACTAGAAAGGCTATCCCTTTCCCCGCACACCCTTTAAAAAACAAAAACCATGTATTTGCTAGTGACTATCTGGCAAGTAATACAAGGTAAGCAGTCATTTCTAGCATACCTTTCTGTACATCTGAATTATTGAGATTGTGCCAGAGAGATGAGGGTCTTGAAAAAAACAGCACTTGCATGAAAAAGAAACAACAATCAGATGTGGGTTGTATTTTTCTGTAATAAATATAAATACATATTTACAGCTGAATATAAGCCTGTTTGTTTTCCCACCTCTTCGCATGCCTTCTCCAACTGTTCGTGCAGGGGCGTGCCTCTTCAAAGGAGGGAAACTCCACTGCCTGAGTGGAGAGACTTGAAGTCCACATAGCCCAGCAACCAGGCACCATTCTGTGACCATCTGCATAGGTCAAGGGCTCTCATTCTACCTGACCCTCAAGCCAGAATGATGAGCACTCATCTGAGAGCAAAGGCTGCAGCTCCGGCTGAGGGGTCTGCATCATCTACTCCAACAGCATTCAGTGCCTCCACCCAGACGGAGCTGCTGAAGGGAGAAGCTGCAGTGCAGACCTCCAGCTGCAGGAAGTGCCCAGACCTTTCTCTTGGGGCAGAGACAGGCAGCAGACCTACCTGCAGAAGTTGTGCCCAGGTGGAGGACCCCCTGCAGCAGGTGGCTGAGCTGCAGGAGGTGGTGAGAAGGCTGCATAACACCAGGGAGGCTGAGAAGGAGTTAGGTAGCCAGTTCCAAGCGCAGTGGACCCACAGCCAAACAGCCAAAAGCTCCCCCATCGGCACACACAGAGGTGGAGGGAGCCAATAAGGCAGAAGAATGGAAGCTTGCAATGGCAAGGACCAGGACAAGGAAGAGACTTCTGAAGCCTGAGATGCCCTTGCAGAACTGCTTCACTGTTTTGCAGACTGAAGAGGAAGGACCTATCACATCTGGAGGGACACTGGAGCTGAGTAAGGCAGCCCGATCTGCTCCCTGTATAACAACCAGCACAACTAAGAAAAGGCGACAGGTGACAGTAGTAGGTGACTCTTCTGAGAGGTACCCATTTGCCAACCTGACATGCCCTCTAGAAAGGTGTGCTGCTTACTGGGAGCGCATATCAGGGATGTCAATGAGAGACTGCCATGCCTCATACAGTCCACTGACTATTACCCGCTGATATTGTTTCACGTGGACACCAGTGATACAGCCAGACCAGCCTGAGGACTCTGGAATACAGGTAGTTATTTCATCAATCCTCGTGGTCTAAGGGAAGGGGCTTGAAAGGGCCAGTTGAATCTGGTGAATCCACAGATGGTTATAGGACTTGTGTCACAGCCAGGGATCCAGCTACTCTGACCACAGAACTTGCTTGGAGAAACCTGGTCTACTGCAGAGCTGATGAGATCCATCTATTAAGAGAAGGAGAAGAACATCTTCTGTTCATAGGCTTGCCAAACTGTCAAAGAGGGCTTTGAACTAAAGCAGCTAGGGGAGTGTCGTGGTTTGAGCCCAGCCGGTAACTCAGAACCACACAGCCGCTCGCTCACTCCCCCCCTTCCTCCCCCCGCTCCCGGAGGGATGGGGAGGAGAATCGGAAGAATGTAACTCCCACGGGTTGAGATAAGAACAGTCCCGCAACTAAGGTATAATACAAAACCACTACTGCTACCACCAGTGATAATAATGATTAGTGAAATAACAAGGGGAGAGGATATAGTTGCTCACCACCCGCCGACCGATACCCAGCCCGACCCGAGCAGTGATCCGGGCCTTCCGGGTAACTCCCCCCGGTTTATATACTGGGCATGACGTGCTGTGGTATGGAATAGCCCTTTGGCCAGTTTGGGTCAGGTGTCCTGTCTCTGCTTCCTCCCGGCTTCCCCTCCTCCCTGGCAAAGCATGAGACTGAGAAAGTCCTTGGTTGGAATAAACATTACTTAGCAACAACTAAAAACATCGGTGTTATCAGCGTTGTTCCCAGGCTGAAAGTTAAAAAACACAGCACTGCACCAGCTACTAAGCAGGAGAAAAATGACTGCTATAGCTGAACCCAGGACACCAAGGAAGTGTTCGAAAACCATGTAGATTAGGCCCTCAGTGACATGGTTTAGTGGTGGTCTTGGCAGTCCTGAGCTAATGGTTAGACTTGATGATCTAAAAGGTCTTTTCCAACTTAACTGATTCTACCATTCTATGTAGTACTGTCTGGATTTACTCTGCCATCTTACAAAGTGACAGGTTCTACCAGATGGCCATTCATCCCTGTCCATTAGCTATCAGTAAAATGTGAATAATAAACTTGGCCTACATGTCTCATTATTAGTTTCATAAAACAAATTTTACAAAAATTCAGAGAAAACCACTAGCAGATGTACAATCTTCTAGGCCATTTTCATGATCTCACTGAACTATTTCAATTAAAAGTAAATAAGGGAAAAAAGTACCCAAGTGAAATGATCCAACTTAAAAAAAAAAAAAAAAAAAAAAAAATTATAATTTTTTTCTGGTAAACAGTTTTAAAAAGATAAAATTTGGATTATGTCATTGGCTGTCTTTTTTCATTGACAATGTTTTAACTGATTATTAGTTGCTCACAGAGTATTTGCTTTTAGGATCGCAAAGGAAAGCATTGGATTTCCTAGTATGCGAATAAGTATGAAACTCTGTTAATGACAGTTATCAGGATTGGGGTTCGGTTAGACATAACCTTGAAAACTTAATAGATATGTCACTCTTCACACATAAACTCTTTTTCCACCTTTGTTATATAGAAGTATGTTGTAATTCACTCCAATAATATACTCTGAAAATCAGAGTTACATTTTCTTATAATTTCTAAGCAGAATACTACAGCCATTACATTCTAAGGAGGAAATACATTAGACTCTCACTAAATGCTGTTTTGCACATGAAATGAACGTTCTAAGGACCAGCTAGAAATCACTGTTATTAAATATACCAAAATGCTCCTTTGAGGTAATAAGCAAAAAGCACAGTGAAATGAGGATGGAACATTCATTATTTAGTAATTTTATTTTTTTAACAATACCCCTAAAAATATTACTCCTATATGAATTCTGTAAATACTGTATTATATATAATGTATTTTTTATTTTATGAAGTTATAAATATTTAAATAAGAATCACTGCCCAAATCTCTTATTAGGAAAAATATATATTCTAAATATCCATATGTCACAGGCACAGTTTGCTTATTCTTGCCACATATATATACATATATGTTATATATAGTAAAAAAGGATATTAAAATAGTAGTTAAGTCTTCTGGCTTTAAAAACAAAATTGCTATGAAGTATGAGAAAATGGAGTAATTTTATCTTGTTTCCACTTTTCCTTTAACATTTCTACTCTCTCCAAATTATGGGTACTTTTGCCACACTCTAGAAATACCACCATGTAATGAAATATTTAATACAAATAAACCAACAAAAAGTAGCCAAAATCCACATTTATTTCAAATTGCTTCAGATTTATTTGGCTAATTTTTTCTCTGCTGAAGCTCATAAATAATGAAGTTTGCTATGATATATTTGCACCATCTACGTAGTCATACTCTGTATCTTTGCATGAGCTGATTGTGAGGAAAATAATTTTAGTTTCAGACTGAACTGGTTTTAACAAACGCATAATGTATTTAGCTATTATACAGTACATTCACTATACTGATTTTGGCTTTTTTTCTTTCATTACAATTATTTCTGAAAATCAACATACAGAGATGCAAGAAACAAGGACTGACACTTAAAAAAGGAGAGTGGGAAGTAAAAGAAGGTAGGGAAGCGAGATTCCAAATTCTTGTGCAATCTTTAATTTGCAAATATTTACAATCACATTGAACATTTGTTAACAAAATTCCTTGAAAGCTAAAATTTCTGAGTTATTTGGCAAGCTGCAGGGTAAATAGTAAAATAATTCAAGAAGAGTTTAAGACTTACAAGTCTGGGCTTTTCTTTCAAAAATCAGAAAAAAACATGGTTTTGTGGTTTTTTTCCCCCCAGAACTATTGTATTGAGTTTATGTAGCAAGGTTTTGGTGGCAGGGGGAGGGGAGAGTGGCAGGGGTGGTTTCTGTGAGAAAACACCAGAAGCTGCCCCCATATCAGATGCAGCCAGATCCAGCAAGCTCCAGGATGGACCTACCACTGGCCAAAAGCTAAGCCAATCAATGGTGTTGGTTGTATCTCTTAGGTAACATATTTAAGAAAGGGTAAAACGTGCTGTGCAACAGCAGCTGGGAGAGAGGAGTTAGAATATATGAGAAACAACTATGCAGACACCAAGATGCGTGAAGAAGGAGGGGAAAATGGTGTTCCAGGCCTTGGAGTCTCTGGAGACGACCATGGTGATGGAGGTTGTCCCCTCCATGGTCAAGCAGATATCCACTCTGCAGCCAGTGGAGGACCCCATGCTGGAGCGGGTGGACGTGCCCTGAAGGAAGCTGCAGCCCATAGAGAGCCCACACAGAAGCAGGTTTTCTGACAGGACCTTTGACCCCGCGGGGCACCAACACTGAGCTGTCTGTTCCTGAAGGACTGTACCCCACAGAAAAGACCCATGATGGAGCAGTTCTGGAAGAACTGCAACTCCATGGGAAGGACACACACTAGAGAATTTCATGAAGGGACTGTATGTATCCTGTGGGAGGGACCCTACACTGGAAACGAGAAGAGGAGGAAGAGGAGGAAGGAATGGGAGCGACAACGTGTTACAGACAGACTGACATCTTCGTTCCCCATTCCCTTGTGTTGCTTAAGGGGAGAAGGTAAAAGAGCTGTGAGTGAAGTTGAGCCTGGGAAGAAGTAAAGGGTGGGTGGAATGGTGGTTTTAGGTTTGTTATTCCTCATTATTGCACTCTGATTTGATGGGCAATAAATTAAATTAATTTCCCCAAGTTGAGTCTGTTTAGCCAAGGAAGGTAACTGCTAAGCGATCTCCCTGTCTTGACCAACGAGTTTTTTGTCATACTTTCTGTGTCCTGTTGAGGAAGGGGAGTGATTGCGCACTTTGGTGGGTATCTGGAGGCCAGCCAAGCTCAACCCATGTGAACCAGTTCGATTCTGCATGCTTTCCAGTAAAGAAACTCATGTTTACTAAAAGGGAAAGTAAGAATTTTTTACTGATAGCTAGAAACTACGGCAACTTCCTTCTGGCAACTGCTAGGCTACACAAAAACATGACTTTAGCCTTAAGCTTAATTTGAACATACTCTATCCAAATACAGCAGAAGGAAGAGACTTCTTGCTACTATTGTGAAGGCCAGTAAATGAGTAATTTAAGTGTCATTAAAAGAATAAAGAAATCCTAACATTTTTATGTCAGGTTAGTGAAACATAATTCATAGCCTTTCTGAAATTGTTATTACTGAAAGAACAAAGCACACCAGATCACAGTATTATTCAATATGATGGAAATGGTCACAGTGATGGCAATGTGGAAAATAGAGTGGAAGATAAGATGGAAAAGCTGCAGTTCTAAATCACACAGATCATAATAAAATTTAAAACAATTCCAAAGGTAGCACAAATCCTAAAAACAGTTTTAGCAGAACTGGCTTATGATACATTCTCTTGGGAGCACTGTGTTCATAATCTGTCGGTATATTACTTTCCACTGCTGAATTGTCTTCACCCTTTATTCATGGTTTTCTTCAGTTTTGGATATTTCTACGATTACAAGCCGCGTTACAAATCACAGCTCCTTATTTTTCATGCCTTCTTTCCCACCTTTTGAAACTATTTTCATTCTCTTTTCAGTTCTAAATGTGCAGCACCACAATCTGGAGCGTCTACACTTTCAGCCAAAATACTTCACAAGACAGTAAAGATAAATTTATCACTGAAAAGGTGGTTTCACTTATGCCCTCAAGGCATCTAAAAGTTCCTCATTTTTTCTTGTACTCTTGTTCATAAAAGTTAGATAACTTAAGTAAAAAGCAACGAATCAGGAAATCTCTTCAGAGAAGCAGCCAACACATGAAACATCAAACTCCAGGTAAGGGAATTTTAGATGGGCGGTTTCTTTGTAGAATTTGGATAAAGGTCATGCATACCACGTAAGTTACAGGATGCATGTGTTGAAGAAAGGAATCACTGAAAAAAAATGAACCAAGATCTGTTTTTCAGTCCTTTTGGAAGGTAGTAGAACAATAAACAGTAACTTAAGAGCTGCTCACGACTTGCTCATGAGCAAAAGCACACAAAAATAAGTATATATACTTATATATGTATTGCCTGAAAGAACTGTTTTAGTAAATGTGGGAATGCTGTGATAATGAAACATATTTCATTGCAGATGGTCACACTGAGGGCTTTGGCTGGTAGCTTCTATGGCCCAATAACTGAAGGATTTGGAAGTTGAAACCCATTAGGTATATTATTATCATTTTGATTCCCCACAGACTTCAATGGTGCATGTTTCCACATCTGTAACTACCTCATGCAGGTTTCTTATAATTTACATAGAAATTGAAGCTGAACAGCATGTAAGTACAAGTGTTATGAAATATTTCTTGTTTTATTTCTATCACAGCTGTTCAATGACTTGTACTATTTTCTTACTTTACATAGATGATATAGTTCTGCTTTCTTTATCTCCACTAGGCCTGCAGCAATATCTAGCAATTTTTCTTCTAAGCTTACAGCTTAGATTCACTGAGCATTAAGAAGACCAAAGTTACCGTCCTTCATTTTTCTACAAGCAGTCATGTATATGCCTTACTCAGCAATTTGGGGCAACTGAATATGTGGGGGAAAGGTACATTAACCAAGTAAACATATTTATTTTAATTCTGGCAAAGAATATATGCTTCTCTGTTTATAAAGTGGATAACTTCATAGCTTCGCCATCTCCATTAATCACAGAATCATAGAATCAACTAGGTTGGAAAAGACCTGCAAAATCATCAAGTCGAAAATGTTAATGTTTCCTTTTGTGTGTTCTACAGGCATACAGAAAACACTAAGGTGATGCCTTTTGGGATTTTTATTTTAACTTCTATTGACATATTTAATACTATATGCTCCCACCTTATGTTTTAGTGTTTAATACTATTTATTCAACTAACATGGAGTAATTGCAATTTGAAAAAATAAATCAGTTTTCTATTTTATTATGTAGTCTCATATCAAAACTTGGTACAATTTTAAGATATAAAGTATAGCTATTTAAATAAAATACTACCCAAATGACTTGATGGTATTAACATGTTAAAATCGCTTTGTTAAAAATGGGGGTTTATTATACGGTTTCTGAATCCTTTCTTATTTCAATTGTGTTTGGCAACTCTACATGTTTCATTGATGTGTTTCATTCTTACATTGAAAAACCCTCCTCTCATTTTATATACTAAAATGTTTCAATGCTATGAAGGAGAGACAACTTATTAGCTGTTAAAATGCTATCTATCAGCATCTTAACATACACTATACCAACAAATAAAAAATATACATGGCTTTTCCACTACTAGGTGATTGCTAAACATTCTAGGTTTTCATACGCTACCTTAAGGAAGTACTTCAGAGGAGCTGAAGACTGATCTTATTGAGAATTTCCTTGTTTATGCTTATAAAAGTCCCCTATGAAGAGGGAAATGCCTCTATTAAATTTTAATTAATTTACTTTAATCTATAACCTTTTGTGCTGTTTTATATTTCTGCCTACCTGAAGGCATAAAATTAAGTCAAAGGAAGGTTTACCTGTATTTAAAACAAGAAAAACAAAAACTATCAACAAAGTAAAAGAAAAGAGTGAAGTGACGGGCCATGTAGCTTGTGGCTATGAATAGAGTCTTTCTAGCTCCCACCCTTCTAGGAGCTTTGTTCTGCAAATCCTGAGATGTGAGATCAGAATTTATCAGTCTTTTGAAAGGCTAAGGTACTTGAGAACAACCGAGCATGCTGCAAATCAGCCAGGACTGTTTTCCCAACAGGACCTGGAAGAGATATGCTTAGAAAGACTAAGTGGCTATGAAATAAAGAAATAATCTTATAGGAACTTCTTAATTGTAAAATTTGAAATAATGATAATTTCTACTTGTCGTGGGACGTTACAGTTTTAAATAATTACCCTGGGGGGTGGAGAAGAAGTCTACTATAGAATACTATCGTATCACCCAAACGTATAAACCCTCTTTGAGACTACTCTTAGTTGAGCCTCCAGAGATATTTATATCAATACTAACAAAGTGGAGGCTAGGACCTTAACTTGGATTACAAAAAACCTAGAATGAGGACCCATTTACTATGATGTAGCTGAGAGATTATCAGTGAAAGCACATCCTTAGATTTGATGATAAAATTCTAAGTCAGAAAGACAGTATCTCCAAAAAAAAAAAAAGGTACAGAATTATTTATAACAATTTGATAAACACATGCAATTTTGTTTAAATTTTGTTGCATATTTTTTTATCATTTAATTCATTCAAAGATAATTTCTGACATGTTCATCCTCTTTCATGCTGGCCATTGCGTTTCTAGATACTCCTCCATTCCCTAAATCATCCTTACCCTCCTTCAATCACAATAGCACGGTCAATGTTTCAAATAATGATTTTTTCACGTGCCATAAATGTATGGCCTATTAGTTCAGTATGTGAGAGCTGATGAGCATAAAACTTAAGACACCTGGCTCTGAGAACACATGGAATTCACAGTCCCATATCTGGCACCTTCTTTGTACCACAAATGGAGAGTGTCAGGTGCTTAATGATAGGACATGTACAGCCAGAGCACCAAATGAGGGGACATCATTCCCTTCATTTCTGTAAGTGGTACAAAAGCAAACACTGAAAATTGTAATGTGGGGAGGTGAACAAGTGTATCAGTAGCCATCATTCTGATTAGAATTTATAATACAGCCCATGAACATCCTAATTTAAAATTAAACTAAGGAAGTTGTTAAAATCATATTATATGCTAATAACAGACTATGATAATGAACAATCCTGAGACATCAGACTAGTACGACTATTCAACATTTTGAAATATGGCTTTAATAGGAACAAATCAGGGATCCTTTGTGTATAGGATGTACAAAACCACTCTTGACAGCTGCCTATTTAAATTCTGTGAAACCAAGATGAGCTATCAAAGGCATATTTAGAATCACATAAATATAGGAACCTAAGATGTCTAATCACAATCTTGGCTCTCCTACACTTTAAGGTTTAACTATATGAGTAAGTATTCAGATGCCTAAATGTTTTTGCCGCTTTCAGTCATAATGAAACACTGATTATGCCAGTTAGAAGCATGCTTTATTTTCCTACTGTGTACAAATTACTAATGACATTTTTCTATCAGAAATTCTTCTCACTAGGATGCCAAAATCCAGTCATAGAATTATAGAATCAATCGGACTGGAAAAGACCTTTGAGATCATCAAGTCCACCACTAAACCATGTCACTAAGGGCCTCGTCTACATGGCTTCTGAACACTTGCAGCCTGTTCCAATGCCTTGCCATCATTTCAGTGAAGAAATGTTTCCTAATATCCAACCTAAACCTCCCTTGGTACAGCTTGAGGCCGTTACCTCTTACCAGATTCCTTGTCACTTGGGAAAAGAGACAAGCCACCTCCTTGCTCCATCCTCCTTTCAGGTAGTTGTAGACAGCGAAAAGGGTCCCCTGAGCCTTCTCTTCTTCAGGCTGAACAACCCCAGTTCCATCAGCTGTTTCCTATGTAACTTATTCTCCAGACCTTTCACCAGCTTTGTCACCCTTCTCTGGACCTGCTCCAGCACCTCAATGTCTTTCTTGTAGTGAGGGCCCAGAACTGAACACAGGATTCAAGGTGCAGCCTCACCAATGCCAAGAACAGGGGGATGATCACTGCCCTGGCCCTGCTGGCCACACTGCTACTGATACAGGCCAGGATGCTGTTGGCTGCCTGGCCACAAGCTGCTTATGTTCAGCAGACATCAATCAGCACCCCAACACTGCTGAGCAGCTTTCCAGCCAATCTTCCCCTAGCCTGTAGCATTGCATGGGGCTGTTGTGGCCCAAGTGCAGGACCCAGCACTTCGTCTGCTGAACCTCATACAATCAGCCACAGCCCATCAATCCAGCCTGCCCAGATCTCTCTGTACCTATTCTTTGGGATCTGCCATCCAGCCAGTTTTTAACCCAGCGAAGAATACACCTATGCCAGTTTTTCCAGGAGAATGCTGTGGGAGACAGTGTCAAATGCTTTACTAAAGGTCCAAACAGACCAAACAATGACCAAAGCCCTTCCCTCATCAACCATGTGGGTCACTATATCATAGAAGGAGATTAGGTTGGTCAAGCAGGACCTGCCTTTCACAAATCTGTGCTGACTGGGCCTGATTCCCTGGTCTTCCTGCACGTGCTCTGTGATCACGCTCAGGATGATCTGCTCCATGACCTTCCTTGGCACTGAGGTCAGGCTGACAGGCCTGTAGTTTCTAGGGTCCTCCTTCTTACCCTTTTTGTTAGACAGACATTGTATACTGGTGAACCTGGGAGACTACATGAATCAGTCACTCAAATTAGGAGCTCAAACTCTGTTTCTATAAAAACTGAATGGAGCCTTTCTTATATTATTCATCTGCAGTATTCCATTTAATTCTGTGTAGGTAGGAGTAACCAGGTACTGCGTAATACACAAGGTGGTCCTAATTACCTCCACAGGAAATCAATGAGTACTACAGTCTTTATTCTAAGAAGTAATAAACAAAACTGTGTGCTGATTGTTTCATATGTATTTGCATAAGAAGAGCAAAGGGCACAGTATACAAATAGCAAATACCTTCAAAATATTTTTATCTAATTTCAGGTTTGTTTCTATTTTGGCATTTAAATTATTACCTGAACAGATGTTAACATCTACAAAGTACATACCTACATTTCATTTAGTTGGCTAGACTTTTCACACTCAGTAGAGAGAAGCTGGTACTTTAATAGTGTTATTTTTCCCACCCAAGAGCAAATGTTTAAGATCAGATGGTTTCCTTTTCTCTACAATGAGAATATAAACATTTAACTCAGAAGACAGGTGCTAAGCAAAATTAGTCCTACCCTCAGAGATTAAATCCATTATCTGCAAACAAACTTCTAACCATATATTCCAAAGAATATATGGAAAGAATTTGCTGTATACTTCTATTTTAACTGAGGTATCTAAAACAATGAGGCTGATTGGTATTTTTGAGTGAGTGAGGGTGATCCTGTTGACCCAAAAATCTTCCTTACTGGAGGATAAAGGAAGTCATAAACAGTTGTGCACCTCTAGACATAAGATATTCATACATAGTTGATGATCTTTCATGGTATCTCTTGTCATCATCTGTAGGTATCAAAGTACTTCACAAGGATGATAAAATCATAATCACTTTAGCTTAAATAAAGTTATGATGGAGAGATTAATAAAAAAGGAATAGAAATTTATTCAAGAAATTGGGACTTTAGTAAGATTCTAATTTTTTAAAATTGTCTCTAGTTGTCTGTATGTTCCTACTAGTATTTCTTTCTAGTGCTACTAGGGGGAGGCATTGACAGCCTCATGTTACTAGTAGAATCCATATTAATTATTATATCTATATATAGAGGTATATACATATATAAACAAAGATATATACATTATATGTATTATACTTTAGTAAGTTCTGCTTGTAAAAACAATTACATAAGATAATTCAAAGCTTCTCGTCATCTAGTACCCTATCATTAAAGAGTAGCCAAAAAAAGTAACTTTACAGGTTTATAAGAACATGGAAAACTTTTGGTGACGTATGTTTAGAATGGTCTCTGAGATATTAGTGATCTGTAGCACAGGGAAATCCTGAGATGGAAGCTGCATCTTTGTTTTTTCTTGGTTTTGGTGGTTTTTTTGTGAATTAAGATTGAACAGATGAAAAGTCACTCTACCCATGCATAAAGTAAGAAATACATAAAGTCATGTTACTGCTGGATCTTGAAATAAAAATCTCTGCTAAGATTATGTGCAGACATTTTTGTATTCATTTCAGAGCTTCCACAGGTTTTCTCTGAGTGGAATTAAGATGATATATTTAGGTCCTGAATGAGAGCTAATGTGAAGGGGTGGGGGCAGAAAACAAACAAGCAGCACATCAGGTGTACAGAGATAACATGACTATAAGGGTGTGTTGTAGGGAGAGGATCTTTAGACATGCTTGGTGGGAGAAACTGAAACATACAAGATGTACATGTGGTTATCCATCACAGTTCACGCAGAAGTGAAAGTGAAACCTGGGTAGTCAGAGGCTAGTGGTTTTGGAAGAGCCAAAAGGATGGGGAATTTTTTTATGAAACTTTCAAATCATAGAATCACAGAAAGGAGGAGTTTGGAGCAACTTCTGGAAATTGCCTACTTCACCCTCCTGCACATAGCACGCTTGACTAGAACACCTTTTGCAAGACCTTGAAATCACTGTGAACTACATCATTGCTCTGACTGTACTTGTACTTGCAATTGTCTATGTTAAGTTTCCTTTGCTACTGTTTTGGTCACTCTCTGTCGGAACATTTCTGTGACCTACTAGTGCTTTGTAGTCATGAATAACTGACTTAATTTTGCATTGCTTAGTGATACTATCGTCTTGTTATTTTTATTGTGGTTTGTATCATCATTATATCTATCATGACATTTACTTGCTGCAAGTGTGAACATGAAAAAAAAGGGTGGTTTTTTTTATCTCAGTAATTATTTCAAAATTAATACTATGGCTGACTGACTTCTTGATTGTAAAGGTTCCACTATCTGTTTTATTTACTTTCCAGTAAATGACTAATAAACAATCTGTGGAACATTATTCTTGAATTTGTGTCATACGCTCTACATTTATATTGACTTTTTTTCCCAGTTGGTGTCTAATCCAGAAATCTGTTGGCTTTATCTGAAGGAATCAGAACATATACAAGGGCCAGGGAGAAGCAAGAGTGGGGCTCCACAAGAAAAGGCAAGCCAGAAGCCAACGGTGACACTCCAATACAGGCCAGGGCAGGACACCCATGCTGAATCCCACTGTCTCCATGACATGGATGGGGTCTATCACAGTCCTACTAAGGCAAGGTAACGAGTCAGGAATGGTATCCAAGGCGGCCATTCAGTAAGTGAGAGTAGCCAGAGATAAGGCTGAACACAGGCACACCTACATCTGATGTTGCTCAGGTATGTATATTCCCCATGAGGTTGCTCAGGATACCAAAAAAACAAAAAAAACCAAACACCACACAAAAAACCCCCAAGCAAACAAACAAAAAACAAAAAAACAAAACAAAAAACCCCCAACAAACTAAACCACCCAAGAACAAAACCAACAACTACCACTTATCACAACATTTGTTTAGACAGATAAATTTCCAGTTTTGTGGATTTGTCAGTATCTGTAAAATTGCCCTTATATGCGTAAAGCTGAAGCAGTTAAATGCAAATCCCATCCCTCACAGGAACCTTATTTAAGTAATAACCAAATTCTCCCCCTCACTGGAACCTTACTTAAGTAATAACCCTTTTTTTCTTTCCATAGCCTCAATTTCACCTATATGCATTTAAATGTAAATTTACCCTTATATTACTAAGGAAAGAACAGGGATATATGCATCATTTATGAATACCCTCATGATGCATTCTAATAGTGCACTGGTAAGTACCAAAATAAAATCTTGGAAAGGCAGCTAAGTGGCTAGACAGATGGATTATGAATTCAGAAAGTAGCTGGAATGCTAAAAGGAGGTTTGACCTTGAGGGAAATGAAGAAAAAGTATGAACAGCATTACTCATATATCAAGTACGTACACAGTGCCAAACATAATTCTAGAAAGGTGTCACATGCTGGTTAATGAGGGATATTATAGGTGCAACAAGGATTGAATGGGCTAGGACAAAGGATCCCAAACTGCAGTACATGCACTACTGGGGAAAGAAAGGCTTCAAAGACCTATGTAGCTGAGAGCTGCTCTTGCTCCTGAACACCTGATATCACTGCTTGCAACTGTTCTGCAGTGACAGCTGCTACTGATGACTGTACTTGACAAAAAAAAGTTTGCAGATGACGAGATAAACAAACAATTGTTACCTTACATTAATAAACCATTAAGAGAAAAATAGTAGAATTTTGTCTTATTTCACAGATATAAACACCAGCATTTCTTTTGCTATCCCAGCTAGTCTTGCAGTAAGGACAATCTCTTAAGGACATCTGTACGTAAATATTAGATACTTACATTCTCATTATTTTTGCATTTGGTGTTCTGTGTATAAAGTTATCTGTCAGAACACAGGAGGATCTTACAATAGAAATGTTAAAAAACATTTAGTAATGAACTACAAACACCGTATTTAATTTTCTGACATATGTATGCTGTTCAAGCCCATTGTAGTGCTTCTTAACTTGTCTTAAAAAAAAAATCATATTTGAAAGCCCAAAGAAAGTCTCGAGTGGCTGAAACTGTGGTGTTGGTGGCTTGGTTTTTTTTCTGTTTCCAAACAGCCACTGGTCTAGCAAAAAGTACTACTGTTTCTCCAAACCCTACATTTGGGTACCCTTAAACCATCACAGCTATAACCACAGAAGTTGATGAAAAAACATTAAAATTGTGGTATTTTCTCTCATCTGGAAATTCACATGCTGCTTGGTTTTTAAACTCAAACACGGACTGTAGACTAAATTTAACCTGTTTCATAAGAGCTTCCTTCATGAAGCGTCATATGTATTAAACTTCCTTTTTCAGCAGTTGAGGGGCTTGTTAATTTTTAAAAAGGCTTTCTCCCTCTGAATATTCTCATGCTTCCTTCCAGTTCCACATATTTATCAGCAGTGTTGATGGAGACACTGCCAGTGATGACATTCCCATCACAACTGCTGGCTCTAACGGATGACAAAAGCAGCAACTATTTTGCTCTACCACTGCAGCAGCAGCAGCTTTTTTCACCATCTGTAAGGAGGGTTTATTATATATTTAAAGCATATATTCACTGCCCTGTGAAGAGCTTTCATGAATTTGGCTCCAAGAGTTCTATTCTCCAGCTCCTATCATCTACATCAAAGAGAATTTATTTAGGTGTGCTGGACATCTGTATAATTTCAATACCTGATATATTGATGATATCTGTAAGATCTCCATCATACAGAAGCTTCAGGAACTGATAAATCATATCCTATATGAAGAAAATACGTAATACCACAGCACTTTGTTAAAGGTGTAAACAAGCTTAAAATAGAAATTTTTTCTTACGAACAGAATTTTAAGTAGCTATACATATTTATTCCAGGAAAACGCTAGGCATTGTAGTTATTTAAATGGGTAATATGCGAGTTCACATTTAAAGTAGATTGGCAGCTGTTGCTCCTGATCAGAAGAATGCATACAGCAAGAGTTCTACAAATAGCTACTTCTACAAATAGAGGCTTCTGCAAATAGCCACAATTCATGGCTTTTCCATTCATTTGCAAAACTTTACTTCTAAACGTACTTAGACAAGTATGCAGGAACTACTAGAATTAAATGAAATTTCTGTTTGAAAAGTCAGTATCCACTGGGCTGGTAGCTTTTTCGCTTTCAATTTGTTTTTCAGCCTGTGTTTTATAAATCAAAGAGCAACACCATGGAGTCATTCTGTTTTAAAGACAGCATGGAGATAAATACCAGGACATCAAAATGTTGTTTAGACATTAAATAGAAAGCTTTGCCCCAGGTCTATGGTTCAACAGCATACTTATCGCTGCTGGAATTAAAACCCACAAGCAGGTGTGTCTAGCAAGTCTGGTTGAAAAGGCTCTCACTGACCGCTTTGCTCATCAAAGGCAGGGAGGGAATGATGATATTGAGGCATCAAAGCAACACTGGTGACGTTACATGACTGTAGCTATACATATAAAACTGAAACTTCGTGGTAGGATAGAAAAATTACTAAGGAGCTACACTAGACTCCAAGGCCAATACAGTGATCAGGGTAGGTGGTCTGCGGCTTTTTTGTGTGTGTTTGTTTTGGTTTGTGTTTTTTCCACATTATACTGGATAGATTACTATGGATCACTAGTTAAAGCCACACTGTATCTTCTGGTGGAATCATAGAATGGTTAGGGTTAGAAGGGACCTTAAAGACCATGTAATTCCAAACCCCCTGTCATGGGCAGGGACACCCTCAACTAGACAAGGTTGCTCAAAGCCCTGTCCAACCTGGCCTTGTTGAATGCAACATTTGTTGACGCCAACCCTAATGTTGACCCCAGCTGAATTTAGCCCTGACAACCTTAAGAAAGGACCAAAACTGATATGAATATGTTTTTCCTATGAAGACAGTCAGCACTTTTCTGAGGAATTATGGAATATCATGGTGCAGTACTTAACATATAGCTTGCTTTTATACCTTAAATAAAATGCACTTGTGTTTCTACCAGGGGGGAAGTTCACTCAGGAAGTCTAGGTCTGCATATTCCTATAGCTTTGACGGAAAGCAATGGGAGGTAAAGAGGAGAACATTCAAGTTCATATTTTCCATGCGATTTTATTAACATCTAAGGCTGTTGTTTGAAGAGGGGAGAAGATCAATTTCTGTCTCTATCTTTGCTGAACCTGAGCTATTGCACAGTGATCAGCTCAAGAATCCTCAGAGCAAGGACAGCAGTCCTAAGAAGCATCTTAATAGAAGCATACCGGCTTGAGCACTTGCTTGGTTGAAAGATTCCTTATTTCCAGATTATGCCTCTGTCTTGCAGTCTGTGTTTTTTTACTAAGATGTTGTGTTTTCTGTGCACTGGTAGCACTTGAGTGCTCATGCTTCTCCCTGGGCAGGTAGGAATTCACATCTTGAAAATACCACTGAGCAGAGGTAAACAACCCCTGCAGAAATGCTTCCGGCATCTGCTGCATAAAAATGCAGAATAGCACCAGCAGTAGGCTTTAAAAACAGATCCTGCTTATTCCTAAGGAACTGAAGTAGAAGACATAGCTGCCAAAAATTCAGCCTAAATTCTAGACCGAGGTGGAAGTTCTGCAACAGTTTGGTTTTGGTGTTAATTCACAAGCTGCTCGTAAGGCATGCTGACTTTTTAATCCTACTCAGACACATAAACATCCCTAGTTCTGAACAGGATATCCAAGGTCCCTGACTCAGCACCAGATACAGTGGCAGCCATGCACAAAATTATTTCCATTTCAGGAATCATGCATTTAAAAGTAGCATGGCAGCGCCCCCTATTAGATACACCTCTTTGCTGGCTAGAACAGTGAGAAACAGGAAATGTGTTGTAGGGAAGGGAAGTTCACTCTGACAGTTCATTCAAGCTAGACTTTCATCAGCCTCTGGCAATGAATTTGAAAAATGGCAGAAAATACAAGACCAATCATTACCAAGGACATTAGGTATAAAAGCATTTACAATTGAAATTTCAAAGAACTAAGTTACTATTCTGAATTATCTTATATTTACCTAGTTGTCTGGGGGGTTTTGTTCCGTTTTCTGCAAAACCTTCTAAATTGCATATTACAGAACTTGCTTCATCACAGAGTGAAATAAAATATTTAACATCCTGCTGTGATTTAGGACAAGAATTCAGTAGCAACGTAATTTCTTTACAAATAGAATGGGTGAGATACATGGTTAATAATATTAAAATGTTTTAGGGCAACAACAGGACACTTGGCTTTTCAGGTAAAAAAGGTCAGAGTTATAATTAGGCCAGTAGTTTTATGCCTTATCTAAGCATGAATTCTGCATTTAAAATCAAAGCCTAGGCTGCTACGGATTAGTAGCAGAAGAATAGATTCAAACAACAGAAGGCAACACAGAGAAGGATGAATCCTGTGACTGGAGTGCAGCTATTGCTGGATACTGGCTGTTCAGAAGGGACAGGCGAGGAAGGAGGGGCCCTCTATATTGAGAAATGGAGTGTGAAGACCTGTCTCTGACAAATAGCCATGAGCAGGTTGAAAGCTAATGGGCAAGAATCGGAGACTGAGGCAACAAAGGGAACCTTGTGGTTAGTCTCTACTACAGATCACCCAATCACGGGGAACCTACCAAGCCTTCTTACTCAGCTACAGGAGGCGCCACACTCGCAGGCTCTTATCCTGCTGGGGGACTTCAACCACCCTGACATCAGCCGGCAACATAGCACAGTGAGCTGTAGGCAATCCAAGAGACTCCTGGAGCGCATTGAGGATAACTTTTTAAGCCAGGTAATAGCCCTGCCAGGGAGGATGCGGTACTGGACCTGAAGGTCACCAACACAAGTGTGCTAATCAGTGATGTCAATATTGAAGGCAGCCTGGGCTGCAGTGTTCACACACTGGTGGAGTTCACAGTCCTGAGGGAGGTGGGACAGGCAAAGAATAAAGTCAGGACCCTGAAAGAAAATTTCCAGATGTTCAAGGAATTACTCAATAGGACCACCTGGGAAACTGCCCTCAGGGACAAGGGAGGTGAGAAAAGCTGACAAATCTTTTAAGGAGGTTTTCCATAAACCATGAGCTCTCAATCCCCTGGTTTAAGAAATAAAGGAAGGCAAGAGACCAGCACGGCTAAGTTGTGAGTTGCTGGTCAAACTAAAGGACAAGAAGGAAATTCCCACGAAGCATAAGCAGGGATGGGTACAGAAAGAAAAGAACAATTAACATTACTGGAGCTGCTATTTGAGCAAAGAATAAAAAGAGTGACTGAGAAGCAGCGAAGCCTCTGGCAGGTTCTGTCATTAAGTAGGGAAGCTGGATTCAGTTCCTAGCAGGCTGACATATTTTCCTTTCAGAAATATGTTCAGGGCACCCAAAAGGACTAGATTAACGTAACTGTCTTCAAAATACGATTTGATACAGCTCTTCAAACTCAAGAGCTTATGAAGGGAAAGAGAAGGCTGTTGCCAGAACATGAATCTCAGTTGACTGGTAGCTCTAATAATGATTAGATCAAGAATTAAAATATTAATCTAAAGGCCTTGATAATTAAAAAGAAAGATGTGATGTTTCAACAATCAATGGGAAACAAAATGTCTTGGAGAAACAGAGCATGACAGTAGGTGTCTCGCTCATATAGAATATTATCTATAGTGTTTTAATTTCTCACCAGAATGTAGAATTATTCAATATCTGCTGTAAATGCACCTTCTCCAAAACAAAAATATCCATATATGGAATTTTAGTTCATACTGCATTTTAATAATTAATATTATAAAATAGTTTTATAGCACTGGGCAAAAGCAAAGCTTTTTGGTTGTATGCCAGCAATGCCATAACCTTGGCAACTCATTTGAAATGTGTCCAGGTAACTGCTGTGCATTTGTAATAAGCCCTCTACACATCCATTCAGATACACTAGTGACCTGGTGACTTTACTTGTGAAACACACAGATCTTTCCTAATGACCACTCCAGATCCTTACACAAAACCCCCCATCCCTCTTAATTTCCTCTGTCAGTCAAATTTTTTATAAATGTAAAGGAAACCATAAAGGAACATAGATATTTGTCTACATATTTCCTATAGAATTCCCTACTTCTTATAGAATTTCATATGGAGCTTAAAGACCAGTTGGGGAAGTTAGGTCTGTATTAATGGACATGATATGAACTTTTATGAAGTTCTTGTCACAGTAAATGCCCAAAAAATCTATTAGTGTCAGTATATCTACTTTTCATCGTATATCTTGGAAAGGACATTGCTTTTTTTCCCCAGCAAATTGAAAGCCTGTTTTTCATCTGGCTCTGAATTTCTAAGTATTAGTTATTAGATTAATAACTGATGTCCTAAAAAGATAACACTTGCTGCACTGACTGCCAAACAGCAAAGAAAAAACACAAACTGCATCAGAATCTAAGAAAACAAACCATATCAGAAAAACTAAGGAAAAGAAATCCAATGAAAAAAATCCTTGTACTAGTGTAGATATCAAATGCGCCCAATGATCTGAGCAGTCACAAACTGACATGGCTGTCAAGTTGAGAACAAGTGAATTTACTGTGATAAGATGGCTTCATTTTTACTTCTTGGATTTTCCACAGACTTCTGAATACTGGACAGTCATTTCCTATCGTGAAGGAACTCTCATGTTAGGCTCTGCAAAGTTTTATTTTCACTTCGTTAACCAGTTAATGAAGTTATGAGAATAGCAGGGGAAGAAGCAGAAGTTACAGTTTTTTCAATACAAGACATAGATTTTTTTCTTTATCTCTGGAGCACCGCAATTGAGTGATTCCTCCATTTATAGTTTTGTTTGGAATACAGATAAAAGCCAGTTGCCTATAGTTCTATGAGAAAATAGAGGTGGGGTTGATGGGCAAGATAGAGAGGTTGCAAGGTCTCCTTTCTTCAGCATATTAAAGAAAAAAATCTCGACACTGTCCTAGGCAGCTGGGTCTAAGAGTCACTGCTTGATCTGGGGGGTTGGCCCAGATAACCCCCAGACATCCCTTCCAACCTCAACCATTCTGTGATAAAGCAACAGAAATATATCACAAAGGTTGAATGCACCCAGCTGAGTCCCCCTCTTTCATCAGTAATATTTGCAAATCAGATTTCTGATAATCATCACAATTACTGTTGAAAAATAGCTGTGGCAGCTTTAAATACTTGTATTTGGCCAGGATGATGTGACCTCTTGTCAGAAGTCCTTTCCTTGGTACTGCGTTTCTTGCTTTTGTTATCTGCCTAGATTATTATAGTGTTCCCTTACTTGAGTTTACGTGCGGAGTAATTTAGAAACTAAGGGCTATGTGAAATGCAGCAATTTGCTTATTAAGGAAGATACCATACACATATGCGCATACCATACACAGCATGCTTTTTATTCTTTCTTTTTTTATTACTTTAAAGTGATGCAGTTACCTGTGGACCAATGGGTAAGACTGATGTTATTTTTACTGTGTAAAGCTCTATATAACTTTGGTGCTAGTAAAAAAAAAAACAGACCTCATACAAAGTCCTTGGTAAAATGGCATCTCTGACAGCATTTTAGTCTGACACTAGTACTCTTCTCCCTGCTCCGTGTTTGAGGTAACCTGGATCTGCAAATAAGTAAAGAAGCTTTAAAAAAAAGTAAACATTGTCTGAATGCAGTTTATGGCTTGGGTAATATGAACTATCTGTTGTTACAGTTTCTCCTTTTGCTTTAAGCTCTGCTTTTTGCACAAAGCTAACATGACTAATGGTTTATCTTCAGGTGAAGAAAAATATTAATTTGATGAGAATGAAACAATTTAAACAACGTCTAGGACTTCTTTCAAAATTTTACTACCTATGCTTTCAATGTTACAATGTTAGACTTGTCTGATCACGAAGCTGCTTCTATGAGTCTTCTCTCACTTCTACGTAAATGCAATGGACCCATAGCACTGTACAGAGCCTATTAACATCATAGGCAAACAGACAAAATTGAAGAATAGAGGCTGCGATTAGTACCAGGCCTTTCACTTGGCAACAGATGGGGATCACATTGAAGGAAATGAAGAACAAACGAAAAAGAAACAAACAAATTAGGGCTCTGAAGTGGAGAAAAGAATGTAAGAAAAAAAATAACATCCCCTCCCTACCCCCCCACCCCAAAATTCAAACCTAAGTTTTTCTTTGGTTTTTTTCTGATATAACTTTAAACACTGTCATGATGCTTCACATTTGTCGTGGTTTGAGCCCAGCCAGTAACTCGGAACCACGCAGCCGCTCGCTCACTTCCCTCCTTCTTCCTCCCCTGGCTCCCGGAGGGATGGGGAGGAGAATCGGAAGAATGTAACTCCCATGGGTTGAGATAAGAGCAGTCCCGCAACTAAGGTATAATACAAAACCACTACTGCTACCACCAATGATAATAATGATTAGTGAAATAACAAGGGGAGAGGATACAATTGCTCACCACCTGCCGACTGATACCCAGCCCGACCCGAGCAGTGATCTGGGCCTTCCGGGTAACTCCCCCCGGTTTATATACTGGGCATGATGTGCCATGGTATGGAATACCCCTTTGGCTAGTTTGGGTCAGTGTCCTGTCTCTGCTTCCTCCCGGCTTCCCCTCCTCCCTGGCAGAGCATGAGACTGAGAAAGTCCTTGGTCTGAGTAAACATTACTTAGCAACAACTAAAAACATCAGTGTTATCAGCATTGTTCCCAGGCTGAAAGTTAAAAAACACAGCACTGCACCAGCTACTAAGAAGGAGAAAAATGTCTGCTATAGCTGAACCCAGGACAATATTAAATGCATTGATGAGGCATTTATTTTTACATGCAAGCAATTCCCCTATAGTTTAGATACAGCCATGGAACATTGAAATGCTTGCAGCTTTTACATTTATGCTTGATTAAAGAGGTTCCTGTAATTAAAATCTAATAGCATTCAACTGATGAACTTTGAAATGTTAAACATAAGCAGTGTATGACTGCACAACGGAATAGCTTTGAAAAGCGAAATCAGTAAATTTTCAAGCAAAGATGGATAATTCTGGTTTGTAATTTTTCTGCACTGACACTGATGTTTTTAGATCCATTTACTGTAATTAGTGTCCAAGATATCTACTCTGTTAAATCAGGGTGAAGCTTATCTGATTTAGCTCCAGCATTGGTACATCATTACTTGAGACAATGTGTTGCTGTTCTGCTTTGTTGTTTCTTATATTAAAAAATGTAGATTTTAGAAAATATCTGTTTATACAAATCACAATTAATTGTGAAATATGCAACAGATGGCAAAACTTATAATCATTCTATCAGACTAATAGTATACTGTCTGCATTTCAGAATCTGCTTTTCCCAAAAGATGCTGTTGGGTTGAAGCCATATTGACAGCTGGTATGCTCCTAATGTAGTTAGTTTGATATACCTCATCTATTAAATTCTGTGCATTTTCCAAAATAACAGATGACAAGTGCAAGTGACCACCTGGGAAAAGGTATCTTCAATAGAAAGCTTAAAATGAAATTTTTTATGATTGTAGAGATATGTACCGCCTTTCTATTTTGAGTGATATCATAAACTACTAGAATTCTATTTGCTTTCTAAAAGTACAGTATTTTTTGTACACACATAATGATCAAAAATAATTTTGGGACAACTAACAGATGCTATAACTATTATGCTTCTAGAAAACCATGGCATGCTTATCAGCTTCTCCAAATGTGGTGTTTAGGAATCACGTTGAATTGAATTCACTCTAAATTCACTCTAAATTGAATTCTCAGGCAGTATTGCCATAAAGCAAGTACAGAATGTATCTTACAGAAAGCTGTACAACATACAGTCATTTAAAAGAATCAACATTTTTCTCTTGTGTAGTGTACAGTGATATATTTACCAGAGAACTTTTTTTTCCTGAAAAAGAGCACCACTGCATGTTATTGATGACCCCATTATTAAAACAAAGAATCAGAATTGCTTCGTTTCGAAAACATGCAAAGTAAGTTTGTCTATATTGTGTATAATTTATACTTTTTTCAAAATTCAGAGAATTTTGAGTTCTGAATTCAGAGAATTTTGAAAATAAAGGGTTTTTTTTCCCCAAAGGTTGGTTCAGTCAATTTTGAAGTACCAACTCTAGTGATGATGTATTTATAAAGCATGATATCCTTTTGCCTCTATTCACAGCTACAATAACCCTATGTAATTATTCATTCCTAAGGCTATTCCACAAACTCTCTGCTTTTTTTTTTTTAGCTATTTCCACTAAGTGGCCAGCGTATTTTTTTTTTTGCAGAAGGATTTTAGGATTCAGAATTTAGGACAAGGCATTGGACTGGTGTAATACATTTGAAAAAAAAAATAAATAATTGTTTCACCAAAGTAATGTCTAGTAAGCTTTTGTATGCGATGGTGGACCTAAGACTAAGGCACACACGCCCCTTTCTGAAGGCCACTGCCAAAGTAAGCTGCTGACGCTACTCATTCTCCAGGGAGCCACCTGAAGAGGCAGAGCAGGATGCTGGGGAGACCAGTGGTGAGGCATACTGCCAGGCGCAGGATTGTGAGTTGCAGCTGGACATGGGTGGGGAAAGATCATCTGGAATTATAGGAGTGGAAGTAGATAGTGTTTTTCAAAGTGGAAAAGCTACTCTATTAACTGGGAGTTGGTCTCAGGACACATAACAAATAAGGAGAAAAAGAAAGGCTATGCACGAATTCATTTTTTACTCCTGTATTGGGCTGTTCATTTTGATTCTGGAGAGTCAGTCAGAGTCGGTGTTGGCGAAACAGAAAGATTGCCTGGTGAATGCCACCTGAATTTTAGAACCAGATGTTATGCTAAGGAAGAATGAAGTCTGAAAGAAACAGTTCAGGTTTTGGTGTGTGGAAGGGTTGTTTTCTTTTTTAGAGCTCACTTCCATTATTGTATCTCAAGATGGATTTTGTAGTAAAGAATAGAAGAACAGAGCGGGGGAAAGAAAGAAGATGAGTACTTAAAAAATCCAGTAACAGAAAATAAAAGGAACAATCAGTAAACTCATGATATTAGACCTTTTACATAACTGAAGTGCTAAGAAGGCATTTTAAAGGTATTATTATTAAAATTAATGTCAGAAAATAGTCATATTTATTTTATACAATTACTCTCCTGGAGCCTTTGCTTTGCTAGAATCTGTTGGTGCAACACTAAGTGGTGAAGACTTCTGTTTTGGGTAGCAGCTGAGCAGAGAGGTTGCACAAAAGCACTGAGACCTACTCAGTAATCCTATTTCAAAGAAATATAATGAAGTTTTACCTACTGCTGTTTACAGAAGAGCAATTAACTGCTTTGCATCATTCTCTATATTGTGAATATAATGTTGGGTTGTCTTGAGTTTTGTTCTTCTGTTTCTTTTTTTTCCAGTGAGATAGGAAACAGAACCAAAACACTTCAGATGTTTTCAAGAGAAAGCGAATACTACGTTTTAGCCTTTTAACCATGTGTTGGTGCCTACAACCTTCAACAGAGAGAGAATAGAAAAAAAATCTACTTCTTTGCTGAAACCATTTGCTCTCCTAATAGCAATGGCTTGTGACAGAGAGAGAGAAGTGATTAATAGAAAAGTAACTTTCGGCTTTGTCTCTCTCGCACAGTTAGTCCTCAAAAAGGATTATAGTTATGAGGTTGATGTCTATTAAATATTTAGTTTTTAAGTGAGTTGGACGTTCTACAGTAAGAAAAACTAGTCTGAGAACCCAGAGGATAAGCAATTCCCAAATAAGTGAGAAGGCTAAGTTGAACTACATCCTCTGAACTACAGTGAAGAGGTCATCAGTGGTGATGACCTTTCTCTGAACTGCTCCGGAACTGTTTCTTGTACTTGAGATATCTTGTCAAAACCAAAACAATCAAACCCAAATAGCTCTTTTTTACATTAATCTGTGCAGACTGTTCTATTATTTATATCCCAGATACTGTCAAGGACCAGGCTGTGCTCTCAAAATGGTCTTTTTGCAATGTTACTATGGAATTATTGCCAAACATGGCATAAGAGCTTGCTAATTAAGCTCTTCTGCTATCAAAAGTTTACCCATGAAAATAGCCCTATTTCGCTAAGAGGATGTCAATAGCAATAAGAACTGTATGATGGGGTCCTGTGTAAGTCTGCACACTACTTTTTAAAAAACAGTGACTGTTCCCTTTTCTGAATATTTCCTTAACCTTCTGCTCAAGCTATGTCAACATGGACCCACAACTCATATCACAGTCTCATTAGTTGATGGATATTGAACAGATATGCCCATTTGTTTTACATTTCCCTTGACAAAGGCTGTGGCAAAACTGCGTGACTAGTTCCTCATTGTCATGCTTGCTTCTCTCCTTTCTCTGCAGCATTATGCAGTACTCTTACACTAAAGCAGTGGTTTGAAATATCATATTTCTCCCAAAGGATATCTTTGCTAAAGGGCAGAAATCTATTTTACTACTTCCTACCATTATCTGAATTGACCAATATAACGAAACTTATTATGGAAGGTTGGGATGAGGTGGGTACTTTAGGTGAAATGTTGAATATATTTCTCCTTTAATTGCCATCCTTCATTACAAAATTTTGTTACAAAAAAGTAAAAAATACCCAATAAGCACCTGCAAATACATTTGAAATATTATAGTGCTGTCATACATAAACTTCTTACTATGACTGTTGTCTTCTGAACAAAGGATAATTCTGTCCTAACAACGTATTTTATTAATACTAAAAAATAATTACCAAAATGTATTTTCTTCCTGCTTTTTATTATCCACTGTCCTTGTAGGACAGGTCACCACAGATTTCATTTATGCAAAGTAACATTTTTCTTTGTTAGTTTTGCGCTTTTTTATATATAATTTTCTAGATACGTAAAAAAATCAGAGTGCAATACTGCATGAGAGCAATCAAAACGATACTGAGTAGCGTGCTTCTGCTCTCACGTGTATCTATGCAGTATTAAGAGCTTATTCCAGTGAAGGCAAGTGTAAACTAAGAACAATTCCACTGAAGTGAAGCTGCAAAAATAAACACACCTAAAAAAAGGAGTGATGTTGAAATCCAACCTACAGACACTTAGGATTAATAACCTAATATAGTAAGGAGTACTTGGGCATTATGAAGGCACTCAGATAATATGGTGAAGACTGCCGATATGTGAACTTATGTAGATGGCTGATGAAAAACACGCATTAGTTCTGCCACCTCCCCAAGCATAAATAGCATTCAGCAGTTTTATAAGTAAAGGCTCTAGTAAGTTCTTTGGTTTGTACCATCTGATATTCCCAACCATCTAATGAAATGAATCATAACTACATAGCTGTTACTGATACTGGAGTGAAGTGGGTATGGAAAAAGACAGAATGAGGAAACATAATAGTTATACTTTTATGTCTGGCAAGAGGCTTTTGGATACTTTAACGAGGAATTTAGGATACAAACTTGGATGGATGGATTGTTAGATAGATCAACTGTTATTTCTCTCTGAAACAGCTTATTGTGATGAAGATTAAAGTTAAAACGTACGTGTTCTCCCACTGGGTGAATTTTAGCAAGATGTAAGTATTCAACCAAGCAGAAATAAAGAAAAAAAGGCTTATTTTCCTATTTAAAATCTGTTTCTTTTCCCTCTAGCATAACACCACCACTGCAGAGTGGGCACAAAAGAAATCTGCATAAATTAAAAAAGCACATTTGGAATTTTTATTTAAATCTCAATAATTCTGTTTCCTTATGAACAAACAAATGAGGCCTACTGCTTCACTGCATTGCTCCAGGTTTTCTGATTTTGCTTTTCAGATGTCCTACAGTGTGTTTCAGATATGTTTTGGTTATTAGGTGGCATTTTTTTGTTGGTTTGTTTGTCTGCTTTCCATACGAAAGGCTCACAAGTGCTATTCACTGTTCTTAAAATGATTGCATCGGTTTTAAAGCCAGAGCACTGCAATATGATGTTGAGTGTTTCCAATGTCCTTTCTAATGGAAGCAGAAAGTATAAAGGTATTGGACTTCCCTTATTAAGGCACCTCTAAGCTCTCTACATATAGTAAAAAAAATAAAAATCTAACGGGCAGTTTTAATCACAGAGCTACTTAAGGAACTAGCCCAATATGCTTTTCTACCTCCCATGGTCTTTGTCTAGGTTCCTACTCCTGACCATTGTCATTGATTGATTTCAATACACCACAGCAAGGGAGCTGCTCTACCACAAGTGAAGCCCTAGTTCAGAATCAGGTGGTCTGTGTGCAATTAAGTATTAGGTTCCTCATGATACAAAATGAGCTTCATAAATTCCACCTGTCTGCAGTCCTTACTGATAATCAGGTGTGGCTAATATCAGACATGATGCTGGATAAGAGTAATCCTTATTTTAAGGCTGGAATCAGCCAACAGGGAAGTACCCTCTGAGTACCTGAAGGGAAAATTAAAATTGTAAAATTGTTTGGTAGTGGTAACTTGTGACCAAGGAATCATCTGGCATGGAGAGAAAGAGGGCCCGACTGTAAAAGGGATTAAACAAGCTGGAAGAAGGAAAGCCAGAGACAGAACTACTCCCTGTAAGGGAGTGAAGTTTCCTTTGGTGATAAGAAATGGGCACAACATAGTCTTTTAGCCATTCTGGAATGCAAGAGTTCAGAGGCCACCTTTAGGCAGCAGAAGTGGTGATGGGCGATGGACACAATGCCAAGCTGAGGCACCCTATGCCAACACTCTCAGGACTGACGCTGGTGCAAGTGATGGAATGGATTCTAACATATCTTTGCAGACTCCTTCTAGACTCTATCCAATGCATCATTCACTAGTACTTGTCAAATACAAGCATTTAAGCAAAAATGTGTGTTTAATTCAACCCAACGAGTACAGTAAAAATTCCTGAACGCACTCTTAGCCATCAAGGATCTCTGATTCATTTTCCCTGAAAAGAAAATTGGAAGCTTTGTTTTCTTCAGCTTTACTGCTACTTATTATGGCTCTTCTGCCAGTGATTGCCCTGAACCAAGTCAACAGAGGTGGATTTAGGCTTCCCCTTCAACTACTTCAATTTAGTCCAAACCCACCTTCACCAGAGTGACCTACCCTGTTGATCACAGAATAGAGTGGTTAGGGTTTCAAGGGACCTTAAAGATCATCTAGTTCAAAAGCCACTGCCATGGCCAGGGAACACACTGCTCAAAGCCCCATCCAAACTGGTAATCGGTTCAAACTCAAACGGGAGATTTAGGTTAGAGATTAAGAAGAAATTCTTTACTGTGAGGGTGGTGAGGCACTGGAACAGGTTGCCCAAGGAAGTTGTGAATGCCCCATCCCTGGCAGTGTTTAAGGCCAGGTTGGACGGGCCCTTGAGCAACCTGGTCAAGTGGAAGGCATCCCTACCCATGGCAGGGGGGTTAGAACTAGATGATCTTGGGGTCCTTTCCAACCCAAACCTTTCTATGATTCGATGATCCCACAAAAAAAAAAAAAAAAAGTTTCATATATATTATCTACCTACTATACATCCTTCCACGGTTTATTATTTTTCTTCCATTTATTGCAAAGCCTAGGCCTCCACCAGTTTTAAGGCAAGGAAATAATACCATAACAAGAATGGAAATAAATATTCGGATAGGGGGAAAAAAAACCAAACAAAAAACAAAAACAAAGACAAAAAGGTCTATGTTTGAGAGGTATGTTTCATTTGCTAAACACATGCACAATTCACATATACGCAATAGAGAGGAACTATCGAAAGATACCAAGTAGGCTTGACACATACACAAAGAAAAAAAGAAATCAGTATCACCAGATCTATGAACTGAATTTTCCATATTACCAGGTGATGATGAATGGAAGTGCAACATTTCTTAATGATTGCAATAAAGGATTTTAAGACAGAAAACTGTCTACATCCAGCATCATATTAAGATTTATCATACACAGAAAATAAATCAAGAAAATAAACCATACCAGAAGAGCACAAGCAGTCATTTTGAAATCTTTAAATACAAGTATTTAGTTTCAATTCCTATTCCTTCTTTTGAGCCCTGACTGCAGTCTAAGAATAGCGTGCAAGTGCTACTCAGTCTGGACATTTGGATTGCGAAGTGTCAAAAAGGACAGTGTTTCATTTGGCACCATGAGGATCTTAGACCTACCAATTTACCATGCTTAGAAGTGACTGAAAGAAAAATATCTTACCTTCTTATTTTTATTCTACCTCTCTCTCTTCTCTAATCCCCTCTAATCCACTCAAAAAATTATCAGCTAGGATTTTGCCCATGTCAAGTTTTTGAACTGAGGGTGGTTTTGCTCTAGCTTTGTTCTTAGAAGCGTGACAGCTCTTGGATCACTTTTGCAATGGGAATCGAATTTTTTCCCCACTCATAACTCGGGAGAGAACTGCAAAAGGATTTTGGATTAAACCCACAAAAGGACTTTGTCTCCCAAATCTTCCCTTACCATTTCAGGAAAGTTTCCTATTCAGGTGATATCTGACCCATAGATGTCTTCATGCATATAAGACTTTAAATTACCTAAACAGTTAAAGGCTTGCTGTAGGGTACGAACAACCTAAACCCCAAGCAGATAATTGAGCACTGCTGCAATAACAGAAAATGACCCTTAGATCTCATAAGAAGCCATACTGCAACTTTTGGCACTGTTAAAATCATGTCTAAAAATCCCATGGATATTGAACATATGATTTGAATGAATTTCTTAAAACACTAAATCCTGTTTTGTCCTGTCATAGTCAATTATCTGATTTATAAACGTAATTTTAAACAAGCTGGTTTCTTCCTGCAATTCCTCAGACCTTGCTGATGATTAGGAGCCTTCTTTTAATTTCCTGGATAAGTTTCCTGTTGGTAAATTTATACCTACTTGTTCATTTGCCAGCATGAATTAGCTCTTTCGTGTCCTTGCACATTTGCAAATAGTAACCTTATCCCAGCCTTTTGTTCTTCCTTCAACATGAGCTGTTCCTAGACTGTGTACCTGACTCAGGCCTAAGCCCAAAAGCTTTATGCCTTTCCCTCCATCGGAAATGCTCCCTAACACGAAATCCTTGCAGGTCAGAGGCACTGTGTTATAGCCTCCTCTGTGCGGTGCCGAGGACGGTGTGCCACAATGGTGAATAATTAAGAAAACTATGATTGAGGGCTGTTCAAAGAACTGTTGTTCTTTAGCCATCTGTTTAAGCAGCTGTTAATTATCCCAACATCATGCCATTCGCAGTCTGACACATGTCTCAATGAAAGGCAATGCTGTTCATTGCTCCCTATCAGATACGGAGTCTTATTTCAGAAGGTTCTGTTAATCTTTCAGGGTTGAAACTGCTGACCACTAGTATAATCAGCTTCCCTACAGTCAGGCAGAATTTGATGTTGATACATGGCTTGCTGCAATGGTATCAGCTGGAAGGAAATAGGTAGTGGTCTCAGCTGTGGGAAGCAGCCAAGAAGAACTCCTGCCGGCAAACAGGCAGCCTCTAATTGCACACAGACTAGAGAAAAAACCCACACTCTCACAGGTGTTCCCCGCTTTCAGGTGGAGGGGTAAGAAGCCTCAAGGCTTTATATGTGTCACCAAGTGCTTCTCCCCTGCAGTTCGCCTACCTGCCGGCAGACAAAAGAAGCTGCTCCCTTCAGGGAGTCTTGCAACAGCCACCTCCCAGCACATCTGGGTACTCAATAGTGCTCCCATGCAGATTCAAAGGTGGTTGCACAGCAACTTCACTAAGCCAACATGTTGAGCTCAGTCCCTGATCCCACGATCAAGCTCTGTCCCGCCCTGCTCGGCGGTCCGGGAGGAGGTGATCTTTACCATACACTGCGGGAGAAGCCACAGGCCCTCAGCAGTTGAAAAACAAAACAACAATTAATTTTATTGTAAACTTCCCTAAATCTGCGCCAGGGGGAACAAAAGTCTTGGCAAGTTCTTGTTCTTATTCTTGTAAAAGATCCAAAGTAGAGGGAAAAAGGAGAAAGGAAAGAAAGAAGGACCGAAAACAGAGAAATAGGCTTACCCACGCGTGGATCCAGCGGCGTCTTCTCGGTCAGCAAGTAGAAATTCTTTCAGTTGAAACCCTTTCAGTTGTAGTCCTTTGAGGTACTTAACAATGCTTGGTGACATTCTTACGGCCAGTAAATGTACCAAATCACAAAAACACACCCCGCAACCGCAGGACATCTCTGCCTTTTGATAGAGTCGACCTCTCTTCGAACCCCCTGCCCAGAGGTGAGACTCGTTTCCATGCCTGCACATGCGTCATGAGCTGTTCTGGAACCTTCCAACTGGTGGCCGCGGGACCTGGTGAGCCCCAGCCCCAGTTTAACTCAGTGCGGGGCAGGTTTTGCAGTGTCTGTGCCCCTGTTTCCGGGCGCTTTGCTGCCGGTGCTGTTGATCTTTGCGGCCTCAGGGCGGACAACACAGGAAACCATCCCCCGCGTGGTGAGCAGGATCCTGCTCTGCCCCTGGCCGTCTGCCCGAGCGAGAGCACCCGGTGAGTTCCTGCTATCGTTTGAGTTGTTTTGAGATGCTCAAAAAGGGTCTCTTTACCATGACAAGCTCCCGCTGCAACCACGAGATAGTCTTACTATTGTTCCAGTCTGCAGTAATCTTCCCAAAATACTTGGCAGGTCAAAAACGGTATATGGTATTACAGAAGAGATTCATGCTACACACAATGAAATTAATGATTCCTCATTTCAGTAAGAAAAACCTAGTCTGACAAATTGTAGGATCGTTTTTTCACTTTTATTATGTTACACTGGCATCTTGCAGACTTTCAATGACTAATATAAGCAGACTTTTCTGTTTCTCAGCAGTTTCCAACTAATGAGACCACAGCTTACTGCAAAAATTCTTTTCATTAGTCCCTAAATGAAAGACATTGTAGTCTTCAGTGTTTGTTTCTGTTTTATTTCCATTGCATCAGTTCTCAGCTATAACAAATTCTTCTTCCTAATGTAATCTATCAGGCAATTTTATCAATATATATCTAAACTTTGTGCCAAGAAAATTAAAAAGAAAGCTGAATATAATCACGTCATGGCTATTTCTCAAGGAGTTCCATGGCTAGGAGATGCAGGTTTGCCATTACCAATTAAAAAGTCATGTCTTTAACCCAGCAGTGCTGGCATTCAGCCTGTCCTTGGCCTGAGCTCGGCTTTGCTGGTTCAGCCTCTGCCCTGGGGTGCAGAGACTGCTGCCTCCCCTGCTCCAGCTTCAGCTCTGGGGGGATGGCACCCAGACACACACCCCTTCCCACCATCCCCAGTCCATGCCTGACAAACAGTGGCCCTTGAGGAAGAGGGTGTGGGAGCCACTGCAGGTTGCAGTGGGAGACGGAAGTGGGCTGTGATGAAAAACCTTAGAAAACTAAAGTCAGGAAAAGCCCAAGTCTGAGCAGGAGGAAACTCCTCCACTGTGACTATGATAGGCCTCCCTGAAGAGACTTCAGGATGCTTGCTACATGCCTGCTCCCCCAGCTAACTATCCTTAGAACATAGAGGAATATTGGAAGGGCGAACACAACACCAAAGGAAAGGGAAGATTGTCATGTATAGCAGCTTCTCCCTTTAGTATTACTAATAAGATCTGCTTTGTATTGTTTAGATAATTTGGACAGTGAGTGTCAGTATCATTATAACTGAACTAATAACAGTATTTGTTGTGTTTTGGCTACACTGTTAAAATTTTTAAGCAGACTAAAAATGAATTCTCATCTCTACTCATAAGTTATACTTCTCCATAACAAAATTTTAACTATTAAAACTTCTCTTGGCTTATCTGTCCACTTTAGTAGCTCTCTTTCAGTATGACATATCCATGCATATTCTTTAGTTAATTCCCTATACACAGTTTCCCTTTCAGTCCTTTTCTCCAGCTTCACTTAGTTTTTCCTGTGTTCACCATAGCAAGTGTTTATCTGAAATCCAGACAGATTAGATCTGCTGCCTCCTTTTACCTAAAAAAAGATCACTGATGTCCTTCAAAGATTAATAAAATTGGTCAGGTGTGATCCACATTCACTAATTTTCATGCCATTTTTCATTTATGTCTTCAACCTTTTGTTCAAACTTTTTCTAAAGCAGGAGCCTACAACTCAAGTAAGTGGTCAAGCCACAAAGAACTTCAATTTACTATCACTGAGCATATCTCTACTCCTTGTCATTGGTTTCCTTCAACCTCTCTTAGACACAGTCATGTCTGTACGGGTCAGATCCTTTCTGGATTCGCTCTTCTTGCCCTTCATATTTCCTTTTGTTCCTGAAAGACAGCAAAGGGGGAAATGGAAAGTGGAGAAGGAAAGGCAAACAATACATGCAACATTTTTTCCTGGAATTTGCTTCTCACAGAAAAAATGCTCAGTCCATATAGTTCAGACCAATCAGTATAGAGCCAATGTATTGTTTTATTCACAACATGCAATAATCTTTCAATCAGTGAATTATATTTTCAGGACAAATAACAGCAGTACAAAGGATACGCCACAATACTTGATACATAGAATATTAAACAAACATCCTCAGCTTTATAACAACCCTTCTATAACTCATCCCCAAAAGCTACAATCACACACACACACAGAGACTGATGCAACCCACCTAGTGTGTGGGTGAGCATCCACTACATGCAGATCACTCTCTGGAGATCTTGGTGCTACAGCTGAGCATGCACCCCTGCCACTGCTGGCACCCCACTAAGGCACTGGCTGTGGGCAGGAGCCCCGTGTGGACCCACAAACACCATTCCCATGCTGTGGGTCACTGGCAAGGTGCAAGCTGCACCTGCATCCCAAGAGAGGTGCTGGATCTGGCGCAGGCAGGGCTGGGAATGCCACGGGATGATACCCAGCAACACCCAACCAGGGTCACTGCTCCTCATCCTGCTCCAAGACATTTCCCCCCACCTTTTACAAATGTCTTTGTTTCTCTTACACTTGTTCTCTGGTTGAATCCTTTGTATGTCTTTGTAATTCCCTGGTTAATACTGAATGTGGCTGATGGTCAACTTCCTTTTTAATTCTGTGAGTTTGGGGCAAACCTCTTCTCAGAGAGTTTTGCATATTTGATTTACACACACACTCTTACCCTGATGTTTCTATCATACCAGCTGCTGTTATCAAAGCCATCTGCCAAGGGTGGGATCTATGTTCTTGCCATACACAACTGTAAAATACACAGCCCTGGCCAAATAGCAAATGCTATCCCACAGCCACTTTCATTAAAAGCAGTGGAGTGCAGGCTACATTTAGCCTATTTTACTAAGGGTGGATTGGATTATCTGATGTTTCTTAAACATAGGTGGCATATATGCTATTCTACAATCACGCAGCACTACCCCTGGTTCGGCAGACACATTAAAGATCATTGCTTGCTAAACCTGTGACTCTGTGTACCAATTCTTACAATACTATAGGAATGAGATTGTCAGGTCCCTCAAATGAAATATATTAAAAACCCTTAAATTCTAATCTCATTACATGTATTATAATACTCTTTTTTGTATATGGGTTCAATGGCTCTCTTGTCTTTGCTGCGTTGTTCTCCTTACTAAAATCTGAGACAAGGTTGTTGGACTATCTTCAGAGCGCTTATAGGCAGACTATCATTACTACCTGGCTTATCCTCACAACATCCCACTCTAAAAAAGCAAACCCAATTCTTTTATCCTTATTTTCTTAAGAGAATAAATGACAAAGAAATGCAATGTTATTATTTCTTTTGCAAAGAGTTATTTCCATTCTTGCCAAACATGTCCTTATTTCTGTTTTTGTAGTAAGAGTATTTTGTTAAATCTTTTTTCTAATTTCTTAGAGTCTTTCACCTTACTCCTGATACTTCCGTTAACTTGGTGTCATACTAATATTTTGTGTCTTTAAGTAAAGATTAAACATAGAAAACATTTTAGAAGTCTTTTAAAAGTTTGTGAGTTTTTGTATTTTTTATGAAGAAGTATTTAAGGTGAAAAATGGCTTTCATAGTTATATTATTTTCCGTTTAATACATTTTAATATGTCCACTCTTCTGGTAGTTGAGATATTAATGATGTTATTACAAAGAACATTATTCTATATATGTGCTTATGACAGGTAGCCAACAAATTGGACTGTCCTATATTGCTGTATGTTAGAAAACAGAGAAGCAAATGGTCATCTAAAAACCTCTGTGAATATAAAGATTTTTTTTATTTATTTTTTTTACAGAGAAACTCAAACATGCAAAATGTCTCACCAAAAGACAACACAAAGCTATACAACAAACCTGCAGCAAAGCAAACAACAGACACCCAACCTCTTGAGCTTCTTGATTATTCATTTCTCTTGTAGGAATGAAGCTTCCTTTTCCTTTGTTAAGCTCACTAGTATTGATAGGAAATAGGATTAACTATTGGTGGATTTAGTGAAGGTTGTGGATTTAGTGAAGGTTGTGGTGACAGATGCCATAGCCAGAGGAAAGCAATTCCAAAGCAAAGTTTCAGACACTGAGAATGGGTTTCAGACTGAAATAAGAGATTAAAGAAGAACGTTCCCTCGGGTCTAGAAGCATTTGTATGCATCTGTAACAACAACAGAGCTAGGACTCAGAGCTAGGACTCAGAAAAAAGAAGATACTTGGGCCAATGTAATTAATTTGTACCAAGAGTAAAATCCCGGGAGGGGGAAAAAAGAAAAATCTGTATTATTTCTATATGTGATTTTTCTTAATTTCCTTTCCCTCAGAGAAAGAGCAGAAAGGAAATCTGCTGTTTATGAGACAAAAAGAAATCCACTCAGGAAAGCAAGTAATTTAATGAAAGTACAGGGAAATTATTGCTGGAGTGAAAAGTACATGTAGGCTTCTGCTGCTGCAGAAAAAAGGCGAAAAGGTTGAGAGTAAATATGCTGTAATGCATTGATTTTTCTACAGGTAGGCATTAGATCAGAAGAGAGAATCCCCAAAGTCCTTTCTAGTCTAATTCCCTATGAAATGCTGGGAGTCTGATGCATTTTTTTGGTAGCATCCGTAGGAGCTGGCTGGAAATGCAGCACTCTCTTTAGGGCTCTGCTGAGTGGAATTTCCTCCCATCTTTCCTGTGAGTCACTGTGAGCTCACTGAGTTACTGCTTTCTTGTGAGTCACTGTGAAGTCACTGTGACATGGGGAGGGGCAGGGGCTGCAGGAGAGTGAGGCCCAGCAGGAGACTCCAATGGAAATGCACTTCTCAGGGTGCCAGAGTGGCTGTGGGAATGAATCAGGCAGGTACTTAGTCCATGCTTTGATATGTGGGAGCTGTGAGGTGATAGCATAAATAGGTTCAAAATCAAGTACAGCTGAAAAACTGGCAAAACACAAAGATAAATAGTGAGAGACTGCAGGAACGTGGGCTGTGGCAAAAGATAGCAGCAGACCTCTTTGTGATCTTTAGTTCACCTGGATTATCAAAGCTTTGTGCTATTCCCTGTCTGCCCCACTGCACAATTACCCCATATACTTAAAATTATATAGAAGAATCAAATCATATTACTGAAATGCTTGTAACTATGAACACTTAAGAAAAAGAAGATACACATATAAAACAACTGGCATTGCAATCCACAGCTCTGATGGATATTTAAAATGAATATCTTACTTCTAGCCCCAAATAAAACAAAACAGTAAGTAGAAATAAATGCAACATTATTTACTTCCTTCTACACTTCTACAAACTTGGTTTGTTAGAAGTTATGCAATCCTTGTATAATATAATCACATCTAACATGTATAAGTGTCATTCTTATTTTAAAAGCACTTTGGTTAGATTTCTTAAAAAAATCTCATATACATCAAAGTGCCAATAACTGAGTTAATTGCAAAAGAAGTATTAGGCTTTTTGTAATATTCTGATCTCTTTTTCTTGGGTTTCAGAGTGGTTTCAATAGTTAGGAGTAATCAAAGAATTGAAATGTCACTGTATTGGGATCTGGCTGGGATGGACTTAACATTCCCCATCACAGCCCATATAGTGCTTTGCTTTGTATCTGTAGCTAGAATCCTGTTGATTACACACTGGTGTTTTGGATGTTGCCGAGCAATGCTCACACAAGCATCAAAGCTGCCTCTCCAACCTTCCCCCTACAGGCTACTATATTGGGAGTGGGCAAGAGGTTAGTAGCGAGGACAGCAGACCCAAACTGACCAAAGGGATATTCCATACCATATGAAGTCAGGCTCAACGATAAAAGCTAAGAGAAAGGAGGAGGGGGGTGATTGTGAGGCTTTCATTCAAACCATTTTGTGATTCTGTGTTTGTCTTCTGAAACAACTGCTGTAATGAGGCCCTACTTCCCAGGAGGTGGCTGGACATCACCTGCTGATGGGAAGCAGAGAATAAATATTTTGGTATTTGCTTTGCTTCCACATATGGCCTTTGCTTTCTTCCCTTAAATTGCCTTTATCTCAACCCATGAGTTTTTCATCTTATTCTCTCCCACTGTCCTGCTGAGGAGGGGAAGTAAAAGAATGGCTTGGAGGGCACCTGGCAGCAAGGCAAGGTCAAGTCAACACAATCCTTCTTGTGGATCCCAACCTGGGGCTCTGGAGGAATTTGAGATGTTGGTACTGACTCATAACCATAAGCAGTAAAGTACATGCTTTGTAAAAAATTTGTGGCCTTTTGAGAAACTTATGGTTCCGATCAGCCAGATGAGGAAAGAAAAAAAAAAAAAGATGCTAAACACCACACATTAGCTTCCTACTGTTTTAATGTTAATATTTTTAATACAGAATGGTTTTGCAAGAGATTTCCTGCCACCTCTCCATTCTAAATAGAGGAGTTTCTTCTGGGCAATGATTTCAGTACAGTGATTTTTCTGCTAATCTTTCTATTTAGTTCTTTCAAAATCCTAAACTGCTGTCAATCTTTTCCTTGACAGTGCTGTTTCCATTCTCTTCCTTTTCAAGAATTTTATACTGCTATCTTGTATTTCCTGACTTGTGCCTATACCGAATGTCATCTTTTTCCCTTCTCTTCCAAGTTCCTATTAGTTTTCTTATCTACCACTGTACTGTATGTTGTAATTGAATGTTTAAGATCATACCAGTCCATACAAATCAACAGTAGGCATACGTTGTTCTTAGAAATTAATGTTTAAGTTACGAGTAATACATGAAAATAAGGTCAAAACAGTTGCATCTCTTTCCTGCAAATTCACACCTGGTTGAGAAATAATTACGAGGTGTCTAATGTTAATTAGGCATGTGGAATAATTGCCTGACATAATCTAAGGCTTCAGCCTGAACTTCTGAATTTAGTGCTCATTCAAGTCCTTGGGAAAAGGTCTGTTGACTGTAGTGCAAAATATACTGATCTGTGTTGGTTTGTTGATGCCTCAACTAAAGAAGAGCATCATTGTAGCAGAAGAAACAATGGATTTAAGGTACACCCTACAGGAATCTCTTCTCTGAGATGTAACTGTTACAGCTTTTTACAAGAGGCGGATTATTTCTATCCTCATGTTCAGCCATCCTGTTTGCCTCTGCTTTTCAAAATAATGGCATGACTCCAGCTACCTCTTCTGTTCCCTATATCTTCACTCAGAAATAATCTCATGATGTCCTTTCACTCCCAGAGACTTAAAGCAGGATTTTCTAAACCAGAATGATAGTCCCTCAAACTACATGGCTGCATAAAATTAATACCTACTTATTCAGAACCTCTTTTAAAGTACCTTCTATTAGAACTTCATGATGCTTCATCTTTAGATGTTAGGCCATATTAAAATTCAACCAAAAAGCTTTATAACATTTATGAATGTTATAACTTACATGGTTAAGACTACCATTTTCTAATTTCTCATAGCCTATATTTGTAATCATTATTGTTGCCATCCATCATGACTTGTTTGAAAAATGTATCTAGTTTCAGGTTACATGCAACAGATGTCTTTAGAGGTGCATCACTGTGTTTAGCCAGTATCTGATGTTTTCTTGTTTCTTTTGGATGATGGGTTTCTATCCCATCATAAGCTATGTCTATAATGTCATGGTAGCTTAAGGATCAAGCTTGTCCTCCAGCTCACACTTGTTGGCAGTTTCTGTGCCGACTTTCATGAAGGTGGCAGGATGGAGCTAGCCAACTCTTTATAGAAAGAGAAATCCGGCAAAGATATTAAGGCAAAGATAAACAGCTCACATTTGAGCTCTGCCAGTAAGATGAATGCAAGTGGTCTGACACACTGTCACCCAGAAAATAAGGTATTGATTACTTGTATAAGGCTCCCAACTGTGTGCGGGCCTAGCAGTGCAGTGGCTACACCTTGCCTTGGCCTGCGGTGCGTGTCAGTGGTTTAACTCCTGCCTGTGGCCAGTGACTGCTGCCTCCTCTGCTCCAGCTTCAGGTCTGGAGTTCTAGGGATGGACCTTCTGGGAAGGGAGTGACACCTGCTCCCCAGCTCCTCCGTATTAGTGAATGTTTGTGTAACTGAACTAACACCTTTAGTATTACTAGACTGTTAAAACATCAATTGGGCTAATAATGAACTCTAAGCTCTATGTGTATGGTTTGTGCCCTTTTGTTCATAACAATCCCATGACCGTATCATCATCTAGTTCTGAGAATTCCAGCCTGATCTGGACCACAGCTGCTAAATCAGTCTAAACCTAATCTGGGTAGGTGTTGATGAACATTAGGATATGATGGCAGGATCGGATTGTCTTTACTCAATTGTATGTCCTTCTGTTTGAGGTGTTACACAATATAAAATTCAGGCAGTATCAGAAGCTTAGTTGACCAAATAACTTGGTTAGGATTTCTGCCCTGTTTTTTCTTTTGGTATTTCAAAGTAGTTTGTTGGGGTTTTTATTTTCCCCTTGCTCATGTGCATTCATGTATTATATTATGCATGTAAGTCACAGACTGAAGCTATTTTTATCTATTATTTATCTTTTCCTTTCTTTGTTGTATTACTCCATCCCATGCCTTTAATGTTAAAAGTGCATGTTTTTCCAGCAAACATAAAAGCATATATTTCACACTTCAGTGCACTGAACAATAGTTAATGGCATTCTGATTTAGTCTTAGATTTGAATAAGCTTAATTTTATTCTTATTTTATTTAACCAAGTTGCAGTATTAAGGAAACTCATTAAGGTTGTACTTGCTTCTTCCTTAGGGAAGGCTCAGCCGTATTTCTCCAATTACATTAATCAGGATGACAGAAATACTAAAGATCTACTCACATGGTGTCATTGTCTTCCCATAAAATGGGTCACAGAAACTAAAATATGTAGGGAAGTTATTCTTTGGATAACTCTTATTTGCAGCAGTACTAGCTTTTATTTTTAATTAGAGAATGTAATGCTTGAGAGCTGTCAGTGTGGCACCTCCTACCATCTGAAGTGTTCTCTTTATGAATATTAAATATATAATGCTTGAAATAGGTACTTACAATTTCATAGCATGTGAACCTCACCCATGGAGAAAACACCTTTAGATCTCAGAACCGTATGTCAGAACCATGTCTTCCAGTAAGCCTGCAAATAATATTGAGTATCTAATTTATTCCAAACTGTAATTAGTAAAACTTTAAACTAGAATGTGGGTTTCAGTCTGTCCAAAGGAATCTGATATTTAGGCCCTTTCTTCTCAGTATGACAAAGCCTAAGACTCTTCGCCATCTAAATGGAGAACTGTAGTATTCTTTGAGGATGACCATTCAAGTTTTTGTAAATTCTTATTTGCCAACATCGTAGTATTTTATAATTAAAGCGAGCTGTAAATGTCTTTCTTCAAGTACCCAGATACCTGTATTATCTGAATGACAGTACACGGGAAAAGTAAAAGCTGACATTAACAGCACTGCTTATACAGAATGCTTACCCCGCTGCACAAAGAGAAACATTTTCCTCTGCTTTATGGTCTTGCAGCAGATGCTGGATGTCAAAATGTCAAGAGCAGAAACTGAATTAATTTCTGTTCATGACCTGTTTTGAGATTCTCAATTGAAAAGTTTAGCACATGGGAGAGTTTATGCTTCTTTCAAGGGAGCAATATGACCCATTCTGGTTTTATGTGAATTATAGGCATCACTGTAAGTACTTCGTTGGGTGAGAGTCCTACTCTTTACTTCATAAAGTATGGGATCTTCTTCATGATCTTCATGAAATGTACTTGATTTTGCCTAACATTTTTTTGGCTTTGTCTGGTAGTGAGCAGAGAAATTAGGAAAACCTTGTAAAAGAATTAAACTGAAAGTTTAGCTCCTAAACACACTTCCACAATACATTTTTTTTTAATTACTTTGTAACTTCAGCAAATAAACATATTCCTTTTATTTTATTATTATATGAGGACAGTAAAATCCATACAGAAGAGACCATACATCTTGTTGCTTGCGTCACAGGACTTCTTAATCTCATCTGTTGATAGAATTCTTTCTACAAAACAGGGTAAAAGAGGATGGGGAAATGTGTGGGAAAACAGTGTCATGGGCATAAAAGCTAGCCTAGTAGGGTTGTTCTAAAATGAATATACAAATGATGGAGGAAGCTGGCTATATACAGCATTATTACTTGATTCAACAACCATAATGCATGATTTTAATCTCAAAGATGAAAAAAGAAATCAAAAGCATATTCTACTGAGAATATATACTAATCACAATGTTATCGGATTAATTAAATTTGCATAAGGTCACAATTTACTTTATAATCATAGAATCATAGAATAGTTAGGGTTGGAAAGGACCTTAAGATCATCTAGTTCCAACCCCCCTCCCATGGGCAGGGACACCTCAACTAAACCATGTCGCCCAATGCTCTATCCAACCTGGCCTTGAACACCAACCTCCCTGGGCAACCCATTCCAGTGCCTCACCACCCTCACTGTAAAGAGCTTCTTTCTTGTATCTAATCTAAACTTCCCCTGTTTAAGTTTGAAGCCATTACCCCTTGTCCTACCACTACAGTCCTTAAGGAAGAGTCCCTCCCCAACATCCTTGTAGGCCCTCTTCAGATACTGGAAGGCTGCTATGAGATCTCCATGCAGCCTTCTCTTCTTCAGGCTGAACAGCCCCAACTTTATCAGCCTGTCTCCAATACGGAGGGTGCTCTAGCCCTCTTATCATCCTCGTGGCCTTCCTCTGGACTTGCTTCAACAGCTCCATATTCTTTTTATGTTGAGGACACCAGAACTGTACACAGTACTCCAAGTGAGGTCTCACGAGAGCAGAGTAGAGGGGCAGGATCACCTCATTTGACCTGCTGGTCATGCTCCTTTTGATGCAGTCCAGGATACTGTTGGCTTTCTGGGCTGCAAGCTTCTGGACTGCTGGCTTATGTTAAGTTTCTCATCAACCAACACCCCCAAGTTCTTCTCCACAGGGCTTCTCTGAATCTCTACTCCGCCCAACCTGTAGCTGTGCCTGGGATTGCCCCGTACCAGGTGCAGGACCTTGCACTTGGCTTGGTTGAACTTCATAAGGTTGGCATCGGCCCACCTCACAAGCATGTCAAGGTCCCTCTGGATGGCATCCCTTCCCTCCAGTGTACCACACAGCTTGGTGTCATCAGCAAACTTGCTGAGGGTGCACTCAATCCCACTGTCCATGTGGCTGACAAAGATGTTGAACAAGACAGGTCCCAACACCGATCCCTGAGGGACACCACTTGTAACTGTTTTCCAACTGGACATTGAGCCGTTTACCACAACTCTTTGCATGCAGCCATCCAGCCAGTTCTTTATCCACTGAGTGGTCCATCTATCAAATTGATGTCTCTCCAATTTAGAGACAAGGATGTTGTGCAGGACAGTGTCAAATGCTTTATAGTAGATAGCCTGTAGGTTTTAGATAAATATAGACATACTTCCATAATAAGCTGTTACTATTTTCCTATTAGTATTTTGCTTTTCCTTAGAAGCATTGGTAATCCAAGTTCATATTGCTGTTTTTTAAATAGATAATAAAATCAAATTAAATACTTCCCGTTGGGTAGAAATTGCTGGAAAACAACATAATGCTACTTACTTCTCTCAACTTTTGTATGTATTGGTTCAATTTTATAGTCATCTAAATTGTAATTACCAATTTGAGATCAACATATATATTCATGTACGTCTCACATTTTTTAAGAAAAAATAAGAAGAAAATTAAAGACCAGCTTATGGCAAAGCAAAGATACTTTGTTTTTATATTTATCCCTTTGAGTTTTTAATGAAGGTTTTAGCTTGGTTTTTAAATAATTTTGAGATTGATGTCATTGTTTCGTGATCTTATGGTGAAGATTAAAGTGTGCACCTCAATTCATTTAGATATTCCAGAGGAACTTACATTCTCATTTTCACCAACCTTTTCACTGAAATTCACTTCAAAGCTTCAGCTGATACTAAAGGTAGCTACCTATGCCCACCTATGAATACTTTAGTTCTAGTCCAAAACTACAACTTTCATTTGACTGCCTAATAATATTTAACATTTCTAATAAGTAAAATTTCACTATAAATTTAGAATTCCATTGTATGTATAAATTATAAATTTCATTATAAATACATATTTCCCCAGTCAGAATGCCACCAAGTTTTTTCCCTGTTTCTTACACTACTGGCATGGGCTTCATTCAAAGTGTGATGTAGACTCTTTATGAAACCAGCTGCTTATGTTTGCTTCTGTTTTCACCATGGAATCATAGAATCACAGAATACTTAGTGTTGGAAAGGACCTTAAGATCATGTACTTCCAACCCCTCTGCCATGTTCAGGGACACCTCACACTAGACGATGTTGCCCAAGGCTCTGTCCAGCCTGGCCTTGATCTGTGAGTTGGGTTCCTGGTTTTGTTACATGGCCTGACCATGTCACAGCTATGTCATACAGTATTTACTCCTTTGTACACAAAGCAGCATACCTGAGCAATGCCCAGTATGTTCCATATATAAATTCATTCTACAAAAAATGCTGACCACTGAACAGGAGGAAGCAGAGGCAGGTGACAATACTTTTATCTTGTGAGAAGTAGTGGGTCCAAACTCCAGAGATATTTACCTATATACTATTTTTTAGCAATGTTTGACCAGAGTCTTGTTTTCACATGCAATCTGATTGTATTCCGCATGTTAGGAAAATCACGATGTGGTTCTATAAGGAAGTTATAGTGTGCTTTAATGAATAAACATGGTATACATACACCATAAAGCAGGGGCTGGATCACCAGCTAGGGCTGATAGCTGAGTAACTTACCTGTGTTTATTTTTCAACAGCACACAACATGAGGCGTGTTTTTGTGATCTTTTTACCATTGTATTAATTAATTTTCCTGTAACTTTTTTATTAAAAGAATATCAATGAACAGCATTGTCATCTTATTTAATTTTTAAGCTTTGTACTGCCTTCTTACAGAAACTGTAATGAGTATGTGGACATATTCTGATGAGTATGCTTTTGTATTTTCTTTTCAAATACTGCCACCCTATCTTCCTTCTCTGTCGGCAGATGAATTCTATTTGATTAGTATGGTAAATATTTAATACCTTTTTCCTGACAACAACTAGGGCCTGATTATACTAAGGTAGAACTCATTAGTGAAAGGACTTGATTGTAGTTTATGTGTTTGCCTTCGTTCTATGACTCCTAGACTTCAAACACTGAAGCAATTCAGGTCAAGTCAAGGAGAAACTGGGTATGTTAGCTGGGCATTTTGTGCATTGTGCATCTGAAGTGTATGCTTTGTTTCTGTGCATGAAGATCAGGTCAAGCAGGTAGGAAGGTCAATTTTTCCAACCATTAGATTCCTTTGCACCATAAAGAGTATATTGCATAAGATGGATTCTTGTGTTAAACTGTGTCTGTCCTAAAGACAACACAGGACCTTAAACTTACATAGCTAAAGGAAAGTGCTTTTAATTCCAATTACTTTAGCAGGATAACCATTACCTCCTTACTTATTTGTGTAAATAAGTACATCACTTATTTAGTGATTAGTATAGTATACTGATATTCTCTGCTAGAAACAAAGGATGTGAGTTTTAACACTTCTGTTTACTTCTAACAGACTAGGTCGGGGAGTTTATTACTTTTGGAAAACTTACTTCTCTGACACTGTGTTTTTCTCATTTTACTGAGTATAGAACCTGAATACCTAACAGACAGGAAAATAAAGTTGAATGTTAAAATACTGTTATAGATCTAGAAGTTCAGGAATGATTAGCAAGTGGAAAGAGGGTGGTAGTTAAAGTACTCCCTAGAGCAAAAATCGGTGATCCTGTATACTTCTTCCCAACATTTCTTTTACTGTGTAAATGATTCAGGATCCTTTTCCTCATTCTCTGTGACATGGTTTAGTGGTGGTCTTGGCAGTCCTGGGGCAATAGTTGGACTTGATGATCTTAAAGGTTTTTTCCAACCTAGTTGATTCTTTGATTCTATGATCCTCATCTCTCTCTTTTGTTTTGGATATTTAAAAAAACTATTTGTAGGATATTGAACTAAACAAACTCTAGACACTTTTCTTACTGAATTAAATTATTTGGCTCATTGTCTTTCAGTATCAAATATGCATTTCAACCATTACATGTTATTACATTCTTTTCTGAACTTTCTCCTGTTTATTAACACCACCTTGAACGATGAACACTGGAACAGCGTTCCAGTAATGGTTATTCCACAGCCAAAACCAAAGCTAATGTCCAGGCTTGCTAATATTTTACAGTTTGTACATCCCAGGATCATTTTATCTTTTTTGGCCTAAACCTTACTGTAGGAGTTCATTCATATTCATCTCATTATTCACTAGAAGTGCCAAATCTTGTTCAGAACCAAGGTCACAGTTCTGCATTCTCTACTTTTGTTCAATGTTGTTCTTCCTGGTTAATTAACTCTTTGTCTTATATTTCAGTCCATTAGTAGAACTATCTAAGAGTCCAGGGTAAAATCTCCAAGAATGCACAAGTAGTATCTCCATTATGAATACTTTTGTTTGCAGTGACTTCTGAGGCCTAGAACTTCATTGAGCTTTTAGTTCATTTCTGTGTATTCTGCTGGTTTCATATTTTCCTATTTTAAAAGTTACATTTTGCAAAAATAGGTATATTATTCAGTCTACATAATGCTTTATTACACTAACTGTTACTGAATGAATAATTGCATATTAGTCAATACATGCACTGGTTCTTACCTTATACTGTACAAAATACACAGGAAAAAAACAGGGTTACAGAGGAGGTACCACCTGATTAGTATACCTTTTGCTTGAAGGGGGAAAGTACAATCTTTAAAGTGTCCTAGAAAGGTCTGTCTACTGTAAGGTGTGAAAGAGAAACAATGTTGTACAGTGCTCCTAAAGAAATCTTTTCAAAATACTAGCCTGTAATCTAGAACCTATGAAAAAAATGAAGAAGGAAGTATCGTTTCAACATTTTTACATGTAGGATTGTTAATGTAGTTCTCATGAAGGACTACCAAAAAAAAAAAAAGGGCAATTAAAAACATTCATAATCCATTTGGGGGGATTTATTTTAATTTTTGCAAAGGAGCGATCTAGGTAGCTTTGGTTAACTATGCAGCAGTGTAAACATATGAAATACACTCTTCATTCCCTCTCCCTTTTAAATATTGTGCTTCTGCATTGTTGAGCTATAGTTTATTTTTTTTGTTTCAAACGAGCCTGGCTAAGAAAATGAGAATTTTATCATGTTTTGTATTTTATTTTCCGATGACTTTTAGGGAAGGGTGGATCTTAATGATCTGTACACTTCCATGTCAATCAATAGAATGAATTCATTGACATTTATGTCTTAAACAATATGCATGTATTTGCTGTCAAGTGTTATTTGGCTGTACAAATATTTATATCTGCCATAGCATTGACTGTATTAGCATAATCTGACAAATAATCAATATTTGTCTGAAACTCTAGAATCCTGACAGCTAATCCTAAAGAGCATAATTGGATGGAGAACCATGAAAAAGATTTATATGATATTTGGCCTACTTCCAAAGTTCTGCATATATTCCAGAGTTTCAAATATCGGCAATTTCAGATTAACTGTTAGGATCCCAGATTAACTGTTAGAATCCTGACCAGGCGCAAGGCCCTTCTTACCTGGGTCAGGGCAACCCCCGTATCAATACAGGCTGGGGGTGAAGGGATTGAGAGTACCCCTGAGGAGAAGGACTTGGGGGTGCTGGTGGATGAAAGATTGAATGTGAGCTGGCAGTGTGCGCTCACAGCCCAGAAGGCAAACCATATCTTGGGCTGCATACAAAGAAGCATGGCCAGCAAGTCAAGGGAGGTGATTCTGCCCCTCTGCTCTGGTGAGGCCCCACCTGGGAGTACTGCATCCAGCTCTGGAGCCCTTAGTACAGGAAAGATATAGACCTGTGGGAGTGGGTACAGAGGAGGGCCACAAAAACATCAGAGGGATGGAACACCTTTCCTATGAAGAAAGAGTGAGAGAGTTGGGGTTTTTCAGCCTGGAGAAGAGTGAAGAGGCCTTATTGCAGTCTCCTTTCAGTTCTTAAAAGGGGCCTATAAGAAGGATGGGGAGAGACTTTTCAGCAGGGCCTGTTGCGATAGGACGAGAGATTTGAAATTCATATCTCGGGACCTTCCTTGCTGGAAATATATATATAGTTTACTGTTGTAGATTAAATCTGATCCAGTAGTAATTTCCTCCTTTTTTGTAACTACTAGAAATATTTAATTAAAAAAATCCCCCTAAATTTCAACCTAGAAAATAGTTAAAATTAATCTAGAATGAATCTTTCTTATTATGCATATGTATGATACTGCTAGCCCTAAAGACTGTTCTGTAACTTATTTCTGGGTATCTTATAAATGTCGGAGATTTCAAATTGAATAACAAACATATATGCACATGTATACACTTGTAACTATTTGTCACATTTAATAGAGATACAGCAAGACCAGAATTTGTATAACCTTAATCTTAAATTCACTGCTTCACTACTGAACCTAATCCAGTTTTCATTAACTTGAATACTTAAATCAACTATTTCATTATTTTCATCAAGAGGACCCCAAACAGCATCAAGACTTCTATCAGATAATATTTTCTTAAATCCTTCCTTTAAGAGCCCAGTTGTTTATATATAGTTGTAGCTTTTACCAGAGAGGAAGCAAAATAAAATTTGTCAGCTATCAATTAAAAGCTATTGATTTAAACTACTTCATCCTGTCAGATAAACTGTCACTCAAATGAAAAATTTACCAATATGTTCAGCAGTACCCAGTAGTTCTTATTCTTAAAGTCAAAATTCCTATTAGTTTACTTCCTGTTAGAGTGATGTTAATGTCTTAGAGGTGGATATGAACCATATCTTCAGGTCCTGACACCTTCCATTCTGAAAACTGTTGTCACAAGTTATCATTAACTCTGAATTTTGCACCTGAGTTCTATCTTTACTTTTTGTAAACTCAGAGGAAGATAAAAAGACCTAAACAAAGCTCCATGAAAATATAGCAGTCCCTCAGTGGGGTACAGCTCAAAACTCTACTCCATCTTGAGTTTAGCATGCACTTTACTTACTGTGACTGACACAGTAACTTCAAGGGCAGTAACTTCATACGAATTTACTAAAACTCATCATTATGGACAATATTGTACTAAGCTTTATGTCATATAGAACCACATAAATATGGTGGGGCAACATATGTCTCAAGCCAGGGCAGTATTTTCTATTCTCTGCCTATTTTTGTACATGTTGAAATGCCTTTATAATAGCTATCTTTTTCACTCAGCTATAAATACCATTAAATAGAGTAAATATATTCTAAGAGTGTTTCTTATCAGTGTGAAAGTCTTTTCCAAGGTATTTAATGAAATTAAGTTAATTCTCTCAATAGTATAGAAATAAGGTTCTATTATTATTATTTCTTCATTTAGGTAGCATTTCCAAACACTTGCTACTTCAGGGAAGTTCCTTGTTGTAGCCTTCGAGTTAGATGATGTGATGGCAGTTACGTTGCTACTCACTGTCAAGCCTTTAAAGAAATTAACATTGTATTTCAAGGCATATAATATGACAGAAGAAAATTAGCTAGGAAACTGAGTCTGTGCCCATTTGCATATTAATAAGGGATTTTTCTTCAAAGATATATCAAAAGAGAGTCTAACTCTGACCTATCAGATGCCTGCTACCTTTCCTCTCTGAGTAAAATAGATAATGAATTTTTCTTTTAATTTGAAAATTTAAGGAAAATATAATCTGTACAACAAATCTGTGTGTCTGTTCATGAACATAACATTCTACAAAATGGCAGAGGAACATCTATAATGGGAGATGAGTTAGATTAAAATAATTCTTCAAATAGCTTGAGAGAGTTTGTAAGTAGACTTTTCTGTCAAGCAAAGTATTGAAGTACATACCCAAGCATATGGAGAAGAATAGTTATTTTGACTTCCAAGGGGCCAGAAAATCATTTCCCAATCTGCTGAAAAGATGTAGAAGACAGATGTTCTCACCTAAGAAGCAACCCAGTATGGAAGAAAATAGCTGCTACTCGCAGTAGTTATGTTATAGCTGTTTTGTGACTTTATTTTAAATTTTATTGGATGAGAAAATTTGTTTCCCTGTATAAACAAGTAGAAAGATGGTAAATAATGTTGCGTCTTGGTACAATGTGTAAGTAACACCCTTCTAAGTGAAAGTATGAGAAAATTTAATTTATGTATGCTCAGAGAGAGCTGAATATGTTTCTGCAGTGATCTGGCCCAATGGAAATGAAAATATCAATGAGCTGTTTACAGTCTGTACAAGATAAAGATGACTGAATTGTAGCAATAATCTACAAATGATAATATGAAATATTGAGAAGGTATCAAATGTAATGTTAAAAATTTAATTCGAAATCCCCAAATGAATCAAGTTCCTTACTGTGATTGTAGGCATAATTCATCAACATCAAGCAGTGGTTTGATAGTGACTTTACATTCACAGTCTTCTACAAATTCATCCAAAGTAGCACTGAATGTGTGTCATTTTTCAGTTATAGGTAATATAACTGATAAATGTTTTTAACGAATAACTCCTCCTGCCTTTGGCTAACAAGGAAAGCCTATCTGGCAGGTTTAGCTGTTACTCTAACTAATCATCCTTTTAAATTCCCAAGACCAAATTAAAAACCTCTATTCTTACATTGATGCAAAGCAGATTCATTCACCAGGCTGTGAGAATATACAATTCTTATCACTCAGGACATGTTAGCTATGTAAGTTTAGTCCTGAATATATAGAGTAATTTATCTTCCCGAAGCCTTTGAAAGCAGCTGATACCTAAACTTCGGTTTTATTTTTCTACATCTGTCCTCTGCTAATTCATACAGTGGGTGGCAGGTCTTACTGTCAGAGAAAGCTGCTATGATAATCTTGCATGACCTCCCAAGTAATCAAACCATCATGCAGTAATTCCAGTATCAAATGTTGTCAGTATCAGAACTTAGGTTTCGGTTGTAACATATCTTTTCTGAGGTGTATGATTTTTCTCTAAAGTCTTTGACTAATGGTATGTCTGCTTCTTTCTCCATAAAGATTTTTCAGGTACTGATTCCACTGAATGTTTAAAAGTTTCTAATTTCCAGTCCAGGATTAATTTTTTAAACTGGAGCATACAGCTATTTGGCTGTATTATGGCCTTTTATTCTAAAACTAAAACCTGTCTAGCAGCAAAAAATGATCTTATAAGATCGCAATTGCCATCATCTCTTGGAAAAACTAAAAGTAAAAATCTTAAATTTTAATTTTTACTGCTCACAGATCCCTTTCCAATTTGTTTACCTCCATAACAAGATAAAGGCACCAGAACACAGCAAAATATTCCAGCAATAGACCCACTGTGTCATGCAGAGAGTTAATACTAGTGTCTTATTCCTGCTTAATATTTCTTGTTTACGTATCCAAGCATCCCGCTCAAACTGAAAATAAGTCTAATTATACCTTACACAATTATGTGCTGCCATACAATAATGTTATTTCATTTGTTGACAAAGGAGCTAGTTTATATTGAACTGAAAATTTCACAAGTTCTGTGATTCACTGAGTTTATTTTTTTGCTGATTTTGGTTAGACATCTCTGGTACCCATTTACCTTTGGGAGTGACTGGGTTATTACTCTATGCATTAGATAGATAGTTGTTACATTACATGTTTTAGTTCACTCAAAGTACTTGAAGTACATGACCACTGTGCAAATAAGGATATTAGGTTAGGAACTGTAAAGCCGCATCAGACTTCAAGCTTCAGAATCTGAAGCTGCAAATCTAAAAATAACCTTACTCTTCCAGCCTCTCAGAAAAATAATCTTTCTTTTAAATTGCAGGAATTTGCATTGCACACTAAATTCTGAAGTTTTACTGACTATCTATGAATCACAGATTTCATTCCTCATTAAAAACTTTGTGCAAAACAGATGCAGTTTAAAAGCAAGTGACTATGTAACAAGAATGAATATTTTTGTAGCTGACATCATGTTATTTTAATAAATCTACAGTTCTGCAGTAATTAGCTGGGGATTTACTCTTGGTAGTTTTTACTTATGGATAAGTTGAGATCAATCATCATCACATAAATCACTGTGGCTAAAAAGCATATTTTGTACTGCTTATTTTTACATTTTATTTGGGGACATGGACAGACCACTACCATATTCAATTTAGTTATAATGCACAGTAAGCAATAACATTGTATTGCAGCAGAGGAGCTGAAAAATATATTTAATGGATACAGAAGTACTGATCAATTCTTAATTTCTGTGAAGATTTATTTGCGTAATTTAAAATTAATCTTACTACAGTTTTAATTTTATTTTGGGGCTGGGATCATTCTCCCAGAGTTTTAGTATCTAGGCACAGATATCTCAGTTTTTCTCCAGGAAACTCAGCCATTTATTTTTTTTTTTAGTCAATGGATATCTGATTCTGTCAACACTAATTTGCACCTTGATACTGTGTTTGGTGCAAATACATAGTAAAGGGAAGACTTTTGTATACTTTGAGTCATGAATTTAAACCAGATGGTTTCTTATTACAGTTTACTGAGTCATACTTCGTGATTAGCTGAGACAGTTCTTCCACAAGAAGACTTAACCATGTTCTGGTCTACGCTTCTAAGATACTATGCATCTAGTTAAATCTGCAGTTTTCTGCATTGCTCTTAAGAAAAAAAAACAGTGGTTCTTTGTTTCAATTCATTATGAGGAACACTACCAAAACCCCAAAACTGTTTCTTAGGTCTACACACCTCGAGCTTATTCACTGTCAAATCTGTGTTTGATTCTTTCACTGGTCTATTTTTCTTTTTTTTCCCCTTCATTTTCATTTCCCAAACACGCAGTCAAAACAGAACAAAACCTGTGAAATATTCCTGTCCCATTGTGCTTTACAAGTGTTTTTCTTGGCACTGATATGTATCTCTATCTCGCACCTCGTTCTGGGGTTATTGCCAGTGATGCACTATTTATGATGAAACTGATCACTAGTATCCTCTACTGAATTCTGAGCACTCATTTGGCTCTTTCAATTCTAAATGTCTGCGCTTTAAAGAACTTGCCCCAAGACACAACAGCAACAAAATAGTGTTGTTTAGAGAAGGGTATGTTTGCCTGCTTTTCAATGTCGCTTTAAATGTAAACATGCCAGAAATTTTAATATTTGCGTAGATTTGGGGGGAAAAAAGAAAAAAATCCCCTAAGGATTTACCCAACCATAATAAAAACTTTCAACAGCTTTTCCAAGTCACCAGTGTATGAGTGATTACTATTTTTTATAGTGTGAAAGGAATAATTTATGTACAGGCACTGAAAGAACCCACGGCATTGTACCCACCCAGTTTGTTCAATGTCTTGGGCTAGATTCACAAGTTTTCTGGTAGAAATCTGACTGGAACTGTGTTAGTTTAAAATGAGACTCTGGTTCTTTCCACACACTGTCACAACATTACATTTTTTACTTATCTTCCCTGAACCAGAGTGGTTTTTCTCCAGTAAGACATGCCAAATACATGGCTACTTTGCCTATGTACCCATGCCTTTTGAACCTGGAATGGTTTTCAAAGGGAATAAAGTGCAAGAGCTTGCTTACATGAAACGATGTAAGGATTAGTAATAATATTGCCACCAATGGCTCTTCATCCAAAGAAGAGATAACCCCTGGGATCTCTGAGCTTAGAAGCAGTAAGGGCATGCTTGCATACCCTAATGGCCCCTCTCCCACCGACCTAAAAAAAGAGAAGACAATTTACATGGGGGGAGAAAACTTAGCCTTACAGAACAAATCTGAATAGAAAGAATTTAAATACCACACTGATTACATTCTTGTTAATGGCAGGGAGGAATGGTGATTTCCCCCCTCATTCTACTCCAAAGGCAGAAAAGCTTTAAAGCTGTAGTTTTCAATTTTAGAGTCAACTCCTATATCTATGTTACCTTCATCTGGATGTTCCAAAAGATGTAGAGAGTAAGTTTTTTCACCTTTTTTAAAGAATATAAGGTCAGTGACAGTATCTGTTAGTACATCAGTATATGATTTGAGTGGGAAGAGAGTAGCTTTTATTTATGATTTCCACAAGACTTTTCACTAGACTGTCCTGACCTGTATATCTAATAAGTAAAGATATATCCATTGTGCAGCTGTAGGGTTTTAATTTTTTTTTAAAAGTAATTGAGGACCATTGCTTTTTAAACAGTGTACTGGTTTTGGCTAGGATAAAGTTATTTTTCTTCATAGTAGCTTACATGATGCTGTGTTTTGGATCTGTGATGAAAACAGCGTTTATAACAGAGATTTTTTAGTTATTGCTGAACAGTGTTTGCAGAGCATTGAGGCCTTTTCTGTTTCTCATGCTGCCCCGCTGATGAGTAAGCTGGAGGTGCACAAGAAGTTGGACGGGGACACAGCTGGGACAGCTGACCCTAACTGACCAAAGGAATTTCACATACCAGATGACATCCAGCTCAGCAGTAGAAGTCGGGGGGAAGAATGAGGAAGGTGTATTGCTTAGCGTTAGTGTTCATCTTCCCAAACAACTGTTACGTATGATGGACCTCTGCTTTCTTGGAGATGGCTGAACACCTGCCTGTTGATGAGAAGCAGTGAATTAATTTCTTGGTTTGCTTTGCTTGCACACACTGTCTTTATCTTAATCCATGAGTTTTCTTACTTTTACCCTTCCGATTCACTTCCCCATCACACTGGGGGAAATGAGTGAATGGCTGTGTGGGGCTTAGCTGCCTGCTGGGGTTAAACCATGACAAACACATATGAGGTTTAGTGAAGGATGCTTTTAATAAATTGTTTCCCTCCCTCCCCTTTTTCATTGTGGATAGTGATACCTCCTGCTTGTAGCTGTGTATCATGGTGCTGACAACCTTTAGCCAAGTACTGGAGTTTTACATAAAAGGGCTTTGATTTGACACCAGACTTTTTCCTTTCATAAAGAAATTTCTATGCCTGGAGCCTTAAGGTAGAGAATCTTGCACTCGATATTTATAACCAGAACTGGTATTATGGTTATAATTCTAAGCGTTTGTGCTCAGCATCCCAGCCATGGCTGTGAGAATCATGTTTTGGTAAGGAAGTTTGCTGTAGTGCGTGAATAAGGCAATGACTATTGGTATTTCCCTGGACCTTTATAGTGAAGCTTATATTCATATCAAAGTTCTTAACTTCCCAGGCAAACTCTACTCTAGAGCACTGTGGACCTCTTAACAGTCACTACTATTTCCAGGAAGGTTAAAAATACTATCCAAGATAAGGTGAACTTTGCTCACTGTCGAGACTGGTTTGAACTAGATTTGAAAGGAGAGAAAAAAATCTCAGGCTGCAAGACCAAGCAAACAGTTTTCCTTGTTAGGAAAACCTAGTGCTTCATGGAATTTCCTGCACAAGTCACAGACCCAATGTTTTTAGGTACAGTGTTAAAGTTTCCTCTTCTAACCTGCTGGGAGGGTAGTAAACTGCTGCACTGAGCCCTCCAAACAGTCTGCTTAATCTCAGTGTAACCCAGAGGTTTTTTAAATTTTAAAGTATAACTATATATCTGAAATAAAGTGATCTGAAAATAAAGTTACTAGTTCTGGAATGAAATAAAAATATATATAAAAATTGATGAACTAATCGATTATTGGATTGTGCAAAACAGCTATGATTTTCCTACTCTTTTCTCTGCCAAACTCCACTTAAGAAACTTTTTTGCAAGAGATGTACAGTATGTCAGTTTATTGTGATAGTTTACGTTGGAAGTTCTAAGTCACTGCCAGGGCACCACACTGGCAGGTGGCTGCCTGGGGTTGGGGGCTCCCCATGGAGGGTCTGTCAGGGCAGAGCCTGGCAGCCAGGGCCCACCCCACCACCCAGCCAGGAGCAGAGCAGCCAGGGGCACTGGAGCAGCTCCAGCCCTGGGTACTGGGGAGCTCTCTGGGGATGAGGCTGGGATGAGGCTGGGCCAGGCATGGGCCCAGAGGTGGGCTCAGCTCAGCTTGGCCTATGACTATTGAGGGCAGGGCTGTGGGGAGCTGTAGACAGGCTCTCCCATGGGTATCACTGGGGCAGGGACTGATGGCCCAGGGTGGCTCTGACATGGGGTCCTGGGCTGTGGGCAGTGGGCAAGCCCTGAGGCAGGAGCTGGGCAGGGGCATGATATCCTAGGAGTGCCCTCAGGGCCCTGGCAGTTATTCTGTATTTTAGAGGCATAGTTTGTTAGGATGTCCCTTCATAATGTTAAACTTCAATAGCTGACAAAAAGATGGCATTTTATTGTGATACTCTATTTTACACCCTCTTAAGTCTCCCATACTCACTTCAAAATCATTAGTACTCTACATCTGACCTAGTGATCAGATTTGTTTGAGTAAACAGAGGTAAAAGCACAGTTATGCCGCTCGGAATACACAGGGCAGATCCCAAAATGCAATTTTTAAGTGGAAAAACATCAGTTACCTGAACAAAGAAATCAAACGTTGTTAGAAGCAGCAGTACACTAGGGAGAGTTCTTCTTTAGCACAGTTGAATGTAATTGTAGTAAAAGTTGTAGGTGATTGTAGAAAATACTTGCTTTTAAAGCTAAGCCAGTGAGATAGTAAACATTGAAAAGAACAGATTATCATTACGCGTATAGTTTGAATCATCTGGTAATTCGGTCACAATCTTAGATAATGTTTTTAATGCAGCCACATGCAAAGCTGTCTATATAAGAATTTTTATGGGAAGTCTGATATCTTCCTCAGACTGAGGGATGTGCGATGGCACCAAACTCTAATGAAATCATTGGAAAAAGAGAAAAAGGTAATGAATGGAGATAGCAATTTTGCTTTTCCTTCTGTAGCACTTGAATGGACAGGCTCTAGGATACTGCCCCTTCTTCTGGTGCCAGCTCATTGGAATGAATGGAAAACTCCTGGAAAATGTTTGTGCTAGAAACATAGTTACAGTTCAGTATGCGCAGTGGTAAAAGCTGTATTATGTGAGACTTTGGGAGTGTGACCTATTTGCCCTTCTAATTAGGCCTTAGAAAATTTCTCTGGTCACTCTGTATTTTTTTATAGACCTCTGAAGAGATGTGAAAGGCTTGAATTTTAAGTCAAAGAAATCTAAGCTTGAAATAAATGTGATTTCCTAAAAAGAAGGATAATTCATCATCAGATTGGGTTAAATGGGAAGAGAATAAATTCTTGGCTGCACTTGGGAGTTCACAGACATCTGAGAGGTTAGTTTTGTCAGGACTGCAGTGAGGGTTACTAACCTGAGCCCAGCATAAGTTGGATCCTGCAGCACTATTCAAGTAATACAGAATAATTAATCTCATAACTATGTAAGCTCCACCACAGTAGATCTAGTCCCTTGCAGCCTACGGAGGAGATCGATGGAACAGATATCCACACTGCTGCCTATGGGGGAGCCCACACCAGAGCAGATGGTTATGTCCTGAAGGAGGCGGCAGCCTTTGGAAAGCCCACACAAGAACAAGCTCCTGGCAGGAGCTGCAGCCCACAGGGGACTCACGCTGTACAGGTAAGTCTTATCCTGAAGGACTGCGGTCCATGGAGAGAACACATGCTGAAGTAGATCTTGAAAGACTGTATCCTGTGAGAAGGACCCAGACAGGAACAGGGGAAATGTGTGAAAAATAAGGAGCAGCAAAAAGCTGTTAGGATCTGACTGCGCACCCCTGCATTGCTGGGAGTGAAGGAGGCGAAGGAGCCAGGAGCAAAGGAGTGAAGCTGAGCCTTGGAAAGAGGTGTGGAGGTGGGGGAAGGGTGCTTTAGTTTGTCGTCGTTTCTCACCATCCTACTCTATTTTTAATCAGCAATAAATGAAATTAATCTTCCTGAAGTTGAGTCTGTTTTCCCTGTGACAGTAACTGGCGAGTGATCTCTGTCTTTATCTCAATCCAGGAGCTTTTCTATCCTATTTTCTCCCTCGTACCTGCTGAGGAAGGGGAGTGAGGGAGGAGCTTGGTGGGTTTCTGGCAGATAGTCAAGGTTAACCTACCACAAATATCTACCCAGATGGTCAAGAAAGGAAAAATTCTGAAGTATCTTGGTCTGCTAATAATATAATCGGTTGTTTTACCTTTCCTTTTCATGTCACTGTAACCAGGGAACGTATCAATGGTATTGGGCAATTTTTCTTGTGTGTCTCTGCTTTACCAAAACATAGTGAAGATGGGAGTTCTGGCCTTCCAGAATGTGATAAATAAAATTAACTTCCTAGTTTGGTCAGAATTCTCGTAGCTTTGAAAACAAGAAGAGTGTCATAAAGGGATAGAAATTTTCCATTAGTACCTATATAGAAAAAAGATAACTATTTGAACTGATTGTGCAATTTTTCAGTTTCTGTGTAAATTCCATAATCTTGAAAGAACCAGTAGCTGACAACTAAACTTGAACAAATTTGACATCCAAACTTATTGGTGTCCCTGCTGAATTTGTGAGGATGCTGATAATTTACTCAAAAGAGACTTTTTTGAGTCATTATATAAGGTTTGTGCAAAGAATATGAACAAAGACATTTTATAAACAAGGAACTTAATGAATTTAGTTATCTTGTGGAATATCAGCCTGCTATACATATCATTAAAAAAAACTGAAACAAGACAAATGCAAACAAAATAGTGCTCTCATTAAATATGCCACAGTTTTCTCCAGAGAGTCCACAAGGATGATTAAGAGACTGGAGCATCCCTTCTATGAGGAAAGGCTAAGAGAGCTGGGACTGTTCAGCTTAGAGAAGAGAAGATTCAGAGTGGATCTTACCAATAGAAATAAATACCTGAAGAGAGCATGCAAAGATAATGCAGACAGGCTCTTTTCAGTGGTGCCCAGTAACAGAACCAGAGGCACAGGGCACAAACTGAAACACAGCAGATTCCTTTTGAACATCAGGAAACATTTTTTTGCTATGAGGATGACTGATCACATTTAAAAATTATCAATATTCCAACTTTTCAATATATTCTTACGAAATGTATAAAGAAAATCTATGACACTGGATTAAGAAAATAAACCTGTTCTATCAGAAACAGCAGATAAATTTTAATCAAGTGTTTAAAATCAGCCCCATACTTGAATTCTCCCTAAGAATTAGCCTATTTACCTTTAGATACCCACTGTGCAGATGTTGTGGTCTGAGCTAATAATTACTTATAGTTGCAGAAGCTCACATTTTTAGGCTATGCTGTGTCTGACTAATTTTGGACACTGCTATCAGCAGAATTGTTCTCGTTTTAGATGTCCCTTTTCTCTCCACTGACTGTAAAGGAAGTCTATAATAACTAGGGTTGACAAGAAGCTCAACGTGAGCTGGCAGTGTTCGCTTGCAGCCCAGAAAGTCAACTGTACCCTGGGCTGCATTAAAAGAAGCATGACCCGCAGGTCAAGGGGACATGATTCTCTCTGTCTACTCCACTCTGGTGATATCTCACCTGGTGTACTGCTTTCAGCTCTGGGGCCCCCAACACAAAAGTGTCATGGACCTGCTTGAGTGGTTCTAGAGAAGAGCCACAAAGATGAGTGGAGGGCTGGAGCACCTCTCCTGTGAAGACAGGCTGAGAGAGTTGGGTTGGTTCAGCCTGGAAAAGAGAAGGCTCCAGGGAGAACTTAGAATAGCCTTCTAGTACCTACAATAAAGTTGGGAGAGACTTTTTATAAGGGCAGGTAGTGATATGACAAGGGAGAATGGCTTTCAGCTGAAAGAGGGTTTAGATACTAGATTAGATATTAGGAAAAAGTTCATTACTGTGGGGGTGGTGAGGCATTGGAGCAGGTTGCCCAGAGAAGTTGTGGATGCCCCATCCCTGGAAGTGTTCAAGGCCAGGTTGGATGGACTTCATGGCCTTGATGGGCTTTGAGAAACCTGGTCTAATGGAAGGTGTTCCTGCCCATGAGAGGGGGGTTGGAACTAGATGATCTTTAAGGTCCCATCCAACTCAAACCATTCTATGATTCTATAATTCTATGACAGTTTTAGTTCTAATTGAACTAGATGAGGTTGCTCAGAGCCTCATTCAGCCTGACTTTCAATGTCTCCATGGTGGGGCATCTATCACCTTTCTGGGCAAGTTTTTCCAGTATTTCACCACTGTCATAAAAAATTTCTTCTGATATCTAGTCTGCATCTACCTTCTCTTAGTTTAAAAACATTACCTTTTTTCTTTTCAGAACAGGCCCTACTAAAAATTTTGTTCCCATCTTTCTTATAAGCCCCCTTTAAGTACTGAAAGGCTGCAATAAGATATCTGCAGAGCCTTCTCTTCTCCAGGCTGAACAACCCCAACTCTCCTGGCCTGTCTTCATAGGAGAGGTGCTCCAGCCCTCTGATCATCTGTGTGGCCCTCCTGTGGACTCTCTGCGCTAGGTCCTCGTCTTTCTTCGGCTGAGGACTCCGGAGTGTGACATGGTACTCCAGGTGGGATCTCACCAAAACAGAGCAGAGGGGCAGAATCACTGTTCTTGACCTGCTGGCTGCACTTCCTTTGATGCATCGCAGGATATGATTGACCTCCCAAGCTGTGAGCCATATTGCCAGCTCACATCCAGCTTTTCATACAACCCCAACTCTTTTTCTGCAGGGCTGTTCTAAATCCCTTCATCCACTAGCCTGTATTGATACAAGGAATTGCCCTATGCAGGACCTTTTACTTGGCCTTGTTGAACCTCATGAGGTTCACATGGGCCCTATGCTTGAGTTTTTCCAGGTCCCTCTGGATGGCATCCCATCCTTCAGGTATGTGAACCGCACTACTCAGCTTGGTGTCTTCTGCAGTCTTGCTGAGGGTGCACTCAATCCCACTGTCTCTATCTGTGATTAAGATATTAACATGATGAAGGACCTAAAATCAACCCTTTTTCTTTCTGGAATAGCAGAAAGCATACTCCAGTAACAATAGTATACTCCTTATGGCGGAGTATGAAGCCCAACCACTGTCATTCTAGCTTAGGTTTTGGGGTTTTGCCCATTATTAGGTTTGTACAAATCAAAAGAACCGCCAAATTTAGATAATCAAGTTTTGTGAATATACAGGATGAAATGAGAATATTACCAGCATGTGTATATAGAATGTGTATGTGTATACAGACAGGTGGTGTCTAAGCCTGAAGTGAGACTGATTCTTACACTAGCGTAGGCATCTCTGTACAACTTTATATATAATTAAGCTTTCTAGGCAATAATTGTAGGGTGAGACTCTAGGACATAAGGAATTCACCCCATTAAAGGTAACGTAGTAGGAAACTTCCCACATTCATGGAGAGAACTGACTGATCTTTATGATTAAAATGTAGGTACTATTAATTCAAAGATCTCCTCCATGTCAAGAATACCTTTAGTGTTCTAATGTAGATGGCTTTCATTCCTGGAACCCATATGTACCCAGGAGAAATCAACATGAAAATATTATCATCTATTTATGCCAAATGATATTTTAAGTGTAACTGTAAACGTTATGGGTCTGTTTGATGCCTTTTTTTTTTTTTTTTTGGTATGTTTTCTTAGTCAGTGGGCAAACTAAACTCATGATGTATCTGATACACTGAAAACACACTTGAACAGCTCTTTTAAACCTGTGTCTGTGTGGCAGAGTTACATGAAGATATAAAAGTAACCTCTTAGAAAAGGAATAAGTAAATTTTAATTAGAATGAATGTAAGAATAACAAATCAAATATACTGTGTCATGTCTGTTATACAGAAACTATTGAGGCCTTAAAAAAGTTTCAGTTGATTAAGTGAATCAAGTCAGTGCTTGAATAGAAGTAGGAGGTATTAACATGGACAGAAAAGAAAAATGAGAGAATGACCTGCTATATCTGTCTGTACAAAGAGGTTTCAGATAATCGCATACAGTTCACCAATGTCTTAATTGTTCTAATGGTACACCACTTAATTCTGTGGTTAAAAACAGGGAAAAAAAAGAAAAAAGTTTAATGAGCTGTTCCAGCAGTACGAGTAATTGCTTTTATTCTCATTAAACCTAATACATGTTAAGTTCTGCTGGATACAGAAGACTAAGGACTCTACTGTATCAGCTAGAAATGCATAGTTAAAGAGGAACTGCAGCTGAAGCTTTTCTGACATCACTGATAGTGTTTAGGCTTTTTTTTTTATTTCTGGGAAAGAGAGGACATCATTATTGAATTTGTAAGAAAAAAGAAATCTTCATTAACCAGCTTTGTCTGTCGCCGACTGTATTCCTCTTTTATTACTTTTTCTAAGTAAAATTAGACCATAATAATATTTATTAAATGAAATGCACAGTCAGTGATTTTTCACTTTAGTGTTAGATTTATATATTTCTCATGAACTTTCTACCTCTGTTAAATGCTGTAACTGATTTATCAGCTCTTTAATCCACATGATTTGGAATTAATAGAAGAGTGCTATTTAAAACTTTGGTTTATGTGATAGTAAGTATATGATTATGGTAAGCTAACACTTTCTGACACATATTCTGAAATGGGATTTCAGAACAATTTGTTTTACTTCCTTGCTTGAGAGCTGAAAACAGCATACTTGGGCAGTTGGTCCTAGCAGGTAGAATCAGTCCCTGACTTGTCAGTACTGGCGTTAGCTGACACCGTATGTGAGTACACTGCTGGAAATAACACAATTTTTAAAAACTGAAGAAATATTCGTAAAGATAGGTTGAAATAAATTTAAAAGTGTAGTGTAGCACAGTTCAGAATAATAACTTCCATAAAGACAAGGACAGAGAAAACCGACTAGATAGCTTTCTCTATAAAAGGATTGGGAGTTACACTGAATATCTGCGATCTTGCATCACTAAAGTGAACCTGTCCTGAAGCAGTGAAATGGTCAACGTATGATTACTGCATATTAATTTTTCTATTTTAACACTGGTACGATATTATCCATGCTACCAAGTCCAGTTTTCTGCATTCATATTGTGGCCAAATTGAGAAATTGAGAAAAATGAATGTCTGAGAATTAAATCTTATAACATACAGGTTCCGAACCCATTTTTATAGGAAATTAATATGAATAATTGATTAAAATCACCTGAATAACCTCAAGAGAAGAAATTATAAAATCAAGTAAAATAAGTAAGAAACAGATGGGTAATATGATTCTGCTTAGAGATGTAATTAGAATACATGGTTTTATAGGTTTAATTTGAGGGATAAACTTTTACTGTGATTCTATGAGTTGTACATTTTAATTCTTGTATTTTTAGGTCCAGTGTTATAATTCTGTATATTCTGATGATATATTTTTAAATTACAGTACATTAAGAGAGTTCTTAAATCTTGTATCTGCTATGTGTTCATTGCCATTTCTAACTGAAAAGACCTCAGCTTGAATTTCCATTGTATTAACTCACTGATACTGTGGAAAAATTGATATGTGATTTTAACTTGCAGTCTATCCTTATAGTGAAACAGATGGATATTGCTGAATATACTGTCTCACCAACACAATAGAATGAACCAATGCAGGTTTAGTGATACAGAGTGGCCAAGACTGAACCTTATGACTGGACACTGCCAGTGTCACCCTGTGGCAGCCCCACACTCTGCAGTCAGGGTATGTACAACCCACATCGGTTGGGTTTGCATATAAATGTGTGTGTTTGTGGTGTATGACTGTAATCTGGGATTAGTTATATAAGGGTGTTTAGCAAACAATAGGTGTTTATTATCATTTTGTGAGTGAAAGGACTGCTGATTATCTGCTGTATTCTGAATATATAGTTCATTGATTGCCAGTTAATAACATGTCATTAATAAACGGATGAATCAATCCTGATTAGATTTAAACTCTGTAAAATGAGTTTAAATTGAACTGCCGAGCACTTTTTCCCAGCAACAACTTACTACTGGTCTTTTGGTAAAGCTAATGTTCAGATCCATAGAGCATTATAGGTGCCAAATTCTGTTCATAGAAATGACGCTTAATTGTTAAGTATTTTCCCCAAGATTTCCTTACACACCGATATTTTATTTTAGTGAATCTGTCTATTAGGTTGGAATTTTATTGCCTGAATATAAGTGTTTACTGACAGGTTTTGATGTCATCCTAGGTGACAAAGCTTCCCTTATAGTCAATAGGACCTAATCAATATAGTCAACAGTGACTAAATTTCTAAAAAGAAATTAATCTGACTAACCACAAGGGACTTGATTATATGGGCATACAAATTGGATTTGAAGTGACCTATGGTCTCCCAACTGTTTTCCAGCTGTCATTCCAGAAAGGCATGTTTTCACATAGGTTCTGTGTCATTTCTACCAGAACTGTATTAATACTTTAACTATCCTACTGAGTATTATTTGGGAATAGATGTCTGTCTTCCAGGAGCTGAGTGAAGTTATAGGTGTTTAGTTTAGAGTGAGCTAATTTTTTTGTGTTAACAGAGCATCTACTGATTCCATTAAAAGCCTGGATATTTAGAACATGTATAGATACTTATACATAGACTCCTTAAATTAGGTATTATAATTTGTAACAAACCCCACCCTGTGTGTCAGGTACTTAACAACTATCTCAGACAAAGGCAATTTTGTAATCTGTAGATTAAACACACGTAAGTTTTGTCTTCAGTCTTCTTGTAAACAGGATCTTTGAAATCAGAGCTCTTCAGGTAGGACTGTTTCAAATTCCACAATTTCAACTTTGTAGGAGCTAGCTAAGCTAATCTGACATCCAAACAAAAAATCATCCTCATTGCTGGACTGTAATATAAGAATGTGTATTATTATTCACTTTCAACTGCTATGAATTTCGTATTTCCGGTTGCAGAGTGCTGTACATCAACTAAGAGGAAGGAACTTTATTCTAGTTTTGGCTTGCATTAGAGCACACTGCTGGCCATCAGTCCAAATCTCTTCAGACTAAGATTTACTCATATTTCCACTTCCCAGCTAAATTCTGTAATCAAGAGGCTGTGTTGCAAAATGGGGCAGCTGCTCCCTGCAGGAATATGGTTCAGCAACGTCAGACACTCCCTTTTTCCCTTATGTTCGGTTCCTATTTTCATGTTCTCACTTTTCATTCTGGGTTCTGTGAATTTCACTCCAACTTTTCCCTACAGGTTTATACTTATGACTGTGAACTGCCCTTCCAGAACCAGATGGTTATTTTTAATATGCTGTAGTGTTGCATGTCATAGTTCCTATAGCCCATTGACAGTCCAAATTCAGCTTTGTGTAGGTTGCTACAGTTTCAGCAAATTAAGCTACTTGACTCCAAGTCTTCTTTCTGTACATCTGGAATGAAGAAATCAATTTCTAATTCCCAAGATTACTTAGAAGATTAATTAGTTATTGTTGTTGCAATCCTCTGAAAATTAAAATACTACATGAAGGAAAGTATTATCATATAAATGTTCTTCCTGAAAGCGTAAGCTGCATTTTGTTGGATGAATGTGAATGCATCCTTTTTTTTTTTAACCCATTTCAGTTTGTGGGTTTTTTCTTCTTCCTTTTTTTTCCTGAGCAGAAAGTGTTTCACAGCATAATTGAATTTCCCATTATTGGGAACATAAAGGCTTCTAGGTAAATATAAGCAAATGTTTGGGGTTTTTTTTTCTTCTTTCTTTTTTCCTTAAGCCATATTGAATACATCACTGGAGTTTATGTTTTTACAATGGTACAATGGTTTTTATTGTAGATAGGTAGAGGTAAACCACTGTCTTTTATCCACTATAGGTCAAACTTGTTTGAGGCACTTTTCCTGAGAGATTCATTTGCATGCAGAAACTATGTCCTTGTCACTTTGTGGAATGAATTTTCAAACAACCATGGTTCTCACCAGATAAATGACATTTTGTGAAATCACAAAATGTGCCTTAAACAGTATAGTAGCTTTAAAGCATTTTAATTAGCTATTTGGCAAATCAACAGATGTAGAGTATCATCAAGCATGTATAATTTATCTACTAAGACTAGTGTCTGTACTTTTTAAGAGCTTGTAATGCTGCCTTGTACTTGTGCTTTCATATACCATTGATTGTAATCCAAACACAGTTTGTAAAAGCTTTAAACACAAAATTCTCAAAACAATGAAATTCTAAATAAAACAATGTATAGTTTAATTCCAGCCATATAATGTCATTCATTATTACTAGCTACACTTAAGAAGCTTTGAAAGAACTTTATAACTAGTATCAGATTTGTTTATTCTTTAATATATTGAATATTTTAAAATTAATATTACTAATAAAATTAATAAAATTCAAAATACTGAAAATATGTAAACTATTTAAATATTCTGATTACTGCATAACATCTCCTTTTACCTGAGAGCAAGAAACACACAAGGAACTTCACAAATCCTTCTAGAGCACTTCCTGGAAGTACTACGGTATCTAACACACTGATGTTAGATATCATTATCTTTTTCATTTTACACCATTTTACTTTTCTTATTTATTTGTTACCAGAATTTGCTGTAGAGCAATCTATAACTGCCTTTCTTGAATTTGCTTTTTCTTCTTTCCTCACATAAGAGGTTAAAGATACAGCGGTATGCTGGCATCTGTCTCCTAACTATCTAGTATCCTTTGGTATACTTAAAGGTGTCTGAGAGCCATGAGACAATGACAGATGTGACACAGGTCATGATCAGATAAATTTCCCTTTGAAGTGGCAATCGGAAGCTAGACAGCATACTGAAATGGCACTATGTGTCTGGTTTTAGGCAGGTGAATCACATCCATTTTGGATTTGGTTCAAGATTACAGCATCCACATTTATATTTCCAATTGTCTCAACCTTCTATCTAATATATAAACCCCATTACAATCATTGAACATCTCAGTACAATTAATTGCTAATTAGTTAGCACAGATAGAATGCTATTTTGGATGGCTTTAAACAGGTAGTATGTGATAGACACATAGTTTGCTTGATACCAAGGAGATCAGTAAAGATATCACTAGGCACCAAATAACAGTTCACTTATCACCCACCAGGACTCTGGTGAAATTAGTTTTGCAATCAACTCAGATAATTCTCCTAACTGATCCGCAGCTCACCCAGATGTTATGTTCTCAGTGAGTGCACAAGACTTTCCTGTGTGCTAGGATTTGTCAGGCATATATCCTTCATCTTTTCATGAGTACTGATTTAGATGGAAAAGAAAAAGAGCCAATAGAAGAGAAAATGTTTCCAAATAGTTGGTTCCCTCTTACTTTTGCCAAGCATGCGTACTTTCGTGAGTTATCTATCTGTGGAGCTACGTCATGGAATTTCCCATTCCGACCACATCCTTATATGTGGGAACTCTGGTCATTGCTTGCTGTCTTGCTGTCTGGGCACTGTGAAGTTCAGCTGGAAGTGGCTTGACTGTTTTTTAGATTTCTCAGCTCTCATTCTTAAGGAGAGAGCACATGATTAGTAAGTACAGTATAAGAAATCTTTATATTATACTAAATGATGGCCTTTGTGTCATCATTTATAGCTACACTGGTCCTGCATCTCTTTGTGAAATGGACGATTCTTGTACTCTGACATGAACTGCCTGTTCTGGTGTCCTTCCTCAAAAGGTCTTCTGTCCCTCTTTACACATTAGGTTACTTCTTTTTCCTTTAAATTTTGTCTTGTTGTTTAGAATAACTATTTCAGTAGAGAAGAACAGATCCCTATCTGTAAGACATTCATTCATTCACTTAGTTGCCAGGGAGAGCTGAAGGTCTCAGATATCCTGCTTTTCTTCAGGAAATGAAAAAAAAAAAAAAACCCAAACCAGCACTTCAGAAGGGAAGGAGATGAACATATATTATAAAAATATACATATGTATGTATATCAAAGCTAAGAGGGAAAAAATGTGTTTAATACAGTTACAAACACATGTACACAATAATTCCTAAATGGCATTGTCTGATATATCATCAGGTTGCATCTGCATGAAGCAATTAGGAATCAGAACCAGAAAGTATATAGATACAGCATAATACCAAAAATATTAGAAACAATGGGAAAAATTATGTTTGGATTACACACTTTGTACACCTGTGCTTAAGAACAAAATGGTTTCCCAGATGTTCAGTACAAAGTAAAACTCATAAATCATACATTTATCATATGTATGTGTTTATATATGTTATAGATAAGGCTTTTCACTTCAGCTTATTCAACATTTATACTTGATTCTTCACATGTCCAAATTTGTATGGAAGGTTGGGGAACTATACATCCCGTGGCTATTGGATAATTGTGGCAAACATAACTGCTGATGTCAATATTCATTAGGTTACATTTAGGAAAAATAATATAATAACAACAACAATTTACTGAGTCAATTGCAGGTAAGTTTTTAATTTCCCAGGCTACTGAAAATAAATGGTTCTGCTGTCAGTTGTCATATTCACAATAAGCATGTCTTATCTTCCTCTCCAGTTCTAATCTTGTGACACTAGAATCATGGTATCCCTATGTCATTGAATCACCTAGAGAAGTCTCACTTTTTTTTGCTTGTCTATTTGTTTTCTTTTGTGTTGTTTTTACTTGTGGATATGTTTTTCATACATTATTTGGTTTGTGCAGGTCCCCCACTCTTCCTTTGCACTTTTAATACAAAAATAAGTTTGTAATTGAAAACAATTACAAAAACCAAAAGCTTTTCTTTCAAAAAGCTTTTGTTGATCATAATTATTGTGAAATATAAAGTGAAAGTCAGAGTTTTGCAGCATCAAAATAACAAAAATGTTTCTATAAAGGATATAGCAATCTAATTCGTGTCCTTTTTAAAACAGAAGAAGAGTTTTCAGAAACCTAAATATTGGACTCCTGTACTTAGGCTTAGATCGATTTAATATTTCTACTAAATGCACCATATTAAACATTTTTTTTTTTAGAGCATCTGAATTTGGGGGCATAGTAACTATAGGCTCTGTGTAAAGTTGCAGTGATCCATCTCTCGAAAACTTGCAGGGTGACCCATCTTTTTTAATTTTCATGCATGGAATCTAGGCCATCTATGCTTCTAATTTGGATTCCCCAAAAACACTGCACACATAAATATTTTTTAATGTTTCCAGTCTTCTCCTTCTTGACATGAATAATTACTACTCTTTGAAATAAGTTAACACAAAGGAGACATATGCTAGGTCTTGCCAAAAGCAACCTGAAAACCAAGTAGTGTTGTCTGTTAAATCAGAAATACTACATTTTAGATCTTGGCTTGGGTAATCACAGCTTCATATTACCTAGAAAAGAACTTAAGAATAAGTCAAGAGAGAATACAGTTAACATTTGTAAGTGATAGAAAAACACTTTTCTTGAAATGAAAGTATTTCAACTTTAAAAACTTTCATTGCTGTAAAATATTCAAGAGGACAACCAGAGTGTGGAATGTGTGCATCAGAAACACAGAACAGCTTCCCACATGATGAGAAGTCCTTTAACAAATTACTTAGTTTATGAAAATGCAAGGTGTTCGTGTTTTCTATGTAAAACGTGAAAATAAAATCTAATGCTATTAATCGCATTAAAATTATTTTAAAAGATTAATCAAGTAGCTGGAGGCAGAAGGTAAGTTGTACATTGGAGATGTCAGAAGTAACACAAGTAACTTAACACAAGACAACATATAAACTCAAATCCATTGTTGATGTACACAGAAGCTAACAGAACTAGTATCTTAGCTCAGACTCTTCACTGATGTTCATGAGCCTCCTCATGGATGTTTAAACAGGTTTTTAACAGTTTATTAAGAATACTTTCATTTAACAATATACTTTGCTCTTGCCTTAAGCATGTTTTACCCCTGAACTTAAACTACAAACTGCCTTGTATTAATGATACCTAGTTTTTGAAAAAGAAAACAATTTTTTTAGAATTATATCGATATACACCATTTCAGATGCCTGGATGGTACTTTGTTATCTTCTGTTGCTTGAATGATCAGTGACGAAAATGACACTTCGAAAGGATGACTCACCTGATCTATCCTACACATGTGTTTTAGAAGAGATTTAACATAATAATCTATAAAAGTAGTTCTACAAGTAGTTATTTCTCTTGACTGGTGCTCAGAAAACCTGTGCTGAATTGCTCAGAATTAAATGTCTGGTTTTTAGATGACCCAGTTAGGCATTTGGAATTATTAAACTAACATTCATTTTATTCACACTGAAGCGCCACAGCCAGACATTCCATGGCCTTGGGTATTCCAGAAAAATAAACTACATAGATAATCCCATTAAAGTAGGTAAATACTTCAGTGTTTTTAGAGATATGAAATTGCTGTAAATTTCAGTAGAGTTTATGTGGCATTGAAATATATATTTTGTAGAGTTTGTGGTTTTAGATTCTCACCAGAAACCCCTATTCAAATCAGAAAATACTGACATTCTGAAAACTGAACATACCAGCCTGGGATCCAGGGTAACATGAATGAACACATCAACTATTAATTTGTAAACTTTATCTATAATATCTCATATTTTGTATTAGAAGAGTTAGAAGCATTGCTTTCCTTATAAACTCTCTTTCCTGAAAATGAAGGTAGCTGTGATATATGCCATAGTCTTTTCTCAAATGGTGAAATAATAACTGTTCAGTATTTTAGCTGAGTGTCCTGGTTTCAGCTGTAACAGCTATTTTTCTCTTTCCTAGTAGCTGGTGCAGTGCTGTGTTTCAGCGTTAGTCTGAGAACGATGCTGATAACACGCCAATGTGTTAGCTGTTGCTAAGTAGCGCTTACCCAGTTCAAGGACTTTTCAGTCTCTCATGCTCTGCCAATGAGGAGAGGCACAAGAAGCCAGGAGGGAGCAGAGATAGGACACTTGACCCAAACTAGCCAAAGGGGTATTCCATACCACAGCATGTCATGACCAGTACATAAACTGGGGGGAGTTACCTGGAAGGCCCAGATCACTGCTTAGGTCGGGCTCAGTATCAGTCGGCAGGTGGTGAGCAATTGTACTGTGCATCACTTGTGTTTATTGTTTTTTTCCTTTTCCCCTTTTAATTTTATATTCTCTCCCCTTGTTATTTCCCTTATTAGTAGTAGTAGTCGTAGTTGTTTTGTATTATACTTTAGTTACTGGACTGTTCTTATCTCAGCCTGTGGGGTTTACATTCTTTCGATTCTCTGCCCCATCCTGCCCGGAAAGGAGGAGGAGGGGGGTGAGCAAGCAGATGCATGGTTCTGAGCTTAAACCACGACACTGAGTTATGATAACCTATACCAGTTCTGAAGGCCATCTGTAGTGTTTTAAATTTCTGACAAAAGAGACAACGTATCTGTGTTGGCTTACAAAACTACTGGTTTGCTTAGGGATAGCAAGCACAGACAATGGTAAGTCGTAATCTTTCAAAACAAGCTATAGAAAATTTTCTCCATATTAAAAAAAATTATAGGAAGACCTTTTTCCTTGGCAAGAATACTAAAATATTTCCAAGAATGACTCCTGTAGACAACAGGAATATATCTATTTGTTAAAGAGATGTAAATTGGTAGCTATAATTTTTGCTGTGCTGTTGACACATAAATAAAGATATGTTTCCAGTCTAAACTTCAAGCTGTGAAACAAATACACTGTAAGTGCAGACAGATGTTTCACTTTACTGACTGCTTTCTGAGTGTTGCTTCCCAAATCATAGTGAAAATAAGAAGAAAAAGGAAAAGGAAAAGATAAAGGAAAAGGAAAAAGGTATTCTAGGGAAGGCTGACATTGGACTTACTTAAAAAATTTTGTCGGAAATGAGGTCCCCACATACTCAGTGCATTCTTATATATAGCAAACAGCACATGGACTCACACTTTTATTTCAAAGAAGGTACAGACGAGAAAGAACAACATCATTTTGGCCATTCCTGTATACATTTCTTGTCAGTTGATGAAGATACAGATAGTAATATACCACTAGCCACTTTCCTTCTGGCACTTTTTGTATCTTTGTACACTCTCTTGCTGTCAACACTGTAGTACTGATTTGAAAACTAGAAGGCTTTTCAAACTAGTAGTCAAAAACCGCTTATGTACAGATGCCATTCATGTCTGCATGTTTCTGTGAGTGAACAAATCTTGGTATTACTGTGTTATAAATATTTGGCACAACAGGAATGGATTGAAACAGATATTGATTAGATTAAACTGGATTTAATATGGTTTACTGAACCATTGTTTTCACTGTAACATGGAGTTCGATACCGATCAAAAGACCAGTCGTTTTGGAATCTCATGAACTGTCACAGTTTATAGAGCATTTTCTTTATATCTGATATGGCACTTCCAGCTTTTTTTCCACCTAAAGATACCAAGTTTGCCTGCATAAAATACTCTCTGCAGTCTGAGAAAACATACTCGTAAGTAGGAACTACTAAACCCCACACTATTCTGAATAAAATACTAACATAGGTAAAATTTACTCACTGAAAGTAAGTTTTTGCATAGACAAAAAGTAACTTATAAATTGAAATAGGGAAGGATAAAAACTTTGCTTTCCTTCATGGACAGTCTCACTTCTTGCACCTGCAACAGGTTTTTCATACAGGTGAATTCACATATTTCAATAAGCAAAAAAGTACATTCCTTAGAACAGTGAGAAAATACGGACAAGATTTTGCTTGAGAAGGGTGTCCAAGAAGTAAGTTTTATGATTCTGTTTTTTAATTTCAGCTGCCAGTACACTCTTTTGTCAGTTTTACATATTTCTAGCCAAGGTTTAAAATTCTCCCATTGATATAGGATTGCAGATAGCATCAATTGCAGTATGAATACTAATGTTCATATGTTTAGTGTCAGATATTTTTTAAAAAATGTTGAAGACAAAATCAGAAAGCTTTTCACTATTGCTACATTAAAGTTCAAAAAGAAAATCAAACTGATGTTCTTATTTGTTTAGGAGCTTTCCAAATAAATCTAAATGAGAATATAGCTCCTTAAAAAATGTGTTTTCAAAAAGGTTTTAGGTTATTTCTGGATGCAGAAACTTTTTTTTTTTTTTTTCAATCAAAAGACTCAGTTCTGATGTCTGAAAGTACTTTTGTCCTCAGACTGCAAAGTTGGCAGCTTCTTCATTGAATGCTAATTCTTCTTTTTATTAATCATAGACTATTCTTATCAATTTACTACTCTTCATAATTAAATGTAGAGATTAGAATATATTTTATATTACACTGCAGAGTTCTTTTAATATTCTTGAGTTAGAAGGTAACCAAAACGCACAAAAGAAAATTGTACTGATTTTTTTCCCATAATACTCTCTGAAATCTCACCTTAATTTAAACTAGAAATTTTATTTCAGTTCATTTGGGTCTGATCCTCTAAAAGGTGTAAGGACTGAGACTTTTTTTTGTTCCTATTTTGTTATATCTGCTAGGCTAGAGGATTTTATTTCTTCTGGAAACTCCCAAATTCACTTTATCTTCTGTGTCTTCATCTTTCTGAAGAGTAAAGCCTATGTTTTGCCAAATTACTACCATAATATTGTGCTCTCTAAAAAATGGTTCTAGAGGAACACAGAAAATTCTCCCTACTTTAAGTCATCTGAGTAATAGTATTAATCTATTTAAAATTAATATGGACTCTCTCAGACACTTTTTGAACTCATCAAGAGACATGTCACTGACTTTAACAAAGGCATGACAACAATCTATATACAGAACATTGTATACACAATCGAGAGGTTTGCTCAACTGAGGCCGCTGGTTATAGTATAACATAGAGTGAAAGATTTATTGACATTATTTTTAATAACTTTGCATCACGAGGGACAATGGTAATGTCAACACTTACTTACTGTCAATAAAGTAAATACAGTTCCACAGAGGAATGGTACATGCATGTTGGATTTCCAATAAGAAAGTGACCGCATTCTAAATTGAAACACTGATATTTAGAACTGTAAATATGACATTTGAAATTACTGTTTCATATGAGAAATTTTGGAATGAGGAGATAACTTAATATACCTTTTTAGTATCTTTATGCTACATGTGTCACTCACGTCTCTCCGTCTGGTCTAGTGCCCATGTGAGCTGCTCAAAATACAAGCATAAAGGGAAAGCACATACAAATTCTCATCCATGTATTTTTATTTTTCTTATTACAGATACAAAGTTTACACACAATACAACAACAACAACCAAGCAACCAGGCCCTTACTTTTAGGCACAAAATTTCGTTTAATGCCTTCCTCAGGAAAAAAAAAAGTAATTACAATTTCTACTTAAATAGAGTTGTACCAAGCAGATAATAAATAGTTCATGGATTTAAACCATTCATGAATAATTCATAAGATTTACTTCCACCTGCCAAATATTTGGATCGTATGTTGTCTATATACAGTCACAGAATGTAGTCAGAATTAATTCTGTTGCAAAATGATATGCAAAATTCCTGATATTACGTTATTGTAACATGCTGTATTGAATTAGCCTGGAAGGAACATATTGATACAGTAGCATAATGGTTTTCAGATCAGACACCTTTTATCAACTACTTAGTTAATATCCATTCTGAAATTCAAAGAGTGGGCAGAAGGGTAAACACTGAAGTCTGCCATGCTTATGACTTTTAATTGTACGGTTGGCCAGCCATCTGTATTTGATTTGGCTGGTTCAGTATGACTTTTTTTCACTATTAATGAAAACAAATTTAGTGTGCAATTCTGGATCCAGTGAATTACTCTATGATAGCTGATGCTGTCAGTGACATGCTGGGTATTGAGTCTGATAACTAACGAATGACATTTGATGGAATAGTGTATCTGGAACTGGCTGAGTTTTGCTGAAAAATTGAACATGAAGGCCAACTGAAGGTTCTTGTTATCTTTAAGAAGAAAGTTGGCAGAAAGAGTGGTCAGAGGAGACATGCTGGTATCTGCATTAGTTGAAGAGATAGTATTGCATTATTAGGTTTAATAAACAATAATCATTTGTTACACAAAAGTCACAGTTGTCTTGAATACAGGATCACGTTTGACACTATAGCTTCTTTGGCTTTATAGGTTCAATGAATGCAAACATATTTTGTGTGTTTTATAGTACATTACATCATTTAGGAGCTCAAACTAAGACATAATTTTACTGATATTATGATTGCTGGAAAAAGTAAGAGATGAGCTTGATGTGTGCATAAATGAAGCAGATCTTCAATTCCAAACTTTTTGCAGTGCCTCATTTCCCTACTGCACCAGATTAGCATTTACAAGATCACATTCACAAATGTGGTAAAAACTTTAAGCCACAAACTCTTTAGACTACTAAATAGCTATCATGGACTACTTTTAGCTCTTTTGTTTACTTTCTGGTTTAATTCAATATGACTACTTGATGGACAAAGACAATTCAGTGAATGCAAAAATATGTTTTTGCTCAAAATATGTAACTTTTTTCATTTATAACAAATCTAATTTCCATGTTACTAAATATTAAAGGCTTTTAACTTCCCCCAAATATATACTTAATATAACCTAACCCACTGAAATAGACCAAGTCTGAGTGCAAAAAACACTTCTGTGGAATGTTTTTTGTTTTCTTGCAATGAGAACTTCCAATAGTTTGCTTTTTCAGAACAGTACATGACTGATTAATGGAAGAAGAGGTTAAAAACCTGGTGTTATTATACCACATCTGCCTCAGTTTATAAAGAACCGTACTTCCCCAGTAATTATTGAATCTGTCTTCATACACTAAGATAATTAAAACTACACAGAGTCCAGTTCTGAAGATGAACTACTTTAGCCTCTGGATAAAACAATACAGGTTTCAAAGTCTGAAAATTAAATAAAAGTTCTTTTTGTTTATAAAAATAAGTAACTTTCCAAAGAGAAGGAAACTTTTATAAGCATAATTCTGCGTGGCCTCCGTGATGGTCAAGAGACCCTTTTTGTGTGCATCTCAAAACAACTCAAACGATAGGAGGAACTCACCGCGTCCTCTCGCTTGAGCAGACGGCCGGGACAGGGGGCAGAGCAGGTGGGGGGTGGTTTCCTGTGTTGTCTGCCCTGAGGCCGCGAAGATCAACTGCCCCGGCAACAAAGTGCCCAGAGACAAGCGGCACAGACACTGCGACGCCTGCCCCGCACTGAGTTAACTGGGTCTGGGGCTCACCAGGTCCCGCTGCAGAGGAGTCTCACCTGTGGGAGGGTCCCAAGAGACCCTGACCCTATCAAAACCGTCCTGCAGCTGTGGGGGTGTGTGTTCCTTCATCCTGGACCTTAGCGCATTCACTGACTGTATACGAGGATCACAAGGACTCCAAGGACCATAACGGAAAGGATCTCCACTCGCTGATCGAGAAGACGTTGCTTGATCTACGGGGTGGCGAGCCTCTTTGTCTGTTTTCTTTCCTTCTTTCTTTCCTCCTTCGTATTTTCTGTAAGAATAAGAATGTGCCACTTCCTGACACAGCTTTAGGGAAGTTTACAATAAAATTAATTGTTTTGTTTTCAACCTCATCCTACAACATTCTGAAACCCACAATTTTATCTTATTTTTTTAAAGTAAAGCTGTGTATAAAGCAGTGGGATGTGTGGAGTGAAGGAGCTGTTTAAAGTCGTACAGTCTTCGGGTGTACTTTTGGATACATTATAGCTTAGCCATTTGGAACAGGCATGGTCCATTTCTGTGCTTGCCTTCTGACGTGCATATCCATGTGTGGAACATATGCATAACTCTCTCCAGATGTTTCTGAATATCTAAGCGGTTTTCTTCTAAATCCTATAAGCAGGATTTCTTGGAGTATAACTAGAAGGAAAAAAAAAAAAAAGGATGAAAAGTTTCACAACATGCTATAAATTTTTACATTCATTTTAAAACACAGATGAATAAGGAAATAATATCATAGCCATGACCCTAGAGCACTCTTTCACATCTGGGAAATGAAAATACAGTGCCTTCCTGTGTCTTAGGAGTTTTAAACAGACTACCAGGCTGGAGACTGGGTTGGAAAGTGGAAAAGAGTATACTGCATCTCCTCAGATGAACAAAGTGATAGCACTTTATGTAGGAAAGAATTAGTGAAGGACAGAGAAAGAGTAGGAAGATGCTGTCTCTCCCGTTAGTTGAATAGAGTGCTCATCTGGGAAACAGGATAATAGTCTGTATTTCAGATTGCTCTAGGAACAGTACACAGTATTAAATATTCTCTCTAAGCAAATCTGTTTCAAATTAGAGAATAAGATAACGCCTATCATTAATTTTGAGTGTTTGGGGTTGTTTTTAAATGTGTTACAGAGAGTTCCTTTTTTGATTGGAATTAGCACTCTTCATTGCTCCTAGCTACTGTTTTCCCTTTAATATAAAAATTGATAAAACACAGGAATCAAGAAAATGGAGGACTCAAAGATCTCAAGTCATTTAGTCGAACACCTGCACTGTAATATTGGTAGACATAACTTATTCTTGATGAATGCTTGTCTAAGCTATTTATAGAAACATCTACTGAAGCTTTGATTCCATGACTGTGTATGTTCCTTATAAGTACGTAAATAATTTTACAGTGAGAACATATTTTCAATTTCCTAATCTGTAACTTATTTATTGTTCTGTATAGCAGAATGGATAAAACTTCATCATCCTTCTTATGACAATCTTTTGATTGTTATATTAATCCTTCAATATTTTTTCATTAGAAAATTAACATTTATAGACTCCCTTAATAGATTATGCTTTCTTAACCTTTGATCAAACTAGTTGCTCTCGAAAAAATTTGTCTTAGTTTCTGTAATTATGTATTATTAATATCCTTCTTAAGTGGATATGATCAAAATGGATCTGGAACACCAGACATGCTCTCAGGAACACTGACAGAGCAGAAAAATAACTATCTTAGTGTCTTGCTTAAACATTCCTATTAGCACATCCTGGAATGCAATAGCATTATTTTGCAAGCCACAATAATCATTATTCATTTTACATGCGGACACTTAATTTCTCTTTCTGAATACAGTGATTTCTCTTTCTGAATTCCCCTTTATTACAAAGTTTTTACTTGATTTCTTAGCATCGTTCCAATGCATAGTGAGATTGTTTTGAGTTCTAATTCTGTCATCCAGAAGTCTTCCTGAATATTTATAACTTGGAGCGACTTACAAAGTTTCTCAGCACAGTGTTTCAAAGTTTAAATTAAACATTTTAAATAGAGGTGAGAGTCATACAGACTCCTGGTTTTGCTGTTTGAAATGGTCTCAGAATTTGTTAAGAAATGAGGTTTTTTTAAATCACTTCTTGCATATGGCTTTTCTGTCACTTCCATACCCACCACAGAGCAGTTTAATCAATCTCACATTTCACTAGCTTGCAACATATGGCAATGTTGCCTGAACAGCCTTTATTACATGAAGTCTGTGTCATGCCTGCTGCTTCCTCCTTAGCCACTAGTTTTTCTGTCATAGAAGAACATTATCTTTCTTTGATGCAGTTTGATTTTTTACATATTTATGTTGGCTATTTCTTGCCATGTTATTATAATGTAGTTGATTGCATAACCAAAATAGTCAAGGCATTAATAATTGTACCTGTACTTGTTTCTAGGTGTGAGGACTTAATCTTCCCTATTTATTAAGGTGAGATTTAATAAAAATCTCTACCTATTAAAGATTCAGATTTTTCACATTTTTTTTAAATATAAAAATCTCAAGAACTTTTTTGAACTCGCATTTGGACACCTTGGTATGTATCACTCAGAAGTGTTCTGACAATGCAGCTTTTTCCTCCAGTATGTGGTAATTAAGTAATTTATTTTTTTGTTTCCTTCTGTGCTTGTGGTCAGTAGCATTGTTATTTTCATGAGTCCATTAAATTTTCACAGCAATGTAGTCATCCAGGGTTTTTTTAGGGTTTTACTAACCCAGTCAGGGAAATGATAAATTAAACTTGTTTGTAAATGAAGGACCTCTTCAATGCCTTATTTTTATTCCATTTTACAGATAGGATTTTTGGCTGAGACTTTGGTTTAGAGAACTCCAGTACAGATGTTTGTCTACTAAACTGAAAAGGAGATTCAAATACACATAGGTAGACAAAATGATACTATATTGTTATGGTAATAACAAAAAAACCTCTCCTAAACCCATGTATAAATACATATTCACAAAATTTAAAGGGAATAATCCTCTGTTGGTTTTACATGCTTAGTATTCTGAAGACAAGCAGCATTTTCTGCTTACAATTAGCTTTTTCATGAAAAGAATTTTGAAAGCCAGATATCCGTCACCTCAACTGGTATGATCATTAGTAAGAGAACTGCTATTTGTAAGAGCTGAGGTGAATTTTCTGTAAGAGCTAGAGGTGCTTCAACAGTGTGAGACCTGAAGAAAGAACTGCTGGTTGCTACTGATCGGTTTGTGAACAAGGAAGATCTTCCTGAGGCTGAAATGCTGTGTTTGAGGCCTGTAAGAGAAACTGTTACTGTAAGATGATTATCTAGCTTTTGTAAATGGAAGTGCAGGACTTCAGATAGACATGCTTCCTTTCTGATAAGGGACAACATTTAAAGAAGAAAGAGTGTTACTGAAGGATGCTCCTTGTAAGTAATTGCACGCATTAAGACTCTGATCCCTCAAGTATCTATATATCAGAATAACCATGGCTTTTTTAAAAAAAAGCAGGTTGGTTCCTGAAGCTGAGTGGTGGGGGTAGGGGGGAAGGCATATTCATTTACTTGTGACATGGGAAAGAAAAGAAAGCTTTTCTTGTGTTATTCAATTTTAAGATTCAAGAGAGTCTATTCTGAGATGTTGAAAGAAACATGCTGAGGTGAAAGAGTATAGGGTCCAGTTCCTGGAAGTGAAAAGGGGATCAAGAGGAAATTGAAGTATCATGGAAACATGAGTGAACAAGAATTCATGAAAGAAATATTTGATGTTGAAAGGATGGAATAAGAATTTGAGAAGTTCCGCTAGTAACTCTAAAGTTATTAGAAAACTAGGTGACATATATTTTGAAACATCAGATGGGCATCAAAAGAAATTTGCTAAAATGTCTTTTCAGTTATACCAAGATAAAAATGTTAGCAATATTTGTCATAAAGTTTCCATTGTGTTCTAATTTTCAGCAGCAAACCAAATTTTAAGGGAAACAAGTTTCAAGATCTGTGAACTTTAATTCAGATTTTTAAATAAAAAGTATATTTCGTGAAATCTTTATTGTTCAATGCAGCTTTATAAGTATTGACCAATATATTTTGTATGGCAGCTGTACATTGATTTATGTAGACATCTCTCTCTCTCTTTCCCCCATCCATTCACCCACCTATCCATCCACCCATTCATTCATTATTGTTTCTATTCTGGTCAAGTATTTCACTGGAATAGTATTTTGTACCTTAATCTTCTAATTAAACTGAAATTGAGTGCAACATAACAATTAGTTTTGTGTGCACTTTAGAAGCCTCTTTCCATTCATATCTCACTCAGTTACACCTATTACATTTTTCAGATTGTTAAAAGAAGTATTTCTACTAAAAATCATTACCCTCTGGACTTCAACTGTGCCAGGTGTGCTTCAGGAACTTTATAGAAATGATATAATTTGTTTTTAGATTTAGGATTCTATGTAAGTTAAATGGACATATATTATTTAAAGAAATGTGAAGATGAGATAAAAAATCTGGGATTAAACTATATAAAATACATGTAACTACAGACATTCCTTACCCTTGATATAACATATCTGTTTTATAGTTAATGAAATGCATCTATTTTTGTTTACATGCGTGTATTTGCACTACAGTGTGATTTGATTCCACAAGCCTTATTCAAGCAAAGCTCCCACTGAGCTACTGCCACTACAAGAATGACATGCTTAATAAATACACTTACAAGGAAATCTTACCCATAGGTTGAATCTGTCACTGAAAAATTTCCAAATGAATTCTCCAAAACATTTCACAATGTTAGGAGAATTCTAATGAAGTATAAAGGTGTTTAACTTACCATAAGTCATAGTTCAGTTCTATGATGTAACTTCGCCTAAAGCTCTGAATGTAGTACTGCATGTGCTATGAACGGATGAAACTAGTATTATCTTCCTATGGGCAAAATTAAAGCAGTTCTTCTATCTTCTAGCATACAAATTCATTCAGTATTTCTGACAGTTGTAACGAAAATAAAGGTCAAGTTATACCCTGAGGTACCTCTATTCATTTGGCTTTGGCACTTGAAAAATGTTTAATCAAACTTTTCAAAGTTATGGCTTTATAAATGGCTATAAATTTGTCTCTGGTCATTGATTCGTAGTTTGCATTACTTGCATTACTTTTTTTACCCACTTCACCATGTGCATAATTGTATATCCAATTTAAAGATTATGAACAGTTTTGAAGAAGTTCAGGTCTTGCACCCAGTTGAGCTCTTGCTGTTTTTTCTTCTGTCCTATTCCAATACTTGAGTAAACCATTAAGGCTTATCTACACTTCTCCTTGAAATTCTTCCTGGAGGACTACTTGCTGTACAACAAATGCATGCACAAAAGATCTCCGTATTGTCTGCTGACCTCAAAGTGTTCAGTTATCTGAGAAAAAGATGGATGGATAGTGAATTTAAAGTTGACCTTTAAACATTCAACCCACTTTTAAGTTGAAATTTTCTTTCTGCAAATTATAGCTGATACACATCAGTATAAAGCAGATGATGGTCAGAAAAACATAGCAACCTGCAGAAACAAAGAGAATTTACTTTGAAATATGTTGAAGGTAACTGCACAAACCCCTCTTCCTCCAAAGCTGTAGGTTTGAGACCTCTATGTGGGGCAGGGAGAGGTTGTAGCCTTGGACAAGCTTTTGTTGAGACTTTAACCTTGTGGTAGTGCAGATGAGAAAGTCAACTCTGCACACACAGCCACGGGTGAACAAATTTTAAAGCCCTACTGGCAAAGTTGATACAATTTCTTGGTCTGCCAGGATATTAGAAGGCCACTGCTTCTGACTGCAGGTCATCAGCATGGAGATAGGATGTCAGTTCCAGCATCATGAACAGGCAGTTGTAGCTACTGCTGCATAAAGCCTGTACTGATAGTATTCAACTTAGTGAAGAAGTATTGAAGGCAGAACATCATCCTAACAGTATAACATGACTACAGAAAGTTATTGGCCAGTTACGCAGGCCAGTGTGAAGTGAACCTCAACTCTGTTCACACTACCTGGACAGCCATGCTTGGTCTCAGGGTGCTGAGAGCATCCCTCCTCCTGGCAATCTGGCTGCTGGGGCTGAGGGTGGACCTCTTCCTTTGCTCACTGGGGATAGGGGCTCCCAGGGAATGCTGTGGGACTGTGGCCCTCAGCCACGGCCAACGCTTTCCTGTGGGAGTTAATTGAGGCTAAGCCTCTACTGTTCAGCTCTGGGTGCATGTGAGATCCAGACCCTCGATACCCTCATAGGGCCTGATCCTGACTCCACCTGCAGGTCCACATCCCAGCCAGTTGTCAGTCCATCCCCATCCCCAGGTAGCTACCTGATGCTCAGGATGGGGCTGTCCTTGTAGCTCCCAGCTACCCTGGTCCTGTTTTGGGTGGTAGGACAGGTGCTGCCTGCCAGACCCTACGCTAGACTCCAGGAAGCCCCCACTGCTCCCAGGGAACCATTTGGTCTGTGCACATGTAACTTCACTGTTTAAGTTCCTGTCCTGGTTTCAGCTGGGACAGAGTTAATTTTCTTCCTAGTAGCTGATGCAGTGCTGTGTTTTGGCTTTAGTCTGAGAACAATGCTGATAACACACCAGTGTTTTAGTTGTTGCTCAGTAGCACTTAACCTGATCAAGGACTTTTTGGTCTCTTATGATCTGCCAGTGAGGAGGGGCACGGGAAGCCACAAGAAAGCGGAGACAGGACACCTGACCGAAACTAGCCAAAGGGGTATTCCATACCACAGCATGTCATGGCCAGTGTATAAACTGTGGGGAGTTATCCAGAAGGGATGGATTGCACTTCAGGTCGGGCTGGGTATCAGTCAGCGGATGGTGAGCAATTTTATTGTGCATCACTTGTCTTTATTGGCATGGGTTTTTTCCCCTTTCCCCTTTTTGTTTTTTATTCTCTCCCTTTATTTGCCTTAGTAGTAGTAGTGTTATATAGTACTTTATTTTAGTTATCAAACTGTTCTTAACCTGAGGGGTTCACATTCTTTTGATTCTTCTCCCCATCCTGCCTGGCAAGGGGGGAAGAGGAGAGGGGTTGAGCAATTTGCTGTATGGGCCTTAGTTGCTGGGTGGGGTTAAAACCACAACAGTCCCTTATGAAATTTTGAGTCACCATAGAAGCATACTTGTTTTACGAGAATTACTTATGATTTTAGAATAAGAGTGTTTTCTCATGTGAAATAGAGTTTTGACTGTAACATTTTAAAAATATCGCAACTTTACTGTTATATGCGACTGTCGTGGTTTAAACCAGTGAACAGCAGCACGGAGTCAATGGTCTTCCTGCACTTAGAAATGATGGAGCATTCAGATGTATTTTGGAACTCTTGTTAACAGCAAAGAGCAAAGGAACATTATCGGGAGAGACTGCACTTACTGCTACATTTGTTACGTTGCCAGGATGAAGAAAAAGTTAGAGATGATAAAATGGCCGTGAACGACTGAGTATATGGCTGCAAGGATCATGATTTGTTTGTTCTTTATTGTTTAGTATGTATTCAAGGTTGTATTTGTCATTGATAACATCTTGAAAACAGCATTTGCAATTGGAAGAGTTTGGTTCAGCCATGAAGTCTGGTTCAGCCTCTGAAGTTTTATAGATACATGTACAGGGTTAAATATTTATGGTTTAGGAGATGGCCATGCTAATAAGTAAAAATCCTTGTTTTGTAATAACTCTGAAGGCTTCAAACTTTGGTGTGAGTATGACTGCTTTCCGCTTATACCTATGCCTATACCTCTGGTGATGCATCTCCAGTATATAATTTTAAGTTGTGAAATTTTAGGCACTTAAAATGTTCAGATGAGGCCCCTGCAAAACTGGTAGTCTTTCTTTTGCCTCAAAAAACACATTCTATTTGCCCTTTCTCCTCAAGCATGAGGGAAGACTTGATAAAGAAGTGAATGTTCTACTTTTTATGACTTTTTTTTAAATAAATCTTCTAATTTTATTTTTTATGCTTATTGATTTACCAGACTCATGTACTGGTGAGCCCTCAAAGAATACACTAGCTTTAATTGCTTGACATAAATCTTTAGAAAGCACCTTTTTACAAAAATTGCTGCTTACAACACTGTCGTTCTAGAGGTATAATTAGACTCAGAGCTAGCACCCTATTAAAAAACTATATTCAGTGTTGTTTAGCAATGAATAGATGAGATGATATAAATTTCACTTGGAATATGACTGCATTCACCATGCAATGGCAAATGCATGTGTGATTTGTGTTGCTAAGAAAGTGGACAGCTTCATTTCTCAGTTGCTAGAATTTCTGAATGACCTTCAGGATTAGTTCCAGTTAAACTGTGTTGAAGCAATCTAGCCTAGATATATATAATTGTCTAAAAGCTTTAGTAATGTACTTCAGTCATTTTATGAGAAAGTTAAATTGCACAACAGTACAACTTTTACCGTCTCTTGTCTCAGTTTATACCCTTCACTCTCATCCTCTCACCATACACTGTTGTGAAGAGCCAGACTTCATCTGCTTATGAACAGCCTTGTAAGTGTTGAAAGGCTGCTATTCTTAAGGCTAAGGAAGCCCCATTTCCTGTTCAAGAGCTGCTCAGATTCTCAATCATTTCAATAGCCCTCCACTGAACTTGTTCCAGTTGATCGATGTCTTTCATGTATTGGGAGGCCTGAAACTCGGCACAGTATTTTAGAAAATGTTGAGTTACGATGATAAAATCTTCCCTCGATCTACTTGCTATGATTATGAGATCAGTAACTCTGTTCACAGAATATTGGAGAATATTTTGTGCATGATGGTTTTCCTAACATTAGCCATATTCCTGGTACTGCAATATTAGGCTTTGTTTTATTGTACCCAGCCCTTTGCCAGCAACCATTCCCTCTTACAGCCTTCTGTTGCCATCTTAGAGCCTTGTTGGTGCAAATAGATCCTATTGAAGGACTCCCTGACCACCTCAGATGGCTGAACTCATTACACTTTATTAATATTTTTCTTTTATTTGGGTTTCAAAACTGGACATAGCAATCTAGACACAGTCAAGCATGGTCAAGCATGATGTATCCTCAGTGAATACATGCTGGCTATTCCCAACCACATTTCAGGAGAGGAGAGAAGTGAAGGGGAGAGAAAAAAGGGGAGAAACAAAACCACATCATTTAAAAAAGTGTGAAAAAGAGAAAAAAAAAAGAGCTTTCAAGCTCAGTTTCTGTATTCATATCCAGTAGAAATAGGACCACTTTTAAGAAATCAGGTTTGACAGTTTCTCTTTACATCAAGAATAAAAGAAACTTGAGGAGGGAGATTCTGAGGAGTATTTCCATATTGACAAAGCCAGGAAATGTATTCACACTCCCTGGGTGTTCAAATAGCTGTTCTCTGTGCAACTGAAAAAAGGTGAATCTGGTTTACTGACAGAGCAGAAACATCCCAAATTCCTCTGTTCATCTAAAAGAAAGGAAGTCTGGCTCAATGACACTAACATTTTTCTGTCATATCTGGGTTCTACTAAGCCCAAATTTCATATCTAAAAATACTTTGAGGGATGTTGTTATAATGTGCAAAGGTAGATAAAGGTATTCTATAAACATTTTTTGACTTGTAAATACGCTTTCAGAAATTTATGAACAAGGATTATATTACAGGTAAAATGGATTCTTTTATTGCAGATTAATTAAATGTGTCAGAAGTTATAATAATAATTATTTTACATCTTTAGCCAATTCAATAGATCCATCACACAGCAACTAGATATCATTATAGACCTAACATTTTTTAGATGATCGGTTTAAAAATTCTTCTCTGAAATTAGAATGAAATATTGAGTTGAAAAACGGAACTGTTTTGGCACAGTGTGAAGGAAACTGACCAAAGTACTTTTAATGATACGTAATTTTTTAAACAGTCTCACTTGAAATAGTAATTTATCTCTAACATACTTTTTTGAGCTTTTTAGCTTAAAACCATCTTGTAAATTCTTACTGTTTACTCCATTGTTCCCCTCTACACATGCTCTTCATTGAAACTGTCAAGCTTTGCCATCAAGAGCTCTTGCTCCTTTGCATGGGCTTTCCTCATCACAAGCTCTAGACACTAATGACTGCAACTAAAAACCAAGAATAACAAGCACTGTAATTCTTCTATCATTCTTCAGGATTTTGTATAACTTTTTTTTTCAAGATATAGCTCATAATATGTCACTAGAATATGTATATTATGATTGTGAATGTAAACATCAGATTTGGGGGATATGTGTGGAGATTAACTTATTCTACTTTGTTAAACTAGTTCGTAAAACCAAACTAGCATCTGATCAGCACACTGAAAAGCTGAATAGACGTCTGAAATGAGAGAAGTATCAGGAGAGATACAAAGTTCCCTGGGGAATGCTCTCAAATGCTCTTTCTATCTTAAGTAAACCTTATCCTCAAGGCTTTTACATATTTAGAACTGCAGAATACAGGCAATCTCCTGAAAAGATGAAAAACCCTCTTTTTAAATGTTTAATGGAGAGAAATACTGAGATGTATTTGTGTAAAGCAAGTTGCATTTGCATGGTTGGTTTTAATCTAGGAACTTGAGAAAGGATGTAATTCACCTCCAGTGGTAAGATTTGGACCGACGAAAGCAATTTTTGATCTGTGGATTACAGCAGATTTTTTTGATGCTTTCATTTATGGGTTTGAAAGTTTTTTGTCTGAAGTGAATGTGTAAACTAGTTTCTGGGAATAGATTGTTAGAGCAATCTCAGTAATATTTTGCTTATACTTTGTTTATAATAGGAATAGAAGACAAAATTCTCAGCTAGTAATCTATAGACCCATTACAATTCTACACAGATAATGTATAATTTACCCTCTTTAAAGCTTTTGACATCAGTCATCAGAGTATTGTTATATCTTCTGGTGTATTTAACCCATTATTTAGTTATCTTAAAATCATTGGTACACAGTAAAGTAAGCATTTGCAGATGACACTCGTCGTATGTACTGTGCTAGTCCTGCTTCAGAGCCATACATGATGAGAGTGGTGGATCACCCTCAGGTCCTTTCTTTCTGAGACAGAGCAAATCCTTTGAAATCACAGTTGGTAGACTGGCCAAAACCTGGTAGAAGTAATTCAGGTATTAGATTTGGCCAAAACTTCTGCAGTAAGCATTATGCAGAGGACCACACCAAAACATCTTCCTCCAGCCTCAATCTTTCAACATTAGCCTGACAGGTCATACACCCTCATTGATCCTTATGTTATGCTCTTAGTCGTATAGAAATATGGTATAGACATAATCATTGCCAATTAATTCCTACCTATGACAACAGCCCCCATATTTGCTCTATAATGATCTGCTCAAGCAAGAACATGCAATTCAGTAAAAAAAGCCTTAAAAAGCCTTCACTCAATGTTTATTCTTTGGGGGGGGGGAGAGAGAGAAGGGAGGACACGGACAACGACAAAAAAAACCAAACAAAAACTAGAAAGATTTCCTGACCAAGGCAACTGGAGGTGTCTCTGCTGTTCTTTGTCCACCCTCTGTTTTCTTGCAGTGCCTGCAGTTTCGCCTTTCTGAAGTGGTTGTATGTTATATTTCTGTTTTACCCAAACAGATGTAAATGATGGCAACCAAATCAAAATTATTGTCTCTGCATGCTGAGTCATGAATGCAATTACTAACGCAATGATTAATCCAGAAGATTTTTCAGTGCCTGTGAGGCCACTATGCTTAAAGTCAAGAAGAGTAATCGCACCACATGATGATTCAGTTTCACACTTTTCTGAATGCGTCTTTATAAAGACCTCAGAATTGCACATCAAGAATGGTCATGAACAGTAGGAGCTTTTTTTGTCCACTTAAACTTGTGGTATCTTATCTTAACCCGTAGAAGTCAGATATGTTTAAGTGTATATTAAACAGTTAAAACAAGATGGAGATGAGCTTAATTTGTAGGCATTTGAAATCTATTTCTTATAATACTGATAAATGCTAAAAGGTGGGATTTTTTTAATGAGCAAAATATATTATTCAAGGTGTTATTCCTAAAAATAACTTTCCTAAGGCAGGTCTGTCACAAATAACAAGAATTCCCAGTATTTATTCTTCCATTATTAAATGCAATTTGATTTTAATCAATTTCCTATTCAAGATATTACAGGAAAAACAAGTGGTGTTGGAATTTTTCCCACAAACATCTCACCAACACATTGAAGTCTTGGTGAAATCCTAAAATTGCAAAAGAGCTGTGACCATGTTTGATTTTTAAGTTTTAGTGGTATCTTCTTTGCCTCTTGCTTATTTCACCTGTTTTCTTCTCTGAAAGAAAGGAGAACAAAAGCTGAGAGAGACTTTTGAGATTTCACTTCAGAAACAGGATCAGAGTACTGGCAGAGTTGCTTGCTTGGTTCAGAGAGATTTATTTGCTTTCCTTTCATATCTTCACTGGAAGAGGAAGACATACCTCTTTTAAACTTGGTCTGGACTGAAAATTTTATTGCTGTCATTCTTTTATTGGCGAACATGTATTTGATAGTTTTGGTTGTGTTTTCAACTCATACAAATTTAATCTCTTAATAGGCACATGAGAGAATAACTGACTTCTTGTGAAAGCAAGTCTAAAGAAATCTTTACAGTGTCTTTAATTATCTTTGTTTTAAGATATTATTTTAATTCAATGCATTTACCGATAAGATACAAAATTCTGCTTAAAAATATTCCAAGCACTGGATTTTTGTATAAAAGCTTTTCAGCCTAATGACTGTATATTATGTAAGTCCCAGAGACACTACCCAAATTCTTTTCAAGGTTTATTTTCTTAAAAATTACATTTTCATTTTCCTTTTATAAAAAATACTTTATGATTTAAAAAATACTTTATGATTTTTATAATTCTTCTATTAGATTAAATATTCTATACTGGGATCGATTACTCTCAGTAGCAATAGCAAATGATCTTGTTATATTTGTAAATACACACATACTAGATACATAACGAAGTTACAGGACACATATTTAGTGATAAACATTTCAGAAAAATAATTTCCTTGGATTACTCTCTGAACACTTAAGCAGTTAGGAAAGGAAAACTATTTCCTACTTACTCCTTTTTTAAAGCTTATTTGAAATTACAGAATTTTTAAAGGGAGAAAAAGTACACTTGCATGGGTCTGATTTTGTAATTACTGTAGTGCATTTAATTGCAGACTTTCCTTATGCAAGGAAAGGAGACAGAAGAGAAGAAATATGCATGTTCTTATCTGTCTTCCTGATTTGATGTTTGAAGAAGAACAAAAAATAAAAAACTTTCAGACAACTTCTCTGTATGTCATTTTAATGTCACTGCATAAGAATTATTTTATTCTTTTCTATAGCTACCATGGGCTTAGGAATTGGCTTTTTCCTCCCAAAAAAGGCCTTATAAATCTTAGCTTTACACCTGTTTCTCAGTATAAGATAATTAGTAGAACATGACTGCTAAAATCTCAACAGTGTTACTATGACCACAAAGTTTTTCCAAGATTTATTTTAAAAAATAGTAAAGTACTGGAATCTGTAGTAATTTATAAGTATTTATTTCATTATTCTTTTAGGATGGGTGAACTTTATAGGCAAAGATGCTCTGTCACTGTTTAAGAAAATTTGATACTTTTTCTTCTCATGAAATTTTATGGAAGATATGTTTGGAAAAAAATCTCTACTAGTTACTTTTTAGTATCAGCTAATAATTTTAAGTCCATCTGTTACTAAACTTTATTAGAAGTCTGCATTTCATTGTTCCTGATGAGTATAAGTCATTACCCTGTAGCATATAACTTCAGTATGTTTTGCACAGATATGTTTTGTTCAATACTTTTTTTGCTCTGAATAGCTACCCTAAACAGGCTTTTAAGCTATCATACAAAATAGTCAAAATCTCACATATCTCATTTAATCTCAGTTTTCTTCTCTCAAAAGAATATTTATTATTAATGAACACAAGGAAAATATCCAGTGGTTATAAATCACACAAAGAAAAATAGAAGTCCACAGATCTTTTTTTAATGACATTTTGAATAATTAGCAAAGACCAAGATCTTTCAGTGTTACATTTTGATAAACTTTCATGCACCACCCATGCTAGCCCCTTTCATTGTGATGTGTATTGTTATGCTTGTATATATATGTAAAAATGCCACGGAAATGTTTAGGTGCTAGTACCTAAAGAAAATTCAGCTTTTAAAAAATAATAATAAATGATTGGCAGTATAGAAAGACAGAATTAGGTTTTGGTTTTTTTTCTTTTCTCATGTATTTCCCTAAAGGCCATATCCTTGACAATATTCTTGTGACACATTTAGTCCATAAAATCTTCTGTTACACCAGTGAATGCAAGCTCCTTCATGCCAAGATAAGACCAGGGTCAATGTTGATATGCCAATTTGAGAAAACAATATGTGTGGGTTTTTTAAGATGTAGTTTTACTGTTTCTTCTCTAAATCGATCCATGTATTGTTTAAAAGGAAGAGGAAACAGGAGAAAACTTCATTCACACTGATTCAAGGTCTTTTTTGGCTGAAGTTACATCAACTGTTGGTCTTGCTCAATTTCTCTTTGGTAGGTATTCATCCTGAGCCACCTAATCTCTCTCATAGCAATATGACATTATGGTCTGGATTTATCTATCTTCTCTGAGAGAAAGAGATATTGGGAACCTAGCTGGTTTAAGCTCCTTGTACAGACAATGAAGAGAGGCAGGTTTATATGTGAGAAGTCAGATTTTTGTTTACAGCCCAAAGGGGAGATTGTAAATATTCTACATAGGTTTTAAGGTATTTTACATAGGCTTAGCCTCACTATTCTCCTGTCCACAGTTTAAGCATTTCATTTCATAGAGGGAAACTGTTACCATCCCATATTTTAATTTAAAAAGTCCTTCTAATTTTATAGGTCATGGTTGTGAGGTCTTACTCATCCTAAGATGTGACCCAAGAAAAAAGGGTAGTTAGTGTGAGCATTCCATAGCTCCAAAGAACTCAGGAAGTAAAAAAAGTTGAACAAGAACTTGGCTGGGAGTTTTCTTGTCTGCACAGAGGGGAAAACTTTTCCTAGACAGGTCTTAGAAAAGGTGATAAATTTCGAGTATTTTCCCTTTATGTAGATTTACAGCTATATTTTCAGTTTCTATTTCAAGTTTCTTCCAAATGAGGTTGGAAATTGCCCAGATATTAATCACGCTTCAAATATATAACAGCCCATTCTACTTCAACTATAACATTACTACTACTATCCCTAAGGTAACTCAATTATACTTATTATGTGTTACATGATATAATACATCAGTCTAAGAGCATAATGACGTAATGAATAAAAGCTGGGAAAAAAGAAACCTGAAGGAGTTAATTAAAATAGTATTTACAAGAGATGAAGAGAGACTTATAGCAAAATTTTAGGCCTCAATCCAGAATTTTTTTTTCTATATGTACCCCTATCACAGTAGGGGCAGTCACTAATTTCTTGTAGAGACTCAAGATCTATCAAAATGAAATCAATGTACTGGAGGCATAATGAGATTTATAAAATGGAAATTTGGTTGAAAAGTACACAAAATCAAGGTCAAGAATGCAATAGAAATTCGCTTAACAAAGCCAAGATAGAAAGCTTTGACAGTTAAAAAAGGAGTTTGAAATTGTGAGTACAGTAATCCATTGGAGGAAAGAAATGAAAGCATTATGGTGCAATATGATTAATACTACCAGTCAGGTAATCAAGTAGGTTAATCATTACAGCACCAAATAACTAGGCCAATAATAGCTGTATAGACAAATAAATACTCCATTCTCATTATTTTCAAGAAGAGATATACACTGTCTTACCTTCCAAGAAGTCCCTTATACTACTAAACAGATTTCCCCTTCACTTCCTTTTCACTGGAACTATTTATTAACTGGGTCCTATTCTCTGTAGATGTTATGTATTCTCAGTGAATAGTAGCAGGAATATATAAACAACTTCTTAACATCTATGAACCAAGAATCCTAAACACACTCCTTGTGTATATAAATATTAACATTCAATTGTTGATACGGTAGACCTGCTTTTCCAGTTCCTTCAGGCCAAAATCCTACTAACGCCTCTCAGCATGAATCCAGCGTGTTTCGAATGTGACCAATTAATTTTGCAAAAGAAGAGCATCTGTGCAGGGTATATGTCTCAGACTTGCATTCATTTGATGCTGAATATATAGTACACTGTATCTGTGGAAACAGTTCTGTTCAGAAAATACCAGACAGAAGTGTGATAACCAGGAAGTTAAAGAAAAGAACAGTTTTCAGCCTTGGGGGAGGGAATTGGATGTAAACTTAAACTTACTTCTAGCATTTTGTGCTTATAATTTTTCTTTTGGACTGTCTTTTGAATGTTTAAGAATCAGCACAACTGCATGTGCAGCAATTTCTCATTCTCTGGGAGCAAGCAGCCAAATCTTAAAATGAATTGAAATAATGGACTGGACTTGGGTGGAACTTTCCTTTTTCAAATCAAAGATAGTGGTTTGAGGGGAAAAAGAAAAGAAAAAAGAAAATAAACAAACAAACCTATTTAACTGGTAGATAAGGAGGAAATGGGAAGGGAGGTTTTCCAATTCACAGTTTACATTCTAGCTCACTGTAGCCACAAGGGAGTGGTAAGTAAGCTTTCATCATTGAAAGGTAGCTGTGTTCTGAGGACTTCCTTTCAAAAGAAGGCTCATGGTTATTAATGCCACAGGAATAACATGGGTCTGTATATCTGGAAGTGGTAAAGTAAACAGGGAAATGTGTAGACTCTTGCACACCTCCACGCTGTTACACTATGTAGCTCACTGACACCTTGTAAAACTGAGCCTAAGGTAGCCCTGAGCCTTAGGAATTCCTGTTGACTGACTAAGCCTGTATTTTTCCTTTATGGGTTTACAGAAAACCTTGTCCTCCATCACTATAGTCATTATAGTATCTATTCATTACAGTGTCTATTCATACCTATTGCAATGTCCTTACATAAAGAAATTCTAGTCTTATCTTTTGCTTTTAATATGCTTTCTGTGGTTGGTGATGTAAATATTGTTCAAGAAATGTTGGGCTTTTTGCGTTTTTCTTTTAGGCATCTAGCATCAATTTTATCTTGTTATAGTATGTCCCATAGGTTAATTAAGCAATTGTATTAAGAAGTGTTTCTATTTATAATTTTTTAGTTTGCTGCCAACCTATGCATATTGTTAGTCAAACCATGAGTATTTAGGAGTTTGTGACCTTTCTTCTTAAATTAATTTCTCAAGCAACCTAACCATGTTGGTTGCTCTTCTCTGATCTCCATTCATTTGGTTCCTTTTCCCTCACTTCCCTTTCCAGTCAGGTACCAAGACACTGAGAAATGTATAAAGTATTCTAGACACAATCATAACAGACCTGATAGACAGTGACTAATACTTTCATGATTGATTACTTGACATTTTGGCGTATGATACCAAAAACTGCATTGACTTTGGATTATTTTTCCCACTTAAATATCACATTTAGAGCTGGAGGAGAAATGCCAATACTCCGAGAAAATTTTCAAAAGTTAAATGTTTTCTTTTTTTAAGAGTCAAATAATTAAAATTTAAAAAAATGAACCAATAACTGCCACTCCCCCACATTGGCTTAAGTCGGTTGAAATATTTCATTTTCACTTTTTCAAAATGTTGCAATTTTAGCTTTCTAAATGACAAGCCAGCTATAATTAACTATCATTTTTACACGTAAAACTAATCTTTTTGAATGTATGTAGAAGGTCAGAATAGGATATTTTAATAATTCTGAAAGACATATGAAGCAATAAGATGTTGAAAAACATTTCTTCCTAGGACAGTCATAGAATCAACAATTCAACACATCTAAAGAATAAAATCAATTCAGTCAAAATTTTCTGACCATCTTTAATCATACTGGAAATGAATTTTTAACTATTTCTTTTTGTTTTAACATTATTATTATCATCCATGTGTCATCTTCCTACAGAATATCTATTTTAAATTTTTTCAATTAAACTTTGGGGCTTTTTTTCAAGTTTTTTCTTCTAATGCTTCTGTACCTTTCTGGTTGCATTTGCATTCTTTCTCACGGATCCTCACTACACTTTCAGTTGCAAGCTTCATTAATATGCTGTTTACTCTCACTTTCAGATTGTTAATGAAGATGTATAATAAGACAAGAGCTGATTCTGACTCATGTGGCAGTGTATGACACTTCATCTTAAAGCATTACCGTTCATGGTTATTCTTTGCATTGCCTTAGTCAATTTTTATCCACAAGCCTTTATGCCTATTTTGATCTGAACTAAATGTGTAAGATTTCTTCAGATAACACATCAAACATTTTACAATTAAAAAAGAAAAATCCTTCTCCCCCCAAACCCCATAGCCTATTCTGCTCTCTCTATCATCTCCTTCAACAGTTCTGTAAAAAATAAACTGGCTTTTGTAGAATAGAACGAGGTTCAGCAATATATGCTGCTTGCTGACCACTATTATTAATGTGCTGCATATGTAGGCAGTGTAATTCCATGCATTTTGCATGACCCCAGAAACAAATATACAGCAAAACTTTAGAAGAAGTCCAGAGGAGGGTCACGAGGATGGTAAGAGGGCTGGAGCACCTCCCGTATGAAGACAGGCTGAGAGTTGGGGCTGTTCAGCCTGGAGAAGAGAAAGCTGCATGTAGACCTCATAGCAGCCTTCCAGTGTCTAAAGGGGGCCTATAAGGATGCTGGGGAGGGACTCTTCCTTAGGGACTGTAGTGGTAGGACAAGGCGTAATGGCTTCAAACTTAAACAGGGGAAGTTTAGATTAGATGTAAGGAAGAAGTTCTTCACAGTGAGGGTGGTGAAACACTGGAATGGGTTGCCCAGGGAGGTTGTGGATGCTCCATCCCTGACAGTGTTCGAGGCCAGGTTGGACAGAGCCTTGGGCCACATGGTTTAGTGCGACGTGTCCCTGCCCATGGCAGGGAAGTTGGAACTAGCTGATCTTAAGGTCCTTTCCAACCCTTACTATTCTATGATTCTATGATTCTGTGAAGGATGGCTTAGTCACAAGAAATGACTGGAGTCCAGACCACTCTTTTGTCATTTGAGGGCCCTGACTCCCAGGTGTATTCTTTTGTTCTCCTTCCTTCATAGTGGACAATGTTTCATGCTAGCCTAAGGATTCATAGTTAGGGAACCTTTATGGTGGGTTGATATCTGTCAGGTACAAGGAGAAATCCAGCAGAGCAGGTATCTCACATTTTTAGTGTAAACCCAACCTTGCTTGTTACTATGATGTGAAGAGGAAAACATAAGCAATCTTTTAATACAAGAGATTAATTGACTTGGTCAATTAATTACTTTCAGAAAGGGGACAATGGTTATGAATCACAAGTAGATGAAGGTAAACAAAAGAGATACCTTTGAATTGTATGCATTAGCACAGATTTAACCTAAAGGTTGTTTGGTTTGGTCTGTTGCTTGGGGGCTTTTTTGTTGTTTTAGTTGCAGAAGTAGTGAAACACCTGCCTTTAGTTCTTCAGAATTTATCTGTCAGGTCCTCATCTGTTGCAAGCCAGCCATAGCTAATTTGGTCCCACTTGGCAAAGAGTTTGAATCTGTAAGCAAATTTATTGAGACCAACAAAACATCTCAGAGGATCACACTTCTTTTTGATGGATGGTTCTGAAACCTTGATACTGATTTAGGAAAATGAGAGTCAGGAAGCAAGACCGACTCACATTAAATCAGTTCAATCAGTTCTTCCTTTTCAGCAAGAAGGGAACCAAGTAATTTCTGGTTATGGATCTGATTGTATGCTTATTACCTTTACAAATCAAACAACATTTTTGGATACTCAGAGAGTATTTTGTAACGTGTAGAAACCTTTTGAAGAGTTTTATCGTGGACTTCATGGATCGTATTCAGTTGAGATATTGGCATTTGTTGCTTTTCAATTTCATTGATTCCTTGTGGACCATCTTTGCCTAGAGGCACTGCATAAAATGGCCTTAGTTCCCTGTAGCTTAATTCTCGTTGTAGGATTGCATACACAGGGCTATGCTGAGTGAACAAGTATAGCTAAATATGCAAATATATAATTCTCAAGATCAGTGCATTAATAAATATATTCATATTGGTATATCAGCAGTTTATTTTTAAAAGTAGTCAAAGGGATGAGAAACCCCCATGAAATAAAGTGCCACTTAGGGCATCAGAAGCTCTTGGCTATCCTGAATATGCTAGATTGCATCTGGCAGTACTAGCATGATATGATCCTAACTTGAACATAGAACATTGCTAAAAATTTTTCCTTTAACACTATTCTTGAACCTTCTTTTCACTGTCTGCACAGAGAATAAAAAAAAAAAAAAGTGGAGGGTAGAAAGATTGTAAGAGCATTGTAATTAATACTTGCATATTAGAGAAGCAAAAATTACAGTCTGATATTTCCCAACTTTTCATTTTTATATGCTACATATCTCACTATTTTATTAACTTTTTGAAAAAAAATTTGTGCAAAATGTGGTAAAAGGTGTTGAATTTTTCTTTCCTTGGTGTAGTCAACCTTTTTCAACACCTGAAAATGCCTTATTGTAAGACATTTAAAAGAATATTAAACTGCACAATAAAGGCTTTTTTCTAGAAAACATGTGTGCTTGAGTTATTTTACTCAATTATTTACAGATGACAGGATAATGACATAAATTGATAAGAAAGAAAAAAACAAATCCTGAACAAAGATCGAGAACCATTTCTTCATGCAGAGAATTACACCTGTGTTAGTGTTACATAATGGTGTTCAACCCAGTTGCGCTGTAAAAATAGATAGGAAAGCCATTGAATAATCCATTAGAATGCTCCCTGTGGAGTAATAGAATTTAAAGAAGAAAAGGACCAATGCTTCTGCACCTTCTTGGTGAGCAGCTTTAAAGTAAATGTCTAATTTAGTATATTTGCCTGCAGTTTTGACCAGCAATTCTTTGGTTGAAGTACCCATCTTCAGTGAGAAAAATTATAATAAAATCTAGTAATCCCTACAATGAATTTTATATAAGTGAAAACCAGAGATGCTTCAAATACATCAAAGACACTGCAAAAATTTAGTGCATGTCACATCTATAAGTTGTGCATATTGATGGTATCATTTTGATGGTAAGGGACCTGGTAACTCTAAAAGACAAGAATTGCCTAAACCCAGTATTTTAATTGGGTACTGTTAAATTATTGATTTTTACCTCATCCAGGAACAGACTTCTGAAGAAAAAACATGTTTTATTTTGTTTTCTTTTGTTTACTTTTTTGTATGATACTCATTACGTTGTTTTATCTTTCTAGTGCAAGATCTTCAGGACACAGTCTCTTCATATATGCAAAGTTGTTGAAACTGTTGTGTTATAAACCAGATGCTCAATGGGATTAAATTGGCACCATGTCATTAAAGTTCAGCTTTGTATTGCCCATAATGAATATGTTTAAATACTAGTCTGAATCCTCTTTTAGATCGGAAATATTTATAGTTAATTCTACTGGTGAGCCACACTGTTTATTTGAATTCAGTTCTTTGAGTTAGGAATTCATGGACACCCCAAAATGCATCTGTTCTGCCTAACCCTGCCTAATAGTTTGAAAGAAACCTTATCTTCTTGTTTCCAACAAAAGGCCTGGATCCACAGTCTTCATAATGCTTATGGCAGCCAAACACAAGGATTTCTTGTTGGCCCAAATTTTGGGGGTTTTTTCATTATTTTTTTATTACGATAGCAGAGATATATGCATAGAGAAACAATACTATTAAATCAGATTAGCCACAATCAATACAAAATCTGCTGTGAATGTAGTAAGCAGATGGTTTGGCTTGAAAGGGACATTAAAGATCACGTAGTTCCAACCCCCCTGCCATGGACAGGGACACCTTCCACTAGACCAGGTTGTTCAAAGCTCTGTGCAACCTGGCCTTGAACACTTCCAGAGGTGGGTCAGCCACAGCTTCTCTGGGCAACCTTTTCCAGTGTCTCACCACTCTCACAGTGAAGTAAAACAGAAGTAAAAGTACTTAATAACTGTATATATATTATCTTCCCACATGAGAATGAGCTATATAATTATTACAACGAGAAGGTTATATTGTTTTAACTGTAATGTTACAGACTAAAGGGTTTTGGGTTTTTTTGTTTAGTCAGAGTCTGTAGGCAGTGTTGCAAAATTGTAAGTTATAAACCAAACCTATGTAAGCAAAATCTGATTCTCAGTTAAGATTCAGAACTCCTAAGTCCTGTCCAAGTCAAGTGCAGTTCAGAATACATGTGGCACCAAAATTTTAACACCAAAATCTATGCTGTACTCAGAAGTGACTGTCATGAATGTTTGTAGAGATTTTGTTTTCATCCTTATGAAAAAGAACTTATTAAATTTCTGCCTTAACCTTCTGAATGGTTCAAAGAAAATGATTGGGATTTAAGGCTCTACCATTCTTTCTGTTAGTTCATTTTACCTTCCTGCTTTTAAAATAACAGTATTAGTGAGGTGGTGTTTGTCTTGTCTTTCACTCCTGGTTCCTATGTCAACCACCTAGTGTATAAACCATCCACTCATGACTATTCGATGTACTCAAATTACTATTAAAACATTCGTAGTGTAAAGTCTGATTTAGTAAGATTGATGATTTAAAGGTCTTTAACGGATTTATCCAAACAGCTCTAACGTAAATTGTTACTAAAAGTCTAAATATCCTTACTGCATTGAGAAACTAATATTGTTGCTGTTGTTATCTTAAACATAATCTCTGGTGATCAATAGGTGCTATTGTAGGTACTAGAAATTACCTTTGGACAAGGCCTGAACCTTCTACATAGTTTTCTGAAAACAGTATGGTCCAAATATTTGTTGAGGCACAATATGTGAGATTCATGTGAAATCTGAAAGCACATCAAATGATTCTTTAGAATTTCCACTGTCCTCATGCTCATTACTGGTTTTCTGATCATTCACAAATGTACAGCACTATAGTCCAAAAATTATGTTCTAATACAACTGTTGCAGCCTATAATTACTCCTTTAGTGTAGTCCCACACTGCTTTGCCCTTCAGTAGCTGATTAGACACATCAGAACACTATTTCCGATACCCACCAACACATCCACCTATCTGCTGTGTTACCAGTTTGACAGTTGTTTGGTTTTGACTGTGAACAATGAATTAATTTATCAAATGTTAATAGAATTAAAAGTGTAATTTAAGAAAATGATAGGTTTTCTTTCATAATATTAAAAGTAGGATAAAGTTTTGCTTTAGTTATGATCATATGAAAATCAAAGTAGACTGATTAAGAGATTGACAGCCTCAGTAAAGAATATAGAAATAGTGGATCTGTCTTGGGAGAACTGACATTATCACTGTGATGATATATGATTAACATCAGACCGTGTTTTACCCCAAGTAGGAGTTCTAAATACAAGCAACTGTCAGCTAGTCACAATTCCTTTCAGCTCAAGTATAAGCTGATACTGAAGCCATTTAGTCTCCCAAGTTAATTTTGTTATTCATATCTGAATAAAAGAGTCTAAATTATCAAAGCAAAACAAGCTTTACATTGTCTAAAGTCCATGAAGAAGTGCTCATGATGTTGTCCAGATCTAGAAGGAAAACCACTGTTTTAAGTTGGCGATGTCTTTTGAATGTCTGGTAATCTTTCACCAGCTTTTTACCATCATCTACATATTAGTCTGTAATACAGCAAGGCTAGTTGCTTCTCTGTGTTCTTGAAGTGCACTCTTTGTTGTCTCTTATTTAACTGGCAATGGGTCAATGAAATACTAAAGCATAATAGAACTAATGCAGACAAAATGTTTCTGCATATGCAGGGAGCAGTCTTAAGTATATTCACCCTCAGATTAGATGATATTCCTAAACATTTCAGTGTGCAAAAACATCTTTTATTTTTCTGCTTTAGGGTGAATATTTTTTTATACTTACTCAGTATTTCTGGGTGGGGTTTTTTAGGTAAACACACCTAGATTATTTATGTCTTCATTAACCTATTTCATATTCCAAATATACAATCCTGTCTATTTCGAAGTGTTAAATATTTATTTTAATAAAGCATTTGAAAGAATATTTGGTTTGAATTTGTATGTCATTTGTCTGTATTTATGTAAGCCACTAAATTTCTTAAGGCTCTATACTTTGTTAAATTTTCCTTTTCCAATACTTTTGTTGGAATTAATAATTGGAATCCGATATCAAAGATAAATGTGTCCTGGGGAAGATTTCAGAACATAAAATCCAGAACAAAGGAAAATGTTTCCATTTGCTATTCACAGCTAGAATTGTTAACTTCATGATAAGACTCAATATTGTCTCAGCTCTCTGCATTGGTGAGTGATCATACACTTTGCATATTTGTACATCGAGGGATCTTGATCATTAAGCCTTCAGCAGATGTGTTCCAATTTTTAGCATGAGAGGTATTTTCTCAAAACTGTGAAGTAAAAAAGAAGGAACAGGATGCATTGGCCTGGAAAAAAAAGAATCACATCCGTCATTCATGGTGTCATGCTTTAACCCCAGCGGGCAACTAAGCACCACACAGCTGCTCCCACCCTCCCTGGTGGGATGAGGGAGAGAATCAAAAGAGTAAAAGTGAGAAAACTCATGGGTTGAGATAAAGACAGTTTAATAGGTAAAGCAAAAGCTGTGCACACAAGCAAAGGAAAATAAGGAATTAGTTCACCACTTCTCATCAGCAGGAAGGTGTTCAGCCATCTCCAGGAAAGCTGGGCTCCATCACACTTAACTGTTACTTTGGAAGACAAATGCAATCACTCTGAACGTTCCCGCCTTCCTTCTTCCCCCTGAAGGATGGAGGAAAGCATGACATCACATGGTATGGGAGATCCCTTTGGTCAGTTGGGTCAGCTGTCCTGACTGTGTCCCCTCCCAACTTCTTCTGTACCCCTAGACTACTCACTGGTGGGGTGGGGTGAGGAGCAGGAAAGGCCTTGACTCTGTGTAAACACTGTTTAGCAGTAGCTAGATCATCCCTGAATTATCAACACTGTTTTCAGCACAAATCCAAACATAGCCACATACTACGTACTATGAAGAAAATTAAATCCCAGGCAAAACCAGCACAAGTGGCCACCCTAGAAATTGCTGTTCAAGATAAGAAATGTAATTCTTGATTGCTTTGTAAATTCCATTAATTGGCAAGTCATGGTAGACAGGCACAAAACAACCATATGGTAAATATAACAGTGAGTTTCAAACAATTATTAGATTGGTTAGATTTTGCTACTAGATTCAGTAACATCTAGCCCACACTCTGGGTTTCAAATTTCAGATATAACAAGAGGCTTATAGAACTAAACATTGCAACCTGCTTAATCAAATATAAACCATAAAATTAGAAATTTAATTCTTAGAAATAGGCAAACTAAAAAGTCTTTGATCCCATGGAGTTATAGATTTTATTGAATTAAAATTTATGTTGAATTTAAAGATTTGTTTGTAGATGATTTTGAATCATTTTTTGAAGCTTTTTTACAGAGCTAATTTTACATGAGGAACCATGAAAACAAGGAGGCATTTCTTACCATGAAAAGCTACCCCATTTGTTTAAGTTATGAGAAAGTATCAGCACAGTCACAATCTTAATTTTTTAACCTTAGCAGCAAAATTAATTAAATCCTTTTAGGGAACTACTTAATTCATTCCATCGTTATAAATTTTGCTGTAATTTAGCATTGTGAATTACTTACCTATTACTATTGATTACCGGTAACTATTGTATAAGGTGAAGAATCTTAGCATATGGAAGGTATGTAGTCTGTCAGTGTTCTTTGTTCATTAGACAAAAGGAAGTGAATGTACAGGGTAATAATACAAAACCATGGTTCTATAAGGTATTAGAATAAGAGAGGTAATAAGAATGAGCATTAAAATGAGCTAGGATATGATGATGAGGTGATGATGAGGCTCTCTACACAGGCCCTTGATCTACGAGAGACTACAAGAGATGATGAATTGTTTATGCTGAGATGGAGTACATATTACCAAGTGGTATATTTATGTAGAAACTGTTGCCTGTAGAAATCCTGTCTATTTCTTTCTCTCTTTTCTTTTTTTTTTTTTTTTTTTTTTTAAGAGGTTGGGATGTGAATACTGAAAAAACCCTGAAGTTTAAAGAGGGGGAAAAAGAATAGGTATTATGGCTAAATCACTTGAATCTCCTTTCTCATGCCCTTCCTGGGAAACTTTATAGTAGTTTTAACATCTTCGCTACAACCATCACAAGAAGAGCTCAGCAAGTCACTGAGATAAACTTTTTCAGTGTATATTTCTTACCATCTCATCACAGTCAGAATAGGGTCACATGTCACTTAATTGTGTTCATCTCACATCTAGACATCTTCATCTGAGCTGGTCTACAAAGGAACTCTGTCTTCGATGGAGAAAAATAGGCACTTGTAACATTTGACTTACCTGACTTATTTCAAGATGAGGTGAGCTAAACTTTAGATGTCTCTCCACCAACTAGAAAAGGAGTCAGGGGTAACTAATTCAACTATTGTCATTTGCAGTATAGACACCTGTACTTCATTAGTTGATCCCTAGCCTTAGAATATGTTTTCCCAGCAATGTATAGCTCTCACTGCACTTGAAATTAATGGTATTTATGTTTTGAGCTAATGAAATTTTACAAAACTTGACATCCTTTTAAGAAAACAGATCTTAGAAATCCCAAAATTTTCATAAGCTTCAGTCATTGATATCACTGTGCCTTACCTCCCCACCTATTAAACAGGAATAATACCCTCTCACTTCACAGGAGTTCTGTGAAAGTAAGTTAATGACTATTTGCAAAGCATTAGATGTTATAATGATCACTGCCATCAAAAAAAAAAAAAATGAGGAAATTAATAATTCTGTCTCCCTAGCAGCATTTGAATAGTCACCTAAGGCAACACAGTGAATAATGATGAAAAAAACCAAAATATTGAATATGTACATATTTACTGAATACAATTAATCATGTGTGCTGAATGATGCAAGGGTCTCATGGAGAAAACAGTACATGAGCATCTAATTAAAATCTGAATTATACTGCTAATGCACAAAAGCACAAATAAAGATTACAGAGATTACTTACATTCTAGCCTATTCCAACTTTTGAGTGCTTTTCTTTGCAGCTCCAGTAGTCTTTTACTGTAGTTTTTAACATGTATCATTGAGCTTGAAGGCGAAAGGCACTTTGACAATTTATTAATATTTTTGATGTCATTTTCACGTGTCTGCAAATAAAGTTATATCCACCTGTCCAGAAAGTACATTTGTAGCACAGTAAAAAAGACTAACATTAAGTACTATATGTGGTTGAATTACCTTGTAGCTGTAAGGGTAAATAACCGTAAGATCTATATGCATGTATTAACTTGAAAATTCAGGGGTTCAGCCTAAACAGAAAAAAACTGTAAAAAATCAGGGAATACTTCTCCATGTGATAAATAACAAAAGGAAAAGGTGAAACACATGGTCTTATTTTTCTAATTTGGGGGAGAGATAGAAGAAAAACAGGGTATAATCAAGAGCAGTCAGTTGTTGTATGATGTTTACCACCTGTTTCTACTTAACATATTCCAAATATTTCAGTAGAATTTACTAAACTGCTAGTTAACTATATCTTGAGAGACGAAATGTATCCACCAGAAAATAATTCTGAACAACAAATTAGTTTCACACTTGACCTTGTGCATAACTGGTTCTATTCCTCAAATTATACAAGGTCCCTGTGCTATTACACATTATGTACCCCTTCCCAGAATATCTGGGACATATCTTTTCTGTAGATCAACAGTATTCATGTCCGAATAATCATTTTAAAGCATTCTTGGTTCATGTTATTATTATTGCAGATTATTTAACTGTCAAAAGGCCTCCCCCTCATATTGTCCTTGGCATCTGCTTTGTATTGAAGAAATAGAAACAGTGTAATAGTAAAATAGGCTTTTATTTCCTTTTATGTTTCAAGAAACCACTTTACCTCTGAGTAGATTGATCTATACTCAGAATACACTTGTATTTTCTTAATGGAAAGCTGTTTAATCACTCTGAAAGAAGTTATCGTATATCTTTCTGTCTTTTATGTAGCTGCTGCCAAGTGTTGCTAAAGGGCATTGTTCAAATGAAATTACACTAGACATCATGTTGTATATCTACTACACCATTTAGTTCAAAAAATGTGAACGTGTGTTGACTGTGTGGTACTCTGTGGTCTTTTAACATTTTGACAAACATTTATGTTAGAAAAGAATTACAATATTTGTAAATGTTTGAAAATATTTCTGGTATCTAAATGCAAATGCTCTCTTCAGTGTACCTATTAAACTTCTCTCTAACCTTTCTCTTCATTTTAAAGCAAATTGAAATCTAAATACAATATCAAAACATGAGTCAGTATCAGTCTAAGAAATCTACAGGGTTACTATTGTCCTGCTATTGTCTAGAAAGCAGATGCTACAACTTTACTGCCTAATTAGAATCTAGAGATACATGTTTAAATGCAGGTGAAAGTCCGATATGTGGGAACATTTCCCCTTCTACTTCGTATTCTGCCTAAAGTGAGTCCCATGATTAGGCACCTCTCTCTGTTCAGTTGAGAATAAAGATAATGAATTCTATCCTTGCTGAGAAAAGCATAACTTCTAGATATTTCAGTGCTGAGCATCACAATGCTTATGTATGGTTTCGGATCTTTACCATTGCACTTTACATCAAAGGACAGTTATAAGTAGTAAGTAATGTGCTTCCAAAAGCATTGATGATATCCTCAATAAGCATGCAGATTTACTGCAGGTATAATTCTACCTTTTCTAGAAGTTAATTCCATAATCCTTTAACCATTTTTCCATTATTGCACAAAAGTTACTTTTACCTCCTATGTGAATCAGGTCAAGTTTTCTAATTACTTTAATGGCATCTATCAGGTAGCATTAACCAAAAAAGCCCATTTGATTTCTCCTGGCTGTAAGCATATCAAATATTCTATTGTATTTATAGGGGAATTGTTAATTCTTTAGGTTAGGGTTTTCTCTTAATATTTAAGGTAGCATTTTCCTAATAGAACATTCTCAAAACTATCTTTGGGATATGCACACCCACAATAAACTCAGTATTTAGAGATACTTTAAAATCTCAGCTGAAGTTTTTCTTCTAGGGTTTAAGTATTAAAACATTGACATTGTAGGAAAAAGTCTGACCTTGCTGTCTCTGAGAATTCTGTTTAAATAAGTGCAGGCCAGATGAGATTGGAATTTTTAAGGTGGATATTTAGTAGAGTAATTACTCCTCTTTTTTTTCTGCAAGATAAATATGGTGGTGCCTCACAATGCTATCACATGACCTGAATGAGAGCTGCGTAAAAGGTGCAAAAGCATATCACTGGTACAACCGGTGCAAAAATATCCATTAAGGAGAGGCAAGACCAGCAGTGGAACGAGCATTGTGTCGCTTCGCATCCTTGGCAGACAGATGACTTTTACCTACCTAGGTAAGTCACGTCATTGCACATGTCATCAAGAGTCATAACGATGTCACATATTTAACTGACAAACGTCCAACTCCTTACTGAGCATTTAAGGAGGGTGAATAAAACTATGTCAGCAGGGAAAGTGGCTGTCATTTGACAAACTGAATTTCCTACCTGAAAAAGTCATATGAAATGTATCAAAATGAATGTTTGCTGCAGATAGCTTATAGCTCTCCGAGAAAAGTATAAAACATGACCGTATTATGCTGCAGACTTCCTTCTTTTTATGTCTCCACCCCTCAGAGCAGGGGTCACCTATCTTTCCCAGGTGGTACGCTAACCTGTATTTTTCTTTCCTCAATTAAAATTTAAACACACCAGTAACAAGTAAACAGGAGCTCAGAGAGGCTGAATTTGAGTCAAATTACTCTTGATCCGATAATATACAAGTATATTTTCTGTGTGTGAAGCAAGGTCTCCTGGATCCCAATAATGTAGGTATTCAGGCAAATACTGTGTTTCAGAGATGTTTATCTCATCTGTCATCCCTGCTGCTGCTCACTTAATTTCAGTGAATAAGTGTAATGGCTTTGAGACTATGCTATCTGTGTATTTAAAGTGTAAAATAAGAAAGATTTTCAAAGTAAGAGCTCCATTGCATGGATGGCTCAACTTTATGTAATCAGTAATGTTGTTGAATATTTTTCTACAATATGTGAAATACCTTCTTCTGTAGACTAATCACTTTTGCCTTAAGATACACAGAGTGAGCCAGAAAAGATTTTCATAGTCTAGACAAACAGCATACCAAAAGTACTATCAGAAATGGTTTTGTAAAAAACCCACCACCTTTTACGCGTATCTCTACACGTAGCTTACAGATGCATTACTATGTGTATCTATGTATTTAATTTCCTAACAGTGAACCCAAAGGATACCATCTCAAATAAAATGTGTTTTACCTCTTTATTCCCATATTTCAGCCAACCTGAAATATAATCCTAATATTTTGCTTACAAACCAAGTAGTAGTATTCTATAAAGCACAATAACAAGCACAGACTAACCACAACACTGCTAATGCAATCACTTAAAAAAGAACAGAGGTGAAGGATGGTTTGTGTCAGTATGTCTCCTATGAGGCACCTAACGAAGAGGAAAACCTAAATGGAGCCCCTTGCTGAAATGGTTTCAGATAATATTGTTACTTGGCTTTTGATTCACAGCAAAATATTTTTCCTAGTTAGGACCTGGTAAGGTCTCTAAGTGAAAACCTTTCAGGTCCTGAGCTGTTTCCAGAGTCTGTGAGAAGGAAACATTACCCCCAGACAGAGGAAGACTGATTTAGAGACTACTTAAACTAACTGGATTTGAGACCAGATGGGTATGTCTGAGGATGCTAAGGGAGCTGGCCATTGTCATTGCAACACCCATGTCTATTCTTTCTGAAGGGCTATAATAACCAGGGAGGTACCTGAAGACTTGAAAAAGGAAAATATCACTTCATCTTCAAGAAGGGCAATAAGAAGGTTTAGGGGAATTACAGGAGTAACCTCAGTCCCTGGGAAGATTAATTCCAGAAAAATCATCCTGTGAGTCATTTCTGAGACAGTGAAGGACATGAAGGTGATTTGGAATAGCCAGTATGGATTTACCTAGGCCAAGTCAAGTCTCAAGCTATGTGGTAGCTTCATATGATGAGGTGACTGGCTCAGTGAACAAGGGGAGAGCAGTGGATACTCTTTATCGTGATTTAAGCAAGGCTTTCAGCATGGTCTCCCATAGTATTCTTACATCCAAATTGGTGAGATGTGGACTGCATGCTGGGTAGAAAGCTGGCTGGACCACTGGGCTCAAAGATTTGTTATCCATTTGGTGGAAAGTAGTGACAGCCTTCAAACTGTTATCATCTGTATTAATGGTCTGGAAGATAAGACCAAACACACCATCGATAAATCTGCAGATCATGCTAAGTTGTGAGAAGGCACTGTTAACACTGCAGAGTATGGCTGATATTCAAAGGGGTCAAATGGGCTGGAGAGATGGGGAGAAAGAAACATATAGTTCAGCAAAAGCAAATGTAAAATCTTGCATCTGGGACAGAATAATGCCATGCAGGAGGAAAGGCTGGGGACCAGACAGAAAGCAGCTTTGCAGGAAAGAAGCCAGATTCCTGGCAGACAAGTTGGCTGTAGCTCAGCAGAGCACCCTTCCAGAGGACTATGAGATCATGTAGAAAAAGAGTTCTTCTTTAAATGAGGGGAAAGGGAGGAGATGGGGGGGAAGGTGATATATTAAATTAAATGTTTCAAATAAATGCTGCACCAGACTAGCAAAATAAAATAGGTAAGGCTCCCATTTCTTTGTCACAAGTTTAAATAGAATAATTCAGCAAAATCTATTTGTGACTGCTTACTTGTACATAAAACCAAGGCAATATACAGCTTTATACTTTTTCAAGTATTTAAGACAAAATAAATAAATAACATATAAAATATCAACATAACAAAACTACATATCTGGTTGTATGCGCAATGTCTTCGACATTTTTCAGGAAAATAGTCTGTTATCTAACCAAATAAGAATGGAATCTACAGTACTTACATTGGGGTCCAGTGGAATGACATTTTCAACTTTAAAGAAGTAACATTAACAGAATGATTTTTTTTGTAAATACAACTAACGAAAGAGAGAATCCAAAGGAGACAGTAATATATTGTCTAGGATGCTAACAGCAATAAATTTATCTTAGAAACTTGGAGGAGTTTAGCCTGAAAATATGTATCATTATCTGGACTGGGCTCATAGCTTCTGGATTAATGTCAAAATTATTTAATGTCATTTGGGAAGAAGAGAACATAGAATCATAGAATCATAGAATAGTTAGGATTGGAAAGGACCGTAAGATCATCTCGTTCCAACCCCCCTGCCATGGGCAGGGACACCTCGCACTAAACCATGTTGCCCAAGGCTCTGTACAACCTGGCCTCGAACACTGCCAGGGATGGAGCATGCACCACTTCCTTGGGCAGCCTGTTCCAGTGCCTCATCACCCTCACAGTAAAGAACTTCTTCCTTATATCTAACATAAACTTCCCCTGTTTAAGTTTAAACCCATTATCCCTTGTCCTATCACTACAGTTCCTAATGAAGAGTCCCTCTCTGGCATTCTTGTAGGCCCCCTTCAGATATTGGAAGGCTGCTATGAGGTCTCCACACAGTCTACATCTGTAGATCCTAAGAACATGATGATTTTCTCCATCATACATTTGCAAATAAGAATTGATTTTTCAAAGTAACTGTAAAAGATCTACTCTAATGTTAGATTATCCCCTTTGGCAGTACAGGAGTGAGATTATTGTTAAAGGTAATATGCTTCCATCTTGGCAGAATATTTTGGAGACTGCTAGATGTGGTTAGTTTATAAATCTAAATTTTTGTGCTAATTTGAGTCATAGTTAGTATCAATCCAATATGTTGAGCTATTGTTCAAAAGCTAATAGAACAGACAGTAGAATCATATAATACAACCATTGCAAAGCCTATGAGGGGGTTTCTTCTTTCCTTCTTTTTTTTTTTTTTTTGTTTTTATTTTGCAGTACAAAGTATGTAGGCTTCACACTAATTTAGTGTGAGGCTAATTTAGTGGAAGCGCTGAAATACCCTTTCCTAAGTAAGAATACACAGAAATCAGAAATGTTTAAGAATGTTGTACACTGGGAAGAACAAAGATGGAGGCAGAAATGAGTATGTTGTACAGCAGTAGAAAAAAATCTAAATCATGAAATTGAGATTCTTGTGCTAAGGAATGTTTTTATTGTTGGAAAGGCATATTTTACATGCTGTACATCGATACTACCCAGCAATATGATTGACTACAAAAATATGTGAATGGGAATTATGTGCATACACATGTACAAGTTTGGTGGAATTGATGGTTCTTCTGCGAGAAAGATTTTGCAGGTGCTGTTACAGGATTTTCTGGAGATAGAAAGTATACAGTCAGAGTGACGAAGAGCTGTGAAAAAGAGATACCATAGGAAAAAATTTGCATATGAGAATATATGACTGTCAATATGTCTATTTTCTCATTTCTACTTAGCCCTATGCTGCATCTATCATCAGTTAGCTGGATCAGTTAGTTTTTAGTGTAAATAAAGGCTACCTTAGTTTAGATTTGCAATTTCCTTGTAAATTTACAGGTAAAATGCCATAACAAAGATGGAGGAGACAAAGAAGGCCCTAAGAAATGTGATCCAGAGGATATTTCAAGGCCCAAAGTTACATTGTTGCGGTCCAGAGGCTATCAGCCTGAGCATGCAATGACTTTAGATACTGCAGCTATTGTTTAATTCAGCTTACACAAAGTAGTGGTTATCTGTCTATTTCAGCAAGTGGTACAGTATTTCTTTACTTTTTGTCTTTCTTGAAAATCTGGATAGCTAGATAATGTATCACTAAAAAATTTAAAAAAAATAATAAAAAAAAATCTCAGCATATGAAGTATGTTTACTGCGCAGGATTGATGGATCCTCTTACGATTTATTACAAAAAGCACCAGTAATAATGGCTAATTAACCAACTTGTGCATATTGAACCTGGAACCTGGAAAGGAAGTTAGGATAAATATTCCATGTGCCATGTAACTGTGATTTTTTTCATGAGTTCTTTTCATGACAGGCTTTTTCAAAAGCCATAATTTTAATTTCCTCAACTTACACAACCTTTATTTTTTATTTTTCTGCCTCAGCAGCACACAAATCTCTTAGTAACATCATGGTTTTCATCTGAATTAGGATGGTCTGCCTGGTGTAAACAAGTTCACACCAGAAGTTGTTGCTCCATTAAAGATCTTGCATGCATGGAGTTGCATAAGATAAACCTGAGGTCAAAAACTGCATGTTTCCTAAATATTTCACAAGGATATTTCTATCTGATTGTCATTCTTGAAGTAAATATGGACATTTGAAATATTTGGTCTTTTTCAATACTTGTAGGATTTTTGGTATTTTTTCTATAAAGCAAGAATTTCTTCTTCTAAGAAATGTCTTCAGACACTAGTTGTTTCGAGCGGGAATAACTAATGCTTATTATCCCTGGATGACATTCCCAGGTTTTTTTGACGAAATGTATGTATTCAGGATAAGATGGTTCTTCTGTGAGCAAGACTTTATAGGTGCTGTTACAGGATTTTCTGGAGATAGAAAGTATACAGTCTGAGTGACAAAGAGCTATGAAAAAAGACACACCAAAGGATAAATTCACAAATGGTGTTCTATCCAGAAGAAAATGGATGAAAAAATTCCTCAGATGTTTTACCACTTCACAGGTACTATGCACTCTTGCTGCGCTACTGAGTCTGGTTATGTTTGAATTTATTGTAACAAATACTTTCAAGGAAGAATATTTTTAATTCATATTTTGCGATGTGCATAAGCAAACTTAAATATAAGCCCATAACAATGAAATTATAAAATATCCTGCCTACTAACCAGCTTTAGTTTCTTGTAGTATGTGTATATGACAGTTGGGTAGAGTGAACAAGAATTACGCTGCAAGGCCACTGTTGTAAAAACTGTTAAGATTCATGGTAGCTCTCAGCATACTTTGGAAGCTTGTTTTCAAATATACTGAGCAAAGTGTCATGGTATAATAACTACCCACTGCTGAGCTACCCAGGAGAAAAAGAGTGTATGGAAACTCAACTTTTTGGTAAACATGCAGCATTTGCATAAATGTATAATAAACCAGTGGTGAAGTGTGTTGCTTGACATGCAGTACAGTCACTGTTTCTAAAAGAATCTGTATGAATAGTGTATAAATAAGTATTTTTTCTCTTAGCAGTAAAAAGAAAGGCAAAACCTGGTCTGGCTGAGTTTTGGAAGACAGATTTAGATACCTAAAAGGAGAAAGCCAGCTACTGTGGATCCAAGATAGTTTACAGTTCCTCAACAAAAAGGGTTGCAAGGATCTTGCTGCAAACACCTTTTGGAAATAGTATCAACTGAGACAAGTGAGTGCTACATAGGTCTGAGGGCTGTTTTCAATTTTAGGACATAGTTTTAAGTTTAGAATAAGTTTAGATTGCAGAGTATTAACAGGAGCTCACATTTTCAGTTTGCATAGTAGGAGCTTGAGACTATTACACATGTAAAGCACAGATATTTGCAAATACATCTCTACACACAGTAATTTACTCTGCTTAGAATTCCTATTGATAACTTTTATGATCCAATAATCATTGACTAGCTCTAGAAGGCCACATCAGATTTGAGAACCATTGGCACAGTGTAATGAAAAATATTCCTATCTGTCTCATGCTCTATGGAAAGAAGAAGTTTCCAAGGCTCAAGGACTTGGAAGGACTTCTTCCTTCAAGTCAGGACTTCTCCCTTCAAATTAGGTGCAATTAAAACTTGAAAGTTCATTTCGTATATTTTCTTCCAGCTTAAAGATTTAACTTCGATCAGAATTAGACTCTTGGGAAAGAAAGCAGAGCACTTTCACATCATCTTAGGCACTGCTTATAAGAGAAAATATTTTTAGTTGTGAAAACAAAATATACTCTTTTAATGGAAGAAGTATGTATCTTTAAAGTCATAAACCGTCACTCACTGAGAGAAGAAATACTGGTTTCATATATTCAGAATCACTCACATAGACTTGAAAAATGAGCCTTCTAGTTAACTGGCAGATTGCCTTTCAGAAGAGAATTAAGGAGAGATGTGTTCTTTACATGTTTTGTTTGTTTCTTGAAAAACTTCATAAGTGACTATAAATAGACTGCCAAATACATTTGAACTCATATATTTGTATTTAATTTCAAATTGACTTTCTGTGAGGTTTTTACATGATAAGCAATTTCTATTTGTCCAGTTTATGCCACTTTCCTGCATTTCTGTAAACCTTTTGAAGACAGTACAGTGAAAGTAGAATTGGGCTGGACACTTTTATACTTGAACACATTGACTTGTGCACCACTTCAGGACAGACATCTGTGTTTTTACCAAAGTAAGAGACTCCAGTATAAATATGGCATAATGGGTATTAGACTGTATTTGAAATCATTTACGGAAAGTAGAATAATGCACTTGTGTGCATTTTCTTCTCATTTTCAAATGCATAAAACACTGCATTGGCTGATAGCTTCTTGTCAAGAAATTTCCCTGGATTTAAAGACTTTCATTAATCTCATATTTCATTGGAGCCATAATAAAGAACACGATATTCATCATGTGTAATATATTTCTTAGTGGCCCTCCTCTGGACTCAAGCAGGCCCATGTCACTCTTGTGTTGCGGGCCCCAGAGCTGAGTGCAGTACTCACTCAGTGAGTGAGGTGGGGTCTCACCAGAGCAGAGTAGAGGGGCAGATCCACCTACTTCGACCTGCTGGTTACACTTCTTTTGATACAGCCCAGGATATGGTTGGCTTTCTGGGCTGTGAGCGCACACTGCTGGCTCATGTTGAGCTTCTCGTCAGCCAACAGCCCCAAGTCCTTCTCTTCAAGGCTGCTCTCAATCCATTCTCTGCCCAGCCTGTATTGGTACATGTGATTACCCTGGCCCAGGTATAGGACCTTGCACTTGGCCTTGTTGAACTTCATGATGTTGGCATTGGCCCACTTCTCAAGGTCCCTTTGGATGGCATCCCTTCTCTCCAGTGTGTCAACCTCACCACACAGCTGGTGTCATCGGCAAACTTGCTGAGCGTGCACTCAGTCTCACTGTCCGTGTTGTCGACAAAGATGCTAAACAGCGCTGGTCCTAATACTGACCACTGAAGAATGCCACTTGGACATTGAGCCGCTGACCATGGCTGCTCTGACTCTTTCTCTGTATTCTTCCCAGTCTACCCATCCCTGCTTCCACCCTCTGTAGGCCTCCTTTTTATGCTGAAGTTTGTTCAGGAGATCTTTGTTCACCCACTCAGGCCTCCTGGCATTCTTTCCTGAAAGCAACCAGAACAATTTTAACAATTGAACAATGAAATTTAATAGTTTTCACAATTGGAAGAATTTTAAACAATTAGAAACAATTTAGTTCCCAAGTCCTGAACTTGATTTATAAATAAATACTTAAGAAAGAACTAATCTAAGTAATGTGGTTTCATGATTTTTTTAATCAAATTTGTTTCTGCCAGTTTTGTACAAGTCGCTAATAAAATATGGAGTCTTGACTTTAGCCATGGAAATTAAACTGAAGAAAATAACACTGCAAATACAGCCCATTTGTATTTTGCTATTAAACTTTGTGAGTTGTAAAAGAGTTACTAGATAATTTATTATGGAGTGACTTAAACTGAAAGAGGCAATAAGCAGAATGAATTATTCATTTGTAAGTTCATGATAAAGCAGCTACGTTTCAGCTGCTCTTCTGTACTGAGTTCATGCTGACTTGCAGGCTTACTGACTTAATGTATTATCAGTACTGAATGCTGATATATGGAGATTGGTCTTGTGAAAAATAATTTATCTATTGTGATCAGTGAGAATGTCTTTGATTATTGTAAACAGAGGATACGTTATGCTTAGTAGTGGTCCATTCAAAACACTAAATGTTCTGGTACTCAGCTGTACCTCATCATTAGAAGGCAGATTAGCCTAATAAAAAAATACGCTAATCATTTCACTTAAACTCCCCCATCACTGCAGTAGTTTAAAGTGACCAAAAATCTGTATCATACTTGCTAGAGCAATTACAATGAAATGCTGGAACCTTTTGTTTATTTTTTTTTAGGGAACGTATGCATACATTCAGGCACATATAAATAAATTTAAGAATATGTACATACCTATGTGCATTGACAGTAGAACATTGTAATACCTATTTTTCAGTTTATTTCTGAGTGTATGGTATTTCTCAAAAAATTAAATATAGTATGATTGAGTAGATAACAAAAAGCAGCAGTCTTCAAATAGCTCAATAGCCACATGAATCCAGTAACACAGAGGATGGCTGACCACATGCTTTTCTCACCTGTGGCCTTGCACATTCTATAAGTAATATTAAGCAGTTGTTCATTCAAGCACTTTATCCAAACTAAAACATAATCAAAGTTTGGTAAAGATATAATTGTCTTGGGAATTTATAGAAATGTGCTCTCTGCCAGTATTAAACAGTATGTTGCTCAGTTCCTTAAACCCAAATCCACAGAGCTTCTGAAATTAATCTGCCTGAAAGCCAAATTAGTCCCTTGATTTGATTCTTTCCATGTTGAAGGTCCTTGATTTGATTCATGTCAGATTTTCATTAAATAGTTTGAAGGAATGAAAGAGGGAGATGCACCAGACAATGGACATCATTCATTGCTGTGGCAAGTTTAATTCCCGAAATAAATGAATAGCTTTTACATTGAACCTTGAAGTACCTGGCTGTATTTTGACTTTGTATTGCCCTCCTGGTGTTCAAGAATGAAACCTTTCTCTCTTTCTTAGATGGTTCACATTTTAAACTAAAAATAGGATGACTGATGCTACTCTATACCCCTTTTTTGGGGGGTTTTTTTTGTTTGTTTGTTTTGTTTTGTTTTGTTTGTTTGTTTGTTTTGGGTTTTTTGGGGGTTTTTTGTTTTTGTTTTTGATATCTTCTGTTAGTTCCATAGTAGCTGTTCTGGAAGTATTTTATTTTGCATTTTTTAATCAAGCATTGGAATGCGACACAAGTATCATAAACAAAAAATTAATTACTAAGTATATTTTATATCCTTTCAGGAGTGTTTTTGTTATGTAGAATGCTCAATTACATTTCCTCTTTTTACAGAATGCTCAGCTATTGTGTAGCAATTCTTTGGTTGTTTAGTGATATAATTTCCTAACAGATAATAAAAGAACATTCAACAACAGAACCAGGCACTAAATTTAGATAGGAGCTTCCCAATTATTTGCTTTTTTTTTGGCAGGTAGGCAGCTGTATAGGCTGTTTGTTGCCTTCTAGCTTTGATAATATTTGTTAAAAACCTTTGTTAGTCTCTCCCTTTCCTGGTAGTCCATTGTCTTTTTCTCACTGCTCATGTATGATGAGCTTCACTGATGTACACAAAACCTGCTAAAATCCATGGTTAAAAGAGGAAAGAAAAGGTTTCTTTTATTAGACTGCCTCACGTGCCTGTTTGCTATCCTTTACTGATTTAGAATCTTAGAATCATAGAATGGTTTGACTTGGAAGAGGCCTTAAAGATCATCTAGTTCCAACCCTATTGCCATGGGTAGGGACATCTTCCCGCAGACCAAATTGCTCAAAGCCCCATCCAGGCCTTTGGGCTTGGGGCCTTGAACACTTGGCCTTGAACACTTCCAAGGATGGGTCAGCCACAGCTTCTCTGGGCAACCTGTGCCAGTGTCTCACCATCCTCATAGTAAAAATTTTCTTCTTATTACCTAGATCATATTTCTCATTCTATATTTAAACCATGCACATCAAGTGTTTTGTTATCTTATCCTTTGACCAGTTTCAGCAGCAAGATACATTCCTTTTGAGTTTGATGGCAAAAGGAGAAATATGGACAACCTTGACTTCTGATCAACTTAGTTTTCAGTTTTTATCACACATATAATTGCTTAATATTAGTTTCCTTATTATTCTAGATGCTTTATAAACACTAAATGAGATGGGCAAGATCTGTATTACTTACAAGAACTGTCTGCCATATATAGTAGCTGCAAGGAAAAAGATACAGATTCCTAACATACTCAAGAGGTCTGCAAAAATAATTGCTTCCACAAAGATCCTAACTATATACCATAAAAGACACAATGGTACTTAAAGTGACTTATCATCCAAAAATTCTGGAAAGATCTGAATCCATTCTGCCTATACCGAGACACCTTACTGAGGTTCTGAAATTAGCATATAGCTTTCTTGTGTAGTGGAGAGAAGTAGACATTTCTAGAAGGCTTTCTAAACTAAAACTTTTTGTTTGTTTGGGTTTCTTTTTTCATAACACCACATCACATTTAATTGACTATGGAGGTTCACTATAGGATATAGATTCAAGAGGTTTATATGTATTTTATTCTCTTCTTCAAGTTCCTACTTGGTGGTGTATTGAAAAACTTCATTGTGGAATTCATTTTAACATGGTGTCTAAGCCAATAAAGATTATGTGAGCATTCTTTATATTTTTTTATTTAAAGTAATTACCCTGAGACAAGAAAGCAATTTACGTTATACAAAATATGTAATCTTTTTTCTAGTGACAAAATAATTATAATTGTTAATTAATGCATTCATAGGAGAGGTGGAAGCAAACACTTTATTTCTCCATTCTGAATATACTCAATTCTTTTGTTCCTAAGTAAGCATAAATTAAATAAGAGGGAATCAAATGATAGAATAAGCATGTTAGACTTTTAAGTTATATGTGATAGATATTTAGCTTAACTCTTGCTAGGTTTTGATTCACAAGCCATACAACAGGCCAAACCTGTTATAAACTTCTAATTTTCAGTGGATTTACTTTGGATTTGCTTTCATTTAACTGAGAAAATCCAACAATACAATACAAGAGTATTTGTCTTCTGTACAAAAGAAATGCCTCAAGTATTTTGAAAATTTATCTTCAATATTTTCATATGATAATGCATCTGTAAGGCATCAACTTCCACAATGCCTTGTAGAAATTCCATTTTATGAGAGTCAACTGATAGGCAAGAAAGTTGTGAATGCTCCATCCCTGACAGTGTTCGAGGCCAGGTTGGACAGAGCCTTGGGCAACATGGTTTAGTGAGAGGTGTCCCTGCCCACGGCAGGGGGATTAGAACTAGATGATCTTAAGGTCCTTTCCAACCCTAACTATTCTATGATTCTATGATTCTATGATTCTTAATGAATGTGGAAAAATTATGTGTATGATTATAACTTCTCTTAGTAACAGAAACATCAAAAATGGTTTAAAGTAGAACTAGCTTTTCAGGTCCTTAGAAAAATAATGGAAAAGAATAGGTAAGAACCCAAATTCAAGCAGCCTTTAAAAATTAATTTAACTAACCGATATCTTTTTTCAGGCTCTTTTCAATGATGTTTTGTGGCTCCATTTCAGAATAGAGAAAAACAAACAAAATCTAAAAAGTCAACAGTATAGTAAACTACAAAACTTACAGCAGCAATGATTGAAAAGTTGTGTTTGTATTCTCTCTGTGCAATGGGCATTGAGCTTTCATTTCATACATCATTTATAACTTGTTTCAGTGACTCCACAAAGTCAGTACAAACCTTTTAGACAAAGAAAATCAAATGTGTATATATTTGTTCTGAAGGTGGAAAACTACTTTTTTTATTTTATGTAAGAATTTTCATTGAAATCTCTAGTTTTCAGGTGAAAACCTTAAATAGACTAACACAGCCTCTCTTGCTATGGCTTAAATATTATCAGGATTAGTCATCGCCTTTAAATGTGGGTGTATATTTAGTTTTTCAGGAAGCTGAGAAAAATCCGCTTTCCCTTTTTTTTTAAGTTTAATGTCAGATAGTGACATACTGTTCTCCATGGTGAAAAACAGGGATAGAGGAATGATTTAAAGTATTTTTTTTTAATGTAGACACCTCTAAAACAAGCTATTCTTTACAATTTTAAGACCCACTAGTCTATACTGCCACCTACACAGCAATCTAAGAAATCATTTTCTCTCAAAAAACCCTTGAAACTTTGCCCAAATGAATCTTTTCCTTGCATTTACTTTAAGTTTCTGTTCCAGGTTTTCATGTTCTCCTGAAACCTAGCTTAACATGCTGGCTTACCATGTCTTTCTCGATTCCAGCCTCAGCAATGTTAGTTACAGATTTGTTCCATCCTCCATACTTCCTCTCTTGTTTCTACACATTTATTAAATATTTTCCCAGCTATTATCTAACAAACAACAACTTCTTTGTTCTTGTCTTTGGAATTCCTCCCTAAGACTGGTTACCAGCACAGATAGAACCAGATAATCTCATATAGGCTTAAGTCTATACTAGCATACTATCAGATCCAAAGCACGAGCTGAAGTATTGGAATGGCATAGCACTGAGCTGTTATCTGATTAGTTGATCGAACCAGTAATCTCTCATGCAGAACATCAGAAGAGCTGGGGGGTTGGCATCATCCCCAGTGTCACTTTCACAGTTGTGTTAGTAGTACCATAGAAAACAGGACTGGAAGAGACGTTACAAGGGGATCTGCTTCATCCCCTATGTCAAATCAGGATTAATTAAGCTCAATATGAGTCAACAATGTGCCCTGGCAGCTAGAAGTGCCAATGGTATCCTGAGGTGCATTAAGCACAGTATAGATAATCAGTCAAAAGAAATTATTTTCCCACTACACACAGCATTGGTACAGCCTCACCTCTAGTACTGTATGCAGTTTTGGGCTTCACACTATGAAAAAGGTGTAGAAATATTAGAATGTGTCCAAAGGAGGGAAAAAGAGATGGTGAAAGGACTAGAGGGCGTGACGTCTGAGAAACAGCTGAGCATGTTAAGTTTTTTCAGCTTAAAAAAGAGGAGACTGAGGAGTGAGCTTACTGCTCTCTATCCTTCCTTGTGAAGAGGAGCAGAGAGGGATGTGCTGATTTCTTCTCTCCGGTGTTTGCTAATAGAACATGAGAAGATTGCCTAAATCTGCACCAGGGTAAGTTCAGATTGGATGTTAGGAAAAAGCTCTTCACTGAGAGGGTGGTCAAGCACTGGAACAAGTTACCCAGGGAAGTGGTCATGGCCTCTCCGTGTTCAAGAAGTGTTCCTAGATATATCGTTTAACTTTCAGGTTGCCCTGTGTGGAGTCAGTAGTTGGCCTTGGTGATCCTTGTGGGTCCTTGCCAAGCCAGGATATTTTATGATTCTAATTCTGCTTAAACTGAACAAGAGAAATGCTTTTTCTAATCTGTATCTAAAGATCTTTAACTATCCTATTTCCATAGACTACTTAAGTAACTCACTTGAGTGCTTAGCTATCTCCCCATCAGGATACCTTTCTTATTGTCCAGGCTTAGTCTTCCTTGCCTATTATTTCCTGTCTTGTTCATAGTGTAGAAAGTAATTATTTATTTGCTCCTTTGCCACAATCTTTCATATATATGAATACTATTGCTGTATAATTCTGAAATCTGTTTTGAGTCAGATAATACCAGCTCTTACACTAGATACAATAATACTAGATTTTGCGTAGGACACATTTTCTAGAACACACTGTTCTGCTCTACCTAATCCGACATGTTTTTTGAAGTGAGGTGACCATATGTGGGTAAGTTAAAAAAGAAGAATTGCATTACAATTGTGTCTGTGTTAGTCAGCTAAAGAGAGCCAGAATTAATTCCATGACCCTGAGGTGCTCCAGCAAGAGTCTAGGTACTAACACTAATAATTCCTCAAGCCTTCGTAACAGGGTTGGTATATCCAAATCGCCTATTGGGAATGGTACCTGACCCTTGCTAGCCCTAAAACTGTGCCTGGGAATTTCCTTGGCGAAGACTAGTTGAACCAGCTCAAAGAAAGCTAGGGATTATGTTTGTAGTTTAACATTAGAGGTTATTGAGTTCCAGTGAGAAGGTCTGTGACCTGCTAGGTTGACAGATCAGTTATTTTTTTCCTATGCCCCAGAATTATGCAACACTTTATTATAACACTAGTTAGCCTCTAGTCAGCTACATCTCATACCTTTCTGCAGTGAAGAGTGGCAAGATATGTACCATTTACGTTGACAAGCCAAGCATAGGACTCCTTATGGGATCTTACAGATGGGACTTAGGAAAATGTCTATAGGAGCCCATTGTAGATCCAGCCTGGATTGCTTCAATAGCCAAGTCCTAGCATAACTTGATTAATGCCAATTTTATTAGCCTCTAGTTTCCTCACAGAAACATCCCAGTGATCCCAAGACCAACACTGCTTTGGTAATGATTATCTGAAGCAGCTTGAGCTGTTAGATAGCAGCATATAGCATAAAAGCGACAGCTTTAGTAGCCCAGAAAGACCAGAAAAACTGATTTTGCTATCTTGTAGAAAAAAGACTTGCAAGTATAGGAGGAAAAGCATGCTAAAGGGTCTATGTATTCATAAAAGGTTGCAAAAAAAAAAAACCAAACCAAAACCAAAAACATATTCTCCATGTGAATAATAGAAAAAATAGAAAAATGGGATTAAATAACAGAGAGAGAAAAAAAAAAAAGATTAAAGTTCAAACATGAGATAAACCACCATAAAAAGAAGGGTAGTGAAGCATTAGAACAGATTCTTCAGAGAGCCTAGGAAGCCTTTGTTACTCAAGGTCTTTGAGAACGAAGTAGACAAATGCTAGTCAAGGATGACACAGAAGTCTTTGTAATGAAACAGGGATAGAACCAACAGTGACCTGAGGCAAATCCCACCTTATTTTTTGGGATAAACATGTATTTTTTTTCGTATCCACTGCAACTCTTCAGTTACCTTCTGCAATGAAAGTCAATCTAGTCCACCTAGATGAAATACTTGTACCTCTCACTTCTGTAGTTTATTTCAAGCCATTTCTCTTAACTTCTCAACAGCATTGTGTATTTATAATCCCAAATTCCAGACTTCTATCTTACATATATAAGTAATTCTTAATTTCACCTTTCAGGTCATAATTTTGTGTGGTATTAGGTCCAAGTTTATGATTACTACAGTACCCAACACACATCAACTTCATATACCCTCTCGGTAGGCACATAAGTTGAGAATTACCCAGTCTGAGCTGGGTGTCACTTGTTTAACCCCTGCACCAGGGGCAGTCACTGCTGTTCCCCGGCTAGGGGTGCTGGGAGCCACTGCTGCAGCTGCAGCTTGGGAGAAGAAAGTGAGATGTGACAGGGAAAACTATAAATATAGCATTGAGCAGAGCCCACGACTGAGTAAAAAGAAAACATTAATGTCACACTTCTCTCAGCAGAGACCTGAATAAGCTGACAAGCCACTGTGACTCCCTGTCTCCCATTCTTCTTGAGGGGGGCTGAAATATCAACCTTAGGACCCAAGACCCTGGAAGGATAATCATCAGAGGAAAGGAATAGATACTAGGAAGACTGAAAAAACCTCCAATCAAACAAAACCAAACACAATTTAACTGCATTATTAATGAGACTATGACCTATAACATGACTGAGTGTAACAACATGCCTTCTAATGATTTCATCTAGTACATATCTTCCCCAGATCATAAATATTTAGATTAAATCAAGAAGAATAACACTTCAAAACCAAAAATCTTTTTCTGGATCACTTCCAGTACTATCACTGTGAAGCTGTGTCATTTTATGCATGCTGTTTTTCACGTTGCTGATGATAGGTAACAAAAAAAAAGCCAGACATTCGTGGTTAGGGTGAACAGTGCCCACTGCCATATGCATTACAAGGTCCTGAACTCTAGAAATCTGTGACCACTGTTAGTCCTTTAACAGGAAGTGGTAGATCTGAGCAGTTCAGTCAAGTGAAATATCTACTGTAAATTGATTATTTTGCTTTCTACTGTGTGTGTGTTTCAAGCTAGGTGGAGGTCTGATGCTTGAGCGCAGTTTGGATTGATAGAATATTGAGTAGAGATCATAAGGTAAGATAAAAATATTTTCTGACTTATTATATCATTATGATATTTATCCCATGTTTAGTTACATGCTACCTATTGCTTAAGTGCACATGTCCATGTAAATCACTCAACTGTGTATACATCCTCATATGCATGTACAAAGACTTCTAACACTACTTTAAAGAAGTTAGAAGAGCCCACATAACAAATACCAGTGGATAAATGTTTCATCAAAGAGCATTTCTCTCAACAAACCATGATAGCTCTGTCTAGATATCATGAATCATGGAATCGTAGAATGGTTTGGGTTGGAAAGGGCCTTATAGATCATCTAGTTCCAACCTCCCTGCCACAGGCAGGGACATCTTCTACTAGACCAGGTTGCTCAAAGCCTCATTCAACCTGGCCTTGAACACTGCCAGGGATAGGGCTTCTCTGGGCAACCTTTTCCAGTGTCTCACCATCCTCACAGTAAAGAATTTCTTCTTTATATCTAATCTAAATCTATTCTTTTTCAGTTTAAAGGCATTAGCCCTTGTCCTGTCCCTACATGCCCTTGTAAAAAGTCAGCCTCGCTTCTTTCCTCTGATGCTCCAGCCACTTGATCACCTTGGCAGCCCTCCTTGGAGCCTTCTGCAGTCTTCCAGTATCTTTCTTGTACAGAAAATCCCCAAACTGGGCATGGATCTTTAGATTTGGTCTCACACACACCGGATAGAGTCGAGTTATCTCATCAGTCATATCTGCCAGCTATGCTTTTATTAATTCAGCCACATCTGTGGTTTTTCTTCACCCCTGCATGGGTGCACTGCTGGCTCATGTTCAACAAGATGCTCACCAGGAATCTGGGCTCTTTGCTACAAAACTGCTTTCTGCTTTGTTCAGTGCTCAACCTTTTCTGTCGCTGGCTTATTCTATCCCAGGTGCAAGACTTCTCATTTCCTGTAGCTGAACTTCATAGTGTTTCTTTCTATCCACTTCTCCAGTCTGCTGAGTCCTTTTTGAGTAACTTTCCTCCAGGATACTGATTGCTTTTTATGACTAAATAAAATACTTTGCTGCCAAATTGGTATTCACAATTAAAGGTCACACAAATATGTACTTCATTTAAGATCCTAATTCTAAATTTCATTTAAAAAGTTGGTACATCACACACAAATGGAAAATAAATATGCATGTGGGTCTAAAGCAGAACTTGTATTCAAATTACACTGCAATTTTTGACCCATGAAATTAACAAGTAATCTCAAATATTTTAAGTTTTGTGAGTTTTTTTCAATTGTCTGTGATAGTGAAGAAGAATCTTTAGTGTGAAAGTTTTCTGCAGATATGTATCTTCTGCAGTTGGTTGCAGATAATAAATTAGCTCGGGGATAATCTACCCATACAGTCATGTTCATTTTAAGTTTCTATAGTCTCATTGTATATTTTGTATTTCACTGAAATTTTACTCTCCTAAGAATATGGCTGGCCATCAATAGCAAACATCAGTCTCACCATGTCAAACATAATGAAAAAAGCAAAATAACAAATGAAAGCTGATGCTAGACACTCCTCTGGGTTCTACTTGTATAAAACCCATGAGTTCTTAGGGTTTAGCAAGTAAATCTGAATTTGACAGTGGTTGAGGTTTTTTTGTTGTATTGTTGAATATCATCAGTCAAAACATGATCCGTGAAAAAGAATGCTACCAGCTTAGGCTGCTAACCTGACCAAGTCATACAAGCTATGCTACTGAATATGATGGAAAACCTACTGTTCATAATTTTGTTAATCTTCTGCTACCAAATAAAATGCAGGTGAAAATCTAAGGTTTCTTGCCCTCCCAAAAGAAATAAAAATATACTACAGATTATTAAATAATTAACAAGCATTTAATACAGATGCAGCTTCTTTATCATATAAATAAAATCATGGAATCATAGAATCAACTAGGTTGGAAAGGACCTTTAAGATCATCAAGTCCAACCTTTACCCCAGGACTGCCAAGACCACCACTAAACCATATCACTGAGGGCCTCATCCACACAGTTTTTGAACACTTCCAGGGACGGTGATTCCACCACTTTCCTGGGCAGCCTGTTCCAGGGCCTGATCACCCTCTCTGTGAAGAAATGTTTCCTACTATCCAATCTAAACCTCCCCGGCACAGCTTAAGGCCATTACCTCTTGACCTATCACTTGTTGCTTGGGAGAAGAGATTGACCCCCACCTTACTACAACCTCCTTTCAGGTAGTTGTAGAGAGTGATAAGGTCCCCCTTGAGCCTTCTCTTCTCCAGACTAAACAACTCCAGTTCCCTCAGCCATGCCTCATAAGACTTACTCTCCAGACCCTTCACCACACCCTCCAAGAACCTCCTGGATTGTTTCTTCTCTGCTGTATTATACTTCCAGCAGACATCTGGTAGGTTGAAGTCCCCCATGAGAACAAGGGCAAGCGATTGTGAAACTTCTCCTAGTTGTTTGAAGAACACTTCATCTGTAGCTTTGTCCTGGCTAGGTGGTCTATACCAGACTCCTGCCAGGATATCTGCTTGGTCGGCCTTCCCTCGGTCTTACCTACAAACATTCGGCCTTCTCAGTTACAATATTGAGTTCATCTCCTTCTCTTCCCAGTCCAAACTTCACTCTTTTGCTCTGAGTGGTGCAGGGTGATGGGGAATGGGATAGTGGTCGGTCCATAACAGCTCCTCTCTGCTGTTCCTTCTCTCTTACACGTTTCCTCTGCGCCAGCAGGGCTCCTCTTCATGGGCTGTTGCTTCCTTCAGGGCATGCCCACCTACTCCAGCATGGGGTCCTCCATGGGCTGCAGGTGGAGATCTGCTCCACTGTGGACCTCCATGCGCTGCAGGGGCACAGCCTGCCTCATCGTGGTCTGCACCACGGGCTGCAGGGGAATCTCTGCTCCAGCACCTGGAGCACCTCTTCCCCTCCTCCTGCACTGACTCTGGTGTCTGCAGAGCTGGTTCTCTCACATATTTTCACTCCTCTCTCACAACTCCAGTGCAGCGTTTTTTATCCTTTCTTAAACATATTTTTCCCGAGGCACCTCGACCTCTGCTGCAGGGCTCAGCCTGCCCTGTGGTGGATTGGTTGGAGCTGGCTGGAACTGGCTGGGAAATCAGGGAAACCTTGGATCAGGAAGTCACAGCTGTTCCTGTCCTCCTCTGCTCTCTTTTAACTCAGGTCTGGTAGATACTGCTGACTATAACATGAAAAAGTGTTTCAAAGTCAGAAATGACTTGAAGATATATTGATCTGAAGATTTCAAAAAGAGGATTCATTGGTGCTCTGTTAACACTGGTAATGTGAAAACAGATCTTTCCATTTCGTATTTCTACTGAAATACTTTTTAATATAGAGATCTACATCCAGACCTTTACATGATAAGCAGTTGTGTCCAGTAGCCCCAGTCAGAATTTCATTAAGCTTCAAAATTCTTGGTTGAGTTCATTATTTTTTTCTCCAGCCTACATCTATAAATCATCATTCATGCTATGCTTCCATGAAAATGAGCAAATCTATGCCATGTGACACCACACCACAACTCCATCACAGAGAGTCAGCCAGTGTCTGCGTGTGATTCAAGACAAGTGCTATCATGACTTGAATTTCATTTGAGCTTAGTTGGGGGAAATGTTGAGGCTCAACTGTTTCAAGTATTGGTTTCTCACTTAGTAAGGTATACCAGAATTTATCTTAGAAGCTAAAGGGTTAAATTCTCAGCAATCCTGGAGTGTGAGAACTTTTCTTCCACACACAGATCAAACAAAGAAGTGGTTTTCATGAATATATTTTCTTCCTTTCCTACTGAAATTGTGGTGCATGAAAGCAGACTTGTGAAGAACAGGTAAAAGATAGGCTATTTCTAACTTCAAAAGTTCTTTTTTTTTTTTTTTTAACCCTGGTGGTGCTTTAATAGAAAGCACAGGAATATAGGTTTCTCCTCATGATATTTCAGTATTGCCTCATCTGGCTTGAAAAATCCAACATGGCCTAAGTGATTTTGATCAAAGGATTTCTGGTTTTCCAAATGTCCTAGGGAGGTAAGTTGGAGGCAGAAGTTCAGAAAGCCAATTCAAAATGTAGCATATTACAAAAGCTGATGCATTTGAGGAGCTTATCTCTGTATGAAAACCTTGAATAAGGCAGTTGGCCTCAGGAGGTCATTAGCAATGACAAATCTTCCCCGAGTTTCCTCGTTGTCTAAGTAGAAGTGGTTCATTGATTAAGATGCTGGTTCTTGTCAGTGCTCTCTGAGCTGCATAACTCCTCTTTCCCAAGCACAGGATTCAGGTATCAGGAAACTGATAAGCCCTCATGTGGATGCAGGTTTGGTTCTAAAATTGAGGATATGTTTATATAATGTAATTCAGCCCCTTAAAGGCATATCTGAATTAACTTCAGCTCATAAACCCAAGCACAGTACTGCCATGGTAACATTTTCCCTGGGACCAGAAATAACTTGGATACATACACAGAAAGCTGTCTTGGGTCATAAGTATAAGAGGGTATTGCCTAATCTGGAGGAGAGAGGCTGTTCAGAATTACTACACCAGCTAGCTGTGTTAATGGAGAGACTCCAGCCATGTTCTCTTCTTTCCCATGTGGCTGTGGGGGAAAAGAGATTCTGTTTGGGGCAGGGGATGGAGTAGAGAGAAGAGCAGAGACGACAGAAGACAAAAGCCTATCAGATCTTATATTGTTCTTAAAGATACATCACATGACCATTACTCCCCAAAGGAGTTGCTCTCTGTTAACAACTTCCTGCACTGCCTTACTTATTCAAGGTCACCAAACAATATCATGAAACAAGAATAAATTTAATCATGTGTGGGGCTCTCTAAAATAACTAAGCTCATACACTGAAATGTATGGGCACCAGGGATGGGACAACAGGCCTTGTCTGGTGCATGGACGATCTCAAAACCTTCTGATTCTGTAAACTAATGTTTGGGGTTTTTTTCCTTTTTTTCTGCTTCATTACTTAACCTTTCAAAACTTTCAGATTACACTTTGAAACTAAAGTATAAGTGCAGCAATATTACAAGAAAATCTGCACTCTTTAGGTCTGTAACCCAATATTCAACACTTGATTTTTTAACTTAAGATCACATTTATACACAATGTGCCTTTTTCTGCAAATATGGATATAATATAAAACAGGTCATAGAACGAGTGTGAAAATATGCACTGAAAGTTGCGCAAAAAGAAATAACATGAAATAAATACGACTGTATAAGGAAATTTCTGCACATTAATAATTTATAAAATAAAGTAATTCTAAACTAAATTCTGATGAAAATGAATAAGATTTAATAATTTCTTAAAACCATCTGAGTAAAGCTAAATAAATATGAATTCTCTTGCTATTAGCATCAATAAAAGCTGCAGAAATATGATGTTAGGAATTTGCTGTGATGAGCAGAGAAAGGAAAACAAGCACGTGAGACACAGTATCTGAATGAAATCGGTCAGTTCACAGCAAACTTTCTGGACTCTTGATCAGCATCATCATGTCTGAATAATGAATTCTGTAACAGTTGTGTGGCAATTTGAATTTGGGAACTACAGTGGATTGAATACACTAGCTATCAGGATATTCATGTATTCATTTACTTTATAGTATCAAAGGTTATGTGTAAGCTTAAATTGTTAAAAAATTATTTCCTGCAGGCATCTACACTTTATTCAACCTGCAAGAGAAAATTTAGTCACACAGCCATTCATCTTGTAGCAAAGTTCTTGTGCATTACATGGCTGACTGAATACTGAAACTTCTTCGTTAAGTCAATTTGAAAGCTACAGTTAGTAATAAGGAAAAGATACACACTGGGCTGGGTTTTTCAATTTGTGTAGCTTGTGTAGCTTGATTTTCTTTTTATTAACTTCATCTTAGCCCTATAGCAAGTCTTCTGAGGACCTCTCAGATGCAGATGTATTCCTCTCTGTCTTGCTGCATGCTGCAGAATTTGTTTATCCACAGCCACTGCAAAATACTCTCTATTTTCCTTTATACTGACTTTCAAGATAGCTTGCACAACATCTGTTGGAGCGTGCAATTATGCTGTTTAGAGACATTCCTACACTGAAGAGTCTAAGCTTTTCATCCTATAGATTTGGTATACCTAGAGATGGGAAATGCTTTACAGTCAAGTTGAAATCATCCTAACTCAAATAAGGAAATTTCAAATATGAAAAATGCAAATACAAGCTTTTATTCAAGAAGAAGTTAAAGAGATTTTGATTTATTTATTACAAAAATCACCTTGAAAGTCTCTTTTTTTTTTTTAAACATTTAACTGACTGTAGATGTTTTCTTGACATGGATTTTTCAGGAATGAACTTTCTACAATAGAAGAGTTCCAGTTGGAAAGTACATAAATTAATGATCTAGTCCAACTGTGTTTCTGCATATATTGAATTTTAATTAACAGAAGATGGAAAGACTACAATTGCTCCTCTCTTTGGTTTTCTCTAGGAAATCTGTGCAGATTAAATCTCCTCTCACCATCCTCATGTAAAATAAGTTTAAAAAAAAAATCCCAACTGTATTTCCCTCAAATGAATTCAGGTTAGAAGAATTGTACTCCTGTAACAAAATAAAACATTTTCTCACTTGTTTAGAATGGCATAAGTCACAATTGTCAGATAAGGACTTGTCCCCTGAAATTGTCTACTGATTAAAATTGATTCAGTACTTCCCCTTTTATTGGCAGTTTACCTTTCAGTGTAGTGTTTTACCTACTGAACTATGTATTTTGTTTTGATTTATAGATTAATAAGTGAACTTGATAGAAGTACTTCCCTAAAAATATTTACAGATCATTATTTTCTGATAAATGATATAGCAGTATTCTATCATTTTGGGATGGCTATAGGCCTCAGATGATTGACTTCCAAAACCTTCTATCTAACAATACTATAGCAAGTTTCTTTCTTCATTTTTTATTTTTAGAGAGACATATTGCAAACAATAGGGTTAAAAATAATGTCTGACACTTGTTCCCTTGCTTCTGAGATTCACTGCAGTGCATTTAACTAACAAAGACCAGCAAAGAGATGAGTGATATCAGAAGCTCACAACTTAACTCCAATGCATCCTTCCTCACATTATTGCAACATGTAGGTTGTTGAGTGGGTTGGGAAATGCAATCAATGTACAAGGTACCTGTCATCCTGCCTTTAAAGGATGGGTAGAACAATAGTGATCTATTTTGACATGGGACGTTTAGATCTGAAATTTTAGAAACACCAGAAACCATGGCACTGGTAAAACTAATTTTGTTCTCATTTTTTTTAAATAATACCTGATTGCGACTAGAGATTAATTTTCTTCCGTTACCCATCAAATACGAACAGTTTGGTTGTGGTTGTAATGCTCATTGTAATGCCCCACCAGTATGTTTCCTTATTTATCTCAAAAGATAATTCTCAGTATGATTGGATGATTGAATGCTCAATGCTTGTGGTAGCTGCAATTTCCTGAATGAGATGTGGCTGCATTGTTAGAAATTGTCAGGGTCAACACTAATCTTGTAAAAGCTTATTAGCCCTTTTTGAGTGTTCATTTATGTATATGGAAAATATATTACTACAGAAATGTTGATAAGGAATCAATGTTAAAAGATAACAAAAAAACCAAAATGCAAGTTTTTTTTCTGTTGCCTCAGCTTCTCAGTTCTGTGTTTTCTGCATGTATTACTGTTAGAAGACAGTATTATAGAGAAGACAAGCAAGTCTTATTTATTTAAGTATGCAAGGAAGCCTTCTGAATTCCTTCTGAATTGATGTTTCTGATGAGATAATCTTGCATGTTTTGGTTGTCAAAATACACATCTTCTAAAACCATGCAATGTAAAAAAAAAAATATCCTGTTTTTCAAACTGTATTTCTTTGTATCTGCAGTCTTATAAGGGGGAAAAGAAAAAGGTTTGCCAATCACCTGCAAGCACTCCACCTATGCAGGTGGTGGTTGTGAAGAATGTGAAGAGACCTTTGATCCTAACTCTTTGTTTTGAATGGGAATTCATGAAAGCGCTTCACTGTGTTTAAATTCTAAACCTATAAGTAACTTGATTGATCTACTTCCGTGTTTAAAACTGAGCACTTCTCAAGCACTTTGCTGAATTGGGTCCTAACAGCACAGCAAATCACTAATGTCAGCACTGGTGCTGGCATAACAATTGAGGATAAAGATGATTCAAAAGAAGAACCACGTATTATTTATGATCAAAAATATGTTGCTCATCATAGCTATATTCTCTTGGTAGATTCATAAGCTGAAATAGAATAATGCTGTATTTCTCTTTTATAGGCCCTTCAAACATTAAGGAAAACTCAGTGAGGAAAGATTACTTTTACTAGATATAGTACTGTTGATTCTGGGGCAAAATACTCTTTTATATTGACAAATTAAAAAAAAAAAAGTAAGTTTCCACATTTCTTCACATAATTCTTCTTAGACTAAAATTGCCTTCTAAAACTGTGCAAATGTAAAAAGCCATCTTAACAATCTTAAATAAACCATTAATGTTTCTCTTTTGCATCACAAACAATATGGGAGAAGCTAAAAATAATTAGGGTTAATTTTTATTAAAGCCTAACTGAACCTTCTTACTTGACATTACCAACTCAGGAGGTACTACAGCTATGAAAAAAAACCAAACAAAAACCAAACAAATAAACAAAATACCCCACCAACAACCCCAAACCAAAAAACCCCACAAATGTTTGATACAGCTAGCTTGAAGATAGGAAATCGAAAGGGTCTTATGAACACATAAAAATGCTATATGTATGTCTACACACAGAAATGTAAAATAGATTTAGGATCACATGTTTTATCAGGGGATAACACACATGGAACGGTCATATGAAAATAATTCCACCCTGAGATCCAGCACTAAACTTGCTTTCTTACCAAAATAATTTATTCCAAAACAAAAGATCCTTTTATTGTGTGACAACTGCGCATTCGAGGTTCATACTAGATATTCAAATTTGGATAAATTTCATATTTGTCCAAGGGAGTGCTGTTTTCCCTCCATATGTTCAAAGACAGAATGACACACAGCATAAGAATATGTGAAAGAGTCCGTAGAGCAATATAAAAGTTTTCCATGGCAACAACATCTAAAAGATGATGAAACCCATATCATAGAGATGGTGCCTGAGGACATCCATTTTAAGATTATAACATGCTTTACCCTCATCAGTAGATGCAAACATCTCTCTTCGTGCAGTGCAATGTCAGCCAATATTAGGAACTAGCCCAGAAACTCATTAGCTGGGATGAATGGATAAATCTCGTTTAATAATTTGAGAAATTTACTTGTTCATATTTTCCCAAGAAGGTACAGTTTTAAAACATACATTCACTAATGGTGAAGTACTGTTCTCCTCACAGTTGTCTAAGCATAAACAGCAAGTATTTCCTCATCTTTCAGAAAAGTTGGAATCGTATAAATATGCTGAGAAAATAGCTCTAGAATTTTGGACTAGTATGTCAATAATTGACAAACAAAACTTGCATTAAAAAATAGCTACTCTTTAAATCAATAATAATCTTACAAAGTGGTAAATTAATTTTTTTTTACTTCTTGATTTTAGATACTGCAGAATAAACTTCAAATCTAGTTGCTACAGAAGGCTGTTAGTTTCTTTGTAGCAACCGGGAGGAATTTTGTGCAGGAGCTGTAATGGGTATATTCAGTGTTCATCCCAGCTACTTCAGACTGAGAGAAGAGATGAAGTCAATGAAGAGGAATAGCTCCTTCAGGAAACATGTAAATACAGTGTTCTTTTGGAAAAGCTTTTCGCTCTTTCTATAAACTGTGCAAATTATGAAGAGCAATATGGACATACTTTCAACAGTTGTTAATAGATATGTTCTCTTCCTTTTACTTTTTGTTCTTAATAGATTAATGTCATCACTGCTTGATTACTACAGCTATATGTATAGATGCATATATATATGCAGCTATATATACATGTAAAGTATCTTAATAAACCAGGAATATAGCTCAAACCCCCCAGTCTTTTCAATTAGCAAGTAAAGCTTATATAGGTGAGAAAAAGAAGTGAAATTTCATAGTATTCAGTGTTCTGTAAAATCTGATGGAAAGTTTTATCAGTTTTACTACTTAAGAAAATTAGACATTTTCCATTTTAGTACAGGACATCTTTTATATTATCTTCTGAATTTTTTTGTTTTGCCTTATTTCGATGTCCATTCTTGAAGATTCATATAATCCTTCTGAACTCTAGACATTCAAATGATGATGATTTGAAAGCTATTCTCATGTAGAGCTACTTCAGTGAGTTACTGGTATTTGTCTTGACTTTTTGAAAGTGCAAAACCTAAAGGTGCCATGGCTTGTGCAGAAGAACAAGGCCTGAATAAGAATAAATTGCCTTTTTCCCCTTGAGGTAAATTGCCTTTTTCTCACCATGCATATCAGCTCTAGATTAAAAAGTTAAGAGTGAGGGGGCATAGTTTCGGAAGAATTTAATATCTTCTTCTACTCTTTTGAGTATTGTAGTGTACCTGTATCAGCAGCAGCGTTATCTGTCCACCAGTCCAGTTCCTCTTTGATGTTGGCTGATTTTGACTTTGAAACTATTATTGGCAAAAAGAAAGAGTTTAGATGTGCCAGAAAGCTAATCTCATGCACATGGCTAGATTGCCAGACATCAACCACTCCTTAAATGAGAAACCAGTTTACTTTAACGAGGTTGAGCTATCTCCATGTCCTTGCTTTATGTGCAGTAAATGAAAACATGGAGCCATAACAAACTGTGAAGTGTGAGGCTGATCATCACATTCTTGCTCAAGAACCATTTAGCATTAAAGAGCATCGGTATGATGCCCTCTGCTAAGAGCAGTTGTCCATTTATCATGTAGACCTCTGAAACAAACCTAAAAGTATTGATGTAATTGGTCATACCAGCCATCCTTGTGAACCCAGAACTAAATTATTGTTCATTGCTGGTTGCATCTCAAGCAATTGGCTCTTCCCTATGTAAGATTTTGATGAATAAGTTACCCTGGATATCTTCCATTTCTTTTCAATATATTAAAAATAGTTTAAAAATTAAAAAACAGTTTTGCGCTGTGCTATATGCTTCCCCAATTTCCTGTCAGCCTTGTAAAAACATACACATGGGATTTCATAATTTCAAAATGCATCTGACTAATTGAGACCTTCTTTTTGCAAGCATGAGAGTGTTCCTATCTGGCATTCAGCCAGTAAGTTTTTTTCATTAACATTTTCAGCATTAATAAATAGCAAATAATTTCCTGTTTTCTCAAAGATATGTAGAGAAAAAAGCTTAGATAGAAGCTCTTATAAAAATTTCTAAGCAATTTTCTTGCACTGCTTTGCCACAGTCTTTGACCACTTTAAGCCCTGTTTGTGGATTATTTTAGAAAAAAATCCTGCCAACCCACAATTGCTGTTGTTATTTTAGAAAAGGGTGGCAGGGAAGAAATTCAATGAGTGCTGCAAATACCCATGAACATTCCCAGTGCTGAAAGGTATACGGGGTTAGTATGTCAATCAGTTTCTTTTAGATTGTTAGGTGACTGGATAACGTTGCTGATCTTCTGATGTGTAGTTACTTGCAGCATTGTGGCAGACATGCAGTCGTCTCTCTGACTTGCTCTTTGGAAAGATGACATCCAGTTAGAGGGGTGCCTGCAAGATTTTATTACTGTAACAGCACCTACTGTGCTGACTCAAAAGCTGAATCTTTCTAACCTAACTGGTGGAGGAGAGATACAATTATAGATACCGAGATCTGGGTATGAGGTTTAAAGAAGAATTAAAGAAGTAAAAAAGTCTATTTTTAAAAATTAGTCAATCTAAACCAAAACAAAACCTGATAAGTAGAGAATATCCCTTTAAGTGCAAACAGCAACAGTATTCAAGCACAACTATTTCATTCTAAAAGTAATAAACGTGAAGAATAAGTTGTCAGGTAAGCCTACTGAAGCCCATACTATAAATGAATTTAAGAGACAGCTAGAAGTTTTTATAGAGCTAGACGGGAAATTAAAGACAGTGACAAAGCAGGAAGACTAGGCTGAACTAACACATATAAAAGACAAGTTTTCTGGTTCTTCTCTCCAGCATTTCTTTACATTCATCATATAGAGTACCTAATACTTGTTATTTATGTTAGAGAAGAGCAGAAAAGATGAAGTTGTTTCAAGTACATTATCCCAAAGGTCCCAGAAACCTCACCTTCACTTCACTTACGGACAGAAGAAGTGAAAAAATGAAAGTAAAAGTTGACACGTTAACTTAATTTGATATTCTGTGAAGCTAACAGTGCATGAACAACGGCTGGTTAGGTCATAGGGGAAAAAACACAGAAGATATGGTTGTTCTTAGTTCCTTTGCACTGTGTTAAGAGTCGTATTTCGTTCACTGCTTTTGTTCTGTTGTGTTATCAGAACCCTAGAACTGCATCAATAGATCTTCCCATTGGGTTTGATCTAGGTCTCATAGGAGTCAAGAGGACTTATATTGATTCATCTGTGAGCTGCATAACTTTGAGCATATGGTCCATCTCATGGGGTAAAAAAAAAGTAGTGCAGCTGGTAGTGCTTGTAACAGAATAAAGTTGAGATTTTTTTTTTTTTTACTTTTTTCATTTTTCTTAGCAGCTGGGCATTGTTTTTCCTAATTTTTAGTGAAAATATATAGCAGGAATTGTCAAAGTATTTTATTTACTAGAAAAAAGGTGCAGGAGCTTATGCAGTTTCAATCAAAATAAAGGTTTGTTTTTACCAAATGTGTTTTCTACTTAAAAAAACACATTTTACCAAATGTGTTTTCTGCTAAAAAAATATTTCTGAACACAATTTGTGTTTCCATTGTCAGGTGAAATGAAAAGAGAACTTTGAAAGTTAAGCTTTCTCAGTTGTTCATGTCTCAAGCAACTCTAACAAAACCAGCTTTTCTTAACTGACAGTTTCAGGAGATAGAATATTATAATAATTCCATTTTCTTCAGGTTTTCCTGCTGAAACTGGACACCTGCATGATTTTGAGTATCTGGGGGTTTTAGATATCCACACAAGTGACTTATAATGAAATCATTCTACTGTATATAGAAATACAGATGGAAAACCCTGAACACATCATTCTTAATACGTCTCATGTCTGTCTCAAGCTTGCTACTGATCAAGTACATACCTAATGATCAGAATTTATGCCTGTAGGTATTTTCTTATATTTATTGTAGCTCATATATTATATACATTGGTAAATAGCCTTGGCAAAATACAGAGTTTCTGTATATGGAATTAAAGTTCTATCTGTTGGACTGGTTTTGTTTAACACTGAAGTAAAGCATTCCACTAAACATGTAAAACAAATGAATTGATATAATGGAATTTTTATATGTTAATAAGCAGTAAAATGATAACTTGGATTATGAACAGTAATAAAAGTAAAAAGAAAAGAAATCTGAGATCTTAATTTGATTTTTTATCACTAAGATTCAGTAGATCTGCTTTCCTGTCTACGGTCAAAAGCACAAGATGGAAGAGCTGTTATAGCAGTCATTTATAGCTGAATATTACACATGTCTAATCCTCATGGTGCTACTTGATAGCTGTCTAACAGTATTTTGATGCTGCAGTGTGATGCTGAAATTTAGGACGGCTTGAAATAGTGGCAAAATGGTCTAAAATGTCAAGTGGGGATTGGCATAATTGTGGGCCCTCCGAGCACTTCTGAAGCTAATAAATCCACAGTGACAGGAAGTGGTGAGATTGGCCTTTGGAGACTGTGTAATCCAGTCACTGTAGAAAGTGTCTTCATTATACTGGAGGATCTAACACAGAATAGGAACTACCAGCTGCTGCTGTAACAAGCAAAAATAAAATGAAATAAATGCTGTAACAGAGCCATCTAGATAGTACTTCAAAATTAGAGCAAAATTACAGGAAAATTAGTGGCAGATTGCCACACATTTCTTATTCAGAATTTAGCTTCACAGCATATTATCCCTTTTCAGGATTTTGATCATTCTTAGTCTAGCTGACGATGACCATTTAATTTTGTGAGATCATAAATGTTTACACATTTCACCAGGAAAAGTGGCTGTAGAATTATCTTTTCTAACTCAAAATCCTATTTGTTTATTATTCCATTTTTCAGTGTATATAAATAAACTCATATTTGTTTACTGATAACATGCCTATTTAATAGCATGCATATTTTAATCTGATTTTCAATATATGTGCAAGACAAATATGTATATATGCATTTTGCATATGCAGTGATATTTTTATAATTAACCACTAAACCCTTTCTAAAATAACAATATGTGATTAATTTTAGTATGAAAACTATTTGAAATTAAAACATTTTGAATAATTAGTGATAGATTATTATTAGAACTTTTATGAAAATTCAGTAGTCAAGTGGTAGCCAAACAAAAGTAAAACAACAAAAAGCAACCATGCTTTGTTCCTTGGGATTGAATTACAACTAAAATCTAAACAAGCCATAACCAGTTATTCCTGATGTTTCTGATTGTTAGTGTCACAATTTGCAGGCAGTAAGAGGCAAAAAAACGGAAAAGAATACGGGACTCAGGTACTAGAGGAACATTTATCAAATTAATTGGAACATGAGAGACAGATTTGTCATACTTAATTCTTCCTTAAGAGGAGTTTGTCTCGGCAGAAATCCTCTAAAATTTCTGAAAAAGTAGGAGAAATGGACCTTCCAGTGCTGTAGTGATATTTGTGAAAAGCTGTCAAAGAACAAGCTGAGAGAAGACAGAGAGGGCGCCTCTGTTACCTCCAGAGGGTTGTTCAACTCGCTTAAGGTCTTTCTCAGGAGTTATTCTTTGCCTCTGGCTGTGAAGGAAGCACCAGCCAAGTGACACCTGCACTTTGATGTCTAAGCTAAGGACCTTGAGCTAGCATGGTGAATCTAGGCCTCAATATCCATTGCATAAATGTACATTATAACATTTTCTAAACATTATCTAAAAAATTCTTCAAATATATAGAGATTCTTTTCTCGGTTTTGTTTCTTCAGTTTTTTTTGTTTGGTTGGGGGTTTTTTGGGGGGTGGGGTAGGCTGCTAATTTGCTTTAAACAGAATTTGAGGATTTAGTAAATTAAGTGGCCTGAGGTCTATGCTAATATGTCTCTCAGAAAACTTGTGAAAAGATCTAGAATTATAGGAGAAGAAGTAAAGATCTTCAACAAAACCACGATTTTTTAAAAATAAAACTCTTCTGAACATAAATAAATCCATTATGACCACATGCTGCAGATCACAGTTGTGGGAACAAATGTAATATATAGCAATATGTATTTCTTATGAAGCTCTGACATCCAAATCAGTTGGCACTACCTCCTTTGAATGTTATTTCATCTCTGTTGGCTCACCATTGTCCTTACATACAGGTTTCTCAAATATAAGCAGACATTATCTTGAAATCAAGCTTTCTTTTTCACCATGTAAGATACAATGTCTCTACCATGATTTTTTTCAGTCCGAAGCCCTGGTTGGGCATGCAGGTTGTTGGTAGATGGAAAGTCCAGTAATAATTTCAATGTGTTCTTACCTCAAAGGAATCATTCAGACTTCAGCAATTTAACAATACAGTTAACTTGAGCTGCCATACATTTTTGCTTGCATAAATTTGTATTTCTTCTCTAAACTCTGGAGATAGTTCAGTTTTCACCTTTAAACTAGAACTTCAAAATATGAGCAAAATTAAAATTGCACAGTCACTTAGAGCATCATTGATATCTTGTTACATTTTACTGGAGGATTTTTTTCTGCACACTGACTTCAGAGTATATTACAATTTCTATGTTTGTGATTGCTTGCAATCCATTTGCAAATCATTTGAAAAGCAGAATGAAGCAGAGGTAATAGAAATTGTGAATATGTGCAAATACACTGCTGACATTGAAGTAACTTGACATAATAGTGCTTAAACTTTAGATATCTCCTGTGGACATAAATGTCTCAATTTCGAGATGGATTATTGCATCTTATAAGTATTTTACTTAAAACTTGATTTTATAAGAAGTGAGATATATGTAGTAAGTCAAGAGCAAACAATAACAGGTTGATAAAGTATTAAATAATATTTACTTATATTTACACTGATATATCCAAATGAATATTTACATTCTAAAAAAAAAAAAAAATAGTATTATCAAGTTAATAATGAATGGGAGAAAGAAGGAAAGTCATATGAAGAAGTCATATGAAGCTTCCTGAAAGAAGTCATGTTTCATGGTGCTGTTAAATATAATTTTTGTGATAGGCATAAGGTCTGTGACACCCATTTAATTTTTTGTTAGCAAATAAAATTACCAGCTTTAATATCTGTTCACAATGTGACCAAGAGTTGCTCCTACAGTACCTGTATAGAGGTATTCCTTATTCCAGTCCTGGGAAGGATCACCTCACCAAATGCAGCAATGAAGTGGGGGAAAAAACCGAGGATTTCCTAAAATCTCCCCTCTTGCTCCATTGGTTTTACTAATCCAGTCCCACATACATTTTTATGAGGGAATAATATGTGCATGGGAAAAAATACCTTTCCAGAGCACTGTTGTCTTTTGTCTCCAGCACATCTGCATTTGACTTTTCGTTTCATATGCAGAAAAAAAGAAAAGAAACAAACAAAACCCACAACCAAAATCAAACAAACAAAACTCCCCAAAACCAGACAAACAAACAAAAACAGGGGAAAAAAAACCCAAAACCAAAACAACCCTAAAGCATGTTCATTTAGAGAAAAGCAGTTTAGCAGTGACATCATCAAAGGGACCCACCGTGAGGGTGATACTTTTTTCATGTACCTTTGGCCATCTAACAGTTAAATGTCAGGCCACAGTTAGGTCTCTCATTTCCTCCCCAGTCTGAGGGAAACAGAAGCCTGCAGTGATGGTTTACTCTATCTGTATCATGGTCTGAGACAAGGAGAATGAATCTCTCTCTGCAGGTGCTTTTCTGTAACCATTTGGTAGGGAGGGACCCTGAAGACTTGTCTGCAGGTTCTAGAGCACTAACCAGTACTGTAATGCCAAAGTTCTGTGTCAGATGTCTAATTTTACCATGGAAAATTAGATTAGATTCATTTAATCCTAAATTATCACTTCTCACTGAAAACACCAAAACAAATCTCTTTGAAAAAGAAGCCTTTGATTCCTCAATCCTGCTAATATTTTTTGAAAAATAAATCCTGAATATTAATATAAACACAGAGAAAGGGGCTGGGGTCAAGTGTGCCAAATTTTTTTAAGTAACATTCAAGCAATTTATATGTATAAATATCTGCACTGTCACACAGCTGGAATTGAATACTTCATGATTCTTAGTGCAAGGAGATTCTCTACACTTACTTAAAGTAACTTGAAACAATGCAAGAGCCATTGTTTTGAAATCTCACAAAGCAGCTTAGTCTTAGCGCATAGAGGTGTAATGCTTTGCTTCATGAAATACGATTAAAAGTGAATCTTGCTAGTTACATGTGCCTTCCTTTCAGCTTTGTGTCTGTTCACAGTAGTTTTAATGCATATGTCAAGCCAGTAATGTAATGAAGTAATAATAGCTTCACACATACTGACAGCCACCAGGAAGTTATATAAGGTAGTGAAAACAGGGCTTTATTCACTCACCAAAATGACTTTAAAATATTGCAAATTATTATTACACTATTTCTTTTTTGCCTAAGGGATAAAGAGATGAGATGTTGCTCTGTAACATTCTAGAGTTTTGGATCAATTAAGAAAAGCTTTTTAAATGGACTGCAAGTGTAATTATGTTGGGGGTTTTTTTCTCACAATACCTTAGATTTTTGTACCTTGCATGACTTTAAATGTGTTTTCCAGTTACATTCAGTTTTCAAAGGCAATTTTTTGAGCACCAGGTCAGATACATTTATATTTTTTATTTAATCTTTCCTCAAAGATCCAGTACACAAATTCTTCATTATAGAGACTCTGATGTGAAATAGAAGTCAGGTAAATTTGATTTGCAGTGGATTGTCATATTTGTACTCTACTTCCCACAATACCTCCATATGTTTCCACAACTACTCAGTTTTGGAAGTTTTTTTGTGTGATTTGGACTGTCTTTTGTGCATATGGTTTTATAATTACTCAGTTACATTCATGTGCACATACCCAAATAAAGCCAGCCTGCTCTTAAGAATCTCAGGATCATGTGAGAGCCCACATCTTGTTGAGAAAGAAGCCTGTAGGAAAGATTTTAAGGCGTTTGAAGCTGCATTGTTATTCTTACTTGATTGAAGTATTCATCACAAGACATGTGTTTGCTGAATGTATCCCTTTATTCTGTCTCTGTGAACAGATGGAAATTTGTATACATTTTTTTCGCAGGACTGTTCCACTAGTTACTGCAGATAGATTTGAGCTTTGGGTTTTTTTGTGAACTTTAGCTGAATATTCAGTCACTGGTATAATATTTGCAATACACCATTTAAGATTTGATTGGTCTCCAAACCATTATAATACTTGCGCTCCTAAATTTTCAGGCTACAGGGACTGTAATGTTTAAGCCTACCTCCTGCTCACAACAGGAACGTTCTTTACCTAGGGCAGCATTAAGGCTGATCTCAGAATGAGGAGAATGGATATGAGCTTTTATGAAATTTTAACTTCTTTTCTTTCATGTCTTTTAGTTTGCTTCTCTTAAAAAAAAGAAAATTATGTCTATTCTGTTTTTATAGAACTAAGTTGAATAACTGAGAGACTGCAATACCTGTTACACCAGCTTTCCAGGCTCCTGGTAAGACTGGTATACAAAACCAATCAGGTCTGTCTATCCCTAGCTTCCTTTGCACATGTCATTCTTGGGGATCCATTTATTTGTATGCTGAGGGTGACTGAAGTAACACGGACTATTTATGGTCCACTATGCAGTTTAACCCAGACACTTGACTTTAAATGCAGGTTGTCTGAATCAAACTTGAGCATTAGGGAAGTGTAAATGAAACTGAGTTTGGCAGGTTACTTTGTGAGATTCACTCTTTAGGGAAGTGTAAATGAAACTGAGTTTGGCAGGTTACTTTGTGAGATTCACTCTTCTCTATGTCTGTGCACATAGATTTGCCATCATGTGAGTCAGTGTGCTCCAATTCATGACATGATTGATTTACCTTCTCTTTTGTTAATCTTATTTTTGGTTGTCACTTTTAACAATATTATATGTGGCCGCAACTGTATGACTTTTACAACAACTACCATAGAAAGAGTGTATTTTTAACACTTTCTACAACTGATAGCTATTGGTAATTTTTCATTGCTCTTAACAGTAGCATTCCTTTTTTACTGAAGGCTCTAGCAGCTTTATCCACATCGAAAATTTTCATTCATTTCAGCAAGTTTTTCTCTGCAGTGAGTTAATTCTCAGATTTAATACTAGAACTATGCATTTTTGATATGGCAATTAAAATACAAACCATAAGTTACAAAACAACCACTGAAGAGTTTGTAAAAAAAAAATAAATAAAAATGCAAAGATTGTAGCCTTTGGAGAACATGTTATTGACTTCATGTCTAGGCCTAGAAACAGATTTTCATTATCACAACAGAATCTAAGGGAATTAAGCAATTCCATGGCCATATTGTACTGCTACATAAATACAGTGAGGGATTCTAGAAAAACTGGAAGTCTAAGAGACACCTGACTAATAAAAAAGGTATTTTCTTACCTGATTCTAAAGTTTCTCATAAAGCTTAATGAGATAAAAGCTATCTAATGAAAACCAGTTAAAAATGGTGCTAATTTGTAGTAATACATTGAATCTTTATTATTGAATGCCTAGACTATAAGTCATCCTTCCAACCTAGCTTCAATAGTAAAATTTCTGTTATAGTTAATACAGTTACGAATCATTGCTCATTTCTTCTGAGGTAAGTGCTAGAGAAAGATGACCACCTGCAAAATCTATATAAGGCTGTTGTAACCCCATTTGAGCAGCTGTCATTACAGATTCTGAGGGAATAAAGGTATCTTAGCAAGAAGCGTTAGCCATTCACAGCCTTTTATCACAACTTTTACATGCCAGAAAGTGAAAACTGATGTCCTTGAAAGTTTCCTCAGATACCTTAAACTCCTTACTATTCTCAGATACTGACAGGGATTTTTCAGTACATCTGTTTTGTCTGAAACCAAGATCAGAGACCATGCCAGAAATGAACTGGAAAGCTACCAGTCTGATGTATTCAGTGAAAAATTTTTACGACTACACAACTCCATTTATCTTTGAGGTGTTGTCAAAAATGTTTAATTAGCTACTAACATTCTAGGGTAGAGAGCTTCTTTCTTGTCATTTTGAGCATCAGATGGGTCTCATGTAGGCATGCAAAAGGAATAAACTACAGGATATTTTTCCTTGTAGAACTTCAATAATTGAACATAATAACTATTGTTTCTCTGCTTCCACTTAGTGACAAGTACTTTTAATAATAACGACTATTTGGGGTGCTTCATTAATTCTGAAATGTTAAGTAAAATTTTCCTTATTTGGAAGTAATTAGCCTTGTACAGAGAAACTAAACTCAAAAAAATTTCAAATTTCTCACTTTTAATTTTTGTTTTTAATAGTTATGCCTCTGTCATGTTTTGAACTTCTGAGGTATTCTTATTAATTATTAGAGTGAATATCAATACTCTTCTAAAATTATAGTTGATACAGATTCTGTACTGCTAAAAAATAAGTGACTGTAGAAGTAGGCAGCGTTAACAAAACCAACAAAAGCAACAAAAAAAAAAACAAATCCACAAGAAAACCCGCAAGAATATAAATATTAGACAAAGTAAAAGCACACAGGATTGAGGAGTAAAATATATTTCTTAAACACATTGTCTGCAAGGCTTGATTAATGAGCCTAAGCACTGCAGGTTGTCTCAATCCAAACCCACATTTTTGTAAAATACATTAAGAATTTTTAATGCTAAATGATTGGGGCCCTGCCATTTTCTCAGTCTTGCATAGAAAGTTTCCAATTAGTTACCAAGATACTATATTTCATGTTTGCTGATAAAAAAGTTTTTAATAGCAGAATTAAACCCAAAATATTTATGTATATTAAAGGCTTTGGAACTAATACAGCTTGGGCAAATGCAGTGTGTGTTGTTCATATCTATCTTCGTTGTTTCATCCTTAATAATCTTGAAAATGCCTTGCCTTTTTATTTTCCTCTCTCTTCTCCTGCAAAAGAGCTATCTATAATATGTTAGTGTATTTTATGGCCCATTTAGTACCTGATCTGGCTGCTAAGACTACCAGAGGCATGAACATTGTAATGTGGACAACTTCACAGCAGGAACTGGAATTCCGAACAATTTCAAGTCTGCTAATGAAGAGGTCAATAGATGGTGTTAATGTTCTGCAAAAAGGCCCTATAGACCATTAGCAGTTCCTGAAATCAGTCATCCTGAAAGGTAGAGCTTTTGAAATCAGATGAAGATTTTTAATCTTTTGAATAGAAAGGAGGAATAGGTACCATTTTTCATACAGATCTGTAATTTTTATTCTTCACTTAGTCTCCTAATTAACAGTATTTATTAGTATGGAAATTATTTTCATTATATTAGTGATCTCATATATATAATTCTTAAGCATATGAATGTTATTTACAAAACAGAGTATTCACAGAAGTTAGAAATATGCTGCAGAGATTGGTATTCAAAGAATATAAACTTTATGTGCTTTTCTGGATAAAGCTAGCCATAAATAGACACTCAAGTCTGTCATGTTTAGTCAGATCATGCAGTAATTATAACACCACTTTTATAAGTTACGATTTACTTTGTCAAAACACCATAGATTTCCATTTACTTCCTATTCCTATGTAATCTGTCTCCTTCCAGCCTGGGTACCATGGCTGTCTGAAATTTGAAGTGAGACAAGAGGGATACAGCAGAGATTAAGAAAAGTCAGGAACTGAATGTAAATTGAATGTACTATAAGAAAAGACAAAACTAGATGAAATACGTGCATAAAGCAGATTGACACTTTAGCATTACTATACTTCAAGAAGTTTCTAATGTTGCTCTGCCATCACTTCCTCGGCAGGTGGTCTCTTTTTTCTTCAGCAAATGAAAAATACTTGAGTAATAGAAATGTAATTTCTGTCTTTTTTTAGTGTACGTATTCAGACTGTTGGTATTTTATTTCTATTAGTATTGCTGTTTTGTTTCTACACTTTCTGTGACTAAAAGATATGCTGGGTCTCTCATAAAAAGAAGTAGTTTTAACCATGGAGACTTAAAGACTAAATTTAACATAGCACATATACTGCATGTCATTAAAAGTATACAAGATGAATTATGAAAAGATATAGAAGGTTAATAACCCAAATGACAAAATATTCGTTCCAAATTTTCCTATTTAAATGAATGAGTTTGTACTAATAAAAATGGACATGCTGTCTATTTACTAAGTTGGCATTCCTGTGGCTCAGAGCAGAAACTGCTTTTTAGTAAGTATGGGGAGAGTCTTGGAACAGACAGCATGACTTCAAAGTGGCCTTTGAGTGGTTTCTTTGTTTCACAGAAGAAAATCATGCCAGGCTGCATTAAAGCTGTTTCAATTTCTTTAATGTTCTTTTATAAATTTGGATCAAAGTGCAGAGGTTAATAGCCATTCTGGAATCATTTGCCTTGAAGCCATGGTAGCATTTTCCTGTGTTACGAAGGGTCAATCTTAACCTTTCAGCATTGGAGAGACAAGGACAAACTGGATCAAATTCCACTTCTGAGTTAAATACACGTGAGATGATAGACTGGTCTTTTTATTAACTGGCTATGAATAGAAGGAATCTGTTGCTACCACCTGTGCAACAGCACACAAAGCATGACCTCTTCAGGAGTCAGTGTTTGGCCTTTTCACAATTATGAAATTACTTTACCATTTCCATACAGTTTTCCTCTGGGGGAAATATTTTGTCCTTAGTAGCCAAGCTTGTTTGTTCTATAGCTTGGACATGAGATCATCATTACATTTTTATGACACTTTTCTGTAGTCATGTTGTTAATACTAACAGCATTTTTAAAGACATAAGGAGTATCTTCACATCTTTCTCTAATATAGCCTGGGAGAAAATGGATTTCTAAATCGATACTTTTCCTGTCTCTGATTTAAATACATTTGATTCTAATTCACCCTTGGGAGTGCGGATAGTGGGTATGTGGTGGATAAGGAATATTGACACTCTGTATGTTGCCAAAATGATTTCTGGGGAAGGAAGAGATTTAAAGTAAAATGGTATCCTCATGTTTGGTTACATGTCGAAGAGACTGCGTGCTTTTCAGCAGCCACTCTCAAAGGCTTACTAACATTACATCTTGAACACTGCATTGAAGCATACTCTTTAGGCCATCATAGGAAGCATTATCTCATGCATTAAAGCTGTCCTCCCAAGCATGCAAGCTAAAGCATTACTCAAAAGAATTACTACTATAACCATTCCAAGAAGCTAAACTTTTAGCAGGCTTGAAAAAGTGTCACAACATCAAGGCCTACACCCAGGGATGAGGAGCTTTATTTTTCCAGAAACTCCAGAAAAAGGCAGTGAAAAGTCATGACAGTGCAGCTACAGCAAAAATGTTTATTAACAAAGGCATCACACTCTTCTTAATAAAGTTAGCTTTCCATCATCTTGCCTGAATTTTTACTCATTTTTAGATAATTCTTACTAATACATCCTCCATGACACTTGGGAGAACTACATAATTTCTTTTTTAGGAACAGCTTATTTATTAATTTAGGTATTTGGGATAACCGAAAAGAAAATTGTTACTGTTAAAAAATAAAATATTCATCTGAGAAATGAATATTAATTTTTTTTACATAATGTCTCTATTTTTTCTTCTACATGACATGTAACTTAACAACTTTCAAGGAACTCGGTTTATGTTCCTGGTTTCATATGCATTGCTCATTCTCCTCTCCCCCTGATGGCAACAATATGCAGCTTTCAGTTGTTTCAGCTATCAAAAATTCGTCAGTGAGCAGCTCTCTTTTAATATCAGTTTCTAACAACTCATGTGCATGTCGTGCTAGGGACTTTCTGTAGCTACAGTCCTATCTCTAGCACACACAGAATTCTTCTGAATTACATTTATCTTGTTACACTGAGAGGAGACCCTTTTAAGTAACAAATCTTAAATTGGTGTTGTATGTTGCTAATGGAATCTGTAAGCTGCGTGTGACAATCTCAGTTTCATAATAAGTGCAAGTACATGAGGACATGAGTGTTCTTTAAAATCAACTAGAATTTCTGCAGTTTCATCAGTTCACATTCTGTTTCCTATAATGCTATTCATACATTCGCTCTCACACTTCATCTTCTGAAGTACAGATGAGAAAATAGGGCAAAGCCTAAAAAAAAGTGTTTCCTTCCTGTTACCCTGCATTTATCCCTGTTAAAATAGTGATAAAGTTGCTGCTGCCAAGTACCAATCCTTTAACTGACTTTGCCATTTTTTGTTTGTTTGTCCTTTTGATTCCTAGCCCCTGTTAATGGCAGTGAATCCCTCTGTGTGCACCAGCAATTCCCTGTGGAGACAAACTTGTCATCTCAATTTTCCAAGTGCCTCAGTACATGTCCACTGTGCTTGGATTGCTAAGAGTTCTACTGATGCTGAAGCACTGAAGCTGCCTCTTTAAGTGAAATGCACACTAATTTAATTAAGTACCAGTGGTGCCATGTTATTGCTTTGCTTTTTGATCTTTAAGTTGCAAATTACATTTCCATCCCATCAACTCATTTGCTTTTTGAAACACAGTTAGTTCACCAACTGCATTATACAAATAATATGAACACTCTTTACAAAGAATTCTACAATTTATCACTGTTTTACACTTCATTAAACAGAAAAATGATACAAATTATATTTGAGACAAAATATGATTTTAATGCTAAAAATTTTATATAGTAATTTAAAATATTCTCATACACATCTGCCAAAGATGTTAAATAGCTAATTATAACTTTCCCCTACAATATATGATAATGTAGTGATAAAACGTGTCTTCAGAAGCATTTATAGCAAGTAGTTGACAATAAACATAGAAGTTGAAAGGTCTGAATTTACCAGATGATGTTTCTTTCCTTCTTCCTTAGTGGTACAGGAGAAGCATGAGGTTGTGATGTTGGTTTTGCTTTTTCTTTGTTGTTTTATCTTTTGTCAAGGTCATAAAGCTTGCACTTAAAAATGTCAATCATTTTCTGGCACCTACCTGAACATTTGAGTGCTTGCCAGATTTTCTGTCACAGAGGTTTTAAGTGACACCTATCTCCTCCTCTCTTTTACCCTATATAGATAATATTAACTTATAATTAAGAGCCCCTGGAGAATCTTTGCATCTCATTTATTTTTCCAGACTAGTAACATATGAATTTTTTAGTAGCCAGTTCTGTCTAAACCATTTCATAGTAGATAAGAAACCTAACCCTATGTAAGTTTAATTCATTGATTGAATAGAACTGTGTATTAGTTGTATGACACTAGCTAAAGGAAAAATAAAATTAAAAGAACAAAACTCACACAAAAACCAGACCAAAAACAGCAAGGAAGAAAATCGTTCTGAAAGCTAAATAGTAACAAGTCCTTGGGAAAAAATTACACATCTCTGATCAGCATGACATGAGCAGTATGATTTTGAAACATTAATCATATTTACAAATACATATATTCTTTGGCATGTGTTTTCAGTAGTACTTGGACAAGACTTGGACAAGAAATTTAATGACAGATTTTAAAAGCTATGTTTCAGAAGATCATAGAATCATAGAATGGTTTGGATTGGAAGGGACATTAAAGATCATGTAGTTCCAAACCCCTTGCTGTGGGCAGGGACACCTTCCACTAGACCAGGTTGCTCAAAGCCTCATCCAACCTGACCTTGAACACTGCCAGGGATGGGGCATCCACAGCTTCTCTGGGTAACCTGTGCAGTGTCTCACCACCTCATAGTAAAGAATTCCTTCCTAATATCTAATCTAAATCTACACTTTTTCAGTTTAAAGCCATTCCCCCTTGTCCTATCCCTACATGCCCTTGTAAAAACTCCCTCTCCAGATTTCCTGTAGGCTTCCTTTAGGTACTGGGAGGCTGCTGTATGGTGTCCTGAGAGCCTTCTCCTTTCCAGGTTATCTAAATTATATCAGTGTTGTTGGAGATCAGGAGAGAGAGAGAGATGGCCTAAAGCCAACTTTGTGATCAATGTTCGCTGCCTCTGTTCCAATTATACCGGTTTCAATCTTTACATATGGTCCACAAATTGCCTTAAACTGTATAACATGCTGCATTTTCTCTGTCTGACGTAAGTAAGGTAGTTGGACTGGTAGCATATTGTGCCATTCAGAGTCAGGTGACCTGCAAAGTAATGAACAGCTTAATTTATGCTAGAGAAGATTTAAGCTTATCAGCATGATAAATAAGAGCTAAAAATAGCAGATGGTTTTTTAAGGAACTGGATGAAGCCCTGAAAGAAAGCTTAATTGAATACAAAATCTCAACAAAAAAGCTGTGTTACTTGCTTTTCTATAAGGACAGAATGACCCCACTAGATTTCCTTATCAGGATTTGTGCTTTTATGACTTTTTTTTTTCCTTAGGGTAAAAGGTATGTGGTCACCATAGTGGTTTTATTTTTAATAGCTTTTTTTATTGTTCATGGATGGACTTGGCTGTGCATTTGAATTACAGTTTGTGTCAGCAATAGGTATGAGTGTAAAATATGAAATTGTGCAAGCTCTGCAATTCCTGTACCAGGACTTATCTTGAAGAAACTCAACCTTCAAGATCACAAACTCTGCATGCATAAAAAAGAAAATTATGGTGTAGCTTCCTGAAATATGTTTTAAAGTATTGGGCAAGGGAAGGGAGGGGAAAGGTAAAGGAGTCCAAGAAATGGAAATAAATAATTTTCCTCTATTTTTCTATCTTAAATAATACTAAACTTACCATGCAGAGCTTTGGCTTAACAAATTATCACTAGTGATATAAGCTCAAAGCTACTAAAGATGCCCACTGAAATAAAATTACAAAAATGTGTCAATATTTTCTTGGCTCAGGGTCCAGAAAAACTCATTTATGTCTGGACTCGATGACCTTAAAAGTCTTTTCCAACCTAAATAGTTCTACAATTCTATCATTCGTGGGCCAAATTGCTAACATTAGGAAAAATGATTTTTTTCAGTGAGGAGAATAGGGAAATTCAGGGGAGGATGAAAATGTAGGAAGAGGATGAGCACTTTTTTAGGGCATGCACAGAAAAGATTGTGGGAAAAGATTTGGAGAGTAGTCAACAGCAGGAAAGAGATGCTCCTTCCTCACAAAGCCTTTCTGCTTGAAGGATTACTGAGACAGAGAAATGCCAAAGTAGAAGCAAAACTCCTATGATGGCAATGAAGTGATTACAGTTCAAGGACTTCTTGACAGCAAATATCAGGGGTTTTTTTGGTTTTTTTTTATTACCCATTTCTTAGGTATATGGACTATAAACACAATTTGTTTAGTCATCCATCTGGTATGACAAATGCTGACCACGATCAGTAAATGCAATGAAACATTACTGTAGCAAGCTAAATATTTAGTAATTTAATAATTAATAGTTTAAATAAAACCAGTTCAAATGAACTTGTCTAGTGCAGCTTAGACACAAAAAAGGGGTTAAATATTTTTCTAAGAAAAACAGTGGTTTGTCAATATCTCAGATACTTTATAAGCAATTGTCAATAAGTAATAGCAATAGAGCTTATGAACTGAAATAACAATAATGTGTTAAAGTTTCTTCATACCATAACAAGGATAAAGAGGAGCAGATACATGAGTGAAGATTCACAGTGCTTCTTGAGCAAGCTCTTAATAAATAGGCCAGCATGTAAACAATTAGTGGTCATTTCATTCACCTACCACCACCACACGTAACAATATTTCCATTAGACACAGCCAGCAGCTGTGAATGTTGATAGGACCCCAGGACAATTATTTTATTTCCCCAGTGCTCTATCAACCTTTAACATGCTTTAAGTTCCTCCTCTTCATCTCCATAACTAGGAGCTCTCCTGCTTTAGATGAGCTGGTGCAATTGCAGGGATACGTTTCCTTTTAATGGAGACGGATCAAGGGATGGCAGAGGGGACACTCCTCCTGTTAAAGGGGTGAGTCAAAGCAGACTAATAACATTGCATAGAGCAGGGGACTGGGGTCCAGAGATCTTGGGAAGCCTTGTGTTTCCTGCTCCCTTTTAGACTTTTTTTAAGAGGCAACTATCAGGGAATTACTGTAGTCAGACAGTCCCTGAACAATGTACGAGATGACCGGCAAAATTATTTCTCTGATTACTCAGTAAAAATAAGAGTGAATAGGGAAACAAAATTAATCATATACAGTAAAACAAAACCTGAAGTGGCTGAAGCAGAAAAATGAAAGTACAGTTATAGTCCATTGTAAATAAGGAGTGTGTGAATACACAAATATTTTCTTCTCTGTTCATAAAGCACCAGTGACTTTGTTTTATACTATGAAGCATAGTTTTACCTGTAGTTTTGATAAACCTCTCCATCAACTAGTTTATTTTAGGGCAACTGAAAAACTAGGGGGTTTTGAATGCAAGTCTGTGCATCAATTTGCAAGGAACACATTTTGTTGTAAAATAAAGATGTCTTAGGAGAAGTAACAGTGATTTGGAAAGTAGCTTATTAAAAAGTTAAGTTACCAAAGGGAAAGAAGAACTATATTAGATGGATTACTGTAAACCACAATCAATATAATAATAAGTTTCTGTGAGCTGTGGATGCTGACAGAGTCAGAGTGTTGAATTTGCTCTCTGAATAACCTTAGCATAATCTGTCTACTTCATTTTATGAAACCTCAGACAAATGTTTTTTATAACATTGCTTTCTTCTACAAAGCAAAGTTCCTGTTACAAGATGAATAATTCCTTTCAAAATAGCTTCTTGTATTTGAAACCTAGCAATCAAACAAAAATCGGACTATTTGTTTATAATTATTTCTGCTGTTCTAGTGTCAGGATTTGAGGGTAATCTGTGACAGTAGCATGGCAACATTGTTTTTCCACTTAGGCTCTCCACTTGCTTAATATATGTGAATGCCAGTTACAGAACTTTAAACTGATCATTGCATTTTGGAATTAAAATCCTGATTCAGCATTTGGTAAGAATTTAGATCTTATAAATCAGCAGTTTCTTGTTTTCAGTATTCTATATACTAACAACAATTTAGCCAATATTCTCTTCTTCATTTACTACCACTACTACTAATTATAACAGCACAAAGAAGTGAAGTAGAAAAGCTGGTGTTAATATCAAATTCTTGCAAAGACTCTTACATCTGTACCATGACACCATGAATAAGCTTGGGTAAGAACGTATAAGGTCACATTCAGAAATACTGGACTGAGAACTTTGCACACACATAATGTAATTTAAGATTGCTTTTTCCCTTTCTGGGATTCTTTTTAAGCCTATAATGATCTATAAACAACAAAATTAAAAACTGATCTTCGTAACGCATTATCATTATAATTAACTTACTAGTTTAATAACAAAGTATTAAAATTCGTATTTTAAAATGTGAAAGAAGATATATAGACCTTTCTGATTAATCTGATCTTAATGTGTGCTCAGATGGAGTACAGAATATCATATGAGAGCCTCATTAATCTCAACAGATTGCTGATTATGCAGGTAGCAATCATTAGATGGACCTGTCTGACCTATTTCACTGTGTGCCGTTGGCTGCAAGAAGATCAGCCTCTATTCCATTAATGTCCATGGCTAAAACTTCTGCAACTGTACTGCTGCAATATCAGATCCTCAGTTAACTAATATAAAGGATTGCAATTTACAGAACTGTAAGCCAAGATTTTCAAAACAGTTGCCTGTAGTCAGCCTGAATTTGATTCCTGAGAAAGCTCTCAATCTTTCCAGGCTTGTAAAAGTTAAGCAACTGATTTCAGTGTAGGGCATTTTAAGGGAAGCCTAAGAAATTCAGTTCTGATAATCTGACTCATTCATCAACTTGGTAGAAAGACTAACTCAAAGCCTCTCACAAGACAGAAAAATACAAATATATTGCATTAATTTCTTTTATCTTCATCCTTTTGTGGCTGCACCCTATTTTCCCCAACTGCTGTACTCCTTCAGCAGTTCAGGGAACTGAGATCAAGTGAATGCCAAGCCCTGCAAATGAGCTGTGGTGGCTTGCTGTGTACTTTCTTCAGCTCACTACAGCAAAATACAATACATAGCCTCATGGCATGCAAAGCTACAAGGAATTGCCAAGGAGAACATCACTTGCTTCCAGTTCTTTACCTTCCTTCCCAGCTGCTAAGGGGAACCACTGTGCACATAGTTTCGCTCCCTCAGAATTACAGAATTCTATGAACCTAGGCAGTGAAGCATGCACGTCTTTGCTAGGCTTTGAATAGGCTTTTTTTGTCCTGGCTCTCTCTGCAAGGATAGTGCGTGGTGAAACTCGTTTGCCATTGCTGAAGGCTGGGAATAGAGCCATGAATAGAACATCTCTGTCTCTTTGACCTGAAGTTTTGCCACCCCTCCATTAGTTGCCTCTACAAATAGTGGCCCATTTTTTCTATTTTTATCTAATGACTGCCCTGCTTCACTGCTCCGAAACCTTAGATGAAACCCTCGGGTCTAGTATTTACATCGGATTTGTTTAGCTAGCCAATTAATTGTATGTTTTGATGTTCTGGAGATAGGAGTTCCTTTAAAATTCCAATTAATGTGAGCTGAATACCGTCTTCTGTCTTTTAGATCAAGGTGCTTTTGTATGCTCAGTTTCAGAGTTTGTGCAGCTGCACCGCTCTGGTCTTTTTATGTGATATGAGAAAAGATGTGGCTCTGGACAATGTTTTGAGAGGAAACATCACCACAATAGTATCACATTTTTATGAAACATTTCACAATAGCAGTTGCCGTGCATAAGAGCCTATAACTGATATTGGATGTGAACTGTACTCAAAAGAGTTTTGCTGATGAAACATGTGAAATGCATAAAAATAATGGAGCTCTCAAGAACAGAAACAGGAATATCTGTTGACATAGGTTATTGCCACATGGAGGAAAACACCCACAGACATATTATTTTATAGGCTATATTGGCAGAACTCAACAAACATGAAAGTGAAGCCAAAGAATCCTGCCTTCATTGCATGCTGATATAAAGCAAATAATCTCAATATATTTCTATATATTTCTAAGAATAATCCAGTAACTGTTTCTAAACTCATTGCTGACTCCGCGGCAGGGATCAAGAATCAGACTTGCAGTGAGCGGTGTATATCAGCAAATTGTGTAGCTCTTTGCCCAACAATACCAAAGGTCATGTATTTTCCCTTTTTAGAATATATCTCCCAATATCCATCATGTAGTTACTGGGCACAGAGGAATTCATTTATCTGTTAAAGGAAGTGAAAAGATTTTTGCAAATTGTGATATTCACAAAAAGATTTTTTTTAATTAATTTCCAGTCCTAGATTCAACTTTCAAAGTGTTCTGCCAATTTAATCATGATAAGAAGGTTGTAAAAGGGTTTATCCTTTGATAACAAACTCAGAAGTTCTGAGACTAAATGCTGCATTGTTTCCTGGCTGATACTTATACCATTGGTTTTATCTTGATATTTTTCCTAAACATTTCATGACATTAGAGTGGGTAAAATTTAAAAAGAAAATTTCAGGCTTGCTGATGAAGGGGGAGAATATTTATATACCAAATCAGTAGCAGGGAATTGATGACTCAAATGCTGTTAAATGATCTTATGTTTTAAGCCAAAAATTGCTGACAATTTAATTAAATATGAATCATTAGATTAATGGATTCAGAATCATAAAGATCTTCTATAGTAATTATCCTTAATCTATAACCTAATTGGAAAATCATAAGTTATGCTCAGGGATAGATCCACTTACTAGTAAAGATATCCCTTTATTCAACTTGTAAAGTGTTAACACTTATTAAAACCATATACTGGCACGTATTAATTTGTACTAATGGTTTGTACAGTGACAGAAACTGTTCTATCATTTCTAGTACATACAAAACCACGTGTCCTGTTGAGCCATTTGCAGTCTAAAATTAGACATAAAATTCACAAATCACAACAGATGGAGAAATGGTGGTGGGAAGGATAACAGTTCATAGCTGAGATCATAGGATGGATTTCTAGTTTCTTCTCTCCTTTGTTATCTTTTCTTTCCTTCCTTGTATGTTTTGGTTTGGGGTTTTTTTGTTGTTGGGGTTTTTCATTGTTGTGGTTGGTTGGTTTTGTTTTTTTCCCTTCTGGAATTCTCATAATCAAGCAAGGAAACAAAGCAAGCAGTCATAGATGACCCCCTACAGAAATGGAAGAGTGTCTCTCATGATGGTCTTACGGCTGGTACAGCCATAATGTAAGTGAATAGCTCATGTATTGGTGCACTTAGAAGTTCTATGGTATTGGAGTATACATGCAGAAGAGGAAATAGAAGGATGAAAGTGACTTTTTCATACTATCTCCCAGGAAATCTTCCAAGGTGTGTCGTAGTTATAAGACTATTGAATATTTCACCGGACTTTGATGATCACATAGAAAATACTATCATTAAATATACCAATAAGTGGTAGGATTAAAAATTAAAATAGTGCCCAGAAACTGCTTTGGATGGTTTGAAAAAAATATGATTCAATAGAATTACAAAAATTTAAAAATTCTTTACTCTGTCTGGAATAGCCTGAATAAAAAAAGGGAAACAAACAACTAGACAAAATATCTGTTGAGAAGAATCCTAGCATTATTACTTCAGATCCTAAGCTGAACTTGAGCAATAACATCACATTCCAAAAAAAGACAGTCACAGCAACAATATGAATAAACAAGAATATGTTTTCTGCATTAGGTGATTTCACTTTCCCAGTTTTGTTAATATTAGCAATGTCTCAACTGGATCCTCATGTGGAAAAACTGGGCAGTGAATATTATGAAAGATGCAAACCAGTCAGATAAAAGCTAAGAACATCAAGAGTAGTGAAAGATCCAGGAGCCAAGACCCAGAAAAAAGATTAATCCAGTTTAAGAAAGAGGAGACTGGGAGAAGAATCAAAGGGTACTATTAAAAAAAAAAAATGTTTGTGCTAAGGAAGATGAAATATGATGGATTTAATTTGTATCAGATTTCAACTAGGTCAGAAATTAGCAAAAAAAAAAAAAAAAGGCTGTATAAAAACATTCTATGGATTTTGTGTGATCCCAGTTATAGTGAAACACTGAAATGGTTTAGAGAAGTTGTGATATGTCCATCACTGACTGCTTTGCAAAATCCTAGAGAATATCTCTCAAGAATGAGACTTATTACTTTAAGCCATGGATTAGCATGGAACAAATGACATTTCAACCTCATTGCTTACAATTCTATGATTTCTCTGTGATTTTCTGCCTGAATAAAATACTTAATTAAATATACATTCAAATATTCATTAAAAAAGAAAAGTGGGTTTAAGTAATCAAATAGCTTCAGGAACAGAATGAATTAGGAGAAAATATAATAAGAAGTGTTCAGAGACTTATGATTCCAAGATAATAAAAACTCCATAAGAAATCAAAACCTTTGGACCACTTCTTTTATTTTAATCTTTCAGAGGACTCTGGGACTATCCAGTGAGTTACTTAGCTAATCCTTTCTAGAGTTCATTTTGTATATAATAAAGCTGGAACAATCCCAGGCACAGCTACAAGTTGGACAGAGAAGTGGTTGAGAGCAGCCCTGTGGAGAAGGACTTGGGGGTGTTGGTTGATGAGAAACTTAACATGAGCCAGCAGTGTGCACTCGCGGCCCAGAAAGCCAACCGTATCCTGAGCTGCATCAAAAGGAGCGTGACCAGCAGGTCGAAGGAGGTGATTCTGCTCCTCTACTCTGCTCTTGTGAGACCTCACTTGGAGTATTGTGTACAGTTCTGGTGTCCTCAACATAAGAAGGACATGGAGCTGTTGGAGCAAGTCCAGAGGAGGGCCACGAGGGTGATAAGGGGGCTGGAGCACCTCCTGTATGAAGACAGGCTAAGAAAGTTGGGGCTGTTCAGCCTGGGGAAGAGAAGGCTGCGTGGACACCTCATAGCAGCCTTCCAATATCTGAAGGGGGCCTACAAGGGTGCCAGAGAAGGACTCTTCATCAGGGACTGTAGTGATATGACAAGGGATAATGGGTTTAAACTTAAACAGGGGAAGTTCAGGATAGATATAAAGAAATTCTTTACTGTGAGGGTGGTGAGGCACTGGAACAGGCTGCCCAGAGAAGTGATAAATGCTCCATCACTGGCAATGTTCATGGCCAGGTTGGACAGAGCCTTGGGCAACACGTTTAGTGTGAGCCATCCCTGCCCGTGGCAGGGGGGTTGGAACTAGATGATCTTAAGGTCCCTTCCAACCCTAACCATTCTATGATTCTAAGTACATGACGGAAAGTATAAAAGTATTATGGCTAGGTGTTAGTCACAATTCAGTATTCAGAAGTCTCATGTGAAATTTGCAAATCATCTCAAGTCCATTTTAGGGTGTTTGAAGTTATTTCCCTATGCATCATTAACCATTAACTGAATATTGGGTTGCTCACTTAAAAGGACTACTATTTATAACTCATTTAGTAGTTAGAAAAGTTTAGAGGTGAAATTTTCATCCCATAGTCATCAATAGTAATTGGGCATTGGTGTCATCACTGTTGGAAGGTGAGTTAGAAGCTTCTACAGCAGTATGAATAGCAGTGTACTGTATATATACTAAATAGTAGTTTTTTAAATGCTGGAAATTTTTCCATTAATTATTTAATCCTTTCAAGACTCCTGCTCATATCTCATTTTGGACTTAAGTATACTGATTTATACATTTTCAGATTTTCTAAATAATCTCTTTCTTACTTAACTACAGTGATATAGTTTTGTTACAGGATCTATTAAAATTGTCTTGCTTCAGCTTAATAGGGGTTTTAAATAATGAATGACTATATCACTGCATTCTTACATGGAAGAAATAGTTTTATATTCAAAGCAACCATTTCAATTTATTCTTTTTAGTCTGTAATAGCAATTATGAAAACCATTATGGGATTTTTTCCCCCACTGCTTCTTAAAGGAACATTATTCCTTAGGAAGAAGAATCATAGAATCATTTATGTTGGAAAAGATTTTTAAGATCATCAAGTCCAACAAACAATAATAAAAAAACCCCAACAAAAACCAAACCCAACAGTTTATTTAATCTGTGCCTCTACTTATTTTTTGTATTGCTAATTTATAAAATTTATTAATGTTAGAAATACTCAAACTTTCTGCAGTTATAGAAAATAAAATGTCAAAATACTCCACAGTCACCAAACAAATTATTTAACTTGTTAATATTATAAAAATGTGTACCTTAGTGTACATATGTATGCAGTATAAATCAATATATACAAATACCTGACTACGTGTGGGTAGTAGAAAATATGAAGCTGGACTGTTCTCAGTGGTGTCCAACAAAAGTGCAAGAAGCAATGGGCACAGACTGAAATATGGAAATTCTATTTAAATTGTATTTTACTGTGAAGGTGGTCAAACGGTGGAACAATTTGTGTTGTCCAGAGAGGTTGTGGTGTTTGCATCCTTGGAGGAATTCAGAACCTGACTGGACTCAACCCTAAGCAACTTGCTCTAGTGGACCCTGCTTGAGCAGGGGATTGGACATCTCCCTAGATCCCTTAAACCTCAATTATTCTGTGACTCTGTGAAATTCGTGCAAATAATTCTGAAGTTTTATTAACTTTAAAAAGTTATTTGGATGGAGAGAATTTATATTCAACCTAAAACTTAATATTTTATTCTCTCTTGTGCCCTGGGAATGTTAGGTTTATTATATTATTCTTTAAAATTGCTTTTATTAACATAAGCACCCAAACCTTGTTTTCGAAGTTTAAAGGGTAGGAAAACTTATGATAGTAAGATATTAAGTTGATGAATAATGCATATCAGAAAGAAATAGTAGAAGTCATAAAGTCACATTTTGAACTGTACATTTGCGGTCAAACAAAATGACCTTTCGCATTCGAAGCCATGATTTGTGTTTAATCTGTAGTCCTCTAGGAAATTAATTTGGCTGGTAGTCCATACCAGGGAACTGTTACATAATCTTAAAGAATATTGACTGTAAAACATCCTTTGTTATTGAGACAGATTTTTATACAGCATCCAGTATATTCAGCTGAAATCTTCTTTATAGACTAGGAATGGCATTATAGTATTATTGGCAAAACATCTGGAAGGCAATAGGTATTAGAGACATTAGACCTAACTGATAGCTGGCCAAGTTTATAGAATTACATCAGTCCTTGACAAGTCATTAAGTAGGGAACAGAGCAGTAAAGGATGAAGCACAACCTTTGCAGCTAACTCAGGGCCTCTGACACACTGACACAGAAACTTCTGCTCCACGCTATTCTCCCTGGACCCTAAAGGAGAAAAAAGGGAAAATTAATGCCTTCATTCAAGAGTTATAACTGTATGCAGCTATAGCTCCTGAGACCTGTGAGAAAATTGTAGCCTCAACTGGAACTGGGACGAGCTGTACACGAGCATGCAAAAGGTTAGTTTAGGCCTTTTAGCCCAGCTCGAACAACTCCTTTTGGTTACACTGCTTAATAGCTATTCAGCACTTAGTAATAAATTTGCTAGGACAGTGGCTACTCCTTTCACCAGAATGTGGGGAAGGAAGCACTGAGACAGAAAGCCATTTAGGTTAATGCAGTGAATAAAGTATGGTGAGCAATGACTTAAAAAAACTAAAATGGTTGAGTAACAGGAAATTTAGTTGATTGCCTTTAAAAGAAAGAGTTCTAAGAAAGGAGATGAGGCCAAGTCCAAGAATAGAGAGGTGGGTCAAACTTTGGAGATGCCTGTTTGTATTAACTGTATAGTTAGTTTAAACTAATTCAGCTTAAATTATAACTTTTAACCATGTAAATGCAAGGGAGATAAATCTATATCTAATGTTAAAGATGCTCATAGGTGGCTTTCACATCTTCATGTCTATTATTCAGATAATAAGGGTTTTATTTTGTTTATTTTTAATGTTTGGATTTATTTTTTTTTTTAAGTCAAATTACTGGATGGGGGGAAAGAAAATCACTATTGTAAGAGTCCCAGATGTCCTCTTTTTAGTGAGGCCCCAGAAGGTCCAAAATAAAAGATTTTTTAGTCAATACTAAAGAATAAAAGACATAACTATTGGGAATAAACTATTTGCAACATATCCACCAACTGTAATTTATCTGAACTAAAAACTTTTTTTCCTCTACTAAAAATAAAAAGTTTTGCATAATACAGGCATATATAATGTATTTTATTATTTTAATAAGTACTTTTTTATTTTTAACCATTTAAAAATGTTAACCTCAGTGCAAAAAAGGACGAAGATAGTACACTGAGTAATAAACTTACTTATGAGTGAGTGATTTTTTGCTTTGATATGCTAGCTATTTGCTAAACATTCTGATTCAGAAAAAAAACCTATATGTATTGCTTCAGCTTAGAATTTAAAAAGTCACATTTCTCCTGGAGTTAATATCTGGGATTATTTTTGGATGTCACCTCTTTCCTATTCTTCCAAAGGACATTGTACCTACTCGTTGCTTTGCATATCTGTATTTAGAAGCCAAAAGGAAAATATCAAAAAGTAAAATACTTTCATGAATCACCAGAACTAGAAAGACCATACAGAGCCTTCTGATGGAGTCCTGGAGTAGATGCCTCAATTGAATGACTCACCAATTCTTCCTGAACCCCAAAAATAGTATTAGAGGAGAAAGAAGGACTGAAATGAGATGAGGAAATTAAAAAAAAAAAAAAAAAAAAAAAAAAAAAAGAAAAAGGAAAAAATGAAAGAAATTAAACTAAGAAAAAATTATATCTTACTTGTAGAATTCTAAGTGTTGATAAGCATTACTGTTCTTTTTTCATTCTGTGATCCTTAATTTTCCATTCATGGAAGCAGTTAGGTTCCCAGTAAATTAGTTAGTTCTTCATTTTGCATTTGATCAATTAGCAGATACCGTGTCTTTCTTAAAATTTTGATAGCATCCAGAACAATATGATTGAGTAATATTTGACCTCTATACTTAATGCTACAATAAATTAAAAAGAATGTTCATGATCAGGTATTTTCTGGATGTGTGTAATGTCTATCCATCTTCTGCCACTGATGCAATATGACACATCTTCTATGATTTTGCTGCAAATTGCTTCAGTTCCTTGTGCTGTTAACAGCATTGTGGGTCTTTTCTCTAAGCTGTATAATTACATACCATGAATATGGAAAACTCATAGTAAATTCCTGCTGTGGAAGTTTGGGATTGCTTTACTTTGTTTCTCTGTTAACAGCTATCAGTCTTTAGTATCATTCACAAACAGTATTTTAATCACTTCTGAGCACAGATATCCTGAGACTGCATGGAAAATCTGTGATACAAAACAGACTTTACCATATACAAATAGGAAAAAGCACACAGCTTGTCCCACTCCTACACTAGCATTCCCAGTCCCTCTACATCTGCAGATTCGTACAGGCATTCTAAGTGCAGTGAATGCCATGGATAGTCCTGAAAGGAGAAAAAAAAATCCAAATATGGCACTCTTTTTCCAGAGGGGCTGTATCCGTTTCAGCATTTATGGAGAACATTTACAATGAAGGCATAAATTTGCAGAGCTATTTATTCCCTAGAAGAATCTTCTGCAAATGAAATTCTGATTCCCAGGAAGTAATAAGGCACAATGCAGACTGCTGAAATCTGTGTTTCCTAGCCTAAGTGGTTATGCTTAAATAAATGCAGAATAGACTCATACAAAATCTCGCGTTTGAATTTTACCAATTGTTTGACTTGATCTTTTGAAAAAAATGTGATCTATTTGTATGTGTAATTGTATCTTTGTGTACTTGACATTTCTTCTCTTTTCAAAACCCAAAAACCTCAGTGTCCTTGTATACAGCATTCCAATAGATTACTTTATTTCACTTAGATTTTCCTATCTGCAATATGTTTTTATAAGATCATTGTAGATGAACCTAAAATTGACTAAGGACTTTGATTAGGTAGAACTTTTACATTAAGGAAAACATTTATCCTATAGATAAATGTCTATTATCATAAAAAGCACCCTTGCAAGGAAAAAACACTCAATATTGCTTGTAAGCCTATTCCCAGCTGAATGTGTTTTCTGTCTTAACCATTGACAAAGAGAGGAGTAAAAAACAATCTGAATGGAACACAAGACAACTCTTTTTTTTTGGTGCTAACAGTAATACAAGTGCAATTCCGTTCACTAAAAACGATGGCATTGTACTACTGCAGAAGCAGGGCTCTACATTTTTTGATAGGCACCATAAAACCTCACATTACTCTGTTCCAAATGGAACCATTTAGGGAACCTGTTACTGCCACATCACACCTTTTTTCAGTAAAAAAATAAGCCTTGTATATCCCTGGCTACTATTACTGAAGGTGATAAAATGTACTATTGTAAGATCAACAAGGGTTGAGATGACTATATTCTCATAAGCTAAAGAAGACAATCAGGATGATAATTAGAACATGTTAATTACTCTCCACTACCAACAAAAAATTGCAAATGATATACAGCAGGAAATTAACAGCAGTTACTGCTCAATATTGCATGACTTTTCCATGAAGTATAATATGAGAAGTTGTTAAATTATAGAAAATGAGAATAATGAAGCTGGAATATTAAAGAAACTTAGGTTTCCAGTCTGGCTGTGGAAGAAATCATTAGGAAGAATCCTGAGGATGTGATACTGTCCATAAAGGTTAGGCACACTTGTGTAATACATTGGGGAAATCTTTATGCATTTTATTTTCACTAGGTAGAACAAGACTCGGTATTCTGGCTCAGCTAGAAGCAGTACTGCAATCTTTTCTGAATAAGGGATCTGCTGCAAAATAGCTAACACAATTTCATCCCTTTCTTTGAAAAACAAGGCTTGAAGTTGGGTATGATAAGGCTTTTTTGAGAATGAACAAACAAACAATCAAACCAAACAGAAAGAGCTAACAATGTTCTGAGTCTTAGAAAGGTTTAAAATCAAAGTCTCTTACAGCCTGAGAACTGAAGCCAGCACAAGGAAAGCCATTTTTTTAATGAGAGGCATTCCAGCATGTTACAGGCATGTTTCATAAAGCACTGAATCAGTTAATAGTTTTCCAAATACTTCAGCAAGCCTTTGATTATGATCATTGACAAAGTAACTTGGGCTTGATGAGTCTGATACAAAACCTATCCATGATTGGCACAATGTAAGACAAACTGGCACTTTGCAAAGAGCTTAAAACATGAACAGTTAAACACAGATCTTCAGAAATTATATAATTTCTTCTAATTGGAAAAAAAACACCAAAACGTGCAGTTTGAGTTTTCATTGCACTACATTATGTTTATTTTAAATAATTGGAATTCCTTGTGCCTGAAGATTCTCAGGTAGCTACTCACGTTTCATAAAGTTATGAGGTGTAAAACATCTAAAATACTGTCAGTGTGACTTGGGTTTAGTGCTTTATGTATGCCACAGGTGTACTTAAAGTCCCATAATCACAGAAGTTATGGAACTGAAATTCTTAAAAAACATTTTCTTTCTTTTATGTTACAACAATCTGTCCTGGGTTTTTGTTTGTTTGTTTGATTTTGTTTCATTTGGTTTGTTTGTTTCTGGGTTTTTGTTTGGTTGGTTTTTTGTTTTGTTTTGGTTTTCCTTATTAGCATCAATATCTGTTTGAGTTGGATAAAAGAGAAAAAACAGGGTTGTTGTTTGTGTTTTGCTTTGTTATATATTTGCATCTATCCTGACATATGAAAAGATATGTTTATATGTAATATACAAAAAGGGGAAATGATAACAACACAAACAAAAAAATTACAAATTCAAAACCAACATACTGAATTATTTCAGCAGCACAGTTAAAGACAACTGTGGTGGGTTGACCCTGGCCAGCAGCTAAGCTCTACACAGTTGCCGGCTTATTCCCTCATCTCAACAGAATAGGGGACAGCATAGGAAGAGGAGAGAAAACTCGCGGGTCATGGTAAAGATAGTTTTATAAGTGAAGGAAAGAGGAAAAAAAGAAAACCAACAACAAATCAAAAAGACCCAAGTGATGCAAGGGCAACCACTCAAAACCTTCCACAGGAAGACCAACACCCAGCTAGTCTCCAAGCAATGGCTACCTTCCCAAAAACATGTCCCCTGAGTTTTTATTGTGAGCATGATGTTACATGTCATGGAATACCCCTCTGGTCAGCTCAGATCATCTGGCCTGGCTGTGTCCCCTCCCACCTTCTAACCCACTCACAGAGGGGCAGCATGATAAAGAGAGAAAACCTTGACACTGTGCAAATACTGCTCAGCAATAGCCAGAACACTAGTGTATTATCAATACTGTTTTAGTCACAAATCCAAAACCAGAAGCATATGACCTGCTATGAAAAAAAACCACTCCCTCCCAGCCAGACCCCATGCAATAACAAAAGCAGAGTTTAGCACAGTTTGCTGGTAGTTAGCTTACAGGGTACACATGCAGCACATGGATTTTGAGAAATCCAGCATGCCCCATACAAAAGAAGTGCACTTTAAAGAAGTGCACTTATTTACTTTGAGTACACTTGAAAAATATGAGTATGAATAACAGTCAGATGCCTTAAGCATACATTTATTTTGTAATTTAAAATTCTGTTTACTAAGATAACAATAAAATCCTATGAAATCTTGTATCACAAACACATCCACCTTACTTAAAGCATGGCTGCGGTTGATTTTCCAATTATAGACTAGGAATATCTTAGAATGAAAATAAAATTGTTGAAAAGTCGTTACTTTGTAGAGGGAAAAAATATGCTAATAAGAGAAATGATGGAGAAATACAGGCATTTTGAAATTACATATCACCAAATAGGACTGAAATAGCACTTTCCTTCTAGGCTGTTCCTGAAACATGCACTCTTGTGTTGTAAATATACAGTTTCTTTATACCTATCAAACCCATGCAGCTGGGCGAAAAAAAAAAAAAAAAAGACATGTAAAAGAGTGAGATAAGAACTATCATTAAATATTACAATAACAGAAATTCTGGTGACAATGAAGAAATAGGGATTGTGGAGGGGCTACCAAGGCTCATTGAACCTTCTGACAATTACCACTTGCTGCTCTTCCAAGCACTCTTGACACTGACAAGGGTAACCTGGGAAGTATCAAGTGTGAATACAGTGCTCTGGGAGAGTGGCCAAGGATATGGGGGATGACATGTTCTGCTTCCTGTTGGTAAGGTAGAATGGTCTGAGGACTTCAAGGATCTTCCAAGTTAACAACTGCTTCCATTGCTGATGTCTGCAATGCTGTTTTGGCTTCTGCAACTACAGGAATCTCTTTGAGGGTCCACAGCTTCTTGGAAGAGGTAAGATCCATTTGACTGTATAAGGCAAAAGCATCTTTACCAGCAGTCTGATCATCCTGGTAGGGAGACCTCTGAACTAGAAATGATGGCAGAGGCAGTGGCTCATCCACAAACAAGTAAGGAAGCTAGGGATAGCATAGGGAAACGTGATGGAAATGTTTAAAGTGGATGGAAATGTGATGGAAATGAGAAGGGGAAAAAAAAAAAAAGAGGCATAGCAGTGAAACAGGTCTGTGTCCTTCTTATGCTGGGGGCCCCAGAGCTGAATGCAATACTCCTGGTGGGGTCTCATGACAGTGGAGTAGAGTCCTGTCAGGAAAATTTTCTCCAGTGTGGTTTCTTCATGGGTGGCAATTCCTTGAGGAACGATTGCCTGTTGCATCATGGACTCCTCCATGGGATCAGAGAATATCTGTTCTGCCATGGAGTTTCTCCTCCTCAAGTTGGTATTTCTTCCATTTATCACTTTTTTGTTCACTCTTCCTCTCTGTCCAGCATTTTCTGCCCTTTCCTCTTGGAAAGCATTCCCAAATATATGAGGTACAAGGAGGTGATTAGGACCTAGTTAGTTTGTACTTAGAAAGGGGAAGTAATGCTTGTAGAACCTGCTAGATGTCTATAATGAGGTTACTCTCTCAACAGATGAGGAGAGAGCAGTGGATGTTGTTTACATTGATTTTTAGTAAAGCCATCATCACATATAAGCTGGCAATATGCAGGTTAGATAAGTGGATAGTGAAGTATATTGAAAAGCTGCTGAACAGCTGGGCCCAGAGGGTTGTGACAAGTAGCACTAAGTTCATCTGGAGGCAAGTCATTAGTGGTGTGCCCCAAGGGTCCATAGTGGGGCCAGTACTGTTCAACAGCTTCATAAATTACCTAAATCACGGTACAGAGTGCAACTTCAGCAACTTCCCAGGTGGTATAAAACTGTGAGAAGTGGCTGATGCACCAGACGAATGTGATGTCATTCAGATGGACTTATCAGGCTGGAGAACTGAGCCATGGGGAATCTCATGAAGTTCAGAAGGAGGAAGTGCCAAGTCCTGCACCTGAGGAAGAATAAGTACTAGTACATGCTGGTGCTGAACAGCTGGAAAGCAGATTGCAGAGAAAGACCTCGGGGTTCTGGTGGACAACAAACTAACCAAAAGCAGTCAATACATCCTCATGTCACAAAAGGCAGGCAGTATCCTAGACCTGCCAGTATGTTGGAGGAAGTGATGTTTCATCTCTACTCAGAACCAGTGAGGCAGCATCCCCAGTGCTGTGTTCACTTCTGGGCTTGTGGTCCAAGAAAGATACAAATTTACTGGAGTAGAGCCACAAAGATGATGAAGGCACTGGTGCATTTCTCACATGAAGAGAAGCTGAGAAAGCTATTCCCAGCTGAATGTGCTTTCTGTCTTAATTGTTGACAAAGAGAGGAGTAAAAAACAATCCAAATGGAATGCAATATTCCCCAATGACTGGAATCCAGTTCTCGCAATCACTCTAAGTACAATCTCTGAAAAGAAAGGCAAAAGTCTACTTGTAAGAGAAACAGGAAAACACCAGGAATAACTGAGATTCTTCAAACTCAGTTCTAACAATTTCATTAAATTATTCCTGAAGTCTTAATGTAAACTGGCCAAAAATAGGAATAGAGAGACATTGTCTGACCAAACCTAATAATTTGCCTTCATTTCACTTAATGTACCAGTGAAGAAAAAACCAGAATCAGCTCAGGATATATTCCTGTAGACTTTAATATAAACCTATCTCAGCATCTTAGGTCTATTCTGAAGCCAGATCTGTCCCCCTTATTCATAAAAAGACCAGAGAATGAGTTGTGAAATGGGGATTTGAAGATCGTTCATGGGATGATGAAATTCATGAAATGCAGCTGCAAAAGTTATTACTTAAAAGCACTTCCTTCTGTGTGACTATTTATGACATGTTACATTCAAAACCTTGTTATAGGCAATAATTGAGCACAGTGTATATATATGGAAAAAATAATTTATTAGCCTAATTAAAATCTCAACAACTCAAAATACATGTTTTAGTAGTCCAGTCACAACAATACTATGAGATTTTGTAGTACAAGTGCTGCTACAATTAACTAGGAGCTGTCCCTTTTCTCTGAGGTTATGCTTACCCTTTTTGCATCCACTGGATCTAAGGTTGACAGTGTCAGTTCTCAGACAGAGAGGTGGGGGTGGCAATTAGAGCTGCCAGCATGCTGCCCCCTCCACTGGGAGGGGTATGATGGTGGATGGAACCTTCCCCTCTGTTTTTGGCTATGCTTACGTTTATTCTTATCAATTTTCTCATCCAGCTTGCATCCTTCTTCTGGGCTGCCAGCTGCAGCCCCTCCAGTCCTACACACACAACGGACTATGCTTTGTTAGGCAGTGACTGAGGGTACATGGGGGGGTGTCACCCCCTCCCCAGCTGGGCCACCTCCAGAGCTGAAGCTGGAGCAGGGGAGGCAGCAGTCACTGGGTCCAGTGCAGTGTTTAAACCAGTGAAGCCCAACTCAGGCCATGACAAGACTGAGCCCGTCCACTGCCAGCTTACATGCAGCGGGGCCTCCCCCTGCTAAGGGTGGAAATCATATTTACTGGGCTACAGAAAAAAAGATATTGGAGTTTAAAAACATTAAATGTTGTGACTTAAATGTGTACACGTGCATTTACATGCTTCTAATCCTTTGTTTTTCTGTCAGCTAGAACCTAAGTGATGGTTCACAGCTATGTTCTCATAGAAAACAAACAATGCAATCAAATGTAAATAAATTGTTTTTTCTCTCTTCCTTTACACTTCATTCCAAACTTTTATTTAATAACTCAAAGCCAAAACTTATATCCTTTACCAACAGCTGATTACAGGGCAGAATATGCTTTACCCTTCTTTTCATTGCATACAGTCTAATAGCTCTTTACTTTCCAATGGTTATTCCACTTCAATTAAAGTGGTTTGTGCAAAATAAATTAGCATTACAAACAGCTTTAGTTTCCCCTGACTGAATAAACCAAATATGGTCACAAAACTGGAATAATAGAATTAAGTCGCTTGCTTTGAATGTTTTTGATAACCATGACATGAGTTAAAAAGACGTCTCATTTTAGATGTCTGTTGATGCAGCATAAACATTATTCCAATATATCCTATTATTTCTTCAAATAGGGGTTTACTGCAGAGATCATTAACCCTTTGGTCTATGTATCAAAGTTCAGAAAATATGTTTGATTAATCTAAGACCTAGTGAAAGCATGTGGAATTTTATATGAATGACCAAAGACATGTAAAAGAAAAAGATTCAAAACCAGAGCTTTATCAAACCAATACACTGAAAAGCCTGAAAAGTGCTCTGGGCAGTTGGTATACTTGGGAATGTCATAACAGAAAAAAAGATAGAAGAAGGAATGGAATATAGTAGCATGATATGGTGTGAAAGCTAGGGCAGTTTAAAGTCTTGGAAATAGTTTAAAGCTTAACTGAAAAATGTATTTTCTCTAATTATCAAAATTTTTAGAGGTAGGAAATTCCCACTTAGATAGGACTTCCTTTCTACTTGGGAGGACTCAAAGATCTATGGGAAAAATAGATCAGCTATAGGCCTGTCACATCCTGGTGGATGGTACAAACAGGATTCGGATCTCACGGGGTGAAATTAAGACACAAACGAGGTCAAATGTCCAAATAATGCAATTTATTATCTAAAACTATTGTAAAAAAAGAAATAAAATAAAATAAAAGAGAATAAAAGAGAAGAAGGAAAAGAAGAGTAGGAAAAAAAGGATAGAAGCAGTATATCAATAGATCTGCAGAGAGAGAGAGAAAGAGTAAAATAGTTAAGTTACCACCACAGAGTCGTATGGCATCCTGTCGTCCAGATTGGTGGGAGAAGTCTTCCAAGTAGCTGGTAGTCATGCGATCCTTTATACCATATTGCATCTGGATGCCAGTCAGATAGCTGTTGCCCCAGCATTGTGCAACAACTGCGACCAGCCACGGGCTGCATCCGTGAATCGCAGATTTCAGCAGGTTTTTTGTCTGCTCACCACACAGTTTGTTCCTGCAAGGATGTTCCCATCTGCTTTTTGGTTCCTGCAAGGGCGTTCCCGTCCGCTCTTTGTTTCTTGCCAGGATGTTCCCATCCGCTTATCAGAACTGAAGCATCCCAGCCTCCTCCCTGTGCAAGGACACTCCAGTCCACTTATCAGAACTGATACATCCCAGGCTCCTCCCTGTGCAAGGACGAGCAGCCGAATCAACAGAGCCAAATCCACAAGTTGTTTCAGAGAGCAATAAAGTCTCTTTCTGAGGGGTGAACAGTCTCACCACACTTGCTACAGTTCATAGCTCACAGAAAGCAGTGGTTGAGACAAATATCTGTTTTACATATCAGTCCTACAAGGCCAATCAAACAAAATGTTTCAAACAAGTTTATAGTTGATAAGCAAAACCTGCTCTGCTTAAATTTAAAACAAAGGTTTACGTTTATGTTTAAGTTCTCTTAGCCTTTAGATGTCTCTGGGCATGGTTTCAACACAGACTTATCATTTCTAGTTTTTAAGTATTAGCCAATTAGACATAGACAAGGCTGTATGACCAAATGAGATGTATTCAAGGGTACCAGATGAGGTGGCTGATGTTGCTGAGGGGCCAACCTTTGTAAATTTCAAAAGTTCATGGAAATTGGAAAAGTTTTTTAATGACTGGAAAAAGGCAAACATCACATCCATCTTCTAGAGGGAGGATTCAGGTAAAGGTCTCTCCTCCATCCCTAAGAATGTTATGAAGCAAATTCTATCAGAAGCTATTTCTAAACACATGAAAGTTAATAAGGCAACTGGAAGCAGCTATCATGTATTTACCAAGGGTAGCTCATACTTGGTCAACCTAACTGCTTTCTGTGACAAAGTGCTTGTTGCTGTGAATGGGGAGAGGGCAGTGGCTGCTGCTGTCACGGTTTAAACCCAGCCGGTAACTCAGAACCACACAGCTGTTTGCACACCACCCGCCCCTCATCTCCCCCCGCTTCCTCCCTCTGGGCAGGAAGGGGAGGAGAACTGAAAGAATGTAAACCCCACGGGTTGAGATAAGAACAGTTTAATAACTAAATTACAACATAATACTACTAATGATGATGATAAGGGGAATAACAAGGGGAGATAATATAAAATTAAAAGGGAAAAAGGAAAAAACCCCAATAAACAGAAGTGATGCACAATACAATTGCTCACCACCCGCTGACCGATACCCAGCCTGACCTGAGCAGTTGTCGTGGTTTGAGCCCAGCCAGTAACTCAGAACCACACAGCCGCTCGCACACTTCCCCCCCCCCCCCCCCCCCCTTCTTCCTCCCCCCGCTCCCGGAGGGATGGGGAGGAGAATGGGAAGAATGTAACTCCCACGGGTTGAGATAAGAGCAGTCCCGCAACTAAGGTATAACACAAAACCACTACTGCTACCACCAATGATAATAACGATTAGTGAAATAACAAGGGGAGAGGATACAATTGCTCACCACCAGCCGACCGATACCCAGCCCGACCCGAGCAGTGATCTGGGCCTTCCGGGTAACTCCCCCCGGTTTATATACTGGGCATGACGTGCTGTGGTATGGAATACCCCTTTGGCTAGTTTGGGTCAGGTGTCCTGTCTCTGCTTCCTCCCGGCTTCCCCTCCTCCCTGGCAAAGCATGAGACTGAGAAAGTCCTTGGTTGGAATAAACATTACTTAGCAACAACTAAAAACATCGGTGTTATCAGCGTTGTTCCCAGGCTGAAAGTTAAAAAACACAGCACTGCACCAGCTACTAAGCAGGAGAAAAATGACTGCTATAGCTGAACCCAGGACAGCAGTGATCTGGGCCTTTCAGGTAACTCCCCCTAGTTTATACACTGGGCATGACATGCTGTGGTATGGAATACCCCTTTGGCTAGTTCAGGTCAGGTGTCCTATCTCTGCTTCCTCCCAGCTTCTTGTGCCCCTCCTTACTGGCAGAGCACGAGACTGAAAAGTCCTTGATCAAGGTAAGCGCTACTTAGCAACAACCAAAACATCGGTGTGTTATCAGCATTATTCTCAGACTAAAGCCAAAACACAGCACTGCACCAGGTACTAGGAAGAAAAATAACTGTTACAGCTGAAACCAGGACAGTTGCATACCTTGACATTAAGAACGTGTTAGACACCATCCATCATAGTTTTCTAAGCACTGAACTTTTAAGATATGGGGTGGATATGTAAACAGTAAGGTGTGTGGAAAATTGGCTGGACTGCTGGACTCAAAGACCCTGTCACCAGTGGTGGAAAGTCCACCACTTAATCCAATTGCTGGACAGTAGCTACCAGGGTCCCTCAGGAATCAGTACTGGAACCAGTACATCTTAATGTCTTTATTAACAACCTGGATTGTTGGACAGAGTGGGCTCTCAGCAAATTCGGACAATCGCAAGGAGTGGGAAGAGCACTTACCTGTTAGAGGATAGGGCTGTTACTGAGAGGGACCTGGTCAGGTGGGAGAAATGGGCTATCAGGAACCTCAGGAATTTCAGTAAAAGCAAATGCAAAAATCTGCGCCTGGGGTGGAATAAACCCATGTACTGGTACTTGCTGGAGGTTGACCAGGTTTGCAGAAGCTAGTGTATACTAAGCAGACTGTGAACCAGAAGTGCATCCTTGCAGCAAAGGCCAATTGCCCTGCTGGCTGTACAGGCAAGACTGTAGCTAGCAGACTGAGAGAAGTGATCCTTGTCCTCTCTTCAGCTCTAGCAAGACCATCACTGTAGTGCTGTGTTTTGGGCTCCCCATTAGAAAAGGACGGCATCCTGGAGTTAGTTCAACAAAGGACACCATGATTGTGATGGGGCTAGTGCACATGACAGACAAAGGGAAGCTGAAAGACGTACTGAGTTGATTCAGCCTGGAGAAAAAAGGCTGAGGGAGACCATATTGCTGTCTGCAGCACCTCGTCAGAGGATACAGAGAACAGAGAGAAACACAATGTCGATCCCTGGAGATATTCAAGCCTTGACTGGACACAGCCCTGCACAAACTGACCTAATTAATCCTGCTTTGAGTGGGATGTTGTACTAGATTTCAAGAGGTCCCTTCTGGCCTGAATATTTTTTGATTCTGTAATTCCATTAGATTATTTTATTGCTTGTTAAAAATTGTTTCATTATTTTCAGTGAAATACTTTGAGTGGCAAGGAAATCCAAGTCTATTTCCCCAACTCACTTGTCTGGACTTCATTTGTTTCAACAGATCTTGAGAGTAATAGTGGATTCTCTTCAATTCTAGGTAAGTCTCATTTTAGATGAAACTTCGGTGCCACAAAGTATGGGTTAGAACACATAAAGATAGTTTCTGAATTTTTATTTAAGGTCAACTAGATATACTGCTTGTTTCAGCCATGAAACAAACCCCTGAATTTTACCATCTTAGGGACAATCCTGTCTTTCTAGGCTACAAAATAAGCTTGCTTCCCCCCACCCCCACCCCAGATTGTAGAATCATAGAATGGTTTGGGTTGGAAGGGACGTTAAAATCATCCAGTTCCAATCATCCCCTGCAATGGGCAGGGACACCTTTCACTAGACCAGGTTACTCAAAGCCCCGTCCAACCTGGCCTTGAACGCTTCCAGGGATGGGACATCCACAACTTCCCTGGGCAACCCATTCCAGTGTCTCATCACCCTCATTATAAAGAATTTCTTCCTAATATCTAATTTAAATCTACACTTTTTCAGTTTAAAGCCATTCCCCCTTCTCCTGTCACTACATGCTCTTGTAAAAAGTCCCTCTCCAGCTTTTTTGTAGATGCCCTTTAGGTACTGGAAGGCTGCTCTAAGGTCTCCTCAGAGCCTTTTCTTCTCCAGGCTGAACAACCCCAACTCTCTCAGCCTGTCTTCACAGGAGAGGTGCTCCAGCCCTCTGCTCATCTTCATGGCCCTCCTCTGGACTTTCTCCAGCAGGTCCACAACCTTCTTATGTTGGGGGCCCAACATAAGAACATATACTAAACATTTCTTGTCTTATTATTATTTTTCTTTTTAATTTTCTGTTGCCAATCTATGAGGAAGGATGGAGAGAAAAAAAATACCAGTTTTTTAGTCTGGTAACTAAGACACTTTGCAGCTAACTAGCCAATGTGAATGTCAACTCTTATAGACAGAGGACCTTGATCTCCTGTGATCTAGAGAAATGATCTGCAAAGTGCTTATTGTCTCTGTATGTTTTCTGCAGCCCAGAAAAAAGCCTACAATTACATAGCAAACCCAAAACACACAGGAAGGAAAACAAAAGTTCATTTGAAATCTCTGTGTCAATTGCTTTTGTAAGGTTGGAAAATGTGTGAATAGAAGGACTTATGAATGCCAGACATGGGGACTGAATGCCCTGTCATTTTAGCAAAATCTTTGCTCTTCATAATTCATGCAGCTTTATTTCACTGCCAGCATTTAAAGCTAAATAGAGGCTAGAAAACATTAAAGCTTGAGTTTCAAAAAGCATAGGACGTAGATCTCTAATGAGGCTTATATCAAATGATATAGGGTATTTTATCATCAGCAGGAGAATTTAAAACCAAAAATATCTTACTCCTCTGTGAGTTAATATTCTGGTTTTACTCATCAATAATTCATCTAGTTGTTGTGGCTGCTACACAGTGTGAGCTCTGTGTCCTAGATCTGAACAAAGTAGAATTTCTGCCCCAATTTTGACAAAGAGTTATATTGTTTGTAGACCCAAAGATCTTTAAGCACATATAGAAACTGTAGCTGGGAAGACTCCCATTCTATTTATTAGTTTTATTTTGTTTTGTTTTGTTTTGTTTTACAAAGCACTGATATCTCAAGGTGTGTTGCATTCTGACACCTTGGCTTTAACTGTAACACTGTGAGGAAGTGTTGCAATAACATTCAGAAAAACACATGTCTTTTGTAAGTCAGATCAAATATACCATTATTTCAGGCAGTTTGAGTTCTGATTGCATTCCTTGCTTTCATGGAATTAGATGGCTGAGAGTATTGCCTGTTGAGACCTTAGGGGAGGTGAATCAAAACCAGGGCCCTGAATAACTTTGTAAGTCATAGAAGAACAGAACAAAAATATACAAAATGTCATCTCAACACTGATAGCACATCAGCATGTAACTCTCAAGCAATGCAGTACCAATCTGTTGATTGACAGGGCAACATAGGCATACAGGTTTGTATCGAATGCAATTGCAGCTGGGTGAGTTAGCAGGCCATATGCTTCTGGAAATTAGGGAGTAAGCTTGAAAGGAAATCTAATGTTTATTCTGCCTTTTCAGTAAGTTAGCAGCTTTCAGACATGATACATATCATTCAAAGGACTATTTTTTTTCCTTTCAACCTGAACTCTTTGTCAATAAATTTAATCTAGATTCATTTCACTTAGCTTTTGGCACCTTCATAAGGAGCCCAACCTAGGCACGAAATTGGCACAAGCTATTTCTGTACTTAACAGAATGACACCTCAAGAGAGAAATTTGAGTGAGCTAAGATCTGAATCACCCTGTGGAGAACCTACATCTGTCCAACAAGTATAGAGGGATCCTTGAGTGGCTATGCTCCTACCACAAATATCTCAGTTTGAAGCCTGAAGTGAGGTTGCATAAATCCAGATTTTGTGCGGTTTTAAGAAAATGGAGGCTCAAAACTCTTCAGATTCATGGCAAGTTAGGAAGGTACTAACAGGATTGCATAAAAACGTAACGTTTTTTCCTGGGACAGTTTTTCCACAGCTGAAATGATGGAAGGGGTGAGATTGTCTTCGAACTCTCGGAGTTGACGAATCAGGAAATCCACTGTTGGTGATACTCCGTCATTCCAGGTCATTGATGCCAATGTGTGGGCATATGATGATGGCGCACTCCGTGTAAGTTTCCGCCACATGGGTCGTGTACATTCGACTTCATCTGGGTCTACGGATGTGTTCCTGGAATCCGGCCTACGATAGATCATCTCTATAATGGCTGATTCCCTCAGGGACTGGATGCCTTTCTCTATCGTGGTCCAGTTGGCTGAGCGATTCGTAATATCGTCTTTGTAGGGAAACCTTTCCTTCACAGCTGCCAGGAGCCGCCTCCAAAGACTGAGGGCTCGCTTCTCTCTTGCAATCGCTTTGTCAATTCCTCCTTCCTTAGCAAGTGATCCCAGCTGCTTGGCTTCCCTACCTTCTAGTTCATGACCGTCGGCCCCATTGTCCCAGCACCGGAGCAACCAGGTGACAATGTGCTCCCCTGGAAGACGGGTGAAATCTTTTCGCATATTCCGTAGTTCGGTTGAGGTCCGGGGTCGAGAAGTGACCTCTTCTTCTTCTTCCTCTTCCTCTGACCCACGTAGTAGTAACTCTTGTTCAGGTGCTGTTGCATATAGTAATGGCACTGGGTCTTCATCTTTCTTCGCTTCGCGGGTTGCTCTTTGTGCCTTTCGTTTGCTTTTGCTTACAGGGGCAACAGACATTGTCACAAACTGGACATTTGGTTTAGCTGCAGTGTTCGTCACTGTGGTTGGAGTGGCTGCAGTGTCTGCCACTAGGATTGGAGTGGTTGCAATGTCTATTGCTGGGGTTGGTGCAGCTGTTGTGCTTGGGAGTTGAGTAACACCAACAGCTGCATTATCTGTTGCTGTCAGGGTTTGAGTAGCTACTGTGCTTGTCACTGGGGTTGGTGTAGCTGCAGTGCTTGGAGTAGCCATATTGTCTGTTGCTGTCGGGGTTTGAATAGCTACTGTGCATGTCACTGGGGTTGGTGTAGCTGTGGTGCTTGGAGTAGCTATATTGTCTGTTGCTGTCGGGGTTTGAGTAGCTACTGTGCTTGTCACTGGGGTTGGTGTGGCTGCGGTGCTTGGAGTAGCCACATTGTCTGTTGCTGTCGGGGTTTGAGTAGCTGTTGTGCTTGTCACTGGGGTTGGTGTAACTGCTGTATTTGAAGTTGGAGTAGTTGCGTTGTCTGTTGTGGTCAGGGTTTGAGTAGCTGTTGTGCTTGTCACTGGGGTTGATGTAGCTGCTGTACTTGGAGTAGCTGTGTTGACTGTTGTGGTCAGGGTCTGAGTAGCTGCTGTGCTTGTAGTTGGCATAGCTGTGTTGTCTGTTGCTTTGCCATCAGATCCAGAGACATTTTTTTCCCTTTGAAGGTGCTGGATAGTGTTGAGCAGGGCTCTGTAGGCATAGGCCAAGCCCCAGCACGTTGCCAAGATTTGTCCCTCTCTGGTATAACCAGGACGACAGCACACCTCGTTTAAGTGTTTTACTAGTTTTTCCGGATGTTGCACTTGTTCAGTGGTGAAGTTCCAAAGCACTGGAGGGGCCCACTGGCCTAGGTACTTGCCCATACTATCCCACACACCCTGCCACTCATAACTGTCCAGCCTCAGGGAAAATCTCCTGGTGGTCCTCCTATATCGTCGTCTAACCCTAGACCAGATTCGAACCTGATACTGCTGAATTTTTGACATTAAACAAAATAGGATGTTCCTACGACGGGATGGCCGTGGGTAAAACACACTCCGTATGTTTGCCAACATGCTGATCCCCAGCACAATCAGCAGGCAGGTTTCAAGGGTACTCAAAGGCCATCTAAAACCTTCAGAACTCTCAATTGCTGTTGCAAATAGGCTGGTGGGGGAACGGGGGGTGAAAGAGAATGCTTCCTTCGTAAGTTTACCCCCCGAGGAGAAAAAAAAAGATATGCAATTGCTAAAATATTTCATTATATACCTCCCAATGTATAGTGGTGATGGCCACGCTGGAAGCACAAACCAGACCAGTTTCATGATCAATGAGTCTATTGTATTACAAGTCATTACCATGAAGTACAGTGAAACAAGAACCTTAGCCCAGGCCCCCCAGCCGATAAACGCTAAAACAGCAAATAGTGGCTGTAAGTAAGGTACAACATGCTGAAACTCTGAGATCAAGCGCAACACGTCTGAGAGCCAAATAATCACCATTGTGACGAGTAGTAACAATGAATGCTTATCACAAATATGATTAAACACACTCTGGTCAGATCTGTCGTTATCTCAACCTTTCGTGCCCCACGTTGGGCGCCAAAAAGAACTGTCGTGGTTTGAGCCCAGCCGGTAACTCAGAACCACACAGCCGCTCGCTCACTCCCCCCCCCCCTTCTTCCTCCCCCCGCTCCCAGAGGGATGGGGAGGAGAATGGGAAGAATGTAACTCCCACGGGTTGAGATAAGAGCAGTCCCGCAACTAAGGTATAACACAGAACCACTACTGCTACCACCAATGATAATAACGATTAGTGAAATAACAAGGGGAGAGGATACAATTGCTCACCACCCGCCGACCGATACCCAGCCCGACCCGAGCAGTGATCTGGGCCTTCCGGGTAACTCCCCCCGGTTTATATACTGGGCATGACGTGCTGTGGTATGGAATACCCCTTTGGCTAGTTTGGGTCAGGTGTCCTGTCTCTGCTTCCTCCCGGCTTCCCCTCCTCCCTGGCAAAGCATGAGACTGAGAAAGTCCTTGGTTGGAATAAACATTACTTAGCAACAACTAAAAACATCGGTGTTATCAGCGTTGTTCCCAGGCTGAAAGTTAAAAAACACAGCACTGCACCAGCTACTAAGCAGGAGAAAAATGACTGCTATAGCTGAACCCAGGACAGAACTGTATATGCCTGTTTAGTCCTGATTTTCTGGTGCTACACAAGAAAATAAGAATTTCATCTGTTGTTTGCAAAAAAATAAACTAAAAATATAGATCTATCCACAGCCCCTGCAAAGAAAATAAATTGAAAATGTGGTCTAACAAGTAATAAAGCAATGTTTCTCTGAGCAGGCAACCAGAGTAAAAACCTCTCTTCCAAAGATATGAATTACTGTAAGGGAATTTTTTAACCACATCTACCAGACTGGAAGATGTGGATATCAAAGAACAAAACATCCCGCATTGGCTGGCTGGTTGCACAGATTGATTTATCTGTTCACAGCAGCACTAAGGCTGCTGTAAAGATCAGACATACCTATCTTCCATATTACCTGCCTGAAAGTCAACCTCTGGGGAGTGATACAATTCATTCTGAAGTATTCTCATGGTGCAACCTTCCTTTACTGAACCATGCTTTTTTCCAGGCATATTTTGCAGTGCATAAAGAGACTCTTGAGAGCAAGATACACATTCTCATATGCACCCTGAAACTATTTCTGGCTAACAGATACAGCTGAGAGTTAGGACTTGCAAGATACTGGGTTAAGCATTAATACTCTCCCTATGCTAGCCTAGTTACCTCAGCTTTCATCAGTCATCTAGGGAAGAGTTGGCTTCCATCACACCTTAGAATAGCCTAATCCTTGGTATTGCCAAGTTGAGATCTCCAATCTTCCTGCTTTGTTTCCTTAGGTTTTTAGGCGTGTTTTGTGCTAGTGTTTTTCTTCTAGATCCCTGAGCTGCTGTTACCATCTCAACACTTCTGTTTGTATGTTTCCACCCTACTTACCTTGCCTGGCTTTATCTTCCATAGTCTCTCACAGCTCAGCAACAATGTTTGTGGTAAAACTGGATGAAGGGTGTACAGCCATTCTGCAAAGAACTGAGCTTTAACTTACAGATAGCTTAAGCCCTGTCCACTTAAAGGCTTGAGTCAGCAACATAAATTTAGGCCTCTAACCACCACTAAAGATGACCTAGACTGTAGTTACAATTCCAGGAGAATATTGGTCTCCCTCAATTTGTTCTAAAAAGGTTCTGTCTTCCTGTCTGGCAATTTTTTTTACATGAGTTCACTATCCTTCCTAACTTTGGTGGCACTATGAAATAGCAAAAAGCCCACTCACTTGGATGCTCTGAAAGTGTCAAATTGCCTCAATATGTTTGAGAGCAGCAAATTCAACTCCTTGTTCAGCAAGGACTTCCTTTGGTAGGAGGCATTTTAGACAGTGGAATGCCTCAGGTGCAGATTCAGAGATGTCCCTAAGCATGATATAACACATACATATTACAAGAGAACAGCCTTCCTCAGGTGACAAACTTTTCTAATTTTACTAATTGTCAAACAGAAGGCATTTCTTTTTGGAGGTTTTTAGCAGATCAAATTTCAACTCAGCTGTCCTAATCACAGAACTTCTGAAGGAGTTCTGTAGAACTTCTTCAGAACTACACTTCTTGAAGAAGTATCTTTTAATATTCACTATCTGTAAAGTCATACCAAAAGCATTACATGTCATGTTGCATACCCATGTTTTACTGATAACAAAGCTTTTCCATTTAAAAGTTCATTTATTTCTTAGACTGGTCAAAATTTCAAATCACAGCACTTAGTTACCTTAGGGATTAATTAGAAAAACAGCCACACTGGCAGTCCTCTCCCTTCTGCAACACAATCACTCTCCAAGAAGTATGGTATTTAATGTAGCAATGAATAGGCTGAATCATGTTTAAAATGTTTGGGTGCTCTGAGGTGGACATAAAAGGATCAGTTGAGTGATGATCCTTGTGCTTCTCTAGGATAACAAACATAGCCTCTCTAGTTAAGTATTTCCTTCATTTCCCAAGTAAGGAAATGGTAACTGAGCTGCTCTGGCATGTGGGATTCATAGGTACTAAAAGGCATGGAATTCTACCCTGAAAGCAGTCTTCAAGCACCATATAGTTTTGCCTTTGAAAAGAGCATGAGATCTCCTAGATAATGGAATTACTTGTCAGTCACTTAGGTGTCTTGTCCGGCCTCCATAGTGAATGCAAGCAGCATTGTAAGACTGCCGGTATCTTAATCAGGTTGCTATAATTTTCACACATGATATGAAACAGCATATTGTATTAGTAATTATGAGGCTTATCAGCAAAATCATTATTGCCAGGAAATTTTAGTAAGATCTGCGGCTGGTTTTGTCTAACATCTGAGGAGACTTTATCTCCCATTGTTTTTGCATGCTAAGATAAAATTAAGAGAACAGAATTATAGAGATGCTGTGAAGTGAACAGACCCAGGGGAAACACACAGAACTGCAGAGAGCTATAAACTGAAGAAACATCCCTGAAATGTTTAAAAAATTATTGTGAAAAATTAAAAAATATGCTTGACAAGATTTTTAAAATTTGGAAAACAGACACAAAGTTGCAATTGTGTGAAGACAGCAAGATAATGATTTTTTGTGTGACGGATTTCAATTATAGCTGAGAAAACAGGAAAAGTGAGGGAATGGAGGTAGAAGATAAAGATTGCTCAGAACTAAGCATGAAGGTTGTGAAAAAGAGCAGTCCACAGGGAATGAAAGTGTCATTGCCCTAGGAAACAAGTTGCTTAATGCTCTGATAGGGTAGAAAATCGTTTAAGATTTCTTTAATTTGCATAGCTGGTAAAGGCTAAGGGAAAGATGCTCTGTATGCTTTAAAAAACTTGCCTTCTAGCTGGATTTTCCATGGTTCTGGACAAGATTGAAATAGAATACACCAATGACAGCAAAACAGGGTTTTTATTTTATCCACACAAATATCTAAGCAGAGAGAGATGTATGGCAAGGAAATAAATAAAAGCCAGAAACAAAACAAATTAAAGAAGAAAAAAAAAATCTGCAAATTGAACTGAACCAATATACCAGGACTGTTTTATTAGGTCTCAACTAATTGTTAAGTGGTCATTATATTACAAGCATAATAATATTATAAATAAATGCAATAATATACTGCTCCTGTAGCTTTAATCTTTTCTCTGTTACAGAGGAAATAAATGTAAAAGTATGTCAGCAAAAGCAAATCTCAATAGAACAGAGAGTCAAAATGTAAGAAACAATTTTCCTACTTTTAGTGCTAAGAAAGGCTTAGTTGTTCATTTCCATCCTCCCAAAGACTGTTCTTTTGCAATGCATCACATATGCTGCATTTTGTGGTCAGATGCCAAAAAGCATGAACAAAAAATAAATCCATCACAACAAAGGGGAAGACAAATGTTAGCCTACACAAAAGATTTTCTGGGAATACAGTTTTTATAACACAAGATAGAGTGAGCTGTTCAAATCTGCATACAGGTTTTGAGATTTTCTGTACTTACATATATATAGTGACCCTGCTTGCCAGTGATAAGGAAATCCTGCTCTTCTAAAGAATAAAAAAACCCCAATATAATCATGCCCTATGCTTACTTCAATCTTATTTTCCTTGGGTTTGTGTATTTATTCTTTAACCTTACATATACCAAAGCATTTTCATTGATCTATTGTGTGGCAAGTGCTACAAATCTTAGTGAGTTACAAGTTGAAATTCCAGTCTACCCTTTAGTTATAACTGTGATATGACTGGGCATCAGGGCTGTGACGTTAATTCCACGGGTGGTCCAGGAACTCCCCAGCCAGCTGTCTGCATACATGAGATAACTGCTTTGAGACAAAGGACCTACTTTTAACCAGCTGACTTACTGCACCACTAGCCACCTTCACCATCAGGCAGCTGCCTGATTTTTACAGAAGCTCCCCTGGCGGGAATTTTGGACAGTTCTAACAATTCCCCCAACCAACTGCTGTGTCTTGTCCAAACATTGTCCTTAAATGTGCTCATTAATATCCCATGTGAAGTATCCCAAAGACTTCCAGGCAGTTCCTGCTGCAGAACTGGTCAAACTGTACGTGGACAAAACATTTGTAAAGAGCGATTAGAAAACTGCTCATTCAGATGCAAAAATGGTCACATGGGACAGCATTTTGTACTTGATTGAGATATTTGAGAGATGTCTTGCATGTAGTTTGTTAAACAATAGGAGTGCATTATTCATATGCTGGAGCGGTCACGTAGGACTATGGAGTCCCTGGAATCTCAGCCAATCCAGCTGAAGATGCCACTGCAATAATCATTGCAGTGGAGACTCCCCTTGCCGTCAGACAGCAACTGACCATGCTTTTCAGAAGATTTCTTACTGGAGTGTTATCCTTTACCAAGATCCCAATAAATTAGTTTTACCTTTTAATAAGATGTCGCAGTTCTGTAGATCATAGGAGAGTCATGAAAATGGCAAGGGTATGCTTTTTAAAAGAGAATGGTTGGTGAGATACTTTACCCTAACATGGTGAGAGTCCTAGCATGCCTCATAAAAGGTCTGTCTCTGGACTTTGATACAAAGTTTGTGAAAACTATTTAGTTATTGGGCTTATAACTTCAGTCTCAGTAGAGGAATCTGATTTAAAAAAAATGTCGCTTTTCAGCCTGTACATCATAGTTTCAACTGATGGGAGCATGGGGCCACCTTGATTCACCTTGATAATATTACTTCAAGCCAGAGGCAGGAAAGTGCTTTTAGATCCAGTAACACAAATGTAGCTGTAAGAACTGGACTTCCCATTTTTAAATAAACATTTGAATTTTAAGATAGCATACATTTATATTTTGTTTATCAACTTTTAGGTTTTAGGCATATATAACAATTCCAAAATTCATAACCTTTCCCAATAACACTACCCAGATACTTAAGCACTAAATAAAGCTAACTAGTTGTTATCCATACACAATGGTGAGTGCTTTTAATTCTTGTACACTTCATTTTTTATTAACCAAAACCTGTGACAACCAGCTCATCATTTTCTCAGGATCAACCTTGGCTTGTAGCTGCATTTCTGTTTAGTACACTATAAATGGTTGAAATAGCTTGTACTATTTTCTTTTTTCCCTTCTTCATTCTACTTTTTCATGCATTTTATCTTGTTTACCATATTTAATTTCATCCAAATTTGAATTGCTTTGGGAAATTAAGAGCACTTTTTTGAAAAATCTGTCTATTGGTGTGGTGTATCTCAATGCTGGAAATGTGCTACCTGTGGATTAATAAGAGAGGAAAAAAAAAAAAATCCCTATTTTTAAAAAAAAGACTTTTTTTTAACACATTTCAAATGAGGAAGTCCACAAGTTTGCCACTTTTGAGAAATAAATGAATCAAGAAATCATTGAGGTATACCTGATATTTCATTTTCACAGGTGTATTTGTCTTTTCTAGGCCAGTCAATATCATAAGATTCTCCTAATGCTGTGCTAAAGTTCTCTGAAAATGATAAAAAAACCCACATTTAGATTCTTCCTCTTTATTCATCAAGAAGGTAAAAGTTAAAATCTTGGGTAATATTTCTTAGTAATCTTCACTTTTCAAAAAGAAGGTAATATTGCAAAGTGGGATTTCTTTTGCTTCAGAAGATGCAAAGAATCAGAGATGAATATTTAACCTTTTTTATAGTATCACAAAGATATTAGAAAATGTTCTAGGTGAGGAAGCAACCCTGGGTAGATCTAATCAACTGGAATACTTCAGAGACATTCCGTCAGCTGATCAGTGTGGCCTCTCTCATGTTAGTGTTTAAGCAGAAACATTCTTATTGTATATTGAAATAACCTTGAATCTCCAATCCCATGATATATTGCCACATACACCATTTTTAAATGTTCACTACATCCCACTCAACTGAATTAGCATAAATAGTGTCATTCAGAGTTTCTTTGTGCTTCAGTACAAAAGCAACTAATTAATCCAAAGCTTCCAGACATAATAGCGACATACACGCAACCTTTATGAAAATTTCAGCCCTGAAATCAAAAGATACCCAAGAGTTAAAGTTAGACCTTTGCTTTACTATGAACTATCCATTACTGTTAACTAAATTCAAATGGTTCATCACATTGTATCTCATTACTCACTTATTTTTAGTGAAATAGAAACTGTAGTTTCAGTTAACTGGACCCACTGCCAACAATACCATTTGATTTGAAAATTAATAGTTTGTATGACTTTGCACTAGGGTAACTACAGCAGATCATAGCATTACAAGACAATAACAAGGTCATATCAGTTTGTACCAGTTCCCATTTATGTTGCAAGGTTTGTCACAAGAATGGATTAAAGTTGTGCTATTTTCTGTTCTCATTTAGTTCTGCCTAAAAAAGAATGAGGCATCAGAATTCTAGTTCCTCCTGTTTCTAATGCTTAACATGTTCTGCAGCTTCTGGTAGAACCATAAATTTTCTTTCTTTTTTTCAGTGCTCTGTTTTGTGTAACTGCAGTGTTTGAGACACTGTGACAGTATTTAAATTCTGGATGAGTATTTTGATTCTCACAACTTTGTGAGCTCACTCTTGTGAATTTTCTGACTACTGTGGACTAGTTAAACAATGAACACATACAATACTGACAAGCAGTTGTGCAAATTCCATACTCCTTTTTTTCCTTAGAGCTTGATTTTGGGAAGCAGTTTCCATTTTCTGCTCACGATAATTTGCGGGCATAATTAGTTAGGTACTTTGTTGTCTGGCTTGCTCATTGCAACACTAATGAAGTTAACACTAGAGTCAACAGAATTAATTACTTCCAGAAGTCCTAGATGTGAAATGCAAATGCTGAACACTTAGGAAAAAAAACCCCAACCAAACAACAAAACCAAAACCAAAACCACCAAACACACACCTCTGTGAGCCTTGTAACCAAAACCAGAAACTTAACCCAGTATTATAAAATGAGAAGCATACAAGTCTTATAGTGGTTTCTAATTTTGGCAGCTTCAATCTGGACATCTCTCTCTGAAAGCTAATGATTTTCTTTGTCCAAAAATGAAAAGTAACCAAGTTTGGAAGTATTCACATGTATATGTTAACATATAATGGTCTGCTTATGATCAGAATGTTAATTTCTGTGTACATTATTTTCTTCAAAAGCTACTGTATATTCCTGCATACATATACACCAGTCACTTCTGTCTATCACTTCAGAATGATTACAATTGAATTATATGGCCTGGAAATTCTATGGTGCCTTGAATATTTGCTATTGTGTGATTTTTCAGAAAACATAAGCTAACATAAACCTTATTCTTAGCTAGCTTGTATTTCATTTTGCCCTTTTATCGGTAGATGTCAAGTTCCAAACTGAAGAAGATTTGAGATTTTATAACCAGAGCTAAAAAGTGAATGTTGCAGAGGCAATAAAAAAAAAAAAAAAAATCTTAAGAAGTATTTGCCATGTGTTCTGTAATGGATCATTTTTTCAATATGAGAAAAGAACAAGGGAATAGTTAGACTCAAGAATTACAAATAAAATTCACCTTAACAACAGATGCAGATTTGTTCTGATGTTGTGTGAGATCATAATAAATATGGCTTGTAAAATATCAAACAGGAACAGTAAATCTCAGGTGGATGGTAACATCCCCTAAATTTGTATTTTGTCATATTGGGCAACTTTCTTAATTTGACACCATTTATTAGATTTGAAATAATAGAATTGGTGATTAAAATGACAGAGTGTTTATGCTTTCTTTTCTAGTTTATGACCAGAACCAATTATTTCCCCACTATTAATCCAGGCTTCCAAATAACTGAGTCATTCACACAATTATACTTTTTACACGGTTGTGTGGACTTTTCAATAAACCATTCCACAGCTCCATAAATTTGCATTTCACAACAAACAGTAAGACAAAGGCATGAAGAAAAGTTTTACAGTTTTCTAGTTCTTTACAATGTATGTGAATGCCGCAAGGTTTTGGTTGTTTTCATTTTGGTTTTGTTTTTTGTTGTTTGGTTTTATTATTATTGTTATTATTTTCATAATTGTTTATTTTCTGCATTATAATTATCAAATTATGGGTTCTTCTGCGAAGCCAAAGCAGATGAGACTGTCCAACTGAACACCAGCTGAGCCACCAGCATATCAAACCATCAGTCTGGTTGCTTTATTGGCAGCTCTGTGTTAGCCCTTCAGAGAACTTATGTATTATGTTAAGAAGGGCTCTAACATGAGTTGTAGCTCTGACCTTACCATCAAAGGTACACTTACTAGAGGGAGAGAGGACACTTAACACCAACTACCTCCTGCCTTTGCTGAGCAAAGCAGACAAAAGAGAGTGTGGCAGCACAAGTTACAGGTTTGTGTGTCAGAGCTGGTTTTAGTTGTCTTGTCTGATCAGGTTTCTCTAGCAAAATGAGTGTATGAAGACATGGTGTTCCTGATATTTCAAATATTAAACATAAAAAAGAGGGGGGAAAAAAACCCCAAGAAATAATAATTAGAAAAAAATGAAATCAAAAGATAGCCTGTACACCTGACAATGTCACCATTTGTGGGTTAGAATCTGGGCACTTTCCTGGGCACTTTTTCCCATTATGTTAATGCAGTATAAAAGGAAAGATTTCTTTTCCTATCAGAGAATCCTCAGTTGACATGAGATTATTGGTTAAATTCTAACATACTCCCACCGAAAGCAAATCGCAGCAGCTGTCAAGAAAACAGGAAACTGACAAGAGAAAATGTAGCATCATAGGAAACTTATGGATATGGTTTCAGGATCAGTGGGGCTGATCAGAAGGCCTGAATTTCTGGTTCATCTTTGATACTGAAAATTCACCATCATCCATGGAAACATTCCAGAAATTTCTCTGTTGAGGCGTACTTTGGCTTTAATTAAAAAAATCTTTATAGTAAGAATTAAGATGGGGGAATTCACAGCATAATGCTTACTCTAAACTCCAAGACAATTGTATATTGATCTGATTAAATCAGATCTGAGTGATGAAAATGGTAGCTGCTGTCTTTTTTGGTAAACATCCAGAGGGGAATACCAAGTGCCATTTATTTTGTTCCTATTTCGTGTCTGTTTCAGATTTCTCCAGGGCCTCTTTCCTGTCTACAGTTATTTTTAGATCTATTTACAACATGGTTTTAGAGGCTGCGTTGTACCTGTAGCAAAACCATAAGACAGAACTATAAGACTATGCAGGTCCTTAAAAATAAGACATGATAATATAAGAAGTCATCTTTTAACAGCCACACAGAGAACCTAGTCAACATCTTGTTGCAGATCTTCCATCTAACCATGCACCTGCTTTTAAAAGTAGTATATACAAAAGACTATGTTATAGATAATAATTAAATTAATCTTAAATGTAGGTTTGACAGTTTAGTTGTAGAAACACGAGGCATTAATTCAAGCCATGTGGTTCTCAGGTTTAGTTAAAGGGAGGTGCTAAACAGATTCAAAGGAGAATTTCTACATGTACTGCACTCATCTGGGAATATACAACTTCTCTGGGGGGGAGCTGTCTGTTACTGGGCAGGACCACTGACTAAAAGTAGGCTGGCCATGTGACTGATGGAAAAGGTCTTCACTTTTTTTTTTATTTATTTTTAATTAAACTTCTGTGTTTCCATATGCTTATCAGATGGCTTATATAGCTAGGATGGAATTAAGGTAATTTAAGTGTCAGAAAGATGTTCCACATTTAAATCCATCACCCAGGCTCCTTTTGAGTCAATAGAGTGCAATACATGACTAATCATGCTCTGGAATTTTTCAGATATTCATTTTTTCAACTATCCAAGCATTCAAATATGCATTCTTCCCAATATTGGTTGTAAAATGATTCTGGGATACTTAGCTTGGATTTAACACTTATGTAGAAAAACAATGTTAAGAACAATGGGAACAATTGCCATTTTGTCTATATAGTACATTTCATGGCTACTGTAGAGCTTTCTTCAAGGACTGAAACTGAACTTACTGTTTTGTTTTCCTGGTCAGATTTGCTGAAAAATAAACACCTTCACTGTATCAAGCTGAGATAAAGATTAGTTCAACAAATCTATGAAAATTCTTAGCTTGGGTATTTATTTGCCTTTCCATAGCCAGGTGTCATGTAAGCTTTTCAAATAATGTTACACCTTCAAATGGATCAATTCAACCATTGCAAAACTATGTTTGGGAACAACCAATCAGATTCTGAACATCTGATTGATTTCGCTTTTATAATACTCCCTCATTTATTGTGTAGAAATATTCACAAGGAAAGGCCTTAGTGCTCTGATATGTTTGGAGAACAGCCATTTCTTCATGCAAATAAATGCATTTGCAAACATTAAAAAATTATTTCTTCCAAAAGGACAACACCTGCTACTGTGATCACTGCAATGGCTGATTCAGCAGATATCCCCCTGCCCTTGGAATTCCTTTATCTTATTTAGTGCTGCTTAATCAATTTTCAAGAGAAAATGGATCTTTTAAACAAATGACCTGGCTGCTTGCCATATGAGAAGTTTCCCATTTTGCTAGAGGGCTCAAGGTTCTTGATTTTTTCCTCCCTCTCTTTTTTTTGGCTCATTTGACCCATATATAACATTAAGCAGCTTCCTGGCCAACAGACAAGGCCATCTCATCATATGGTAAATGGTAATACACTCCATTACACAGTAAGTTTAAAAGCACAGTCCCACTGAGAAAGCTGTGTTCAGAAATTAAATGCATCTTCTGAAAGATATCAGCCACCAGCTAAACAACTGAGTGGGGGAGAGCCCACCTACCCTAGCAGCAGTTTCAGAGGAACTTCTTGCAGTCATGCAAAGGAGAATACTTCCATGGAGTATTCTCCTCTGCATGACTGCACTTCTTTGTGCTCATTCTCTCCTACTCTGTAATTACCTCTCACCCTTTATATGGTGTTACTTGTAAGTTGTGCCCCCCCCCCCCCCGCCTTCCCAGCATCTAGACATGCACTTGCAGCTTGTACGGAGGAAAGTATTAATTTTTACCCATTAAAGTGTCAGTTTGGTGAAAATGACTGTGTGTTTGAACATCATGTACAATAATAGCCATACATTGTAGCCACAATTCAGTCCAAAAAATCCAAAAGCATTTCAGAGACCAAGAATTTTATATCAATAGTCTCGTGGTTTAAGCCCAGCCGGTAACTCAGAACCATGCAGCTGCTAGCTCACTCCCTCTCTTCTTTCTCCCCCTGCTGCTGGAGGGATGGGGAGGAGAATTGAAAGAGTGTAACTCCCGTGGGCTGAGATGACAACAGTCCAGTAACTAAGGTATAATACAAAACCACTACTGCTACCACCAGTAATAATAATGATAAGGGAAATAACAAGGGGAGAGAATACAATTGCTCACCACTCGCTGACCGATACCCAGCCTGACCCAAGCAGCGATCTGAGCCTTCCAGGTAACTCCCTCCGGTTTATATACTGGGCGTGATGTGCTGTGGTATGGAACACCCCTTTGGCTAGTTTGGGTCAGGTGTCCTGTCTCTGGTTCCTTCCAGCTTCCCTTACCCCTCGTCACTGGCAGAGCATGGGACTGAAAAATCCTTGATTGGAGTAAACATTACTTAGCAACAACTAAAGACATCAATGTGTTATCAGCATTGTTCTCAGACTAAGGTCGAAAACACAGCACTGCACCAGCTACTAGGAAGGACAAAAAATGACTGCTACAGCTGAACCCAGGACAAATAGTTAGTGGGTAACAGTAACTTTTTTCTGTTTCGTTTGTTTGTCTATTTCAATTTTTTTTTTTTTAATTCATAAACCTAGAGACTAGATATAGCAAACATTAAAAAATATTCACATTTAGTACAGAACAACTTATTTCAGGAGGCAGAGGTTGTTTTTTTCGTATAAAGAACACTAGAATTAGCATATTTTTCAGTGGAGAATGGGACAACCCCAATCCATACAAAAGCAAAGGAAGGACCTGTAGCAGCTCTTCTTATTTAAGTATTTTTAAACTTTTTTAATGGTGACAAGTGAGAAGCCCTAAGGGAAACAGAGATTACTGCACTATCAAGATCATCAGAAGGGTCAATGTTCTGGATGAGACTGAAAGAATGTTTCAGGGTTGACCATGTGACAGGGAATGAGAGCCTGGTATCACTATTGGACAGCCATTGCTGAACTAATACGCAAAATTAACAACCTAAGAAAGAGAGAAGATATTTGCTATATTCATCACATGTTGTTCATTGTATAATTTATTTCGAGTAGTCTATACTCTTCATATGCACATAGCTATAGAAAATATGCAATGGAAAATGTGCATATATGAAATAATAAAATACAGTTACCCAGGCAAGTTGCTAATTATTCACCTTCCTTTGTTCAAATTCAAAATTTGCTCTAATTGTTGTGCATTTTTTACAGAATCTGAAAACTCTCATAATAGTCACTTTATCTAAATCTCAGCCACAATATTACGTACAACATTAAGCAAAAATAACTAGTAAAGGGGAAAAAAAGCATTTACACCTTTCCTTAAAAGCGTTAAATTCAGTGGAGCAGAAATTATGTGCAAAAGCTTGTCATCAGCTATAAGCCAGATGTGAAAATATCCTGTACCCAGAAATTTAACAGGGTACAGATGGTACAGCAAGCAAAATGCCCAACCCAGAATTCCGTGCCCAAGAATTATAAACATAAATCAAATTATATATTTAAAAAAAAAAGTTTCAGTCCAAATAATATAAGATTAAATTTTATCCTAAGGCTAGAAGTTTAGCTGACTGCATAAGAGCATAACATGGGAGCTGTGAGGTGTCGAAAATATCAGCCATGCTGGTATGTTTTAAATGGAATATAAATGGGAAATAGATGAGGTTGGAAGGCTAGCCAAGACATGTTTATAATATCCCAGATATAGGGTGAAAATGTTTGGGCAAAGATTTTCCCAGCTGGCATAGTAAAATATCTTCATGTTTTGGGAAGGACTAGCCAGTCGACAATGATATTTTTACCTAAAATATTATTAAAGAACAAATATGGGTAGAAAACAATAAACTAGAATCCAGAAACTCTCACTAAATTAAAATCTGCCATCTTTTTTAGGAAGTACTGCCTTCCTGAAAAAAAGGATCAAGAATCTAGTACAATACCTCTGTAGGTCACTGGAGAAAGGTAGCAAAGATCCATTTCATATAGATTTTATTAACACGGAAAATTTCCTAGGCACCAAAGGAAGTGATAAGTAGTTTTATAAAGGGAAAATATATCTAGCATAAATCTGAATCTTAATAAATATAAATCTTAGACATAAAATTAAGTGACTGCGTAAACAAGACTTCTTTACTTAAAAAAACATTGAAGTGACAAATTCTGAGGAAGCTGAACCTGAAATCTATACTAAAAGGATATACTTTGTACCGTACTCTTTTCTGGCATTGTTTTGAACCTTTAACTTTTGATAGAGACTTATTACAGGTAGCAGAGCTTAAGGGAAAAGATTTTTCCCACTCCCTTTGATGGAGAAGGAAAAATAAAGCTCTGATAAGATTATTCATGTTCTGACTTGGTGACTCTTTTTTGTTACACTGCTTCAAATATGCTTTATATACATTCTTGTAAAGAAACCTAAGAAGAAAATGGCATGGGAATCAGGTCTGTCATCTTATGAATTGATATTGCTATGGAACCAGAAGCATTTGGATTACAGTAAATTGTGGGGCAGCCAGAACAATAGGGAGACATAGTAGTATTCCTAGGTTTGTTTGGGGGCTTGGCTGTCTGTTTGTTTTTAACACTTCCAAATATCGAAGTCTGCTCGGAGCTCAGTTTGCAAGACTGGATCCGATGGCAATGGAAATAGTAAAGCTTCACTTTTGGAAGCTGGGATTTTGAACAGAACAGAGTTCTAGGAATCAACAGAGCAATTCAGATTTATCTGCGGACAGCAAAGTGGAAACTGAAGAAAGATCCACTTGTAGTGAATTTGCTTGATTGGCTTGGAAAGCTAAGGACAGTTGCTTTCTAATGCTCATTGGTCCACCCAAAAAGCTGATTTCGTAAGCATTATCATAGAATCATAGAAAGTTTGAGTTGCAAGAGGCCTTAAGGACCAACTAGCAGTATGCTTTTGGAACATTAAACATATTTACAAATACATATATGCTTTAGCATGTGTTTCAGTAGTACTTGGTCAAGACTTGCAGAGAGTGCACTCAATCCCACTGTCCATGTCGCTGACAAAGATGTTGAACAGCGCTGGTCCCAATACCAACCCCATAGGAATGCCACTCCACACTGGTCTTCACTTGGACATCGAGCCATTGATTGCAATACTTTGAGTGCTGCCATCCAGCCGATTCCTTATCCACTGAGTGGTCCATCCATCAAATCCGTATCTCTCCAGTTTAGACACAAGGATGTCATGCAAGATAATACGCACAAGCCCAGGTAGATGACGTCGGTTGCTCTTCCCTTAACCACCAACACCATGGCCTCATTGTAGAAGGCCACAAACTTTGTCAGGCATTATTTGCCCTTAGTGAAGACATGTTGGCTGTCACAAGTCACCCCTTTATTGTCCATGTACCTTAGCATAGTTTCCAGGAGGATCTTCTCCAGGATCTTGCCAGGCACTGAAGGGAGACTGACTGGCCTGTAGTTCCCTGGGTCTTCCTTGTTTCCGTTTTTAAAAATTTGTGCTATGTTTCCTTTTTTTTTTTCCCATCAGCAGGAACCTCACCAGACTGCCATGACTTCTCAAATATGATGGCTTAACCACTTCATCCACCAGTTCCTTCAGGACCTGCAGATGCATCTCATCAGTTCCCATGGACTTGTGCACCTTCAGGTTTCTTAGATGATCTCAAACCTGATCTATCCTATAGCAGGATGTTCTTCATTCTCCCAGTCCCTGCCTTTGCCTTTTGCGACTTGAGCAATGTGGCTGGAACACTTGCCAGTGAAGAGTGAGACAAAAAACTCATTATGTACCTCAGTCTTCTGTATCTCCTCGGTAACTATGTCTCCCATTCCCTTCCAGAGGGGGTCCACATTTTCTCTCATCTTCCTTTTTCCACAATGTATAGAAGTTTTTCATGTTGGCCTTAATATCCTTGGCTGGATTCAGTTCTGTCAGGGCTTTAGCCTTCCTAACTTGATCCCTGGCTGCTCTGACAGTTTCTCTATATTCTCCCAAGACTATCTGTCCTTGCTTTTACCCTCTGTAAACTTCCTTTTTATGCAGGAGTTTGTCCAGGAACTGCTTGTTCATCCATGCAAACATCCTGGCAACTTTGCCTGACTTCCTCTTTGTTGGGATGCATTGCTCCTGAGATTGGAGGAGGTGATCCTTGCATATTAATGAGCTTTCTTGGGCCCCTCTTCCCTCCAGGGCTTTATCCCATTGTAGTCTACCAAGCAGATAGATACCTCAAGAAGCTAAAGTCTGCTCTCTCCTGAAGTCCAGGGTAGCAAGCTTGCTGTGTGCTCTCCTCATTGCCCTAAGGTTGAACTCCACCATTTCATGGTCACTGCAGCCAAGACTGCCTTTGACATTCATATTCCCTACCAGCCCCTCCCTATTGGTGAGAACAAGGTCCAGCATAGCACTTCTCCTTGTTGGCTCCTCTATTGCTTGAAGAAAGAAGTGATTATCAATGCATTCCAGGGACCTCCTGGATTGTTTGTGCCCTGCTGTGTTGTCCCTCCAACAAATATCAGGGTGATTGAAGTCCCCCATGAGGACGAGGCCTTGAGAAGGAAATAAAAATCTTACTCTAAGATAAAAAGGATACATCTTTTTTAAGCTGAGGACTTTATGAATTACCTATGTGCCTGAAGATGGTAGCTGAATATTTGTTTTTAGCCATTGAGAAGAGGAGGATGTCAAAAGCAAAATTCTGAATGATTTTCAGAAAAAATTGAGAAAAAGAGAGGGAAAGGGAAAGTAAAGTTCTCCAAGGCCAATACAACAAAATAATTCACATATAGAAGACAATATGGATGAGTTAAATAAAGAAAATACAGTGAAGAGGATTTAAAGAACAAATGGTCAAAAGTGTTGCAAAAAGTATTACCTAAAGATGAGCAGGACATATGCGTTTATACTGAGTGTAAAAGAACAGAAAAAGCGATGACTGAGAAACAAAAGAAAGGGAGACATGCAGTTTATGATAAGCTAAAATCAGTGAGGAGAAATTCTTACTTCCAGGAAACATACACAGTAATGTACAATGCCTGCGATTATTTTCTTTAGGATAATTTCTATATAGTTAACAACAGCAGGCTAAAAATGCTCAAATTAGTTACCTCTGAGTGTTAAACTCTCTTTCTTCATGACATTTCAGGTCTCATAGTTGTGACAAACATAATTTTTAACACATGAACTATCAGTGAGGCTAAATTCATAGTGTCATCTGTTTTTTAACAATAATGAAATATACTTTTTTCATCTAATCATAGAATCATAGAATCATAGAATCGTAAGGGTTGGAAAGGACCTTAAGATCATCTAGTTCCAACCCCCTGCCATGGGCAGGGACACCTTGCCCTAAACCACGTGGCTCAAGGCTCTGTCCAACCTGGCCTTGAACACCGCCAGGGATGGAGCATTGTCCTGGGTTCAGCTATAGCAGTCATTTTTCTCCTGCTTAGTAGCTGGTGCAGTGCTGTGTTTTTTAACTTTCAGCCTGGGAACAACGCTGATAACACCGATGTTTTTAGTTGTTGCTAAGTAATGTTTATTCCAACCAAGGACTTTCTCAGTCTCATGCTTTGCCAGGGAGGAGGGGAAGCCGGGAGGAAGCAGAGACAGGACACCTGACCCAAACTAGCCAAACGGGTATTCCATACCACAGCACGTCATGCCCAGTATATAAACCGGGAGGAGTTACCCGGAAGGCCCAGATCACTGCTCGGGTCGGGCTGGGTATCGGTCGGCGGGTGGTGAGCAATTGTATCCTCTCCCCTTGTTATTTCACTAATCGTTATTATCATTGGTGGTAGCAGTAGTGGTTTTGTGTTATACCTTAGTTGCGGGACTGCTCTTATCTCAACCCGTGGGAGTTACATTCTTCCCATTCTCCTCCCCATCCCTCCGGGAGCGGGGGGAGGAAGAAGGGGGGGGGGGGGGGGGGAGTGAGCGAGTGGCTGTGTGGTTCTGAGTTACCGGCTGGACTCAAACCACGACAAGCATCCACAACCTCCCTGGGCAACCCATTCCAGTGCTTCACCACCCTCACTGTAAAGAACTTCTTCCTTATATCTAATCTAAACTTCCTCTGTTTAAGTTTCAACAAAATAATACACAAATTAAATGAATATCCTAATATCAATACATATAGGAAATACGTCATATATTGTCACAAATGTCATTCCACAAAAGTGAAACACTGCAACATTAAATAAACATTAGACATCCATCATTGCATAAGAAAATGTTTTTCTTCTTAATGGCACCAAGAAAATTGGTGCAAAATTATTTAAAAAGTACAGTCATGATTTCTTTTTTGAGGAAGTTTATAGTAATGCATATGGACATTTCCACATTTCTCCATATTCCAGAGGAAAAAAAAAAAGGTAAGAGAAATAGGCCTAAGAGGACTGTGCTGATGTTGTATTTTCTGCTACATGTTCAAGAAAGTTATTTTCTCTCTTTCTTTGTTCTTCCTTTATGGATTTAGTTCCTATTATCTACATCTACTGAAAATCCACAGTATTTTTGGTTTTTATCCTTTATAATAACCTTCAAAAGAAAGAAACTGAAAGAATAGAAGGGGGATGAAAGAAATGTCTGTTAAAGTATTTGAATATTTAACCTTTCATGAAGGTGGAACAGATCTGATGTTCAATAGTCCAAACGAAATATTCATGTTCATACATTGTACCATCAGAGTTATAAGGAATTCAGCTTCCAGGGTGAAAAAAATATTTTGTAGGAAGTATAATTTTTTTTTTAATTATTTTTACTTTTGTGTCACTACCCTGAAAACACTCATTCTGATTTACACATCAGAAAGAGTACTTTTACAGAAAGTTATGTGATTCAAGTGGTCTGTGTAACCAGCAGCTTTCCTGTCTGCATGTGGAATGAGTGTATATATTTCTTTGTATCTCCTAAGCAATCCCCCTTGTCTCCATCTTTCGAACAGCATTAGAAGTTAACCTCTTTATTGATTGTAATTACTGCTAGTGTTGAAGTTACAGATTTGTTGAGTGTTCCAGTGACTGGTCAAGTATTCAATTGAAAGGGGTCAGGAATTCTCATTAGTATGTCAATTATTTGTGGTTTTCTGTAAGACCGTGGTCAATTGATTGAAAGATCAATAAAGGCCTGTGGGATTGAAAGAGTTTCAAAGGAAGTAACCAAATTGTATAGAATTGCTATTATATACGGAGTATCACTGTGTAACAGCATAAGCCTCTTTCTGTGCACAGTTCATCAAGAGAAAGGCTTTCCTACAATATAGATAGAAAATGGCTGCATTAAAAGTAACCTGTTATTGTAGAGTGGAATGAGCAGATAGATACATCCATGTTACTCTGTCTTTCTCTGTATTATTTGTATTCACTCTAATGCCCCACACAATCTTTTAAAATACAAGACAGGATTGAGAGACCTTTATTAAAAATCTTCCCTCTTATGCCAAAGAAAAGTATAATCCACTATTATACGCATTTGAAATATTTTTCCTGGAAGTGCTATCAAAGATTCCACAGAGAACAGAGTTTCTTAGGGTTGTACACAAATTTAATGCCAGTTTTGCCCTGAAATCATAGAGAGAACAGACAAAGGCATGGAACAGGCCTACTTGAATCCAGCATCCTACCTAGATTGACCTATCTGGAAGAGGAAAGAGAATCTTTGCTGGCAGATTGGCTGACTTGGTGTTTCATACTTTAGACTGACAAACTTGAGGGGTGGGGTCCAAAGCTGTAACGCTTGGGTATTCATAGCAACAAGGTGGACAAACACACCTACCAAAGTAGTGAGGAATATTCCCCAACCTTCCAAAAACATTCCACTAAAAAGGTGAAACAGTCAACAATGCAGCTGAAGTTTCTCTGTATCAATGCACACAGCATGGTTAATGAATAGGAAGAGCTGGAAGTCGTGGTGCAGCTGGAAAAATATTATCACATCACTGTCACTGAAACTCGGTGAGATGAATCACATGGTTGGAGTGCTGCAGTTGATGACTATAAACTGTTCAGGGGGGAGAGGCAAGGAAGAAAGAATGGGGAGGGAGGGGGTTGCCCTCTTTGGCCAAACCAACAAAGGAAACCTCATGGTTGGTGTTTACTACAGGGCAACTGATCAAGGGGAGCCTGTTGACCAAGTGCTCTTCAACTACAGGAAGCATCATGCTCTATGTCTCTATCCGCTTTGTACCCATCCATTAGATACTGGAACATGGTGGTAAGGTCTTACTTGAGCCTTCTTTTCTCAAGGCTGAACAAACCCAGTTCTCTTAGCCTTTCCTCATATGGCATCCTTCCCATTCCTTTGATCATCTTTGTGGCTCTTCTCTGGGCCCTTTCCAGGCCTATTCACATATTTTTTGTTTTGCAGGGATCAATACTGAACACAGTATTCCAAGTGTTGCCTGACAAGTCCTGAGTAGAGTAGGATAATGACTTGTTTATCTGTACTGGTGATGTCTGTGTTGATGCAACCCAGCATCCTGTTGGCTTTCTTTGCTGCAACACCACACTGTTCACTCATCATGAACTTGTTGCCCAGCAGGACCCCCAGGTCCCTTTCCACACAGCTGCTCTCCAGCCAAGTAGATCCCAGCCTATGCTGCACTCTTTGTGCTTATCCTTCCTCTTGGAAGTATTACTTTTCTTTCTGGTGGAGAATATAATTCACATTGTGGTAGAAAAAGAAGCAATAGGTAATATGATTTAACCCATTAAGTTAAATCCTGTTCCTGTTTCCAAGTTCATTTCCATGTGCTCACAGCACAAACTCACTGTTTGAGCAGTACATTTGTCTAGAGTTGTTTTTGTTTCCTTCCTCTGGCCTAATTCATTTTGATACTCTCTTCCTTTGTTATGTCCCACTCAAAAAGAATTGAGTGAAGATTGATTGATACCTCTGATGATATAATACTGTATTGCTTGGTTGCTAGGAAACTTTCTAGGAAAGAAACTCCTTAGAAATAAAGAAGGTGCATAATTATGTCTAAATATTCAATTATTTTTGTTTTCTGGGAACATTGTGAAGAAGCAAAAATCACCCCTGGAAGTGCTCCAAGGAAATTAATAAAAGTATGTGCAAACAGTAACAAAGTAAATTTATGTGCTTGTTTGTGATTGATTTTTTTTAATTTAAAAAATAAATTATATTTTACAGTGCCTCCAAACTCTCTTCATCACTCTGAAAATATTCTTTGTGCTGAAAAATTCCTTTTGTATTTCAGTTTTCTGTCATATCATTTAATACTGTATAATATTTTGAAGATGTATTGTCCATTTCTGTACAGTGCTTTTTCCAAAATGCAAAGTAGAGCCTTGTACTATATAGCTGAATTGATGGATTCAGATTAGAATCAGCTAAAATGCACTTGCTTGAACAAGCCAGTAATTACACTGAATCATGTAATATGCCTCTAGAGTCACTCTATGCTAGTTTGCTTAAAGAGCAGCTGACTCTGAAAGCATTCTGTTTACAAGCTATTTTGTTTCTATATTATATATTTTTCAATATTTATCTTCCATTGTTCTTTACTACTATGAACATTTGCATGAAAGCAGGATCTTTGTTTTTCAGGAGTCCATCTGCTACCACTGCTTATTCTCAGCCTGAAGTCATAATCCAGTGTTTACGACATCATCCTAACATTCAGAGGAACCAGATGAATTGTCATTAAAAACAAAGTGAAAGCACCTTCAGATTCTGCCTTCAGATGTGATTTAAAAGGAGAAACTAATGAACTCTCAATCACAAAACCTTTATTCTTACAAATGCATATAATACGGCACAGCTAGGAAAACAGTAAGAAGAATCAGCAACTCTTTTAAAAGGTATGAAGGTTACACTAGGGAGCTAGGGAACTAGAGTGCAGAAAGTGGCTTTTGCTATGGTAACACCACCTACACCTCTTAAATTCTCTAACGTCTTCAAAACCTATGCTGATTTTACTTAATTACATGAATTTCTCAGACAAATTCTCACTTATCAAGTAGGATACTAGGAGAGATATTGTCACGGCTTTTAGGGGACAGGAGCATTTGCACTCTAGACAAAGTCCTGTCATTTAAAGTAAAACATACTTCTACAGTTGGCTTTGGCAGGACACAGATTTATATTTGGAAACAGACTATGGCTAATGAACTAGAATTGTCATTCCAGATGCTCATAGAAATATTTGAATAAACCCCCCTTTTTTAACTGAAAAAAAAAAAGAAAGGAAAGGAAGACGTTTAAATCAGTTGACTAAACTCTTTTTCTACTTGGCACAGAGGATCAGTACCTGCAGAGGACCATTCCCTGCTACAACAGATGACATAGATGACTAGCTTAGGGATCTTAACTTTTAGTTAACTGGTGACTGGTGAGGGAAGTCACATTCCAAGCAATAAATACAAAGCGCAATCTGGGAAATAGAGCTGTTTTTCACTAGTTCCATGATGCCAGTAAAACAGCTGTGTGTTCGTATACTCTGGGGTAAGGGGTTACAGCAGCACATACATAAGTCTAAAGAGCATGCAAGTTTGCAGGTAAACACATAAATAATATTAAGCAGAAGGCTAACGCATTGGTGATTTCTTTTTCATGGCTGCTTTCCATGCATTTATATTGATGATGAACTGATCAATCAAATGTTTAGACTGAAAATATATAAATTTTATTAAGATGACAGAGTTCCTCAAACAATAGAAATTTGATTGCCTTCTGTCAATGTCCTGTGGTTTTCGTTCTCCAGCTAGGTTAAATTTTCAGCTGAATTAATAGGATGAAACGTGGCCAAGGACTCCCATAATTACTGCAGTTTCCTACTTGTCCACATACACAAATCATTGTTTATCACAGCAAATGTAGTCCAGCTTGCAAATGTGCGGGGAAGAGCAACCTGGAAGAATGATAGTATGAGGTTTTAAATCTACAAACCATAGTAAGTATTAAGGAAGCATTTCTAAAACTAAATTCTATGAGGATTCTTATTATTGTTTACTTTTGAGATATTTTTGCATTTAGCTGTCTTAGAACAGATTATAATTCTACTGAGATTTTTTCCAACCATCATGATTCACTTTACAAAATGAAAATATAAGTCCCCATTCAGCCAGTGTGTGTGTTCTTAGCCATGAACAGTTTCATCACTGTTGACCAGTCTGAATGAGAATCATACAAAGCAACTTAAAGTTGCTTTTGTTTGTTTTAATTTCTGCCTTTATGTTTTGCATTTTTGGCTGTGTTCACTTTCTCTTTTCTTCATCCTCCCTTCTCCATCTCTTGTAATTTGGTCTGCCTGATTTCTCAGCAAGCTCATGTTACCTGCAATTTGGGGTCATGATTCAGAGGGATTTTGCTGGTAGAATTTCAGAGGGCAACATGGAAAGAACTAGTTACTGAATGAGTCTAAACCCCAGGGGAACCTTGATGTGGTGTAGAGAGCTTATGAGAACTTCCTATCCCCAGAGGAACCTTGATGTAGTGTGGAGAGCTTATGAGGACTTCCTATTGTGTGATTACATGAGATTTCTGACAGGTACTTATTTGCAATGAGAATCAGCTAATAGCCTTTGTCACATATCAATATTTATGATTAATGCATTTCTTTGTCAGACTTCAGTTGCACCCATTACAATATATGATGTGCCATTGCCATGTAATTGCATTAAAAAAAAAAATGCTCTAGGATTAAGGACAAAAATTTCTACACCAGTCCTTCCTGTAACCATTAGAGCTGGATTTCTATCATTGTTCCAACTGCTTAAAGGTGTATTAGTGTATATGCTTGAAAACAAATGAAAAGAAGCTTTCTCAATTCTCAGTTTGTTATTATGTATGCTTCTTTGTGTCCTTCTCCAAAAACTTGTTGAACACATTGCTTTTTGCTCAGATTTTGTCTTTCTTCAGGCACACGATCTAATAGACCTCCTCCTTCTTTTCAGGTTTAGAACTGACAGCTCCATCAAAAACATTTTCCAAGAGAGATTAATGAATTCCATGAATTCATGGTGGACATCTGAACTGCTTTAGTAGTTCTCTTTATCTATAGCAATGGACACTTGCTTTACATGCTAATTAAAAATTATGGTTTAGCCACTGTTACTGTTTTTTTAGTGTTCTGAGTTTAAGTCATATTAATGATAACTTTTTGTGTTACGTAAGGTCCTAGTCAATTATTACTTTACCTTCTAGACCAAGTTCCTTATGGGCCAGTATTGAACACACACTTATTATAGAGAGATAACAGTTTCCTTCCCACATGTAAGCTGCAAGTAGGTTCAATTATTAACTCTACTTTTGGGCTCATAAGGTTTAGGTTTTCAGTTCATTTACAGCATCTTTGCAGCACTCACTTGACACAAAGGGTTTCTAAGCAATCTCGAATATGTCAGTTAAGATGTCAGGATGTTTTGGATTGTCAGGAAATTGCTCTGCTTCCTTGCTTTCAAACAAAACATTTAAAAATGTCTAATAAAAATAATATAAAAACATTTTTAATATAATACAACAATATGACTTTTATATAGTATAGTTCTATACTTATATATCATGTTGATATAATTAGTATGTATATTTTGCAAAATAAATACTAAGGAATGGTATATGTATGTAATAGAAAATGTATTTAATAGATCTTCCCAAATGTCTTATTTTCGTTTAATGAATTTTGTCATGGGAAACATGTTCCATGAGCTTTTTTTTTTTTGATCAATTCTCAATAAAAAATATTCCTCAAAATTCTTTGGTGACATATTTTTCACATCCCATTTCTGTGCCTCTGTGTTCTCCTTATACAAAGTGAGAACACCTGCTGTTCTACCAGTATTTGCCAATCATAAGAGCCATTTAAGCTTCTTTAGTACTGCATCAATCAGAATTATCTGACCCTAAACATCGGAGTTCACGTTTCTTTCCTAAACTCCTTAATTTCTTACAGTCTCCAAATATATTGGAGATAGCACAAAAAGATTTTTGTGTGATCAAAATAAAACTGTAATTTAAAATTATGCAAGATTTAACTGATCTTCTGCATGCTTGTTCAAATGTGTTTGCTGAATAATAATAATAATTGCTGGCAACGTGGAGAGGAAGGTGCTAATTTAGCACACGTAACCTGGCAGTGACCTTTTATTTAAAATCTTAGAAATAGTATGGTATCGTAAGTCACCAAATGACTCATCTGTTTTTCCTTTATTTTACCTGAAGGCATGTGAATACAGTCTTATATTAAATGGATTTTAATTGCCCTTAGCTGTGCAAAGAGTCCTTTGAATGTAAGAAATTATGATCATGTTTCTTTGCAAGAATTGAATACTGACATCTTTGATAATATCTGATTTGTAAAATTTAGTGTAAGAATCAAGGATACAGAGAAAATTACTTGCTTTTTAACATGCTCCTTTTCTGCTTATTCAGGTTCAGAATTTAAAAGCAATATATTTGAAACAGAATTTGGATCTGAATTGTACACAGACTTGTTAATGCAGTGCTGCAGGACTAGGAAGCTTTGTTTGCTTGAATTTTTGTAGTCTCACTGAATTTTAACCTATTGTTACACTCAGTTTAGATATCTATTTGTCAAAGGCTTTTAAAATAAATTTTAAACCTAAGGTTGTGATAATATCAGTCACACTGAGTAGCAACTTAGGCCATAGTCAGTCTCGCTTAAATGTATTGAGAAAAATGAACTGTGTAGAAAGGCAACAAAATCTAGTCCTATATCATCTGTTGGTTTCCATATTTATTTATTTTCCCTTCCATCATTAATCCTATTAATGGCCAGTAGCAGTCAAGCTTAGTTCTCCTTCAAGAAAAAACCCCAAACAAGCCAAAACTCAAAACCCACAATCCTCTCCTCTCCGTTCAACTTGGCTTTGCTTTGGTTTGCTTTCTTTGCTTCTTATTGACTGATAATAAACAAAAGTTCCTGGGGAAGGGAACCTCAATCCACCCCATTCCTACCAGTTTGATGCCAGCACCAGCAAGAGATATCCAGAGCCAGGAGAGGGATTGCGGGTCAGCAGGAGAGTATGTGAAGTGCAGTACAAAGGAACTCCAGACAGCAAGGTGGGAGTCAGGAGCCCAAATTAAATGCCTCTATGCAGACACATGTAGCATGGGGAATAAACAAGAGGAGTTAGAGATGTGCACATAGCTTCAGGGCTGTGATCTTATTGGCATCACTGAGATGTGGTGGTATGCCTCATATGACTGCAGTGTTGGAATGGAAGGTTACAGGCTCTTCAGGAAGGACAGGCAGGAGAGACAAGGAGAGTAGGTTGCTGTTTTGGTTTGTTTGGGGTTTTTTTTTATTCTTTCTAACTCTTTTTATCCAGTTTTCACTTCTGGTTCCTTTTTTTAATACCTGGACAATTACATGACCTGTTGATGGACTGCATTCCCAAAACATTAGTAGGTATTAATTAATGCACAAAAACACAAGGATGAAAAGATCACAACCCCCCTCCACCAGAAACAACCATGACCTTATCTTCCTCAATTATCCTTTTTTTTTTAACATGTTAAGAGAGAAAAAACACATTCAGGTATGAAAATACTTTTTCAAAATTGTTATTTTCCTATTTTCTTCTGTTAGTAATATGCATTGCTTGCTGGTTCTTTGATCGGTGTGTAGAAGGTGGCATAATACACATTTGCTAGCATAATTTCCAAGATGCTGATTTTCCTAGTAAACCTTTTAATTGTATTTGAAAAGCTTTTCACTGCACATGTACTAGATTGACTGATTATCAGTCAGTACTTTTAAAATTTGCATAGGCTTAATTATACATTCTTGGAAAAAAATTATGTTCTCTCACTTTGCAGTTATAGAAGTGACTATCCAAGTTGTAAGAGAGTTGACTATTTTGTCTCTTTAAAAGTATGACTTCTATGACATTTTACTTTTTCTTTTGGTAGCCCTGAATTAAGTCTGTAATGCTCTGACTGCTTCATTGTACATCTGCATCTAGTCCAACATCCCCCACCCCCTCATTGCAGGGGAGCTGGACTAGATGACCTTTAAAGGTCCCTTCCAACCCAAACTCTTCTATGATTCTGTTGTCAGTAATTAAGATATTTAATCAGCATGTTTGTTGACTCTACAGTAATTGGGGGGGGTGTGTGTATGTGTATACGTAGGGATAGAGTGTGAGCAATCTTATTAGTTATCATCTCTCACAGTCAGTTTTTCTCACAAATCTACTTGCATTTTCCCATGTTTGTAAGCATTAGGCTGTTACTTCTATTTGCATTTCAGTATCATCCTACATCTTCAAATGCTTTCATTTTTTTACACATTCTTTTTAGTTTGGTGATAAGTGCTCCTCTGGGTAACATTCAGTGTTTGCCTAGCTCAGTATCCTATCTCTGATAGTTGCTTGTAGAAGGTGCAATATGACAGAGTAATCATACAGAGACCTTTCTCGCAGAGTACTTTAGCATTTTAAGCATCAAAAGATTAAGAACTTAACTATTTCAAAGGTTTTAACAGTTTTTAGTAGTCCTTGTTGTAGGTTTGTTGCTTTAGTTATGTCTTGAAGTCTGTAAGCTTTCAGCCTCATAAACATCCTGCAGGAATGAGTTCCATAGTGTCAGTGTCTTATTAAAAAAAAAAAAAAATAAAAAAAAAAAAAGAAAGCAACCAAATAGTTTCATAGAATAATTGCCCTATATTACCAGCATTCCTGACTGAAGTATTATTTGGTTGCCAACTCTCATATTCTCCCACAGCTACATAATTCCTGAGGTAAAGAATTCTTGGCTATTTGTCCTCATGATAGATCTGTTTAATACCACTTATCAGCTTTGTTGTTGACATTTTTGTACCTTTATAGGTCCTTCTGTGTCCTTTTCTGAAATAGATCAGATCTGAATGTAGCATTCAAGATACAAGGACACCAGATATTTATTAACTGCTGCTGAGCAATAATATTTTCATATAATAATTTCTATTGTGAACAGTAATAAGTAACTTAGAGCTCATCATACTGTAGATGTACTTGGCTTGTTTTTTTCTCTTCCTATGTACAGTCCTTTTTGTATATCAATTTTGGATTTTTTTTTTTTCCAAGGGCTGTGCAGAAATTTGTTCCCAATAAACTGTGAAAAAAATGGAGCTGCAATAAAGAAAATTAGAAGTAGCTAATTCAGTGAAAAAAAAAAAGTCTCTCACTAAAATTAGTTAACTTTTTTTCTTATGTGAACCACTTGCATAGAGAAAAAAAAATTGTCATAATCACATGATAGGGTTTATCTCTCCTTCTCTAACGTATTAATCCTTAACTTACCTCAATGATATACAAAGTGTAGATGGAACTTTGAGCAACTCACTTTGCATTTCACACAGTGGGACATTTCAAATAGTAAATGACAAATAATTGAAACAGAAAAGAAAATGAAAATGAGCATTGCCAAAGAGCTAAGCCTTCCACATTCTGAATTGCCACAAAGCTGCAGACTGAACAGGACCATACCTTGCAAAGTTGTCCCTATTCAGAAGAGGTCACGACTGCTGCCGCTGGGGAGAGGATTGTGTGATTTTAGAGCAGCTTACGGCCTTTGCCAAGAAAGCAGGAACCTGAGACAAACTTTATCGTTCAAAAGGAATCTGTAATTCACTGAATTCCTGCACCTCAACATGAGCCAATATTTCAAGTTGTAAACGATCTCTACATTTAAAAATATATTAGAAGTGCCTGCTACTTCTGTAACAGGGGGATATTTTTCAGATTCTACTGGAAGAGACTTGCTTTCATAGAGGAATAAGTTTTTTCTTTTTGTTTCTGTAACATCTGCACCACCTTTTCTTTGTGAGGATGGCAAAGGAGAATGTATATGTAGGAGATTGTATATATAATTCAAGGAACAGACTTTGCCATAAGACTTCGCCTTCCATTCTTTCTAATTCCATTAGGGTTACAAAGGCTTTTTTTTTTCAGAACAGAGGGGGCCAAAGAGTATGTTTTAGAGTCTCACCTAACAATCAATGTATCGCCCTGATATATCACTATGAACATTTTTCTACTCAGAATTAAAGGAATCAGATTTTAGAAGAATGACAGGATAAAGGCAACAGAAAATAGGTTCATCACACTGAAACAAGACAGAATTCTAATGAAAGTTGTATTACAATTGTGAATCAATTTGGTACAAGAACACTGTATGCAGTGCTTGGATGAAAAATGAGCTGAAAATTAGGGATTTTAGCTGAAAATTAATCTCAGACAACATGTGAGACAATACAGAGAACATAAGGGGACAGGAATAAAATCTGAAAACTGAGCAGAACAGAAATATATTTTAATACAATAAAATTATTTCTACATTTTAATTTTGCTGACTAATATATTTGGTTAAAAAAGTTCTTGCATTGCTGGTTGATGAAGCAAGTATTTTTAATTATTTGAGACTGCTATTTTTTATAATAGGTAAATGAACTTATTTGGATAGGATAAAAATCTATCTAAGCTAAAATCCAAATCTTTGCATGCCCATATCACTAGAAAAACCCCTCTAAACTTTCTGAAGAAATACAGTTACTTTTATCTTTAAACTTTGTATATGTTGAGATATTTCAGGCTTCTGCTACTGTGAGAAAGATGCAATAAATAGGAAAGATATGTGCCATAGTCTTGTCTAAATGTTGTCATTATATTTCTACATAATTATGAGTATATTGCCTTTTTTGCAGAAACCCAGTTTATAGGTAGAGCGCACTATATTGTAGATAAAGAATAAGTCTTTAAATACGAACACATATGACATTAAGCACAAATGAGTTCATTCAGAATGTCTTTAAGTAAATCAACAATTCATTAGAAGCCTGTAATTTACAACCTAACACATGCTGCACAGGTTTTGAAATTAAGTTCCTAACAGATATCTGGTGATATTCAATTGGTCACTAATTCAAAACCTTAACATTAATGAAGATTTGTTTGAGGTACAACTCAAGGCTCCTCTGATTAGAAAAGCTACTTTCTAGAGTCTTTCAAGTCTTACACTGACAAGGAGAAAATAATGTAACGGCATAAACAGGAAAGGATTGTGGATTTCAATTTCTGTCTAATTAGTTTTAAATTGTATTTTTAAAGAACGGTTCCACTCATATTTGTAGAATGAAGCTGTATGACTTCAGTGGGAGGAAATAGCCTCTTTCGCTTTTCCTTTCCTTTCAGTGCAACATCACAATGATATGAATTTGTATTGTTGGCTTGAGCTTATGCCTCAAATAACATCACCAATATGTAAATTAAAAGTAGTAAAATAAAATTAAATGAAAAGAAATAGTAAATTTAAAGAATTAAGAAACATAACTCTATAATAATATACAAAAAAAGTCTTAGCAGTCAATACAATTAGCACAAAATTAGTCATTTTTACACAACATAGGAAATCACAAATTATAACATGTTGGTCATATGGTGCATTTGTGCTTATGTTTTGATGTTAGAATTTTAGACTTTCTGTAACAGTAATAGTTTTTAAAATTTGAAAGAAAGCAAGCATTTCTAACTAACTGAATATAAAATGAAAAAGTTACCAAGGGCATACAACATACATCTCCAGGTGGCTTTATGTGAAGAGAATGGGAATGCGACCTTTTTAAAGGTTAGTCTCTTTCCCTCAGGCAGGTTGGATTTTAAGTACCCATCTATTTCTCATTTTTACTCCTCCGTCTACACTAGCCCAAGGCTAAGACTCCAGTTGGCTTCCGGTTTCTAAGATGAGCTCGATTTTTGCTTCACCTTTAAACTAGTTGTTATCAGTTTTTACAGCTGACAATTCTTTCACCAACTGAATGTGAATGTGAAGATGTATATTGATGAATGAGATGACCAAATTTTAAAGGCCCCAAATCTGCAGAAGAAGAACTAGTTTGAGATTACAGCTGTCTTGAACTGACTCATAAATTGAGATTTTCTAAATTTCATCTCAATTGTTTAGGCTTTAAATTACCTCCAGAAATGGAAATAAAGTTCAGAAATCTACTAAGGAGCCTCCACTGATTTTACTCTAGATTTTTTTTCTTGATTGCATTGCTACCTTTTTCTCTGATATGTGGCTGAATGTCTTGGTGGACATCTTTGTTCAGCGGCCGTTAAAATTCCTAGTGTTACATCCTAGAGGCTTTTCTTTATTGTGACTTTTGGCAGGTCCAGAATTAAGCAAATTATAATTAAATGCATATTAAAGATAATTCTGAATGAGTTAGTTCACATGTTCAAAACAGTATGCACACATTAACCCTTATAGATTAATCAAAAATTATCAGGCTAGTTATCTTCACAAGGTTGCTCCAGAGCAGTAATTTCTGCTCCAGTGCACAGTTGTTCAGTCAGTTTTTGATTCTGTATGCTTATCATATTTTCTGTAAATGAGCCCCCAGAACCATAAGAATACCTTGATTCCTCCAGCCAGGAGTGGTATGCAAACCACCTGACTATGTAACTTTGAGGCCAAACCCATTATCACTGTTTGAGTGGTCATACCCTTGGATCAATGCTGGATTTGGAAATACTGAAATGTATATTTTTTCTATATTTGACAATGCTGTTCAACCTTCTAATGCCTAAAATATCTTTAAATAAATATGTCAATGTTTTGTCACAAATGCTATTTTAGGTAGACATAAAACTTCCCACAAAATTCATCTATCTCATCCCAGTAACATAAAAGGTGATCCAAATCCTAACCTCTAACCAAATTTCCACTTTTTGTATTTGACCGACAGCTAAACATTACATCTGAATTTAAATCACCTCCTCTTTCCTTCCTCACTTGCGCATGTTGTACTCTTTAAAAAATATTTGTAACCTGCTATGCTTCAACACCCTGCGTGATACTTCATGATAGTCAAAGTGCTGACTTCTGGATCTGTAAACTGGTTTTCTGCCAGAAAATGTGCTTATTGACTAGTAAAACTGAATAGTCCACATGCCCCCATTAGATCAAATGTAATTCTAAACTATGTGGTTCAGAAATGTAACAAGATTAATTCAACCCAGAACCCACCTCTGAAGTTAGCGGTATGTAACAAAGTAATTGGACATTATGATTATATCTGGCTGCCTTTGACTGCTGTATCTAACTATCCAGTAACCACTTATGACTAGACTGATTAAAATAGTCTTTTCCAGTGAACAGACCAAGGCATAAAGTCCTGTTTTGCAGTATGCAACAAATAATTTAACCATTCAGCCACCAATCCCTCAAAATAACACTGATTAAAACAACAGAGATAATTGTTCATGAGTTTAAGATAAAATACATTGCAGAGTGTAGCGCAGATGAAATGAATTAAAATTGCTATCAAAGAGAAATACACATATTTATTACCGTAGTTAGCAATTTCTGTAAGTTGCAATTTTTTATGATGCAGTATTTCTCATATCAGTGTTTCCAGCACATTAGATACAATTAATGTTTAATTTTGATTGGTAGTGCTCATGTAATATTAAATCCTTTACTTAAATGATAAATTATCTTAGCTGCCCACGGTGAATTGCTCAATCTTTTCGTTTTTCATATTCAGCCAAATATCTATCCAGAAATGTTCCTGCTGCTTGTTACAGAGTTTCATGGAGATGTCCAGGATGTAATTTATCCTGGCCTGGTGCTATGTCAGTTTTAATATGTCTAATTTCCTAAGTCCCAGTTTCACTCTGACCATAAAGCCTTTTAGCATTTTACTTGCTTCACCAGGAAAATTTATCCCAGGCTGTGGAACATGACCTTCAAATTCTTTCATGCATACACTAGCAAAGGATTCATTCAGCCTCTTGGCCATATGAACCTCATTTGTCATTAACATCTCACTCTTGTCCTTCAACAGTTCATCTGACTCCTTGTGTACCTTCCAGCCGATACTGTAATTGTAGCATTTTAATCTATTTATTAATATAGGTTTCATGATTGTTAGCACTAAGAAACCTAGTATCCTTTTTCAATCTTTTTTTTTTTGTGTGTACTTGTCACAAAGGATTTTTTTCTCCACCATTGTGAGAGCACCTATTTTCTTGCACTGCTTTTTTCGTACCCAATAAAAGCCCCCTTATTTATGTAACATGTTTGCTTCCTATAACACTGCTTTTTACGAACTCTGCCTCTTCTATTTCCGTTCTTTTCTTTTTCTTCCAATTCCTCCATTTTATCCAAGATCATATGAATTTTCCAAACGGAATAAAATTTCCAATAATATTCTGGACTCTTTTGTCATCTTAGTATGGCTATTTCTCTCTTCCTTTCTATCCTTGTGTCTTCTCAGATTACTCTAGAGGACTTTAAATGGTCAGCCTTACATCTTTTCTTCAAGAATGGCATTTCGATGAATCTGAAATCAAGGTGAGTTTTGTCATGAACTTCAATGGAGATGCGTCCACTGGAATAAATTATTTGTGAAGGTTCATTTGCTGAGGACTATGTTGCTTGGAACAAAGTGGTCTGAACACTATATGCCTCTTAACTATGTGTGTGGGTAGTCTGCTTTTTCTTGGGTTGTATATTTCATCTTGCCAGTTCAAAACCATATGAAGACTTTAATATTAATCCACAAATGATTTATATTTCCCTAATAAAGTTTGATAGCACTTCCCAAATCTGTTTTCCTCTGTATTTCTGCTTTTAAATATAATCACTTATCAGCTGTGCCATTCCATTTTCCATTATTTTGTCCATGTAGTGAGGTGTTGCTGAATGTCTATAATGTGCTGATTTTGGACTGCCACAATCTGCCATCCTTGATTACTTGCCCAGCTAAATAAATTGACAGAATTGTTGCAATTATACTTTTACAGAGGACTTTCAGTAGCAGGAATGGAGCAATTTCTGTTAGCAGCAATTTTTGGTAGCAACACAGTCCCACTAGAGTATTTTGAGAAAATACTTTACTTGGGAGAAGTGGCATGATTTGTGCTTTCCTAGAAGTTTGAGGAATATAGGCACAGACAGATGAAACCTAATATGGTCCTACTAAACAAAAATATATATTAAAGAAAATATAGAATATATTTACTTAGTATCATGAGGAGATCAATTTATTTCCGTAGCTCCCATACACTACAATTTTCTAAACTGTATGAGAGCAAGAAAGGGCTACTAGGGGTTAGAGATGTCAGGAATACACAAGTTTTACCCTTCCTCTTCAAAGGTAGGGGCTTTTTTCAGGGCTGGGGATAAGGAAAGGGAGAGAGAGAGTGAGAGAAAAATACTGAATCCAAGCTAGGCAAGAGCTAATGGTTTAAGGGCATTCGCTGATACACTGAGGTTTGACTGAAGTCACTAGTCTGAATTAAACAGAGTAGGGAAAAGAAGGATCTTTCCCTCAGGGCTTGAATTGCTGGATAAAAGGCTTGCATTCCTTCTCTTGTTTTGCCTAGAAATTCCAACCTCATTATATAAAAATCTACAAATAAGATCTATTTTTTATTAATATTTTATAAATGGTATTCAAAAAAGGGTATCCGCAAGTCCAATTACTGAACCGTCTTATACTCTACATTGAATCTTAGAGTAAGAAGGCAAAAAGAACAATGCATTTTTTACTTATTAGGAAATGAAATCAAAAGACAGATGTTCCTAAGACATTTGAAGTGTTTTACCTCTTCTTTGCTTGAGTCTTCACAGAAAAGTTAATTTGACCAGTTATGTAGCTCATTTTAAGTAGCAGAAGAGCACTGGTCAAGATACAGGAACAAGAGAATAAGCTATGTTCCAAGTCTTCATATTAGATATACTCGTCAAATCAGTTCAGCCTAAGGAAATCCACCTCAGAGTATAAGGGCTGCCTAGAGCACAGAGATTTTTCAGGAAGAATCAAGAGGCAGAACTGACATTCTGTATAGTTAGAACCAAAGCAGCTGTTTGCAAAAGAAACAATGCCCATATCATATCTTACTCCATCTGCTTATTCTTTTCATAGTATTTCTTAACTGCATTAGTGAATATTTTTAGGGAACAATTTGGATTAAAATTGTTTATGGAGCAAATTAATTACAACTTACTATTTCATTACAATGGCTGTATTACTGAAAATTCATTGCAGTAATTGAAGTTACTGGCTGTGATCAATGTAGGGAATACAATATCCTGCCTCCTGTGCTGGGGGTACTCTGTAAAAGGCACCTATTTCACCTGTCTAATTTTGACAAGAAATTCTATGCCTACTAAAGCAGCATCAAAAATATTTTAATTACTCATTTATACAAGATATTTAAAAGACATTTACAAATTTTAAATATATGCTATCTAATAAACGAGTAAATAGCAAAAGTTTTCTCTTAGTGTGTAAAAATGTGGTTAGGTCAATACAACGTGCCACTGTGCATACAGAATCAAGAGAAGATATTCTAAGAAATATGCCTGCAGGATACTTAACTGGAAGCTACCTTTTGGATTATATAAACGACACTAAGATTTATGCAGGTTTTTGTTGTTACTGTGTGAAAAACAAGAGACAAAATGAGGTTTTTTCAAAGTGATTTGAGGAAAAATTAACAACCACTTGCATTAAAGATAATCAAAAGTGTGAAATGCAAAGAAGGACTAAAACTGGGTGTGGAATGGAGTTAACACACCAAAGTGAGGAAGATAGTCAAAGTAAGAAAGAGTTTTACTTGCCTGGTTTCTGAACAAGATAAAAAAGTAACAGGTTTCTTCTGTACGGAAAACTAAGTAGGGTTAGTTGTATTGCATTTAAGTGAATCTTCAAGCCAGGGAAACTAATCTACAGAGCTGTTAAACAGACAAGGGCTTACATTTTTAATATGCATTTGCAAAAACTGAAAGGAATTAAATAAGTTATAATGACAGCAAACAATAACTGGATGCAAATATGCTTGATAAATAAGGGTTTTTTTAACTCTTACGCATAAAAGAATTGACTATTTTTTTTTTTGTAGGTGACATGTATAGTACCTGAAACTGACTCCAAAACACTAGCATTATAAAAGAGGATTAGCAAACAAGAAGAGATTACTTTTTTTTCAGCACTATTCTTGATATACACAAGACAGTTGTGAATTGAAAAAGCATAGTGGAGTGAAGTACCCACCTAAATGCTGTACATATCAGTGTAATTAAGAGAGATTTCTTTGGTTTTGGGTTTGATTTGAAAGTCAATTGCCAGATCTACTCTGCAATGTAGAACTTAGGAGAAAGTAATTAAGGTTTTACCACAGAGTTGTGAAGGGTATAGCCTCATTAAAATAATTTTTAAGAAGCATAAGATTGCAATTGCTGAGAAAAATGCGGTCACTAACAGATTAGTCACATGAACAAGATAATTTGGAAGGGGTCAGTGGAAAACAATGTTCTCTTGAAGAAAAATAAACTTACTTTTTTTTTTAAATATATAATAATTGAGAAAAAAGAAAAATCAATTTATGTAGTACGTCTTATTTCTCATTATCGATTTCTTGAAATAGCTGGAATACAAACTGGTGCTTCTCTTGATTGGTAAATCCATCCCTTTTAAGCCTGGAAAAATATTTACATTTGACATAGTGGTGTACAGCCAGTGGACACAGTTTATTTGGATTGAATTTCAATTATTAATAAAATTTCTTATCCTTAATAAAAAAACCCTGGTTAAAATTCTCTTTTTTTAATTTTTTTTTATTTTTTTTTAAGTATGGAAATAAATTGTAGCACCAGAAATCCTTTAGCCAATGTAATTAAACCATGAAATAGCTTTAACAAAACAAAATAACACTTTGATCATTGGACCCTAGGCCAAAGACTAACATCACATTCTGTAATATAGATGTTTCAGGAAGAACTACAGGTAGAGCAGAGTTTTCAGACAAGTCTGTAGTAGCAAACAAAGCAATGCCAGGCTGTGGATTCCTCCTGTGCACTGGAGCTCCAGCTTTGCTCTGATAAGTTGTTAGAATGATCTTGGACCTGGGCTAGTCAATCTAGCTCTAAGATATACGTTGTGCATGATTCAGGAGTCTGCCCAGGGACAAATGCAAACAGGCATTTTGGACATGGAATACACAGGCTATGAGGGACTGAGAGAATTTCCCTTATGATTTTCTCTAGAAATTGCTCTTAAAACTTCTTTTTCCATTTCTAAGACCCTAGTTATGGCAGAGCCTGTATAATGCTGTATTACATTACTGTATTATAGATTACTGTAGTAAGATTGTATTAATAATAATGTATTAAAATGCATCAGGTATTTTTTTACATAGTAGTGAACCCATTGTCCTTTGATAAGGTGAGGTCATTACGGAAGAAATGGGAAGAGACCTTTATCACACTAAGGACAAAGGTGGTTCAGTGATAGCTATGTACATACCTACATGTGTTTAAAGTAAAAGGATTTTGTATTATTAGCTTTATTTCCAACTAGATGCACATTTAGGTTTTTGGGTTCCTTTTTTATCTGAGTGCATAAACATTCAGTCATTAGTGTAATAATCATTCAGCATCCAAAACTGCCTTCAATGTAAGTTCATTAATAACAAGGCCAAATGAACTATTGCAATGATCACATCTGACGTTCTGTTAAGCACAGGACAGAGTTTTATGTAGATTTGGACATAACATTTTACACAAAGCTCTGAAGGAGAACAGTTTTCTCTAATAAACACACCGAATATAGATATTGGATAATTTTGCACAGCTGGTAGGTCATTTTATTTTGCTTGTGGTGCTCACTTAGGCTCATAATGTTGTAATCTGTTTCTTCAAAATTCTTGTTTTGTCTGGCTTTGTCTGATCAGTCAAACTTTTGTTTAACCATCCCCTTGAAATTATATGCTCCCAAGAAAGCAGGTAGCTTACAATCACAGTAAAGGAACTGGCTGCTTTAAAATAAATGCAAATGCCTTTCCCACAAAATTCAGCCTATGCAAATTAAAATATTTCTGCGCATTCCAGTATCTGAATTTGTAAAACACCCAAAAATGGACTACAGCGAAACTACTCCAGTTTACAATTGTATCACCTTCTCTAACATAGGATTTTTTCTTGTTTCTACAGAAATTACTCAGATCCCACACTATTCACTTCAACTATTTTTTCCTTCATGTAAGCCAAATATATTTATCTGCCTTGCTGTTATACCAAGCCTATGTACTGTAGCTGTAGAATTATCTTTGTCTTTAATGTGTAATTTCTTTTGCAGTCAAGTGGAATAATTAGTTCCTTTTCTTCAACAGATGAAGCTTATCTCATCTTTGCTGCTTTAAAATGGAGCTCTCTCTAGCTGTAAATGCCTTCTTGGCTGATGTAAGTGGTCGTCGGTTGTTCCACAGCTCTGCAGGAACTCATAATATCAAGATTTCTCACCTCACTGAATACAAGGGATTTTTTATTTTTTTTTTTTTTTTTCTGTCTAGGATATTCTAGAGATCTTAAAAATTAATACATTCTTACTGCATATCAGTAGAAACTTTAACTTGGAATATTCACAGAATGGTTTCAGCTGGGATTGTCAAGAGTATAAGCTTTGGTTTAGATCTGTTGCTACTAATACCTATCATTCCTTCCTTATTCTCAAATTACATTATGGTTATTGGACTTTGAACATTTTGTCATTTGTACATATCATCCCATTTAAATGTTACAGCTATCACTGGGATAAAATACTGCAGAATTTAATTAGAAGTGAAGAACGTGGTTTTACATTCATTAAGGGTTGTGGAAAATCTTGGTTACACTGGAATTAATTTTCATGCCAGAACTGTTACTGAAATAAAAGGTCCCACTAAAACAGGTACAGATTTGGTGAATCTTGTCTGAATCCAACCTGCATCTACTCTTTTTCGGGAAAGGAAGAGGATATTTTAGCTTTACTGTAACTGAATTAAATTTAGACTCTGCAAGTAGATGAAGATGAAACAACTATCTGAATTTTGAATTTTTATCATTCTGCTGGCATATGCGGTATACAGATAAATAACTTGATCAGGACAAATTGTAATCCATGAAGAAAATGCTTATCAATGTCTTGCATACAGTATTTTGAAATTGGAAAAATGTATATGAACAAATGTAGAATCTGTTAAATTCTACATAACTACACTGTATTTCAGTCATGAAAGAAAAATTAAATCTAAAGTTCTGGAATAGATCTTTCCTTTACTTTTTTGTTTGGGGTTGGGGTTTGTTTTTTTTTATTTCCCTCCCATGCCTCCAGTGTTAACGTTATGCAATCAGCAAAGGAAGCTGAAAAGAAGGTAAAGAGTAAGAAAGCCAAACTTGTTATAGTGGGAAAAACAAAACAAACCAAACCAGAAACCAGAAACATATAAATTAAAGACAAATATTGCCATTTGCAAATTCAGAGACAGATTCTTTTCTTTTAGGTAAAAAAAAAAACAAACAAATCACAAACAAAAACCAAGCACCAACCCCTCACAAAGCAAACCTCAGAATGGACTAAATTCAATGAAGAGAAGTTAAGGGTATGACCTTCAATTTACCTGTTATGAGTTCAGCTATTAAAGTAAGTATTATCAGAAATCTCACTGAAATAAGAACTTCAAAGTGTGTTTCTGAGGTAAAAGAACATAATTTTCAAATCAACGTGAATCGTGAATGTCAATGACTGCATTTTCATACATTCCAAAATAAACTATATTCACAGTAAACATATTTAATATTTACTCAGGCTACTTTATAAATTCTACAATTATAGTGTCAATTTATCAGCAAAGAGATGGAATGCAACAAACCATGGGAGATATTAATTGAAAGCCATCTCTTAATTGTATGCTAAAAAGTGTAAGCCAGACGCTACTTTCCTGAAGGCAGACGGAGGACTGTATTTACAATTCAGTCATGGACAGGTGCCCAGATTTTAGCTTATCTATCATTTGCTACATGCTGAGTTTGTTGCATACAAGCTGCCATTACTAACAGTTTGGGACATGAAATTTCAAGTACTTTATATTTCAGGTCAGACCACAATTTAGTTGGTGTCATCAGAAATACGTCCACCATTCCTCTGCTTAATAAAGCCTGCTGGTGACCAATTGAACTGCAACATCGGCTTACTTATATTTGCTCTTTTTTTTTTTGGTGTACAGTAAAGCTATTTTTTTGACTATGCTATAGAAACACAGCTCTATTTCTTATCTAAAATCTTTTCATGTCTAGTATGTTCGTAATTTCATTTTCAATATTCTTTGTGCACAATACACACACTGTAGAGTATGCAATTCCACAGATGGCCAAACAAATAGCTTTCATTTCAAATAACACATCATGTTCAGGAAAAAAATGTCTGCTCTACATTCAGCATCAAATCTTTTGAAATAAGTTAGAGCATATCTAGTTTTTGGCTTCTCATGTACAATGCGTAGAACTGAAGGAACATTGCGATGAAACACTGCAAGAAGGATTGGATGCTACAAATAATGTGTATTACTAAACAATTCAGAATTTCCATTTGAACTTTAAGGTCAGTGAAATACTAGCTTATTTAGAAAGTGCAGACCTGGTGTTATTGTAGTGACAATTTCAGCATAGAGAGATGGAATTTAGATACTTTTATCTGCAAAAAAGTTTTGTTTGGTTGGTTGTGGAAAAGCATTCCCAAAGCCATAACACTATACAGGAGAATTGAGATTATTACTTCTAATTTTTTTTTTCCTAGGATGAAAACTATGGTTTTTCAATAGTAATTTGCTTCCATTCAAATCTATCAGATTTGAAAGCTTAAGGCTTTCAAATTTTTCATAGACTTTTGTTTTAACCTTTATTTGTGATTTTATTGAGCAGACTAGAAGCAGCAAATGCTTGTTTAAACTTGCAAGTGGAATAATTCAATAAAAAAGTATTAACACCCTTGACTAAAAGAAATGACAGCTTGCATGCCAAGGTCTTTTAATTTACCAAGAACTGGAAGCTCTCAAACAATTTATTTTCTTACTGCCATCTATAAAAATATGTCCATACCCAGTTTTATCTTAAATGAGAGCCCAAACTCTGCCCTGTTTCCCGATAAGAGACTGCATGGTCGATTTCCATTTTTAGTCTTCACCTTTTTCATATTAGAAGAATTAATTACCAGGTTTAAAAATATGTCTTATTAGCATTAAAAGAATAATCTTAGAAATGTAAGGGCTATGTAGACAGTGCGATAGAATTGTAACAAATATCCAGATACTGTGCTAACATATTTACAGTGACAGTAGAAGTTATGTTCCTAGGCGTGGATGATTTAGTCTGGATTAGGCTAAATTTTCATCCTCCCATGGTCTGATCAATGATTAAATACTACCGGAGGTGCCTAAGGAAGCATCAGACATCAGTATAGCCTTTTGCCTTTTCTTGTGCGCGCATACACACGCACAGGCGCACAGAAGATGATAAAATCATAGAATCATGGTATGCTTAGGGTTGGAAGGAACCTTAAAAATCATCTAATTCCAAACCCCCTGCCATGGACCGGGACACCTTCCATTATACCAGGTTGCTCAAAGCCCCTTCCAACGTGGCCTTGAACACTTCCAGGGATGGGAGTCCCTGTTCCACCCTGGTCTTCTTCAGGGATTGCAGGGGAAACCCTGTTCTAGCCCTCCTCCTCCTCTTTCTTCTCTGACTTGGGTATTTGCAGAGTTGATTCTCACTCTTTTTCCTCACTTTTCTCTGTTGAGCAGCATTTTGCCCTTTCTTAAACATGGTTTCCCCAAGATGCCACTACCTCTGCAGTGGGGCTCAGCCATGCCCTGCAGTGGATGGGTTGAATCTGTCTGGACCAGCTGTGTCCGGCATGGGGCAGCCCTGGCCACTCCTCACAGATGCCGCCCTGCAGCTTTGCTGCAGCCAACACCTGGGCAACTGCACCCTGTACACCCTCACAGCATGAAATTAGTCATAGAAGTGAAGAAATTATTTTTTTTAAGTTGCTTTAGAGTTCTTTTTGTTAGCTGAACGACATTTTCCTTGCTATCTTGACCCCACACCTAGGTGTCACCTGCTTTTAGAGGCTTTTCCAATATCATAGCCTTCTGAATATTTTAAGTGATTAGAAACCTAAAATATGTAGAAACAGTATCAGTGTATGACAACCATACAATATAGTATTTTTATCATCATAAAAAATAAAGCACCAGGTAATAGAAGTGAGTTATATATCATCGTTTTATAGCTTATTATAAAAAAGATACACTGATAAAAAATAGCAGACAATATAAGAAACCACTGGCAGATGAAAAAGCAGAGCTGGTCTCCTTCACAGTGCTCAGACCTGTGTTATTGTCGTGATTTAAGCCCAGCCGGTAACTCAGAACCAGGACAGTTATGCACGGTAGTCCAGAATTCTTATTAAAGTTTATTCTCCATTGAAGCATCCTGCTTAAACACCTTCACTCCAAGTCCTTTCGAATGAGTCACAGAAAGCACAGTGCAACATTTTCAAACCATTCAAAAGTTCCTGCATTTGAAAAGAAAGCTGTTCATTTTTTGCTTGCTATTCTGGAACATTATACCTTGAATTTCAACAGACTAAATTGAACTAAATCCCTTTCTCATCTTAAGTTCAAGTACTACATAGGCCGATCTCTTCACTAAAAAGCTGGCTGGGATTTACATGTTCCTCTAAAATATTCTATTAGACTCATTAAAATAATAAACCCTGATAAATTCAGAGTAAGACTGCAGTCTGATCATTGATAAGCTCCTTCTGGACTTCACAACTTAATTTACAACTGTTAAGGTGTCATGACTTACCAAACATGCTAAGGGAGCCTTGGACCCTCCTCTGGAAGATGCCAGGGGAAACTAAATCAGCAGCTGCTACTTTTTCATCATCAAGCTTGGCTGCTGTCAAAACAATCCCTAAATAAAATGGGATTTTCCAACCAGGTAGCCACCAGGAACAGCTGGTCTCTAAAGTCAGAACTTAGAGCATTCAATTACGACAATCTTCTACTATGTTTTATAGCACTTTTGTGACTGGATTATAACTATGTTATCAGAGAAGTTTCTTTATATTGCATTAATTGCTTACCCTAAAGTTGAAGCTGCTGTAAACTACTGTTTCATGGAAATGCTAGCACCTGTTTTATTTTCCATCATAGAGACTGTGCAGTAGGTAACAGATTTGCCAACATTGTTGGGATTGACAAGAAAGTAAAAATCCAAAACACCTAGCAACACTTTTGTGCCTCTTCAGAAAAGAGGCATTTGAAGAGAAGATGTTTTTTAGTTTCAAGAAACATTCCACATCAATAAAAAAAAAGCTAATTATATTCTCATAGAAAGACACTAGAACTGATTTAAAACTATTCATTAACAAAAAGGTACATATTTTTATAGTCTTAATACTGTAAAATAACAAGATAAACTGCATTGAGTTTTTCTTTTTTTTTTTTCAGTCAAATACAGTGAAATGAAAAAATTATGCTAAAAAGAAATGGATTCCATTGGCTTCTCACAAGAGATATCTCAGGAACATCAAAACTCAAATCCCTCAACAGAGATACTATAGACATTTCAAAATGCATCAAATTGGGATAAAACCCATGGTATTCTATTTTTTAAAAAAGCTGCTAAAGTTGACTTTTTTAGAAAAAATAATGTAACAGAAATTTAATTTATATTTTATGTATACAGGTAGATCAGAAAAGTAGGAGAAAGGACCACAAACTCAAAGCCATACTGAAGTCTTTTGTGACAATTAGGGATCAGATTACCACAACAGGTTAAATTCTAAACCCTATAGCTGCCTCTAAAAACATTTTCTCTTCCTCAGCCTGAAGAGTAGCTGATATTAACTGAGTTAATTTTATTTCATTTTTTTTCTTCGTCTTGTCTAGAACCTTAAATACAAACATAGTTAGCTCTTCATCTTTATAAGCATATGATATCCAAAGAGTCATGAAAATCTACACATAACTCTCTCAACAACATTAACATGAAAGACTGATTTGACGACTGTTGAAAAAGATTTAATGAGATCAGTTTTTCAACTACAGTACTATCAAGTGAAGTCAAATGTTGAATGTCTCTTTCCTGAAAACAGTCTTACAATTAAAAAAAAAAAAAAGTTTATTCGATTACTAGTTTACTAGAATGGCTTCTGATATGTATTAAAACCAATTATGAGCATGTTTTAACAATTGACTGAGAAATAGAACAAATCAACTCTTTAGAAGTTTATTTGCCCAGCTAAATGTAGATAGGTATGTTTTTCTCTCAGACGGAAGGATTAATTTTTAGTGTACTGTTTTTCAAACTTATTCATATTAGCTTTTAATAAGTCCACCTCCTCCCTTTCTGTCCTCTATTTCCAGTGCCACAGTTACTAATAAGGTTGTTTTAAAATTATATTAAGGAGGTAAGTTAAAATATCATTACGTTCCATATACAACAAGAAATATGGTTCACCGCACCCCCATTTTCATCTTAGTGCTGAACCTTATAAATCTCTTCACTCCATGTAATTTTCCTTGTCTGCCTCCTCCACTGTGTAGATTTTCTATCCAATGTTAATATCAGCCGTATAGAAAAATAAATTTACCAGGCAATCCAAACAGCTACATACCACATATGAATTAAATTCTTTAGTTAGAAAACATCTCTGAATACATGTATTGTTTTGGTATATTCTGTGACAATTTAGAAATATCTTTGCTTGAGGAAAAGTCTTAGTGTGACAGGCTTGACTTCCTCAAACAATCTTGTTTAGACTATAGCTTAAAACTGCTGTAGAGATCTAGCTGTGACATGTACAGCCTTATTTCATTTTCTTCTCACCTTTCTCTTGGAAATTACTTTCACAAATGCATGAAAAAATACTCATACTGTTTCTCCCTGTCATGCTCAGACTTTTTTTTTATATGGAAGCAATATCTAGAGAGAAGTCAAGGCACCAGAAAATGAGACCTTACAGCTAATATGTCCAATTATCTCAATACTTTTGGTTTCAGCAGTTCGTGAGTACAGTGTGGAGTTCTCTAACGCTTCGTAGAACAATCTTGGTTATAATGACTACCCACATTTTCTCCAGAGTTTCAGAGAACTTGACATGTGGAATTTCTCCCCTACTACCAGAACTGAAGAAGAAAATTAGTGAGCTTGGATGACCAACTAACAAATCAATGCATCATTATAGTCATTCGCTCAAACTAGGATGAAGCAATGTTGCGCCAAAAGCAACATAATTTGGATTACCTAAAAATATCAGTGACAAAAGTTTAGTGACATTTTTTCTTCTTTTTCCCTGACAGTTAAAATCCCCTACAGAGCATTTTAAAATACATTGTGCGTAACTTTCTATAGCACTAACTTCACAACCATTATTATTATAATGTCGGTATGAAAAAAGCCATATGAGCAGATTCTTCTGGATTCCTCTTCATTTTTCTTTTAGTTTATTTTGCTGAGGAGTGAGTCTGCACTCTTGTGAAGGCCTCCTGAAAAAAGGACAACTTCAAAGCTCCTCCAGAGGCATTTTATGTGACCATAGTCTCTTCCTGCCACTGGATCTTCAAGAGAGCAAATTAAACAAAGCATTGCTCTATCACGCGGGATTTTGCATATATAAATACACTTAGGATTACAAGGTTCTCCAATAGTAGAAGCAATTAATAAAAACTCCTGTGGTAATTAAGAACAGATTTCTGAAAAGCCTGTTGACTTTGTCATTGCTACAGCTTGTGGGATTTGTGGTTCGTATAGCTGAGGTTGATAGGGTGGATAGAGTAATCCATAGTGCAATTGTCCAGACCAGGTAGTGTAGAACAAACTACAGCTCTGCCTGTGCATCCAAATTTATTACTGATGGTGAAATAGGAAATCGGAAATGAAGCTTATAGATTTAGAGGGACAACAGTTGATTACAGAGAGAGCTACCCCACCGAGTAGGTGCAACCAAACAGCCTACATAGACAAGACATTTAGATACAAAAGACGTGATTTAAAATGGCATGGAGGTGAATATGATACATTTTAGTCAAAGTTATAAGTGTTAAAACTGTACTGAATTAAAAGAACCCAACCTCTGCATAGTCACTTACATGCCTGAGATGTTAAGCTTTCCCATTTTAAACTCTCACGACACCATACAAACCAGGTGAAGAAGGTGATTGGAAAAAGTGAATTTACCAAAAGCAAAACATACCAGGCTGACCTTATTACTTTCTGCAATAAAGTAGCATCTTCTGTCTTGCAGGTAAATTGTTGGAAACAAAGATCCTGTTCTTATACAAGTGGGTTCAGCAATTAAAAAAGAGAATGGGAAAAAATATTTTGCATTGTGTAGATAGAGGATAATTTTCAGTATGTTTTGTAAACTTTAATAAGCCATGCAACAACCATATGAGTAATGCATAATTATGACCATTAGAAAAAAATAACAGCCTAATGTGAGATCTTTGGTTTTGAAGAGTTGTGTTAACATACATGGGGCTGCTGTTTCTACATATGAAACATGTTACAGAAATACAGTAATAAAAAAATATCTTGTATCATTTAACAGTAAGATTTGATCCTGACCTGACCAAAAATGCCTATACAACTCGGCCTCTGAAGATGAGCTATTTCTATTTAGAAAGATGTCCAACATAGAAGGAGCCTTGACTGCCCTAAATTTCATTCCTCTAGGCTCTGCAATAGAATCTATGAAACTGAAACAGGCACCTACATTCCCCATAGTAACTGCAGGGATTGAAGCATCTCATGATGGGATTCATATCACACAGCACTGCCTAAACAAGGAAGAGCTGAGGGAATAAATGGATCTTAAACCCCAAACTCAGTGTATTTATTTATTTTTAAGTGACATTCTTGAAATCTGTTCCCGCTGGATGGCTAGCACACCACCAACTCTATAATCAGACAAGCAACTCTATCTAATTGTAAGACAACAGAAAGATACAACTTCCTGAAGTTTGCATTTTCCCCTACCCACAAATACATATTCAAACATCTCAGAATCATGAAAAAGCTTTGCTACAGAGATATGTAAGAGGATTTCCATATATAGCCTTAAGCACGAAGGCTGTAATTTCTTTTTCTTTCTCTAAGAATGACATCAGAAATGCATCCTACATTTCTAAAGTGATCTGGGAGTATCTCCAGGGAGTGAAAAATAAAACCAAGGGAGAAAAGAGACAAAAAGAGGCTAGAGGAATAACAGAGAGGGGGGAAATAAAAGTACAGCCTGACAAGCAGGATAGAGTAAAAACTCAGGAAGACAAATAAAAGCCTAGAATGCATACATCAGCAAGAGAAGAAGATAAGAATTAATATTAATTGTAGAGAATTTACAAAGATGATTGACAAATCCATGTTCTAAGATAACACTATTTACCAGCAGTTTACAACAGATATCTGAAAACATCTGTATAATTCCTATGATTTCCAAGTTATAACAGGCTTTGCATTAGGTCTGCACTTCCTGTACGATGCATTTTTTAGAGCTTCAGTATAAAAAATCTCATTAGCTCCCTGGTACCCTGTTCCCAAACGGATCCATAAAGTCACAGTCACATATTCCTTAAAATCCTCCTAATTGCTCATTTTCACCATGTTTCAAGAAGATTTCCAAACAGTAGCAACTGCTACAAAAAATAGGATCTTTAGAAGAAGAGTAATTGTCAGGCACAGGACAAATAAAGCTGTCACTTCAGTAACACTGGACTACAAGATATTTTTAGTCTCTATATCATCAATGTAAATCATGGTTACAGATAGAGAGAAAGCTCGTTCAAGGAGGACAAAGGTAAGAAGAAGTTAACAGCAGCCGACTAACAGCTAAACATGTGACTGAGCTGGAAACAATGTCTATAAATTGTTTCCCAGTAGAGAAGTCACATGTTATGATGTGACATGCTTTAATTAGCACAGGAAATTTAGGACAGTTGTCTGAGATTTTTAAACCAGTGTCCAGGCTGCTGTTAGTAGTATGTATCATGATTAGCAAATTGAAAAGTAAACTGGAGATATGGAGTCCCATACCAAAGAGATAAGTGTAAAAGAGTCCTGAAATACATAGACTGCATACACCTTTCTGGCAAAGAGCAGATATCTTTCTTCTTCATCTTCCTTTCTGTGCACGTTTTCTATTTTCAGTCGTGACAGATTGACTAGTTCTGGCAATCCTAGACTGACAGTGCCTGCTGCTGAACACCTATGAATTAGTGCTTTTTTTTGCACACACATCCCCTTTTTTTTTTCTTTTTTTTAAATTATCCCTATCTAGTTCTGTTAGATTTTAAACCTTATTGGAAAAAATCTAGATAGGCCATGTTGAAGCTGATTCTTACATTTTGCTGACCTCAATAACTTATCAGACAATCTGCATGCATGATGTCATGAAACCAGCATGGAATAAAATAAATAAATGAATAAATTTACACACTGTGGTCACCTTGCAGTGATCTAATAAAGAACTGCTCATTTGGCACATGGCTTGAGTTTAAAGGCAAAAGAAGGAGCACTGACAAATAGCCTTTGTGAACATAATTTTGATATTTCAACACAACAGATTTTTCTGTATGTAGGGAACTTGGGGAACCAAACCAGGCATGGCTAAGGGGAATTAAGAGGTATACACTTCCACCATTCCTTTCTTCCCAATTAGCATAGTCTACTGTGTCATGTACTCCCTACCATGTTGCAGGGCAACAAGTTATCTTACAAGCCTCATCCTCATATCAATCCCTCCTGAAGACTGCATTTATTATCCCCCTACAGCCAATAGAACTGAAACAGATTAGGTCTCCATGTACAATTTTAATGGTGTATATACTCAGTTTTGTCACTCCAGTGTGTGAAGTAGTGAGATAACTGCACATATAAAGTGGATATAAAAAACCCCAAACAACCTTGTGAATTATCTCTTTAGCTCACAAAATATTTCAAAGTTTCCCTGCAAAAGGCATAATTTTCCAGATAGCATGACCTTCAACTATGGCCTCTTGTATTGAGGCTCTCACAGGCTCATCAGTCCCTCCACTGTACCATGAGGAGACCTGCTGTAAGCGTATGTCTGCAGTAAAATTATTTTGCTAACGGGTATCTGAGAAATCACTTCCGTGTGATGCTAAGGGACTTTCTCCTGGTGAAGATATTTTTGGAAATGAATTTTTGAAGGCTTATATTTTTGAACTTTTTTTTTAAATGTAGAAAGAGGAAAAAAAAAAATAATATTACAAGCCGAAGTCCACTGGTAATAAGGACAGAAAAAAAGCCATTAATAATGCTCACTATACATAGAGTTTATTTTTCATTAGGTTGCATAGGAAGCACTCATGGTCACTGCTTCATGGTACCTGGTGTAATGGAAATTTGGAAGAGAGAGAGCTGAAACAAATAGCTGCAAAAATGACGTAAGGAGAAACCAGAGGGAGCCTGAAACAACACTGGTGGAGGATCAAGTAGAAATAAATGTTGAAAATCAAAAAATATTGTTAAAGAAGACAGAAAAAGGCAGAAGTTCAAAGCATGTCGATGAAATGATACTGGAGGATAAAGACCTGGAAAAACTAAGAGGTAAAGTTAAAAAAAAAAAAAATCAACCAGAAGAGGTAAGATATAAACTACTTGAACAAGTCAATGAAAAACCTTTAAAGCCAGCTGGTATTCTCAGCCATCCCACTGCTTTACTTGGCATAGGATCACAAAACTTTGCTTCCAGAGCTTATCTTGATACCCTAATGTGTCATCTCCTCATCCTGAATCAGAGCGAGCTTGAAGCTTCCTCACAAGGAGTCTGCAGTGGCAAATTTATTCTTAATTTTTCTTATAAAGCAATGTGGGGAAAAAAAGAGTAGATGTGGCATAGTGTTTGATAACAACAAAAGAGGGCAAAAAGACAGAAGTGACTGTAGAGGTAGAAGATTGTCAATTAGAATAACGTTTGTCTGATTAATGCAGGCATTTAGTGATACAGATATGGATGGTATACTTACATGCAGATGGATTTGCATAAGCAGCAAATTTCTGTCTGCTAGTTGCTACTTCTATCTGCTAATATATGGTCCAATTACTAGTATTTATCCTTTATAATCATCTCCTTTAACCATTCTAGCAGCAGTGACACTTTGTGGGAGAAAAAACCTCACTGTGTAAAATATTCCTTCAGGTCTCCTTTCTTTAATGGGAATCTGTCCGAATGGCTTCTGCTTTATTAGTATTGTGTTTAGTAGGTGCTGCATATAGTATTTCTGTTCTTTAGTTGGAAGTGCTTAGGAATGTCCTTTAGTCAAGTAAACAAAAAGGAGGACCATGTTCACCTTGACTTTTCTGCTATCATGGTACTTCAGTCATAAAACTGAATTTAATTCAAATTAAACTGTCCTCAATTAGAGTAAATGGAGAGGTAAATGGTGCTATCGCATAACAGAATATCCATTGCACTAAAAAAAATTGTAGATGACCTACTTTGTATCAGAGTATTGTGTAACTGCCAAAGCTGCATAAAGAATTAGATTTTTTTAGATATGTTCAATTTTGCGATTTAGTATATACAAGCTTTATCTTAATGAAATTGGCTGAGATGCTTCATCTAGAAAACAATATAGTTAAGCTAGGTCTCTTTCCGCAAAATTACACTTCTAACATCTTCCCAGGACAAACAAGGATAATCTGGAACAAAAATAGTAGTAAATAAGATGATGATAAGGTTGCAAATTTTATAGATTCACAATTATAATTGTTAAGCCAAATACAGATCTATAATTCCACATCAGGTTCACTACATTAAGTTACTTACTTGTTGTGAGTTCTTTAAAAATCTTGTAATTACAAAATCTCCATTTCTGGTTTATTGGTATGGTCAGTGCTGATATTTACAACCTTTCTTTCCCTAAAGAGTAGTTTAAAAGGTTTAAATTATATAGCATTTTCTTGTTAACACTTCTGTCTCGCAAGTCTGGAAGAGAATTGATGGAGTCACAATGTGACAGTCCCCTAAACTATGGCAGTAGAATGCTTTTTATCATACTTTCCTCAACAGAATCAATTACCAATGACACTTTTTCTTTTAGAAAAACATAAAAAGCCACCTCAAATGCCAGCACCATTTTAACAGAAAAATCTAGATTATTGTTTGTCCCTGTCATTCTCTCTTTACATTAAATGAAAACATATAATCCATCAGTAAAGGAAAGAACATGATGTTTATCACTAATAGGTGCCAATACTTTTAGATGTCAGACATACCAACCATGTTAATCTTTTACAATACTGGTGACGAGTGTTCAAAATTTAACATCAGAGCAAGTGTTTGAAAGCAGTAGAAAAGATAAAAGATTTAAAATGTCATTTGCCTTGTTGGTGAAATACAATATTTGTCTGTTAATCAATGGGGGTTTTGTATGGAATGATTTCTCAACCTAGTCCTCATCAAAGCTATCTTAACTTTATTATGACAGTTCTCAGAGTTATTCAGCAATGGAGTAAATATTTTGGGTGAAATCCTTGATTCATAAAAAGATGTAGCAAAAAAAAAGGGATAACTAAATATTTTCTAAATAACTCCATGTTATTTAAAACATTAGATTTTTTTTCCAATACTATAAATATTAGTGAATTTTAATCATTAGCATATTCATGTTCATATTTATACTTATTTCACAGTTTTATTCATTTTTATACAGCTGGGGCAGATTTTTATTAGATTAAAATATTGTACAGTAGTACATTTAAAGCATACTAAGTGAACAAAATCTTAGTGATAAAAAAATCAGAAATTATTGCTGATCTATAAGTTCTGATAATTTTTTTAGACAATACATATACTAATGAAGTTAATATATAAAAATCAAATTACATATTTTGCAAATATTTCAGAAAATTTTCAATACTTTAAGAAATAAGGAGGAATTTGGTTTATGGTTTTTTGGAGGTAGCTATAAGTACAAATATATGCACATAAACATGCACACATTCAAACAATATAATGGAAACAAAGTTAGCTGATAGCCATGAACCTAACAAAAATCAGTAGAGAAATGACACATGTTCAGTTTTTTCAGAAGAACAAAAAGTTTTTTTTATATCAAGATTCATAAAAATATGTCACAATGGTTCAAAGCTAACTACAAATTTGAGACTAAATTATATTTTCCATATTTTTATTGTGCATCAAAATGTATTATGAGCTTAATATAGGCACATAAGAACAGTGTTAAGGGATAAGACTAAAGATCACTTTAGCCTGGTATTCTGTTTCTGACCATGCTCAGAAACAAATGTCTGTGAAGCATATAGAATGGGACAGGCATACAGTATTTCCCTCAGTATATCTTCCCAGCTTCCAATTAACTATGCTATTAAAATACAGTAAAATTTCATGTCCAATCTAAGAGAACACACATCTGGGTATCTTCATTACTTTACACAACAAAAAATTTACAATGAAAAAATTAGTATAAAGATACTTTGTGGTCATTATATGCTGGTTATTATCACTATCAAATATTATTCTGCTAATAACTGTTGACAGTTCTGATTAAGGGATACAAATTTTTTTCTAAACAATTTATCTGGTACGTATTTTAAGTAGTAATATAATCTGTGAAGGGACATTATAAAGTTTTATTTTTTCCAAATGTCTATATTTGCTTATTTATCAAAAACACATACTTGTCTTAGATTAATTTGCTAAAAATAAACAAAAATAACCTTGTTTGTATCATTTAAATGAAATGCATAAAATGCAGTTTTGGAAAACAGCAAAGAAAAATATGAAAAGAAAAACTGAGTCTGGATAATTGGTCACATATGATAAATATCCATGGTAGTAACTTTTGAAAGTGTATGTTCCTGGGGCCATATGAATCAGAAAGCTATGTATTTCATATTATAAAGACAATATTTCTTGAGTCATGGGGACAATCGCCAAGTACATATCATTTTCTGTTATTCTGTAAAATCACTGCTTTTGATTTTTAGGAAGATGATTGGATTGGCTACAGTGGTCTCAGTGAAGTGATGGGCATTACTTTCTTGATTTTACTTTTCTCCATGAACACCATTTTAACTGCTACTATCTCACATTATGCATTCACTACTTCCGATTTTCTACTGGTTTGTAAAGTAACCATATCCAGGTTGTGTGAAGATTCTGGTTATATGGATATTTAGTACTAGTGGAGAAGTTATTTACAGTGGGCTGCTTTTTTACATCAGTTAGAGGAACTTTCATCAGTACTTTTCTTTGGGAGTGGAGTTTTTGACCCATTTTATGTATATGTGCTTTGTCTTTTGACCTTTCTTATGATCTTCATACCATGCCTGGTGTTCCTCTTCCCCATTTGGAAACCTTCTGAACGTAGTACTTTCCTTTATATTTTCTTCTTTCTCCAGCTGTTCTAAAACCACAGCGCTGTGACAATAATGTCATTAATCTGCTAATTGCTCAGAAGTTGCAACTTGCATTTCTTTTACTCTAATGAAGTTTTCTTGGGGGTATCAATGTTAGTGATGGAGCCGTTTTTTTGAAATGCAGTGCCCATGCCAGCATGTTTGCAACTTCTGTAGCTGGGCAATATAATTTAAAACAATTGCTATCAAAACAATTGATCCTTTATGAAGTGAGACTCCAACGACTTTGAAGATTCACATTACGTGTAAAGCATATTAACAAACTTGTCCATGTGTTTTTTGTTTGGTTGGTTTTGTTTGGTTTTTTTCTTGAGAAGAAAATGATTCAACAACTTGGCCTAGTATTAAAATAAGATCATGCTTCTTACAACTTAACCCTGCTTATACTCCTAATGACAAATTTGTCTAGTCCACACCACACACAAGGAGCTTTTGAAAAGGCTTTTGTGGTATTGCTCAGACTTAGACTATCTATCTTCACCTTTTTGCATATCATCTAGATTATTTTTATTCAAAAGACTGCAGTTAACAGTATTTTACATGGCTGGGCCCAATTAATTTTACCTCAGAAAAATGGACAATAGTAAGAGACAAACAATGGAATGGAATATGCACAACAATTATTCCTTAGGGGATATAAAGAATTGATCAATTGATACTGGTTAAATTTTATTTTCCACATCATCATGGCTGTATCCATCGAGTGATAGATGGTTTTTAGTTACATGCATTCCCATTCCTTTTCTTTCCTTGAACACTACTCTAAATATTTTCTGTTACAGGAATAAGTAATTGGTGAGATAATATAATGGATGTGTGCTGCAACTTTTTCTCTACTTTCTTTCTTGATAGCAAGTTGTAACAATATCTTGCAAAATGAGAAGTTTCAATTATCTTTGATGGAGCCAAAGATTTCAGTTCAGGAGAGGGAGTAAAAGGACATAGTTGAGTATTACTGGTCACTGTACCACAAAGGGGCAATAGCAAATGTAAATTACAAGAAAGTGGAATTTTGCTTCTTACCTTAACCCTTAAGTAGGAAAGAAATTTACTGGTAAAAAGGGAACACTTATGATCAAACATTCGCTAAAAGCATTCAGGTGTCCAGTGCAGATCATTGGTTAGATAATTCTGTTTGCCAATAAAACTATGTTCAGAACATACTGATCAAAATACACTGAAATTACTTTAACTTCTTAAAAGAAGTGAAAGATCAACCTCTCAAAACCACATTTAAATTTGAAACATATTTGAAATATATTTGCCATCTCATTATGATGCATTCATAGATATATTTCATATATCTATATGAATTTATATTTCATATAAATATTTAAGCTAGAATTAAGCTTAAATATTTATGTCACTTCTTTCTGCTTTCTTTTTTGCCTGCAAATAAAGTATTTTTCAGAAGCAGAGATATTTGTTGGGTATTCTTCAGCTTTTAAATCAGATCTAGACAGGGACTCAAGACTGAATATTTAGTAAAAAAGTGAATGTTGGACTCATATTATCAGAACTCAGTATTATATTAATAGGTATTTGCTAATTCTACCACATCATGGAAGCTCATAAGTCTTCATAGCACAGAATGATCAGCAAAGCCTCTTTCAAACTTTGAGCCTCAGTATGTGTGATTTCAGTCCTCAGTAACAGAATAGGTAATTAAATCCCTAGGAACAATTGAGACTGGAGCTTGCCCGTGTAATGTGATGAGACTGAGAGAGAAGATGTCAGCAGTGAGAGCTAGTCTCCAGTTCCAGTGCTATTTTATTTTCTATTTTAGTATGAAGTTCAATTGTGCACGGAAAGAGAGACTCACCAGCTTCTAAGAGAGAATAAAACTTATTAATATCACAAAAAAATCTTTTTCTTTCATGTTTGTTTAGATCTATTTTGTCTTTTTGTTTAAATTTTGCAAAAAAAAAAAAAGCAGCAATAATTTAGCTAAAAGCATAATATTTACAGTGCAAACAACTGCCTTTCCCAACATGTACAATCCTCTAGAGAATTGTATGGCATTTGTATAAGAAAACTATCTCCCTAAGCAGAAGGATCTCACAGGCAACTGAAGAGTCACCATGACAAAAAAATCTCTATCAAATAGTAAATGATAAATTACACTCTGAGAAGTATTTTCATGACAAATCAACTTGACAAACAATACAGTAAGCATATACAGTTAATCCATTTAATGGTACCATCTTAAAATGGAATCAAGACTCTATTGTCCTTGAGATTCTTTTTGAAATAAATTTGGGAGGTTTTTTTAATGTTACGATAACTATTTTTGAGGATATGTTCACCAATAACCATCAAGAACCATAAGCTTTAAAAATAATTCGGACATGTTAATTAGTTCTGCATCATTTGCCCTGATTTGTGCAGTAGGAAATAGATCCGGTCTGTCATTATGAACTTGCAAGGGTAAAGTATAACCTTACCATATTAGCTCTAAATTAGCAACCTGGGGAGAGTCAAGAATTTCAGAATAGTCTTCACAAGGGTTGCCAAAAAACCTGTTTATATTAATCTCTTGCATATGCTGAGGCATGGAATATTTTAACACCTACCATTCTCCAGGACTAAGATACTTTCCTCCTAGGACTGAAACAAGGACCTCCCTCAGCGCAAGGATTAATCTTTATGGAAGTATAAGTGTCTTTTGAAATCATTTACTTGTTGCAAAATTAGGGCATCAGATCTTTGGAAAAAGATCCGGACATTTTTTCAAAACACCTGTCCTATTTGATCAGTGTTTAAAAAATTCACTCGGTATGAAAGTCTTGGGCTAAGATCTGGTTTTCTTTAGGGAGATTTTAACCCATACCTCTCATGAGAGTGTCCTGAATGACAGGCTGCTCTGAGGCTTTATTTTCACAGTTTTTTTCTCCTTATCTTATAAAAAAATCTCTGCCTGCTGGGAAAGGTTGAGACCTGTCTGCTTGCAGGCAGATGACTGTATGAGGCATATGACTGTATAAGGCATAGTAATGTATAAAGAGTACATATAATGCATTTGAAGTTATCATTTTTGCAACATTAAGGACATTTAGTAATATTCAATATACAATACAATCTAATATATTGCACACTTTTAGGTAAAACAGTGAGAGTCCAGCTACTTAAAGAGCACCGCCAAAATCCTCAAAAAAATCTAAGAGAACACTGTCACTGACAAATTCTGAGAGGCTCTCTTCATGCAAAATGCATTCAAATTATCAAAAGAGGAGACTAAAAAGGGACAGAGACCTGAACTCAACCATCAAATAAGCACTTCAAGGAGAAGAAAATGGTAAGGTCAAGCAAGCACAGTGTTAAAAATGTCCTAGTTTAGCCTCCAGAACTATCACAGAAATGAGATTTCTGCCAGCATTTGAAATTTTTTAAAAAATTCCTAAGAAAAACTTAAGACAGTTAAGAGAAATTACTAATTTTGAAATCTGTACAAAATCTTTGTTTGATAAAAACAAGAGAAAAAAAAGCACAATGAAAAAACTTTGAAAGAACCAGAGTAAACTGAAAAAGCAAAAATTCTTGGAGAGCAGCTCTTAACAGATGTTAATTATTTGCTTTATCACACTGTTTCACCAGCCAAAACTGGTTGTTCATGTGTAAATTAAGAGTTGTTTTACTGTTACTAATGTGCTTAAATTTGAATAATAAATCCTTAGTTATAAACTTTCTGGTTTTTCATGCATAAGGATGAAGATAACCTGCTGTGATATGGAGGACCATAGAGTGAAAGTAAACACAAAAAAAATTACCTGAGACTTACCCCTGGAATAGCAATTTTATTTCCTGCTCCACTGAAAACAGAACATTAAACAATTAAATATTTCAACAGAGCCTGCAGCATTCTTTGTGGAGCTTCCCTCTTTGTGTGATCTTTTTCCTGGCTCAGTTAACTTTGGTTTTTTTTAAGTGCAAAGGAGAACAGACTCACCAGAACTCAGTGAGGCTGTCAACTATTCTGTTCCATGGAAAATATGGATTTTAACCATCAGCAGGCTGAACTCTTTAAGCATTTAGTTATTGGTTTGAAGGATAGCATTGCTCTTCCTTTTCTTAGCGAGAATCTAACCTGCAATGAAAACTTTACATTTACATACTAGATTGTCCCCAGTCTAGTGAGGGATGTATAAAGAAAAGTTGGCTTTTATGTATTCTGGTGAAGCTAATCATCAGATGAAAGTCCTTGGCTCATATAGGACTAGGGGCGTTTCTTAAAAATAGTAATTTCTGGTTTGGAATAATTTCAAATATTTTCTAGGTAGTCTTCACAAACTAAGTTGTGTTACAGCTACTATATGGATGCAGGACTACTAAAAACAACCTGGAAAAGCTACCAGGAACCATGACAGAAATTAATTATACTGTTTTCTTAAACAGCTCTTAATTAGCCAACGACACATAGTTAGGAAGTTGTGAGAACTATCAGATGACCTGTAAAACAGGTAGGAGCAAATATTTTAGCTTTTAAGAAGTTCAAACACTCTTTCACCTCAGTGTTATCCTCATCATGAATTTAAAAAAGACAAATTCAAAGTAATTACAGATCACCTGCAATTTCAACTGGATATTGGATTCCTCTGAATTTCCTTTATAAATATCTCTGCAAAATCATTGTGATTGCCATCAACATTTTTTGCTGTAATTTAAAATTGGTTGTTTGTAATTTAAAAATTGGTTGTAGACCTAAAAGATAGTTTGTTTGTATTTCTTACTTTCCTTTACATTCAAAATATTTTCGCCAAGTATCTAGGACTGTGTAGCCATAAAGTTACAAAAAGCATAAGCCCCCCAAATAGAATTTCACTGTTAAATGACTGTATTTAAAGGCACTCTTGATTTTTATTCCTGTTTTTTTATTTCTGTGCTTATAGCTTCAAACGAGTCTCAGAATACGCTTTGTCTTTTTGATACTTCTGAATATGTTTATTTAGAAAAGACACTAAAGTAGACACAGAGCAAAAGAAAGCTATGGTATTTTTTAATTAACTTTCATAAAGTAAGGGATCCTCTGAGCAGGCTACTGTCAGAACAAAAGTGAACACATGAATGTCGAACAACCAACTTGTATTAACTTCATAATCTGACATTGTTAAATTGAGAGCTTAGTCTAAGAAAGAAGCCTTAGGACTCTCTGTATTAAGTGGAGGTAGATAAACATTTCTAGAGGAAAATTTGAAAGTTTCTAAGATCTTTTGGACATCCCAACTCAGAAAAAGGCACTGTAGTTTGCAGGCAGTTAAGGTCTGGCGGCCGGAAGATATCGCGCTGTACGGAAAGAGAGAGCCCCTCTCCTGACATTTCTGATAGCCAATAGCGTTTAGCTTAGCTTATGATGTAGGCAGACGGAAGTGACGTCATAAGACCTAAAGCTATATAATGCGATGTTACCTAACAATAAACGCCATTTGCCATCCACCACATTGGTGTCTGTGAGCTGATGGCCCGAGCGGCCTGGGGTTGGTCGCCGTGCCGTTCCTGAACCAGGTCGCCACGCCTTCGGAAGGCAACAAGTAGTTAAGCATTAGAGGTAGATGTAATGAATCTATGCTATCTTCTGGCAGTATCCATCTCTTTATATCAAATGTGAGAGGCAGGGTACTTTTGTTTAAACAGAGTATTTAAATCCTTATAAAATGCATCTGAGCCTAGCCTGAATTCACTTTCAGGAACAGTATTTCTTGGATTATGTGCAAAGTCAACTTGGCTGATCCTATCATGAAGAGGAATCTTTGGAAAGAAATGGAGTGATTTACAGTGATGCTTTCATTGTTTTAATAACAACTAATAAATACACTTCACTAATAGTATTAATAAGTATGTTTGAAAAGGATGAACAGAAAATGGGAGAAAAGGGTTTGATAAAAATTTCCGTAAAAGTTAGAGGGAAACATTCCAGGGTTTTGATTAAAGTTTGTTTCATTTCAGCTATATAAAAAAAAGAAAAAAAATTATAATTAATGAAGTTGCTTGACTTTAAGTTCAAACTTCCTAAGAAATTATAAAAGTAAAGAGTCAGAAATGCAGAAGAAATTACCAACAGTCTGGTTTTAAGGCTGATTTTTTCGCGTTCACCTAGTACGTCTTTATTTTCTTTGTCCACAGGTTCGGGGGTTTTAAGACACTGTTGGTATACTCTCCTTGACATGAAACATTCTGAAAGCATCAAGGAAGGTCAAAGAGAGATCATCCAATGTAACAATGATATTTCATTGCCATCAAATCTATATCCTCTTTCCAGCCAGATGTAAATGAATTAAAAAATAGTTTGGCTCAAGAACCTGCTTTGCTAGCTGAAACTCCCTGCCTAGAACACTGGAGAAATATTCTTTTGGTCGTTTATGTTGAGTATGAGCAAACTATGACTAAAGCACAGTCCAGAAGAGTTATGAATTCAGCTCTGCATATTTGTTTTTGAAAATACTGTTTGTTGCAATTTCAGATACTGAGTTCAGAAATATGAACTCACATGCACACACACATAAATGCCTTGGTCAACATCTGTTTTAGCTAGTGAGCAGTTTTATGCAACTTCAATAAATTATGAAATAAACTCCATAGCATTAACGCTATACAAACTCATTGGATTACATAATATCAAGCTTGACATTAGAAAGCGCATCGACTGCTTTACATGCCTGAATCTCAAAAGGAAGTCACACTTCTGAATGGCACTTCAGCTAGACTCCTTCGTATTTTGTTAATAAAGTGATATCTTATTAGTGGGAGATTTAAGATGGTATAAACAAGTTTTTGTGCTCAATATACCATATGCTATAGCTGCCGATTATGTTCTTGTTGACATTTTCTGCATGTAGGAATATTATCCTCTCAAATTCATTATGCTTCTGCTCACATGTACTGTGTTAATTGGCATGTGACACTTTAAAAATCTGTTCCCAGGCAATATTCATAAATAGTTCTGTTTCATATAAGCAAATGTATTCAGTGGCCATGGCACTGAAAAGAATGGAATGACATAATTCTTTTCTTCCCCACTGTTCTATTTTAAACACCCAGTTAGTTCGAATCTGCTTCATCTTTTCTTAAACCATGATTTTTTCCCAGATTATTGTGATATTTCATGTTTAATGATTTATTGCCTAAAAGTGTGTGTTGTTTACATAGCAATTTTACTGGGTTCTTTGCAATCAGTATGTGCAAAATAAACAAACAATCCAAGCCACCTTATTCCTTTTAGCATTATCAACTAAATGATAAAATAGTAAAGGACAAGATAGAGGGTGTATGCTGTGTTCCACAGAACCAGTGAGATTTCATGTATTTCAAAGATGACATCTCAATTACAACACTACAAGTGCAGACTGCAGAAAATGAGTAGGATATATCTGAAGAACCTAGGATGAAAACAGTAATAGCTCTGTCATCAGCAAAGACAGTAAGAGCTTTGTCATCAGCTCCGTCTAGAGAAGGACTGAGTGAAGAGTTCAGTATGCATCTAATCTAAATATGGCATTAAAATGAGCCTTCCAGGTTGGAACATAATCATGTTAGAATGCTTTTATAGTTAATGCACATTGATAGACATTTCTGAAGGATAGCTCAAATCTTAGGTTGATTGAATCACCTTGTTAGACAGCAGCATGTTTGCTCCATAACTATTTTGGAAGATAAAACCCACTTTTCTTTTTTAGTTCCTAACACTAGCATTTAATATGGATTTTTTCACTTGCATTGTTGCTAATCATAGCATTTAGACATTTTTTTTGCATGCTTTTCTTGATCTAAAAGAGAAGTAACAACACACCTGCAATCTCCTACCCACATTTGTTACCAAGTCTATTCACATATCTGCTTTTTGACTACTGTTTCTCTGTTGCTAATATGACATTTTCCATTTCACATTGTGGGGCAAAGTGGTATTCGGTTTCTCTTCATTGTTCTCTGAAAGTTCTTGTTGCATCTTATGCTCAAAAGCATTATTTTTACATTCTGTAATATATGAATATAAATAGCTAAAACAGAAAAATCCTTGCTAACGCCAAATACAGAATCTTGCTTTTACCAGGCAAGCACCTTGATTATATTTAATAAGTGTACGTCTTCCATCTGTGTTAGAAACATGAATTAATCAGACATTTCCTCCAGGAAGCTATAAATTTAGTCACCTCTAACTGCTGCTTACATCTGTGATAGACAGGATGGACTTACATTCTCACAAGGAAGAACAAATATTTCCATAGAGCCTGGTCACAATTTCTTCATCCATATCATTTTTACAGCTGATTAAAAACATTTGGCTTGTAATGTCCACAGACTACATACAAATCATTTTGATACTTGGACATCTGGAAAACCTTGTACAATGTTAATGGTGTGCTTCAAGTTGCATAATTTCATTCTGCAATAGCACAAATTATCCTGCAGAAGGCCACTGCCAGATATGAGGAAGGACAATATGTAGTTCACAGTAATGCAGAGCCATAACAACAGATTGCAAAAAATCTTGGAAGAGAAATGAGTGTTAGAATCTATTACTATTTTATATGCATTCATTTAACATTTAAGTTGTGCACATAGTTAATCAAATTCATCAATTTCTTTTCTGTCAAGCCTGCTGCTAGGACTTGTTGAATGCAATAGCCCAATAAACACAAGGCTGCAGCAGCCTCATGTCCCAGGGTGATATTAGTAAGGAGTAATGACATTGAATGTGCATCCCTAGCAGACACGCATACATACACACAAAACATATATGCATATACACATGGCTGGCCACACAGACCAACACAGATGGAACACACAGCCTTTAGAGAAACACAAATAGAAATAATAGCCTCATTTTTTCCACTTTCTGGCTGCTCAGGATGAATGTTCATTAATGGAAAATATGTATATCTACATCTATTTATATATGTACAATATGGATCTCCCCTGGGTAGACAGGATACTGTATCTTGTAACTGACCTCTGCATTCTCTGGTCTCTGATTGCCAAAAGTGCAGACAGACACATGCAAACAAGTCCTCTAGTTGACTGTGAGACCTTACAGTCTCCTTAGTAGCTGGCTTGGACCTGCTAGTCTCTCCAGTAGCCAATGTTCAGCAATTTAGATACCTGTCTCCCAAGTCTTTTATTTTATTTGCCAGCTAGGCCACCTTGATGCCCATTAATGATTAAGTCTATGGTATATATACCCACACAATATGCATAAATCCCAGTTTCTGCTACCCAAACAAAAGGAACCCTGTCACCCATGGTCCTACCTAGTAGTCTAGTTGTTAGACCTCCATAAATGCATGCATATACAGAACAGACTGTACCTAACAGTACCTGTAGAAATAAAGTTTAATGAGAAGAAAGGACAGACTGCTGATCAAGCATAACCAGGCTGCAGGGGAATCTCTGCTGTGGCACCTGGAGTACCTTCTCCCTTTCCTTCTTCCTTGACCCTGGTGTCTGCAGAGCTGTTACTCTCACGTATTCTCCCTCCTTAGATATTTTATCCCAGAGGCCCTACCTCTGTTACTGATGGGCTCAGCCTTGGCCAGGGTCTGTCTTGGAGCTGGCTGGCATTGGGTCTATCAGACATGGGGGAAGCTTCTCACAGAAGCCACCCCTAGTAGCTCCCCGGCTACTAAAACCTTACCATGCAAACCCAGTACGCCCTGTTTGCCATCATACCCATGGGCTCTTTCCAGTGTAGAGATGAATCTTTAATCATATAACCTAATGCCATACCTATCACTGTATGGATGTGTGTAGTCAAAATCACCATCATCTCCATAGATGAGAAACAGAAAAAAATATATGTCCAGAAGTCATACACTTCAGATCCATATTTCCACTAAACATCCTCAAAATTATATGAGAAGAGGGTGGCTAAATTAGTTATTCCACTCTTGGTCCTTTCCAAAAAAGGAGACATAACCCTAACTATTCTATGATTGTATGATTCTATGATATATTAGCTTTTCTTGTTTGCATAAAAGACATCAGAAGTGCCATTTCCTTGTAATTTCCACACATCATAATCAAATTTAGCTAAATAATTAGGAAATTAACTGCACCAAAGAACATTTTCAGTGTAATTTATCTTTAAAAATTCCATCCGCATCCATGACTGTTAAAGAGACAGGTGGTCAGGATATCAAACATTTGATTTTGTAAATGGAAATCAAATCTCAGAGCTGAAGCGTTTGTAGTTCTAAGACATTTTCTGTCACAATTATTAATATAAATATGAAAATCACTTTTAAATGTGAAACTTTTTTAACTTCTCATTCCATGCAAATGCAACATCATTATCCCACAGACATGCAAAAGCCTAGACACTGTAATCATTTTCTAGGTACAGTCACCTTTTCTACAGTTAATTCAACTTTTGCATTTCATATTACTTGTATTTGACAGTAATTTTCATTAAGTTTCACATCCAAGGGATTTTTGTAACTGATTCTTTAAATTGCATTTTACTGGAAGTTAATGATACAAAGTCACCATGACAAATTTGAACACTTCAACATTAAAACACACTTATGTGAGAGTTTTCTCACTCCATGTGCAGGGTGCTGTACATCACAAAATTCTCTTTCTTTCCTCATATCACAATTCTCTTTATCTTGACTAGTCCACAAATTTGAGTTTGTACAAAAAACCTTAACCTGCTTGTATCATGTCCATATATTTTTCATACCTTGCAGACCAGAGAAGTTCTTATCCTCTGGCTTGTGGGTATATGTTCTTGATGACATAGGTAGACAATTCATTAAGAAGACTTTAGTGTTGATTTTGACTGAAAGAAAAATGACAGAATTCTAACTTCAGCCATCTGAAAGCTATCACTTTTCCAAGCTGAAGTACATATATGTTCTTCATACATGCAGTTGGCTGATACAGACTTTTGAAGATACTGACAATAGCAATAATGTATACAACAAAGAAACAACTGTGAAGAGTTAGTGCCTTAGGAATATTAATATTAATATTATTTAATGGAAGAAAATGTGCATTCTTCACAGAAATTGATGGAAAATTGCAGTATTTATAAATAAACTTTAAGAACAGCAGAGTTTGTGTGTGCAGAATATAAGTTTTGCCATATTTTGGTAACATTTGTAAATGTTACCAATGTTACTCAGGGAGAATAAATATGAATATGTACATAAACTGCAAAAAAATGTGTTGCACTGTCCAGAATTTTAGTCAAGAACCATAAGGTAGTGTAGAGATCTCCTGAAGAGATGCCACATTTCAGCTTTAATCAGTTCTGAAACAGTTAATGTCTTTAAATGAGATTTGAGAGAGTTTGATTAAGTATATGCAGCTACAGTATTTGGTTCTGTCACAGTCAGATGCCCAAGTCTTGGGAGAGTTCTGGGACTTAGAATCAAGAACAAATAGATGCAGGGTGCTTTGACCATTACCTGTTTTACAAACAAGTTCAGCAAGTACATTTGATGAAATTGTTAATCAACTCAGAATCAGGTAATTTCCCTTGCTTTTTACTGCAATCCATTTTCTTCATCAAAAGAAAACATACATGAAGGAGAAATTTAAGAAATCATTTGTTAATTAGCATTAGGGAACAAATTTAAAATGGATTTTAAAAATTCAATTACATGTATGTTATTACCTGTTGTCAATATGAGCCATATTAATTAAGAAAATCTGATGAACAATAACTATTAAATAGTTGTGTGGGAATTACTGGGAATTAATGCTTCACTTGACAAGTGCTCAGCTGCAAATGTTTATTGAATAGGACAAACAGTTACATTAAATTCTAACTTGCTAATACTTGTGTGCTATTGAGAGTTAACAAGAAATAGTGTGAATTTAGATAATTTAGATGACCATAACACAGTAACATTTTTCCATCTTCCAAGTAGTCTTCTATAATGTGCATTTTTTTTTATGCTAGCATACAACAGAACCAAAATAAAAGTGAAAATTCCTTGTAAAACTAAACTTAGAATAATATCTGATCCAAATCATACATTACCAAGTAGTTGAACAGATAATTCGGATTTCAACTGCTACTTAGTATAAAAGTACACGTTTTCAAGATGTCAGAGATGAGTTCTGTCACATTGTGCAGTGTTTTGCTTTTAAAACTAACAGTAGGTGTCTGGTTAAGATTTCACTTTCAAATATTTGTCCCTTTCTGATAAATCTACTGATATTCCTTGGAGTTTTTCTGATCAGCTCTGTTGCCAGAGTACCCCTAGGTTGCAATCATTCAACCTTAGAGGACAGCTTCAAGGAATTATTCTGTCTGAAGTAGTTAGAAAAGTAACTTGGAACTAATGTCATATAAATTAGTGGGAAACACAAATGGATCAGTGGTTGAAGTGAATGCAGTCTTTTGAGGACAAAAGATCAAGTTCTGCATAACGTTAGATCTGTTGTTCACATAAATAAAGCTGTGCATAAAGAATTTTGAAGATTCTCTGAATTCAATAGCAGTGTCTTCGTTTTAGGGTAGATTTGCTCAACAGTCTAAAACCTGTTGAGTGATCTGTGGAATCTGTGGAACTTTCCTGATATATTATGGAACCTTCTCCCAGAGGCAACAGTCACACAGGTGGGTATTTTACATTCAGGCATCAACATGGACACACCAGGAAAAAATATGTACCTGACATTCAGACGACCAAATGCACCACAGAGTGTAATTGCCCACATGTACCTATATGCAATATTCTACACAAGACTTGTACCAAATTTTCATTGGGTTGGGAGCTTTACAAGCTCTATAGACTATTGATTCCTACAGCCAAAATAACAATCATCAAAAATGGCTTTGCTTCTTATTAAACAAAGGTCAATTTTTAGATGAAGACAGCTGGAGTATGTTTTTGGGGGTTTTTTGTTTGGTTTTTGTTTGTTTGTTTTTAGAACCTATAATACACTTAATTACTACAATCATACGGGACAGCTTGAATGAATTGGGTTTTATTTCTTAGAGGTGAAGTCTTAGCTTTATTGAATTCAGTGAAATAAGTTTAGTTGGGTAATAGGGGAAGCATTCATGTCAGATGTTAACCTATGCACAAATAATTGAAAGAAAATAAAATTGTATGTTTTAAAATGGATTTTAGAGATCACCAGTTCTGTGAATACTATTTCATGTCTCTTAATCCCTCAGAAATATATAGTTAATCTGTACATCATGTATTTCTGTACTTATTATTTACATCATAACCTTACAGTCATGGCAAAAACGTATTGCTAGCTATCATTTCAACTTTGTAGGGATTCTACACTATAATTAAATTTCAACCAAAGTAAAAAAAATCAATATTCATTTCCAAACACTCACATAATGATCTTCTGTTTCTGAAGGTGGAAATTTATCCACTGAGCCATGTTTTTCTCCTTCTCAAAAAGTGCAGTCTTTTAATAACATATTTAGTGTAATCAAGACTGACAGAGACCATGTGCAAATAATTACTTAGTGGGAGAGTGTTATAATTTGAAGGCAGCATGTATTTGTAAATTGTTCCATACCTCCTACCTCCATGTGCCATCCAAACATTCTTCATCTCAGCAAGATTACAACCTGAAATATGTAATTTTATAGGAGTTGAGATGAGTTTTTCAGGGGCTTTCTTCTAAAATTGCCTAATTGCAAGCATTTTCTCTGCCAGTTCAGATGTTCCCTTATGTGTCTTCTCTGACTCAACTCAATCTTGAAAATCTGATAAAAATTCTTGGTGCTTAGACCTTTTTGCTGTATAAATGTACTGAAACAGCTGTTAACATGCTTGTGGTAACCCATTGTAAATACTTGGATGCTGGCTTTTGACAATAATGTTTCATTTAACATATTCTACCTATTCATTATTTTCATCCTATTCATTATTTTCATTCTATTCATTATTTTCATGCACAGTAATTTGCTGAAACCCAGGGAATATTTGTAGCACATTTACACAGTTGTACTGATTTTCTTACTTTTCAAAATAGAAATTTAGGGCACAATAATTCTGGAATCAATGTTTCTTACTCAAAGCTTTGCCATCATGTCCAAAACATGTAACTGTCGTTGTCTGCATCTATATAATGAGTATAGTAATCAGGAGGAGCTTTCAGGCATAGACAAACCAGCTGGCTGCCAAGATGGATTCCTGTCATTGCTGTTGATATCAATTACAATTTGCATGTGGGATCACTCAGGCCCTAATTCAACACACTTCTTCAGCAGGTGCCTAATTTTAAATACACCAGTAGTCTTCAGTGGGATAATTCAAGTATTTATACATAGGCATCTGCTGAAATGCCTTACTGAACTAGAACCCTTAGTATGGCTGCTCTTGAAGGGGAAGAATATATGAAACTAGAGAGAAGAGGGAATAATAATAAAAGAAAATATTTTAATTGTGCATATATTGCCACTCTGTTGCTAAACCCTATTCCCAAGGGTCACAAAGTGGGAATACCTCACTGCAGCATGTTACCCTAAGAATCCTTTACATTCTGATTCCAGCTATTCCTGTGCAGAAGGCTTTTTTGCAAGCAGTATTCAATGTTGATATGTGCTTTATATAATCCATAACAACAATATAAGGACTTCATTGTGTGTCACTCCTATCATTTAGCAGTAGAATACCTTTCCAAATATTTAAATTTCTATTCAGCTGCAATGTAAGGAAAGAGACTATACAAAAATAAAGAGGAGAATGTGTTCTGTTTAATACACACATCACCTACAGTTTACCTGATTAGTATTATGCTGCCTGGTTGTACACACATAAATAAAAAGATGTGATTAGAGAAAACAGAAAGCAAACAGAGAGAGGATGGCAATAACTACTTAAAGAGAGAGCCTTATCAGAGAAGATAATCTCTTTATTTGAAAGTCCCACTTCTGGGCAAGCCTTCAAGAGAGTAGCACTAAAACCACTAAAGGTTTCTTCAGACGGCAAAGGTATTGCTCAGGCTGAAAACAAGAGATGGATGTGAATCTCAAGCAGACAAACAGAGAAATCGTATAACAGAAGTATAATCTGTTTCTTTTTCCCCCAGGAAATATCAATAACTAGGATGACTAGGACTTACTGACATTTGAACAGTTGAAGCCTAGATTTGAAAAGGATACAACTAGGTTTTCTTTGTTTTTCTTTGCCCTACATGATGTACTTTTGGAGGTTTTTGTTTTGGGTTTTGTTTTTTTTTTTTACAGCTCAAACTGATCTCGAGGCTCTGTTTATTATTTTGAAGTTCAAACAGAACGTAATCCATAAACGGTACTAATCACACCAGTAACTTGTATGAAAGAAAAAAAAAAAAGAATAGCAACACCTAAGAAATCATTTTCCACTGTTGATGAACCACGATTCCACCATGCAAGAGACAAAGACACCCACACATTTAATCCTCAAGGCATTTAAAATGTGGTGAACAAGGAACTAGGACCTGATTTTCTCAATAAATTGGTAGGTTAAAAGTAATGTCTGCCTCTGCTACAAGACAGAATAAGCAAACATGTCATTGAAAATATGACTCCAAATACACTCAAGGATGGATGATGGAATATAGTGGTCCCACATCCTCTTCAAAGCTCCCAGATAAGGTTTCCTTTCCTTTTGCTTGCCGGACAATATTAAGCCTTAACACAAATACTGCAGATGCATACTTGCATCAGGATTATTGAAAGGTTTTTAAATTTATTTCTATTTGAATGAATTATACATCAAGTGGACATTCTGTCCACCAGTAAGTAGAGCAGTTCGGTGAATGCTAGCCTTCAGACTGAAAAAGTAAATACTGAAGATCCAATGTGCACACTATGTGAGGTTTTACTTTTGCTAGTGCTGGCCCAGTACCCTGGACTGAAGTAATTTTAACTATTAGAAAATACTAGAAATGTTTCCATTCTGTGTTTGGCCTCACTTTCATCCAAAATTAATCCAGCTGACACTCTTTGAAAGCACTCTGTGATCTGAACCTAAGCATGTGTGATAAGTGAGGAAAATTAGGAGATTCATTTCAAAATTATAGTCCTAATCTGAAATAAAACGTTAATGTAAATTCTTTATTTATTGTTGTGGGAGAGGATGGAAACTATTTCTTTATTGCCAGAGAGAAGTAACTGCTTGGCTGGAGAAGAAAGAGTTAAAGAAGCAGCAAAGTACACTGTGTGATTAAGCAGAGCAACCCAGCTGGACAGGAGTAGGAGAACAGAAAGATAAGGAACTGGTTACTCTGGGACTGTTTGTGAAACAACAAAGAATGTTGAAAGAAAAACAAAAACTGTAAACCAGGAACTAAGCATGATGTGATAAAATAGTTTGGCAATAAGAGTTAGAGCAATAGGCTAAAGATAGCTTTGCTAGAATGGTATAAAAGCTAGAGCAATAGGCAATAAAGTGATTTGCTGCATGAAGATGTTCTGAGTCCGTGCCTTACATACGCCACACATTATGTTTGCAGGAGCATAGGCTTTCAGTTTAACTTGATTAAATACATTCAGTAAAGTGAAAAACCAAAATTAATACAACAAAAACCTCTAACACAAATAGATGTAAATGAAGATGCTAACCTAAAAATCACTAAATAAATTCATTAATGAGAACACTTGTATTGAAATTACTTGTAGAATTTATTAGAATAATTTAAGTACTTTTTTTTTTTTTCTGAGCATGTTTGGATGTTTGTGGGCAATGAGAGAAAAAATAATAAAAAAAGCTTGTATTTGTACTGACTTTTAGCCCAATCTCTCATAACAAAAGTGGTTTCTGGAAATCTGAACTGCAGATTTTTTTTCTGAAAAAATTACTACCTTGATGAGCAATATCATGGACTGACAAGTTAAAATATAAATTTTCATGGGGAAAAAAGAAATCTGCTCTAATCGTATTTTAATTTACTTGAAAAAAACCCGCAATGTATAGCTGCATTCTCCTTCCCTTTTCATTTTAATGAAATTTTTGGTGAGCTTATTTTGACTTGATATTTCTTGATATTTTAGATTTTAATTTTTATATCTACTTCAAAAACAAAATCAAAACCCTCCAACAGATTTCCCTTTCTTTTGATTTACTTTGATTTACTTTGATTTACTTTTGATAAACTGCCACGGCAGTTACTGTTTATGGCTTACTGTTTATCTGAAATTACCTTATTTCAAATAGCAAAAAGATTTTTGTTACTTTGTTTAAGTCTTTGAAGTTTGAAAACCACAATGGGATTACCAAATAATTTCAAGAGGCTTGGCCTAACATTAAAATTGCAACTGTAAGATTGTTAAAGTTTCTATCTCAAAAGATGTCATAGCTAATTGTCAAGGACTATACTCATTATTTATGTAAAGTTGCTATTCCCGTCTAGTTTGTAAGTAACAGTTGGCACATTGCTATCAAAGACAAGGAAGTTAGTTTGAACAACTCATGACACAGAATTAAAATAAATACAAAAGTTATTTTGTTGGGTATTATCCTCAAATGAAAGTTACTGGTATCTAAGTCTTTAGCTATACATTATAATTTTTCTTTTTTTTTTTTTTTTTTCCAGTATCTTGTATTGTTCTGTCAATGCTATACATAGTAATTTGCATGTTACTATTCTACTTTTGGCTACGGTGCTGATGACATATCCTAGTTTCTTTCAGAAGTCTGAAATGTCTAAAACCCAATTTTGTTCATAAGAGGTCTTTATGGCAACATCTTTGAAGAAATTATACTCCCTCTGTAAACTGACAGAAGTGCAAAAAACCCTCATGTTTTTGGTAAACTTTAGTTGTTGTATGCTGTATGCTGGAATTTATTTTCTCCCAAAGAAATCAGTGATAATATACATGAAAGCAGATCCTGTCTTGGAATAAGGCTTTCTCCTAACATTCAAACAATCCCTGATTTTTTACTAAAATAATTTTCAGAATTGGTATACACAAAATGTGAGAATACAACATAGTGCATTTTGTTAAAGATTGAACTATATAACCATTACACACCCAAATGAACTTCAAAAAAATAAGCAAGAAATGGTAGAGATACCTAGTTACCAATGGAAGAACATCTTTTACAAAATATATATTTAACATTTGACTTCTTAGTATTGCTCTTAAATGGAGTTCAATAGAACATCTTCAAAAGATCCTGATAATTAAAATTTATGTTTGTTTCATAAGTTCAGACTTTCCTCCTTACTTCCTCAGGACAGTTGATCTCTGTTACTTGTCATACAGGAACTAATAGCATTATCATTTTTCCCCTTCCAAAGGTTCCTAGCATGTAGCTACTACTTAACTTTTTACACAATGTGTCTAACTAATGAGCACAGTCAAGCTAAACACAGAAAAATTTTGTGAGATTGCTGCTTCTGTTTAAGACCTAAACAAAGTCTGTGTTCCTGAAAGCTTATTTCCAATTCTATCAGTTTGTCAGCTACTACTTTCCCTTTAAACTTTGTCTCAGAGTATAATGATAATGAGGTATTTTAACATAGAAGGTGACTCCCATCGTAAACAAAAGACAGGAAAACATCACTGTCTTGAAATACGTGCCCAGAGCAACCATCTTCTGCACAGAAGGAGCCAAGTAATCCTTTCTTTCAACTAGATTGCAAAAGAACGATAAACAGGAATTGAGTAAATAGACTGTGCAGTCAGCATCACAGAAAGAATTAGGAACAGGTCTACTGAGCCAAGTTCAAGATCCTTGGCAAAGGAGTCTCAGGACATTTCATCTACACATTAAAAAAGATACAGTAATCATGTCACTAATGGAGTGCACTTGGCTTCACTACTAAAGTCTTCCAGACTACTCAAAGCATCTATCAGTATATACTCCTATCAGTACTTTTGGCAAATAGAATGCCCCTTGGCAAAGTAATTTTGCTTTCATGTTTTTATTTTATCAAGAGTATAAGGAGTTAATAGGAGACTTACTTCATCTTACCTTACTGATGAATAGTGACTGACAGACAAGGGTAGGTAAAGGTATCGGTACCTTCATTTTAACACTTCAGGGCCTTGTTTCTGCACATAATCTGGTAATGTCCCAGCAGTCCCTCCTCTGGTCCTTCTACTAGAAAACATTTGTCCTAGAAAACCTTGATAGTATCCTTAGATTTTGTACTTCTGAAAGGCGAAAGATATTATTAACTGAATTGTTTTGTCACAGAGGTGTCTGACTGGTGACCATTAATCTCATAATTAGGAATGATAACATCAAAAGGCTATATGCTTATTTTACAAAGATTTTAAACTTCTCTTTCTGAGGGCTTACACCTCTCAACGAGAAGTATAGATAAGAATAAAAAAAATGAAACGTACTTGCATGAAATATAATTTAAAAAAGTCTGGTAAACTGTTAGTGGAAGAGGTCTGTATTTATTGTGATCCTTAACTTTTCATTTAAAATGCTAGTAATTTATATTTTATACTCTTGAAATAAATAATTGGGAATAAGCATGGAGTTTTTTTGTCTTTATAATATTTTCCTATAGTAACATGTTCCTGTCGTGAAAATGAGAAAAAGATGTAAAGTTTGTACTTTTTGATTGGGCAGTCAAATGCACAAAACTGACTTCACTATGCTACCACAGATTGTTCTTTAATCACAGTAAACTCTCCCGTGATTGAAGCAGTCCAAGCTTCAACCTGCTCAAAGTGAAAAACCCCAACGACACACTCAGCAAATACAATAGAGGTTTGCACTTACAAAGGAGAGTCATAAACTAGATCTAGCAGAGCTTCACTAACTTCAAGGCAAGACACCCCAGCTGAGGAAATTACTCCCCATTTTGATTCAGATGTTTGCCAGGGCCCTGAGGGCACTATAGGGGCCCGACTATTTCTTCTGGTCCTTCCCTGGAGCCTCTCCCCATGCAGCCCATGGGCTCAAAAGACCCATTTCAGCCTAGCCCTGGACATCAGTCCCTGCTCCAGCAATGCTGTAGGATGTCGATCTCCAGCCCTGTCCATGAGTTATTTATGAAGGAAATATTTCTCATTAACTGTTCTTTTTTTAAAACATAAAATAAGTATGTTAAGGTGTTTAAGATAATTTCAGACAGAGGAAGAGATTGCAAATAATGTTGATAGTATCACCTTCCCCTTAATCTGCTTCTTTAGACCCCTTTATCTTCATGCCATTAGCCAGATGCCATCTGGTTGCCCAGGACACGGATTTGTGCACCATTTCTACCCATGTGAGGTACTCTCAAAAGCAATTTTTAACAGAAATGTAACATATATGTGTGCTCAAGTGTCCTGGGTTCAGCTATAGCAGTCATTTTTCTCCTTCTTAGTAGCTGGTGCAGTGCTGTGTTTTTGACTTTCAGCCTGGGAACAATGCTGATAACACCGATGTTTTTAGTTGTTGCTAAGTAATGTTTATTCCAACCAAGGACTTTCTCAGTCTCATGCTCTGCCAGGGAGGAGGGGAAGCCGGGAGGAAGCAGAGACAGGACACCTGACCCAAACTGGCCAAAGGGGTATTCCATACCACAGCACATCGTGCCCAGTATATAAACTGGGGGGAGTTGTCCGGAAGGCCCAGATCACAGCTCGGGTTGGGCTCGGTATTGGTCAGCGAGTGGTGAGCAATTGTATTCTCTCCCCTTGTTATTTCCCTCATCATTATTATTATTAGTGGTAGTAGTAGTCGTTTTGTATTATACCTTAGTTACTGGACTGTTCTTATCTCAACCCATGGGAGTTACATTCTTCCAATTCTCCTTCCCATCCCTCCGGGAGCATGGGGAGGAGGAAGGTGGGGGAGGGAGCGAGCGACTGCGTGGTTCCGAGTTACCGGCTGGGCTTAAACCACGACATCAAGACATACGAGTTTTTGAGTTCATCAGCTTGTGTGTAGCTGCAAAAAGGAAATTGATTCCTTCTTGCTCAGCCTCCAAACCAGTTACCTAATATAGTTGAGATACCACAAAGTATCTTGTTAGACTGAGTAGAATTTACTTTTTTTGAGAAAGTCTACTTCTTCACTCCTAATACTTTCTCTTTTTCATTACCTTTTGTTGTGGATTGAAATATTGATGACCTATCTAAGGTAGTGTCAGTTATGGAAGAGATGATGCAGAATTCAATAGCAGTGAAGGAAAAACAGATGCTTCATTCCAGCTGATGAGCACTGAAGGTTTGTAGGTCTTCTCTGCACAGTAATTAAATGCAGACTGTGCGGGTGTTTTTCATTCCTGTAGAAGACTAGTGTAAATTCATTTTCTTCTTCCTCACTTAGTCCACATCAGTCAAAAAAACCTGAAGCTTTCACCAAGCCAGGACATGCTATTGTAGATTTCCATATAGCAATTAAACCATTTATAATCTGATTTTTTTTTATATTGTTTTTAATTAAGAAGATCAGAGTTTAAGTTTCTGTAATAAATTACAATAATTTGTAGTGAGGAATACATTTTGTAATATTATGAGTGCCCTTTTAACGTAGTCATGTGAGATATGCAGTGATTTTCTACTTACAGGAAGATGATAGGATTGGAAAGAGATCTGAAGATACGCAGCATCCCTGACCACCCTAAAGGACAATTTTTATTGTACCTTACATGTTTTGAAAATCTGTTCTTAAAGACCACCCCATTATGGATATCTCTGATATGGCTGTGACTTGGCTCATTCTTTGCAGGTGGTTTCTCTGGGCATACATTTTAAGACACTGGTATTTTACTGACCTGTGAAGGCAATCTGTCAAAATGCTTAACTAAATATTTCTTTGTGTAAAGTATTCCATGTTTATATTAACAACCAGGTATGATAAAATATATCTTATGTGAACTATGCAACTTATTGTATTGGGTATACACAGCATTTTGTGTCTGCTCAGTACTGTGATGTTAAACATACATGGATTTTTCATTTTCTGCTTTACCTTTAATATTATTTCTGTGCCTAACTTTTGTCAACAGTTATTTGAAAGTTTTCATTATGTACTTATTTCTTCACTAAAAATCATACAACCACAGAACATTCCTCTATACACCCTAGAATCCAAGTTTAAGAGAACACCCTGATCTTGGTTGGAGGAAAGAGTATCTACCACAGGAACTATCACCACCACTGTTCTAGCACATTCTTTCTGAATCTCATTCTAGTAAGTATTTTTGCCAACTAACTTCATATATTTGACCAACTTTAGGCTGTATGCATGTTTTAAATTTGTAAGGATTAAATAAAAATTCCAAAGTAGTAGTGTGAACATTGCTTCAATAGACAGCTTTGCCTTCAATGAATACTTAATAGCATGCCATGCATTCACAGGGCAGTACATCTTTTTCCACACAGTGAATCATTCACCAGTTTCTGAGTGCTAGGGAAGCTCTATCTCATCACTGAGGCTTCAGTGGTATCTATGCAAAGTGGATCTGTAGAACATGTATTTAAAAATTTGCTATAGCTAAATTAAAATTTGTAAAATTTCATCGCTACATTTTTTTTAATCTAATAGTTGCAATAAATATATATTAAATATATCACATGTACTTAAAGATCACACAAGATGTAAATGACTTTACTTGCAATGACCCATGAGAAAACACCAATCAACCCAATGAGCTGTGAATCAATATTGCCTTTAAGTGCATTCCAGCATAACATTTTATAAAAGTGTAGTATAAAGCACTAAAGCATAATACTTACAAATTACTCTAACAACCTATAGTAGAAGTCGATATTTTTCCCAGGCAAAATTCAGGCCTCTCTTGCACAGTATTAAAACAAAACCTTTGTGTACATTATGTTGCTGAAGCTGAGGTAATTTTAGCAGTGTACTATGTCCTAAAATATATCCTAATGTCATAAATAATCTCATTTCCTATTGAAAATACTTGAATCAAATCATCTTAGGTACTGACCTGGAGGTAATGTAAATGCCTGCTAGGATGGGAAACAAAAATAGAAGACATACAGTAGAAAAAAACCCAACATATAAACTAAGATTAATTTGGAAGAAAATTATTTCAATTTGATTAACATAAATTACACAGAAAACTGGGAAATGCCAATGCAGAATAATACCGAAAGGCCGAGCTGACAGTATGTGCCATCCTGTGCCAGATGAAGACTTCATTATGAGCTTGGTCTACACAGTTACAGATGTATCACACCACAGAGCAGAATGGTGTCAATAATCTGATAAAACTACCTTGAGGTTGAATATCACCTGTAGATTTTGAGACAATAACTTGGAGATCTTTTGACCAAGAGAGAACACTGTGCGTATTGTTGAAAGACAAAATGTTGTCAAATTAAATAGTGGAGTAATGGTATGAAAGTCTTTGATTTGTATCTTCCTTTGAATTTCATCTCTACTGTTCAAATACTACAGTTATGATGAAGAAATATAAAGACAAACTAATGAGTTAAAAAATAAAAAATAAGGGAAGTAAAATGAAAGCATTGCTAATCTGCAAGACTGTTCTTGAGAGAAAGGATTTGTCCCTTCTGACAATCATTCATTGTACATCTGATATTCTGAATGACCTAAAAATGACCTGAATTAAATGTAAATGTGCATGCAAGGTGCTTCTAAGACAGTGGATAATTTCTTTAGGACCATATCAGTAGATTATAATTTCAGTTTGACCAGATCAACTGTTTTCGGCCGAAGGACAAGATGATGTAAAAGACACCAACATCAATTCAACTGAGATTCAAATGTTGCAAAAGCATATTAATACTATATCTAACAATACATTTGAGGGAAAAAAAGTTGATCTGTAGAATAATCTTAAAAAAAAATTTCATCTGTACAATAACATATAAAATCAAAGACAATTAATTTCATTAAAATCTTTAAAGGAAGCCACCAAGCACATTCTACAACTTTCTCTCTCCCTCTTTGTATCACATTAATTTGGTGAGTATGAATATTTTGTTACAGAATTTCTTCTGCAAATGAAAAGCCACCAAGAAGTATAAGAAAGCAATACCAAAGATTGTCTGCCATTTTCATAGTAAAATTGTGATTTAAAAAGTGTTCAGCTATGTTTTATAAGAATATGTGTTCAGAAAACTGTCCTGTTCAGCATATTTGTCAATGATCTGGAGAAGGTGATGGAATGATTGCTCATAAAGTTTGCTAATTACATTGGGGTGGGTATCAGTAAATATGTGCAAGGTTAGGGCTGTTACCCAGAAGCACACAGAGAGGATGTGGAGGGGTGGCCCAAAGGAACATGATGATACTCAGCAAAGCACAAGTAAAGAGACTGTATGGGCTCTTGGTTTGAACCAAGGGTAGCATTTCTGACCTGTTTCTGTGGTCCCTCTACAGTGGGGACAGACATCTGTTTGATTGAGTACTGTGAAACTTAAAAACAAGCCTCAAATTATGAATATTTAAAGTCATGTACATGGTGTGGTTCACTTTTGAAACCATGAATTTGATTCTGCAAACACTTATACACTGGAGATGATTGTATCCACCTGAATAATCATAATATCAATTGGTATAACTAGCCAATCATTGCTACTTCCCCACTTGTTTGGGAAGAGCTACTAGGGATTTAGGAGGCAGGGTTTTTCAAACCATGAAGGATGCACTTGCATCTTCAGGATCTCAACTCTTACACAAGAATTAGATAGCTGTTATGAAACTGGGCTCTTTCTCCCCCCCACTCCTTTTCTACCCTGCCCCCTCTTCCCCCCCCCCCCAGGGTTACAACTCTATTATTTTCCTTTTCCTCAAATAAAAAACTCTTTTTCAGCTGTAAACTTCTTGTTAGTACAGCATAGGTGGGGTTATTCTTGAAGAATTTTACAAATATTTATTTTATCAGATGATCTTTCATATTATTGCATGTAAATCTGAAAAAATTTTCTGTAGAATAAAACCCACAAACTACCAGAACATTGCCAATTGCAAAAATCTGTGCTTGAATTTTGTTGCTAATATCTTTTCCCATTAACTTTATTTATATTTCCAAGCCTTTACAGAGTCAAGGCTTAATAAAGGGTAGCTAATAACTTTATTACATGTAGGGAAAATGAAAGGACAAAATAGTAAAGAATGAAAAAAAAGCTGTTTATAAACCTGAACTCAGATCCTGGAGAAGGGTTTTTTTTCTGGGTTTTCTGCTCTTTCTAGTGGTCTTTTTGTTTTGTTTTATTATTAATTTTTTTATTGCAATGCCTTCTCTTTTTTTATTGTCTGGTTTCCTATTTAGAAGTAAAATGTGTAAACATCATTCATATGAACAGCCTTATTGAGAGCAAGACAGGGATTAGTGATGCATATAATTACACATGTACATTTATAGTATCATAGTATTCAATTAGAAAAATCACAGGAGTGAGCTATAATCTTACAAGTTTTATAAAACAGCTGGTAGCTTTTTGTACAAGCAGCATAGTAAATTAATTAAATCAATATTACATAATTTCTCAAATAGTATGTAACATATTAAAGAGCAATAATTCTAAATTTTTAACTGTTATTCACAGTGTCATTTAATGTCATTAATTTATTTGCTTTTTAGAATTCAGTTTTGTGCTTTTTTCATCTATAATCAAATGCTTTGGAATATGGAAGAAAAAATAACAGTATCATTGACTCAGATAAAGCACAGAAAATTCTTTTTTCTTTACAAAAGAAAAGACAAATAAGCATGCTGTTTCATTGTCTTGCTTTATAACTGAGGATGAACTAGTACTTTAAAAGTTCTTGAATCATAGAATCCCTGAACCATAGAATAATTTAGGTTGGAAAAGACCTTTAAGGTCATAGAGTTCAACCATTAACCTAAAACTGCAAAGTCCCCACTAAACCATGTCCCTAAATGCCGTGTCTACCTGTCTTTTAAATACCTCCAGGGATGTTGACTCAACCACTTCCCTGGGCAGCCTGCTTCAGTGCTTGATAACCTTTCTTTCAGGCACTCTTGGCAATGAATGATGCATGTCTAAGCAGTAAAGCCAATTACCTGAATTGTTCTGCCTATTCTGGCACCAGAAAAAACAGGTTTTGCTCTCATTTACAAAAACCCGTGCTTGAGAAAATGTAATTTCTCCACAGACAGGAGAAAGAAATTGCATGTTGGTGTTCAGAACTGAAAACCTAGAGGCACTAACAAACATAAAGGGGATATTGGGTAGAAAGAAAAACTGAGGGTGTGTTATTGTCCCAATGGAGGGCTGTGAAGATGGTGATCAGCCAAGGCACAGCCCCAGACCCATGGTCAGCAACCAGGGCCCTGAGTTTGAGGACACACCACGAGGTCACGACTGCCTGTTGCACTAGTTGCAGAGGTTAGAGGAGTGCACAGGCTCAGCAGGGTGAGATGCACAGTGTGAGTAGTCACAGCACAGTGCTTTGTGGGAACGTTGACATTTATTTCAGGCGATATAGTTACTATTTACTTTAAAGACCACTAAGCTGCTTTTAGACAGTTTAGTCCCAAGGATCCTGTTACTATATCTCAGAAGCAAACAATCAACAACATAGACGCAGCCAAGCCTCAAACACAAGATCAACAATCTTTCTCTCAAATATTATTGTTTTATAGTACTAATTCATCCCTCTTGGATTATTTGTAGAGTAATTACACAGATTATAATTCAATCTTTCCATGGTGAATTTGCAAGACATCTTTATAGGTTCATGCAGAAGGTTCATTTATCACTGGCGTTCTTACAGAAAAAATATCATAATTACTAATCTATCGCAGATAAAGAAAGTCTAACTTCCCAAAGAACATACAATATATTTATATTTTAGTGTAGAGTATAGCTGTGACTGAACAAGAACATGAGTGTTTGTTTAATGACTCCAATACACAAATTTCTAAAGTCAATGTGCATTAGAGAAGAATTGGTAGGCATAGTAATGTCATCTAACATTTTTACTATTTTATCGAAATTTCTTTCCATCAAATTTAAAGGAAATGTCTTAGAGACACCTCAGTATTTTTTGTGCATGGTATGATTTTGTAATAAAATTATCTGTTTTGATTTTTAAATTGTTTTGTTATTTCAAAATCTCCAGTTCTGAACACCAGTAGTAACAGGACTATGAAGAGTTGACCTTGGCTAGCTGCCAGCTGATCTCTCACCCCACCCACCCCAACAGGACAGAGGGAGGAAGTAGGATGAAAAAACTCATGGGTCAAGATAAAGACAGGGACTTACCTCTTCACTTACCAGTTACCATCATGGGCAGAACAGACTCGACTTAGGGAACTTTAATTTAATTTATTGCAAATAAAAAATAGAGTAAGATTTAATTAAGAAAGTTTTCTTAATTGAAAAATTTTTCATTATACCTTGGAAGTCAGCAAGCAAAAAGAAAATAAAGACATATTCTTTTTATAATATCCAATAATAATATGAGGTAGAGAAAGAAGTGTTGTTCAGGATAAAATGTATTTGGAAATATTCACTAAAGCTGTACATTCTGGATGATCTCATATATCACACATAAATCTACACTGAACCATTTTTACTGTATCACATCCAAACGCATTAGAGTTTGTGAGTATATTCTCAGAAAATAAAAATCAGGAAATTCATCAATATTGATAATCTGAAGAGCAATACATATAGCATTTTGGAATATGTGAGGTTAGAGTTCGTTCTTACTCTCACTGAATAAATCAGTGTGGGGACCTTTCTTGCCAGAGAGCTGGTATATGCTCATGATGAAAAGGGAATTCCTCTGTTTCCATTTTTATTCTACGGGCCAGGGCCAAAGGACCATATGACATGAAGATCTAGGACATTCTTGATAACTGGGCACTACATGAATAATAATCATAGAATCATAGAAGGGTTATGGTGGGAAGGAATCTTAAAGATCATCTAGTTCCAAACCCCCTAGCACAGACAGGGACACCTTACACCAGACCAGGTTGCTCAAAACACCATCTAGCCTGGCCTTGAACACTGCCAGGGATGGGGCATCCACAACTTCTCTGGGCAAACTATTCACTAGAGGGTCTCACCACCCCCACAGTGAAGAATTCCTTCCTAATGTCTAATCTAAATCTGCCCTCTTTCAATTTAAAGCCATTCCCCCTTGTCCTATCACTCCATGCCCTTGTAAAATGTCCCTCTTCAGATTTCCTGTAGGCCCCCTCCAGGTATTGGGAGACTCTTATAAGGTCTCTGCAGAGACCTCTCTCCTCCAGGCTGAACAAGCCCAACTCTCTCAGCCTGTCTTCATAAGAGAGGTGCTTCAGTACTTGGATCAATTTTGTGGGCCTCTTTTGGACTCACTCAAGCAGGTCCACGTCCCTCTTGTGTTGGGGACCTCAGAGCTGAATGCAGTACTGCAGGTGGAGTCTCACCAGAGCAGAGGGGGACAATCACCTCCCTCAGCCTGCTGGCCACGCTCCTTTTGATGCAGCCCAGCATAGAGGCAAACAATGCTGTAGGAACTGTGCTAACTGCTTCCAGCTACCCTGCTCTCTCAGCCATATGTGCCGTGGAATCTTGGTCCACCAGACTATAGTACTATGCCTATTTTAATGCTTCACTCAAATTAGAAAACCTATTTATCAGCTGCATGAATTAGCTTAAGCTTAATGGAACTATATTACTCCCAGTCCCCAGGCTAGCTCAACTGTTGTTAATGCAACCTGATATTTTGGCACAATGCTGATACACTCTTAAGAGCAAAAATCCATTGAAAATCACTGGGACATTCACCAAAAATCATGTAGACTTTTCAAAAATCCAACTTTATTTTCTGTTTTCCTGATGTTCAAGATGACTGTAAGTAGCTTCTGATCTATCCATATTTACTTGCTATATGTTGCCAAGAGTACTGTGGCCACCTTTTGCGTAGAAAAATTTCAGCAGCATCAGTAAAACTCGATATGGAGAGTGAAGAAAGGTTTCCCTTATGAGCATTCCAGGCCACAAGACAAGAAGATTGAACACTGATAGGCATCAAACCACTGAAATGGAAAATATTTGCAGTGCATTTCTTGCTGAGACAAGAGTCGTTACTCTGATGCAATCAGTAATACTGCATCGTCCTTCTATAGGAAGGTAAACCTGAGCTAAAGATTAATTGGGTTTTATTTTTTTTATTCCATATAATTTTTTTTTTTCCCTAACTCCTTGTTTTGGTTTTTTTGGTTTTCGGGTTTTGGTTTTGTTTTTTTTTTTTTCACCTAGAAAGTAAATTTGGAATAATTCTGAGAGACAGGAATTTTGTAATTTAGTCCAAGTATTGATATATTACTTCACAGTGAATTCTAATTTTGCTTTCAGTTTATAAACATGATAATTCATTTATCTGATAGGGATTTCTGGATGAAACTCTCCTCTAAAACAGTTCCTTGTGTTACAAAATGTCTGTGTGTTTTAATTAAATGTTACAATCAAAACAAGTACTTTAAAAACTCATTTTAACACATTATTATTTGTGATCCACAGCAGTTATTCAACACTCATCTGACGTGTAATAAAATAAATTTTATCCACACTGAAAGGAGCTTAGATGAGTAAGTAAAAACAAATAAACCGGAAGTGCAAGTCTTTTTCTTATTTACCTATGCAGTTTATCACTGAACAAAACATCAGTATTCTATGTATGCATCAAGCCTCACTGAAAAATAATATTTGTACTACTTTGGATAAACTGGAAATCTTTTTAAAACCTAGAGGATAATATTTAAAATTATGAAGACTACTAATTTGTACCGAAGTCATGGAATTCACAGTTTGTTTCAAATGCCACGTTCTGAGCACAGACTAAGATTGTGGAATATAGTGTCAGAGAGTAAGAGAGTCTGTTTTTTTATTTAAAAGCATTGTCTCTCCTCTCCTTTTTCTTTTATATTCTGTCTGCAGAATATTATAGTAAATAGCTCCTAGACGACACATGCCTAAATACAAAGTTCATACTGAATTGTGGTCTGTTTAAGCTGCTTTTAAGCCAAAGCCACTATTTATTGAGAAAGTGGAAGAACTACTCTCTCAAACTTTGCGGTTAAGGCTCAGGATGTATTATCTTCTCCAGCAGCATCTTTGAGCTCTGAAATCACATGCTACCTTTCCTCAAGGTACAATGGCCAATAATATATAAGAATTTGTTTTTGTTTGGTAGTGACTTAAGAGTAACAGAATAGTCATTTGTAGAGTACCGTAGCTGCAAGTGATTTAATGTTAAAATTAGTTTAGGCTTGAGACACCCTTTTGTTTTCTTTCTGGAAAATAGTTGACATTCTTTCTCTTGTGAGAAACTTGCTATAGGTCTTTTTTTAGAGGATAAAATATAACAAAATACTTCTTGAGTCAGGCATAACTACATGATCTGAAATAACTAAAAATGTAAACTATGAAAGACTACAACTCAAATATAAAAATAAGCATACCTCTTATAGTGATGATATTTCTGATATTTAACTTAAATATTTGTCAGATAATCAGGCAATCTGGTGCTTTAACAAAAAAACAATGGCTCGACTTTGATATCTAAATTCAAATTGTAGGTCCTCATAACCATAGCTTGGTTGCTACCTATTCCTGAAACCTCCTGAGATAAACAGATGTCTTTTCATGTTCCAGTGTTAAACTTCCCTTGTGCCAAAACTTTTTATCTTGCTACACTACAAGGACTTCAGTCTTTACAGCATCAGACAGTCCGGGGTGTAGTTTATATTTAATCTTTGCCAATATACACAGGGTAGATATGATGTCCCCTTTAAATAATATCTCACTCGCTGTACCTAAGTCAGGATATGATTTATTTAACTAAGTTAAACATAGTTCAGGCCAAAGTTTGATTTCCTCTAGTGTCTGAAGAGATTCAAGCCCTTATCTATCATCCGAATATGACAGTGTGTCTCTCAAACACACTATAAACTGTAGTTTAACACAATTTCTAGAAACTCCACATCTTTGGAAACGCTGTAGAGGAAAAGAAATTTTTAAAGCAAGTTCTTTGGGGTGTCAGCAAAGTGTATCCCAAAACCAGTGCTGTGCTGTGGGCCTCTCAACATTTCTAAGTAAAATGTAATTAGGTAATTACTTTAAAGTATTAATTCAAATCAGTTAATTAAAAGTAATTTAAAAAACATCTCCAGGTGTCATATATACCAGTGGGCAGTTTGCTTGGGTTCCTCAGTGGTTGCTTTTTTTCAGTCCTATTTTTATTTCTAGGCAGCGATCCCCTAAGAGGCATTGTACTAGAAATATATTTAACACAGGGAAGCAACTTTTCTCTCTGAGACCAAATGCTGGAATGCTGTGATGCACAGAGTATTGATATCAATCTCTCATGTTTTTATTTTTTGAAATGATATCAGAAATTCTGTAAAAAAATTTACATTCTTCTCCACTGAATACTGTATAAAAATGTAATTTAACTATAAAAAGGATAGAAATTGAATTTCTATGAGAAGTAGCAGAATCTTACATATGCAATTCTTTTAAAGTTTGCAATCTTCACTGTTTAGATTGGGAAATTTTCTTTTCTTTAACTTCTAGCTGATATCACCAGCAAGCATGGTCAAATCCATGGATATTTAAAGTGATGGTTTGATCTATGAGTTATACTTTCTGTAATAAAACATAAAGGGTTTAATTAAATGGGAAACAATGGAGATTTTAAATATCATGTAAACAGTCTCTTCAGGGAGTTTTGAATAGTATCCAGAGTAACCACAAATGAAACTCTCTACATAATTCGGCACAGAGTTGGAACTTGAGCTAACAGAGAAAAACATCTAATACTTACAGAACATCATAGACTTCTCTCCCTAAAATGAGTCACTGACAGTGGACTCAGTGAAATACAGAAGAAAAAAAAACACCCAACGTGCTTTATTTGTTTTGGGGTTTCTTTTTAGATCCGTTATACTTATTAATTATAAATTAGAGATAGAGATATGAAATGAAGGGTATGAATGTTTAAAAAGTTACAAATAATTGAAAAAGCAAGAAATCCTTTAGGATTTCATCCTTCTTTAAAAAGCCTGTTTCTCGTTTGGTTTTTGGAAAGCTGAATTCTTGGACTCACAGAACTGTTCTTCAAAATGCAAGCTTGCAACTCTTCAGAGCTGACTGACAAGATCTAATCTAATCTACATGGGAGTTGTTATTGCAGTAATATTTTAATTATGGGTTTGTACCTGATTAGAGGAATTCATATAAAATAATGTTTAAAAATAAAATCTCAACTATCATGCATTTGCTGGCTTTATTATTAATAAATAAATTTCCTAGCTGTTCAAATACAGTTCAAAAAGATTCTTGAATCTAATTCTTTTATCTTAAAATTTCCTCCCAATGTAATTTACAAATTCTCTTTCTCTCCTTGCTTGTTCATCTAGCCAAAAGCAGATGCATATGTTTGAACATATGCAAGTGTTTGTGTGAGGAATCAGGCTGCCTAATAAATAAAAGTAGAAATTACCTAAATGGAATTTAATGCTTTCAATCTACTTCAAAGGTCCTTATCCTTCAACAATCTTCATGCATACGTCAGCAATTTCTGCACAATACTGAATTGAAATTAAACAGGCTGCATAGAAACAATGTTCTCTATCTTGCATAGTCATACAATATTAATTTAAACCAAGATAATACTGTATTCAACTGTAATTACAAGGATAATGTATCTGTCGTAAACAGAAATATTAACTAAAGTTAAATTAGGTGTACAAAATTAAATCATGTTTCTTGACAACAAATTTCAAGACAACAAATCATTCTGAAAAAAATTAAACAGAAAAAAATTGAAACTAGATATACATTTATAACAGATTTCAATTTTTTTTTACATTTAATTTACTTAATTACTTTTCACCAGCCTAAGCAGTACCTTCGAAGTCAGAGAGGGGGAAATTCTTTAAAAGATGAGAGATCTGGCTTTGCAGTGTCTCCTAAAAAAGCCTCATGCTTTGAAGCATTTTTTTCTGTGATATTAATCATTGCTGTGTTTGTAGTATGATGAAAGTAAGCCTTTGTCATCTTATTATTTTTTATCTTACAGAAACATAAGTGGAAGCTTTGGCACAAAGGGAGTGTAAAAAGATAGAGTAGAAATCAGGTTTTTTTCTAAACAATTTTGAAGAAAACTAGCACTGCACCCAGATGTTTTAAAGGGAAAAACTACAGCGGGTTAAGGAAATGGTTTCCCAAAATAGAAAAAATAGATGGAAAACATTGTTTCAGTTTGGAGCGGGGGAATAGTGGGGAGAGGTTGCTGGATATGGGAAAATGGACATGGTTAGTCAGTTATTTTTATGAGCTGCTTTTTTAAACTTCCCCACTCTGATTTCATGAAATGGAATATTGTCTTCTCTCAGGGTTGAAAACATTTTAAATTTGCTGATGTTCTGCCTTTAACTTTGCAGCCAAAACCAACATTGTTCTAATGGTAATGTATTTTTATTTAAAATAAATTTGCAGTAAAAAGTTGATTTTGGACCGCTTATGTGCAATCCAGTCATTTCATAATTGTTTCTATAGGCAATATAGCCATAGGCAAGTTGACAGTATTTATGTTAAAGATACAGATTCTAAGGAATTTTTCCATCAGGCTAAACGATAGCCTGGAGAAAAAGGCAAGAGAAGGAGAACATATTTCTAAAAAAAATCAAATAAAAATGGAAAGGTAAAATCCTGTACAAAATGCTGAAAGGCATCTGCAGTTGAGACTATGAAATTAGTGAATATTGTTCATGCTCTAATGCCCACACACACTTGCACATATATTAAAGTTTGTCTTGTTTTACAACAGGAGAGCTTTAAAAGAAGAAATAGATGAAAATACTAATGGAACAGAACTTGATTAAGCTGTTTAAACAACAGTTCTTGAAATCTATTCAGTTAATTTCTTCAGTAACACCCCTGAGATTTGCCTTAAACCTACCTACTTGGTAGAATACTGAAAAGACACATGTATTGGTTTTTTTCTGGTTTTATTGCAGTTTAGGCACATGGCTATTAATTTTGTATTTAAGTGATAGCCCAATGTCAAATCAAGATACTAATCAATGTTTCTAAAAAGGAAGCAAAGCCTAAACTATCGACCCATTGTGTCAATGAAAACCTTTGCAGTTACTTTAGCAAGCAGTGGAATTAGGCGTATTCCCTGATACTTTGAAGAATTAAATTTAATTCTCTTTACTTGATGTAGAAATAGATGTTCAGCTCACACACAATCTTCACAGGTTTTACTGAGAGCAAAATTTAGATAACAGTCACAATAACACAGAGTGACTTTGTAATAATATTTTTACATATTCTAGGTCAGTATTTGTCAACACAGAAACCCCACAGATGAACAATTATTTTCAGATTTTTGCATTACAGTTATACTTCATAGTCTCCTTCTTTCCATCTCTGCTTCTGCAACTTGCAAAATATCAAACAGCATATTCATATTTAAAATGATAGTGTTTCTAAAATGTTTCTACTGCCCTTTCTTTTATTTTCAGTATTAAAAAAATGAATAGAAGATAGGTGCATAAGTTCAGAGTGGAATTCATCCTGGAGTTAATGAACAAATGTTAGCCTCTATGTTCCAAGTGTGAAAAGAGACAATGACATACTGAAAATTCATAAAAAATGAAGGAATCTAGCATAGCTTGCCCAAAATGCAAAGCAGCAGCAGTAACACAGGAGAATCAAATTAAATTACTATTGATATTAGCAGAACATGCCCCATCCTGACTGAGACTCCAGTAAAGAAGGAACATCTTCAACATATTTCCATTCCTATACACCTTCCTAGATACCCACTTTTGGTTACGATTAGAAAGACAACACAGGATCTTTAGGTATGACTTCCTACAGTAATTCTACTTTCATCATGTCTTTTTTATCATGAAAGCACTTCAAAACAATGACCACAAATATTTGAGTTCTGTGTTAATGAAATAAGGCTGGTGGATGAATTTGAACAGTAAACAGCCCCTGTATCTGTCATTTTCCAAGGTTGCTCCCTGGCCTTGGGTTCACTTCCTATGGAAGATATTTCTGGGCAAGGGCAATCTGAAGGAGTCAGAATGAAATCTGCTGTCTACAAGGTAAATAGGCTGCAGCCTTTGGCAGTGTAAACATAACTCAGCTGGTGCCCCTTGGCCCTAGGGCCATGGATTTGTTTCTGACCCTCACAATTTAGCAACATAGTTAGACGCTCCTCTAAATATGCAGTCAAGATCAGATTTACCTACCTTTTCTGTTGTAAACCTACAGTTATGAAAAACAGTGGAATAAAATGTTACAATTCATCACCTAACCCAAAATACAAGTAAAGCAGTAGAAATATGTTATATATTCATTCATTGGTTACAGATCATAGAAGTAGGATCCTCTCCTTTATGCAAATTCAGTTTACCACTTTTTTATGTACTTTTCTTACCCTCCAGGAGAGAAGAAATAAAGAATAAAATCCATCTTCTTATGAAACTACTCTCTGTGGAAACCACAGTGCCTTCATTTGCCTTCTTTGAATTATTTAGTTAGAGAACTAGCATTAAAAAAACCCCAAATCGGTATTTGAAAAAATGAATGCAGTATTCCTCTAAGTTTTCAGACCAAAGCCTCTCTTCAACACAGGCACAGCTAAGGCTTCATAATGGTAAAATGAATAGACATGAAATCTCATTCTTCAGTCTAGCAAAAGAGCATCACAAAAGAACATACTTGACTTAGCAAAGACATTTAAAGTTGCCAACTTAAACAGCCAACCTTGCCAATATTGAAGTATCTAACCAAAAGAGGTGTATCAAGCTTAGGAGTACAAATCAGAATGAAGTACATGATAGGTAATATTTCTCTTATCTGCATTAATTACCCAGCATCACAGATCTGCTTTGAACTATTCATCTTGGCTTCCTCTGCTCGCAGTGAAATGAGGCAGGACCCTCCAAACAAGTTGCCACACTGTGGTGGGTAGACCCTGGCTGCTCTATGACTGCCCTCCTCATCTGGACAGGTGAGAGAAAATAAAATGAAAGGGTCATGGGTCAAGGTAAGGGTAGGGAGAGATCATTCACCAATTATCATCATGGGCAAAACAGACTTGACTTGGAGAAATTATTTGATTATTGGATCTAGTTCGGAACTATTAAAAAAAAGTAAAAAATCTGGATAAGGAAGTCCAAATCACTAGAAATCCAGACTTCTGAGCTAGAATGGTCTTGTTCTCCTAGCATTAAAAAAGTAAAAAAATACAAAATAGGATAACCTCTGACAAAATGGAAAATCTGCCTGGTTTAAACTTGAATAAACTTGGACATTCATAAACACCTGACCCTAAAACTGAAACAATGTTGGTGACAGTGGGTCCTAGGAGTGACACTACGTGCAAAGACCCTTCCAACTGGTCCATGGATCGCTTCCAATTTCAGCTTAACAGGCTTCCCACAACTGATGTGTTTTCCTAACAGCTGGCTAAACTCATATGCAGAACTGATAAGTACCAGCCACAGTTTCAAGATGTGCTGGGGCTCCTGGCTGAGCTCTCACACAACAATGGTCATGATCAATGTTTTCTATCACTTTGGTAAAGTGGGAGGGCCAATCCTCAACTGCTATATAAAGGTGAGGTATATAAAGCATAACACTTTTCATGCTTAGAAGGCTCCAGTTTCTACACATTCAATACATGCCTGGTTGTTCTCCGTCTCCAGTATCCAGCATCCTGGGCCTTGTTTGTGAGCTCTGCCAGTGTCTGGGCCCTCAAAACACTAACTCGACTTTCAATGTGAAAACAACAATCTATAGCCTCCTGACAACTTTTATCACAGAATCATACAAAAAATTTGGAAGGGAGCCCTGAAGTTCACCTAGTACACCTTCCTGCTCAAAGAAGGCTGACTTCAATGTCAAAGCAGGTTACTCCAAGGCTTATTCAGGCAAATTTTGAAAATTTCCAAGCATGGGAATTCCATAACCTCTTTGGTAACTTTTAGCACAATCATTTATACACATGAAACTTTAAAAATTTAAAATTGGCCAGCAGGGGAAAGCATTTTTGGAAGCTGTCCAACAATAGGGTGAGCTCCTTCAGGAAGGGTAACAACTATGATGATTTTTGAAATCGCAGTTTAAGGAGGACTTATTATATTTTCTAGTGTCTTATATGAACCCATAGCAAAAAGAAAATAGTGAAAACAAACAACCAAACAAAAAAAGTTGGGGGTAGTTAAAAACCAGCAGAACATAAACTACACAACTTTCTTTTAAGGAGAATTGTAAGTAAAATATATTTTAAAAATTTGTGTTTGTTTTTTTTCGTAATACAGATAAAACTCCAGTGAACATAAAATTTAAAATTAATGAGATAGTATAGACTGCATTTGAATAGCAGGAATAATAGAATTTTAGAAACCATAGAGAATTGATGGAAATATATCAGAATGCAGTGTTATAGTATTTTTGAAGATATGGTTAGCAGTAATTTGTTTATATAAAAAAAAGCAGACAACTAAATTAGAAACTGCCACAATGGAACAAAGCCATGTTTTCCCCAATAAAGACAATAGCTCAAGTCCCTGTATATCATGTTTTTCTGATATTGGAGAAGAACTACCAAGGCTCTTTGTGATTTTTCATTTCTTCCGTGAATTGCAATTTGGGTATGAAAAAATTCTTTTTGTTTATGGATGGCTCTCCTTATTGCTGCAATGGATCATCTTGCCATTGTAACTAGAAGAACTGAGATATGTCAATGAACAATTAGAATAAAATTAATAAGAGCTTGCTACATCACAGATAATTTCTTACTGGTGTTTTCCACTCCAGATATGCCAAAGACCCAGATTTTATCCACCTGCTGTGTTGGTTTTTCTAGTTACATTATTTCATTACCCAGATGAGAATTAAACAATTACTGATTCACATGAGTATTCCTTTTAAATTTGTACTGCTTCAGCCCACAGATATCTTTCAAGTCCGGAGTAAATTACACAGATATCTGGCTGACAGCTTGCAGAATTCTTCTGGGATACTGAGAGCAAAGCAGGAAAGGGAGATTAGGATTCAATTAACAAAGATTCATTAGGATGGCACCAGACATAATAACGGTACCTTATAGTATCTTCCCAAAGGTTTTCAAATATTGGCATACAGGGATCTGACTTTGGCTTCAGAAGGGTGTTCACACATTACCCTATTTATTAAAACAAAAATTAGAGGGGATTACAAAAGAGAGATGGAAAAGATTTACAGACTGGCCTGCAAAATCTATCTTTAAAGGTCTTCACAGACATCTATATATCCCTATTGGCAAGTGCTCCCTGGTATTAACTACAAATATACTTTTATTTTTTATTAGGTCTTCTACTACGTACCACATTAAATAATCACTCTCTACACATTTTAACAGACTTCAAATATTTGTAGAACATCATGACCTACTTTGTCATCGCCTACCTATTAAACGTAGCTCTTTTAATCTTCACTCAAAAGTCAATTTGTCTCTCCTGTTTATTCTAGTTATGTTTTTATAACATACAATTATCGTCTAGAAGAAGCTTTTATAATTTTCTTGCTCTAGACTAATAACATTCAAAATTATCATACTAACATGGTTTCTAAGACATCAGTAACCCTCATGTCTTTGCTGCTGCATGGATCTCCATTCCCTACCTTCACTGAGTTGGCAGGCTGAAAGACCTTGCCAGCACACTGTTCCTCAAACACTGATGTGTTTTCCCAAACTTACCTCTAGGAATTCTGGTTTTATCCCTTTCCCCCTTCAAATCTAGTTTAAAGCTTCATGCATTTATGATTAGCATTGTTGGTTTTTTTTTATTAAGTATTCTCCAATTTTAAGACATAGCAAGGTAATTCCCGAACCTCCTTGGAAGTAATTTTGTTTAATTTTGTCAAATACTATATCAAATCCTGCCTATTACTATAACATCATCTTTCCCATGTAAAATTGATGGCAAATGTCAAATTGTTGAAATATGTTGTTGCTTCTTTGTGGAATATATATTTAGCTTAGGTTAGAGGCTTTCTGTTGTCGATCTTCAAAATTTTGCAGTTTTTCCTGTTTCTTATTTTTTGTTCTTCGCTAAATGTTGAGTAAAAGAGTACATCCAAACAGCACATTTTATTCTCTCACCTCTGCATAGCAAATAACAAAGAATGATGATGTTATCTGCTGGTTTTAATAATACAGATCCGCAATACTTCTATGTAATGTCCTAGTATATGGTAAAGTGGCTATATGTCCAGTTTGTTAAAATGAATGGCTTCTTTGACATTGAAATAGAGGAACATATCTTTGAAATTGCTTCCTAAGGACTTCAATGACAGCTAATGTAGTTACTGATCTGCAGTTGGGCAACTTTGGAAAGGAGAACAGGACTGCACATAATCTGGAAGCACATTAGTCTTTAGAGAAACCTGGAAAATACTTCTGCTACTTGGATTGGTATGGTGGTTTAACCCCAGCTGGCAACTAAGTACCACATAGCCACTGTCTCACTCCCCCCACAGTGGAAAAGGGAGGAGAATTGGGAGAGATAAAAAACATAAACCCCATGGGTTGAGATAAGAACAGTTTAATAATTAAAATTAAGCAAAATATACTACTACTAATAATAATGTTGAAAAGGGAAACAACAAGGAGAGAGATACACAACTAAAAAGAAAACAAACAAACAAGCAAACAAAAACCTACAAACAAACAAAAAACCCCAACAAACACAAGTGATGCACAGTACAGTGTCTCACCACCTGCTGACCAATAACCAGCCCAATCTGAGCAGCGATCGGTCCCTTGTGGGTAACTCCCCCCCAGTTTATATACTGGGCGTGACATGCTGTGGTATGGAATACCCCTCTGGCTAGTTTGGGTCAGGTGTCCTGTCTCTCCTTCCTCCCAGCTCCATGTGCACCTCCTCACTGGCAAAGCATGAGAGGCTGAAAAGCCATTGATCAGGGTAAGTGCTACTGAGCAACAACTAAAACATCAGTGTGTTATCAGCATTGTTCTCAGACTAAATCCAAAACACAGCACTGCACCAGCTACTAGGAAGAAAAATAACTCTATCCCAGCTGAAACCAGGACAATAGGTTACCAAGCTGCCTCAGTAGGAATCACAACCTTTTCCTGTCCTGCTTCTTCGTGATGGGGCCACTCATGATTCTGTGAAGTTGAAGAATTATGTTCTCAGAATATTTTTTCAGTGTGCTCTTTCGTTTTGTTCAAGTATCTCACATTAAAAAAAGGATCTTCTTTTTTCTTTTGAGTATGTTTTCTATGTTTGATATGACATCTCATAGGTAAATTGTGATGTTATGTAATACTGAACAAAAAGGGCAATCTGGGAAAATTCTAACAGGAAATCATGTCTATGAAATCACTACATTTTATCAACTGTAGTAAACCTCCTTGGCCATGTATGTCACAAAAAGCTTTTTTAGAAAACAGCACTCTAACATTTTCTATATTAATTTGAGTTGCCAAGCGTGTGGATAAACTCATAGCCCTAAAAGAATAAATTATGGTATTATTGAAAATACAATCAGATTGAAAAAAATCTGTTGTGATGAATATTCACAATACTCATATAATTCATAATTTCTGCAGTGATATACACTAGTGATCTGTACAACAGTTTCACATATCCATATATTCTGCATGTCATGACCCTGGCAGGCATATATATTAGAGAAAGATTCATTACACAAATTCTTGAAGTCTATTTATACAATTATATTTTATAGTACATATCAGATACAAGTAGGCCTAACTGAAATGGCTGTGAAAGGACAAACATTAGAGAATCTGAAAGAAAGAAAATATAAAAGCAATATAACTTAAAAGAAAAAAAAAAGAGAGAGAAAAAAAACCCCAAGTACCTTCTGTCATGAGTGTTAACAAGGAAGTTATTTTAATATAAAACCTTATTTTAATATTAAGCTTGAAAAAAAAACCCATGCACACAAAGATTTCTTCCACTACTCATTTGAAAATACTGAGCAATTTTTCCTGAAAACATTTAGAAAGACATAGCTATGCAGAAAAAACCAAAATAAAACAAATGCAATTTGCCACAGTAAAACATTAAAATAAAGGAAACAGTCGGAAAACCAGGAAGAATTACAGGAACTGAAAATCTATCTATCTATAGGATTACAAGGCAAGAAGACCATAAACATGGTAGGGTTCAGTGTGAGAGGGAAAGACTCAGCACAATGTGAAACAAAGAGAGTAATTTCTGTACTGGTTATGCTTCAATGAAATTCAAGCCCTGATATGGAAATAAATAATTGAAACTTATGAATAAATTTACATGAAAGAAAACATAGTAAACAACTCCACATTAAACTACTCAGCAAATTCCAATTAACATAATAGTGTATTTCATAATGCTTTTGGCTCTAATGGAAAAAAGAAAATAAAATTGGGCAGCTGTGTGCATTGTCAAACCTCTATATTCCCATTTTACTAGCTGATCTTCTTTCAGTGTTTACATTCCCGACTGACCTAGGCTATAAAAAGGTGATTGTTTCCTGCCACAGCCTCATGTCTGCTATTCAGTCAGTTTGATTCTGCCTTCCAAAAAGTAAGAAAATTGCTACCTTTTTTTTCTTCTTTCTTGCACGCAGGCTGGAAAAATGAATTCTTAGCTGTTGTAATTTGAGACATTCTACAACATAGCCACAGAGTGTTTTGAGGAATTGAAGCATGGCTTTAACACATTGCTCCAAAAAGAATAGACAGCATGGAGAGCAGAAGGAATCTTGGTGTTATAGGATGCTGGGTTTCTTTGCTCCAAGGAAATTAAACCCTTGGAAAAGAGGTCCCTATGACTTTCCCTGAAGAAGCTCTACAAAGCTCTGTTGAACATTAAGCTAGGTGACCTTGCAACAAAACTTTCCTTAAAACCAAGGATTCAGATTTTTTTTAAATGGAAAATCCTTAGCCTAGTAAAAGTAATATATATCCCACTGGTTCCTAGCTAAGCATTTTCTGTCTTCGTCGTTGTTTATAGGTTTTAGTCAACGTTATATGAATTTAAATACATTTCTTACGTTAGTCTTGGTCAAGTACCCTAACAGATACTGTCCTAAAACTGAGAGTGTTTTACACACACTGAATTACCTGTGAATAGTTTCTAATAACTCTAATACTTTGTTCCTTTGACTTCAATTAGCTAGTTCAGTTCATTATGTTTGATAAAAAAAAAAAAATTTAAATCCATTTTGGTTCCACTGGAAACAAGTGAAAAAGGATCATTAAAAAAGAGCCTGTATCAATAGGAAAACCTAGCCAGACACAGATATGCAGGCCATGTAAAATGTGTTTTCAGGACACACTAAATATCCTGCTCATGGACTCACTCTTTCTTAACGGAGAGCAATCACTTTGGATTGTTATGAGTACCTACAGGAATCCTATGGGATTTTTCTCTGTCCATGAAGAAAGGGGTGAGAGACAAGATTCTCCTTACTGGTTTTTTTAGGTCCTTCCATTTCATAGAATCATAGAATCATAGATTAGTTTCTGCCCACCTTACTTCTGTGTAACCTCACCACCATACAGCTACTGTTCTTTGCCTTTTTTTGGAAAGGACTGGTGGAATAGCGTGGATTAGTTGCAAAACCAGAGAAATAGCAATATACCCATTTTGTAGCTGTGCTAATATATACAGAGAATATCTTATAGTTTCGGAAAAGTTTTCAGTCTGAGACTAGTAGTCCGATTTAATAAGAAGGCAATTGAATCAGCTCTCCTCCATTAGTGATATTATTAAAAACCTATTGGCATTCCTTAAAGGAATCACTTCATTATGTTAAAAGGAACATATTTTCTTCATTTTGTTTGAAGAATATTGACTAGAATAAAGGATTTTTCTTTTAAAGACATCTCCATAGAAAGTAATCAGAAAATCTATTTATTTTTTTCATCAGGTAATTGGTGATGTTGGAGACAATTTATATGCCCTTGTAATAGGTACAATATATTCCATTGAGTTTTGAACATTTGCTTTGTGTTTACTACCATCTGTCATATCCCATGTAATTTCACCCAAATGCCATGTGGCCATAAATATTACATAGAAAAAAAAATTACATGGAAGTAAAGCTATGCAGAAAACATCCTGCTACCTGAAAATCCAATATCTCAAATTCTTTCTAGGTAGATTTGCCATAATTTTCAATGATTCTTGCCTAAAAAGGTGATATTTCTTACTAAGGAATTCATAAAGAGAACCTTAGCAGGAAAGATATATTGAGATTTGTTCATGCTGACTGTATCACAGAGGGTGTATTTTTAAACAATAGTGTTGTAATTTCCAAATAATATATCCAATGAGATTTTACTTACGTAATCACTCGACAGCTACAAATTTCACAGGGTATATAGACTTGTACAATTTAGCCAAAGCTTTTGCTGATATATGAGATCACATCAATTTCACATTAATGGATCCATGTTATAGAAACTCAAATGTCCGAAAGTAATAGAACAAAGACATCTGTAACTCTAAGTGCCCCACACTGGAATCATCAAACCAAAATTTTCATATATAATCTGCATAGTTATAAGATTAAAAAAAATTTAATAAATTACTGAATTAAATTTGAAGTTAACACCAAAAAAACCATCCACAATGCAGAAAAAACTTTTAGACTAGACCAAAGTCTACAAAAAAAGCCTTTAACTTTCACCAAATCATGTGAAAAAACCAACTTAAGGCTCATCATAAACTCAATTCAACCATGTTTTGCTCAAAGTTTGGTTCCAACTAGGTTGTGTTCAAGGGAGACAACCAAAATTAAGAAAAATAATAAAACAAGACAAAAATGAACAAATATGTCAGCATAGACTCTCCTGTATGAAATGTCAGTTATTTTTTCTAGGTAACGGCTTATTTGCAAGAAGTCCTACAAATGTAGAATACTTTTAATCACCATCTAAATACTGTAGTAAAGAGGTGATGTTGAGATAGGCTTTGCCAGAGAGCAGCAAGAGTAGGGCTGCTCCGGGGGGAACAAGTCAGAAGCCAGAGTGTCCAGTCAGGAGCAAGAGGAGACAGGAGTCAGACAAGCTACCTGCAACATAGGTCTGATGCTCATCCAGAAGACAAGGCTAGAGGCTGGTCCTCTAAGGACTGGTAGCGCCCACAGAACACTGGCAGGTGTATACCAGAAAGCAAAATAATATAAACGAAAAATGATGTGTTGTTCTATACTGGCATTTCTATATAGTGAGCTACCCTAAATTAAAGACAAGTAGTTGGTCGTGTTCATTAGGTGCTCATAAAATCGCTGTGCTATTCTTGTAAATTTGCTCACATATTAATACTGCTTAATCCAGGTAACATTGCTGAATCCACCTCTTCAAGACATTTCTTTTCCGAACAGAATTGTCTGTCAAGCCATCTTAATAATGATTTCTACAGTATTGTTTTCAACTGATATAACTGCTCTCCTGAGTCCAGGAAAAATAACTTTATTGACTATGTGAAGTGTCCACTATATCAGACACATGCCCAAATATTCTTTTGGCTAGTATTTTACTTTATTGTCTATTTCTTCTTGGACACTTTTCATTACCAAGATCCCACATGGAGGAGAAAGAAAGGAGAGATAGATAAGGACATGAAGGATATAAGCAGTGAAGAAATGGACAAGCATTAAGACTATAAGGAGCAATAAAGATGATACTCATGTGTCCATGAAATGGTATCTATCATCTCGCATTCATCTCTTCCACATATAAGAGAAAAAAAAAATAGGTGAAGGGGAACAATCAAAGTCATTAAGCAAGGTCATTCTCTCATACAAAATCAAGCATGTGCTGCTTACCTGTCTCTCTAGATTTTATGAGCATGCTCCCTTCTCCTTTGCTTTCCAACAGTACTGCAATTTGCGTTTTGAAACTATCTATCTATCTAGTTTTTAGATCACATCCACCAATTAATTAATTACTATAAAATTTTTTTAAAGGACAGCATTCTAATAGGTGCCACTCAGCAAGCCAAAGTTTTTACTGTTCTTCAGGACTCATTTCTCTTTTGATGGGTGGATTTTGCAACACGAAAATTGTATTCATTTCATAAGAGTAACATCAATTAATTCATAATATTTAATCAGCTTTTGAGGGGGTCATGAAATATAGGATAGTAGATGAAGTATTATATTTACAGATTAAATTAAATTTCAGCTTTTAAGGTGAGGTCATTTGTGGCTACGGTTACAAACTGGGCTTGAGTAGATACATAATTTAAAATGTAACATTGTTGTCAAACTTGAGACATTAAAACTTCTTTTTCACAGTCTCAAAAATTCCATTTCTAGCTCTCTTGATAATCTAAAGCATTTATGAAGACACATTTAAATTTGGATCTAGAAGAGTTTGTCCAATATATGACCCAGTAATATGACCCAATAATAACTTCCATTACAGTTCACAGAGTTAGAAATAGAAACTTCACACTGAGTGTCATCGTTCATATTTTGCTTTCCTTGATCCCTGTAATCAACTTCAGATGCATATTGCTTTTATGTATCTTCACCATATCAAACCTCAAGATTGAGTGCTGTTTTTCTCATGGAAAAAATAGAACCATTCTGTAAATACTTTTTAAAATTTAATAGAAGAAATTATTCCAAAGAATGTTTAATATTTAAGAACATGTTGTTAAAATGTTAACAGACTGACTTACTGACCTAACTTTATACCAAAGAAATCTTTCAATGTAAAAAAAAATAAATAAATACAAATTCAGCAATCTGTAATATTTTTACTTTACAAACATTTATGAGAACAATTTATAAAGAACTGATTGTACAAAGTTATATCAGTATGTTGTGCCCTTAATTTTCTTTTAGAGGTTCTTTTTGCTAAAAAACAACATGCGAGGTGAATCAATATTTTGAAAAATGTATGCATCTAAAAAAAATAAATCTAGTGGTGGGTGGGGATTTTTTCTGCATTTTGCATTTAATATATAAATAGATATTTATTTCAAAGAAGTTAGTTACTTGTAATCTTGACAGATCATAAACAGTAGGAGTTGGTTTAATTTTAGAGTTCAGTGGAAAATTCACTAAAAAAATCTTAATGGATATTTTCCTCACTGTCGATAATGATAACATATTTGATAAGAGGTGTCCTGGGTTCAGCTGTAGCAGTCATTTTTCTCCTTCTTTGTAGCTGGTGTATTGCTGTGTTTTTGACTTTAGCCTGAGAACAACACTGATAACACACCGATGTCTTTAGTTGTTGCTAAGTAATGTTTACTCCAATCAAAGACTTTTAGTCTTGTGCTCTGCCAGTGAGGAGGGGCACGGGAAGCTGGGAGGAAGCAGAGACAGGACACCTGACCCAAACTGGCCAAAGGGGTATTCCATACCACAGCACGTCATGCCCAGTATATAAGATGGGGGGAGTTACCTGGAAGGCCCAGATCACTGCTCGGGTCAGGCTGAGTATCAGTCGGCGGGTGGTGAGCAATTGTATCCTCTCCCCTTGTTATTTCCCTTATCATTATTATTATTAGTGGTGGTAGTAGTGGTTTTATATTTTACCTTAGTTACTGGACTGTTCTTATCTCAACCCGTGGGAGTTACATTCTTTCGATTCTCCTCTCTATCCATCTGAGAGTGGGGGGAAGAAGAATGGGGGTGAGTGAGCAGCGGCTGCATGTTTCTGAGTTACCGGCTGGGCTTAAACCATGACAAGAGCAAACTTAAATCTGGACATTCTAAGGCCTCAAACTGAAGAAAAATAATTTTTATAGTAGGGACCTATATATTTTGTGGTTATACCAGGTGTCATTTAACTTTCAAACCTGTCAGCAATTCTCATGGAAATGTTGTAACTAAGTTTGGCAGGTCTCCCAGTGTGGCTTTTGCTGAAATTATATAAACAAAAGATGCATTTTATAAGGTCATTTAAAATTCTTGGACAAGAAAAGGTCACTTGGCCTAGCAAACCTTTACCTTTTAAATTTAACTCTATCTCCCATTCCTGGTTTAACATTAAATAGGTGAAATACTCATTAAAGCTTTGCAAAATAGTTGACCTGAATTTAAAGTATACAAAAATGCCCTTTTGTAAAGTCTGAAACCTTCCATTAATTTTGTATTTTAGAATTGTAAAGATGTGTGTGAAAATATTGTAATCATAACTAAAGATGTTTTTTTTTTTTTCCTTCTGTGAACCACAGCAGCAACACTATATTTTTTCCTATATTTTGCAGATATCCTTAAAAATCATATTTCAAACAGCGGAGAAATTAACCATACAGTATCTCATTGTATGATGAGTGTAACTTAAGTGGAAAATATGATTCTTTAATTTTGATAAAAACATTTCAAGTTCACTTTCCTAACTTCTTTTAACCCAATTCAAATCTTTCTTTATCACTTTTACAGACTCACTTCACAGAAACAGAAGTGCATTTTATTGCACAAGGAGGTTATTGATAATCCATATCACTTGGCAAGGCATGATTCATACAATTACACGCTCTTTCCATTCTGGAACAGGGATGTTGCATACAAACTGAGCACTAGAAATGATCCTTTGTTGATACTTTTGGTCCGTGGACTATACTCAGGCACTGTATCAGAGAATACTAGCTGTCCTCAGTTAAAAGCTTTCCAGAGACTATGTTAATAGCAATAGAAGAGACAACCATATGCCAGTGGTCAGGTTCATGCCCTGATATTGTTTTACTCAGACAGGTGTATGTTTTGATTCCAGACACTGACTTTTGATGTAATATTTCATAAGCAGTGAAAGCACTGAAGAATAAAAACATAAGCAATATTCTATTAGAATGAAAAAACCAAGATGGTTGAAGATGTAAACTGGATAAATTAAAAAAAAAAGAAAAAAAAAAGAAAAAAAAGAAATTGAAACACAAATAGAAACACTCATGATAATATAGATATTTAAAATATCTTGGTGACTTCAGAAATGAGCAAGCTACTGTTCTAGAAAACACATTTCAGAGGAACAAAAAAATTACTGTTTTTAATATAGAATTCATGAAGCAAAATATAATAGCTTCTGATATACTGGTCAAACTGGATGATTTAATAATTTCTTATGGCCTTAGGCTTTATGAATTAGCAAATTTATAAGTAAATTAAATACTTGATAAATTCATTGTAAACTGTCTCATTTCAACATACAGATATATTCTGTGCAAGCTGCAGTTTTCTCAAGATTGTGCCTTTATTGCCAAGTATTGTAATGCTGTAGAAATTTTTAATGTTTTATATCGTCATGCTTACTTTTGCAATTTCTTTTTTTTCCCATTTGTTCTCTCCTCTGTCCATTGCTAGAACAATATGTGGAATGGTGTTTGAATGTTTTGTATGTCGGTGTATCTGTCTATGCACATGAATAAATTCATTGGATAGTACAAATCATTCAAAACTGAAGTGTTTGCGAAACTATTTATAATGATCCAAAAGCATTATTTGCCATTTGGAAAATGCAGAATAGAATGAAGAGAAATGAAACTTCTGAAGTGTGGAATATTACAAAATCAGTTTGGTCACATAGCACTAATCCTCATTTTCAGATCACTATATTAAAACAAGCAACCATGTTCAGCTTAATTGGTCATTCCATTGTATGTTTTACATTTTCCTTTTGTCATTTTTAACAAAACCAGACACCTTAACTTTCAGCACTTCCTCAAAAGAATGGGAGATAAAATCACTCTTATTTGAAGTGTTAATACATAATGATGTGATAACCAATCTGCAAAAACAGCATTGTTTTTTTCCAGAATATTAGGCATTTTTGAACATACTTGTTTTCATCTTCATATAGTCCATGAAATCAGAAATTGGAAAAAGCAATTCAACTTTTTTCCTGCTGATGAGAGACACAACATTCTGATGTTTTGCCTTATGTCATTATAACTATCTCAAGTTATAGTTATAGAAGAGGGACTCCCGTTGAGCAGTGAGCTGATGCCCTTGCAGAGCCCACAGGTGCAGATCAACACTTTTATTCCAATGGAATTTAGGATAAAGAAAGAATAATTTCTGACGTAAATGTTCATCCAGCAATATCCTGCTCTAATCTTTCTTAAGTACCTCCTAATCACTCCCTATTAGTCCCACTTCTCAAACACCTAGGCAGTTTCTTTTGAAACACAAGGGCACATCACACATATGAGCTTTCTTTGGCCTGAGATCTGCTAATAACCAGATCTTTTAAAATTTCCTGGACACCTGTTTGTGATCTCACCAGTGTAAGCAGCAACTTTTCCTGTGAGGTCACCTGGAGACAGACGAATAATGTTTATTTGAAGTAATCAAGTATAATAGTACAAACATGCAAACAAACAAACAAAAACCCTGAAAACAAACAAACAAAAAACCCCAAAACCCAGTCTTCTTTGAAAGGATTTGGTTTTGTTCCTCTGTGCGTAAAAGAAAAGTGTATATAGCATGGCATTGAAGGTGAAGTTAGTTCTCATTCTAAGTCTGTTTATCAACAGTCACTTCCACATGTTGAATCATCTTTTTTCCTTTGACAAAATTTATAAAATTAGAAAACATATCTACAGTCACTGCATGGTTTTAGAAAAATGTACTTGAAATTTACCTTTAAATTTCCTATTAATAAATCTCAATCAAAATACTATTAAATATACCAATCTTGTTTATTCCTCGTTTTCTTTTTTCTTTTCTTTCCTTTTTTTTTTTTTGTTTCAACCAGATGAATTTTAACATTCTGTAATTGTTAGTAAGTGCAGAGGAGGTTCTTTGGCCAGTTTTATTTAGTAATATAGCTAAATGAGTGGTTCAGCTGAGGCTGAGGTATCAACCAAAAAGCATGCATTGCCCCTCATGAAGGTTAGCCAGCAATGTGTATTCCATTGATGATACCTCATGAGCAAAATATGCACTTTCTAGTGTGTCTCTGTATTGTTCATTATTTTGTAAAATATTCTGGATGTGAATGGTCCATGAAGAAAAACCAAAATCCTCTGCTAATATCTTTTATAGGTACCTTTTGTACCTTTTAAAAGATGCATGCACATGTGTTTGTAAAAGAATGGTAATAGGGCAATGATCAGACTAATTAATAGAGTCTACCTGTTTGCAAAACTCACAGTGAATTGGCTTGTATTACTTGATTCTTCTTTCTATTTTCTATGAAATGAGTCTACAGAACTTCAAAGAATGGGACTAGTTAAGGATGTAACCAGTATTCCAATTGTTTGCCTGCATTTCAGCACCTCTGTTATTGTTTAAAGAACAAACAAAACCTATTCTGTCTGGCCTGCGAATTCCTTTGCCTAGTTTGAAACTATGAAAGATGAATATTTTGAAAGTTCAAAGCAAATCAGCCAAGCTACTTTCAGCTTGTAGGGTAGTGAAAAATGTAACATGTTTCTGCTTTAATTTACACATTCGTTATGTTAATTATTTGAAATTATTTTGGGAGGAATGTGCTAGCAACCATCACCAGAACACACTCAGTTTCATGTGTGCATGCACGCACGTTCATGCATATCTGTTCAGAGAAAAAAATTGCATAGGTTTAAAATAAACTTGTCCTCATTTGGCAGACTGAAGTTTTCTCATAGTTTTGTGCTTTCTGCTATTGAATTATAATGAGATTGGTGATTTTTGAAAACTAGGTATTCTCACTACCCCTGGATCCCCAAAGTGCCTTGCTATAACATATATATTCACTGTAGCTGGCATCAAGGATAATATATTAATTCTGATTTTAGGCTGTTGTTCTATTGTTTTTTTTATATTGTTGCTGATGCAAGATTGGTGGAATGATAGGCTAAATCTGCATTAATAAATTAAGCATGCCTGTATTTACTCTCTGGCTTTGGATTCTGCATTATTACACTCTCTCACACCCCATTACTGGGAGACCACATCAAAAGCACCTGTGCAGTATTAACCCTTCAAAGCATGCCCAGGCACTACCTGGGGAGTGCTAGCTGGCCCTGACCAAACTGTGCTATGAAGTGTAGCAGCAATTTAATAACAGAGTTGGTTGTCTTCCAGTAGTTTGGGATGGTTCCTGACCTGGTTAAACCAGTATAGGTGTAACCTCTATGTAACCCTCCTCCCAGGGGTTCAGACGGCTGTGTACAAGGCCTGGTTTTGAGCAACCTAAGCAACCTTGGCTTAGATTTCTGAGAAAACTGCTAAACTGTCAGATGGAGCCATGAGAAAGTATCTAAACTACAGCCACTCATGGTAAGAAAGGTAACATTTCAGACAGACTGTTGAGATTGGGTAGTTAGCTGCTCAAGGATTCAGGAGGGAAAACACTGATATGAAAAGGTGTAAAATCCTAAGGAAAAAAACCCAGGGAACTGGAAAATAGCAACTCAGCAGAAGTAAAAGGAGCAGTGCAGTTCAGAAAGTAGGGGCAGCCAACCTTTATTCACCTGTTTGATTCAGTGCCTTGCCAACAAAGATTTATTAGGTGTCCTACCATAGGTGGTGAGCATATTAATGCTTAGCCTGTGAATCATCACTATCTATTGTATATGTTTGTCAATAAATAATTTTTCTGGTCTTTAAAGTTGCATATGTCCTACTTGTAAAGCCTTTTGGTCCACAGTAAAAGTTGTCCAAATGAAATAACTCAGAAAGGCAAGGTTGTGAGAATACATGAAAAAAAACCCCAAAAAACCCAAACCAAAATATCCGTTTTAGGATATTTACTTACAAACTATCTCTTTCTCTCTTACAAATATTTTTGTCCTGCTACAAAAAGTACAGAATAGAATTCAGCAGATATCCTATATTTTAAGTTTATCCTATATTCTACATTTATTAACATGCTTTTAATGTAAAATCTATGGATCTGGTCTTGTAGAGAACCTGATTTTATATGTCTATCTGACAATAAAGGATTTAATCCAAGATTGGGATTATGTTAGAATAGCATTAATTGGACGGCAATATTGGGAAAATTGTGCTTTATTAACCTGTCCTCAGTCAGCGTTTCTCTTTTTACCCTAATTCTCTATCAGTGAGAACTGTGGGGAACCAGGTAACTTTTCATGTTAAATATCTAAACCAAACAGAACAAAGAACCGAAACAGGATGGACAGCGCTGCCCTCTGTTCACCTCTGCTCCCCTTTCTCATTGTCAACTCTTACATACTTTCCTGTTTTTTGAATCTCATGGTCAGTGTGGCCAAAAATATTTGAGTTAGTAGATATGCAAATTTGGACTAATAAAAAATGCACATCACTTATGTTCTTAGTTCTGCTTGCAAGTTCTGTTATTTTGGCTTTTGCAGATCTTGTCTAATTAGACAATGGTGATTTAATACAGAGGGCATCTGTTGTGTGCTTGTTCATGCCCTTACACATTCTCTGTAGACGTCTATGCACGTAGGATATAATAAGAGAAAACATAAAATACTAATATAAAATAAAAACACAGAATGAAACCATCAAAATCTTATTGAATTAGCTTCTTTTTTATAGGCACAAAGTTTAACATTTATGAAGGTCTGTCCAACTAAATCTTTTCTGTTTTCTATATATGGATTTTATCACAGGACTCTCATATTTTGGTCTGTCTGCTATAGTTTTGAAGAATAAAAAATAACATTTTAAAATATGACATTTAAATAGAAAACATATTTTACCTAATAAAAAGTTTAACTTGCATAGTTTGTTATTGCTTTCCAGTAATTTCTACCTGCTTCACAGTTAGCTGGCAGTACGTATACTCTCTTGCCAGGCTTTTTCATTTGCTTAAGCAGGGAAATAGGAACATACAATATAAACATATTCAAGGAAGTAGTCCCCATAGTCGTTCTCATCCCAGTAGACCTATGTATGGCCAGCTCAGTATCTAGGAGTCACGATCGTGATGATGGATTTCAAAACTTTCTGGTCCTTCACAGTGAGGCACCATGCCAGACTTTGCAAACTTCTGCAAAGCTCCTTAGTTTACTCTACAACTGGAACACGCTAACCTAATCTGCATTTGCAGTGACTTGTTTCACTTCTGCTTCCCATTCATAAGCAGTACTTCCCACTCCTCTGCTTCCCACTTCCCCTTGGATAGCTGCTAGCTCATTCTTTCCAGTATTCATGTGTCACTTCAAAAATCTGTTAAAAGATTACACAAGTCATGTGAAAACCAAGCATCTGTGGAGTTTTAAATTAATGTTAGCATACCTCTGAAAATTAGCTGTAATATACATTCCTGTGGCCTTGAGAAAGGCACTGAGAATTAAGACTTTACCAAGAAAGATTGGTTAAAACTTCTTTACTTGCACCATCTGCCTTCCTTTTCAGTTGCATTCTATGCTCCTCCTTGCCCACCCCTTCCCTGTGGGCTGTTTCCATCATCAAAGCTCATATTTGGAACTGCGTCAACAGTTTGTTCAGCAGTATTAGGTGAAGAACACCAGTTGAATACCAATTGCAGTGCAACAATATACTAAATTGTTTGGCAGCTCCTTCTAAAGTAATGGTAATAATTTGATGCACGCTTCTAATTCCTCTGTTTAAAAAGAGACCAACTGAGACATAAACAAACCTTGGATAACAAACTGATCATGACACTTTGTTAGCTCAGAGCTTTGGTCTTTGACCTACCTACATATACCCTGAACAATTAAAATATTCCCTTTCCAAAGCTTCTCCATGACATTCAAAAAACCACTAAGACGACAGTACCTAAAAGAATTGAAATAGATGGTTTAGATACTGAGGAAGTTTTTGCCATATCATAAATTTTACAGCATAAAACTTTTTGTTTATTTATACATAGCTAGATCTCCTAATAATATGTGTGTCGAAAGAAACTTGGAGTTAATTGGAAGAGCAACCAAGGACCTCTGGGGTCTATACAGGCAGAGAGTAGGAGTAAGATTCCTAGATAAATTAATATTTATTGGCATATTTTATATAACTGCCCATTTGTTTATTTTGATGTATCACTAACCAGGTCTGTTTGAATATGTGTTCATGTGAGATTTTAATACATTTTTTCACAAGCAAGGACTCCTCTAAATGTACGTCTTTTGCTGTTTAAGAAACAATCAAGCTTGGTTCAATTTATAGTTTCATCACATTAAAGCAAAAAGAATGTTTCAGAGAATGTTGAGATTTTTCCAATTAACTACTTTGGCTGAACTCAAGTTGTTCATTAAAACACTCCTGTGGTGTTTGATTTCCAAACAATCACTGCCAGACGTAGTATTTATTGAGCTACTAAGGAAAGCAAATATTAAGCCACCCAGAAATGTTTTTTTGTAACTGGAGTCCTTGGACACAGCAATATCTCAGCTATGACCTCTTTCTATGTTTCGGACAGAGGTGGTAGTATGGCAAGATTTGATCCAGAACCATGTGGTATCTGATTATTTTTGCTCTGTGGAATTTATCATTGGCCTGTACAGCCTAGAACTGCTGACGAAAAAGTAAGTAGTAAATGTATTTATTACTGAAGAAGTACTAACAGAGTCATCCGTGTTTCAAGCTCAATATGTCCTCCTTGAGATTTCATTATCATGACGTCATGAACAAAACTGGGGGATGTCTGTCTTTATCATCTAAGTTAGACAAGATTGGTCCTAAAGCTCAGATCATCATATGTATTGAGCATTACTAAGGCACCTCTGAATTTGTCGAAATTGTCCTTTATTCACTGGTGAAATCAGCCACAAACATAGTTTCTTGGGTACCTGAACTGCTGCTTGGTAAGTGGTATAGTGTGAAAATTCCAAGTCAACATCCAATGATGGGCTTTGACTCTAACTTAATGCTAAAGCCACAAAATCCTTCAGCACATGTTTCTTGTAAGGCAAGGAATCTAGCTTTGCATCTTCTCTGTATGTGCTAAAAATAGGTGGAACCTTTTTTAGGGGTGTGTCTATCCTGATATGGGAAATTCCTGTTCCTGTGCCCTCCTTTATGTCTCCTATACCGTATCATGCCTACAGAATGCAGTACATGCTTTGTATTTCAACCTCTACTTCATGGAAAGTGGTAAAAAGTTTGCAGGTCATTAAGACTATCTGTAATTAGATGGACTTTAGAGAGAAGAGAGAGAGAGGTCACTGACCTTCGACCTTTAAAACTCAAGTATCCTCCTCGGCTTTCATTTGTATGAAAATAAAAGCAGAGCCTTTTGCAGAGGTGGTGTTTTCAGTGTCTGTTATTCATAATTTGAGCTGTCACACTTGTATAACTTTGGATCACTTTCACTTTGTACTCTTTAATGGAATTTAGACGAATGCTAAGGTCTGATTCACTACCAAGTCCCTCTAAGTGTCAGTGTTTGCTGACATCAACACTGAGACTTCTGCTTATGTTTGGTGGAACTAAGGAGTGGATAGATGTTTTTGATCTGCGATATGTGCGCTGACTAGTTGTTGTTATGTGACACTGCAAAGGAAGTGATGAGAAGCTGTTTGGCTTGTGCAATTGTTTTGTAGTGAAATTTTAATGAATAAATACTGCCTGGTGGGCATTGATATAAGTTGATAAATCTCAACAGATGACTGAATACAAATTTTTATTTGTTATGGATGAGGATGCAGACTCCTACACACAGTAGAAAGTACATTTGAGGAGTTCAATTATTTGTGTTTGAGGTATTTAGAACTTTTTAAACTTACTGCCATTCAAGTGACTTGCTCAAATTCTCTAAATGCTGATTTTGCTAAAGAAGTAACTATGTACCATCAGCAGTTACACATTATTTTAATTTAGAAGTGCCATTCCATTCCTGATTTGAACATTTGGCTTCTTTCCCTTGATCAATACAATCCACTAGGAGAAACAACACGTAGCAAGTTAAAACACTTGCACAAAAGTGAGGGGTTAGTTTTGTAGTTTAATAGCCATAAGCAGAGAGTGGGCAAGCAATGTCTGAATTCAGGTAATCCTTGGTAACTAACAAATTGGCAAATGTTGCTAGCATAAATTAATCAATAAAATCTGTAAAATGTGTTAACCTAGGAAAATTATTAATTTTATGCAAATTTAATTTATTTAATTTATTTAATTATTTATTTAATTTATTTAATTAATTTATGCAAAGCTTCCAGCTTTAGACTGGAAGCTTTAAAATGGCAAGTTACTCTGAGATATGTACAGTACTATTCAGCAGGGGTTTCACAACCCTAAATACTGGATGACGTTGTTCTATAATAATACTCTGAAAAGTGCTACAGCTCCGTAGTCAAAAAGTGACTCTTAAGGAAGAGAATTTTGCTTTCAAGGCTATGGATAATTCCATCCAATTTCATGTCTATCTTTACATGTATGCAATCACAGCTTGAGTTACTATTAGTTGTTTTCAATGCCCTATCATGTTCTATTTATCAGGTGAGATAATTATATGATTTTAGATTTTTCAGGAAGTTTAAAAGGTTTTTTGGAGCTGAAATTGATTTCACATCTCCATCTAAAGTATCTAAACTACAAGGAATCTTTAATAAAGATCCGAAGTAATAAATACAGCAGCTAATGATCAGAACAGCAAGGCCAAAATTAAAAATAAACTGACAAAATAAGTGAAAAATAAAATGTAAAGCTCTGACCTTGAAATGAACAAATGTTTGAGGAGAACTAGGAAAGGATCTCATCAACAAAAGATTTATTAAACTCTATTCATTTGATAACATATCAAATTAATATTTATTTTAAGCAAAAAAGTATGAACTATACAAACCATCAGAATTTATTTTTTGTTATTTTTTGAAATAAATTTGTACCTTTTAAATTCTTCTTTTAAATTATGGTATAATTTAAAATATATATACTATTGTGTAGAGTTCTTTGCAGACTATTGCAAATAATAAAAAAAATACCCCCCCAACATATTTATTCTTCTTACAAATTTTTTTTTTTTTTTAAAGAAAATCCTAAGTATGAGACACACCCAAAAAGGTATCCCTTATAGGTGCTAGAAGAGATGGAAAACTTACTGTACAATTTAAGTTTTGCCTTTGATTTTGGCTTTTTATTTTGCTCCTATTCTGTAAAGACTCGGGTTGTTCTAGCACCTGTTTGTGTAAGAAAGATCCTTCATTCACTCTAATGCTGACATGGAAGCTCTATAATGTTTTTCATTGTATATCCTTATGAAGAGGTGACTATCTGTGCTTTTGCAAAGATGGATTCTATGATTCTATGATTTACGGAATTGAAGATAGCATAGAACAGGCTGTGGAGGCACGTCAAAGGTACATGAAAACAAATTCAGTAGCTCAATTTCTTAATGTAAAAAAATTACTGATTCTTATAACCTAGTTTTTAATTTGGAATAGCAGGTTGATAGCTGTCTGGGGCAGAAGCATATAATCTCATCTGGGATTTTGGACAGGAAAATGACACTACTTCAAGTGCTCTTGAGCCTATTAATATCAAAAAGTAATTTTTTTCAATGGTATAAATAATAGCATATGATTGATATCTCTCATTTAGATAAATTCAATAACAGTAATAATAAAAACAACAATTATAGCATTTTTTAAGGCTTGTGCTTCTGTCTGGGAATGTTGTCAGGTAAGAATAGACTTTTGTATAGTACAGTGCTCCTGAGGTCTTTGTTTATATCTGAAAGTAAGCAGTTTATTGTGCCAGGTTATCGAGTGTATTTCTCTTTCCTCTTTTGTTATGGTGAGAAATCATGCCATTACAATATTTAGGGTTAACGGTTGCATGCTCACTAAACAAGAACCATCAATAAATTTCACTTTGATGCTTTTCATGATAATACACTGCAATTGGATTCAGCAGTAAATCCAAACACAGCTCTGAGGCATTGATTTTCCAAATGGTTCTGTCAAAATTATGCAGTAAGAAATGAAGCAGCAGCTTGATGAGGCATATCATAAAATGATTTTAAAATCCGATTATTGAGCAGAAGATATCAATATGTTGATAGTTTTTTATAAAGACAATCCTAGCAAGGATATCTAGGGAATTGATATAGTTTTCTATACTGACCTTTTGTAAACGTACATTGGCAGACAGAGACAGTGTATTCGTTTGCTGAGACTGACAGGCAAAATGCATGTCAGTGATGTCAGATGTGTTGTAAGATGGTCCAAATGGAAAGAAATTAAGGAAAAAAAACAAACCCCAAACCAATCAAAAACAATTAAAAAAAACCAAAACCAAACCCACCACCACCAAGAAAAAAAAAACACTTAGAATTTTTTTCTGTTAGGATTTAGAACATAATTCTTGCAGACAGCTGAGCTATTTTTTGACAGTGAAACACCATTTTACGATGATTTCTGCATATGCTAAACATAACACATGGATTATTAATGCTATGAAATTATTCATAGTCTCTGTGCATGTATGTCACTAGCATGACCTGCACGTAAAATACATACTATCCAAGCACAATTCTTTGTTATCGTGTTATTCACAGAACTTAAATTTTACATATAAGTCCCTACCTGGGATAAAAGAGAGGGGGCGAGGGAGAAGAAGTTTCTTATAGTTATAATTTCATTTCTTTTTGGTGAAGAGAGAAGAATTTTCCTGAATCTACTGAATTCTACTATAGTCAATTCAGGCTCTCTGAGGAAGGAATGAGGTGAGTATTTGCTGTTAGTTCACGTGAACAGGAAAAATAAGTTTGTGACAATCAATCAGTACAGTAGGATCTTCATACAGATGAGCACGAAGGCGTGACCATCTCAAGAATCAGAATGCGATGGTACTGACTGTATGGGTTATGCCATGCTCAGGCCTTTTAAAAATCAATATGCATTGATTTGCTGCAGAATAAGTTGTTCACTTGTCCACAAGGTAAAAAATACAAGTTTTGCTTACTATCGCCAATGTGCCCTTGCCTGAGCTACACTCCGAATCCTTTCGTAAGGTTTGTTTTAGCCATCACTGGGTTTGTAGGTATTTTAATATGTGAGGAATATTTTTGAACTCTTTTGAAAAACAAAGGGCATAAAACCACTAGTATGTAATCATATATCTTACTTTTCCCTATATTGCATAAACTCCCTGTCATTTTCTATAAGAGAAGCAAGAAAGCAATTTATCACTGCAAATCAAGATCTACTCAATCTTTATTACATTCTTAATATTTTGAGAAGATACTTGTTTCAGCTCTAAGATGACAGTCTGAAAGAAATTACAGTCAAAATGTTGCTAAATCCAACTTCTGAATTATATTAATAATGATTATTCTAAGCATAAGACTAATAAGGGAAATACAATTGAAGCTTCATAGTAGATTTATTCTTTCTCCTTATTATCATTTTGTAGGAACCAAAGCTAAATTAATTCTGATATATATATATAAAATGAGCTTTAATCATAGAATATATAACAATATCGGTAAAAAGGACATACAAAATTTTGGCAATGGCAACATTTTTATACTTACACCTCCAGATAAAAAGGTTTCCATTGTTACAATGAATTATGAAGAATAAAAGGGTAATTATTCCAGAATTAAATCACAATTTTTACCTGAAATTAAATGTGGATGCACTTTTGATTGAAGAGGCTGGTTCTGTAGTAAATTTTAAATTGATGTTGAAACTTTCAAGTTTTTAAGAAATTACTAAGTTTGGGGTTTGTAACTTAAAGCTTTCCATATTAAATCAACAAGAATAAAGGCTAGGATAAAATCAGAAATAAGTATCATGTCCATATTTTTACATATTTCTCTATATTTGCCTACAAAATTCACTAATCTTTTTATTAGAAAAAAAATAGAGGCATAAGCTATCCAAAACAGAAAAGTATAGGACACATCTGGGCAAACCAACATGTTTTCTTTTTAATACTGTTAATGAAACTTTTTTTTTTTTAAATGAGAATTAACAGAATTCCATTTAAAGAAAAGATATCAGAGAAAGATGTAATATTTATTAAAAGGTTGCATATAATAGCTATGTTTCTATTTGTAGATTCTAGGATTGCCAGAAAGACAGAAGCTAGACAGCCCCAAAAGGAGTGGTGGTAGGAAGAAAAATTCTTAAAATCCATATGTGGAAGTTACAAGCAGGTGACTTACACAAGTGGTTGCAAATCAGTCTGAGGGTTGATGCTGTTGTCCTGAAAGAGAATTAGGTCACAGTTTCAAAGGATAACATAGATGAAGCCACTGAAGATGACATACATCAGTAGGAAGAGGAAGATATGAGGTCTTAATGGGTTTCAATTTTAGGGTTATTTTATGCACTAGAAAGAGGGTAGAGATTATTTTATACTATCCACTCAAATAGGCTTTGAAACATTCTACATTAAAAAACAGTTCCTCAAGAACTGTTTCTTCTACATAAATTAGGCTGAAGGAGAAAAGAAATACTAGTTTTTGAAGGGTATAAGCAGATTTTATCCAGATACCAGAAGGAAAGTTGAGGCTAGGAGGGGATTTTTTATGTAACATCTGCCTGTAATTTTTCAGAAACTTTAGTGACAGCATTCTAGTTTTCTATCTGGATCTTCTACTAACTGATAAGAAAAAAATAATATTCAAAGTACTGTATGCAACCATTACACAAGAGAAAATTTCACTCTTGTGCAATTATGTTTGACAAATATCAGGAATGCATTAATCCTCCTAAACATGGAAAACATGGAGTTTAGTTGGTATGTTCAACTTCACCTCTGGGAAAGTGAGCATCAGAGGTATTTTAATTATCTCTTTTCTTAACATACCCTGTAAAGCCAAAACTTGGACACCTGTCAAGCATGAGCTGACACTGCTCAGTCGATTTGGTTAAAAGTTGCTTAGCAGACTGCATACAGTTTTTCATATATTCAAATTCTTTTTTGGTGAAGTAGTGAGATTGAACCAGTTATATGAAACCATAAACAACACAAAAGAGCTGTTAGAATCATGTTTGGCAGAGCACATGCCTCTGTTTGAGAATCTGAATTACCCTGTAGACTACATGAATACTCTTCAATAGTCTAGAGTAAGAGCCGTATTTTAGCCACAGTTGGCTAAATCCAGGCTTTAACAGAAAATTGTTCAGTGCAGGGTTTTCATGAGGTCATTCTATTAATAACCCATCATGTGAACTCTATGGGTACAGACACAAGTCAAAATAAGTTAGAGTAAAGGGAGGCCTATGTGTTTGATCACATAAAAGCAGCAGAATTTTTATTCTATTTTGAAGAATTACTTAAATTTTAAACTAAAAATATGGTGGTAATCCTATACAAAGTACATTCAGTTTAAGATGGTGAGTGGGTTGACCCTGGCTGGATAGCAGGTGCTCACTAAAAACTGCTCTATCACTGCCCCTATCTGGACAGGGGAGAGAAAATACAGTGAAAGGCTCGAGGGTCGAGATAAGGACAGGGAGAAATCGCTCATCAATTACTATCCTGGGCAAAACAGGCTAGACTTGGGGAAGTTTTTTTAATTTATTACTATTCAAATCAGAGTAGGATAATGAGAAATAAAATAAAATCTTAAAAAACACCATCCCCCTGCCCCTCCCTTCTTCTTTTAACTTCAGTCCTGATTTTTCTCTACCTCCTCCCACACCAAGCAGTGCAGTGGGGGATGGGGAATGAGATTTGCAGTCAGTTCATCACACCTTGTTGCTAATGCACCTTCCTCCCCAGAGGCAGGACTCCTCACACTCTTCCCCTGCTCTAGTGTGTGGTCCTTCCATGGGAGGCAGTTCTTCATGTACTTCTCCAATGTGAGTCCTTCCCAAGAGCTGCAGTTCTTCATGAATTGCTCCAGCATGGGTCCCTGGCATGGGGTGCAGTCCCCCAGGCACAGACTGCTCCAGCGTGGGTCCCTTCCATGGAGTGCATCCTTCAGGAACAGGCTGTTCCTGCGCAGATACCCCACCGGGTCACAAGTCCTGCAGCAAACCTGCTCCAGCATGGGCTCCTCTCTCCACAGGGTGACAGGTCCTGCCAGGAACCTGCTCCAGTGTGGGCTTCCCATAGGGTCACAACCTCCTTTGGGCATCCGCCTACTCTGGCATGGGGTCCTCCATGGGCTGCAGGTGGATATCTGCTCCACTGTGGATCTCCATGGGCTGCAGGTAGATATCTGCTCCACTATGGCCCTCCATGGGCTTCAGGGGCACAGCCTGCCTCACCATGGGCTGCACCCTGGGCTGCAGGGGAATCTCTGCTCTGGCACCTGGAGCACCTCCTGCTCTCTTTCTGCACTCACCATGCTGTCTGCAGAGCTGGTTCTCTCACGTGTTGTCAGTCCTCTTTCCTGCTGCAATTTTTTCACAATATGTTCCCTCCCTTCTTAAATATGTTTTTCCAGGCACTACCACTGTCACCAATGGGCTCAACCTTGGGCAGTGGTGGATCCATCTTGGAGCCAGCTGGCATTGGCTCTATTGGACGTGGGGGAAGCTGGGGAAGCTTCTAGCAGCTTCTCCAAAAGCCACCCTTGTAGCCTCCCTGTGACATAAACCTTGCCATGCAAATTCCATGCAGATAGTTGGGTTGAGTGAACCTTTTCTTATTATTATTTCCAAAAGCAACTGTGGCACTGGTTTTCTGTGGATGATTTAATACAGTTAAGCAGTTGCTGCTGACTAAGATTTCTTTTAAGATCTGTGAAATCTTTCAGTCTGTACGTTTCAATCCCAGTAGCAGAAGTATTGTTCCAACACTGCAGGAAGAATATAAACATCTGCAAATCATCCTTTCCTCTGTCTTCTTTCTCACTCTGCCTATGAATATCTTTACCTTTCATTTACAAGTCTTCAGTTATGGTTGTCCCATTTATACACATCAACAGATTAATCTTTATAGTAATGATTCATTTTAATTAAAGTTATTGAAAATTGAATTCAGGGGAGGAGGAGAACTGTCACATTAGGCAAGGCAGTCTGTCATTACTGAGCAGGCTAAGACTGTGTAATTATACATAGATATTTGCTACATAAGGCTACAAAGGTTTACAGAAGTTACATATTTCTACCAGTGAATACATAATGGATTTAAAATACTTCCAAATGTGATTTATATTCTTTTTTCTTTCCTATGAAATCTGCTCCTCACAAGAGGTAAATCAGTGGAAATAGGCAAGCGTGGTTATTTGTGGGAATTTTTCTTGTCGTAATATGTTCTGGTTTATTCTAGGTCTCCGTATTTAGCAATGTAAACAAATTGGGTATATAAAAAAATAAGCTTCTCAAGACAACTTTTCTTTTCAGTGAAGTACATTTAATAACTTTACTGACTACTAGTAAATCTAGTAGTAGAGACAAATCTGAGTACTGAAAGGGTCTGCAGTCCATGAGAGAAAAGCATAACAAAGTGAAAGTCAAGAAAATTTACATAGAAGCAAGCTGTTGAGTTGCTAATTTAGCATTTGCTCAAGTTCTGGCCAGCTATATATCTCTTGACACCTTTGATTTATGAATGGATGTCCTTTTTTAGAAATGCTTTACTCATACATAAGTCAGTGAGTTTAATACAGGACTAAAGGCATCCAATTCTAGAGTTTATGTTAATCAGCAAGTCAAATTAGATAACCCAATTGTGTCTTCTAGAATTAAACACTCATTGACTATATAAATGTACTTGTCATCACATTGAATCAAATGGTTAGCACTTCCACTGGGGTGTTAGTTTCTTCAAAAGAAAAAATTGTCACCAAATTCTGCTCTGTGGCGTACTGATAGACTTAGTATAACTGATCAAATAATGTGTACCAAAGCTAGAGTAACATACCAGGTTTCCAAGAATTTCTGATAACGTAGGTAAAAATATTAGTTGACGAGGGTGAGAGCTGTTGTTTAACAAAATAGTAAACCAATGGCTATAAACATTATGATAATAGATTCTCTAAAAGCATGTTGAAGGAGCCAGAATGTACAGAGAAAAAGAAAGAGAGAAAAATGAGATAGATTACCCGAACAGAGAATCTTAAAAATAAGCTTTCCTGTAATTGGAAGAATATTTCAGTATTCCATCTTGACCATCAGACTATCTTACCCAGCTTTTCATTATTCAAAGTATTGTCACCAAAATGAATTCATCACTGTAACAGAGACAAATGATCCAACATGGAACAGACTGAACTATCTTCCTGTTCTTCTGAAGAAAATTGTCTCTTTGTACTATTACATCAGTGACGAAGATGTCTGGACTTTATAAGCACCTCTTTCCATTTAGTCTGCCTTAAATATTAATGATGCAATGATTTAACCTCTCTATACTAGGTTCAAGAAAGAGTTTAAAGGTACTGACAAGGAATAGGGCTGTTTTAAACATAAAATGCTCAGATTATTTTAAAGATATGGGTAATTTGCACTACCTTAAAAGACTTAATAATGTTAAATGAAAAGGAAATGGTTGAAAAGGAGCTGACATACACAAAGCTCCTAATCTATGTAATCTGTCTAATTGCTTCAACATAAATTGCATTAGATTATGACATTCCTCAAAAAAAAGATCTATGTAGATATCTAAATTTTAAACACAAACGCTAGCATCACCAGTAGTCTTCTAAATATCGGGGCAGGGGGAGGGGCGGGAAATGCTTTCAAAAATAAAAAAAACCCAACCTAACAGTAAAAGAAAGATGTATTAACCTGTATTGCCAGCCTGTACCTAACAGCGGTGGAAAACAAAACCTGAATTCTTAAGTTGAAATTCTATTTAATGTAAATATTTTAGATAATGAATTATCAAATCTCAATGTATCAGAATTTAATAGTTACCTACAGTCTTTTCTACATTGTGTCTCTCCCCATTGCCTCTGAAACTGCATTTACCACAAAGCTAAAGCATATTAGCATTTAAAAAGAAGTTGACATAGTTTCACATACCAAATGGTAAAGACAGTTCCATGATTACTTTGCAAGCCAGAATCAGAAGTAGACAGACAAATCTCTGGAGTTACTCAGCTCCAAGACTGCATAAGGTATTCACCTGGTTTCCTTTCAGTGAGCTTAAGCATGAATGGCAGACCGAATCTGCACCAGGAGAGCAGAAACAAGCTCCATATCTCACACTATACACTTACCTCTTGTATTGTCCTTTGATTTTAACAGAGAACAAGTTGAAAACAGAGAGATAAACCTTTTTAGAGAAGATGAATGAGCCCATAAAACCCAAAGGAATCTTTGTTCAGCAGCTGATATAGCCAAAACCCTTACACCTTCCCTAGGATTGTGTCTAGACAGGTATTTTCCCTTTTACATTATTACTGTTCAAAAAATTTGCCGTATCACCAATGCCACGTAACAAAGGCACAATCATTGCTAAGACAGGCTAGAATAAAGAATCTGTAGGACAATTTTACCAATTAATGTAAACTTTAGAAAGAGTACTTTGTCATTAGTTGATGTCTGACTGTTGAAGAAAACATAAGGATGGATTCAAAGTAAAACTATTTAACCGCTAGTTAAACATGTGGATCTTCACTGAGTTCCCCTTTTGCCACACCATAAGGTGAAACAGAAAAGGCATGGTGTCTCCTGCTCCCTTCAATTCTAACAGCTCTATAAAAGAAAAAAATAAAAATGGTACTGGGAGTACCTTTTGAAGTACCTATTTGAAGAATAAAAAACCCCTATATTTGGGAGGATAATTCAGCATAGGTTTTTGTTTAATCCCATCACCAAATCCAGAGTCTACTAAAGGATTTAATTAAATATAAATTTAATTAAATATAATTCAACAGACTCGGATAATGCAATACTGTGTGACAAATCAGGTAGAAGTTATTTTGCAGAAGGAAAACTTACTGCTATTATGATAGCACCCAGAATTGCCAGTCATGAGTTGTCCTGGGCACTATTCCAATAGCAACATTAGTAGATGTCCTACCCAATTTTTTAAGAGCTTCCCTTAAAATGTATGTAGGTCAGAACCCAGAGGTGACATACAAAATATCTGATATGTTTCTCTTTCTTTTTATAAATGAAAGGGAATTGCTGAAGAGGCCAATTAAAGAAAGAGAGATTGGTGTTGCACTAAGATATTTTCTTAGGGGCAAGTAATGGATTTATGTATTAATTGTGTCTATGCTGCAAAGAACACTTGTCACAATTCCAAGCAGAAACTTTCAGTTAGTCTGTCAGCTCAGTAAGACTTCTACTGTTAATGGATGATGTCTCGCTCTTATTTAAGAGATTAGATTGTGTCCCAACTTTGCCTACATTGATGTACAAAATCCTTTTTTAAAAATCTCTCTAAAATACTGACAAATAACATATAAGATGCTATCAATCTAAAATTAGTGACTCAGTTAAGAGGAGGCCTTGACCCCGAACATCACAACTGGGAACAACTTTGCGAATGAGCAGACATGACAGGAATGTGAGGAAGAAAATGACAGAAATAAATTCTGAGGGTAAAGTAAAAATTAAATAATTGTTTAGAAAATTAGGCCATAAACAATACTGGATCTGAAAATACTTGAGAACTCAGGAGAAAAAACCAACCAGCATGCACAGAAAGAATTAATCAGGTGTTAACAGCGATAGGGTTCAAGTCAGCAAGATAGCCACAAACTGAAAGATTCTGCTCCCAGGCTACGGATAAAGCTGAAATCAAATACTGGAGATTTAAAAAAAACCCAACAAAACACAACAAAAAAAAACAAATACAAAAACAAACAAACAAACGAAATAAAAACCAAAAAAAAAAAAAACCCACACACAAAACCAACCCACTCCTAAACTCCTAAACCCCTAAACCTAGATATGTACAGTAACCTAGGTTTTAGAGTATACTGTAAGGTAGATGGCCATTTCTCTTCCAAATCCCAAGATACAAAGAAAATCTCAGATGAAGTCAGATCATGGAAGAGCTGGAAAAGATGTCATTAGAAAGTTTGTCTCACCATAGAAAGAAAGAAGAGAAAGAAATGCAATAGAATTGAATATATTCATAAGATCAAGAATAGATAAAGCTAATAAATGGACACAGACACAACTAATGCAAAAAATTGTTTGAATATGCCACATTCAGCTATGGCAAATTCTTCTAAGCTTCCCTCTGTTAGTTTGGTAACACATAAAAAACTTTGTCATAAGGCGTATACTAAGTAGAGGCTCATGGATAGGATTCAGTTTGCATATTAAGGTGTCTACGTAAAAGCTAGATACCTAAGCTCTCATTAGTCAGTGGAGAATTCCATGTGACTAGCAGGGTACAAAAAGCTATTCAGCTCAACCTAGAACATAAGATTTGGGTCAGTGAATACCTGATGAGAGATGAAGATGTGAAAAGCATCTGGTTGACATTACCTGAAAACATGAATTGTAGTTTTTATAATAGCTAAATTCAGAACTAAGAAGTGGTTTGATATGGGGTTTTGGGTTGAGGGGGTTCATAAGCTATTTGTTTCTGATCCAGCAAGGAAGGAATTCTGCTACCGAAAATGCTTGGAAATTTTAATTTTTATTCAGACATTACATTTGGTCATCTTATCAACTATGGATTTATTATTTACAGATATTTACATTTGAGCTAATCCTTTTCAGACTATGGACAGGAAGAGATAATACTATTTTTGACTAATTTCATTCTAAAGTACATATTCACATCTATCTATTTCTTCTTGTCTGAGGGTATTGACTATCTCAAATCAAAATGTTTGTGGTATATATGTTAGCATTAACAAAACCCCTGAGAAATCCTGAAACACTTTAAGTAATAAAAGACATAATGGAATGGGATGTTATGATCTTTCAAGCCACAATTTCATGTGCAACTGCTATATTATTTTGTTAGACTTTGAGTTAAAGCTGCTAGCTCTTCACCTACCTCATTTTTTAAATATTTGTTTATATTTTATTAGAAAAATTATATTTATTTGCTTAATCAATCAGATTTTCACTGTACATTACAATGTACTGAAAAAAAAGACTGGTAAGAAGCTTCTTCAACAGCAAAAAAAAGGGAAGAAAAGAAGTGTTAAAGCATTTTCTTTTTAAGGGAAAATAAAATTAATCATAATTTTTGTAGGTTTGTTTTTTTTCTCAACAGAGAACATACGGTATTAACAAGAGTGATTTTTTTTTAAATTTTGTGACAAAATAGCCATAAATTAAATTTCAAAATACAAATACAAAAATACTTCTGAAACTTTGTAGCATTAAATTAAACTTCGTACCAAGTGTCACTTATGAAAGAATACTGCCTTTTGATAAGAAGTCCTTTAAAGAATAGGTATGTTAAAAACCTTCCAAGAAAATAGGTCAAGGTTTTCCATAATTTAGTCTTCTTTTCCTACACATTATGCATCACATTTCTGTTGAGCTAAGTGGTAATGTACTTCAGAATTAAAAAAAAAGTGCTAAAAACCTGGTACTTTTTCCTTAATAAATTAGGTTTGGTTTTCAAAGAAATATCATTATGTCTTAGCTCACATAACTTTCTTCATATCAATGCAGATAATGTACTTTTCTAGGTGTTCTGTAAATCCACAGATGCAATAACAGATACAGAAGTAGCTACAACCAGTTTTATAACTGTGGTGCAAACACTGGGACTTGCAAGTGGAAAACATACTGAAGGATCTGTAAAGTTATATACATAAATTCAAGGGTTACATTTGAAAACATAAGCATTTATTCAGTTTAATGTTATATTTACTATACTGATAGACCTTTTCAAATGCAGGTAATGAAATCTGGTGCTTAAGGGAATTTAGTCATCACTATAGGGATCAGAAATAAATTAGTTTTCTTTCAAACACAGGACTGTACAAATAGATCTAGATATGAAGGAAAAATTAGTTCAGTGATTTTCCCAGGCAGTTACAATAATCACCTGGTGATTTAAAAACACAAACCTAAAAGTCCAACAACCATAAATCGATTCATTTAATAAGAAATAAATAAAACATTTCTCTATAAGTATTATATCCTGCAATGTAGCCATATCTGCAAATTTTGTAATTGAATCATAACACTTCATTATGGAACATTTCCCCAAATCTCACCTTTAAATATTTCCATGATTGCATTAGCTCCTGCTATACAGTGTAGTAATGGTAGAAAACCACATTCTGTCCAATAAAGCAATTCAGCAACATTGGGACACTGGGGCAATGGGAGTGTGAGTACTAGAACTTACCCTGATCCTCTGTCCTCTGATCTGGTTTTTTGGCTGGGTTTTTTGTTTTTTGGGTTTTTCGGGTTTTTTTTCAAAAGGGTACTTGGGAAAAGGTCAGAAAGGTAATTCAATAGGTGAAAGTGTCTGGTAAGCTGGCCCAATGAGGATATGGGCTACCAACAAACAACTTGTCAACTACTGATCCAAATTACAGTGATATTAATGAAAGAAACTGATTACATTTCATTGGTTTAAAGTGCTTAGTTTCACCTCTATTAAGAAAAACAGAGAAAGGAATAATTCTTTAAGTATCTACCAGCTGGAAATCTTTTTTTAAAAAAAAAAAAAACAATTTGGCAAGATTTTCTTGTAACAACTGTATTAATAGGATCATAGTCATGAAAGTACTTTGCAATAATTAATCCAGCCAGCCTGTTATCTTAGTATTCTCATAGATACATCCTCATACTACTGAGAATTAGTTTCATATTGCATGCAGAACTGAAAGTACTAGGTACTGGTGAGACATAATCATAATGTATCAGGCAAAGTGCAGACAAAAGTACTAGCTCTTCCTGACATTACTAAGAATAATTTTAATGAGAATAATTTTCAGGAACTGACTAGAAGTGAAATAATATAGCAAACAAGTTCAAATATTATTTGATTATAATATTTGGTATTCTGTATAACCTGTATATTCAAGTGGCTAAAATGGGTAAACCAGACTTTTATTTAACTTTCTTTTGCTTATTAATACAAGATGGGTATCTTTCTTTCTTTGAAGTTAAAATTGAGACAAAATTTTTCTGTCATCCCATGTGAAAAAATGTGGTATCTATCAAATGACAGTATACGAAAGAAAAAGTATTTCATTTGTATGTGCATTTGGAATTTAACGTACATTTTTAATCTTTTGATTGCAATTATGAAGTTTGGTCTTCACAGCCCATCAGTTTAACACAATAAAGGAAGAACTAAGATAAAGTAATTTGCAGTTCTTGATACTGTGACCGAGCTTTAACAATAAACAAAAGTGTACTCCTTCCTTGGGCATTGTACAGATGAGGGCAGCAACATGCATAGGGTGAGAGCTCTGTTCCACAATCTGGAGCTGGAAATATTTCACATTCTCTCAGGAATTGAACTCAGGCATGTAATTTTTCAGGCTACTCGTCTAATAGACATATAAGGAATTAAAAATCTGGCAAAACCCTCATTTAAGCATTCTTTCTCCTGGTTCTCTTTTCTCATTGTTTCTTCCATTATCTCTTTCAGAATAAAAACCCAACAACGTCTCCCAAATTGCCACTCATTTCATTGTTTCCCTCCTTTGTAGCTTATTACAACTAATGCTATCATTAAACACGCATATTCATATCTGTGTTCTGTGTCTGTTTCAGAATTGCTTTCTGAAAACACAGGTCTTCCAAACTAAAATCTGGCTGGTTTCTGACATCCCTGAGTAGATATTTTGCCATCACATCAGTTCTGGCATAAAGAAACAGGAGCTGCTGTTCTTTCTCTCCAGCATGCTTCTTTCCTTTTCTCCTCACTATAGGGAAGTGTAAGTACTGTCACCAACACTCTTTACTAACTATTCGATTTGAAACTCTGTATTGATTTTGTCTGGGTTTATGTAACAAATTCTGATATTTGTTTCTTCATGAAAATGATAAGAAAAGCAGTCTCTAAAGTACATTCATTTAACTAAAATTCTAATCTAGATGGGCATCATTAAACATCAGACTTTCTTACATCCTTTTTTCCATCCCTTAACAAATGCAGGCTGAACCTGTTGTTTTTAATCAAACATCTGTTTTATTCTCCCCTCACAAGCCCACACTCTCTAAATACATTGACCTTTAAGACATCCCCTCTTGCCTCCAGTTCTTTAGTGATGTCAGCTTCCATCATCCACCTGTTAAATTTTCAAGAAAGTATGTTGCTGTTTTCTCTTCTGAATTACCTGGTGCTGAACAAGGATTTGGTCTAAGTTCTTTGCCATATCTCATTTCAAAATATATGTTTGTTGTGACTCTTATTGCCCCTCCACACAGCAAACAAGACAAACCAAAACAAAAGCCGAGTAGACAACAGCTAGGAAGATGGTGCTTCCTGAGGAAGCACACTGGGACCACTTACTACCACACTGAACAGGGCAGTTTGACTGTTTGTCTATTTACCTGCTAGTCTCCCAGTTGTCTGTATCCATCTGTCATTTCTTCTTTTCTTAGACAATAAACTCATCAGGGCAGGAACTATCTTTTGTGTGCACTTTAGTTCAGCACGTCTGATTTTTGTTATTGCTAGTAGAAGGCAGTAGGCTCTGCATTGGCAGTACAGGTTCTCAAGATGTGCCATGGCCTGAGCAAGTTTCAGCTTGCTTTAACAATTTGCTGGTATCTGAGTGACTTTTGTGTCCTCTGCTTTAGCTTCAGCACCAGGAACATCATTGTTACTCTAGAAGCTTGTAATGTGCAAAAGTGAATGTGCCATATACATAAAGCTAAGAAATTATGGCCAGTCCAACTAATATCTTGACAGCTGAGTATACCAAATCATGCAATTAAAACAGAAAAGCTTCAAGAATTCTATAGTTTACGTTTTTACACAGACACACCTACACACTGTTGCTGGTGACTACTCTTGTCCCCAGTGCCATGGTCCCTGAGGCCTGAGCTGCACCTGGTGAACTCTGGCCCAGGAGTGTGGGGAGGACAGGGCAGGGCAGAGCAGGGCAGGACAGGGCAGGGAGAACCTCAGCAGCGCCAGACTTCACCCCAACGGAGGAGTGTCTTGGCCATAGGCAGGATTTCTTCATCCTTTCTTTCATCTGGAGGCCCAGTGATCTTATTTTCATACTATTTTAAGCACGGTCCACTTCCTTCCCTTAGGATGCCAACAGGGCTTCCCCTGCTAAAAGTAGAAATCATGTTTACTGTGCTATGCTAGTAGCCTGATAGTGTTGGTATTAGCATTGTTAGGATGGTGGTAGTAGAAGTAGTAGTAGTAGTAGTAATAGCAGTAACAGTAGTAGTTGCCAATTTTTATATCCTAATATATACTAATATCCTAACAGTAGACTTTGGTGTCTATTCATGACATTCAAAGCAGACTGAGAATTCACAAAGTCCTGCACAGTTTACAGGACCATTCAGGATGAAAAAAACCTCATCAAGTCCAAACCGACCAACTAATCAAACAAACCTCAGTAATGATAACTGTTATCTTAATCCTACCTATATTTGATAATAATGTAAAATGAAGCCTTTTGAATAAAATCGTAAGTGCTAAAAATGTGTAGCAGTATTTCTTGGGTAGGTTTTTTTCCTTTGTTCTAGAGGAATGTGCTTAAGCCAGGATAAAAATATATCTAACTTTAAAAATAATCAAGGTCCTTTCCTCAAATGACATAATAATAGTGTTTGTACACCATGAATATATAGAATGTTTTTCCTTGTTTTCAGAAAACTTTTGTATATTAAAATATTGTGTGTTATCTTTATAGTTCATATTGTTAGTCTTGTGCCTCTTTTTTTCAACATATTGACCAACAATCTAGACTTGAAGTGTTGCATGTTGTACTGTACTAGCTCCATGATTGAAAATACAAAGTGCAGAAAAGAAGGAAATAGAAAAAATCAATCAGCAGAACATTCTACTTGTGAAACTCTCTCTGTAGACTGCTGATGGCTTTACTCATTAAGCTTGGTCTCAGATGTATTGCTGAAAATTAACGTCCCACTCACAGGCCTGCAGAATGAGATATTTATGCAAGCATGACATCAGTTCAGCAGTCTGAAAAAATTCAAGCCACTTTTACATTTTCTGCAAGTTCTCGTAGATACATAGTATACTTACTAGAGTATTTTTCAGCTTCACTTTACCTCTGTGGCTGATAGTCTTCAAAAGGAAATGAATGATGTGGCATTCACATAAACTCATCTGCAGTTTCTAAATATGTCATTTATCTTTACAGATGTGGTAAAATTATTAGGCATCTAAAGCATGGAACTGGAAGACCAAATGAATGCAACTATCATTTTGTACACCGTGTATGAAACGTAGTATTTCTTTTCTTCTCCTAAAGTGAAATCCAGAAGAAAACAAAAAATCAGTTGAAAATCTGAAGAAACTTCAAAGGTATCCATAGTGTCTGAGAGAAGGGAAAGCCCCAGGATTCATGAACTAGAAAAAGGATCAAGCATCTTGAGAAAACGAGGGTTAATTTTATTGGCATTAACTTTGTGTTGGAAAAGACTTCCTTAAGTCTGCTTTCCACTCATTACTCATATCTTATGAGGAGTGGCTGAGAGAGGTGGGATTGTCTAGTCTGGAGAAGAGAAGGCTCAGGGGCATCTTCTGGGGCTGTTCATGCATCTGCAGACTATGCCTCAAATAAATCCTTTTGTTCAGTGAAAGCCCTGTTTTCCATGGCTCCCAAGTTCAGCTTGACAGAGTACCTGTCTTGTTCCCATTCTGTTTCCACAAAATCTTTAGTAATTACTCTAAATTCCCAAATCTAGACTTTAACACAACTAAATAAAACAATGATTCCTATTCTTCCAAGTACTCTTATTCTATAGGCTAGGAGTTCTTAGAGTTCTTTATAATTCCTCTTTTTTTTTTTTTCCTTGCTTTTGCTTTCTTGCTCTCCATATGTCTACAGGGAAGGAAACAAAAGTTGCAAGTCATATTGATACATATCTTCAAAACAAAATAATTGCAAATCAGTTCTGCCAAATCTTTATGTTCAGGGTTTTGTATTTCACTGTACATTTCTCAATCACATAAGTTCTGATTTAAGAATGGGTTCAACTGCTAATGCATAAAGATTGAAGTGAGTTCAAAGTGTTTCAACTCAGTTTTAAGTTTATTTGGTGAATGTATGTCATGCACATCTTCTTTGAAATTCTGTCTCTAGCATTTCATATTCTGCCTGTTCTCATCATAATAAATAACTGGGTGGGTAGTTGCTGAAAACCTTTGCAGACATTTAAGAGCAATAGGTATCAGCTTTCAGAAGGAAGATCTAAAGAACTACAAACTGTCATTGCTTTCAAGGTAACTGCCTTTAAGCTGTGTGTTTGTGAACATAAATGTGTCTTTTAAAACTGGATAAATTATTTCAGCTCTAAAAGTGGCTCACAGAAGAATGAGCATATTAAAAAATTACTAACCTTCATTACAGTAAATGTGTATCTTTGTCAGGTAACTGTTTCAGTGCCTGAAGTAAATGCTGTCAGCCACCATTTTTTTGAAGATAAACCCAAATATTTTTCTAAAGATACAAAATTTTAGAATACTCAGACATCGACATTATTAAAGAAAAAATTTTCTTGACTGCAACTGCTCAAATATATGCTATGTAATTTCTAATAAAGGTTTTAAGAAATGTTTTTAAGATACCTGGTCCAGATTTTTACAGGATATGATATATTAGAATATCTATTTAACCTGTAAAGCAGTAAAGAATGTTGATCTAGTAAGTCTTCTGAAAATTAAATTTTGAAAAGCTTCTCTTTTTCTCTTCTAGTAACCTTTACACAAAACCTGGCTTACACAGTGTCTTCCTCAGCAATAAGTAAATTGCATGGTGGTGTGAAGGGGCTGAATATGGTTATAGCTTCATCACTTGTACAAAATATGCTATCATACATTTGTTAATATACTATGAAGTATTACTATAAATAATTTAAGCTCTGTTTCTCCAACAAAAGAGAAGACTGCATTCAATGATAAAATATTCTCATTATTTGTCATGTGTGTTTGTTTACTTGTCATTGGGGTAGCTTTCCCAGACCTCAGCATAATACATTGAAAGTTCCACTGCAGTGGTAGGGATCACAGAAGTCAGAATAGAGACATTTTGTTGCACAATCCATTTAAAGACTCCTATACTGCAGCTATGTAGTCTTTTTAAAACTATGATTAAACATATCACTGCAAAGATATTCACTGTGAATATCTTTAAACAATAACAAGTGCTAATTTTGAATTTTATACTTCGAAAATTCAAAAATATATTTTTTAAATACTTTCATTTCATTTCATGTAACACATGAAAAAGAATCCATGTAAACAAACTTTTTGAATGACTTGAAATGAAAAGGCAGGATCAATCTTTTTTCTTTTTTTCTTTTTTTCTTTTTTTTTTTCTTTTTTTTCCCAAATATATAATAAAATATATGCACCAGAAAAAGAAATACAGACCAGAGAAATGGGCTGACAGGAACATCATGAAGTCAGCTCATGCTGGAAGCCACACAGCTGGAAAGGTAACCACCAATGTGTCCTTTTGTCAAAGGCAGCTGATTGTACCCTTGCTTGCATTAAGAAAAGTGTTGCCAGAAGGTCGAGGAAGGTGATCCTTCCCCTCTACTCAGCACTGGTGAGGCCACACCTGAAGTATTGTGTCCAGATCTCAGCTCCTTAGTACAAGAAAGACATAGACATGCGGGAGACAGTCTAACAAAGGACCATGAAGATGAAGAGTCTGGAGCATCTCTCCTATGAAGAAGGGCTGCAAGACCTGGTACTGTTCATCCTGGAGAAGAAAAGTCTCAGGGGGGAATCTCATCAATGTGTACAAATACCTTTAGGGAGGATGCAAAGAAGACACAGCTGGGTTCTTTCAGTGGTGCTCAGTGACAGGACAAGAGGCAGTGGGCACAAGGTGAAACACAGGAGCTTCCCTCTGAACAACAGGGAACACTTTTTCACTGGGAGGGTAGCTGAGAACCAGCACAGATTTCCCAGAGAGCTTATGGAATCTTTTTGAATATTGAAAATGAAAATGCTTTGCCGAAGAATTAATTCCATTCATATTCTTTGTTTTTCCAGTTAAAAAAAAAAAAAAATTCTTCACAGATCATAAGTACACACATATAAAATGCACATAAAATACTTGTTGATAAGAAAAATATGGGTTTGGTGGATATTTTCTAAACTTGAAAGACAAAAATCCCTTTTTTTTTTTTTAGCTTGCTTGCTAGCTTGCTTGCTAGCTATCATTATTACTGTTCAGCTGGCTGACTTACTCTCCCTTAACACTACTGTTCTGATCAAAATTGCCTCCAAGAATTTGAAGTTCTTCAACTGACCTGAGAGAAAAAGAGGTGTTTTTTAACAAAAAATACTAAAGAAATGGTTCACAGTGGACTTGCACAATAGATTCACTTGTCAAATTTTGACACTTTCCAAAATACTAACAAAAAACAAAAAAAAACCCCTAGTGAATCAACTTTATATTTTTCTGTTTGAAAAAAAGCTCAATAACACAGATTCACCTGTTTGTTTCTGATTAACATGGCCTGTGTATCTATTTTGTGAGTAAAGCAAGACAACTTTATTGCTTCACTTGCTTCCTTTAGCTTTTCTGTATATTATGTTGGTAACAGTAAAAATATAATATATATATAAAAAAGGAAGATATTACCCAAGGACTTCTGAGAATCCAGGGCAGATTAAGAAGTGTCCTGAAGTCCACTGTACACCGCTGAAGTTTCCAGTGTTTACAGCCATGTCAACAATTATGTTAGCAGTGCTGAAATGTACTACTTGAGTTGTCTACCAGCAATAAATTAAATTGTTTGTTTGTAATTACACTTTAGCATGATCTAAATATTTCTTGATCTAAACATTTCTTGCTAAGAAATGCTGTGAAGTTCAAATTCTAGTATGCTGTTATGCAATGCCTGCAGATGGCAAATCATATGTGTTCTTCTAGCAAGGACACTAGACTTTCTAGAGCTTCACTGCAGATGAATATGATAAAATGGTACTCAAGCTTGTCATAGTGTGCCCAGCATGTCCATAATTGGTCATAAGCACCCTTTATGATCCTGTTAAGTGATGTCATAATCTCAAGAAGCATAGACTTCCATCTACACATTCCAAAGGAATGGGAATTTAGAAACAAGCAAAGAACTGAGCCCGTGTTCAACATATGGTATAAACTTAGCTTTCCTTTTTCCACCTGGTCTGTTAATACACTAAGCAACAAAAAAATGTAATGAAGATGGGCACAAAAATATACAAATTTTTCCATCATTTTATTGTATAAAAGAACGATTCCCTATGCTCTTAGGACTTTGTTGGAAATACTTTGTAACTTCTCTAATCTTGTTCCTTTTCTGAATAGATTAGATAATGAAGACTAGTTGCACGAAATTCAGATTTTGCTTAACTGCAGAAATATCAGTCGCATCACTTCCAAAATTACAGAATTTTTTAAGAATAAATGTATTTTCATTACTTTGATGATGATAAATCATTCTTGCCACTGCCGAGCTGTAGATAACAAAGGGAAAGTATCATCAGATGTTAACACTTCATGTAAAATATGGAAGTACTTCTAGCTTATCAACCTAAAAATAAGCTGAAATTACTCATATACTGTATGTGAACAAAATAACTTCTAATCAAAATGAACTGCCCACGTAAAGAGCTCAAATCAACAATACAAAAAATGGAACTAAAAATAATGATGACAGTTATCCTATTTCTCTATAAAGCACAGATACTTAGAATAGTAAACAGCTAAATATAAACATGCATTCAGAAGGACACAGTTGGAATCTAACTTTCCTATCCAGACAATCCGAATTTTGTCACTGGAAGTTTGCAGCACTCTGCAAAACCTTTTATCTGAAAATCTTCAACTTTCTCGTATTCTAAGTAAATGTTTCATGTTAGTAATGCTTAAACATTTCATTTTGATATTGTGAAATGTGACTTTTGATGTTTTACTTTTAGTGTTATGATTACTAATACTAATATTGAAAGTAATCCTTAAGTTGTGAAACAAGACCAAGAATATATGGAGTTGGCCAATTTTTTTTTTTTTTCAGGAGGAAAGTTCCATATTTTATTCTTGTATTTTGAATTTGGTCAAGCAAGGCATGAGATACTTTGTTTCTGTTCAACATAAATTTTAGTTTTACTCATTAAATAATACTCCTTAAAGTATTATTTCTTCAGATGTAATACAAAATTCTTAAATCTAGCCTTCAATAAAACCAATAGCAAAAATTACATAAACTGTAATGGAGCTAGCATTACACCAAAAGTTTTATGCACATACTGCATGATATGGTGTATGGATATAAAACCCTTCATGAGTGTACAAGCTTGGGGGGAGGTTTATAAGTAAATATATGTATAAATATGTGTGTGTATATATATGTGTAAATATATGTATATATACATACAATACGTATTTTTTGTATACATAGATATCTTTTAACCTGTGCACATTATGTATACGTGCATACCCACACAAGTAAGTAGTTTCCCAAAACAAAATAAAACTGGACAAATAGAAAAACTTCCTATATTTAAAGGACTCATATATTATGAAGAGGGAGGAAAAGAAAAAAAAACCAACCCAAAACCAAAGAACTAGATCCTTAATCCAGAGCAACGGTTAAAATCAATCAGAGAAGTGAAGAAAAAAAAAAAAGAAAAAAAGAAAAAAAAAATGTACTATATTCTCAAAAGCTGGTATTTAAGAAAAAAGATTTACTCCCAAGCAAGCCAGAATGAATTACTAGTTTGACAATGACCATCCTGGAAGACTCTGGTGAATTCCTCTTTAGTCTCAGGGATGGAGAGTTCGACTGAGCAGGACACCCAAGGCAGTCTGTGACATGAGCAGCACACAGGCTCACTGCCTCTTTGCCAAGCCAGCGCCCTGAGTGCCAGCACAGGGCTTCCTTCCAGCTTCCTTTACTCAAAGTTGGTTTTGATTGTGTGGCTCCCTGCCTTGGAGGCTTATGTTCACTTTGCATTCTCCCTGCATGCAGAGAGTGAAAGTGACAAGACTGTTCCAGGAGGGCAGCCAAGAAGATGTCAGTGCATTTTTCCTAGCTGGGCATAAAAGTGATGGTAATGATATGATTATTTTGCATCTCTGAAATTTTCCCATGGATGTTTTTTTTTTTGTAAAAAGTAATTTTCTGTTTTAGAAAACACATTAGTGGAAAAATTCTTAAAATTAATTTAAATATTTTGGTTTCTGAAGTAGAAAGATATTCTGTTGTTCTGTACATTAAATATTTAAGAAATAACTGCAAGTCCTTGTGTTTTGAAGAACTCAGACCTTACCCTGATGGATTTATTTAAAAAGAAGAAATAATTTCCATATTTGCAGCCCTCATTATATCAGGGAACAAAATTTCATAATTGAAATATAAATATAAAATTGTTACCACAGACATTCTAGAATGCGGTTTTGTAACGTGTCCAGCACCCCAGTCTTTCCTGAAAATAGCCTTCTATGTTGGCCAAGACATCTCACATAGGGGGATCATTGCTTTGACGGTTTAACCCTTTGGTTCACTTCGAATTCTGTAGACAGAAGCTATTCCCTGAGAAAGAAAGCACAACTGGCCTGCTTGTTTTTCAGACTTACATAAAGCCAGTGTGAAAACAGGTGGAAAATGGGCCTTTGTGCTTGTCAGGATACAAAGGTATCTGAACAACATACCAGTTAATTCCCTTTGAATGGTGGTTTTTCATCTTCTTTTCCTTCGCCATTTAACTGAGTTCGGAATCTGGCTTCTCTTACGCTTTTTTGAACTTAAACTGGTGGTAATTTATCAGTATTTTTTTTATTGTATAGCTGCATTTGAAGCACACCTCAGCTAGCTGCTCAAGGCCATTTCAAGCAACATGTTCTACACTGGGTAATTCGGAAAGAATTACATATAGTTTCAGTATTCCTTAATATTAGTTTTATTTGGCTTAACCATTATTTCTCATTAAATTTTCATTTTCTGCTGCCAGTTACCAGTACGCTGAAAACAGAAATGACATTTCAGGGCTATGGACTTTGTCTTTATTCTGTGTGTTCTACGTATCCTCATTGTATTTAACCATCCTGCATGTACTAAGCATTAACCCATCCAACAGTGTTTATGCATTTGTAAGATATTTCCTTGTATTTCTGTTCTCTTGCAATATTTTGTAGAACTACATTTTGATTGACTTGCAGTCTTTTAATTCTAATGATAAATGTGTTGCTTTTGAAGACCTTCTGCTCTGTGTCTGTTTTAATTGACTTTCCTATGCCCTTTCCTCTTTATGTGTATTTTGCAATGGAATGCCCCTTTGCTAACATACACAGTGATATTCACTATAAATACTACATTTTAATCACATTTCCACTTATTAGCCATTCCAGGAAATAAATTTTCTTGGTATACATACCAGTTAATGATGTTTGGAATAATGACTTGCTCATTTTCATAAAGCTTCGGGCTTCCATTATTAGCTCAGATTTTCTTTATCAAAGGGTTGTTGTCTGGGCATTGGGTAGGGTAAGATTATAGCCTTCGTAGAAATACATTCTCCAAAACTGTCATTTTGATTCGACATCAGAACAAATAACAAAAATATTCTGAAACTGCACACTTTTCTTTTATGAAACTGAAAAATCATTTTCTGGTCAGCATTAGAAAATAACAAAATTCTCAGATCCATTACTTAGTTTGTCAATCATGGAACAGAGTGAAAACTTACTTAGGTCACTAAGGTTTATTTCAGGGAAAACTACCAAGAAACACACATAGAAATGAAAAAAATCCCAAACCCAAACAGTTCTGCCAGTGTTTCCATCTGCTGACAAAGAAAAGACCAAACACTTAATTGAATGGGAATTTATTTGTAATTAAGTATATATAAATATAGAAGTATATATAAATATAGAAGTATATATAAATAAGAACAAGCCATGAACAAATATAGATGCACTCAAGATAAGTAAAGAAGATTATATGACTTAGGAAATAAATCAAAGGTTTCCTCACACTTGGTGAAATCCTGTCATTAGTGAAGCTAAAGGGAAAATTTTTTGCATGACATGAACAGACTCAAGATTTTCTCCTCAGCTTCAGGAATCCCAGAACTCCCATGCACCAGTTCACATTGCAGAGCAGTTCCAGAGCTTGAGAAGAGGAATATTCTCAGATGAAACTGTAACGAAAGTATCTGAAACTAAACTGAGTGAAGAAATAGTTATCAGGCCGTAGTTATCACGTATTTGATCATAAGAAGATGCAAACTATTAAACTGATAAAAAAGCACCTCTGCCTAGAGCTGACAAAAAAGAAGTTAAAGGAAAATGAAGACACTAAGACAACCAAGATATAATGTGTATCTTTAAAAGTGAATGAGTAATGAAGACATGCATTGGTTAAATAAAAAAAAAAAGTGGTGGGTATTTTTCAATAACTTCTAAACTTTCTGTGTTAAAAAGTATTAATGAATAACAGTGAAAAAATGATGAAAACATTTGTCTATTCAAGAAAAAAGCTTCTCAGCTATTCAAGAACTCTTACTACACCCATCATGTTGTTTTGTGATGCCAGTAGTAAGTGGGAATTCATCTGTATCACAGAAAAGACATCTCTTTTCTCTTTCTAATTACACATACCTATTTGGCATGTGTGATGTTTACTTCTCTCTCCTTATTCAAATGTATCTTGAAGACATATGTTGTCTTTAAGCCTTTAAAAAGGCCTCAAAGAAGTTCAAATTCTCCAGCATACTAAACATATGAACATAACAACACTTGCATTATAACCTCTTTCTAAGGTGCTCATAAGCTTTTGGTTACTGCAGAATATGAGAATAATTGTACAGAAAATGTACAGAAATGAAATATATTCATCTTTAAAATACCTTCACCAGGTACATATTATCTCCATTATGCAGAAAGACACTGGTACAATCTTGGATAGCATGTCTGTGATATGATAAAGCAGAGAACATACTCCAAATCAGCAAAAAAGTAGGTCGCACCATAATTGCTTACTTCATTTTCTGTGTGCTCCAGTGAAATTAAATAATTCTTGAAAACTCACCTTTCTTTGACACACTTAGAGCCTTTTACTGGTAGTTGTAGATAGCTACATAATTAGACAGGGAAATACAGATTCTTCCAGGTGTGCTACATATTCTGAAGTGTAGTCATAACATATGACACTACACCTACACTGGCCTAGATGTTAGCAGCCTTTGTTTGTATTTGCTTGGAGAATGTAAATATGGTTTTGTGACAGATCCTTTTATTCCACTTTCCTTCTTGTGGAAATAGTATTTCTAAATAGTAGCTCTGAGATCTAATTGAGTTTGTCAGTATTCAGAATAGTAATAGCAGAAGCAGCAACAAAATTCACCTCCATGACTCGCAAGATGCCAGATCCAGGATGTGTTGAAAGACAGTGTCAGCCCATCAGACTTGTGCAACTGGTGCTGGTTTATGGTGGATCACATGGTGCAGTATTAACTAAGCCTTATGAAGGACAGCTTTGTAAGTGAAGAACATCAATGAGAGAAAGAGCAAATACCTTGCCACATTTAGTATTTGAAAGATGGATATATATATATATATGAGTTTTACAACAGTTGGTTGAAACCCAACAAAGCTGAATGAAGAAAACATACCTTCTCCTGGAACAAATCCTCCAATCAAACTTCTGGCACATCAGACTTTCACCTTCATCTTTAAAAATATGTAGGCAATGTATTCAACCATAATGTAAGAACATAATGAGTGAACAGAAATAACACTAAATATTGCAAATTCTATTTCCTCTTTAACTGAAAAGATTTAAATATCATTCTCATGAAAGCTCTTTGCTGAAAACAGATACACTTTTCAATGAATGAAAATCAGAAAGGGGCAACCACTCAATTTGAAAATAAGATATTTTTTTTCCACCTATATTAAAAGGACAGATTTATTTTTGTAACTGTCACTTTGAATGCACCAGTTAATAAAACCTGAAGTCAGAGCTGCCATTCAGATGTGTCTAGACATGCTGGAGACAACAGGAATGTCCTGAAATTCAGCAAGGAAAAGTGCCACATCCTGAACCTGGGAAGGAAGCATCTCAGGCAATGATACAGGCTGGGGACTGCCTGCTTGGCAAGCAGCTTTGTGGGAAAGGACCTAGAGGTGTTGGTGGGCAGCAAGCTAAGCATGAGCCAGTAGTTGCCCTGGCAGTACAGCCAGCCAACAGCATCCAGGGCTGCATCAGCAGATGCAGAGCCAGCAGGTTGACGAATATATTGTCCTTCTTTGATCAACACTTGTTAGACCTCATCTAGAAAGCTGGTTTAGGCACCCCTGATCCTACCCCAAGTATTATACTCTGTGAAGGAAGGCTGAGAGAGTTGGGCTTGTTCAGCCTGGAAAAAACATGGCTTTGAGGGAGATCTAATAGGAATCCACCAGTGCCTACAGAAAGGTAATTTAGAATATGCAGCCAGTCTTCACACAGCTGTGCTTGGTGGGCGGACAAGTGACAATGAGCACAAATTGAAAAAAAATATAGTGTCAGACTGCATGCAGGGAATACCTTTTCATCATGCAGAGTGTCCAGCACTGGTGTCAGTTACTGGTGTCTCTGTTCTTCAAGGTGACCAAGACCCACGAGGATAAAGTCCTGAGCAACCTGGTCTGACCCATAAAAGCTTTGAGCAGGACTTTGCATTCAAGATGTCCTGAGGCTACTTCAAATCTGAATTATTCCATGATACTAAGTTTCTGAGTTGTTTTAAAGTTACTTAATTAAAATGAAATAGTATATCCATCTTTTTAAATAAGGGGCAGCATGGAAGACTTGTATAGAAGTAAAGATATGAAGTGTTCCTTCTACTTCTGAAGAAATATAGAACTGATCAGAAATCTGTCTCTTTTGGGGAATAGTCTGTGACACGGGATACTGCCAATATAGCCTTGATAAAGGAACAAGTGAACAAACAAACCAAGCCCAGTGGCAAATCAACATTAAAAAAATAAATTATTTTCTGTGTAATCTCTCTTTTACCAACCTGTCATTCATATCATGCAGCATAAAGCAAAAAAGTCAGCAATCTGGCAGCTCTTTTTTACCTCTTTCCAGTAGATGTATGCTGAGCCATTTGAACCATCTGTTGCATAGTGTTTTCAAATGGGAAGAACAGTGGACAGTTATCGACATCTGTGTCGTAACGTCATTTAGGGGTACATCAACTATCAGGGGGAGGGAAGCAACAGCAGCAGCAGGAACAAATACACTTGGGTTGGCAGGAGATGGGAACTGAATGTGAGGAGAAAAAGCAAGCATAAATGGCATTTGTTTTGCATTCAGCAGTTCTACCAAACAGTAGACTGAAATGTGAACGTTTAAACCTATCTATCTGACTTGTTAGATTTCTAGTCAACTAGCTTTCAATTACTTATGGAGCTTTCTGGAAGTAACTAAACTAACCAAGCATAAACAAACCAAACCTCACCAAACCATATAGTTCTGTTTCATCTTCAAATTGATAAAATAAATGAAGGATTTTCTTCTTTCACAAAATACAATTCCACTGATTCAGAAGTTATGCAAAATGAGATGCATATGTATGCTTAAGTACTAGATGCCTAGTGAAGCAGTCTGCCATTTCCTACATGACAATGGTGAAAAAGGAATGCTTATGAGGCTCACAAAGAGATGTTCAGCTAGCTGTACAGCCTTATGGACTATGTGAACTAATTTCGTCTTGTATCCTAAAACACCAGTAAGAAGGAAATTACTAAATACTGTGAAAAGATATTCATGTCCTGACTAGTATCAGAATGATATTAAAAAAAAAAAAAAAAGAGTAGGGGTTGTTACTGTTCTCTCTAAAGTGGTCAATTACATTCACATTTGGTCTCTATCGATTTAAGATCTACTAAACTATATACAAAGAGTCAGTAAAGGTACTTTCAACATCTATTAGCTGATATATAATGAAAGATCCAGCGAAATACACGTTTTCTACTGAAAAAAGGCCAAGTAATCATTAAAGAGGTTAGAGTTATGCTTCATTGAAACAGAGAATATTTTATTACCTAGATGATTCATAGTTAGCAAAAATACATTTATGTATCTGTGAAGAACTGTAGCCTTTATTCTAATTATTTCTAAATTATATTTAATTTAGGAACTCAATAGAAGTTCTTAAATTTCAGAATTTCAAGACAAACATATATATTCAAATACAACAAGAAAAAGATTCCTTTTTCTCATAAATTGAAAAAATTATATTCTACCTACTAAAAAAAGTTTTTGTCTTCTTACAACAGTGAACGACTATCTGAAAGGGCTGATACGGTATAAATCTGTGGTGCATATGGATGGACTGGTGAGCAGCCTTATAACTCTGAATTTTGTAAACTATGAAGAATATTATTGGTTAACAAAACACAGTAGTGCAACCTTCAATGTTGGATTCAGATAATTTTTTTGTATTTTTACAAGTTTGTGTTGGCGGTTTGGATTTTTGTGATTTATTAAAGCTTTTAATTAAACGCAGCCTAAAAGCCTGTTCAACAGAATACAGGTGAGGCCATCTGTGCTATGCAGGCCTCCAGGAAAGGACCCGGCTTTGTGGGAAACTTTCCTATCTGTGAGAAATGTCAGTCTTTGGGGGACTAGGGGGTGTGGTGTGGAGGAAACATTCCTTTAATCCCCTTTTACAGACTACAGTATCTATTTTCTGTTTTCCCTGTGAAGCTAACAAAACATGACCCTTTAGCTGACAAAATCTGCTCTATTTCTAGATTTGGTCATTTTACTGAATGACTAGTAATGAAAGTGTTAAGGGAAAAGAGCTAGAGAATTATCCAGTCTATGCTGGGATTCAATATGACTGGCTTAGATTCTTACCAGTGAATTGTCAAATTCTAAACTAATCACTGCCTGATCCCATTTTATCCAGTGGAGAAAGATAGACACATCCAGGATAGATTCTTCTTGGCTCAATATGACTGTCTAAACTTAGTGAGATGGATTGCCCTTTGCAGGTGTCTATTTATCTTCACTAAGCTACAAAAAGACTCTAGAGTGATTGTCTTAACCTAAGATAACTAATTGTTTGATGTCTAAACTCAGGTAAGATAAATCCTTCCTATAATGCCTTTTTTATTTGTTTGCATTACAGTTTGGTGTAAATATTTTCATACAAATGAACAAAAGAAAAAACATTGTAAGCTGTGGCATAATACAAATTCTGCTGAAGGCACTAAGAATCTTGCAGCTGCTGTCTGTGAGATTTGGATCAGATAAATAATTTCCTCCTGTGATGGAGTCTCTGAAGAGTTGTCATTAATCTAACTATATGTGGAGGTTGTAGGGTCTAGACATTTCCGTCCTCAAATCCATCTTTTCCTTTATGTACATGCCAAACATAGACTCTAGAGATGAGATTCAACCATCTAGCTTTAGCTGCCTTAAAATCATATGGACACAGTCATCAAGGTTTATTCAATATCAATGGAGAGAGATGCTTATGCCCAGAAGGCATCCCCTCATAGCTAAGAACCTTAGCAGGGGGACTTGCCTTCTGGAGGTGCCTGCTTTATTACACAACAGAAGCACAGGCAAACAATTAACGTTTTTTTTTCCATAGTTTCACAGATACTAACAGATAAATAGAAAAGGCAGATTGGTTCATTGTCAGTGCTACTAAATGAAATATTATGTTATAGTGCAAACTGAAGCAAGTTTGCAAACTTAATTTTAACTGATTGTGAGTGAACTTCAAAAAAAAAACTCTGATACTTGTAAAATATCTTCTTCTCCCAGTAAAAATAATAACTGATTTCTTTTTTTTCCTGGAATTTTCACTTTTTGAGCACTTTAGTACCTTTTTTTTTTCCAATTACTAAATCATTTGTGAGACAGTTCTGATTTCTATAAATACATAAATCATTGAGCAATAGGGCAAAACAAATATGTAAATTGCCAACTATGGAAATGCTCTGTAAAGCCTCAGTTCAGTTACTTTGTAGTCAGACTACATTGATTATTCACCTAGCTTTCATAGCATTTTAATGCCCCTTGTCTTAGTAGTTGATACGAATAAAGGAAGAAGCAGTGTGACAATATTCTTAAACGAAAACTTCCAGTGCACCAGCTGAGTGGCTGCTTGGCTTTTCAATTAATTGTGAAAATTCTTCTTGTTTTAGTCCATCAACAACGAAAGTAACAAACCCCTCTTAGAATTAAATTCAATCAAAGCTTTATTTGCAAAAAAGCCAAACTAGTACTTGTCAAAAATTAGTAGCTTTATTCTAGTTTCATAATAAACCTGGTTCCTTATACTTCTGATGGAAGTATGCGTAGCATGAGATGTTGCTCTAACAAATGTTTGCTTAGGAAAGATCAATAATTAATAGAATTAGTAGATCAAAATAGATCAAAAATTAATAAAACATACCACATACTTCTGCTGGTCACACTTTGGACCTAAGAAATGCTGTCTTGACAGAAGTTGATAGATCCCATTTTATATTGCAAAGGTAAAGTAGTATCTTCTTTTGTCCTTGACAATCATTTTATGTGAAGGTAGGAGTTTCACAGCAGGCTCTTGAACTCACACTTTCTACCCTTACAAACTGGTTAGAATTGGTCCTCTGGACTTGACTGCTTCCAGTACTGAAGATGTCTATCAAGCTATTTTTGGCCACGGTTTCTCAAAGCTCTCTCTTTTCTTATCTCAGCTGCCTTTCCATTTAGTTCTTTTTAACCTGTTTTCCTATGAGTATTATACAATCACCTACCAGTGTACATTTACCTAGTTAGTTATCTGCCTGTCTGCACCTTAAATAGCTGCTGCACAAATAGGCAATCTCAATCAAATTCTCAGTCAAATTTGGCAAATTCCTAGTCTTCAAAAGGTTATTATGTTTCTGTAGTTTTTGTGAAAGATGACAGCTGAATAAAGGTTATACCACCCAGCTGAGTTGTTCTTGAGAGAAAGCTAAAATATAAACCTTTATTTGATTTTGTATAATCCACACAGAAATGAAATCGTGAATACTTCAGGACTCCTGTTAGAAATGGGTAAGAATCAAATCTGTGGAAACCAAGATTCATTAGTCGAGCACTCACAAGACTACCTCCTGTTTTCTCCTCTTGGAATTCTCATCACGTCCTTGGGCTTTAGGGGGTTTTAAGGGTTTGGTTTTGTATTGTGGTTTTGGTTTTGGTTTTGGTTTCTGTGTGTGTTGGCTTTGCTTGGCTTTTTCTATTTTTCTTATTTTTCTTTTTCCTTTTATAGCACTATTTAATTGGGTGCCTTCCAGTTACCAGCATTAAAGCTTCATTTTTCTCAAAATAAATAGGAATTTTGTGCAGGTATAAAATCATTACTATTACTAAGCCTATTTTAGCTCAAATGAGCCATGGATCCTACTATCTTGCTATATACTATGCAGTCATCTCTCATTTCTAGGTCAAAAGGATCGAATATCAAATGAAGAATTAGTAAGAACTGCACAGTCATTAATCATTATATCCATCACCTTTCTTTCATTAACCAGATTCCTGAGGGAGAGGAGGGAAGCAAAACTTTTTTTTTCCATCAAAATTCACATTTTACCATAGGAAACAGATGATTTTGAGAAATAGTGTGACTTCTTAATTAGAAGAACTTTAGGAAAAGTGCGGTTCAATTCAGACTATCAAAGAAACATTTTTAGTTTTGAAGTGTTGCTTTAAATAAAACCATCCATTTTGAAATTAAATGTTATTTGTAAAATTCTTTTTCAAACTAAAGATATCATTTTGGTGTAAAAATTTCATTTGTGGAGAAATTTCAGAATGTTTTATTCCAACACTTGCAATAGAAGCTATTCCTCCTTGGTAAATTTCCACATTTTAATGCAATTGAAACTCGTTTTGAATTACTGCAACTTTGTGTATAATTTATTTTTTTACTAATTCAAATGCTACTAGAAAATGACCTAATTTTGGGAGAAAATAATCTAATAATTAAATAGAAATGAGTTCTCAAAAGATCTTGTAGTCTACCTCCTTGCCCTGTAACAGGATAGCTGAATGTAGGTGGTTCCTGAAGGTGATTTTTAAAGCTATTTTCCATAAACCTGTAATGAGAAGAATTTAAATAGTTTAAGTATTCAAAGTGAGATATTAAATCAGAAGTTTGCAGCAGTAGAAAAATATTTTGAGCCTAAGAATACATAAAAATAAAAATGATAGGAGACACTTCGTTCTTGGAAAGTTAATTAATCTAGTTTTTAAAGGGGCTATATAGAGGAGCAATTCCCAGAGAATGTAACAAAAGAGTCTTCCTAATGTATTACAAAGGTAGCTGTGTTGCTGAGATCAAAAATCTTCTCTGAAGAAGCACCATATCTGTTCTGCAGCACATCCTCTTCATCCCATGGATGTAGCAGTATTCAAGCAGTTCCTGGCCTAATTACTCATCCTTTGTTGGTGTATATTACTTAGACACATGCATACAGGAGTATTACATTTGATGTTATATTGAAGTGTGCTGTTTCCCAACTTGGAGAAATACAACTGTCAACTGTGAGAGAGAACCATACTGCTTAACTAGCCCATTATACCAGGCTCATTAAGAAGCATCTCACTCATACCACCAAAGCAAGCTAGCTAAGACAAACTATAGATCTTCCCTTATGTGTGGATTGGCAACCAAAGTCAGATTATAACAATTCGTTTCATTGATCAACTTTTTTTCTAAACTAAGCCTCCTTTAAATTGATAATTTTTGCTTTTTAGCTTTGATTATGTCAGTTTGTGAATTTTTGTACAAGTCACATAATACTGACTTGTGCTTTATGAATGGATAATCACCTAAATTGCCTTTATTTCCTTTAAAAAAAAACAAAACCAAATAGCTTCACTATGTCATTCACCTATTTGGTTGTCATCAAAAAAGCAAAACTGACTTGAATGCTTATATGAAGCCCATTTAAATTAAATAAATATTCATGAACAAAAAAGATCATTAAGCAGCTGAGTCAAATCCTGTGTTATAGTTTCATGAACTGTGCCAGGAACAATACTGTGTACTATTTTACCATGTCTAACTTTAATTTCCATTAAAAAAACCCAACAAACCACTTCAAGTGTAAAATTACCAGATACGCTATAACATTTGAATGACAATATGGTCCTGAGACATACAAAATTTTAAGATTTACTGTTGACCTAGAACCCTAGTACAGTGCCTTAACTGTGATCTCAGCCCTCCTCTCTGCAGATAAATTTGTCAGCTTAAGACTATGCCTGTTTGCCAAACTTTTTTTCTTCCCACATTTCCAAATACATTCTTGTAGAGTAACTACCTAAGAGATGGGAAAGCTCTTGAGTTTGCTTCTGCTATATTAGTTCTATTTAATTTAGTTTTTCTGATGGGAAATAGCTTTCAGAGTTAGTTACCACCCTTGCGAATGTGTGGGAATTACACAGTTTAAAGCTTACAGAACTGTTTATATGATTAATACAAACATGATTTTGTCCAAAGTCACAGTGCTTTCTCTGTATTTTGCTGTATTGAAGAAGTTAAGCAGCTAAGACATTCAGAGTGGCTTATAATACTTTATACATAACTTTTGTCAGCTTTATTGCAGCATGTGCTGTAAATCTTTTAGCATAGTCATGGTCTACTGGGCCAATAATCTCATTTCTGAAATGCCTCTAAATATGTGTTTACATGAAAGCATAATAGCTCCAAAGAAGCAATTGTGACCTAGGAAGTCAACAACCCATGTTTAAGAAGTCCAGAAAATGTTACATTCTTCTCAGTTAACTCAGTTTCTATAAAGAAACTAATTTTTCATCTAAATACCGTTTTAAACTGCCTGTTATTAGCATAGCAGTGTGTTAGATTCAAGGGGTATCAATACAGCTGCAGCTGAAGGTAAAGAAAATGGTCCCATTAAATTTTGTCAAAACTGAACATAATCTGAAAAGCTTCTTTACTGTCTTTTTTCCACACAAAATATCGCTTTTAACCATTTGCACACTTTGCAGTTTTGCATCCCTCTTTTCCTGAAAGTCTCCATTCAGACTCATTCTGGATGTTCTCCAGAACCAAACCAGTTCTCATTCCACTTAAAATGCTTGCTTTCATATACATGCACGTGTGTAATAGGTAATAGATCTGAATTTAACTTTACAGGCTGATGAGCTAGGCATATCTGTCTCCCTGGTCCATTAGGCACTGGGGAACACAGATTACCGTAGCAGACACATTCCGTTGATGCTTTCCCATTTTGCTAATTCTGAGCTTTAACTGACATCAGCATCATGTGGCAAAATTGCTTCCAACCTCATTTAAACATCAGCACATTTGAACAGGCTTAAATGATGGGTTTTAATAAATTGGTGAAATGTAAGTTTGCATATGCATAACTTAACCTGGCCAAAAGCCAACTTTCAGGAAATCCATCCTTATTTAGCTGCTGAAAGTAAAAGTCTTGCCTCCAGCGGTTAGGGGAGGAAGGTAGGGGGAGTAACGGAACTCTTCCTTAACATCTGATTGATTTGAACTTCACAAATCATTGGTTTGCCCAAGCCTGTGGAATGTGCAGATCAGCACTGACCTACTACCTCTGAACTCACAGATGCTCAGCTTTACTTTCTCAGTGCTCACTGAATTGAAAGAATGTTTTGCAGCTCTTGCCTTATTTTCACAGCTATCCCATGGCAGTACAATGTCCACTGCTCTATCCCTTTCATTGAAGCACATCTTTCCTTTTTCCCTGCTTTTCTCATCCACACCAGTATACACAGACTTCATTATATTTTCTTTTTCTTTTACACAGATATTGCAGCATTAATGCAAACAATCCTCCAAAGCTTTCTGCAGGCTGCATATCTAAATCAAAACATGTGAAATCACATAGAATTAAGGAAAGCACTGAAATCTTACTGGGCAATCTTGAAAGCATTTCTCTTCTCCCTTCCTCCTCCTACCACTTTATTTGGTTTTCGGTTTTGGTTGGTTTCTTTTTTGTTGTTTGTTTGTGTTTTGTTGTGTTTTGGTTTTGGTTTTGTCTTTTTATTAAATCATTCCTCAAATAGATTCTATCATACATTATGTACATGTGAATAATTTTTTATCCTGGTAAATGAGGCTGAATCAAAAGACTGCCTTGTAAACAGAAGTTTTAATAAATAGATTGCAGTTTTCTTCCTCCCTCCCCTAAACTTTCAGTGGCTTTAAGTGGCTTTAACACATACTTGGTTTTTTTTCTTTTTTTTCTTTTTTTTTTTTTGCTTGTTTGTTTGGATTGGTTTTTGTTTGTTTGTTTGTTTTTTCTTGTTTGTTTGGGGGTTTTGTTGTTGTTGTTGTTGTGTGGATTTTTGTTTTAGTTTGGGTTGGGTTGGGGTTTTTGTTGTTTTGGGTTTGGTTTTTTTTTCCCCCTGGAAATGATAGATGCTCCATTTGGTGGACTAATTGAGCACTGTTGAAACTTATCACAGGTAGAATCCCTTTTATGTGTCAGGAAAAGCAATATCCCTATTGTAACAAAAAAGAAAAAAGAAGGGGAAAAAAAGAAAGAAAAATACAGCTTTCAGTTTTTACAGAACATGTAGAAGTTTGAGCAATAATTATAATCATTATAATGCATCCAGAGAATCCTGAGAATTCTCTTCACAAGCAATACCGCTATTGAGATAGTTCATTGTTGCCATGGTAATGTATCATAAATTTCTGTCGACCACCTAAAATTGCTGCAGATCATAAGGTAATCAAGTTTAGGGTTTTGGTTGGTTTGAAGTTTTTGTTTGTTTGTTTTGGTTTTTTTCATGGATTTTATAGGTTTTTTTAATTTGAACAGGAATTAATCTACCTTTTCTTTTAAATTGTAAGCATCTGTGTTGGAATTTTATTAATAAACCAATGTTTATTATATAAATACATATATCGCAGTTAAATGTTTAGCATATTGTGTAAAATCTCATAGTAAAATACCTTGAAATTTACACAGGTTTCTCCCTTGACCGATAGACCTTTAGTTCATCTAATTTGTATTCTGAACATTAACATGAATCTGGAAGAGTGTGCTGTAGTGCTGTGACATGTCTATGGATTTTAGTCATTACTCCTGTCATTTTTTATAACATGACTTTCAGTGTGGCCAAATACTCAATGCCCTGATGAAAGAAAAATACAATATTAAATTAAAAAACACAAAAGAAAAGGTTGTCTCTAAATCTAATAATGTGCTATATGTGTACAGGAAAGGATACTTGAGGAAAAACTGTGAATTCACCTACAATGTCACCTACTCACCAAAGTGCTCTGCTCACCAGTGTGATTGAAAGCTGCCATCCATGACAGAAAGCTTAAACAGATCTGACAATTCATGCTTGAAATGACGTCATGAAATTAGGAAATGCAGAATTTGTATCACTAAAAAGGCAGCAGCATATTATTATTCTTTTGGAAAGCATTAACATTTTATAGAAACATCACCACAAGCAATCATGCTTCAAACTGTATGTAAATTCTTGGGGGTGGCAATATCAGGTGGAAAAGCAGCTTTCTTCTTTCCTTTTTTCTTTTTTAGCTTTTTCTCCCCACACCAATTTAACCTCCCTGTGCATATATTTGCTGTTTGTGCAACAAATCAAAGAAATCAAATACATTTATTTACTGTGCATGGTTTATATATGACTACAAAGAGCATGACTATATCTTTGTCATTTACATCCAGCTCTGGTAGATGTGTATTAAAACCAGTCAGTGTAACCATAGCTTATCATAAACTTGTGCTGTGTTTTTGTGATGTAATTTAGCCTAAAATGCCTAATAACATTAACATTCTACTGAAGCCTCACATACATAATGCTGCAGACTCTATAGCTACCAAAGCTAAAGACATAAACGGCTTTAGTGTCCTGAGAAAAAAAAACAGCTAGGAGTTGATGACCCTATTCATTGACACAGTCAGCTTTGTTAGCTGAGCGTGAGAGGGTAGTTGCAGAATAGAAAAGACTATGTTCAACATTCATGAGCTTGGGCATTTTTTACAGATTACTCAGAAAGTATATATTTTGCCTATAGATGAGCCAATTGAAGCGAATTTTAATATAAAAAGCTAAATTTCTAAGAAAACATGTATTATTAAGGGAACATATGTTAATAATATTCCTTGCTGCTGGGAAAAAAAAAATAAAAGGAAGAAGAAAGAAAAATATAAGATTTAGGATAAAATCAATTTCGTTTTCCCCTTTTCTTTCCAACCTTTTTTTTTTTTTTTAATTTTTTAAAATCTCTGGAAGAAAAATCCAGAATTTTCACTGGAATACACAAGGTGAAAAGGCATATAAAGCTTTATTTTCTTATTTTCATGCTTGCAAAACTTTTAAGCAATGACTAGCAGGTCACAGAATGTGAGAAAAGAAATAGAACAATTTTGCTGGTGTGAACTCTGGTCTAGAAAAAGATTAGCAGCTAAAACTTTATATTATATATCAAAATATGTGTATCACCATATATGGATCCAACTCAAACACACAAGAATTGGGCTTGAGAAAAAAATGTCAGGCCCATTAATTCAGCCTATGTTTGCTTCTTAAAATACAGGTCATGAAGCAATATTTCCTGAAAGGAGAATGTTGGTATAAAATTTTTGTTTCTTAACTTGTACATAGTGTTATAAAAAATACACAACAGGTATAAGAAAAGCTAAGCTTCATCCTTATATGTGAGTTGCTTTTCAGACTAATGGTGGGAAAGATGCTGAAAGGGGAAAAGAGTATTTATAAAATGAACTTATCCAATTTTGATGTTGTAATATAATAATCTGCATACTGTGCAGAAAATGATATCTAGGTACTTCCACTTCCACTTGGTCTTCCTTCCACCTAAATCTCTTCTTTTCATGCCTTTATAGTTGTAAATGGTGTGTTATCAACTTAGGCTTACCAAGACTTGTTTGATGTCAGGATCCCTGAAGCTTTTCCCCTTTGTCTGATTGTCCACTGATGTGAGTGTTCAAGGTAGGTGGGAACTAAACATGCTTGTGGTGAAAAATCAAGTAGTAGCATCAGTAAATGGACGGTTTTTAAAGAAAAAGCATTTTTTCTTAAGTTATGAAGATATGTTAAAAGGGTAACTAATGACTTCAATCACAACGTATTTACTAGACAAAATGGTATTTTAGAAATTTTCATGATTTTTATGTCAGGGATTTCATTTTATACATTCTTTGAAGCTCACTGTTCTCTTGCTTTCAGATATATCTGAATGGAGCTGAAAGCCTACCCGGGTCAAATTCCAAACATAACCAGTAGTTCCCTAGAGAAAGAAGAAACTGCAGAAATATCTCTGGAAAAAAATTATCACAGGTATTACCACAACTCTAATGGTTAGTGTCTTTCATAACAGTTCTTCCGCATGAGAATAGTTTTGGGTTTGTTTTTTTTCTTTTTCCATGAAACCAAGTTTCTTTTTTATTTTCTCTCTCTCTGTTTTTTTTTTTTTTAATGTTTTCTGTTGTCATAACATATGTCAATGTTACGGTACTCTTTCCAAACGCAATAGAATACAATATAACATAATTTAGCTTCTTGAAAAGTTTCAGATTCGTACTTCTAGTTCCTGTCACTGAAGAGTTTGACAATCTTTTCTCAATTGCTTAGAAATCCAACTTCTTCATTTTGTTGAGATTGAGACCACAGAAAGACTGTCTCAAGAAAATCCCATTTGTCCCAAGGAAAAACAGAATAGAATACAAAAGATATCTTAGAATGCAAAGAATAGCTTCTAACCTTGAGTTAGTCTGCCCTGAGGAAATTTTCCTTTGATTCCCTTTGATGCTACAGTAATTTGTTCTTTATGCAAAGGAGTTTCTTGTCTGTGTAGCTACCAAACTTCTTGAAAATGGCCCAAGGCTTTTCCTTGAGGTTGTTTCTCTCAACAACTTACTGTGAAGTCAAGAGTAGAGGCAAGTCTGACCATACCATAACAAGAACTTTACATGCCTCATAACTTCTGTTTTGGAAACAAAGTTTCCTCAAAGTTAATTCTGATCAGGGCTTTGAGAATTTCCCTTAATTCCTTCTTTAGGTACTCTCAGATGTTGATTTATGAAAAGAAATGGCTTGTCTGAGTTGGCTGATTGATTCACTCTTTCCCACTTTATAGCACTGACTCCCTGGTGCATGGATAGCTAAATTGTGAATTGATACCTGAACTTTCCTGCAAAGTAACATTTAAAAATAAACTGTCACTGATTCCAGTTTGCCTTACCATCCAGAATTTACCAAGCTATGGTGTTTCCACCTGTCAATCCTTTTAATCATTTTTGGGTCTGACTGTAAAAGACTCAGAGTATCAATTTCAGTAACTAAAATGTCACCCAAGATCAATGTGTGAAATGCTAAAGCACTAGTATTATGTATGAAGCCACACTAGTCTTTTCAGCCCTTCCCATCTTATTGTGGCCATAACTTATTTTAGCCAGAATTCAGTACTGTGCTAAACTTAAAAAAGAAAAAGTGTATCGTAATTGAAACAGTGGCAATATTGGAGAAATATTGGAGAATCTGTGGAAAATCTTTAAAGTTTGGAATAGCCTATATTCATTTTTCAGTTAAGGCAATAATGTTCTTAAAAGCAACATTATTATTGATTAGTTAAAATGAACGGCAGATATCAATGAAATCCATTATTAGGAAAATGTCAGTTTGGCTGACTTTCCTTCTTTAAACTGAATCTCAGCACAACTTGCAATGAGGATGCAGTAATAAGGGATGAGACAAACAAATCAATTGATCTCAATAGTGTAAAAAAAGGAGTCAAACTAGTAAATCCAAATATTTCATTGTTTATTCCCTGAGTAATGCAATCCATAAAAAAGTATTTCTATAATCTTCTCTTAGAATTTCTACATTAAATCAGAGCAGAGATTTATCTAACCCAATATTATGTTTCCTGTCATGTACATGGCCTGTATTTTGACCAAGCAGGAATCTCATTCACCTTGTACTTGAACCACAGTATTTCGTTTCAGAGTGTGTGAGCTACCAGAAAAGAATAGTAATACAATTTTTAGTAGATATTAATTATTTCTGCAACAAAGAGAAAGATTTAACTTAAGCCAGTAAAAGTTTTGATACTATTTTTAAAGATAAAGCTTTCAGAAATTTTTTTTCATCAAGATTTTAACAGGCCAATAACCCTGGCCATTTTCTTCATCTTTCCTTCTTTAGAAGATCTAAATATTTTATAAGAAGGTTTAAACAATATTTGCTTGAGAAAACAGACATACTTATGGCATAAATGACCTGCCTGGTAGATGTTTTATCTCTGAATGATGGATAGTAATTTGTGACATATAGGGAATGTCTTATAGCTGTACGTACAAAGGATGAAAACCTGGCTCCATTGAAATCACTATTTCAATGAGCCTGGAATTTTTCCTTCAGTGTTTCAACATGATATCAGTCATCATAACCAAACAATCAGATTTTTTCCACTCTTTATGTGAGAAGAAATGTTGTCAACCTCCTCAAGAGGTTGCTGTCAAACCAGACAGGTAATTTGCAATGGATTTCCTAAGAATTAGACCTGCAGGTAGTTCCTTTTCATGATATTGTTGGTTTATGGAAACAAAATTTTCTTTTTTTCAGATTACAGCTTCATAAAATACTGAATGGCGCAGAAGTGAAAAAAAAAAAGCAAAAACACAGCAACAAAAAAACCTGAAAATATGGAATTTTATTGATAAATTCTGTTAGAAGATTTATTCTACAATTTTGGTGTGGTTTAATGATTTGATTTTTTTTTTTCTGCTTTAATGTATTTCTAAGATAATTAGCCTGTTTTTCAAACAGGTAAATTTTCACATTCACAATACTTACTCTACACATATGAATGTGTTGCAGTCCTTCCTAGATGTACTTGTAGCAGTAACATGTAAGATTAGAAACTGTTTATTTTTCAGTCCCACATACCCAAACACTTGGCATTGCATGAATCATTAAAACTAATGGAGTCCTGAAATATTGCCAGACTTTTCCTTTCATTGTCTAGGGCTTGTTTCTGCTCATAGGGAATTCAGCTGGACTTTTGCCATTAACTTCAAAGTAGAAGTAGGTCCTTAGAATTATGATTTTTTCTGAGTTTTCAAGTGTCTATAGCAGGTGACTTTGCTAATTGAACCATATCATCTTTTTATTTCTGTGTTGTCTATTTCTTCAAAGTCAATTATTGAACCAGATTTTTTTAATACTGTGTTTATGTTCATGAAACATTTTTGTTGTTTTTCCTCTCTCAATTTAATAGCCAATTCAGAGTGGTCGTCTCTTTAGTATCATAGCTTTCCTGTCAAATTAGCTCACGTACATCAAACACTTACTGTCTTCTACCAAATCACCTATGTATCTGTGTACTACTACACAGATAAAATACCTTAGGTAAAATACCTTAGCTCTTAGCACACACACACACGTCTACAGCTGAAGAAATTACTAATGTTTACTCAATGAACCATGGCAAAAATTTTCTAGTAATGCTAAACAATGATCTCATGCAGTTATTGGTCATTTTAACATGTAGTCACATGGGACATTGATAGATTATTGGCATATCAATTGAGCAACATTCTCACACCTTTGGGCAAAACGATGTAGACTACTCTTAGTGTCACATCCACTGTAAAATGTCTCAGTGCTTTGGACATTGAACATCTGGACAATGACAAACAACTTTCTGTAGTTACTTTATATACTACAGAAATATACTACAGAAATATACTTCTGTAGTATATTTCACTTCCTCTGAATATAGTTTTAGTAGGTTTTCCTGCAGTTAAAGATACAGAGCGGAAAATACGTAACTTCCATTTTAATTGTGTTACCGTGTTAATGGTGCCCAAAATCTGAAGAATATGGTATCATTACATTAACTTTGTAAAGGACTATAGAACTTTAGTGAGGAATCAATTTCATTTTGTCATTCAGGATCCTTAATGAGCATTAAATGGGGGTGAAAAAGATTGTAAGATAAACTTTTAATTAGGCTCTTTTCAGGTTTCAGAAAGAGCTCTTAAATGATATCAGATTTATTCCTTTCATTGCACTTCTGAAGCAGCATTACTTGGCATTTCAGACCCAAGTGTCTTTTCTTTGGACATAATTACATTCTGTGACCCTTCTAGACTATCCGGGATAGTTTTTGTGAACAAATCATTAATGAACTGGTAGATAATATATTGCTATGTTGGTGTTACCATGCCAGGATATTACATTATTAAGAGAATAGAACACATGTAAAAAAGAAAAAAGTTTCTTAAATAGTAGAAAAAGGAATGATGAAAATGAAACAAAATCATGGGTGTGGCATTGAAAAAATTGTTTTTCACTTTCATTTAGGAAATCTTGATGTATTTCTCACCATATGTGCAGAAAAGAAAAAAATCACAACTTACTGCCTTGACTAGTTTATTATATGGTGCTTTTCATATGAAACACATAACCATCTTTTGTTTGCATCTTTTTTATTAAATTATATAGATCAATAGGCTGTTATGTCCCTTGAAGTTTTCAAATGTGAGCAGTTTATTTATGTCATCTACTATTACTCAATCATGTTGCTTTCTGCTTCATATAATGAAGGACTGCATCTTTCGCTTTCTAATTTTTCCTATTTAACATTTCAATAAACACTGAATGAAGAAGTAGTAGCTATCTTAATTCTTTTCTGCTAGTTATGAGCAAATAAATTTTTGGCAAGTTATTGCTCACAGTATTCTTTAACAAGCAAACTCAATGGAAAGTATCAACTGACTTCAGGGATCTAGAATAAAGAATTTCAACACAGAAGGTGGGTTTTGTGTCAGTGCTGCACCTTTCAATGGCAACAGAGTTAGACAGTTTTTTTCTTAAAATTCAAAGTTATAAGGTTTAAATACATGCTATATTTTATATGGAATAGATCCACACTGTGGCCTTGAAGACTAAGCATTATATTTCTTGGTGAAACTCTGAATGACACGCTGTGGGTCTCAAGAGAAACTGACAGGCTTTCACTTTCTATAAAAAAGTTACAACTCTGAAGAAAATAAGTCCTTCTTCTTTGACAAATGTGGTAAAGACTCCCCCCCACACACCTCTCCTTGCAGCTAGGAACAGGAACAGCATGTTTAAACAAGTTGTATATCTCAAATGAAACAAGCCTTGCTCTTGCTTGAACCAGGAGCAACTGTTCGGTGTAGAGAAAAAGACAGCAAGAAGTCTTTGAATGAATTATTTAAAAAACTCTAATGTGAAAAACAAATTGAAGTTTTACTATAGTTTAAACATTCCACAGAGCATCATCTTGGACAAACTTCTAATGAGATTTCACAAGAAAAGCAGAAGGTTTATGTTTGTTTTCATCCCAGCTCACTTGTCAGACTACAATAGAAACTTTCGAGATCTGTGGTGCCAAGACAGATATGCTCTAAAGTCTGCCTTGGGTAAGGTTTTTTAATTTCTTGTCATACAGTCCTACGGAACCTCGGTTTTCACAAGGATTTGGCTCCTCATTCAGGCATAGGGAGATGAGATTTACTCTGATCCAGGCTTCAGGAAGGGCTCAGGGATCCCACAGTGCCTACAGCAGATTCAGCAACTTAAAACTCTGAGAAGCAAAGGCTCCCAGGGTCCCTGCTGAAGACATGGCAGCCTAGGAGCTGGCACACCATTTGAAGACACTAACTGCTTTAATTATGTTGTTCATAAAAATTTCCACAGCTCAGCAACTGTTCATATTTGCAGTACTTCATATTCAAAATTCTGCTTCCTTTTCGGGCTCTTCTCTTTTTTTCAATGTAAGTTTCCAGCTATCACAAAAGTATTCTTCACTAAGGTATGTGATCTCTTTTCTTGCTGGTCTCAGGCTAGGTTGTTGTCTGTTTAAAGACATTCTTAAATAATATACATCTCGTGTCAAACTTTCTGGAAAATCATAGTGTTTAGAATAAAGGGTTTAACATAATTTCACAAAATTAGATCCTATTTCATAATGATTCTTTTAGGATATATTACACAAAGTTTAGAGGCTTTTCTTAAAGTGAACAAGTAGAGAGGTACATGAAATTTACTGAAGGGAAGAAAAAGAAAACAAAATCCTTTTTTCATTTTCACTTTTATGTGCCTCAAGGTTTTTTATACACCACAATCAATTCAGTTCTCTATCTTCTTTAGGTAAGTTAAATAGGTTGAACTCTTTAATGATCTTACAGTCAGACATTTCCTCCAGTCCCTAAATAATTTATATGGCTTTATTTTGTAACATTTTCTCAAATTTTCCAACATTTTAAAATGTAGACATTGAATATAACATGTCATATATAGAAGTAAAATAATCTTTGTGTTCCTGCCTCCCATCTATGTATTCACATAATAACTTATCTTTTTGCTAATTCCCTATAATATCCATCTGTGTTGACACTGTAATGCAGGCTACAGACTCCCAATCTGATTTTCTTTGGTGTATATGTCTATACATGCTATATTAAAGCATATTTTTCATGTTCTCAGCTTACAAAGTGAACCGTATTGCTCTATATGTTTGTGTATAGTGGAAGGCACATGTTTTTATAGCTAAGCAGTGACAAGGTATATAGAGAGGTGATCAGAGCATTTATATTGCTAACTGAACTACTTCCAAGATTTCTATTGCCCTCTACTGAGGAAAGGCTGTATGTTCTGGAAGGGGAAGAAATACCATCAAAGTTTTGCCTAACACGAACATCTTTTTCTGAAATACAGGGTGGGGTGACTTTAAAACTAGTAAGGACAGACATCTGTGAAGTGAGAGAGGCATTACAGTTTGGTCTGGAGGCACACTGTCAAGCAAATTTTTGGAAGTGTAAAAGACACTATAGACATAGATGGACATGGACCTTTAGACATGGTAAGAGTCATGCAGATATTGAGTAGGGAAGGATAAAAATTAAATCACATTCTTCCTTTACTGCATTTCAGCTAACATTTGCCTTCTATCAGAATAAAGTTTTATAGCTACAAAGATGAAAAAATTGTCCCTTTGTCTGGGATATCTTTATATATAATTTTAGGGATCATGGAAATAAATTTAGTGCACTATTCTGCAATTTCTCTACAGGAATGAGTATTTTTTTCAATCAGTACGGGCAAATGATTAAGCAATAGCTGACAATATTCATTCTTTGCATTCCCCAGTGTGAAATATATAAAAAAAAATCAGAACCAAAATATATTGCCATGCAGATGATAATAATATAGAAACAGATACATGATTTAAGGTGAGGCATAAATTGCACCACTTTACTTTCTCTACAAGTCCTTGAGATCAATAAACTCATTTGTGATCTTCCTGAAAAGTTGTGGCTTCACTTCTTACAAAGAAGTCATGAAAATTCTGTATCCATACAGATAAGAGTTTCTTATCATTTCTTTCCCTTGTTTATCTGGTGTCCATTAACAGCAAGAGAAAACTATCTGTGTAAGTGAAACAGAGTTTTCTGTAAATTATGCAGGATAACTGAATAAATTATTGCCAGTGACATCTTTTCCATGCAGCTTTCCAGAAAAAAAGAGAAAAAACAAAAACCAAGGAAAAAGAAATCTTAAAAGTTCAAACTGGATATTTCTAAATCTAATTACAATTAAACTTTGCTGCCACCAAGATTGACAATATTATTTGAAGGAGATTAAATTCTTTTCTTCGCTATTCTTTGATTATACTGTTAGCAAATCAGTTCCCAAGGTTGAAGAAGTGACATAGAACAGGCCTGGTTATTCTAGGTCTTTACTGCTACAAATGGCTGAAACTATCTTGTGTTTTAACAAGAGTGAAGCAGAAGAAAATTCCTTGGCACTCCTTGCTCTTCCCAGGTTGGCAGTGGAGAAGGAAGGGGCTTAACTGACTGGTAGGTTTAGATTGCATGCACGTTTGTGTTATATTTGCTGTATTCCTCCTGCTTTGTAGTATGATTTGTTGAAACTGATTTTTCTTAATGTTTTGAGTCTGTCTACTTTCCAGTCTAGTCTGTCTATTTTTCAGTCTGTGAAGAGAGACTGGAATTTCTTTACATATGGGTGTGTATTTCTTTCTTTTTTTATCTTTCTCATATCAGCAGAGCGATTCATTTTCAGATGCAAAAGGATATACAGTTTTCTCAAACTTGCTCTTTAACCACTACTTAGCCACAATGGAAAATTAGAATCATAGAATCATAGAACAGTTAGGGTTGGAAAGGACCTTAGGATCATCTAGTTCCAACCCCCCTGACACAGGCAAGGACACCTCACCCTAAACCATGTCACCCAAGACTCCATCCAACCTGGCCTTGAACACTGCCACGGATGGAGCATTCACAACTTCCTTAGGGAACCCATTCCGGTGCCTCACCACCCTCACAGTAAAGAACTTCTTCCTTATACCTAACCTGAACTTCCCCTGTTTTAGTTTGAAGCCATTACCCCTTGTCCTATCATTACAGTCCCTAATGAAGAGTATCTCTCTGCCATTCTTGTGGGCCCCCTTCAGATACTGGAAGGCTGCTATGAGGTCTCCATGCAGCCTTCTCTTCTCCAGGCTGAACAGTCCCAACTTTCTCAGCCTGTCTCCATATGGGAGGTGCTCCAGCCCCCTTGTCATCCCTGTGGCCCTCCTCTGGACTTGCTCCAACAGCTGCATGTCCTTCTTATGCTGAGGACACCAGAACTGTACATAATACTCCAAGTGGGGTCTCACGAGAGCAGAGTAGAGGGGCAGGATCACTTCCTTCGGCCTGCTAGCCACCCTTCTTTTGATGCAGCCCAGGATACGGTTGGCTTTCTGGGCTGCAAGCGCACACTGCCAGCTCATGTTAAGCTTCTCAACAACCAACACCCCCAAGTCCTTCTCCGCAGGGCTGCTCTGAATCTCTTCTCTGCCCAACCTGTAGTTGTGCCTGGGATTGCCCCGACGCAGATGTAGGACCTTGCACTTGGCTTGGTTGAACTTCATGAGGTTGGCATTGGACCCACCTCTCAAGCATGGTGGCTAAATTTGGTAAATAACTTGAATACCAAGCTTAGGCACTGCAATATCTTTTTGGTATCTGATCCTTTAAAAAAAAAAAAAAATAAAATCTAACCCTGCCTAAGGGTTTAGCACAGGAAGAGAGGCCTTTAAAATATCTAAATGAAGAGCAGTGGTATCACAGTATAATGATTAACGGAGAGAGAATTATGTTTAAACATTAACATGTTTAAAACTTCTGTGCCCAGACATCTTTCTCTGTCCTCATTCTGGACAGAAAACATAGTTGCTTTCTTTCACATGCAGTTCTCTGAGGAACTAAGTTTTGATTGCATATCTGGCAAGAATTTCTCACACCTCATTGTGTTGCAACCCAGGGATTAGTCATTCCTTTGCCTCATTCCTGTGCCTCACATGGCATCCAATGCTGAAGTTCTTACACAGCCCCTGAGCACTTGAATCTACCATTTGAAGCATTTAAAGTGAATGCAAGAGCATGTTACTCATTCTTCCACTCTCTGAGTCATTAATTTATACATATTAAGTGGCATCTATTTATCAGAAAAAGGTTTTCCTCCCCTTTAAATTTGGTTCATTCCACAAATCCTGGAATGTGGGTGTATATTTTACAGAACCCATGAGTGTCAAACCAACATGAGTGTATAAGGTTCCTATCTGTGAGAATTTCACACCTTGAACTTTTAGCTTAAAGGAAAATGATTGCGTCCTCGGCAAAGCTGTGTTAAATTCCTAAGGTATGAATTCATAGAGTTTGTATTCTAAAAATTTTGTGCTCTGATCTTCAGTCAATACGCTTTACTGATGATGATATAGTAGAATGCCATTTAATTGAGAATGTTCACAGAGTATTTTGGTACAACTTAAACAATGCTGATACTGGCTCCAATGTCCAATTCACTGAACAAAATAAGACAGACATTAATGAGTAAGAAATCACATACTATCATCATGATGTGATATTATTTTTTGTTCTTAAGGAAAAAAAAAAGAAGAAAAAGAAAGACAGCTAATAGTTCACTTCATATTGGGAAATACCATCTAGCTGTGAACAAAAGTTATAGTGCAAAAAGATAAAAATCAATAGACTCAATTCACCTATGACCTACAGTATGCCTCCATGATTTTCTAGAGTTATCTTTCTTCCCAGCCTTTCTTTATGGCTGGTTTTGATCATACCTTTCTCTTTCCACCTAGTATGTAACGTAACCTGTATTTGCTTAGCAGCTCATCAGAGATGCCCAGTTTCAAACTTCAGGCTTTCTTCCACAGCAAAGGATCCTTACAGAATTCATCTAATGCCTACACTGAGAAAGTACAACTACCGTTTATGGGTATTAGGTCAGGTCACAGATCAGCAGAGCTATGTAGAAAGAACTGCTAAATTACAAGCAGTAGACTGGAATGGACTGCCTTCAACAGTAGCTTTTTTTCTTACTTTGAAGCTATATACAAACTGCTGTCTCTCCATCCATAGCCTCTAACACTCCTCTAACACTGGCTTTGTGATAGTTCACATCTCCTTGAACATTAATGTCTTTCAGAAAAAATATACTGGAAGCACAAAGAAACATCAATTTTATCTCCTTAGTTAGAAATAAAAGGAAATACCTAATACAGTATTTTAACAAATAGCACCACCAACAAAATTTTGAAACACTTTTCATTACGAACCAGCAAACACCAGCCACAAACAAGTAACTAATTGACAGCTACAAAGTTAAAAATAGGCTTTTAGCTCACCTTCACTCTACAAATTATTTTTTATATGTCAAAAATCTGAATCAAGATGGAAAAAATATAAACACAGAAAAAAGAATAATGCATTACTTAATATGTTTACATTAGAAGATTGTAAGATGTGAAATTAGCAGTATAGCTGACACTTTGACAAAGAATTATTTCAAAACTTTCACTTCACCTCCTAAAACCATGGATATTGAGGTATTTAAAAAATGGTGTATTCCTTTTTAAGAATAATCTTTCCAATCTATCAACCAGAGCATACAGTAGGTTCATGAGATAAATTTATATAATCAAATTAACTACTACTACTGGAATGTTTTTCCATGTGAATAAGTGCTTGCAAGTGTAAATTTCCTTTGTCTAAAAGTGCATTTGTCCCATGGACACTCAAGTGTAAATGGGTTCCAGAGACAGCAGAAAAGTTCATAGAAAAGAAATCTATTGTCTGACAGTGAATGCACAAATACTAAATCTGACTCAGAAACTCCCTGAAGTACAAATGATTGGAGGTTGAATTCGATCCATAGAACTAAGACTTGACATTTTCTAATACTGTTCTCCATTTATCTAGCTTCGATCATGCTAGAAATCAACATGTGAGCATGATGAACCTTTGGTCTGATTCAGCGTGACAAATCTGCTAAAAAATAATTTTTGCACAGAGTTGTGTAATCTATTTGATTATGTTGATATCCAATAATATTTAAATAATTTCCTACCACTAAGCTCTGTTGAGAGGTCTGATAGCTTAGCAGAGCACCACTATTATAGCTGAAGAATACCATTAAATTGGATACCAATAGAGCAAAGAGGGATGTGTGCTTGCATGTAGAACCATCCAAGCAGCAAAAAGTTCAAGACAAGGAACAGGATAACAGTAACAAAAAACCCCAATGTACTGCAAATAGGTAGAACACCCTGATGAATACTCAAGAAGCATGACTGGCAGAACCAAAAGGAGAAGCAATGATGGGAGCAGCTGAGGCCTCCCTTTTGGGAACCACTAAGTTTTCCTTCTTGAGGGAGGACAAGAAGCACAAAAACCATCACTCATGAAGAGGGAGAATGGAGTAAAAGAAGACAAGCTCACTTGTTGAGGATTTCTCAAGTCTGATAATTTTAACCTCAGCAACTAAGAACCACCAAGGAGTGTAGCCATTTCATTAACAATATGCTATCAGCTCCATCGTATTGTACATTAACAGCTGAATTTGGATGTAAATTATTAACAGGTTTGTGTATGTATTGATGATGATTAATATTGTGCAAAAACTAACCATCAGCACAGAATACACCGTTTATGAATGAACTTAGTTTTAAAGTTTGAACTTGAAAACCAGGGTCACTTAGCAGTGTTCAAAACACTCCCATCAGAGTAATCCCTGATTACCTGATACCTACAGATATATCTATTTGCAAATATTTAGTTTCAGCACTCTCTATACTTACTTCAAAGCAATCAGTGAAATAAAGAACAATTTAAAGAAGAAGGCATGAATGTAAATTATCATGTCTGCATTAAGCTAAAAACTAAAGCAAAATTTTAAAGCACTTTATAAACATGTTTTAGAAACAGTTTTCCTACAGGATTAGTATAGAAAAAAATCCATACTATTTTTAAAATGGAGCTTGATTATATTATGACTAAATGGAGTACATGATATGATTGTCAGTAATGGAAGAGGACTGTTCATGGATGCAGATAAAATTTCTTTCAGACCTGTATATGTTGGGAAAATCTACATCAAACAGTTTTTGGCATAATATATTTCCATGTGAGTATTAACCATATCTATTCTTCTCTCCCTGCCTCATCTGTCTTTTTTTTTTATCTCTAGTTCTGTCTTCTTTCTTTTGATTAGAAGTTACTATTTGAGTGGGAAAGCATTTTGATGAGAAAGAGAAATCTGCCTTTTCTGATTAGATTAGCAGGAAGGCATTTGGAAAAATGCTGATGATTTTGCTTCTTCAATCAGCAGGTAGATAAAGCACTATCATTTTCATTTCAGAAGTTAGATTACAAAATATTTGACATTAAAAAAATTAGTGCACTCTCCAGCAATCGTATCTTCATGGCATTGTAACCTTCATTTCAATGTACAATGTCTAAGTTTACTCATCGTGTGAACACCCGCTATTTCTTTTGCCAAAAAAAGAATGCTAATGCTGTATGAAGAAGACTTATACATAGCTACATTACTGATACATAATTCACAGTTTCAGGAATGGCTTTATTCACCTTTTTTCATTAACTAATTTTTACTTCTCGGATTAATTACTTATCTTATAGGAAGATCATTAATATGAATTAGTAACAATTTAATTATCAGGCAAGAAAATGTTTGGGTTTTTTCAGTTGAATTCGCCTTTCCTATTCCTTCTTCTAGCACCTCAGTTCAGTTGCAAGTTAACCAGAAGTTCTATGGGAAACCAGTCTGTCTAACTGTGACTACCCAGAAATTAAGTTCCTTCCTTTAGGTATGCATAATTTTCTCTCTGAGGTTTTCAGGAATATCTCCCGCACATAGCTTGTAGACAGTAAATACAACTTCTGATCTCAGCAGGAGGAGGCCTAGCTGTGCACTAACGAGGCAAAGTAGGGACTCAGACTCATGGTGGCCTGAGTTGGGTTTCGCTGGTTCAACCACTACACTGGGGCCAGTGACTGCTGCCTCCCCTGCTCCAGCTTCAGCTCTGGAGGTAGCCCCACTGGGGAGGGCGTGACACTCCCCTCTCCTATTCACTGCCTGACAAATCATTGCCCTTTGTGTGCCTAGGGCTGACGGACTCACAATGATGGAGGCATGAGAAGAACTGAGGGAGGTCCTCCTGGAAAAGGGTGTTTTGTGCAACAGTTCCTCCCATTTTGTTACTGAGGCTTTCCTGTGCTAGATGTGATGTCCATTCCTACGTAATGTGTGTCATACAGTTCACTTTCTAACTTGGTCACCACTTGACCGGACTAGTTTCATTATTTTTCTGCTGAAAAAAATGGAAATAGAAAAGAATATTTTCAATATATTCAATATTGAAGTAGAAAATCTCTGTTTTGATAGGAATAATTGTGCCACTTAGTGTTTGGTTCATAGAAAGAACTTCAAAGAATGATGAACAGCCAAATAAGTGAGCTCATGACAATCTGCTTAATTAGAATAAATTAGGAGAAAATATTGTTTTAACAGAAGAGAATCACTAGAGTTGTCTCTAACAAGACACTTAATTATATAGATCAAGGGGAATTTCTTAAGGGACCTCTCTTTTCTTCATCTATGTAACTCATTTAACATAGTTCCTCCTTTGTAAATGTGATTGGGGAGATACATCAAACAGGATAAATTAGATCTAATTTCATCACCCATATAAACATTGTGAAAGTTCCAGCCAATCAAGAAAGATGAAATCCCAAAGCTCATTTTGACTTTGATGAAAATAACATATTTGTGATGAGTGACTAAATTCAGGTATAGTATCTTAATGACATACTCAAATGAAAACTTGCCATTGTCCTATAGTGTCCGCTAAATTAGCCAGATGTTTAAAATTATGAATAGAGAATACAGATTTTGGAAACAAACAAACAAAACCAAAACAAATAACCAACCTTATTTTATTGGTAGGTTGGGGTTTTTTTTCCTTTTAATCATACAACTCTACATTTTAATTCATGGAATACAGCATATTGGAAGTAGGGTCTAATATATACATTCTATTAAAAAAAAATACATTGCAGCATAGATGTATCCTATCTATTGAAGGATACATCTATCCTGATTGTAGATCCTTCATCCTTCTATTCTGAAGGTCTGAAGCCTAATCTGCCCTCAGGACCGTATAAATTACCTACACACACAGAGAGACACATTGTCACATATACATGTGCTTATACATACAAGCATATGCAGAATATATATAAATTTTTATAGTGCACAGAAAAGAAAAAAGAAATCCCCAAATCTACCTGATGTCAACTGTATTAGCATATATTCTCATATTATATGTAGCTTCTTCTGTTCTTGTCAGAGGCAACATGTTACAACTAGGAATTATCAAGAAAGAGGTGATCAACATAAATACTTCAGCTTCTAGATATCAGTCCTGAAAGGTACTAAGTGCTGATGAAAAAAGTTTGAAGAGCAGCAAGGACCTGCAGGAGGAAGAAACTTCCCCAGAAGCCAGAACTGATTCAATGCTCTGCAAACCACTGATGAAAGACCTGTCACAGCAGGAGGCGCACTAGAGGTGAGTACAGCAGTCCAGTCTGCACCACAGATAATAACAAGCGTAATTAGGAAAAGATGATGGGTAATAGTAGTAGGTCAGTCACTTCTGAGAGGTATAGAAACATTCATTTGCCAGCCTGATGTGCTCTCCAGAGAGGCATGCTGCCTACCAGGAACTCACATCAGGGATGTCATAGACTACCAAGAGTCATACGGCCAACTGACTATTATCTGCTGCTGTTGTTTCACATGGGCACCACAGATACAGCCATGAGCAGTGTGAGAACTGTCAAGGATTACAGAGCCCTGGGAGTGCCAGACAAGGACTCCAGAGCACAGGTAGTCTTGTCACCAATCTTCCCAGTTGAAGGGAGGGGTTTGAAAGGGCCAGTTGAATCTGGCAAATCAACGAATGGTTACAGGACTGCTGCCACAGCCAAGGGTTCAGCTACCTTGACCTTGGAACTCACTTTGAGAAACCTTGTCTGTTGAGGTCCACCTCCCAGAGAAAGGGAAAAGTGTCTTCGGTCACAGGCTTGTTAAGCTGGTGAAGAAGGCTTTAAACTAAAGTTGCAAGGGGGAGGGGAACCTCAGTCCATCCCTCTCCGACCAGTTTGTGCCAGTAGAAGATGCCAGGAGAGGGATCACAGGTCAGCAGGAGAGCACCTGAAGAGCAGCACAAAGACTTCCAGCCACTCCACCCAATAAACCAGCATCATCAGTGGCCCAACTGAAATGCCTCTAAGCCAATGCACATAGTATGGGAAACAAGCAAGAGGAGTCACAGGTGTGCACATGCCTGAAGGGCTACGACCTCATCGGCATCACTGAGATGTGGTGGGATGCTTCCTGTGACTGAAGTGTTGGAATGGAAAGATACAGGCTCTACAGGAAAAACAGGCTGGGGACATGAGGAGGGGGTGTCACCCTCCATGTCGGTGACCAGCTAGAGTGCATGGAGCTTTGCTTGGGGATAGTTAAGGACATGACTGAGAGCTTATGTGTCAGGATTAAAGAGAGGGCAGGGACAGGCAACATTACAGTGGGAGTCTGCTACAGGCCACAAAACTAGGAATACTGAGTGGATGAGGCCCTCTATAGACAGACAAGTGCAGTCTCACGTTCACAAGCCCTCTTCCTCATAGGAGACTTCAATCACCTTGATATCTGTTGGAGGGACAACATAGCAGGGCAGAAGCAATCCAGGAGGTACCTGGAATGCACTGATGATAACGTCCTTCTCCAAGTGATAGAAGAATCAACGAGGAGAGATGCTATTCTGGATGTCACCAATGGGGAGGGACTGGTGGGAAATGTGAAGCTCAAGGGCAGCCTTAGCTGCATTGACCATGAAATGATGGAGTTCAATTGCCGAGGTGAGTATCTCCAGAGAGGACGCCTTTAACACCGGAGCGGGGGGAAGCACAGCGTCCCGGAGCCTCAGTTCGGAGCGGCAAGAGCGACCGAGGGAGCCTCAAGTCCTCGACAGGACTTGCCCAGGAGCCGGCAGCTCAGCTGACGCGAGCAGCTGACTCACAGGGGGCGGCGCCAGGAGTGACGGTGGCAGATTCAAAAGGGCCATCATCGACCACTAACGATCAATTGCCGAGGTGAGTATCTCCAGAGAGGACGCCTTTAACACCGGAGCGGGGGGAAGCACAGCGTCCCGGAGCCTCAGTTCGGAGCGGCAAGAGCGACCGAGGGAGCCTCAAGTCCTCGACAGGACTTGCCCAGGAGCCGGCATCTCAGCTGACGCGAGCAGCTGACTCACAGGGGTCGGCGCCAGGAGTGACGGTGGCAGATTCAAAAGGGCCATCATCGACCACTAACGATCAATTGCCGAGGTGAGTATCTCCAGAGAGGACGCCTTTAACACCGGAGCGGGGGGAAGCACAGCGTCCCGGAACCTCAGTTCGGAGTGTCAAGAGCGACCGAGGGAGCCTCAAGTCCTCGACAGGACTTGCCCAGGAGCCGGCAGCTCAGCTGACGCGAGCAGCTGACTCACAGGGGGCGGTGCCAGGAGTGACGGCACCAGCCCTCAGTGGGTAAAACCCATCCCAGGGAGCGCGAGCGACCAGGAGCGCAGCGAACAGGGCGGGCAAACAGGGCGTGGCACGGCAGTTTGCGCGGGCAGCGAGCGGGATGGTGAGCACTCGCCTCAGGAGCAGGGCCCGCTCTGGGAGCTCTGCCCCGGCGGTGGCCAGCGTAGGCACCCAGACAGAGCCGATGAGAGGGGAGGCTGCGGCCCAGACCTCGGAGTGTAGAAAGTGCCTCGACTGGTCTCGTGAGGCGGGGGTGCACGATGGACAGGGCTGCACACGGTGCGCCCTGGTGGAGGTCCTCCTGCAGCAGGTGGCTGAGCTGCGGGAGGCTGTTGGAGAGCTAAAAGATGCCAGGGAAGCTGAGAGGAAGCTGGGCTGCTTGCTCCAGGCCCAAACTGCGCAGGGGCTGCAAACGTCCAGCATTGCTCATATAGGAAAGAAGGAGGGCAGCAACCCAGGAAGCTGGGAATTAGTCACGAGAAAAACGAACAAAAAAAGGAGGAAGAGGACAATTAACGACAAGGGGCTTCCTCCTAAATCTGATGTCCCCACCCAGAACCGCTTCGCGGTTCTGCAGGAGGCTAATGAGAAAGCACCCACCACACCTAATGAGCACCCTGCTGATGCACCAGTAAAGAGGATCACTACTGGTGCCTCCAGGAAAAAGCAGCGGGTCATAATAGTAGGGGACTCTACTTTGAAAGGCACAGAGGCGCTCATCTGCTGGCCTGATCCAGTCTCGAGGGAGGTGTGTTGCCTGCCGGGGGCTCGGATCAGGGATGTTGCTGAGAGGCTGCCTGCTCTAGTAAGTCCTGCTGACTATTACCCCCTTCTAGTGGTCCATGTGGGTGCTAGAGATATAGACAGCAGTTGCCTGGAGGACATTAAGAAGGACTACAGAGCCCTGGGAGAGGTGGTTAAGGGCTCTGGAGCTCAGATAGTTTTTTCATCGATTCTCCAGGGCAAAGGGGAGGACCTTAAAAAAGCTAGGCGTGTCTGGCAGGTTAATAAATGGTTAGAATGCTGGTGCCAGAGTCAGGGGTTTGGCTATTTAGAACATGGGGCTCCATTTGGGAGGCCAGATCTACTGGAGGCTGGTGGAGCTGGTCTCACAAAGAAGGGGAAGAGCTGTTTTGGTAGGAGGCTTGCCAGGCTGGTCAGGAAAGCTTTAAACTAGATGTGTTGGGGGAGGGGAGCATTGATCCATCCCAACATTCCTGGTCAGTTGCCAGCACCTGTAATAAGTGCTTGGAGCGATGTAGAGATGTTCCAGCTGCCCCAGCCATTGAGTCGGCTTCATTTGGAGCTCGGCTAAGGTGCCTCTATACAAACGCCCGTAGTATGGGGAACAAGCAAGAGGAATTAGAGATGTGTGCAAGGCTACGGGAATATGATGTCATTGGTATCACAGAAACCTGGTGGGATGGCTCCTATGACTGGAATGTCGGAATGGAAGGTTACAGGCTGTTTAGAAAAGACAGGCCAGGCAGACGGGGAGGGGGCGTTGCTATCTATGTCAGTGATAGGCTAGAGAGTATGGAACTCTGTCTGGGGATGGGTGATGAGGTAACAGAGTGTTTGTGGGTCAGGATCAAAGGGAAAACAGCAATGGGGGACATTACGGTGGGGATCTGTTACAGGCCGCCTGATCAAGAGGACTCTGTGGATGAAGCGCTCTACAGACAGATAGGAACAGCCTCACGCTCGCAGGCCCTTGTCCTCATGGGGGACTGCAACCATCCTGACATCTGTTGGAGGGACGGTACGGCCCGGCACAAGCAATCCAGGAGGTTCCTCAATTGTGTGGAAGACAACTTCCTCTTTCAAGCAGTAGAGGAGCCGACGAGGAGAGGTGCCATGCTTGACCTTGTGCTCACCAACAGGGAGGGACTGGTTGGAAATGTAACGCTCCAGGGCAGCCTTGGCTCTAGTGATCACGAGATGGTTGAGTTTGAGATCCTCAGGACGGTGAGAAGAGCGTGCAGCAAGCTCGCTGCCCTGGACTTCAAGAAAGCAGACTTTGGCCTCTTCAGGAGCCTCCTTAGTAAGGTTTCATGGGATACAGTCCTAGAGGGCAGGGGGGCCCAAGACTGCTGGTTGGTATTCAAGGATCACCTGCTACGTGCTCAAGAGTGTTGCATCCCGACTAGAAGAAAGTGCAGCAGGAGGGCCAGGAGACCTCCATGGATGGACAAGGAGCTGCTGAGGAAACTTAGAGGGAAAAAAGAAGCTTATAGAAGGTGGAAGCGAGGACAGGCGGCCTGGGAAGAATACAGGAACATTGCCCGAGAAGCTAGGGACCAGGTTAGGAAAGCTAAGGCCCAGCTAGAATTAAGTTTGGCAAGGGATGTAAAAGATAACAGGAAAGGATTCTATAGATACGTAGCAAATAAAAGACAGGCTAGGGACAATGTAGGCCCTCTCCAGAAGCTATCAGGAGAACTGGCTACCATGGATTTGGAGAAGGCTGAGGTTCTTAATGACTTCTTTGCCTCAGTCTTCACCAGCAAATGCTCTGACCACACAACCCAAGTCTTGGAAAGCAAATGCAGGGACTGTGAGAACGAAGACCTTAGGCCCACTGTAGGAGAGGATCAGGTTTGAGACCATCTTAAGAACCTGAACGTGCACAAGTCCATGGGACCTGATGAAATCCATCCACGGGTCCTGAATGAGCTGGCGAATGAAGTTGCTAAGCCACTGTCCATCATATTCGAAAAATCCTGGCAGTCAGGTGAAGTTCCCGATGACTGGAAGAAGGGTAATATAACCCCCATTTTCAAGAAGGGGAAGGTGGAAGACCCGGGGAACTACAGACCAGTCAGCCTCACCTCTGTGCCTGGCAAAATCTTGGAACAGTTTCTCCTGGAAAACATGCTAAGGCACATGAAAAACAACGAGGTGGTTGGTGACAGCCAACATGGCTTCACTAAGGGGAAATCCTGCCTGACCAATTTGGTGGCCTTCTATGATGGAGCCACGGAACTGATGGACAGCGGCAGAGCAGTTGACGTCATCTACCTGGACTTGTGCAAAGCATTCGACACTGTCCCACATGACATCCTTGTCTCTAAATTGGAGAGACATCAATTTGATAGATGGACCACTCAGTGGATAAAAAACTGGCTGGATGGCCGCACGCAAAGAGTTGTGGTAAATGGCTCGATGTCCAGTTGGAAACCTGTAACGAGTGGTGTCCCTCAGGGATCGGTGTTGGGACCGGTCCTGTTCAACATCTTTGTCGGTGACATGGACAGTGGGATTGAGTGCGCCCTCAGCAAGTTTGCCGATGACACCAAGCTGTGTGGTTCGGTTGATACGCTGGAGGGAAGGGATGCCATCCAGAGGGACCTTGACACGCTTGTGAGGTGGGCCGATGCCAACCTTATGAAGTTTAACCAAGGCAAGTGCAAGGTCCTACATCTGGGTCGGGGCAACCCCAGGCACTGCTACAGGCTGGGCAGAGAAGAGATTCAGAGCAGCCCTGCAGAAAAGGACTTGGGGGTGTTGGTTGACGAGAAGCTTAACATGAGCCGGCAGTGTGCGCTTGCAGCCCAGAAAGCCAACCGTATCCTGGGCTGCATCAAAAGAAGCGTGGCCAGCAGGTCGAAGGAGGTGATCCTGCCCCTCTACTCTGCTCTTGTGAGACCCCACTTGGAGTACTGCGTACAGTTCTGGTGTCCTCAACATAAAAAGGACATGCAGCTGTTGGAGCGAGTCCAGAGGAGGGCCACGAGGACGATAAGAGGGCTGGAGCACCTCCCATATGAAGACAGGCTGAGAGAGTTGGGGCTGTTCAGCCTGGAGAAGAGAAGGCTGCGTGGTGACCTCATAGCAGCCTTCCAGTATCTGAAGGGGGTCTACAAGGATGCTGGGGAGGGACTCTTCCTTAGGGACTGTAGTGGTAGGACAAGGGGTAATGGCTTCAAACTTCAACAGAGGAAGTTTAGATTAGATATAAGGAAGAAGTTCTTTACAGTGAGGGTGGTGAAGCACTGGAATGGGTTGCCCAGGGAGGTTGTGGATGCTCCATCCCTGGCGGTGTTCAAGGCCAGGTTGGACAGAGCCTTGAGCCACATGGTTTAGGGCAAGGTGTCCCTGCCCATGGCAGGGGGGTTGGAACTAGATGATCTTAAGGTCCTTTCCAACCCTTACGATTCTATGATTCTATGATTCTAAGATCCTTAAGGCAACGAGGAGTGTGTGCAGAAAGCTCACTACCCTGGACTTCAGGAGAACAGACTGGCCTCTTGAGGGATCTGCTTGATGGAGTACCATGGGATAAAGCCATGGAGGGAAAAGGAGCCCAAAAAAGATGGTTAATATTGAAGGATCATGTCCTCCGAGCTCCGGAACAATGTATCCTGACAAACAAGAAGTCTGGCAAGAATGCAAGGAGGTCTGCGTGGATGAACAAGGACCTCCTGAACAAACTCCACAATAAAAAGGAGGCCTACAGAGGGTGGAAGTAAGGGCGGGTAGCCTGGGAAGAATACAGAGAAATAGTCAGAGCAGCCAGGAAATGGGTTAGGAAAGCTAAAGCCCTGACAGAACTGAATCCAGCCAAGGACACTGAGGACAAGAGAAACTCCTATAGGTACATTCAAAAGTCAAGTGAAAATGTGGGCCCCTTCCAGAAGGAGACTGGAGACCTGGTCACCTGGGATGTGGAGAAGGTTAAGGTAGCTAATGAGTTCCACAATTTGTTCTGCTATATCTAATCACTTTATACATTTAAAAAATGAGAGGCAAGAAAAGAAGCAAACCGTAACCCTACTGGGTGCATTGGAGCTAGGAATGCGGTTTCCACAACTAGAATACTTCACATCACAGGATCACAGAAGGTTTGGGTTGGAAGGGACATTAAAGATCATCTAGTTCCAACAACCCTGCCATGGGCAAGGATACCTTCCACTAGACTGTCTTCTGCAGTATGAGTAATTCATAATTTAGTTTTTTATTTAAGCTAGTCATATATCCACATAGATAAATTTATCGTGTTCTGAAATTTATTTATCATAAGAACTTAATTATACCCTCTTTTCCTCTACTTAGGAATTTAAAATTATCAGTTACAGCTGGTGCCATTTTATTATCTGAACATTCTACAAAAATTTTTAAAGCTCCTTATGATTTCTCTTCCTCTTGAATACGTATGTTATTCAAAGCACAGTTCATGTTTTGCACCCCTTGTATATGCTCTATTGTACATCTCCATGATATTTCAAGAGATGCAGGAAATAAAATATTATTAGCAACAGGTTGGAACATAATATTTTGTAAGGAGACCCTTATCAAAGAGCTCTGTAATCTTACTTCTTTCTGATAAGTATTCTGCTGACATTTATCTTCATTTCATTGTCTTTATTTGCTTCCTTCACAGTTTTTGATAATCTAATAGAAGTCACCTTAAAAAATTAACAATACGAAAACTGATTTACATAAGAATACTAACCAAGGTCTCAATATTGATGGGAAGAATTTGCATTCTAATATAGTTTGATCTGGTCTGTTTTTTTCCCCCTATTTTAGTTTCACACTGTGTGTGTATCTAATATAATACTACTAGTATTTATCAGTGTTACAAATGTGCTGATAATGAAAATTCCCTAAACTTCTGCCTCCACTGAAAGGTAAAACGAAGAGATACTTCTGCAGACATTTCACTGCTGAAATGGGCCCACACAGGGATTTTTCAGGCTTATAATGGAATTGCTGTGTTCACAAATTACAAACTCCTTCTGGGTGACCATACAACATCTTAAACCAGAATTACACTTAATTACTAATACTGCATATCAGCAGTTGATGGGCAGTCCTTCTTCATTTTACTTGCTGCTTGCTTTCTGGTTTACTGTTTTATCAGTTTAGTATGATTTAGCAGCCTTAGAGAGTTTACAATTTGTTCCTTCCATTAATAAGGTTATAAATAGCAGAACATTGAGTGAGTAGATTAATCTCTAGCAATTAATTCTTCCGTCTACTATTATTTCAGGTTGTTTTATTTTTAGTCTTTATACCATGTCTTCCAGTCCAAAGTTTCATGTAGACACAGAGAATCTATCTGTGATTGTAACCTGTGATTTATTAACATTAGCCATTAATATAGTGAACAAAAAACATCATACATTCCAGTGCAAACAGTATGATAATGAGCTTCATTTGCACAGTATTTAAATATACATCATGCAACATATGGGAAGCATTTGTGGTTTTACAGCGATTTTTGTCAAAACATGACATTAAGATCCAAAGTATTTATATATATCACTACTGTTTATTTGTGTTTTTATCACAAAACACTTTTAAATAACATTATTGGGCACTTTTGGCTCCATAGAGGATTCTATAGATTTCTTGGAAAAGACTGAAGAAGTGCTGTTCATATTAGAGGTGAATAGACACTGGATAGTTTGTTATCTGTAATAGAATTTTCATTCAGAAGCAGGGGGAAGTGAAAGTTCCTTCTGTTTTTAATCAGAACATAATCAAAACACATTATATTAACAATTCTGTTTTCAGCTCTATAGCTGCCAATCCCTTAGAAAAAGAAAGAATAGTTTTCAAAAAGCTACTGGTATTTACTATCATCAAGTTTGTTTCCATCTCCCACACAAATGCACTTTCAAGCACATCCGGACAATATCTTTTTGATATAAGTCCTTTTAATGATTCCTAGGGAGATCTGTGGAAAATTAGGCTTCAAAAAATATGGCATAGTTTTGTGGGGTTTATTTTGGACTTTTTTTTTATTCATTATTAATGCAAACTTGTGTGACTGTATAGTAGTTTTAAACAGATTACGAAGTTTCATTTAACAACTGACATTTTTCATATTTTAGCTTAATAGATTAGAAGAGCTATGGCTATTTTATTTCCATTTACGGTGAGCTCAGTGAAAAAAAACCTATTCTACATTTAACATATACTGCTGTAGGCAGAACTATAAATGTTAGTTTTAAATCTTTCCTCTTAATATTCTAGATGGTGACATGTTCCAAACCAAAGTTAGAAAAGAGTTGCAGGTTCTTACTGTATGTCAACAAATATTTAAGTCCCACTAAAACAGCAGAGGTACATGCTTAAAGTTAAAAGCATGTGTTTGTTTTCTTAAATGGTGCTAGAGCTTTAACTCCTTCTATAAAATCATGTTTTATCAAGACCCTCCACTTTCAAAAATGCCCAGCTTTGAAGAATGATTAAAAATATTATATGAACTGTCTTGTCTATTCGTATGTAGTTTTCAAAAGGCAGCAATTATTTTAGACTATTGATTTGCTACATTATTATTCGAACAGAGACAGATCTCTTGGACTTGGCAACTAAACCACAATTGCATTATGCTAGAATGCAACTACGTACACTTTCATATAGCATAATAGAGGTTAAGAGGATGTTCCCTATGAGTTTTGACCACATGCGCAAAGTTTAAAAAAAAGTTAAGACTTTGATTAGGTCTTGGAAAAGAAAAAAGAGTTAAAAATTTTGAATGTAATATATGGAGCTAATTTTTACTCTTTACATTTATTTTTACTTGTTACATAAACCTGATATTTAAAGCGGATAAAATTTATATATTAATAAAATACTTAATGGTCCTTTAGAAAATTTTTACTCCTTGTTTATCATCTTATGTGAGACCTCAACTATCCTGAAAATTTAAATTATATAGATTTTATTGCTCTACATTTTTCTGTACTTAACTCAATGTAATTCAGACTATAATTTATCTAACACCTCTATTTGGAATAGAATAGTCATAACTGAAGCAATTAGATTGTGTGAAGGAAAGATGTATGCTGCATAGCCTATTTTTAGAAAGAAAAAGGAAATGGGGTCTATATGATAATCCGAGTCCAGTGGGATTTTAAAAACCTTACTTAAATGTCAATTAGACATGAGTGTATAGCTACTAGTTACAATATATGAACAAAAGAGCTTGTCATTGTATAGTGCCATCCATCACTGACACTCCTTGAGCTCGGCATTGCAAAGGTGAGGTTGCTGAGATGTAGTTATCAGAGAAAGAAAGAAAGAAAAGGTAGACTTATGCTACCTTTATCTATTAAGTTGTAGTCTATGAGTTCAGAAGGAAGCTACGGTTCCAGAAACTGCTGAGAAGAGCTTCCAAAATCATTAAATAAATAGCACAATACTTTTCAAAGTTGTACCTTGTCAGAGATTCAAAAGTGATTTAAAGGACAACTGTTGACAGAAAAATACAAAAGGATAAACAAGAAGCAGAACATCTATAGAGGTGGACAAGAAACCACTCCAGAGAATAGTTTCTAGGGAGATTTGTCCATTTTCTTTTATCTCTTTCCATTAGCTTTTAGAAAGCAAGCAGATAAATGCCACAAGAATTATTTTTTCACATTGTAAATTGTTTTATGAAACAGATTTATTCACTTAACTTTGTCTGTGATGTCTTCTGTGACCAGACCAGTGCCAATCTCAGGCAATTGGGAAACAATATACAATGTAAGTATATCAGTATACAGACATGCATCAGAGACCCATATTGACTAGTCTACTAATGAGAGTTTTGTATGAAGGGATTTCATTCCCAGTCTAAATGCTGGGAATATCAGAAAAGGATAGAAGACATTAAAATTCATTTAGCTAATCCACGGTAGGAACACAAATCATCATCACATCAATTTTTGGGGTGACACATTGAAGACAGAGGCTTCCAATATTGTGAAGCTCAAAGCAGGATGAAATATATGAGAGTTTTGTAAATTAGAATAGGCTATGCTTTTTTCGGGCTTTCTTGCTGACCGTAATAGCAAATGCAACCTGAAAAATTATAATATTCAAAGCTGTTGCGTTAAAAGGCAAGACAATTTGACAGAAAATAAACCCCCTTGCATTCCAGCTGGTCCTCAGATATTGGAGGGGCTGGGTGCAGCTAGGCTTAGATTCTGAGTGGTGCCCAATTTACCACTGTCAGTCCGGTTGCATTCAATATATTGAACAATCCCAATTCCGGGTGCACTAGTGGTGCACTGCACCTTCAGTCTAATCGTGCTCATGAACTAACATGGCCACACTGAAGGATTTGGTTGCATTCAATGAGAAAACTATTATGATTAGCTACTTAAACAGTGCAGTTTATTGAAGCAATAGATACAGGTTCTTATGGATTGTCAGTGATAAATACACTGTCTGCAAAAGCACATGCAAATAATAGAGTGTACAAACGCGTGACAAAGTTATGAATAACACAGCCTGGCTTTAAAATATAAAAGTAGAAAGTAACTCTATATAGAGATTCCTAATTTTCCCGGGGAAGCACTGGATACAGTGCAAGTCTTACCCAAAGGTGTCCCTATGCAGGGGAAGAAAAGTCCAGCCCGTCAACCAGTCCCAGGAGTCGAGGGTAATATGCTGATGGAATCCTCCTCGACTCATCCACGATGATGTCTTCCCTGACATCCTCCCCTCCTTGGGCCATTTTTATACTATTTTTCACCTTCAAGGTGAAGCTTGAGTGACTCTAGTCACATATCTTTATTGTTATCGGTGTAAAATTCTCTCACTTCACTTTTAAAGGTATATACCATAAGAAATTCAAAAAGCATGCTCAAAGAGGGGTGATCTCACTTCGAAGGCAGGTAGCATTGGAGATGGAGGTGTGTTTATGTGTTAAAATGCATTATAATGAAGCAAAGTTCACACAAAGGACAGCATTTTGTCCAAGGATGACAGACTGTTGGCTCAGGATAGCAAGTATGCTGCTTATCAGTTTTAAGTACCACCTAGTTCCCATCTCTGTTGGTGCTGGGACAGAGCTTGGCCACAGAATCTCCACTCAGCTCCATCCTCTATCAAGCAACGTTGCCATGGGAACCGCTGTGGAGTGAATTCCTGTCATACCAGGTGCAGCTACATCTTACCCTGAAAGTCCGTTTTTCCTTTATGTGTGAACAATGCTACATTTTTAAATATAAGTTTAATTTCTAAAAGTCATGTTCAGTAATTATTCCACAAGAGCAGGACTAGCTCTGTGTTATGAAGACATAATCATAGGATTGTTTCAGTACTTAGAAGTTGTACAGACTGCATTAAAGTTAAAAAGTTCTGGAGTAAATAGATTTGTTGATGGCAAAACATGCTTCACTGAAAAATCCAATCTTATTCTTCAAGTCTCCAGTACAAAAAATTCAATTAGATTACCTAATTTTGGAGATGTATTGAGACTATATAAGTAATTTTAAACAGCGTTATTTGCCAGTTTACTGATAACAATGTGTTGGTGTCCTGGGTTCAGCTATAGCAGTCATTTTTCTCCTTCTTAGTAGCTGGTGCAGTGCTGTGTCTTTTAACTTTCAGCCTGGGAATGACGCTGATAACACTGATGTTTTTAGTTGTTGCTAAGTAATGTTTATTCCAACCAAGGACTTTCTCAGTCTCATGCTTTGCCAGGGAGGAGGGGAAGCCGGGAGGAAGCAGAGACAGGACACCTGACCCAAACTAGCCAAAGGGATATTCCATACCACAGCACGTCATGCCCAGTATATAAACCTGGGGGAGTTACCCGGAAGGCCCAGATCACTGCTCGGGTCGGGCTGGGTATCGGTCGGCGGGTGGTGAGCAATTGTATCCTCTCCCCTTGTTATTTCACTAATCATTATTATCATTGGTGGTAGCAATAGTGGTTTTGTATTCTACCTTAGTTGCGGGACTGCTCTTATCTCAACCCGTGGGAGTTACATTCTTCCGATTCTCCTCCCCATCCCTCCGGGAGCGGGGGGAAGAAGGGGGGGAGTGAGCGAGCGGCTGTGTGGTTCTGAGTTACCGGCTGGGCTCAAACCACGACAGTTGGTTACTGGAAGGATCTAATACCAGCACCTGAATTTTCAAGTGCAGGGTTATGTTTGGAATATTATCGAGCTAAACTGGTGGGTTAACGTTTGGTAATAGTACAGGTATACACACCTACAGAGACAGTCACAGACACAAAAGCAAACAGAAAGAAATCCCCTGAGAACAGTAGTTGGGGCATTGATCAAACACTTGGATTAAAATTTGGTTGTGATTGATTTACAACTGTTTACAAAGCCACCATCAAAAAAGAATAGGACAAAATAAATAGTTCTTTTTCTAGCATGATGACAAATACATTACTCTGAAATAGCAGTTGTACTGAAAATAATACAATAAAGGCATTTTCCATGCAAACTATCTTGAGAAAGACATAAATATTTTCAAACCCTGACAAGGTGTACCACTATTGTATTTACAGTTTCTATTGCTGTCTAAAAATGAATATACATATAGTATCCCAAAATAAAATAATAATAAAAAAAATCTCAGGGAAAAGTACAAGAGCATGTACTTTCACGCTGACAAGACAGCACTTGCAATCTAAAATCAAGGAGGAATTTCTATAGCACTTTTTGTTAATCAATTGTGCATGTACATGACCTGAGAAATGAACAGTTACTTAAAAATAAATTTATCATTGAAAGTAGTAAACCAACAAAGTTAAAACCTATGTTTATAAAACTGTCTAAAAATTCTAAGAAATCTGTACACTGTAACTGTATAAAAGCAATAAAAATATACATTTTAAGTTTCAATACTTGTAGTATTTGACATTTTTTCTGGTTTTGCACTGTCGATTAAAATTGAAAAAGTCTAAAATAAGGAAATTTCATTATGACAAAACCACACTTTGTTGAAAATCCTATTAGAACCCTGAAGTTTACAGAAAATATTTTGCACACATTGCCCAGTTTTACAGATGCATTGATTCCATATATATTCCATAAATAGCTGTACAAATGTTTCTTGCTGTTTTATGGGAAATAAGCTTTTATGTGTATATCAAATGAGATAAAGCAATTTTGTGACTAAATGTTATCTTATTCTTTCCTTTCCTTGGAAATATAATTTAATGTTTACTTTATTCATTTATTCATTCAAAAAAATAATGTAAGTTTTTCAAAACACTGATGTAAGTAAATGATTCTTCAAGTATAATGACAGAAAATATTCAATTTTATTGGCCTATGTTTCTTCATTAAGCAGCACCCACAGTTTCCTACCCATCCCATTTCCAAATTCGCTATTAACATATACCTTTAATTCTTTTTAGAATTATGCTAGCTGACGCACCTACAGACATTTGCCACTTCTAATTTTCCAGTGTGAACAAATAATTTCAAATGCCAAGTGTTCTTTTACAAAGGTTCTCAGCAGGACCATATGTAAACTTATTCACCAATTACTCTGTAGAAGTACCTAGTATATTCTTATTTTGCTGGAACATTACAAAAGATGGTCATAAATGACATTTTAAAGAGTCGATTAAATGAATTTTAATTAGATCATTAATTTCACTGTTAAATGTTTTGAAATATATATGGATGCTTTATACAGGAAAATTAATGTCCAGAATCAGATCTGTATGCAAATTTAAAAGACAAATCATTCAGCTTAATATGAAGATCCAAGTGACATACTATGGTGAAGAAAATAAATACCTGCAATAGATTTTACTCAGACTTAACAAACTTAAAACCAGGGGTGCAATCACAGAACCCAAATTAATCTCTTAACCATTCCTCTATGGTCCATCGGAACAGAATTTTCACCTATAAGCTTGCCTATGATACTTAACATTCTGCTACAGGTCATGCCCAAGGCGCTGCCATTTGAGTAGAACTAAGCAGCTCAGAACCCTTTCCATAGCTAAGACTCTTAAAGTTTCATAAGAGGCAGCAGTACATTTTTCCTAACTTTTGGTGATTTTACTGTGTTCTCAGTATACCCAGCACACACAAAGCAATGCTTACTACAATTATCACAATCACTTTAATCTAAAATAATGGATGGCTACAGCTAAATAAGTGTCTAGCAGCTGCTAGTCTGCAGGCTGCAAGAATAATGAAAAAAAAATAAATAAAGAGAATAGAAATTTTCAGCCCTAATTTATAAATTACTCTTATCAGGCTAAAGGATCTGGATGAATTTTCCATTTTACCTGTCAAACTACTGTCAAATAAGTGATGCAAGAATCAAGAGGTTAAAGAAAGTAATCATAAAGAGTGCGAAGTCTATCCATAGGACTCTTAGCCAAGATAAGAGGGTCTTGTTTTCTATTGTCTGGATTGTTGACATATTTGTATTAAACAGTTACCAAAGAAAAGTTAGAATTAATAGCAGACCTGAGCCCCATACTCACAGATGGTGTGTCCTAGCCATTTACATCATTCATTTCTGTTTTGTTTTTCATCTTGCTCCTGGAATCTCATTTCATTCTGTATAGAGGAACAGATCACACAAAGCAGCTTGAGTTTCTCTCATCATGAAAGCTGCAGCTTTGAATACTGTGAGATCAAACCTGGATTTCCGACTTGATGTAGAACACTAACAACTAGCTTTGTACAAAAAGAGTGAGGAACCTCCAAATTTGTAATTCCGTAAGCACCTCATATGCTTGTCTTTAACTGAAAGTGGTACAAAGCAAACAAAGCAGGCCTTGGGCAGAACTGAAAGACTGAGCAAAAAACCAGAGCCATAATCGAAGAACTATCCAGTACATCTGGAGCTACTAGATACTCCCCTGAGCTTCTTTTTTAAGAATGGGATTGATGTAATTTTATTTTAACCTTTTAATAGTTACACATTTTTCTCAGCTAGTCACCAAGTCAAATTCTTCTAAGGCAGATATCTAAGACACTAACGGAAGTCTAGATGATGTTTTACAAGACTCCTTGTCTAAATTTTAAATGACTGAAGTTAGATTAAAAAGGTCTACTTTATGTAATTACTATTTTATGTCTTTCATTTTCTGGCGTTTTTTGCACAGCTTAAGGCCACCCAAATTGCATGCAGTCTAGCACATACCTTACCATTACTTGTGATTTGGGTTGAAGTACAAAGGGATTTGAAGTGCCCTATTTGCTGTGTGTGTGCTCAAATCATGCCTAATGAAAGTAATAGTATACTTTTTCTTACAGTAGAAGCTTCTTTTTAGAAAACGGGACAGGCAGAAGAAAAGCTGTGGCTTCTATTGTGTATTATTTCAAATAAAGCAGATTAATAGCTAAAACACCCAGTCAGAGAAAAAGATTTGGATTTAATTCCCTCCTTGGCCTGAAGGGGAGCTTTAGAGTGCCAAATGAATAATAATATTCTGTGCTGATTTCTAGTGTCTAAGAACAGGATCAGGAAGTAGAAGCAAATGATAGTGGAGTGCTGTAGAAAAAGTTGAAAAGTAAAATTGTAATAATACATATTACTTCAATGTCTTCAATTTCTAGGAAGGACCATGAATAAAATTTCCCCCATCAAGACCAGATGAATGGAATATCAATGACATAATGTTAGTCAAAGAATGTAAATATGAGAATAATCTAACCTTATAGGTACTTTTTATTTTCTTTTGGAAGTTTTCTATTACTCTCTCTAAAGGTGTTATTGTCTACTAATTCTGATAAATCAAATACGTCAAAGACTACTTTTTTTAAGCCTCTACCATTATAGCAGCAACTTTTGCTCATAGAGCTCATCTTTTTTTTCTGAACTATCCAAAAAAACCTTTGTGGCTGCATCCAAACTGACCGTCAGAAGTGGTTTTTCATGAGTAATATTCTACCCAGACAAAACTAGAGCATTTTTAATAAAGTGCCAGCTAATTTGGGCCAGAGTCAAAGGCTTGACTTTACAATCAAACTGTATGGACAATTCTTAGTGTTCATGTCTGTATTTGGATCTTTTTCTTTTTACTGCTATAGGTGTATCCATTGTAATCAGTAGTAGTAATATGGTTTTGTAACACTTGTGCTGGGTGAGAATTAGATAGCCAATTTCACCAGTTAGAGGAACTATACTTCTGCTATCAAATAGCAATATTTTCCTTCTCACTCTGGTGACAACTCCATAGTTACAAAGATTTTTCTGAAACACTACATTCTTATAATTTGCTCTTTATCTAATATTCATGCTGTGCTTTTCTTTTACAGTTGTTTCTAGTTTATAATAAACAATGTAACAAAACACACATATGATTCTATGATTCTATTTAGGATAATCAGAAGTTACCAACTGGAGAAAATTTAAATGTTAATTATAGAAAGATGCACTGTCTTAAATTTTAAAGTTTATCAGAGTAAAATCTCCTCTTTCTTTTTCAGTTGTGTCACTGACATATATAATCAAATATAATATTTCATTAATTATAATTCTCATTAGTGCATCTATCATCATTTAATAAAAATACAGAAAAAACCCAGTAAATGTTAAGCAAGATATTAGGCAAAACTTGCAGGGTCTTAAATATAATCTCAATGGATTTACAGAAGAAAACTTCTGAGTGTGTACATTTATTGAGATAAAAACACAAATAAGGTATAACCAATTAGTCTTGTAACGGCAGCTGAAGCCAGGACAAAGCTTCACTGAATAGGTGTGGTATGATTCTCTTTTCCTCTCTATTAACCAATATGGAACAATTTCCAATTTACTTTCCACTTTTGCCAATAGAAGGAATAAAAGACTATATTGTTGTCCATTTAATCAGCCCAATTGTATGAAAAAGTGTTTTATCAATATCTTCTGGGTTTTATCAAACTGATGATCTCAACAGTGTTTTCATTAACGAATGGGGTGAAAAGTCATGAGACAAGCAAGGTTCCAGGGTGGGTTTCTTCCTGTGGAAGCAGAGTATCTGGGGTATGCGGAAGAGCCTTTCCTGTGAGAATTGTGTATTTCCTCATCACCACTGAGCCAGCTGCCTCTTGCCAGCCCCCAACTGCACTCTACACTCTTTGCTGTACGTTTAGTGCAGCTCTGCAAGGGAGAGCGCATTTCATTCAGTCTTGGCATTTTGCTCTATGTCCTGGAGAAAAAGGGAACAAAAGAGATCTGTGGGTTAAGATTCTTTATTTCCTGGCCCACACAGACGGTGAGAGGTTCAGTGTTACTGATAACATGTTTTTATTTACTTTATTAGTAGAAGTAAGAGGAAAAATTAGGAGTAATCTGTCATCATCCCTTACTTATTATATATGTTGCCACAGGCAAGAAACATGCTGTTACTAATTTTAGTTTACTTTGTTCATCTCATTTTGCTTTTGTTAGCTTGCAAATGTGGCTGCCGATTGTGATATGACCCAAGTTTCTTGAAATCAGATCCTTACTGAGATTCTGTTGCATAAGATGTGTTGAACAGCTCAAAGCATATTCTGTTGCATAAGATGTGTTGTACAGCTCAAAGCCATGCTTAATGCTCAAAGCTCAAAGCGTATAAAAGCGTAGAAAAGCATATAAAAGCTACATGCTCAAAGCATATGAAAGCAATATCCTCAAAGCATATAAAAGCATATTGGTGGCCCAATGTCAACCTCATGAAGTTCAACCAAGCCAAGTGCAAGGTCCTACACCTGGGTCAGGGCAATCCCAGGCACAGCTACAGGTTGGGCAGAGAAGAGATTCAGAGCAGCCCTGCGGAGAAAGACTTGGGGGTGTTGGTTGAAGAGAAACTTAACATGAGCCAGCAGTGTGCGCTTGCAGCCCAGAAAGGCAATCATATCCTGGGCTGCATCAAAAGAAGCGTGGCCAGCAGGTCGAAGGAAGTGATCCTGCCCCTCTGCTCTTGTGAGACCCCACTTGGAGTATTACGTACAGTTCTGGTGTTCTCAACATAAGAAGGACATGCAGCTGTTGGAGCAAGTCCAGAGGAGGGCCACAGGGATGACAAGGGGGCTGGAGCACTTTCTGTATGAAGACAGGCTGAGAGAGTTGGGGCTGTTCAGCCTGGAGAAGAGAAGGCTGCATGGAGACCTCATAGCAGCCTTCCAGTATCTGAAGGGAGCCTACAGTGATGCCAGAGAGGGACTCTTCATCAGAGACTGTAGCAATAGGACAAGGGGTAATGGGTTCAAACTAAAACAGGGGAAGTTCAGGTTAGATATGAGGAAGAAGTTCTTCACTGTGTGGGTGGTGAGGCACTGGAACAGGTTGTCGTTGTCCAAGGAAGTTGTGAATGCTCCATCCCTGGCAGTGTTCAAGGCCAGGTTGGACAGAGCCTTGGGCGATACAGTCTAGTGTGAGGCGTCCCTGCCCATGACAGGGCGGGATTATAACTAGATGATCTTAAGGTCCTTTCCAACCCTAACCATTCTATGATTCTAAACATTTGAAATCTCAATACTTTTTCACTTCAATTTAAATAAATTATCCCATTTGATTCCAGAAAAACAGGAAAGTCCGAGGAAAAGAAGGGGTTTGGAATGCTGGAGACTAGGTGATGAAATTATGATAGAAATCCAGTTAATGAAACATCAGCTGTTGGCATATGTGGGGTCAGCATTTTTCTCTCTCACTGTGTGGCACTATGCTGAACAGTAGTTCACGCCTGTGATCTGTAGGAAACAATAGTTACTTTGTCCCTAACTGCAATATGAGCGAGGAAAAAAACCCAGGAAGATACTCGTCAGGGATTTTGGGAGGTTTTATACGATGTCTTTTATGGTCTCCCATTTCTTAACTTCAGCATTATTTTTTATGGTTATTCTCATTTTGTGTCAGGAAGTTTAATCTGTTAATGAGGCCATGTGTACATAAAACTTCGTGTATTGTTTTGTAATACTTTCTCAAAGCATGGCTAGGACTCTTTTTATCTCAGAATAGAGACAGAACTTAAACTATAAATCTGTTGGACTTCTGTGATTCTGCCTGGTTTAGACTTCATTTTCTACCTCAATAGAATATTCTTACCAAAATACAAAACAAAATGCACAATCAGTAACCTGTGATACAGAACAGTGTTGTTGAACGGAAAATTGAAAATTTTCCATTATTTCCTCTGGTGATTTATCCACCTGGTAAGAGAAAAAATATGTACTATTCACCATTTTTTTTTGGTGAATGTGACAAGTTCCATACCAAGTAGAGAAGAAAATATTCTAAAATGAAATCATCCTCCTTATAGTCTGTTTCCTCTACTCTGTATCATATGTTCTATACCCTGTAAGCTTTCTATATGCTATCCATTATCTCACTCACTGATGCAGTTGCTATATTCATACCAGCTGAAGCACTTAAAGAATGGACACACAAAAATACTGAGAGTTGGAAAGTAGTCTAAAAAATGCTTTGTGCGCTGTACTTGCCTTAGTAATCACAGGAAAATCTCTGATCCTAAATTAGAGCAATGCTTTTCCCAGTCTTCCTTTATTATCCCTGAAGAGACACTTAATCCTCCAGAAAGCCATTCGGGGCATCTACACTACATTTCTCTTAAGCCCTCCAGAGATGTCCGGCTTTTCAAGACACCACACAGGGAAGCTATTTTCCTAATTTAAACACCTAAGTTAATGTGTCTCAGAATCACAGAATCATTTAGAAAGAATTTCTGGAAGTCATCTAGTCCAAGACCTCACTCCAAGCAGCACTAACTAGATCAAGTTATTAGAAGGCTTGGCCAGTAGATTTAAAAATCTCTTCAGGGATGGAGAGCCCACCCCAATCTCCCTGGGAAGCCTGTCAGTTTTTTAATATTTTAGTGGTGAAAAACTTTATCCTATCTATCACAACAATTATTTGTCCTAGTATCAGAGTTTCTCTTGTAGTTTGTGCCCGGAGCTTATTGTCCACAACTCTACACCTCTAAGAAGAGTCTGTCTCTCTTCTCTGCATAAACCTTCATTAATATCTCTCCTAAGTATAATCTTCTTAACACTGAATAGACTCAGGTTTCTCAGTCTCTTAAACATTTTTGTGGTCCATCCTCCTAATCATTTTGGTGGTTTTCTGATGTACTCATTTTAGTACATCAATGTCTGTCTTTTACACTCGGGAGTAAAAACCGGACACAGCACTCCAAATGCACCCTCACAGCCACTGAATAGTGGGGAATAATCACTTCCCTTGACCAGCTGGCACCTTCCACTAGACCAGGTTGCTCAAAGACCCATTCAACCTGGCCAAGACTGCATCAGATTACATATGTGCATCAGACTATAGAGAATTCTGAGTGAGAAATTTATACAAGTTATCCAGGATTATCATAGTTTTTTCCATTAAGTACAAAGAAATCACAGAAGTAAATATACTAGCGTGGCATCCTTTTTAATCTATGTCTCTTAATTTTTTTCATCCCTAAAAAAATTTTATTTTGTGTAAGACAAACTCAGAGAGTATACAAAAAGGTAGTGATGCACTGGCAATATTTTTGCAAGGGTTTTCCTGAAAAATTCCCTTTTATCCTGTGTTTACACATCTACCTCAATGTTTTATTAATTTTCAGACAAATGAGTAAGAAATGAGAAAATTCTTTCCAATAACTCTAAACAAAGAAATGCATTAAAAAGAAAAGAAAAAAGAAAAAAGAAAGGAAAAGAAAGGCACTTACTTTAAATGTCTTCTTTTTTTTTATTTACTTTTTTCTTAGAAATTATAATCTATGGTAACAATAATTTCCTGTTGGAAATTCTGGGTTTTTGAACAGCAACCTGGAGGTTTTTATGCCTTTGAGTGGCATTTCTTATATAATTTATGTTGAAGGAGAAAAAAATGGATTTGTGATAAAAATGCACTTAATTTTAAATGTTCTGTTCTTCTGAGAGAAGGCTTTGTTTATTAGAAGAAAACATAGGGAAGGAACGAATGCATAAAAGGCAATATAATTTATCTATTTATTCCCCCACTGCCTTTATTTCCGAGCCCCTCCTTTGTATGCTCTCCTGCTAGCTATTTCAAAACTATTTCTTCTGGGAAAAAAAAAAAAAAGAAATAGGTCAGCATTTGTTTTACACAGAAGCTGTAACCCATGTTTTAGATTGCCTATAGTCATCAAACCATACTATCAAAATACCTGTAAGCACAGCTTACCTCATTGTAGCTGAGGTCAATTTTTGTGTGCCTCAAAGGTAATCATATTTGACATTTTCTCCACAGTCAAACATTCCCACTAAAATACCATGCAGGACTAGTATGTCAGAAACAAATACAAACATCTGATACATAACTGTCTTGATAATCTTGCTATTATATCCGATAAGCAAGGCAAGCTGCCAGATAAAGTCAGATCTAGCTCTGAAGCTTCAGGACATTTTCACATAGAATTGCTAAACTCTTTTTTTTGTTGACTTTGGTTGCCTTCTTCCTTTTCATATCTTTTCACAGACTCTCAACAGAAGAGCTAAGAGGGTCAAGCAGGAGAAAAAAAACAATTCAGAGGAGCAGGACCCTGCCCTGCCAAGAGCTCCCGTCCCAGAGCAGCAGGTTTTCCATTCACTATGCCAACATGGCCAGAAAAGACAATTAAATCTTTAATGTTTGATAGGCCAGCAGACTGGCTGGTCCTTCATTAATTTCTATGGGAAAAAAAATTTGGTCTTGGAAAGAAAACAAGTCTCCCATCACAAAAATCTCATTTATTATTGTTCTTCTTCAATCAATGAAATATTAATCAAATGAAAACATTCCTATAGCATGAAGTATACAGAAATTGCATTATCTTCCAATTATTTCATTGCTGGCCTAAGTAGTCTGTAGACAATTTATTGCCTATTAACTCTTCATGAGTCCCCAGTGGTATCTACTTCATGTTTTGAAAAGAAGTGCTTAGAATCATAGAATCATAGAATGGTTTGGGTTGGAAGGGAACTTCTAAGGTCATCTAGTCCAACCCCTCTGCAATGAGCAGGGACATCTTCAACTAGATCAGGTTGCCCAGAACCACATCCAACCTGGCCTTGAATGTCTCCAGGAATGGCACACCTACCACCTCTCTGGGCAACCTGTTCCAGTTTTTTACCATCCTCATTGCAATAAATCTCTTTCTCACATCTAGACTGAATCTCCCCTCTTTTAGTTTTAAAATCATTACCCCTGAGTTGATACCACCAAGTTGCTACAAATCAACTTACATCACAGATTTAAAACTGTAATTTATTGTGCAAATAAACTGTAGTCCATACTGTAACCTAAGAATTTTAATCTGATCATTTCAGGACTTTTTTATAGTGAATAGAGAATTTAACAACCATCACGTAGTATTTTGAAGGAATCATTCTTTATATTAAATGTAAGTATAGATGTTAGTTAATATAGATGTTAGATGTAAGTTAGTTATATAACTTAGTGAAACAATTTTTAAAGCATAACATAGAACTGAATCTTGATAAGATTGTGCAATCATCTTCAGAGTCTTATCCGTATACTAAGAAAATACTGTGTTTGTATTTCTTCATACAGTAATGTTGCTTGGTTCAAGTTTCGACTTCATTTGAAAGCTTTTGAGTTCATTATTTCATCCCTGAGGAAGAAAGGGAAGTGACATGGTCCCAGACAGTAATTATAATTCATTAGTATTTTGAAAACCATACTACATCTTTAATGAAATAATTCATGTAGAGTATATTTTCTTTTTATTGTTTTACATTGGAGCAAGTTATCAGTTATAGGGCAGACAGTATGAAAGCATTCATTAAAAAAGAGCAAACACAGTGTGTAAAGGATGTTATGCCTAGGATCATTACAATATAGTCAGCGATAAGAGAACTGCCAGCCCAAGGTGCAGACTGTGATGACAGTCAGAAATCCACAAAGCAGGACTTGGCAGTGAGAAAACACAGCTAAACACGTGTGATATATAGTCATAAAACTTGTTTCCCATGAGATCCTTCAGGAGGGAATCATCAGTGACAGGAAAACTTTGTAAAAAGACTATTAGGGAGGGGAAAAAAATGAATAAAATGTGAATTCAACAGGAAAAAAACACATAAAGACACTGGATTGTTATTAATTCTGTACAGAGAGAAATAAGCATGTATGTGTACATGTAAGGACATAGAGTATACATAGAAAATATGTTTAAAGCATAGAAGAAATGAGTGGGCTTTACAATAGATTTGGGTATGGCATGGATTTATGGCATAGAGAATCTGTATAACTGAAAATATTACTTGCACTTTTTCAAGAAAAGAGGTTTTGTAACAATTTGAAGAAACCGGTTTATTGGAGTATATGGAATTTGAATTTGAAAGAACAGCTGGCAATTACATTCATTTCAGCAATTTGAACTAAAAGAAAAATACTTCCATGACAGGCAGATCTAATTTTGTTATTTTACTTGAATTAAAGAAAAGGAATAATTATGAAAACAATGGAATTATTGTGCTGAATGCGTTTTTAAACCATTTAGCATGAAATAGAGTGCCAAGCAAAGCCTAAACCAGCTGCATTACAAATTTCAAGACAGGAAAATGAGATGAATTGCATTGAAAATAAGTGGGGGCACAGAGTGTTAGAGGTATTAATATGCAGCCAAAATAGGAAGTTTTGGTAGTGAGTCTTCACATCCCTGCAACCTGGCAAACTAATAGATATACCTTGCTTGCTCTTTTCTCATGAATTCCTAATTTAGCTGATATGATCCTGTAGCCTTTTTTCACATCTATGGAATAGTCCATGAAATATACCAACTATTCAACTAGGCTGAGCAACTGCAAGCTAGGCTAGGTTTTAAAATAATCTGACTGCCAATGGCATTTCATAAAAAATAGCCACATTTTCAGGGAAACTAGTCATACTGGATGTAATAAACTCAATTTTTCTGTGTAAAATGTGTTCTAAGCCACTTATAAAATTTAATAGCAAATGATAACCTTTCAGCAGAGTCCACAGAACAGCTAAAGATTTCCTATATGACGGTGCCATCTGGGAAAGTGAACACTGACGTGTTTAAAGTGGAAGATTAAACCTTTTCTGTTTATCTAATAGTGATTACAATCATTTCTTATTTCACCACCTTTCCTTAGAAATCAATACAGATGTAAACCCACTCTGCATTTTTAACAGATATAATTTGATTTCTGTGCAACTTTTTCATGTCCTGCATCAGGAAATTCCTGGCTGAAACGAATGCATGTATTGCCTGTTAAGGAGGAGCTAGAGAAAGAAGTCATGGTCTATACTATTTCTTTGACAAAAGTGGATTGAAAACTGTTTACAGTTGAGATGTGGTTTTAATTTTCTTATTTAAATCCAAATTTAGCAATCTTGCCAGTAGATAAGTAGATCACAATTACTCACAATCCTGTAAATACATAGAGTATTTCTTTTATTCTTCCCTCTGCTTTTTTCCCCTGCCGAAGCTACTGCTTAAGGACCATGTTCCTTCTCAGCTAAGGCCCATGTTTTGCCAAGTAAAACTATGTCTGGAAAGGTCTTCTAAGACCTAACATAGACATACATCACAACAATAGAAGAGATAACCAAAATGGCAAACAGATTAAAAAAAGCAGAAGTCAGTACACTGTCATCCTTGCCTATCTTGTACTACTCGGTCTACTTGCAGATTTCCTTTGCTTCCAAGGTCGCTCAAGCATGTAATAAGTAGATTTTTCAATGCATTAGTTGATGTTTTGCATCAGTTGATGTTTTGACATGTTTTTCTGCAGCAGCGCAATCAGGGGTTTTCTACCTTTTCCAAAGTGGGCTACAGTGATAAAGTAAAAGCAGATTATTCATGCAAGTACAAAAATGTCTTCCGGGTTTGCTCATCCTGTATTTTCATATGTTTTCACATATCATCTAGCATTTCCAAATGCACCTGTTTTATGCTTCTGAACTACCAGAACATATGCCATCAATTACACTATAACACTAAAACCTGTTATAATTATCAAGTTTTAGTCACTGGTTGATTTTATCAGTGTAAGAGGCAGTTCAAAAGCAGTAAAAGAATATCACCAATTCTAAAAAAATTTTGCCTTACTGTTGTTTCTCAGGAGAGAATTTCTCATAACTGTCAGGCTTAGACATAACTCAAGATATCTCATAACTGTGGTATCCCAAGCCTAGATTCACAACAGTCCTAAGAAACAGCAGTACTACTCCAGTTGTAACCTAAAGCACAAGTGATTAAAGTATGTGTCCAACACATGAAGATCGAGTACTAAAACCTTCTCCAGTCTTTTGGATTTCAAGCCTTCATCTTTAATTTCTTAAAACACTATGGTCAGTTAGACAAAAGAAGAAGATGTAAAGCAACTAAGGCATTCACTCAGGAGAGAGGAGACCTTTGTTCCATTAAGTGCTTAAGGGATTATTTTATATTAACAGTTACTGAACAGTACACATGAGTGGCTCTTGTGAACAAGGTTCAGAACATAGTTTTGCCCTATTCTAGGAAATTGTTCCATCAGCCACCTATTTCCTTTGAGCTGGAGACAGTGAGTGATCATTCACGCAGACAGTCTGCATTTGGGAGCAAATCAAAATTGCACTCGTAAAGTCTATGGATCTTTTTATTTACCAGGGAAGAAAGTGCTATTAGGGACAGTTGTACTAAATGAAAAAGTGGACAGTATTGTAAAAGAATATATAATCACAAGTAGAAATGTGGTATAACTTCACTAAAAATGAATGCTTTAACACTCTTATTGTTAGTAATGGGTCAAACAGCTAATGAGAATGATCTCTAAGAGGCCAGAAAATTGAGTAAGGCTCAGGAATTTTCTGGCAAATCAGCTAATCTAGGAGAAATACACCTAATCCTTTTACCATTGGGCTTGATGTAGACTCAGTATAAATCTAAACTGAAGGGAGAATCAGGATTCCTGATGGATATATGAAAAAAAAATAACTTTTTTTTTTAACTTCAGAAAAAAAAAATCACAATCGCAAATCACAAAACATAGCTGCCCAAGATAAACTCTTATTTCCTATAGATGATATTTTATCAAAGACACTCCAAAGTCCTTCGGATGTAATAATTTTATTAGCGAAATAGATATACTGATAGAAGTATCTTCTGCATACATAAGACAAATAATGTCAGGAAGGGGGATTTGCTGAAACAGCTGTAGAAGCAAAAGGTTTCCAGGATGCATTATGCCCATATGCCAGTATTTACTAGCTATTCTAATAAACAGAAACAAATGCCCTCACCCCAAAATAAAACTAGAACCAAAAAGCTATTATTCTAGTCAGTATAAATAAGTAGACTAGACTACAGCTTTTATTTTGCTGTTTTCACAATTCAATCGTTCAATTATAGTAGCATCAGGACAAACAGACATAGGTGAAGTAGGGTATTATTAAAGAATAATAACTATTGGTATGTCTCTCCAGGAATCCCAAGAAGGGAGGATACAGTTATGGTGTGGTAGCTAGCGCTTAAAATCAGCTTTCCCTTCAGTGTATCTCATCTTTATCCCTTCCTAGAGGCCAATAGGAACAGTGAGCCAAAATCAGCAGGAGACTGTCCTCCTTTCAGTCCTTTTGAAAGCTCTTTTCTCCTCTCTTTTTCCCTGACTGTGGTAGAAGCACGTTGCCACACAAAATCTCTAACATCTCCTGACAGCAACATGCAACTTTGCCTCTGCTGCTGATGTGCCATAAACTAGTTCTGAGTGGCATTATACAGCATTTCATATCGACTTAGAATTCTTTTGAATTCCCACTGTATTTTTGAATCCTCTCTGATTATTTGGAGTTAAGTGTTATGCCAGCATTCTATTATTTCTTCAGGAATTTTTTTTTAACTGAAGAAATCAAAATGTAATCAAACTCTGATTAAGAATAAAAGAAATTTCCATCTGTCAGCTGGATAGATCTTTTTGTCTGAAGCAACATTGAGGACTGGAAGAACCAGCCAGCTTAAGCCCATGCTTTTGGAGGCTTCCATTCACAGATACTTCAGGCTCCATTTTAAAAGGAAAGCTCCTGTTCCTATACTTCTTATAAGCAGGTATCATACTAAGCATCAGAGTGGAAAGTTTCACTTTCCTGAAAGTGCGCATGACAAAAGATACTGAATAGTTTCCAAACTCCTAGTCAAGGTGTTTTTAGAACACAGTCTGATAACTGTAGAGGGGTAATTTCTCCCCCTCCCTAAGAAAGACTCAGAACTGCTTTGTGAGACAAATTAAATGAAAATGTTTCAAAACACTGAAAATTTCCTTCATTTTCTTAAACTAGAACTTCCTTCTTCTGAAACAAACACATAATTCTAATTTTTATTTTGTTCTTATACTTTTACAACGTGGTTCACAGTTTGTAAGTCACATCTTCCTCCATATCTTTTTCTTTTTAATTATTTCCAAGAAAACTATATATTCTTTCTCATCATGCCTATTTTCACGACATTTTACTTCATATTATATTTTAAACTAATTCTACTATTTTAGCCTTAAAGTCATCACATTCTTTTCTACATTATAACAGAGGGAATTGGCACTTATAACACTTTGTCTTTAAAATTCATTCATTCGTTCTTCATTAAATTAGTGAAAATATCTAATGAAATTTGTTCCTAAACCTTCCTTGAAGAATTACTGTGATAACTTCCTTCCATTCTGATGGCTTCGTAGACAGAATTCAGTAATGGATATGGTATTGCCATTTTGGATTTATTATGCTTCTGAGATTCACTAAGCAATAATACTTTCCATTTCCATGTCTCATTCATATTCCGCCTATGCTACTCAATGGTCTGTAACACGTTCCTGTCCCTTTAGCCTTCGCTAACTTCAGGCATAGCAGCTAAGCTTTTCCCACTGTATTTGTGTTACTAACAGTATTCATTTTTTTTCTACTGCTTGTTTTATTTTCCTCTTCAAAAAATAACTCAGTTTGACTTAGGGGAGTTTTCACTATGTACTCATAATTTGTGATGTCTGCCTGATTTTCCTTGTAGTTATTACAGGTTTCTGACTACTCTTCATATTCAGAAAGTAGTTCTAATGTTCAAGTTTTATTTTTTTAAGATACAATCTGTTCAAATTTCAGTTTAAAAGAAAAACCTAAAACCTTTGTATTTATTTGACAAAGTTTTTCAGTACAGATGACCTCATTTGTTAGTTCATTTAATCTATCAATTTTCACTTTTTAAAAACAGAAGCTCAGCTACAAACCTCACTTCTGCAGAAATTTGTGAAATGAGTTTCTTCATGCTTGTGAAGTGCTCTGTTGCTATAGTGATGACTGTGATAGAAAAAGCTATGAGAAAAGCAGTAACTCTGTCTCGAGGACATGGTTTCAATAAAGTCTAATAAATGAAATATACAGCTGTAGAGTGAAAATAAAAAGATAAGACAAAATATTGAATACCAGGATTTTTTTCCCCTGTGAGAATCATCCATTTTATACACTTCATGAGATAGTCCTGGAGGGAGGACAGCATACAATTGCACAATTTATATATAGTTGCAAATTTACAAGGAGGTGCAGAGTCGAAAAGCAACCTTACTTCGAGAATTTCCTAGATTATTAGGCTTAGGGATATTTTAATTTAACAAAGTATCACTGTTGTTCTGGCCCTTGCCTGGCTATGCAAGGGACATAACTTCAGTTCTGTGACAATTGAAATACTGTCCTATAATTTTCTATATAGATCAATGCTTTTTGTGCTGCACCCTTTCTTTTCTTTTGCCTCCAGTCAGAAAAAAAACCTAACGCTACTGTGTACATTCCAGGAAGCCCTGTCTAATTTACAGTACACACTTCGCCAGCCCCAAATATTTTTGGATTATCTATCTCCACTAGCCCCCATACAACATTGCTTACATCACTGTCAGATGGAGCCCAGAGATAGCTATCTTGACTTGTTTATGATGATTTAAAACTGATAAAGTCCAATGCACGTTTCAAAAAAAGAAACAGGCAAAGTTTGTTGGAACAAAACATAAGGTGAAATCTAAAGCAAAAGGTCTCTCAAGTAAAATGCTACTGTTTTCTGAAGATATTAGTGAATATGATCCCTAGCTATATTCTTGGTATAGGCAATGTAAGTATCTGAATACATGTAACACTATTTTTAAATATACATAGCAAATTTTCGGTGACTGTTTTCTGCACACAGTTCATGGGTAGAGTACAGCATATTTAATACCAATTTAAAGTACAACATATTTACTAAAATGAGGACAATTTCCAATTCCTCATGAAATGAAATGAGGTAACTGAGCTGCAGCAATCATATTATGGAACAATTTCTGCTATCCAAGTTGCTGAATCATTCTTATCAATCATGCGTGCTTAATTTATGCATGTACATATACATAACTATTGTTTAGCTTATTTAAATTTTTAAAGAATATAAACTGAATTATTTTTGCATTCCAACATTCCATGCTTGATCCAGATATGATTTTCTCCAAACATTGTAGAAAGTAAGGAATTAGTATGACATTAGGGCAATACAAGAGATTACAACAACCTGGAAAATTACATTTTGTCATTTTTGTGATGTAAAGTAACCAGTGTGGATCCAAGAATCTGATAGAACAACATAATCACAATTAAATAAGCTGCACTATCATTTAACTGGGTAAATATTTTAGATAAAAATTGTTTCATGATTGATATTTCAAGAACCTGTCAGTAAAGAAATGCAATTCTTGAACTGTATAAATGTCAGAAATGTAGTATTGTTACACATTAGAAAATGTATTGAATGAAAAAAATTATTTATTTCATCTGCTTCCTGCCTGAAAAAGGTGAATTCCAGAAGAAATTTATAGGCTCAGGTGCTGTAAATGTCATAGCTGACCATTCTGGGTTTTCCTTTAGGAAAAGGTACATGACTGGTAGAAATGCCTGATTTCAGCCTGGAGAAGAGAAGGCTTCGGGGAGACCTTAGAACAGCCTTCCAGTAGCTAAAGGGGACTTAGGAGAAAGCTAGATAGGGACTTTTTACAGGGCGGAATGGCTTTAAATTGAAAGAGGGTAGATTTAGATTAGATATTAGAAAGAAATTCTTTACTGTGAGCTTGGTGAGACACTGGAACAGGTTGCCCAGAAAAGCTGTGGATGCCCCATCCCTGGAAGTGTTTAAGGCCAGGTTGGGTGGGGTTTTGAGCAACCTGGTCTAGAGGAAGATTCCAACTGTGTGACACACATACAAATGCAAAAATAAATAGTAACTGGCAGACTTGGTTTTGTTTCACACATTTTAAGAAAATTCAGTAAAATCCATGAAGGTGGGACCTGTCACTTCCTTCATGCTTCCTAAAGACAAATCTTTCTTATATGTTCCTGCCTTCATTTTTGCCGTTCACATTTCAGACTAATGGGCACACAATTTCTCTCTTTTTTTTTCTTCAAATTCATTTAAAGTAAAAAAACTGCCACTTCTGAAAAACATAAACTTCCTGTGCCTTAACTCCTTCTTCATGAAGTTTAGGATATCTCAAGTCCAGAAAATGAGGTCATGTTTACATGTTTACGCTTGTATATATTCAAACACAAATACTTCATCTTTTAGCAGTAAGGCCCTAATTCCCACTATTTCCTACACCCTTCTGGACATGTCACTGCATGAATTTGCAATTGGAATCAACCTAGAAGGTTTTTATAAAAAGTACTTTTAAAATAAAATTAATCAAGCCCAAGTGCTCTTTGGGAACATATGTCAGAAACTTCTCATGAACTGTAGGGGTTAGGATGTCATCCCAAAATCCTTGTGACAGAGCCTTCTCATCTGCCAGTGCTCACTGAAAGACAGTTATTTTTCTCATGAAAATTAAAAACACCTCTCAGGCTGATATACATTGGCCTCACTGCCTCACTGTTGTAATATGAAAAAAAACCCACAAAAAAACAAAAAGAAAACAAACAAACAAAAAAAAAATCACACCAAACAAAACCAAAACAAACCTAAGGAAAAAAATCATGGCTTGTCAAAGATTTGGAACAACACAGTTTGGAGTTTGCACAGTTGTCATTGTCCCATTATGTTTGTTGTTTATTTGCTAGACTTGTGAAAAGACTAAGTTATTTACAATCTGTTACCTCGATATCCTCAAAAAAAGAGAAGTTTAAAAGTGGTAGAGGGAACATAGATATTGGTATGAAATACCATATGATAACCAAACATTTACAGTGATATTGAATTTAAGATTATGACCTCCTAACATGTTTACTAAAAGATACTGTAACACCTGGTTTCAATATTTTTTCTTTTGTAATTATGACGGGTTTTTTCTCAATACGAGAAGCAAATTTATTTTAGAAAAGTCCAGGTATCTGTATCCTCATACAGGATATAGAAAGCACATGTTCCCATATTACAGTTGATGTTATTCTTAGTCTCTGACAATCAATGAACGTGAGCTATCTCCAAATGATTAATCTTAACCCCTCATATTTGAGTTGGTTTTCTCCAGAAAATGGATTCCATTTTTTTGAAACAAGGATGTTAACCTTAATTTTCATTAGCTGTTCTGACTTCCACGCTATTGAATCTTTTCTTTCTCAAGTACTAAAAGTATTTAATTATTCACACCTAGTGAAACAGCTTCATCAGCAAAGACAGACATAATTCCATTTAGTTCACTAACCTGGAGAGGAGACAACATTGGCATATAGAAGGCATACTTTCATCAGTTTCCTCACATCCAAGTAAACCAAACAAGAACTCGCACCTGTATTTCTCTTATCCTTTAATAACCAGTATGTTTATTCTGAGTAGGGCATATGTGTCCTTCAGATACTGAAAAGACCTCCATATTTTGGAATAAAAAGGGAGAGGTTTTTTGAAAACTCAGAATTGTCTGTTGGACAGAAAAACTTCATGTCTGTCTTATCCCTACTTGTAACCAAGTTCTCGTTTATTCTGTAGGGAACTGTAGTGAAATGAGTGATGTAGAGTCTCACAAAGAATGAAAATTGAAGAATTTTAATATCAAGAGTAACTTTAATATGAATTTATAAAAGCACGACTTAAAAGAATTTGATGGCAAGGTTCACTCTAGTACTTATTCCATGGACGAAGCATATAAAGGAAAATTGAAGTAAAATTAAGTTAAAAAATTATTGATATAGAGACAGAAGGCACAAACTGTGAGGGAGACCCTCCTATTGAAGTATGAGGGTCAGAATAGAACCCCTTGGTTTCTAAACTCCTGAAGGAGTCTAGGTGAGGTTAGGTCTAGTCTTAGTCTCACACTAGGTCAATGGTATATATCTAAAGGGTTACAAGTGTACCAATTTACCACAGGTAGGATTTTTACACAGCTTTCACCTACCAGCAGTTTGCAGTTATGGATCTTAACATTTATAAAAGGAGTTAATAGAGTTTACTACACTTGCTATAGCAATTTATACACACATACGCATGCACACGTACATAAAGACATATCAAGGTATGTCTTAAAAAAAATTCCCCTCAAGTTCTGTGAAATATTCATGTCAAATGTCTTGGCATTTCTCAGTGGGTGAGGATTAAGCCTCAAGGAGTGGGGATTCTTTGGCCCAGGCCCCATTGTGAGCTTTTGGAGATGTTCTCCAGTTATCACTTACTCTCAAGTTTCTGAGCTCAGAGAGTTGTCACACTCAGACAGAGATGCTGCGGTCCAGGAGAGCTCAAAGGACCTCACTTAGGAGCACTGTTTATAGGGTCACAACATGACTGGCTTTAGTCATCAGTAAATTTCCATCCTGGCCACAATCCAAGTTGGCAATTACAAGAAATTTTTCAAAACTTCAGTAACAATGGTACTGTTCCACTCAGGCTATGATCAAGTGAAGGAATGTTCTGAGTCTGTCAGGGGATGACTGATTATCTCTGTTCTTGCTTCGCATCTTAGCCAGGAAACAGGAGTCCCTGATATGATCAGTGCCTCTCTCCTTAGCCATTAAAGAGTTCTTGGTGCAGTCAAGGAATGCTTCACCAGCCAACTCATTACACAAAGGCCAAGGCCCGATGGGAATTCTTTGGATCGTAGAGCAGCCCAGAGGATAGGAGTGCGGGTGCACCACCACAGAGACAGAGATGGGACTAATAGGCTTATAATATTTCCATCAAAAATTTGGAATGGCACATATACTGCAGCTTATGTGATATAGTTGCAAGTCCACAGTCATCCTAACTTTTCATGCAGATGGACCAAGCCCTTCTACTTAACTTCACAAATGTTTAAAAAAAGTTGCATTCATATTGTTAATGACTGCTACAGATTAAGCTAATGGATCCATGTAACTATCAGATTATGGGAGCAGAAATTAGACCTAGATATTTTAAAAGAATTGTCCACTCAGTATTCTGTTTTTAAGTCTCTTCTCACAGTTGTGAATAATGAGAGAGTCATAGAATTGTCAATTAGCGGGTTGGAAGTGATCACAAGGATCATCTAGTCTAAACTTTCTTGATAAAAACACAGTCTAGACAAGATGTTCCAGTGCCCTGTAAAATTGAATCTTAAGTGTCCAATGCTGGGAAATCCACCACTTCCGTGGGAAGATTGTTCCAGTGGCTGATTGTTCTCATTGTGAAAAATTTTCCTCTTGTGTCCAATCGGAATTTCCCCAGGAGTATCTTGTACGCATTACCCCTCATCTTTTCCATGTGAGTTCTTGTAAAAAGGTGATCTTCGTCTTCTTAGTAGCCATCCTTTAAATACTGTAACACAATTATAAGGTCTCCCCTGAGCCTTCTTTTCTCAGGGCTAAACAAACCCAGTTCTCTCAGCTTTCCTCATATGGCAGGCTTCCCAGTCTTTTGATCACCTTTGTGGCCCTTCTTTGGACCCTCTCCAGCCTGTCCACGTCTTTTTTGTATAGTGAGGGCCAAAACTGATCACAGTATTCCAGGTGTGGCCTGACAAGTGCTGAGTAGAGTGGGATAATGACATGTTTATCTCTGTTAGTGATGTGCTTGTTGATGGAACCCAGCATCCTGTTGGCTTTCTTTGCCACAGCTGAACCATGTTCACTCATATTGAGCTTGCTGTCCACCGGACTCCCAGATCCCTTTCCACAGAGCTGCTCCGTGGCTGGGTAGATTTGAGCCTGTGCTGCGCTCCTGCATTATGTCCTTGTTGAACTTCATGAGGTTCTTGTTAGCCCACTCTTCTAGCTAATCCAGGTTTTTCTGCAGGGTGTCTCTCCCTTCCAAAAGTGTCCACTTCTCCACAGTTTCACATTGTTGGAAAACTTCATCAGGATGCATTCGATCCCATCTTCTAGATTACTTATGAAGACAGAACTGGGCCCAATATCAATCCCTGGGGAACCCTACTTGTGACAGGTTGCCAGTTTGAAAACGAGTTATTTACTACCACTCTCTGGTTGCAGTCTGTCAGCCAGTTCCCTATCCACCACACAGACCACTTGTCAAATTGTCAAGACTGTAATGTCTCAGTTTCTGTAGAAGGAGGCTGTGGAAACTGTAACAAAAGCCTTTGAGAAATCCAGGCAATGTCCACTACTCACCCTACATGAACCAAGCAGGTTAGTTTATTGTAGAAGGTGATCAAGTTTGACAAGCACAATCTGTCCTTGGTGAATCCATGCTGGCTTTTCCCAAGCATGTGCTTGATTTGACTTCTGATAGCCCCCAGGAGTATTTGCTCCATAATCTTCCCAGGAACTGAAGTAAGACAAGTGGGTCTATAATTTCCTGGATCCTTCTTTAAGCCCTTCTTGCAGATGGGGGTGACCTTTGCCTTCTTTCAGTCTTCTGGGATGTCCCCCGACCTCCACAGCTTCTCAAAGATTATGGAGAGCAGTCTCACAATAATGTCAGCCAGCTGAAACCCTTGGATGGATATTGTCAGTGCCCATTGATTTGTAAAGGTCAAAATCCTGTAATAGTTCGCGTATCAACTCTTTCTTCACTGATGGTGGGTCTGTGTATGTATCAACTTGGATTTTGATTCCCAAGGACTAGGGCTCAACAGTGCTGGTAAAGACCGAGGTGAAGAAACTGTTGGGAAACTGCCTTTTCAGTGTTGTTGGTGTCAAATTCACCTCTCCTGCTTCACAGCTGGCCAAAATTTCCCTTCTGGTTCTACTTGTTGTTTTGCTTTTCTAACTGCATCCGTGCACTGCCTGGCAATGCCGTTAGAGCTCTCAATGGGTATTAGTCCATTTTTCCATCTCTGGAAGGCTTATTTTTTGATTTTGAGCAGACTCAGAAGCTTACAGTTAAGAGAATGGGGTCTATCACTCTGACCATTTCTGTTACATTTAAGGGGGATGAACTTCTTTTATGCTCCTGGGAAAGTGTTCTTGAAAGACTCCCAGCACTCGCTAGCTCCTTTATCCTCCATGGAAGCTTCCCATGGAATCTCTCACAGCTTAGCGTTGAGCCAGCTGAAGTGTACTCTTCTAAAATCTAAAACCTTTGTCTTATTACTAACCATCAGCATGCTTAGCTGGATCTCAAACTCTACAATATTGTGATCGCTTAACCAAGACTGTCACTCACCAAGTTACTACAAAGCATATTTTCCCAGTTTGTGAGTAAGAAGTCCAGCAGTGCCTCATTTCTGGTTGTCACATTTAACATTTGTAGAAGAAAGCAGTCTTCTACTTATTCCAGGAATTTGATAGATGATATGTGAGATGACATATCTTCTTCCAACAAACGTCTAAGTAGTTTAAGTCACCCATATGAATCAGGTTCTATTGACCTGAAGTTTGCTTAAGTGACCCAGATATTGCTTCATTGGCCTTATCATCTTGGTTTGGAGGTCAGTAGCAGATGTCTACTGTAAGTTCCCCTCTGATCTTGACCCAAAGACATTCCATAGGGCTTCCACAATTGCTGTAGTTGACTTCTATACGTTCAAGATTCTCTTTAGCATAAAGCGTGACTCCTCCTCCTCTTCATCCCTGCTTGTCCTTTCTTGTTAAGACACAGTCTGTAGTCATCCATTGTGATCCTTCGGTCATGTGAGTTAGACCACAATGTTTCAGTTATTCCTATGATAGTATAACTTCCTGAGTAAGCATGGAGCGCCAGTTCCTCCTACTTGTTCCCCAAGATGTGTGTATTGGTATGCATACACTTGGGGTGATTGGTCTTCTGGTTCTCATCTTGGAAGGCAGTTAAGGAACATTTGTCACTGCTCTGGTTGGCCTGGTTTATTACCCAGTCGGTTACAATGGGGTGAATGTTGCCACTGTGGACCTTGCTCCCATAGTCCTTCAGTTGATGGCCTGCCTCACCAAGTTGGCCTACCTGCTGCCAAAGATTCCCTTGCCTCTTCTAGACAGGTGGATCCCATCCCTCCCTAGCAGGTTGTAGTCATCAAAGAATGTCCCTTTGTTATAAAAGCCAAAACCCTCACAATGGCACCAGCTAGGAAGCCAGAAGCTGATTTGCATTATATGTCTATTTTTGGCTGCACCCTTTCCTCTAACTGGTAAAACAGAAAAATAGATAACTTAGGTGCAGATACTTTCTGATTGCACCCCCAGGGCCCTATAGTCTTCTTTGATTTTGCCCAGGTTCTGGTTTGCAGTCATTTGTCCCCACATGAAAATGTAGCAGCAAATAGTAGTTTGTGCTCTTGACAGGTTGTGGCATCCGCTTGGCATCTCAGGCCTTAGGTCCTGGAAGGTAGCATACCTCTCATGATTCCCTGTCAGGCCAGCAGGTGCGTGTTTCAATGCCCCTTAACAAAGTCACCCATCATGAGTACTCAAAATTTCTTTTTGTGATATCCACTGTACGCTACTGCTAGTGTTTCTCCTTACAGACATTGCTTGTGGGTGTCTACAGCTTTTAAAGCTTCATTGGTTTGGGCTTGTAATGTTGGAGGGTGGGGACTGAAGCAGAGTCCTGCTTTCATGGGTCACCAGGGTCCAAGGTGCCTTATTCTATATGGTGTCCACATCAGGAACATGGTTCTGAAACCATTTATTTATCTTATTTATCTCCATCTTGGCCACTCTAATAGTGCACAGACTTTTAACTGTTTTCTGCAACTTAGCCACCTCATGCAGAGTATCATCAACCTGTGTATATCTTTAGCAGGTACTTACTTTTCCTCCAGGAGAAGGGTCTGGTCACTCATTGCAACCTACCATCTGCATTGAAGTCTCCTTCCTTACCAGTTCATTCTGGGTGAAAGCATCCAATACCTCAGGGGTTTTCTCTGTAGAAACACTGGGTTTAACTCCATTATGTTTGCCCACCATTATGGTAGAGACCTAGAGCACTTCCCTGTGATGTGGGCCTACAAGCAGGGTGCACAACCCTTCTTACAGGCCCTTCTGTGTGAACTGCTGCGCAAACTGCACTCTCACGAAAACTGCCAGCTCCTGATGGGCCTCTGCTCTTCCTTGGATTTCTCTGACTCCAGGAACTGCCCTGTACACCTCAACCTAGCGCTCAGCCACAGAACTTACTGTTGTCACACCTGCACACCTTGACAACTAATATGGATAAAGATAAAATATAGTGGAAAAACATGACACACAATAAAGTGGAGGAGATAACTCCAGAGAATGTCAGATATTTATTGCCACTTCCTCATCGTGCCTGAAGCATTCTTCATTGTACAGTTGTGGGTTTTAGATTTTTGCTTTTAATTTCTGTGTAACAAAGGTTGTTTTAATAAGATACTAGCCATATCATGCAAAATCTGCAGGTAGTTGGTGGTAAGAATTTGAGAGAAGGTTGAAAAATGCAATCTGTTATTCTTCTGTTCAAGTAGATCATTGTCAAATGCTCTTTGAGCTCTGAATACACAGCTGGGAGGGAAAAGGCATGTGAGCTGTAGTCAGTAGCAGCATAAAGAATAAAATACATTGATGTTCAAATATGTATAGGGAGTGTGGGCTCAGCTGCGCCACTAGTAGAGGGGTGAATGAAAGAATGGCAAACACACAATATGAAGTACAAAACTGAAGTCTAGACTGAAAGAATTTAAGACCCCACCCACATTTCTATCAGTGCTTTAGAGTAAGTGCAATGGAAGGAATACTATGTTGCAATGACAGCAGTTGCAGGGATGTTGTTTTCTGCTGATTCCTCTGCAGTGCAAGTAATAAGGATGTCATGGCAATGGTCTGTTATACCATCAAAATGATTTTTCAAACCTACAACAATGAAATGGAAAAAAAAAGACAAAGTAAGAGAAGGCAGGGTTCAGTATCTGGCAACATAATCTTCAGCAATGCACTCTCTCACTTTATCTATATGTGTTCACAGGCTGAATTAGTCTAAAATTTTCCTGCTAAAGATTTTGCAGATGGAAAAGAAGTATGTATACATCCACCTTCAAGATTTCAAAGAGCCCATGGAAGATTTATAGCTTTCCAAATACTATGTGGTTGATTCCTCATTCTAGAGGTGAAAAGTGTGAGGAGATTCACAAGTACGTTTTTAGTTTTGAAGATTGAATTTGAATGAACTTGGTTTTGCTGGAGCCTTGAGGCATCCTTCTGAACCATGCTGGATACTTGGCTGCTGCTTTGACAAATGCTTCCTGCTATTTTAAGGTTGACTTCATATGCACATCACAGTTTCCCAGCTGTAATTGTTGCTACATAAAACACACTCTGACTTTCATATTTCTATAACAATAATCAAAAGGAAAAGCTACTATAACACTTAAAAAGTAGATTGCCATGACTTTTACAGTCACTATCTTTTCACTCTGAATTGTGTTTCAGTAGTGGTCAGCTCAGAAAATCATGTCTCAACATATCTAACTGCTAGAGAATTAATGACATTTATAAGTTGTACTGAATAGTGATATACCATAATTACCATTCAGGACAGAAACTGTGTGTAGCCCAAAAGAACAAAAAGGGGTCAGGAAGTCACAAACCCTCATGATAGAAGGCTGATATATCATTTTTATTGTCATAATTTTCCCTGGTTTCTTTCTTAGATCTAAGTGACCTTAATATGAATCAGGCCAAGGAGCTTCCTATTTAGAATTGTCTCCTGTGGTACTGTAGCCACCCAGTAGAGAAATTGTTCTTGGTGAGAACTTTACACTAGACAATCTACATTCTCCCACCAGGGCTCACCCTTCAGTCCTCATAAGAGTATGTAGAAAGTGAAAACTGGCGCAAGTGGAAAGATCAGGCTGAACAGGTTTGCTGCTAAGCTGCAGTGAATTACAATTTACTGACTTACTGATTTAGGAAGCTCAGGGCAGGTTGTTTAAAGGTTCATCTGCACCAGTATCTGTGGAAGCTGGAAGAAAGCCTGGAGGTTACAATAAAATAAATAAACAAATAAATAAATAAATGAAGATTTGTAGTGTGTAATAGCAAGTCAGTAAGTTTCAAAGTGGCCTGAAACAGTTAGCAGTTGTGGCATATGTGTAATAAGAACAATTAATAAAGAACCTGTTAAATTTTAGGACCCAGAAAACGTTTATGTTATTACTCAGTAAATATTATTCAAGCTACAGTAGAAATGTTAAGCTTAGTTAATCCCAGTGCAAAAGAATACACTAGGCAAATAAAGCATCTCCTATAAACAGAACAAAGAATGTGGTCAAACTCAGAGCGTAGGGAATGCTGAATTATCATTTAAAAAACACCCAACCAAACAAAAAGGCTTGCATAAGCATGGAAGCACTGTCAGGAAAAAATTAGTTTTATGGAACGGATGAATGGGAGAAATAGGAAAAATAGGCAAAACTTTATTGCTATTTGCTCCAGAAAAAAAAAAAAAAAAAAAAAAAAGATCGAAAGTGTTTCCATGGGGGATTGACAGCTTCTTAAAGTTCGCAACGTGGAACAACTTCTCTTCCAAATTCGTATAGGGTCTGTAATGGAATGGGCTTCTATGTACAAAGAACTATTAATCAGCCTCAAGTCCTGTTTCCCATGTTAAAAGTATATGTACAGGGAAAGAAAAGTGACTTTATGTAGTTTAATGTAGGTTGTGAGATTTGAGACTGAAATAGAGAAACTCCTACATTACATGAGGCGCTTCTTACCAAAAAATACTCCTTCAGACATTGAAACAGTTGATGAAAGTATTTTGATAATTTTTGTGAGTCATGGCAGAAAGACACCACATACGTAAACTTTTGGAGGTTTTTGTATGTTTTCAAATGTGGCATCAAAGATTGTAGAAGAGAAGATCAGAAGAGAGAACAGATGCTTATATTGCAGTGCTCACAACCACATGTAACGTTTAAAATACCGAAGATACTTTAATGTGCAAATTTGACATGTCTGTTTTATTTCTCTAACACCAGAAAAAAATATTCCCCAAAGCAATGAATTGTCCTGGGAAAGCATGAAAACGATGAGTACTACATAATGCATATGCAAGCAGAAGCTAGAGCAAAAGAGGCAACAACAAAAAACTGATTAAGCTGTGTCCAATGCATCATAAAACAGTGCTTGTGAAAACAGCACTAATATCAGATACAGAAGTACTCAGAAAATGGACATCAGTGTCAAGGTTCTGAAAAAGAAAGCATATTCACAACTTGAGGGTGGAAATGTTTAAAAAGTAAGCATGGTTGTCACTGTGCCTCTAGCTGATCCTTTACTAAACAAGTATGCTTTGCAAAAGGCAGCTGCCAGCCAACTAGGACCTATATCTGCAATCGAGCTACAATTTACAAACAGTAGATCAGTGACCTGCTTGATTTAAGTTTGTCTTCAAGGCCAGTTATGAGTAATCCTAACAATGTTGATCTATAAAAATATTAAATAACTTGAGACTGAAGTAGAGAAAAAAAAAGAAAAAAAATCCATTCTACTAAGAAAGTTACAGAAGCCCGGATGCTTGGAGTTTACAACAGCTGTCAGAAAGACACACCATGCTCCGCTGGAGGCCAGTCTGCAGAGGTGATTGAAGCAGAAGATTCACATGGACGTGAGATTCACATGAACTGTCACCGTGACTTCTTATTGACAGACTGAAACGTGTAATATTTCAAGCAGATGGACAATACATAACAAGTTGAAGTTAAAAACAAACAACACTGACACTAGTTTTAGGATGTATATGGTTACCTACAGATGGCCAATTAAGTTTCCCCATTCTGTGACTATTGATCAGAGACCTGTGAATCTTTTACATAGCAAACACATTTTATGGAAAAGGTCAATGCTCCAAGAATTAGTATATGAAAAAGCAGATACCTGTTTCAGCTTCAGCTGAAAATTCCTTAAATCATGGTGCTAAGAAGAAACTGAACTCTATCTGACCCTGACCTGTGGGCTGAAAGCCTTGGCCCATCCTGTTTCCCGCAGCCATGCCCAGCAATTCCAGGGCTGTGTCTAATCCTGGTTCCATCTGATCCTGAACGCCATCTGTGAGCCCTTGTCCCAGCTCAGCCTTGGCCCACCCCTATCCCAGGGATGTGTGCAATGCCCAGGGCTGGGCTGCCCTGGTGCCCTGGCTGCCCACTCGTGGCTGGGGCATTGGGACCAACCCTGGCTCTCAGGCCCTGCCCTGATGACCCCTGGGAAGCCCCTGCTATTCCTGGCCCTCAATCTCGGGGAGCCACTGGCCCCAGCAATGCCCTGGCAACGTCTGCTGCAGACAGGTGCATCCTAGAAGGTGACATAAACTACATTTTCTCCTGGAGGATTTGCATGAACTCATCTAATCTTTGCTTAACAATTTTTGCTCAATATAAAGGGGAGGTGACTGTTACCACCTTATTTCCAAACCCAAAATAACCATCTACCGGTAGCAAAAAAGTGTTATGGGTTGCACTGGCATAAAGCCAGATGTATACCATTTGCTGTCAGGTAAGGAGACTTACAGAGAGAGAGGAGAAGAAAAATTTAGTTGTGCTCTTGCTGTGCAACAATGCTTTCTGGTCATATATGGACTTATGATAAAAGTACAGATAAATCACAAGCCAACAGAAACTATGAAGAAACACAGAAAAGTGCCCCTAAGTACAGTTCATGCCTCTGAGACATTGGTGCAGTGATGTGAGGATACAATATTGATCAAGAAAGCAGTTTCTGGTTAAGTAAACTGTGAACAGAGTATATCTTGTGTTTTATGATATAGGTGGAATAGAAGAAAGTGTTTTAGAACGCAGTAATGCTTTTACATCTTCATTGGAGAGCTTCTAGCTACCCTGCAGACTTCAAGGGATCAACCATCAGACTTCCAAAATAGCCTGATCCCAAGAAACAATTTATATAAGATATTACCTACCACCAAAGGGAGAGTGAGGCTAGGCCTCACTATCTGCGTTCCATTCCACTGCTGGCAATCCACACCTCACCTGCACCAGTGGTGTCCACTTCCATCAGTGGAAGACCACCTGGAGGACCTCTTGTCCTCTAGGACGTGAGGTGCCACTGTAGGTTCAATGGAAGTGTAGATTTTTTTCCCTCTGTAGAATCATGCAAATGTTTTAAAAAATAGCATGTAACATAATGGAAAACTTCTGAGTTTTAAACACTTACAACTTCATTTTGAAAATTCTTGATGCCATTTAAAATGTTGTTTTATTTATCTGATCTGATTTTTAGTGGTATGCATTGATAACGTGATATAGAATGTTTTAAAATATACTGTAGGACAGAGCATTAGAGATAGGCTCCTACCTCTCACCTTTCCTCTCATTTCTTCCTATAAATGGGAGGACCTGAGATTCCTCAGGCCTGCTTCTCGAAGAACCTGACAGAGGTACTGATTAAAAATTAATTTTAATCTTAAGAATATAATAAAATACATTAATTTTCTAAATGTTCCTTTTAAGACAAACTACACATACTAAAATAAAATCTAAATTAATGTTTTTCTTTCTGTAGTTATACTTCTAGTTTTTTCAAAGGCATGGGGCAGATAGATAGAAATTAACTATGTATTTTAATTTTAATGTCAAGTTGATATTCAATTAATTGAACAACACACAGGATATGAAATTATCCTTTTTGAACTTTCATAATTTGTAGAGTCATTTCATATTTCTGCATAGTTCAATCAACTGCATTGTTATCTGTGATGGAGGCACTTGACCCCTTAACCAAACTGACAGTAGTTTGGTACAGCTTTATAGAGTGGTATGAGCTTCCTCAAGAGACTACCAGATGATTGGACCTCAGACCAGGCAAAAAAAATCTGCACATCACAAACTACACTACAAAATCTAAATTAGTCTGTATCATCCAGAAACAGAAAGGAAATTTCAAATCCAGTTAGGAGGGTGAATCAGATTTCTATAGCTGTAGAAGAATATGCAGGTCAGCTGATGGGGATACTGATTCCAGCTAGTTCCGTTCCTTACACAGAGACATGGGAACTGGATACATCGTCTTGAAAATGGCCAGAATGATGAAGAAAGAGCTCATTTCTATAAATTGAAATGGATTACTCTATATCCCTCTTTGGTTTACTTTAGCCGTTCTCTATAGTATATTACTATGGAAGTACAGCAGTTCTGAAAGCATACAGTTAACCAATGAACTGGAAATTGCTTCTATTATTTAAGATTAGGTTCTTTGACACAATTTGATTAAACATAGATATTTCTAAATTCTAATATGTAATTTTGTATCTGCATTCAAGAACATTTAATTAATTAAACATTTGTTAAACTGTAATGAGAAAGCACTTTCTGGCCAACCACAACTGAATTTCTGTTATTTCCTCTAGATTTATTCTCCATTTCTCTTTTTTCTGCCAAAATGATTGAGGTGAATAGTAGAGATGTTTTCATTACATCATGTTTTAATGTATGGCTCATTCCTGACCTTTCCATACATAGCTATTAAGACCTATTGACACTTCCAGGTGTTGTAACCAAAATTAGATTCCTTGAAGTTATGAGTGAAGTGACTGATGCCCAGAACCATTTGGAGCTTGTATTTAGCTACTGGAATAGAGATACTCTACACTGAAAGAAATAGCTGTCTTGTGGGACAGTGGTGGGAGCAACCTATAACTACTCAAAAGTAAAAAAGATGACCATCAAACACTGGTCTTTCCAGTGCTTCAGTGCCTGAATTAAGAATTGAAGAAAGTGTCTTCTACCTAGAGGGGCAAGGTACCAGCAGGTATTTTTTTTAAATATTGACTTCTTTTCTAAAGTTACTGAGTTATGATGCTAACTATAGCCAATGTTAGTCAGAATACGTCCCATGAATTTCAAGGTTAAATTTAAATAAAACTGAATCCCTACAAGAACACAAACTCCCATATGCTTTGTGAGAAAGGCTAAAATGAAAAGTTTAGTATTCAGCTGAAATTTCAGAAATAAACAGAAAATTTGCGAGTCTAAAGTAGTATACATAAAAAAAGGAAAATATAGTTTTGACTTAGTAGTTTTGACCTTTTTTTTTTAAATTCAGGGATTTAAATGTGAAATGTATGAAAAAAATATAGAGGTCCAGACCAGTCCTCCCTTATCCTACGTAACTAGCTGATAAGTAAATTATAATTTTGATTGTTAGTGACTTGCTTTATATTAAAAGTCAACTGTTACCTGTGTTATTATCAATTTCACCAACAAATACATTCCTTCCGAAGGTTTCTGTCTAACAGCTATGGTATTGGAACTCCTAAGTTTATTTATTATTTTTCAAATAATTTAAAATTCTTGATAAGGAAATGTTCATCATTAAAGCTCCAAGTTTAAAGCCACCAAAATATATTTTTTTTTTTTCCAATTGTTAAATTGTCGTGTTCTTTTTTACAAGAGAAGTCAGAAGGAAAAGACCTCATAGTTGAAAATTCTATCAGAAAAATTTCCTGGTATCTTACAAGGTGGGTTTTGAAATATGTTATGATACGTATTTTCAATACAGGGAGAAGGCAAGGGCACAGCTCTATGGGATTTTCCCTGTGTAAGGCACGTTTTAAGATCTAAGTACATGTTTCTAAATGTAGCATGCATTTTGAAAATATGGCCCAACACGTTGAACTAATAACAGTTGAGAGTAACTTTTAAAAGTTTTTCAGGACTTTCAAAATCAGTTTCCTTTAAAATGTTTAAACTTAATTGTAAAACACAGATGTGCAGATTTACGGTCATTTAAATGTCTAACAATCATAAAAAACCACAGTACAGTATATGCATATTCAAGATTTCTGCTGGTAAACTATATTTATATAGTTTATTCTGCTGGTATACTATATTACATAAACAATTAACATTATTATTCTGGGACATTTACTCTAATATTCTATCATTAATAGGACACATCAGTAAAGGTTAAATCCTCTTGAAACAGCATATGAAATGTGCTTAATTAATCTGGTAGTTAGGCAAATTGATAGTAATATCAGAAGAAACAAAACCACATCATTCATGAAGTGTCTGCATAATACTTGGGGAAAACAAAACAAAATAAAAAAAAACAGGAAGCAACAGAGTAGGTGAATTGTGAGTCAGTGAACTGTGAAAAGACTAAAACATACCTGGAGCCTTGAAATGAAATCCTAAACAGCATGTTGACATCTAAAAAACACTCTAGGCAAAGTGAGTCTCTAAAATCAGAAGACTGATTCAAGAAACCTTAATTTAGCCAAACTCTATATCTAAATAATATTTTTAGCAAAAGTCTTTTGACTGATCTAAAACAGGTGGTTACAAAGAAGATACTCCGTATTTTACAAGGATACACATGGAAAAGACGAGGGGTAGTGGGTACAAGTTACTCCCGGGAGTATTTCCGGAAAGAGGAAAATTTTTCGCAATGAGAACAGTCATTGCAATAATCTCCCCAGGGAAGCTGTGAATTCCCCAACACCGGTCAAGTTCAATGTTCAGCTGGACAAGGTGCTGGGCCACCTTGTCTAGATGGCCTTGAGGTCCTCTGGTCAAATGATCTTGTCATTTGCCAAGAAAGGTTGGACCAAATGTTCTTGAGGTCCTTTCCATCCTGGTATTCTATGATTTTTTGATGAAAATTTCATAGCCTTTCAGACTAGCTTGTGGCCTTTTTATACTGACATCTATTACCTCTTGCATGTAGTTTGAGGGCTAGAGGTAACTGTCATAAGAGATTGATTCTCTGGATTTGCTAATGTCTGACCACACACACAGAACATTGAGTTCATGTCAAAACACAGCTAGCATTAACAGGAATACTCACTGCTGTTTGCAAAATACTATGACTCAGAAAGCAGATGGAGACTGTTGAAAAAGGTGATTGAAGTGAGAGAGAAATGCAATAACCTGGGTTGTAGTTTAACATAAAATATTCAGTTAGGTAATGGGAGATCAAGGCTCTAGGTCTTTGTCAGAGTTCAGTACTCTCTGAGCTGGGTCTTTTAGATATTCTGTGCATGGAGGGTGCAATGTTTAACATCAAATTTACTTATCTGAAGATAGTTGATGTTACAGAGGATTTCTGGTTGATTAGAGTGATCCAAAGCATACTGAAAACCCAGTAAAAATATAAAATGCACTTAAAATATAGCAATGGCAACACACAGTACAATCACAAAACCAGTATGATCCCTGTTATCAGTCTCTATAATATACTCATTGTCACAACACTGGGTGTCCCCACTTGCTACAAAGTAAAGCATGGGTTGACACCGTATCAACCCTCTTGTTGTCTTCATTCAGCTGCTAGTTTTTCAGGTCTTTCTTACACTCCAAGTTGGGCTGAACCACATACACTCTCCCCATACTGCTCGTCTACCAACTCAGGGATACATTCATATTAATGTACTCAAAATGAAGAGAACTGAAAATATTGCACTTTTTTTTGGGGGGGGGGAGAGGGTGTATTTTTTTAACTCTAAAATAGCTGTGGTGAAGAGTACATTCACCTCCTCTCTCTCCATGCGCAACTCCAACAACAGTAAATGCTAAGCCAATTTGTGATAAACATCCATTTTACTGCTAAGCACTAGTAAAATGATTTAGAAGGAAGTGTGGGAAGGATGAGGTGTAGGATGAAGACTATAAACCTGAAAATATATGTGCCCAATTTTAGGAAAAGATAACTGTAACAGTGAAGCTAAAATCAATAAAAAAGTGCTATGGTAGAAACAGCAAGTCAGTTTTAAGTACAGCATAGAAACTCTGCTGGGTGCTGCCATACAGGATGATTATATTAAATTGCAAAGAGTGAATGGAGAAAAGATCCTGGCTAGAGCCATTTCTATCCTGAGGATAACCTTATTTTGATTTGATGTATTTATGCATGCTCATCCTTTTTTTATTGCAGATATTTTACAGTGCATTGACTGCACCTTACTTTGAGTTTCAAACAAATTATGAATTTGGATGAGTGGATAGGTGTAGGTTATTTTATCACATATTTGTAATTGGTAAGTAGATATAGCAAAAGGTATGTTACTATATCTATGCCTATATGCATGCTAAAACTCAATTCTGTTATGAAAGGTTCTCGGGATATTTTAGTAGTTCTTAGATTGTGTGTGCAGTCCTATTCTACAGGTTGCATCTAACCTTTTCTTCTCAGAAATGCTTATCAATACATAATTATAATTAATTTTAAACATGATAGTCCAATTTGAGGAATTCTAGTTAAATTTACCTATATTTATTTTTCCTTCAAAATAATTTTGAAGCTTGGCATATTGTTAATATTGTATTAACATGATCGGACTTACCTAGACCACAATATTCTATTTCATAAACAGAAGTGCATATTTTCCATTCACATCATGCATAGTCTAGCAAAATGGTACCTATAAAATAGTTTGCTTCATTTCTGCAATTCCAGTTACTTGTGAAAGGTGGGGCACAGTTTATTACCTACTTCATCTGAATTAACATTTTTGGCATTAAAGGTAGCGAGCTCTGCTTCCATGTACTTATTTCCATTAGTGTCCAGCCAAGAGTGATTTACATTACTCTTCCTGAAAATCTTGAGCTAGCTGTGGTTATTGTTCACCCCTAGTCCATTCTTTCTGATGAGATCTCTCTATTTCATTTTCATTTATAGCTCTAGAAGATGTTTAACTGTATTTTATGTGTTTTATAAGATCTTTCAGATTGATTTTTTTTCAGGTTTCTCTTTAGTTTTCTCGATTTGACTGCAACTGCTTGTCATGGTTGGTTTTTTGTTTGCATGTTTTTTAGTCTGTTTGTTGCAGGTACTTTTCTTACTTGTTATTTTCTTTCTGAGTTTATACGTACCATCAGCTCAGGAGCCCTTCTCTGAACTGACTTCAGCCTGCTAGATAGGTGAGTAGAACGGGTAGATTTTGAGTACAAGAACAGTCAAGAATCAAGGTAAAACAACTACACCGGAAAGAATACCTAAGAAATGACATCAAATAGTATCCTATTTAACACTGTACACCTAGAGAACTAAACTGAGAACATCTCCTCATGTTCTGTTCCAGAGACTTCTCAAGCTGCAGGCAGGTCAAGAAAAGCTCAAACAAAACAAGCCTGATGAGCCTCAGTCCTAAGGCCCTGCAAGTTCAGCACAAAGCTTATGGCAATACACTAAAAAGTTATATAATTTGCCAGGAGACTACCATCTTGTTTACTCTTGCATTTCATTTGCCGCCTTTACTTATTACATGATCATGTCCAGAGTTATAAATATTAACAGATATATACAATAATACAGCAATTCCAACTTCTGTACTGCTAATACTTGCAGTAAACATAAGGAAGATATACCTCACTTTCGTTCCAGTTACCTTCACAACCTTTGGGGATGAAATATTCTTAGAATTATGAATGTTATGGTGCACAAGAAATAACTTCTTTTGATGTCTTCACAATAGTATTTGCATATTACTTTAAAATAGTATTCTCCTTTCATTTGATTCAGCTGCAGTTTGCTTACATATTTGAGAAGAAACAATTTGCATTGTGTTTGTATCACTTCATGCTTTTTATATTCAATATTCCTATGGACTGTGTGAAGGTTTAATGAAAATATTTTTTAACTATTTGTAGATGTGGTGCTTAGGGACATGATTTAGTCGTGGATTTGACAGTGCTAGGTTTACAGTTGGACTTGGCGATCTTAAAAAGTCTTTTCCAACCTAAATGATTCTATTCTGCACTAAACAAACTAGTTTTTAAGTAGAGATATTATGTGGTAAATATGGACTTCAGATTATTATTAAAGGTCAGTACCACTGTTGAACAGTTTAGTAGAATTCGTAATATGTACTGAAATATCATCCTGCATCTCTAATTTTCATCCAAAGAAATAATCCCTGAAAATGGAAAATAGCACAAAAACATTAAAGTAAAACTTGTTTAGAAAAGAGAGAGAGAAATTGCTGTTGGTCAAATTTTCAAGGCTACATTTCAGTGACATATTATAGTGCTTGTCATTATAATGATATAAAAAGGTATCATTTACTTATTTACGATACACATTTCAGAAGTTTTGTGTCTGTGAACTTATGCAGTAGCTGCAACTAGCTTACAGTACTTATCTAGACCACTCTGTTTAAAATGTCCTGTCATTCTCAGCAACGTTTCAGGAATACTGCCTTATGCTTCATCACCTTTTCATTACTAGCTCGGGTAAGATTCTTTTTGAAGAAAAATCTCCAATTGGCTTCAGAACATACATTCTTTTTGAAATTTGTAGATGAGTAGAGTGTAGACAAAGACTCTTTTGAAAAAGATTCTTATTTAAAATCGCAACTTTGGGCATAATCTTTTCTTCTCTTTTAAAAATTTTTCCTAATCATGTTTTAAAAGCAAACAAAAATATTTGTTTTAATTACAGGGTCTTCTTTAGTATCCTATAGCTAGTGTTCAGCCTTCTGTCACCCTTATGCATCCAAGATAATTTCTGTTAGCTACCTCTTCCTGAAGTGTAACTCACTAAGGTCAGAACTGAGTTCAACGTTAAACACATAGAAACATAAGGTTATGTGAGATGACTTAGCATATACTGTCACTCCCAGCTGCAAAACAGCGTGGATTTCCTATGGGTCTTGTGTCCTACCTGTCAGCCTGATGCTGATGCATCACACACCATAAAGCATCTAAAATGCCACCACATTCTTATATCTAGGCAACAAAAGTCACCATCAATACAATCCTAGACAGCAGTTCAGCTGACTAACCAGTTGGTGTCGTCCATGCAGTGAGCTGAGTCACTCTTCAGGCTCCAGTTTCTGGAGGCTGGCAGATACATCACAGGACTTACAGGAGATCTGTACTTTTCTAGAGTAAAATCTAGAAGCCAGAAAGAATGCACTGCCTCAACCAAAAGGATGGTAGCTGTCTACATTTAAGCAGAGAAATCCAGTCTTAGGTCTTCACTGATTCTAATGGGAACTTAACAGCTTGTTCAAATGTAAACATTTATAAGTAGGTGTCTTAACCTACAGTGAAATCCCATGCTGAATATGTAAAACTTTAATTTAGCTGCCAATATACAGACAACTGAGTGCCATTTGAATTGTCCTAGTGTACCTTGGTTGAACTCCACCTGTCATTCAGACATAACATGAGTGGGTTATCTACAGGTCCTGTGTCATGTCTACCAACCCTGTTCAGAAATTTTGAATACCCCACAATATCAGATACGCTGTTAGATGCCCATATGAAGCAATGAAATTAAACCCAAATAAAGTATGAACATGCTGTATACGCACATGCACCCCACACATCCTTGATGTTAGGTACTATGTCAGCATGTAAAAGAAGATGGGTGTGGGTAAAACAAGCTGGGAATCATTGTTGCAGATATTAGTAAAGTTTTAGCTGATAGAAACAGGCTGAGAAAGTTGGGGCTGTTCAGCCTGGAGAAAAGAAAGCTGTATGGAGACCTCATAGCAGCCTTCCAGTATCTGAAGGGGGCCTATAAGGATGCTGGGGAGGGACTCTTCCTTAGGGACTGTAGTGGCAGGACAAGGGGTAATGGCTTCAAACTTAAACAGGGGAAGTTTAGATTAGATATAAGGAAGAAGTTCTTTACAGTGAGGGTGGTGAAGCACTGGAATGGGTTGCCCAAGGAAGCTGTGAATGCTCCATGCCTGCTGGTGTTCAAGGCCAGGTTGGATGGAGTCTTAGGTGACATGGTTTAGAGTGAGGTGTCCCTGCCCATGGCAGGGGGGTTGGAACTAGATGATCTTAAGGTCCTTTCCAACCCTAACTATTCTATGATTCTATGATTCTAGGGAAAGCTATAGCCAGGGATGGCTAAAACTAAGGCAAGTCAATGTTCTTGGGTGGCTCATGCACCAAAGGTAGTGTAGACTGCTGCAAAGAATAACTTTCATCAGCTCTCCACAGCTATTCTGAGCTATGTCCCACTCATCAACCCAACTACTCAGAAGATGTATGAATGTCATATCTTCAGTATTCAGCTTTCCCACCCACTTTGGAATTTTCATTCCTCTGCAGGAGTATACCAAATGTAAGTAGCATGTTGTGCCATTCCATTGCAGTTTCTAAGTGAAAGTATTAAAGCTGGCAACAATATTGGGACACCTCTTGCAGTTTCAATTCGAACTGCTGTGGTTCAGAAGTTATTAGATGAACTCCTGAGCTAATTTTACACTGTGCAAGGTTAAAGTATGAAATAAATGAAAAAAATGAGTGGGTAGCAAGCAATCACAAACATCCTGTAGAATGCCATGCTCACTAATATGTCAGAACCCTAAGCTTCGTTATTTTAAACTGGCTGTAGCCATTTGCTTACTAAAGTGACTAAATGACAGCTGAGTTAATTAGTTATAGCTTTTGGTGTCTGGCACACAAAAAAAATGGCAACTACATGGGCTTTACAAAAACAAGTATATGTAACCGTACAATGTCCATAGCACAATATGGCACAATTAAAATGAAATCATCAGCTAATACCCATAAGTATCCTCCTCATAAAAAAGCCAATTACTAATAAGATAAATAAGTAGGTGTGAAAGGAAAAGAGGGGTGATTTGAACCCTTAGGGGGGAGACTTGAACCATTAGAAATTTCATTTCACCAAAAACATGTGTGAAGAAACAGCTCAAGAGAGATTACTTTGCAGAAGGAATTATGACAATAGTAAGTGGGACTTTAAGTAGGTCAGTGGATAAAACCACTCCTAATTTGTAATGAATGAAAGTCAGTGTTTTGTGCATTTCTACGTAAAATGATGTGATTGCCAAAATTCTTACTTGTAAAAGAAAAGCATTCCTATGAGGGGAAAAAAAAAGAAATCATTCTATCATTCTCCCACTCTTCATTATGTTGCTAAGGGCTGAATGGTCAAGCAACTGAGTTACCATATAGGTATTCAGGGCCTTTAAGATTGTAGTTATGAAGAAAAGGGCTTCATTCATGTAATGAAAAAAAAAAAAAATCATTACGATAGTGATTCAGTTTACTTCTTTGCCAAATAATGATGCATCCTGCTATGCAACAGTGTTTGCAAATTGCTGTGCAGATCTATGATGCTTCCCCTTAAAGGAACGAAGAATACTGTTCTTACCTAAAAAAAATTAATTTTCTCCAATGCAGAAATGAGATTTATGAGTCTGCCTCAGGACCCACTGTATGTTTCTCCAGGTATATAGAAGAACTCAAGCTTCTTATCATAGCATTTTACATGCATATCAATGACTTTTCAAAAAGAAGAAATGATCTGTGAAAACAGAAGTAATAATCCACAGCGTTGTTCATGGTTGTTGTTGTGGGGTTTTTCCCTCTTTTAAATATCTTCATCATTGAGTTAAGATTGCAACTGTGTAACATATGCTAGTGCAATGTCATCCCTGCTTTTCTTTTCTTCCCATACTTTGTTATTTATGTCCAGTAAATAGTGTAATTAAACTTGGCATTACCAAAAAAGTAGCTAGGAAGAAGTAATGCATATTCATTTAGAGACTAATCACATCATTATTTAATATTATTAAGCCGACTTTGCCTTGAAAACTGTGATACTTCATTTGCTCCATTAGTATTTCACATATTTTAAAAGGAAGAGTAAGTAAACTTCCTTTGATAATTTCCCCATGACTTTTCGTTGGAGAAAAAGTGGTTTTTTTAATTTTTTTTTAGCTGGAAAAAATTCAGTTATTTGCATACGGAAACAAAGCTCTGTTGATGTTTGAGGGAAGAAATGGTACGAAAGTACATGCCCAGCTTTATGGGATTCCATTAGATATATTTAATTGTTTGTAAAAAGCAATGAAAATCACGGTTATGATGTGAAGGTACGACAAATAAATGCAGAGAAAGAGAATTTGGTTTTGTGTAAGTGCATATGCTTCAATTCACTCATGTTGCAGAGATTTATCTCTAAACACCCTGAATATTTTACACGATAAGGTAAGAGAGAATAGACTCACAATCACTGTATAATGAAAGTGTTATCTGTGAACTGTTGATGTGCCTGTGATCAGATGGGGTCCATTAGAATATTCAGACACATCTGTCAGGGGAATTACAAGGTCACTGATATAATAGAGTTGAAGCCCCGGTGCATTCGCTTGATCTTTTTAGATCTTTTGTTATTAAACTGAAAACTTGAAAACATTATTGTTAATTAAGATCTGAAGGAAGACTCATGACAGCAAGAAAAAGGATACTTTTTTGATGATTTTTTTTCTGAAATAGCTGTGCTGATTGGCAACAGCAGATGCTGTATATTAAGCACATTGTAAATCAACAATTCTCTTTGTTTTGGCACCTTTTCTTCCCCTAGTTCTTTTGGTACTACTCATCAAAATCTTCCTGACATGAATATTTTTCAAATAAATACATCTTTTTCTCTTCTGTCAAGCTGCTTAGGATATTTTTTTTTCATATAGGGAATGTATTTAGACTAATTCTCTATTACCCATCTCCTCTTGATATGACACCAATGTCTTCATTATTTACTCCCTTTATCTGAAAAGCTTTAACCCTCCCTGTGATTGAGGACTGCAGACAATAGCAATTAAGATTCTGAGCATACACTTTCCTTGGTGTGTTTGACTTAGTATCTTGAATTCCTTCTTTATTTACCTAGAAGGAATATCTCCTATATTTCAACTCACTAATTGCCAGGTCTTGCTAGGCTTGCAGAGGTTCTTTTTGACTGAAGGATAATATTCAATGAAAAGAAACAAACCAGAGGAGAAAATAATAGACCTTGCTGTAACAGGCATTGTTTAATTTGGCTCTCTGGGGCTGGCTACAAATCCTCCTCATTCTTTGTTGTTGTAGAAATCACCAGTCTGGAAACAAATTGGTGGAGAAAAGAAATTTCATTTCTCTCTATTTACCTTTTATCATAAAGTATGACAATCACTTTTCTAAGTATCTGTCTTTCCTTGATTAGGTTGCTGTTAAGTCGGTGGCTTTATCTAAGCCTCTTTGATATAATGACCTCATAATTCTGTTAATATTAAGAACATATCTGTAAAGACTATATATTTATTAATTTGAACAGCAACAGAGAATAAACCAAAAGACAACAGTAATGCTTGAAACCATAGGAGAAATAAAATTATCGAATGACTGTTTGTTATAGGCAGATTGCAATTCTTGCTCTTATATGAAAAAAGAAAATAAACCTTTCGAGCGCTAAGAACCCAAGTAGTCAAGTATTCTTGCCCTGGCCTTTCTGGCTGAATTCAATATTGTTTAGCCCTGAGTCCAAAAGATTTTAACTCATCATAATGTGAAACATACCTTATGACACATTATGCTTATTCTTCAAAATTGTTGTTATTTCATCTGACTCTAAGTGTGCCAGCACAGTTTCTGATGGTGTCTGGAATAAAGACTTGGCCCTAAAACTCAGATTCTTGTTCAACTTAATATACAAGAATAAAAGGGTATTCAAATAGGCTTTACTTTTATTAATCTCTGCCAGGACAGAATGTTACAAAAGAACATTACAAGACATTATAGCCTACTAACTACACCAGAAATGTTACCCAAACCTGTGTATGTCGGAATATATTTACAGTTTGAATCTGAAATTGTTGAAAAAAGATGTTACTATTAGAAAAGGGTTTTTTTCTTAGTGATCATTCCTTTTCTTTTTAATTTTAGACAAAAATAACTCGACAGTTTAATAAAATAGTTTGGAACAGAAGTCCAGATGCATGAATAAAATGAACTTAAGTGATCCTATACTTTGCTTATTCTAATAATACAGTTTATATTGACGTTTTTGCAACAAATTATATCATTTTGTTTTGCATGTTTTGTTTGAACAGTGAAATGCAAAGAAATAAAACATTTTTATAATATCAGCAAGTTAGCCCAGTCCTGGAAAGTACTATTAGTGAAATGTTTAGTGCAGACCTTAATGCTAAAATTTAATGCTAAAATCTAAAGTAAGATTTGTTAACACTAAAATTGAAGAAACAAAGGAACAACAGAGAGAGAAGGATGGAAAAGAGAGAGAAACAGTGGAGGGAACACTATGGTCAGAGCAGGGGGAGAAGATCTCCGTGCCAGAGCAGATAGCCACACTCAGACCATGGATGACATAACACTAGAGCAGATGGGTATTTCTTCAAAGAACTGTAGCCCGTGGAGAAAGCTGTGCTGGAGCAGATATACTTTTGCCTGAAGGGACTGCAACTAGTGGAGAGGGACACTACTGAAGCAGGAGAAAGGTATGAGAGAGAGGCAGTGACAAAGAAAAGGAACAACTGTGTACTAACCATGTCCCCTAGTCCCTGTGCTGCTCAGCAAGGACTAGGTAAGTTGGGAGTTCAGGAGTGAAGTTGAACTCTGGGCAGTCAGAAGCAAAAGTGTTGTTTTAATATTTTTCTTTGTTTCTCACTACACAAATCTATTTTAATTGTGAATAATTGGACACAAAACTGTTGGAACAAGTCCAGAGGAGGGCCACGAGGGTGATAAGGGGGATGGACCACCTCCCCTATTAAGACAGGCTAAGAAAACGTGGGCTGTTCAGCCTGGAGAAAAGGAGGCTGCGTGGAGACCTTGTAGCAGCCTTCCAGTATCCGAAGGGGGCCGATAAGGATTCTGGAGAGGGACTATCCCGCAGGGACTGTAGTGATAGGACAAGGAATAATAGGTTCAAACTTCAACACAGCAAGATTTAGGTTAGGTATAAGGAAGAAATTCCTTACTGTGAGAGTGGTAAAGCACTGAAACAGACTGCCCAAGGAAGTCGTGAATGCTCCATCCCTGGCAGTGTTCAAGGCCAGATTGGACTGGGCCCTGAGCAACCTGGTCTAGTGGGAGGTGTCCCTGCCCATGGCAAAGGGGTTAGAACTAGGTAATCTTAAGGTCCTTTCCAACACTAACCGTTCTATGATTTTATGATTCTATAAATCAGATTCATTTTCCCCAATTTAAGTCTCTCTTGCCCACCACAGTAACTGGCAACTGATCTCCCTTTCTTTACTTAGACCCATGAATTTTCCCATCATGTTTTCTCCCACTTTCCTACTGTGGAGAGGAAATTAGAAAGGAGCAGGGTGCAGGTTTGGCCCTTACCCAACACTAACCCACTATGGACGCCTAAGTCAGATGATGAACCATATATATTTTTTATAATATGTCCGATCAATTCTTACATTGGTGATTTCAGTTCACATTTTTAACAACAAAGCTATTAATTTACTTCCAATATCTTCAAATCAGTTTACAAGCCCACATCTCATTATATTCGCTAATAAAATTAATAAACACAAAAATAATGAACCAAACTTCTTGAAAATTCTGGAAATTTTGTTTATAGAATCACAGAATGACAGAATCACAGTATGGTTGGAAAGGATCTCTGAGTGTTATTTGGTTCAACCTCTCTGCTCAAGCTGGGTCATCTACAACCAGTTACCCAGCATCATGTCCATATGGCATTTGAGTAACACTACGGATAGAGACACCACAGTTCTCTGAGCAAGTTGTGCCAGTGCTCAGTCACCCTCACAGCAAAAAAATGCTTCCTGTTCTTCAGGTGGCACCTGTTTTCCTGTGTTTCAGTGTGTGCCCATTGCTTCTGGTCCTGTTGCTGAGCATCACTGAAAAGAATTTGGCGCCATCTTCTTTGCACCCTCCCTTCATTGATGATTACCCTTTGAGCATTCTTGTCTCTAGGCTGAAGAGTTAGAACTCTCAGCCTTTTGTCATAGGAGAGATGCTTCAGATCCTTAATCATCTTTGTGGTCTTTTGCTGATTGTTTCCTGTATGTCCATGTCTCTTTTGTACTAAGGAGCCCAAAAATGGACATGATAGTATGGGTGTGGTCTCACCAGTGCTGAGGAGAAGGTAAGGATCACTTCTCTCAACCTGCTGGCAATATTCCTAATAATCCTGGGATACCGTGTGCCACCTTTGCCACTAGAAGAGATAGTTGCCTCATGTTCAAGTTGGTGTCCTCCAGGATCCCTAGGTCCTTTCCTGCAAGGCTGCTTTCCAGACATATGTTGGCATATCAGAGGATGTATAGGTTTCATTAGATCTAGGAAATTACCTAGTTGAGTAAAATATGTCTCTTCTTGTAGTTAGAACATTTTAACTAATTCGGTTATCAAAAAATCAATAGATCCTTAACCTAGATAGAAAATACTACAACATTTATTCCCCCAGAAAAGGACAATAGACACTGGAATCCTTTGAAGACTATAACAAAACCTCCATTCTATCAGAACCTTTCTGAATATTCTTACACATATATTTACATGTAAAGTGTTGAGGATCTGTACACTACAGTGCACAGTAACTTCAGCTACACAGTATTACATATTAGATAGCTTGTGCCAACGTTCATGTACGACAAATCTTATAACTGTTTGCCTAATAAAGTCAAACCTGTCTAGCTGTATAAGCATAGTACCATACAATCATTAAAAATAGTACTGCAGATTTAAAGGTTATCAGTACAGCACTTGAATACTTATTTTTTATGTATTATTCACAATATAACATGAGACCTTACTATACAATCCTTCTTTGAGCTAAAATCAGATTTTTTTTTATTTTTCATGGGCTAGTTTATAGACATTTAGTCTGTAGTTCATAAATATCAATATTAGAACACTTCTCCACTTCTGAATTTGCAGTATTTGCTGAATCATATTTATTTTCTATGAATTAATTAATCTTGTTCTTAGGAGTTATTGAAGCTGCATTCTCTCAACAGAAAATAAAGCTCCCGTTTTCAGACATTAAGACTGACAGTTCAAAGATTAACCATCCCAAGAGACACATTAGTCTGAGCACTTTGTTAAAATGATCATGCGATTGGGGAAAGAATTTTCTTCCGCTTGAAACTTGCAGAGTGACTAGGATTTTTGTGCCTTTATCTGTAGTGTGAAGCATGTTTTGCTTCCAAGGATCATCTGGGCATATGTTACTCTTGTTCTGGGTTTTAAAGCACTAGCTGAACTTTTGATCTCTTCAGAAAGCTTTTGTGCTGTATTGTTTCTCTGTCCTGTGAACTACAATATGTCCTGTGAACTACAATATGTAGTTCACAGCTTGTAGGATTCTGGGGATGACTAGTTCAATGTTTAATGTGTATGTACTCACAAGTGCAGGAGACATTCAGCGACCAAAGTGACATTCCTATTTTCTTCAGTATGAAAGATATTATTGCCCTTCTATGCATGGATAATTTAAATATAATAAATCCGCAAAATTTTAGCATTAAACAATAATTTAAAGTGCTCCATTTTCATAGACTAGGAGCTGCAAGGGTTTTTTAGGTTTTGCTTCTTTGTTGGGTTGGTTTTACTTTTTGGTTTGGGGGGGTTAGTATATATAGATTATTTCTGCAAATCTAGACAGCTGTTTTGATTGAGTTATGGTTGAGTACATTCTTTTTCCACAACTTAGGACCAAATTCCTCAAAAATAGGAAATATGTGGAAAATGTGGCAATTGATCAGATTCACCTGGGGATTAGCTCTGGTGATGTTAGTTACTCCAAAGACGAATCCAGTCCTTATACTGAAGTATGCTATAATAAGCTAATTACATATTCTCTACCTAAGCTATGTTGAAAATTAAGTATTTCAAAATATGGTTCACAAAACCTACTGTATGAATAGGAATTAGGAAAAAGTACATTTCAGAATATGTTTTTCACAGATATAGAAATATAATTTCTTCATTCTTACCTTAGCACTCCTGTAGACAAAGATTTCTTCCCAGGAGATCCACATTTTTGAAATACCAAGACCATCAACTGCTTTATTTAAATGTATAACATTTAAATGGGTTCTGTGACTTACCCATTCAAAAGTAGGACATGAGAATTAAAGCATCTTTGGCTTCTGTTCTCTTCTCTACTTGAGAATGTCTGAAATCTTGATTTAAGTCCTGTTTCTATCTAGGGTATCTTAATTTGCAAGTTATAGAGGGCTCATGTGGATGGAATAATCAGTCTAAATCTTTTTCTTGACTTCTTTTTAGTCGATATGAATGAGTTAATTTACACCAAGTCTAACAATAGATTTGAGAATAGTTCTATCTTCCAGTATATGAAGAGCCACTGAGACAAAACTGAGCTGTGGAATTCATGTCTTCTTAGTTCCAGGTGGGTCCCAGCACCAGGCTTGAAAACTAAGGATCTTCCACAAAGATAAACACCACTGAACTGAAGAAATTATTCTCAGACATGTTTATCCTTTCAACTGTTTTCTAGTGTTCTGCCGACAGACAGGGTAAGCCACAAAGTGACCACACACTAGCTGTATAATATGCAGAGTTTATTAAACAAGCACACTAAAGCCAATAAGTACACTAAAGCAAGCACACTAAATTAGGTAAATATCTCTCTATATATAAGTGAATAAGTACAATAAAGCAAATCAGAGATATAGGTATAGAAGTAAAATACCAAAGAAAGTTACCAATACATTAAATCATTACTGTGTAGAAAGAACAGAGATTAAGAAGAAATACATCACCAGTTACTACTGAATCACAATCCAGGCCCACACTTCCATCTGGGAAGCACCATTGCAGCCAACACCAGGAGTCTTAGGTAATTGGGAAAATTCTTAAGCGGTGCATCCACTCATAGGTGAGGCTTCTCCCATGGCCACAAGAGGGTCCTGCTTTTATACCCTAATCAAAACAACTGGCTTTATGCCAGATCTCTAATCGTTTACTCATGGAACAGTGCAGCTTCTCATGATCTCACTGTTGCCCACTCTGAGAGCGCTGGCCAGGCGCCCCAGTGTGGCCAAATATGAAGGTTATAGAACAGCTGCACATCTATGTTTTCCCGCCTCTTTCTGACAAACAGTCATGATGAACATACATAAACATATATACTCTGCCGAACACACTGTGGCAAACAACATCCTTTGTTATGGTTCTCCGTCATGAGAAGAAATCAACTCCCAGCTAGGTTTCCATCTATTACATCTAGTCCTGTTAAAGTTCATATTCCCAATGTTTTTAATAAATTTCTTTTAGTTGCACTGAGTTCTGGTGAAGGCACTAAGATTCAGCTCTATTTTAGCTGTACTATAAATGTTGATTTGGGTAGTATTCCAAGAATTTCTTTCTCGTAACTTCAAAATTGTTTGAAATGCTCACATTTTTGTTAATAAAGTCCTTTTTTTCAACACTGTTACAGGTAGAATGAATTTAAATTGTTTTGTGGAAAGGGTTAATATAAAATAACATTTTAAATAATCTTTTATTGAAATGTATTGGATTTACCTTGCATATTATGACAAGGTAACTTTGTCACAAAAAAATTACAAATAACTCATATTTTGCTGGGTTAAATTTTGTCAAATGTTGTTGACTTGGGTTTCAGCAGACACACCTACAACATTCTGGTTCAGCTGGGTGTTGTCAACCTGGCTATTCTTAGATCACATGAAGATTTTGGTTTGTACAGACTATATAAAAGTTTGCAAATTTAGGCTTGTATATAGATAGACCTGTAGAGTACTTTCTCAGTTTGGTTCAGATTTCTGTCTGTAGAACTCATATAGCACTAGCTATACACCAGTTTTCAGTTTCCATAACAAAAATTTGGAAAATGATAGGGAAAACTGAATTCCATTCTCTTGTCTCTAAAATACTGAAGCCTTGACCTGAAGCTTCATGTTGCTTTACTGTTACTGTAGCAGTACTCTGTGTTATCATGAAAGGGATTTGACCTTGAGTCCTATTCTCAACAGTGTAATTCCTTGATAGAGTGGCAAAGGTGCCACGTAACAATTTCACTACAGGGAGGAGTCTGAGTTTCTGAAATAGTTCTTATTGCAGAACTGAGGTCCATTCAGGTAAAAACTTGTTCCTAAATCACAGAAGGCAAGGAGGCCTGTTAATAGATATGCAAGTCCTTGGAGATCTCACAGTTTTAGTTCAGTTTTACTTCATATTAGATTTGACAGTGCAAGGGTTGATATTTTCTCTTCTTATGCACATATATTTGAATAATTTTTTTTTTTTTGTTCTCAGGATTATTTAACATTGTGCCTGGCACCTAAAATAAAATCACTTTCTTCTCCCTAGAGATCATTCATTTTAGATTTACCAAACATCACCAATGAAAGTAGGAAACAGGTAACAGGAAAAAAAAAACAAACCACATATGACATGTCTTGATCTTCTGGAATGCAAAGAAAAATTTGCTGAAATTAGGAATACATAGCAAGGTTCCATGTGGCATATAAGTACTTCTTGACATGCACAGTGATATTGAAATTTGCAACTATATGAGTTTCTGTTATTAAAAGGAACACACTTGTAAAAGAAGCAATGTATCTTTCACTTTTTAATTTTGTTAACAAAAAAGAAAAGGTAACCTCTATATTAATTATTCGTTATTTCTTTACTTCTTTTAACATTTACATCTATGAAATTTTGATTATAAATGTCAGAAGAAATCTTATTTCCTTGAATTCACACACTGGCCATTACAATATGAATTAAAAAAAAAAAAAAGAAGTAATAAAAAAATTATGTACGATAAAACTTTACTCAGCACTCAGTAATGTGACTAACAGTTCACTAAGAAATCACATTTTTCATTTAACATAGTATTTTTCTGTCTCTAAATTTAACTTTCATTGCAATTTTATTCTTTTAAAAATGTCCTTTTTTTGCTTCTTCATTATATGCAAAGAGTTTTGTAATTTTATCAGAGGCAATGATTTTGACATTTGACATTTTCAGGCACAGTGAGTAAATTACATTCGTGTACACTAGATCTTTGCTTCTGGGAGTCCTTCAACTTCTCTACATGGCCTTATCAGCAGGTTTTGTATAGGTGGATGTATATGGACAATCATGTTTAGCAGATAATGTCCACAAAATTTCCCATATACTGTTTATTAACAGTTAGAGATGTAGCAGTCTTCTCAGGAACACACTACAGGTAAGAAAATACTTTCATTCCAGAACTCGAATGTCTATCACACCCTTTTCATGCTCAGTAATAGCAGAATGGAAAATGACACTTTGGAAACTGAATATCAATGTTTGCATGCTACTTACAAGGCATTACAAGTATTCAAACATTTTTTTCTTGTCAAAAAGAAATTTTAAATGTGCTTTGTGAATTTCATTTTCACTCCATAGAGAGCAAGCAATAAAATTTACTTTACCCCCCAAAATTATTCTGGGGGGAGAAGAATTTGATAGAAGCATGACAACAGCAAGACAACATCTTCTACTTGGGCATCGGAACAAGATTCTCTGTTTTTAAAAAATAAAATAAATGCATCACAAAATGTTAACCTTGTTTCATTTCAAAATACAGAACAACACAGAACCTTTTTCTAGGTAAATGCATATTCTCTAAAATAAATGTTACATCTTTCAATTAAGTTGTTAAATAATTAATTAAATCATAACCCGTGACTTTGCAAAAGAGTATTGGAATAAATCTAATTTTTTCTGTCTTATTATTAGCCCCTGGGAATGACATAATATTTGAGAGATTGTAACACGAGTACACAAGTTATGTAACATCTACGCCATTTACTGCTCTGCAGAAGTGGAGCATCTTTTCTGGAGTGGTTTATAGCTATTCTCTCACTTTGAAATTAATAAATGGAGAAATACTCATGGAAAACTAGCAGTTTTTCAAAAGCACAGAATGTAAGGTAGAACTTGAGGAAGTAATTCTCATTTTCTTTTTTTTCATTTCTTTTCTATTGTCACCCTCTACCTGGGGAAGCAAGTTCTGCAAGCAAGCAAATGAAAATTCAAAACAGATTGGAATTTTTTTTATATATTAGTTTGTCCACAAATCAAGCAAGTTATTTTTGTGATCTCCATTATTATTCAGATAAACTTTTGCAGTAGAAAATCTAATGGTAAAAAAGATACTTGACTTTGGTAACTTCACTTGATGTGTTTAAATTGGTCAAAACTTTATTAGGAACTCAGTCTTACTGAATTGTTGCTGGCTGGGTTTAAACTTTGACACCCTGCCCTGCCTCTTCTACCGGGTAGTGGTAACATTTGCCTTAATTAATCCTGTTCTATAGAGCAAATTCTATCCTGTGCTTGTATCAGTTCTGACTCTTACTATCTTACAGGATTATACTTTTCTCAGTTTATCACTGTCTCTTTTGTGAAATTAGTAAGTCACAGATTTCAGGTGAAGAAAGGCATTGAAGCTGGTTACTCATGCAACCGATTGTTAATCTGGATGTTATAATGCTCTTGATGTAATTCTTCTATCACAGAGAAGAGGAGATACAGAGAAATAGAATGTATTGATCTCCCAAGTCCAATAAACCTTTCAAATTTTGCTTACACAACATATGTACAGTACTTAGTATTGTTTAAAAATGAGAAAAGCTTACTTTTATGGGCTATCTCAAGATAACAGTATATATTGTTTTAATCCCCCAAAAGTTTGGGAAAGATGAAAGGATCCCACCAAGAGACAAATACTATTTAAGGTTTCAATCTTAGTATTGATTTCAGGAAAATGACTCCCTAGAAACAAAGATAAACCCAGATATAAATCACTGTGGGAATAGAAGTTGATGCGTTATAGTCTTTTCTACAGAAGAGAAGCTGTGGACCTTGTCATGAAGAAATATATCTACAATAAATCTGGAATCTATGCTTCATTCTCTGCCATACAATGTCCTGAATTATGAAGCAAACACCTTATGTGTGAAAGGCTTTGTACAATTACCCTTATTTTACAGTGGTAACCGTGGAAGATAACATAAGCCATTTACACAAGACAAACAGCAGAACTGACAAAGGATGTGAACTCCTGAGTTCAGTTCAGATCACTGGATCACATTCTCTTTTTCCTTGTTTGTTTGTTGGTTGGTTGTTTTGGTTCAGGTGGTTTGGGTTTTTTTATTTGGTTGGTTAGTTGGTTGATTTTGTTTGTTTGTGGGGGTTTTGGGGTTTGGTTTTGGATTGGTTGGGTTTGGTTTTTTTCCTTTTCCATCTGATTGTTTTAATTGTAAGACAAGTAAGACTTAGAGTGAATTTTCTAATACATCTTTAAAAAAAGTAATAACCAAAAAATTTTTGTCAACCCTTAAGCATGGACCAAAAACTCAAAGAAAAGTTGTACAAGTTAGGCTATCAAAATAAAAATGCAACAAGGATATAATAAACAATAAAATATTAATAAATACAGTTAACTTCTAATTAAGTTTCAATATTTTAATGATGTTAGCATTAATAGTCAATAAAATTTTAAACTAATAGAACAGGAAAACAGGTTTCTTTGCTTTCTTCAACTGAAAGCAATGAACTTCTGCCAAAAAGAATGATTGTGATGTATACCTTTGCTATGGTTGCAGGACTGCTAAATTACTATGTATGTTGAGCTGTGCCATGTCAAGAATGTCAAGGGAGGCACATATTTTATAATCATTTGATACTCTGTTCTTCCTCATGCAGAATGTCAAAAGAATTTGTGTGCCACAATCTGAAAGAACTTAGAATACTGAATGTTTAATTTTTAGTTTACACTAAAATATGCCAGGTTAAATTTGACATCTATGGTGGTTGATACTGGAGAGGTGGTGCAGTAGCCAATATCCTAGACAGCTGTGCTCTAGCTTGGTTTGAAGAAAGGCGCATAGAAAACCATATGAGTAAATGTTTTCTCCAGTGCTGTAGCTGGTAATGTTACTGGTATGCCAAAAAGAAATGAGACTCCTGGATTAGGCTTGAATGTGGTAGTTCTAAAACATAAATACTTAGCCTTGTAGTAGCAAGGTGGACTGGAAATTATATTTTATAAAGTTTACAACCTGGAAAGGTTTGAAAATATTTTTGGTCATGAACATTGTTAAAGAAAAAAAATAAGGCTAGCTATTTAATATATCTCGTATTCCAGTACACATGAAAATATTGAACATTAAACCAGAAATTATGTGTATATTAGATAGGCAGTGTAGTAAGAACAACTAGTACATACGATTTATATGTTTAAGAAGAAGCAACTTGAACAATGGATAGTGTTAAAGATTGTTAGGAAGGATCTTTCATTTTTGCATATGAACACTGAGCAATTCAGACTAATATCTGCAGTCACACAAGTTAAACATAAAGTGCTCCAGTCACAGTATTTAGTTCATTTTGAAGGAAGAAAAGAACACTAAAATTAGTTTTGACTTTTTTTAATTCTGTACATACATTTCATGTTGGAGACGAATATATTTTTAATTACAATTTTGCTAAATCCAAAAATTTTAAAGCTGATATTCTACAATAGTAGGTCTTGAGATGGATTTCCTTTTTGATGTGATTTCTCCCTCTCTCCCATGCTCTTACTGCCCCTTTAAAACCTAAACTTTTTCTCCTACAGACAGAAACAAAAAGCTTTGACAGAATCAAAAGACTCTGGCTGTGATGCTCCCTGAACTTGTTAGAGAAAGAGTGCCTCTAATATGGGTATTCAATTCACATAGGTATAGATATAAGAAATGAACCCAGACCATTGATATCCATAAATGGTGTGAATCACATTCATGCACTTGTTACATTTTTGGGTTCAGAACTGTTCATATTTTTAAGTTATAGTGGCTTTTTTTGAATGAAAGGACAAAAATTCTGGTGATTTTCAATGAAATTACAAATATTTTTTACTTGTCTTTATAAGGACTTGTTCTCCATTCAGAAAAGATGTAATTTAGAAAATTTTATGTTGTTTCTTGCAGCTTATAACTCTCTGGTTGTTGTATTATATTGATTCTGACTGGCAATAGTCTAGCTGTGTAGCAAATTTTGTATTAATTGGATGGATTTATTAAATATTTTTATGTTTATATTTTGGCACACAGTCACTAAACCTCAATTATCTGGCAGACCTGCATAAACTTACAAGAGCCTTTTTTTCTGGCATTTTCACAACCCAAATACATGCTTAGATTTAGTTTTATTCAGATTTTCACCATTTCCATTACTTTGTAATCCCAGGAAAACAGATCTCATTGATGACAATGACAGAGTTTTGACTGCCCAGCCAGTAGAATTGAAAAAAACAGTAGAATGTTGGGGAAAAGTGAAAATATAATCCTAAATAAAGCCATTTATAGATACATTATCCAAGCATATGAAAAAAAAACCACAAAGAAAAAAAAAACAAAAGCAAGCCCCTAGGTACTTAATTCTCAAGCTAGACAACAGAAAAAAACAGTTAATTATTACATGTGCAATTCAGTTACGTTCAGTTATTTCTGGTTTTTGTAACTTTACCAGTTAATAATGAAGCACCACATCAAATTTTGATAGATCATGACTAGTCGACTTGTCTGCTCATTAGAGGAGCAGTACATTCTTCCAAGAAGATTGTGCAGAATCAAGACTTTTTTCCAGAAAACTTTTAGTCTGGAATGTAAAATTGAAATAAATGGTCCTTATAGATAGCCTCACCTTTGCACTCCCAACACACTTGATATGTATTCTGAGCAGATTATATATTTGAGCGTCAATTTGAGATTCAGAGCAAGCACTGAGTGTCTGCAGGCATGTAAAGAATTTAAGAGATTGTATGCAATGGACTCACTTCATCATAACTTTGTTCCTTAGACACCAGTGTACTGAAATTTGAGAAAAAGTGAGTATTTACTCATGGTAGTATTTCCGTAGGCTCTGTAAATTAGTAACATGAAAATAGCTAATCCAAAACAGATGCTTTATTGAAGAAATAGGTGATATAGCCTAAAGCTTATGCTTCCCACATCTAACAAGATAAGAGCAAACATTTCTTACAGATTTTTAAAGGAGACCAAAATTAACTGTAAGACAGATTTTTGGTTACTTAACATGTCATCACATCAGACTACCCAGTTTTAATTAAACTAGGTAGCCGAAGTACTAAGATGAACGCAGCTTCTGAAAAAAATTGTGTATTTTTTCATTAGATAAACTGATGGTGGAAGTCCCACTCCAAATACGTGTATATTGATTCAGATGCCAGTTTTAGGTTTGATCTAAGAATTCGCTATGTTATCACATTTGCTTCTGGAGCGCTATTTGATTCATGCCACAAAAAACTGAAAGTCAAAACTCACTTATAAAGACGCATGTATTTCTAATAGAGCTAATAATAGAAACTTTTCAGTTAAATATTTTTCCTTTGAGAATGCTGATTTGATGGAAAACAGCTTCTTCATATAAATGAGTCGAAGTTGTTGAAGAATAAATTTACTATTGACTGTTTCTATACCCATTTATTTATCTGGATTCCCTGCTTTCTAAGTAAATCGATGGTATCTTGTATAAAAGGACAAAAAATAAAAATAAAAAAAAGTTTCCACAGAAAGCAAGTTTCCTTTCCTGATTTTTGTAAAACTTTGCTAGTAAATTTTGAAGAAATAGATAAACATAAATCACATTCTATAATACTTAAATAATTTCAACCATTTGTTTTCTTCTAAATGGGAATATGGGGAGGGGAAAAAGACCAAATCTAAATTTTACTTAAATATTTTGTGTCCAGATACATGTGCTCAATGATGAGTATTCCCATAAAAATTGTGATATGCTATATTCTATTATTTTGCTAATTATGCATTACCACCTGTTTGGAACAATTGATAATGTAATAATACTGTTACTTGCAGGCCACAATCAGGAATATATTACTGCTTGTCATTCAAGAGGAATACAAGTTATAATTTTCCCACATTGGAGTTAAATATGGACACAATGAAATCCATAATCGTTCTGAGACAAGGAGGTTACAGCAGCAACCTGCATTGCTGCTCTAATATTAAAATATTAAAATATTTTCATTTTCAATACCAACAGAGAAATGTTCTGTTCTCAAGCTACTGCTGCACAGGGTCTCATGTTCATAGTCTCAGTAAGAAACTCTAAAGCAGAATGGCTATTATGACATTGGATCCCTTTTCTCTCAAACCGTTGTGATGAATGTATGATTGAAATATTTTTGATCTATCTTTTTCGGTTGGATAGACTTTAAATAATGTCAGAGCCATGTTACAGCTTTCTATTTTGGTATTTCTGCAATGTTTTGCTAAGAATATACATCACATGTTTTAGAGCAGTGACATAAGGGGGTACTTGGAAGTGAAAGTACTTTTGAGACAGCTTTTTGGTAGATTACGAAACAAAAGTAGCCACGACAGGCACAGTTGATTCAGTGATATAAACAGAACATTAACTGAGGAAGTATAGAAATCTCAGAACTGTGCTTGTGTATTCTACATCTTCTTGGATAGATCTATTTGGCTGACTATAAAAGAGAGCTAGAAGTAGAAATACATACCTGCAGCATGAATGATCCACTGGGGAATCAGCACATGGAAGTAATCTGGGAGCCATGATTTTTGCCAGAGTAAAGTGATTTAACTTCTGTTGGCCTGAAGGCTACAACAGACTATTCCCTGTACTGAAGAACTCTGTAGCCAGCCAGTATAGAACATGTAGTTATCTTTAAATGTGTGTGATATATAATACTATGTACATTATAAAGTTTCTTTCCATAGAGACACAACCTACTTTGGGAACATGTATGCTTGGTGATTATTGAGATATATATATAAAAGAATATTTTCACCTAATTTAGTTTTTCTCTAGCTCTTTAGCTCAGAAAACAGTATTGCCATTGTTAGTAATAAACCATGGACTTTGTAAGAAGCCTCGAAGGACTCACATATATAACATGTCAGACTTGCGTTTTCTTGACTTGGTCAGGCTTGCCTGAACCTATGTTTCAGTTTGTTTATCTATAACAGCAATTGCTTAACTACAACAGCAATTGCTTAACTACAAGGTTATTGGTGTCATTTGCTTAGCTTTCTACGGTTGTGCAGTATAGTCCCTTTGTAACATAATACTAGTCTACAAAGTAGTTCTGTACAATTTTAATGTAATTCCGTAACTGATAGAAAGCAGAAGTAATTTTCTGGTGTAGAATTAATTATTTATTGCTTTGCAATAAAAATGTAGTACAGAGATATTCAGTCATGGATGACAGCATGGACCTTGAAAGTTAGGGGGCACAGGTCTGTAAGTAAATCTCTAATGAACAATTACTGATCATTAAAAGATTGGTATTTTGGGAGTAAAAAAGGTTTTATACATTTTAAAGGGAAAATAGGAAAAGTATAGAATATACGCAAAACAAACCATGTAGAGTAAAACTTCAAAATAATGTAGAATCTGGGGACCAATGAAGGAAGAATGATTAGATGGAGAACAAATGCATGAGAACAAATGCATAAAAATTCCTTCCAAGGATGAGGAAAAACATAATACCTTCTCATTTAATAACTTGGGGTGCTGACAAGTTACTGCAGCCTTCTTTTAGCCTCATCTTCTTAAAGAAAATTGCCATTAACCTCAAGACCCAGAGGGACAGTGAAAGAGTGAGGATAACACCATTTGTATAACAATGCTAACTGCATAACTGTTGAGGCTTTTTCTTTAATAATCAGATAATTTGGACTACCAGTATTAGTATCATTGTAGCTGCAGTAATATTAAACTAATAAGAGAGCAATGAATTCTTTATTTTGCATATAAAAATGTGTGTTTTCAACCCAGAATAACTGAACAGCCTTTAATTTTAAGTCTTAGTTTAAAGAGGCCTTATTCAAAAACTTCATGAAAATAGAAGGAACTGCAATCCAGCAAAATATTTCTCACACATACTTAATTTAAAATTGATACCATATAAGAAATAAGCATCTCTATGTTTAGAACGCCTTCAAATACATATTTTTTCCAACAGTACATTTCAAGTGAGAGAGATGTGTGTGAGTCATTTAAGGTTCAATGTTAAGAACTAACATGAAAATAGAGCAGAGAAAATATGAGGTTTAGTATATTTGGTATTCTGCCCCTGACAAATTTAAAATATTTTCCTGATTACTACGTATGATTAGTACCCTATATTTCAGCTGGACTTCTGACACCATAAGGATGAGAAATCACAGTTCCCTAGAGAAAAAGGGATTAATATAATTAGGAGAAATCAAGACATGACAACAATTTACAAATACTTGCTCTCTTAATACAGTGTTCTTTCCCTATGGAACAGCTCTTATTTTTATTGACTTGCTTTGCACATAATCAACATTTTGTAGTGATAAAGTTTGAGAATAGCAGAAAACCAGGGAATAATATTACCCTAAGGAACCTGCATCATACTGAAGCAAGGAATAATATAACATGTGGTTTCAAGTACTGTGTGTCAAATGAACTGGGGATTCACACACACAAAGGAAAAAAATAGAAAAATTCTGGGCGTGTTATCAGTTACTAGTGCCATGACTATATCAAAGCCATGAAAACGCAAATAATCTTAGGGTGCTATTAAGCCTAAGAAAAGCAGAAGTACAGTGCCATTTTACAAGGCTGTGATAACACTGAAATGTAGAAAACTATCCTGATTTCAGCTGGGATAGACTTATTTTTCTCCCTAGAAGCTGGTTCAGTGCTGTGTTTTTGCTTTAGTCAGTGTACTGACAAGATTATGCTCCTGTGCCAGACATGCTAGAAATTCAATATGAACTGGAGTCAAAGGCAGCCAAGTGCTATGCCACAAGTGATATTGCCAATGCATTTCTCTCAATTCCTTTGGCAGCAGAGTGCAGGCCACAGTTCGCTTTCACCTGAAGGGATGACCAGTACACTTGAAACCGACAGCCCCAGGGGTGGAAACACAGCCCTACCATCTGCCATGGGCTGATCCAGACGACACTGGAACAGGGGGAAGCTCCACAGCACCTGCAACGTATCGATGGCATTATCATGTGGGAAACACAGCAGAAGTTTTTGAGAAAGGGAGGAAGATAATCCAAATCCTGTTGAAGGCTGGTTTTGCCATGAAATGGAGTAAGGTCAAGGGACCTGCACAGGAGATTCAATTTTTGGGAATAAAATGGCAAGATGAACATCACCAGATCCCCACAGACGTGATTAACAAGATAACAGCAATGTCTCCACCAACTAACAAGAAAGAAACACAAGCTTTCTTAGGTGTTGTGGGGTTCTGGAGAATGCACATCCCAAATTACAGTCTGATTGTAAGCCCTCTCTGTCACATGACCCAGAAGAAGAATGATTTCAAATGGGGCCCTGAACAACAACAAGCCTTTGAACAAACTAAATGAGAAATAGCTCATGCAGTAGCCCTTGGAGAGTCCGGACTGGGCCAGATGTGAAAAATGTGCTCTATACCACAGCTGGGGAGAATGGTCCTACCTGGAGCCTCTGGCAGAAAGCTCCAGGGGAGACTCGAGGTCAACCCCTCGACTTTTGGAGTCGGGGATATAAAGGATCCGAGGCCAGCTACACTCCCACTGAAAAAGAGATACTGGCAAACTATGAAGGGGTTCGAGCTGCCTCAGAAGTGATTGGCACTGAAGCACAGCTTCTCCTGGCACCCGGGTTAACCGCGCTGGGCTGGATGTTCAAAGGCAGGGTCCCCCCTACACATCATGTAACCAATGCTACATGGAATAAGTGGGCCGCACTAATTACACAATGAGCTCGAATAGGAAATCCCAGTCATCCAGGAATTCTAGAAGTCATCATGGACTGGCCAGAGGGCAAAGATTTTTGAATGTCACCAGAAAAGGAGGTGATGTGTGCCAAAGAAGCCCCACCGTACAATAAACTGCCAGAAAGTGAGAAGCAGTATGCCTTTTTACTGATGGGTCCTGCCATATTGTGGGAAAGCATGAGAGATGGAAAGCGGCTGTATGGAGTTCCCTATAAGTTGCAGAAACTGCTGAAGGAGAGGGTGAATCAAGTCAGTTTGCAGAGGTGAAAGCCATCCAACTGGACTTGGACATTGTTGAACGAGAAAAATGGCCAGTACTTTATCTCTATACTGACTCATGGATGGTGGCAAATGCCCTGTGGGGGTGGTTGCAGCAATGGAAGCAGAGCAACTGGCAACGCAGAGGTAAACCCATCTGGGCTGCTGCATTGTGGCAAGATATCACTGCCCGGGTGCAGAACCTGGTGGTGAAGGTATGCCACGTAGATGCTCATGTACCCAAGAGTCGGGCCACTGAGGAACACCAGAACAACCAACAGGTGGATAAAGCTGCCAAGATTGAAGTGGCTCAGATGGACTTAGATTGGCAACATAAGGGTGAATTATTTTTAGCCCGGTGGGCCCATGACACCTCAGGCCATCAAGGCAGACATGCAACATATAGATGGGCTCGTGATCGAGGGGTGGACTTAGCAATGGACACTATTGCCCAGGTTATTCATGAATGCGAAACGTGTGCTACAATTAAGCAAGCCAAGTGGTTAAAGCCTCTTTGGTATCAAGGACGATGGCTGAAGTGCAAATATAGGGAGGCCTGGCAGATTGACTATATCACACTCCCACTGACCTGCCAAGGCAAGTGCTATGTGCTGACCATGGTGGAAGCAACCACCGGATGACTGGAATCATAAGCTGTGCCCCACGCCACTGCCCGGAACACTATCCTGGGCCTTGAGAAACAAGTCTTGTGGTGGCACGGCACCCCAGAGAGAATTGAGTCATACAACAGGACTCATTTCGGGAACAACCTTATAGACACTTGGGCCAAAGAGCATGGCATTGAGTGGGTATATCACATCCCCTACCATGCACCAGCCTCTGGGAAAATCAAACAGTACAATGGGCTGTTAAAAACTGCACTGAGAACAATGGGTGGTGGGACTTTCAAACGCTGGGATACACATTTAACAAAAGCCACCTGGTTAGCCAACACAAGAAGATCTGTCAATGAGGCCACCCCAGCTCAATGAATGCTTTCACTTACTGTATAAGGGAATAAGGTTCTTGTGGTACACATAAAGAATATGCTGGGGAAAACAGTCTGGGTTATTCCTGCTTCAGGCAAAGGCAAACCCATTCATTGGATTGCTTTTGATCAAGGACCTGGGTGTACTTGGTGGGTAATGCAGGAAGGTGGAGAAGTCCAGTGTATGCCTTGGGTGAAAACAGCCAATTAATTCAATTGTATGCTGTTAAGTGCTATATAACAATTCTATGGGAGCTAGATTCCCATCACTGTACTGGGCATCTTGCTGTGCCTGTCTCTGTCACTTTGAATTTCAGGGCCTGAACCCAGCTCCCTTTCGAACCCCATAGCAGCCTACAAGGATGCTGTAGAGGGAATCTTCAGTAGGGACTGTAGTGGTAGGACAAGGAATAAGAAGTTCAAACTTAAACAGGAGAGATTTAGGTTAGATATAAGGAAGAAATTCCTTACTGTGAGAGTGGTAAAGCACTGGAACAGACTGCCCAAGGAAGTCGTGAATGCTCCATCCCTGGCAGTGTCCAAGGCAAGGTTGGACAGAGTCTTGGGTGACATGGTTTAGTGTGTGGTGTGCCTGTCCATGGCAGGGGGGTTGGAACTCAATGATCTTAAGGCCCTTTCCAACCCTAACTATTCTATGATTTTATGATCACACTAACAAAGAATGAACTTTGATGAAACTGGACAAGCACAGCAGTGATAAAATCAGAACTTGCTTCAGCATGCAACAGTCCAACACTACACACCATCCTTCCTGCCCTGAAAGACTCTTACAGCAGATGGAGCCAGAAGTCATGGACTGAATTAAATTAATGAACGCCTATAGGGATGGTCCATAGAGTAAGGAATGATACCTGTATGTGCATATTTATATCTCTCTATATATATCTCAAAAGACAAAAAAGGTGACAGTATATTGTGTGGGATCTGAGCATGACATAAATGGTATGGAATAAGGGGTGGACCAATGTCCTGCTTTCAGCTGGGATAGAGTTAATTTTCTTCCTAGTAGCTGGTGCAGTGCGGTGTTTTGGCTTTAGTCTGAGAACGGTGCTGATGATAACATATCGATGTTTTAGTTGCTGTCAAGTAGCACTTACCCTGATCAAGGACTTTTCATTGTCTCATGATCTGCCAGTGAGGAGGGGCACAAGAAGCTGGGAGGGAGCAGAAACAGGACACCTGACCCGAACCAACCCAAATGGAATACAAAGGAATATTCCATATCACAGCATGTCATGCCCAGTATATGAACTGAGGGGAGTTACTCAGAAGGGACTGATCGCTGCTCAGGGTCTGGCTGGGCATGGGTCAGTGGGTGGTGAGCAATTGCTCATCACTTGTGCTTTCTGAATTTTCATTTCTCCTTTTTTGTTGTTTCCTATTATTATTATCAGTATTGTTATTGTTGGTATTATTTCTATTATCATTACATTTTAGCTAATTTCAATTATTAAACTGTTCTTATCCCAACCTGTGGGTTCTACATTCTTCTGATTCTCCTTCCCATCCCACCCAGAGGCAGAGGTGGGGACAGGGATAGGGGGAGTGAATGAGCAGCTGCATTGTACTTACTTGCAGGCTGGGCTTCAACCGTGACAAAAAATTAAAAAAAAAAAAAATTAAAAAAATTCAAATTAAAGCAAATAATCAGGTAATCTACTAAACAGGTCTGAAGACTGTTCATTAAGAGAGCAGTCTAAAAAAATAAAAATGGATTGTTGAGCCCAAGAAAGAAAAAGAAATGGAGGAATAGGATGATTGTCCCTAAATCATTAAGGAGACAAATACTGAAGAAGAAGAAAACCTCTTTAAGCTGATGGACAAATGATGTCATTAGAGAAGTAGTTACAACATAAACACGAATTAATTTAGTTTGGAAATTCAAACTTATTATGATAGCAACTTTCATTAGGATAATGATCTTGGAGCAATCTCCTACAAGAGTAGTGTTTCTAATAGATCTGCCACAGCCAGGGACCAGATAACATGACCTCAAAGGCCACTTAAAATTTTATGTTCTTATGAAAGATACCACAATTTCTTTGATGTATTGCTACTGTAGCTATTGTTTTTTAGCTTTGCTACGAGCACAGTTCAATTTCAGTACATTACACTGTGATGCTGAAAACTCAATTGTTGTGATTTTCTTCTGTTTTTTTGAAGCATTCCCTACAGTGATATCATTTTGCTACATATTACTGTAACAGTATTATTTGCCATTTTTAATACTGTTCAAAAATAAGTAAATTAATATTTGTGCTTAATTTTTTGAAATGGCTGGTTTCCCTGGGAGATTTGATAAACAAAATGTTTACAAAGTCATGTTTAGGTGAAAATAGAAAACTGAGAAGACCCCAATAAACCTAACGACATACTGACAAGATTATGAAGAAAAAAATTAGGTGTAAAAAGGTACCGTAAAAAAGTGCAGACATTTTTTTTCTCCCAAAACAATTAAAAATGTGTTTTCAGAACATACATAGGTGATTTTGCTGAGTCTGAAATTTTGAAGAGCAACGTATTTTTGTAAAATAGGCACTACTTAGCTATTTTAGTATTGTTCAACATACGTAAAATGTGTCCTGAACTTGAAAATAGTTGAATATATTGTCACCTGAAAACATTAATAGATCTACTGTCTGAAGCGGTCCAATCTGCAATCCCTGGTGGTGTTCAAGGCCAGGTTGGGCAGAGCCTTGGGGGACATGTTTTAGTGCGAGGTGTCCCTGCCCATGGCAGGGGGGTTGGAACTAGATGATCTTAAGGTCCTTTCCAACCCTTACTATTCTATGATTCTATGATTCTATGATTCTATGATAGCTGATACTTCACTGTTACAGTATAAAGCAGGTTTAAACTGTTTCTAGTGCAATCACATGCCACCCTCTACAATAATTAGTTACAATATTCAAAGAATCACAAGTTTTTCAGTGCCCAGTAAAATTGACAGCAAGACAATGGTTTCAGAAAGCTTTGGGATTATGTCCTGATATATTTGTTGTTTTTCATAAAACCACTGAAGTTGTTACTACACTTGAAGCCCAAATGACAACAGCAGTTTTGGCATTAACGTTATTTTGGTGTAACTGCTCCTGTTCTACCATATAGCAAATTCAAATTCCATTGCGTCTATTCACTTTTTCATTGTTGATTAAAGAAATTATTCCAGAAATATTTTCTTCTGAAAAGGTGGACCTGTATGGACTTGTCTGAAGCCATCAAATTTATTGACATAACAGATCACTAATAATTATTTTAAAATGGTATTTCATCCTGAGAATATAATGATTTTAAAATAGATTCCACATGCAGATCTGGGAAGACTTCCAAATCTAGGCAGGTCTCAGTTTAATTTGACTCATATCCTTTATCTGTGATAGAGGACTCCATCATAAAAGAGCATTTGATTACGTTTGCAGTGGTCTGAGGACAGCTCCTGGGATTGGGCTTGTTTTCATAGCTGTGGCCTTAATACGTTTTCATCTGGACACACAGAATTCAGAAATAGATTGTGATGGGCTGACCGTGGCTGGCTGCCAGATCCCGGCCCACCTGTTTTCTCACTCCCTCTTTGCAACAGGACAGGGAGGGGAAATAGGATGAAAAACCTCATGGGATGAGATAAAGACAGGGAGATCACTTACCAGTTATCATCACAGGCAAAACAGCCTTGAGTTGAGGAACACTGGTTTAATTTATTGCCAATTAAAGTAGAGTAAGATGCTGAGAAATGAAGACAAAACTAAAGACATCCTTCCCCTACCACCTCTTCTTCCTATCCTCAAGTTCACTCCTTCATTCTAGATTCCACTACCGCCACCCTGAGCAGCCCAGAGGGTATTGGGGTGCTGTGATCAGTTGATAACATTTTGTCTTTGCTTCTCCATCCTCCTCATGCTTTTCTCTGCTCCTGCATGCGTCCTTTCCACAGGATGTAATCCTATAGCCCTGCTCCTGCATGGGCCTTTCACAGGCCAGAGTTCCTTTAGGAAATACTCACCTGTGCCAGTGTGGTGTCCTCCATGGGTGCAGGGGAATATCTATTCCTGTGCCAGGGTATTTTTTTTGGTCTACACTGAAAAATAGTAATGCCAATTTTCTAATTGGGATTACAGACTGAGTGACCTCAACTGGCTGCCTCACTACATGAACTGAAAAATAAGAAGTGTGATATAGATGTTTTAATAAAACAAAAAGAAAAAAGAATGTGACTATTTATCCAGAGATGTTTGATTTGTAGGAGTCGTTATAATCCATTTGAGTACAGCTTGAGTGCCTCAGTATGCCTTGGCTTTGTAGCTCTGTCAGAAAGACATGACCTTGCTGGATGATTTTCTTTGCATGTAACATCAGCTTTGACCCTCGTAAGTAAAGAATTTCAATAGTAGTAAATTCTTGAAGGTGGTTTTGTGAATCATGCAAATGTTTCCCAGGGACTAAGCAGAGATTATCAAACTCATTTCTCTTTTGACCCAAAGCAGATCTCTTAACCTAGTTCTTCAGAGTCTAAAGTCTTGTGCATTAATCCACTAATCCTCCTAGTCTCACAAATTATTGAAAGTCTATTATATAAAATCTTAGACTGAAGATCTGTTGAAAAGACTGTGACCTCAGGGAAGCGTAGATAGTGAAATGTGTTTCCCTAATCATTAAATTTCTCCCCATTTTAACTTTTTACTGATTTGCTTTGCTTTGAGAAACAGAATTGTCTCTTCATCTGAGATTTCTCTTTTCACAGAAACACTCTGTATTTGTAACATTTTGAGGGTTGTTTTTTTTTATTGAGCGACCCTGCAATGTGGTATTGGAGGAATAGCTTCTGCATCGCAGTGGCTTTTCACTTCTTCCTACTTCCTGCTACTGCAGAGGATCATGACAAAAACTACGAAGGTTTTAAAGCTGGTGCCCAATTTGATTTGCATATAATTAAAACCTGCTTGTTGCAACTTTCTTTTTCACTTATTTACCTTCACATCGTAAAACCCCTCATAAGACAAAAAATATTATTTAAGGACACAGGTGTAAGTGCTAAGTCTTAGTATACTATATAATGGTATGAATTCTTCAAAAATTGATCTGAACATTTTAATGTACTAATTTATAAAATCAGGTTTATATAATATGTACAGAGAGATTATAGTGTAAATGTACTGTCTTTGGAAAGCATTTGGAAGATTGAAATTGTAAGAGAATGATTATTCAATTAAATTCTTGTGAGAAAAGTGAAAGTTGGGGACCTTCCCATTTACTGGTTTGAATATCTCCAACTTTCACTTCTTTCAGCATCTTTTTATTTTGTCATTTGAAATGGATAAATATCTGCAGAACCAAGACATGCACTCTTTTATTTCTTTGCCCTTTGCCAAAAAACATATCACATATGTGAACATTTAATAGCAACACTAGCTTGAAGCTTTCTTCCGAACTGCCTGTTTCTAGCAGTAGCTAATGTGACTTGTACTGGCATAGTGAAACTTATCAAAAATCTCATTAGATTTCTTTATAAGATTCCATACATTGTACTGCTGTGCAGTTTCACTTCTTATAGAGAATGTGGATAATCTAGAATAACAGGCAGAAAATTTATTGATAGAAAAAATGTTGTGAACAATAAAATATAAATGTAACCTGTCTCATGTATAGGTATATTTACTGACATAAATACACACTTGTCCCCACAGATCATTTTGATAAGTCATTGGCCATCTAGGGAGGAAAAATCATTTTTGAATGCTGTAACATATATTGAAGCTATATATTGAATTCAACACGCATTTACACCTAAACAATAAAAAAAGTGTGGTTGTCATTACAATGTCAAAATATTTTTTTCATTATCACTTCAAAGAAGAAGCTACCTCAGTTATTGAAGGCTGGATTCACAAAGAAATACAAGGGACTTTGCCTGTGACACCACCACTGGACAGACTGACCTGAGCACCCTCTGCCCACACTAATTCTGATAGTGAAATACTGAAAAAGTACAGCACAATTTTGAGCTACCTGTATTTGAGCAAAGATAATCGTGTTTCTTCAGTAGTGCTAGGAGGGCTTGTCAGCTCTCATTTTCTGTCTCTGAACAGTGCACCATTCAAACGCAATTATTTCACTGTGAAAGTGAATTGAACCTTAACATGTATATCTCTCTTGTATCAGGTCTCTCCTTCCTTGTTCCATTGCACAGCACAACTATGTCCAGATATCTGCCCAACTGCCCATCAGTCCCCCACGTTTAAATCCTTGCTACTATCCTAATCTTGATTTTGTTATGAATTTTGAGAGTGAAGTCTTAGACTGTGTTTTTTCTATGCTATAGCTAACACGATATCACCTAGAGTTTTGCCTTCTTGCATAATAGCCAGCAACAAATTTTAATGTCATGGGAAGCCTGTGAAGAAGAAGTGGGTGAGGGAAAAGCTGTTTTGGTTTTGTCTTAATTTCTAATCATCTTAGTCTCTTTTATTAATAGAGAAATTTAAATTAATGATCCTCAAGTCAAGTTTGTTTTGCCCATGCTGGTAATAGGTAAGTGATCTCACTGTCTTTATCTTGACCCACAAGCTTTTTCATCTTACTTTCTCCCCTTGTCTTGTTGAGGCAGAGGAGTGAGGCTGGCAGCCAGCCAAGGTCCACCCAACATACTTCTTTTTTTTTTTTTTTTTGGTAATATGTCAAAATTTAAGGAATTTGGCTACTTTAGACTCATACTAAAATGTCTTGACACTAAAATAACAGGATGCAACTTTACACATACCTCATATTACAGAAAAATGGATTGCATATGTTAAATGCATATCTGTAGGCCAAAGCTATGGGACCAAACAAGTTAGAAATTATGTGCCGTACTCACTGGTTTTCCTAAACCACAAAAATTTCCTGCCTCTCAGCTAAAGGCTACCAGGCTTCTAGCTCTAAAGCTTTATTCCATGTATTTTACCTCTGAAGACTGGTCCTAATGCAATGGACATGTGGTAACTGTTACACACTTGCATGGTACATGACCCAGACAGAAGTCTAGTAGGATTACCTCCAGAGGCCATTTGCTCACAGTTTCCAGCCATACATCCCAAGCTCTCATTTAAAGAACAATTCCCTGCATAACAGCTCCGATGAGATCTATGTTATTTCTGAGGATTTTTCCCTGTAATTTCCTTGACCATTCCCATATTTAACAGCTCCTGATTCAGATTTCTCTAATCAAATTGTATAACCTCATCACTTATTTCGCATGATGGGTGATAAGCAAAACATGTGATTAGCCATAACTATTAGAGTGATTTAACTAGTTTTGGGTTTCCTTTGTTTTCATTTCAGTGTTCCAGTGCACTCATCTCATTCACTTATTTCTGCCATATGAGAAACTTCTCTGGGAAGTTCTTAAAACTGCACTTGGGCTACCTGGTACCATTCTTCTGAATAAGAAAAGAGCAGATAAATTTTTCAACCTTCTTTTTGGCACCTTGGTCTGTCCACTTCCTTGATTTTCCAGCAAGGAAATTAGCCTCTGCCTTTGTTTCTAGGAGACCATTTATATTCATGCAAGACCTTCTGTCTTCTTGAGCACCTTGACTACAAAGATAATCACCAAAGCAGGGACAAGTTTATAGGTAACTGTAACTCTTTTCCCTGTCTGCCTCTATAAGAGGTTAGACTATTCATTCAGTAATTTCTTCCTCAAGTTTGTAACTTCTGGGCAAGCTGCAACACATTTTTCAGAAAGAACTAACACATTTTATTGCTTGAAAAGTTAGCTTGGAATTCATGCCATACTATTTTATATTGCAAAAAGATCATACTATTCTAGTCAAAAAATGATGTAAGGTGTTATTATCTTTATTTTTTTTTTGGGGGGGGGGGGGGAGGGTCTGTGTTGGAATACTTTCCAACAGCAACTTCTGCAAATTTCATCTGGTCACCTTCACCAGTATTTTCAGCATATTAAAAACTGTATTTGGACCATTCAATAAAATCTTCACTCTACTATTCAGTTCTTCCTATTTAGGAGTTAAATAAAGTCAGTTCCATCTTCTGAAGATCAACCATCAATCAAAATTTAAATAGTGTGATATCGTATTGAGAAGTTCAAGTTTATTGTATTGATATGGAGCTTTAGTATACTCTGGAGTTACCTCAGATTCACAAAGCAATTAGCCAATAATGTTAAGTTATGGCTAATTGAACTAATGCTTCATGAAGCCTACTAAAGGTGTTAGGACTGATGAGCCCAGTGAGATTTTGTGCAAGAACACACATCAAAGTTAGGGTCCTCATCTCATTTTGACAGATTAATCATTATCATAAATGATAGTGTTTCTTTCTAATGATACGAAAAAGAGGTGGTTTTTTTCCTTTTTAAAATTTCTTAAAGGATGAAGTATGTGTAGTAGTACATGGATTTTATGTCAAAGAAAATAGTCTCTGGTGGGCATCCATCCTTTCAAAATAAGTAGACATATATTTGAATGTCACAATTTTTGTGACCAGCTATGTGCATTGTGGTCTTGGTGTTCTTAAATTTCAGCAACTTCTGTCTCTGCTGCTGTGTTTCCTTAATGTGCTGCTATGTTTTATTATTATGTTTCATCAGTTTCTTGAATGAATCATTGGGATTCAACGAAAAGATGAGATATTACAATAAAACAGAACAAATAGGTATAGTAGAGGGGAAATATTATCAAAAATATTATAAGTTAAGAAAAAATATGACATATTATACACAGTAGCTTGAAAGTTATAAAAGACAAAAACCTTTCTGAATTGGCTTTATCTTTTATTCATGAAATGTTGTGTGCTTTTACAAGCTGTTCTACTTTTCCACACAGCTCATGTGACTGCATAGATTCCCTTCCTTCAGAAAGCTCAGCATGACACTGTGTGTAGTTCATTTGCTTCCAAGCTTACAAATTCAGGCAATGCATCAGACACTAGAATAAAAAAGAATCACAAAAAAAAAAAAAGGCTTCCATAAAAAATATATATGCCACACTGCATACATACATGCCTATTCAGACATGAAGGATATCTTCCCTAAAAGAAAGACTTTCATCTAGTAGGTGTATTTCATAAAATTATGAACTACTTAGTTTGGAAATTTGATGAAAATATGAAATATTACTTCTATGAAGGAAAGATAAACAAACCAACATTTCTTTTCACTTTAGCAAGTAATATCAGTGTTTTGCTTTTGGGACTCAGTATTATGGTGCTATGGACAATTTATGTAGGGAAAAAAAGTACCTAAGTGATTCTGTGATTAACTGTGTACCTACATGTGATGAAATGAGTTTGTGAAAACAGAAAACTATCATAGAAATACATGTGAGTTTAATTGAAAAGAAAAAATTATAAAAAATTATGCTCATAATTTCCTTTTTTAGATTTGTATATATATACGGGTTGTTAAATCTTCTACTAATGTTAATCAAAGGAAAAGGGGGTTTCTTTCTTCACTGTATTATATCAGACTTAATAGCAAGACACTGTTTTATGAAATCCAGTCTTCAAAACATATATGGTGTATCCAAATACAAATTTTTATTTTTTTTAATATAATTCATTTACATATAGGGTACAAACCTCATATGACTTCTGGAAAACTTCTCATTCATATTATACAGAAAGAAATGACCTCCCTTCCTTTCTTCAGAAGAGTTAAAAAAAAAAATAAAAAAAAAAAGTGGAACTAACTAATGAAACTGAAAGAATGCACAAAATAAATAGACAATAATAGTTGTTAAACTCTAAATGAAACAAAATTGGCTCCAATGAAAGCCTCATATAAAGCATTGTACTCATTTATCACATAAAAAGTAAATAACACCATTTTTGTATAATAGGAAAACAGCTGGAATATTCTAAGCCAGTAATATTCTTACTGTAAGAAAGGACATGCTAATAGAATAAACAGCCTCAAAATAAATTTGACCATTATAACAAGGACACAGCAGCACTGTAAACACTTACTTTCTCCCCAAAGAGAAATTGTATGACTTCATGCTGTAAAACTATCATATGCAAATTAAAGGAGATACTATATTAAACAAATTTATTATTAGGGATTTATTTTTGCATAAGTTACTGGAAAAATGATAAAATTTTAAAACATCTCTATTACCTGTTCACAAACTATTTATAAATTACATAATGTGATCAGTGTATTTCAGTGTTCATTATATTTTAAAAATTTGTGGAGGGTTTTTTTTTTCTTGTTTATTTATGGCTTCCTGTAATTACACAGGGGTTTTATCCACTTTTGAGAAATTTTAGGAACTTTGTGTTTTGCAACAACCAATCGTGTATATAAGCACTCTAATATTTAAGTAGAAATTTACACAGGTGATGGCAAAGATTGTAGACAGAGAGAGAAGAAAACACAGAAAGGACCATAAGATCATCTAGTTCCAACCCCCCTACCATGGGCAGGGGCACCTCACACTAAACCATGTCACCCAAGGCTCTGACCAACCTGGCCTTGAACACCGCCAGGCATGGAGCATCCACAACCTCCCTGGGCAACCCATTCCAGTGCTTCACCACCCTCACTGTAAAGAACTTCTTCCTTATATCTAATCTAAACCTCCCCTGTTGAAGTTTGAAGCCATTACCCCTTGTCCTACCACTACAGTCCCTAAGGAAGAGTCCCTCCCCAGCATCCTTATAGACCCTCTTCAGATACTGGAAGGCTGCTATGAGGTCTCCACGCAGCCTTCTCTTCTCCAGGCTGAACAGCCCCAACTCTCTCAGCCTGTCTTCATACGGGAGGTGCTCCAGCCCTCTTATCGTCCTCGTGGCCCTCCTCTGGACTCGCTCCAACAGCTCCATGTCCTTTTTATGTTGAGGACACCAGAACTGTACACAGTACTCCAAGTGAGGTCTCACAAGAGCAGAGTAGAGGGGCAGGATCACCTCCTTCGACCTGCTGGTCACGCTTCTTTTGATGCAGCCGAGGATACGGTTGGCTTTCTGGGCTGCGAGCGCACACTGCTGGCTCATGTTAAGCTTCTCGTCAACCAACACCCCCAAGTCCTTTTCTGCAGGGCTACTCTGAATCTCTTCTCCGCCCAACCTGTAGCAGTGCATGGGATTGCCCCGACCCAGGTGTGGGACCTTACACTTGGCTTGGTTAAACTTCATAAGGTTGGCATCTGCCCACCTCACAAGCATGTCAAGGTCCCTCTGGATGGCATCCCTTCCCTCCAGCGTATCAACCGAACCACACAGCTTGGTGTCGTCAGCAAACTTGCTGAGGGCGCACTCAATCCCACTATCAATGTGGCCGACAAAGACGTTGAACAGGACCGGTCTCAACACCGATCCCTGAAGGACACCACTCACTACAGGTTTCCAACTGGACATCGAGCCATTTACCACAACTCTTTGCGTGAGGCCATCCAGCCAGTTCTTTATCCACCGAGTGGTCCATCTATCAAATTGATGTCTCTCCAATTTAGAGACAAGGATGTCATGCGGGACAGTGTCGAATGCTTTGCACAAGTCCATGTAGGTGACATCAACTGCTCTGCCCCTGTCCATCAGTTCCGTGGCTCCATCATAGAAGGCCACCAAATTGGTCAGGCAGGATTTCCCCTTAGTGAAGCCATGTTGGCTGTCACCAACCACCTCGTTGTTTTTCATGTGCCTTAGCATGTTTTCCAGGAGAAACTGTTCCAAGATTTTGCCAGGCACAGAGGTGAGACTGACTGGTCTGTAGTTCCCTGGGTCTTCCACCTTCCCCTTCTTGAAAATGGGGGTTATATTACCCTTCTTCAAGTCACCAGGAACTTCACCTGACTGCCAGGATTTTTCGAATATGATGGACAGTGGTTTAGCAACTTCATTCGCCAGCTCCTTCAGGACCCGTGGATGGACTTCATCAGGTCCCAGCTCTAAATTGAGGAAAGAACTGAACTATTCGGTTCTTCAGCCCTAGAAAACCATCTTACTAACATGAATTGATGCAGAAAATGTGTTGGCTTATATTAGAAAGCAGAAGTTACAAAAGGATAAGCAAATGGGATTTACTTTGCAGAGGAATGGAAAGACTCCAGAGATATACAACTTCAATGTTTGTCCTTAAAACTTTCGCTTGTCTGCTGTAACTTGGTGTGTCTCTGATCATTATTGGTATCTTGTCAATATTTGTTATATTAACTTGGGCAAACATGCAATAAACTGTTGTAAGCTTCATCTAAGCAAATTTCGAAAAATTTTTCTGTCACATCTGTATGAACTCAGTATCACAATATCGAAGCTTACCAACCTATAGTTTCAGCTTTCTGTAAATTTTTATGTGAAATATGAAGTAATAGAAGAAATATTCATGTGAATGACTTGATTTTGGAGCAATACACATTTCTTAGGTGTTGACCTTGTAACAACCTGATATAAACATTATTACTTATTATTATTACCTTAGTAGTGCCATTGATCATTTATTTTTATGTTGACAATATTTTTAAGAAAATAGGAAATGTTATGAATTTTTGAGAAATACATGAAATAGTTGGGTCTTCTGCTCTATAAATTTACAAAAAAAGGCAACTTATAATTATACAACTGTACTATTTACAACTATAGACTTCATTCTTTTGGATTTCACCTAAAAATTTAAGGCACTTGTATCATATGGGGAAAAAAAAAAAAGAACAAAAAAACCCTTACTAAAACTCTTTCTCTGCAGTTTTTTAAAATAAAAGTTAATTAATTTCATTTTGAAGCTTAAACACTGAGAGAAATATTGGGCTTACATTCCTGTTTGTTGAAGAGATAAGCAGCTGTTGTGTTGGTCAACCTGCTTTCATAATACTGGAATTTAGATAATTGTCATTTTTTAGTACGAATTATTTAGGAAATGTTCTAGACATGCTCTAAAATTTTGATAAGTTCAGATGGTTTTGCACCAGAATTCCAGCTGTGAAACAGGTACTGTTGTAGTAAAACGTATTTTCTCCAGCGACAATCATATGCAGTTTCAGCTTCTCCTGCAGCAGTGAATACCTAATGCAGAAAGCCATTTACACTGGTGACTGGTGACTTAAAGATCAAGAGTGCCCAGTGTATTCTTCTCTTTCCTCAGATAAGAAATGATCAACTGAAGACAAGTCAAACTCCTTTGTTTACTGCAGGCAGTAGTTCACATTTGCTTTTGCTGTAATAGAAACTAAATTAATGCATATCTTTCCTTCTGATAATTATTGCATATGTTCAGAAAGTTACCCTTGAATAACTTCCATATTTAAAATAACAATTGCAGTCTGGCAGCTTGTTTAACTAAACATAATTGGAGTTCAGCTGGAAATCTCATTTGTAAATGGCACTGTAATGAGGCATTTGCAGGGCAGCTTTTGGCTTACTTTGTTTTAGGTTTAATTTTGAAATGACTGATTGAAGATGAGGATTTGTATATCCCTTAATCAAAACTATTGTGATGAATACTTTCATTTCTCTTTTACTACTTTACAACAGACATGGATTTTTTTATTTTTTTTTTAATGCTCATTTGAAGTAAAATCTGCATAAGTAACTGGTTCAGGAATAAAAGATTTATATTTTTATTTATCTGATGAATTGTTTACTAGTAGGCAAATAGAATATTTGCTTTCATGAGAACACAAAGGGGTTAATTTTTTTCAACATCATTTTTTTATATCAAATTCAAAATAGCTGAATTAATTGAAAGATACTGCTTGGTTGCTCTGTTGCAGGGGAAAATAAAAAAATTAAATTAAATTAAATTAAATTAAATTAAATTAAATTAAATTAAAAATAAAATAAAATAAAATAAAATAAAATAAAATAAAATAAAATAAAATAAAATGAAATAATAAAATAAAATAATACAAATTAAAATAAAATACAGAATAAAATAAAAACAAACAACAAAAAAACCCTAACCAACTATGACCACTTCTTTCTGTGTCGAATACTCTCTAGTACCCCCACTTTTATGTTTTACACCAAGCTGTGTTCTCTTTCACAAGATATTCTACCAAGGTCAATGGATTTTTGCAAGGCAATATTACAATCTTTTCCCTTTATGACTCAGTCGTGATAAACTGTTCCAGGAAAGTGTAAAGAGAAAAGACAGTACAAGAAATCTTTGTCATCTCTGCTTCCCACTGCACTGTTCAAATAGACTAAAACAATATCATAGAGTTCACTTTAGTAACAGGGTGCCTGGACTACCTCTGCACTCTATATAAAGTACAGGACCAAGAATTTAATAACCTTAGCACTGCACATTAATTTTAAGAGTCAGTTACTTTAATGATGCAACCATCTTTTGGCTATGGCATTTCAATATATAATTTTGTTTGTGGGTTTTTTCCTCTCCCGGTATCAGTCAGTCTATCACATACTGCAGGTCTTCTTTACTGCTACCTCTGCAGACAAGTGAGAAGTGCTTTTGCACAACACTTGAAATATAAACTACCATCTGAAGCAAAAAGCATTTGTTAATTTTGTTTGCAGTCAGCTATGACTTCAGAAAGGTAGATCTATTTATTACAGAATATATGTTTGTAATATTTATAAATATTTCAGCATGTATTTATAATTCTTTATAATGCTTCAATGGCCTGTTAACTGATGATTGTTAAAAAGTTAAAGTGTAAACTTTGATCATGTCACACTAACAAATGTAGAAAAAATCCTGAAGAATACCTGAAGCAAGCACTGATTTTCTGTATGTCTCTCACTAAGAAAATGTTTTCTTTTAACTATGAGTAGTTTACTTCCAGATGAAGCAGATAAAATCAAATTTTAACATAAATATAGTTTGACCTTCTTTTGACTCTTCATCTTTTTCTTATGCTTTGAGCCAGCACAGCCAGAGGGATTTTGGGAAGACCTTGGACAAAATTCAGACACACCAATGCAATCAATGTCACTACTTTTAATGAGTCTAACTTCCCTTCCATGAGCAGAGTGATGCAAGGACTTTAACAACTTTTTCTTTGTGTATTGATTGTCACTTACAGGCTGCTGAATCACTGACAGCAGCATGAGAGGCCTCCTTGGGTCATAGGATACTTATTCAACAGGAACGGAGCCCCACTGTGAGACTGGCCAGCTGGCACTCCAACCACAGTAATGCCTGACACGGCAGCAAACGATGCTGTGCGTTGCTTCAGAGTCCCTGAAATTAGATTACATGGAAGAGCCACATTTCTGGAAATCAGGGAAAACTAGTTAATACTAAGTAATAAAGTTTTTTACAGAGGGTCCCAGATCATATTAAAGTTCTGTTTAGATCTAATTTATAAACAAATAGCTAACATGATTTACTCTCAGATCAGTAGCAGGAGAATGTCACAGAACACAAAAAATCAATACATGGCTTTGATCATTGCCTGTAAGTATCCCACACAAATTATTGTGAAAGATCTGTAGCCATTTGTACCCCATGATACTGACACATTTCCTCCTAACAAATAATTGCATTATTACAAGCTACATATAACAGAAACATTGTAGAAGTTATAAGTGAAATCTAGAAAGAAGAAAATCAATAAACACTGTAACCATTTTAAAACATTTTAAAAGGTAGAACTGTAAAGACATTGCAAGTTTAACTTTACATCTTGAGCAGAAATTCACTTATTTTGTATACCTGTAAATTTCTTACTTTATTTAGCCTAAATAGTAAAATATGTTCTGTCCTTATTATGTACAGTTGACCAAATATTCGATAATCTAACTCTTTTTTGAAAAGCATTAATGAAAAGTAAAATAAAAATATTTCTGTATTAACTTACTGTTTTCTTCTAGTCAGGTAAAGGATTAAGTGCATAAAATGAACTTCCACTCATCTCTGGTGAAGGACTTCATTAATGTAATACTTTTACAGACATCCAACAGATAACATCAGCAGTTAGGAAATATTTTGTATATACAGATTGTTTTATTGCATACCTATGTAAAACATGAACTAAACTCCTTAACTTCCATGAACAGTGAAGTTTTGAAAAAGGGTTAAAGTGTTAATGTAACTCTTTCATTCAAAATTCTGCTACATGGGATATTAACTAATAACTGAAGTCCCAAGCTAAAGGTTCAGGTTTAAAAGTTGTATTTAACAGCATAAACTACAGAGGAGAGGGCTAAGTACACAGTAGAACTGGAAAAGATTTTATCTTAGTTTGGCTTCTGATCTGGAACAAGTAACCTGTGAGATCAGCTTCTTCCCTCAGGGAAAGTGAGGATTCACATTATGGTTCTTTATGTGGTCCTCATTACCATATTATTCAGGTAATTCATCTGAAAAAAGGTCAAAGCTTTTCTTTGCCTAGACAAGTAAAAGTTTAAGTGTATTTCTCAAGCACAGAAATAATGTCACAATCTCAGAGGCTAAATGTGGCATTTTTCCTCCCACAAGAAAAATGTTTTCGAAAGGTGTACCTTTTTGAAACAGAATTTATCAGTAACCCTTTGTTGCTTATATTAAAATGTCAAGATGCTAAATTTCCTTTATGAAATGGGATGCAGAAAGATAGCATTATCATTCACTACTGAGTACTTTGTCTTATATTTCACTTATCTTCTGTTAGATGTTCCCGGCATTACTATGACCATAAAAAAGGAAATACCACTATTATAAGAGGAAAATACTTTCCCATTTTCCTTTCACCCTGCACAGGAAGGCATTTCACACAGAATAAGCAGAGACTCTGATTGGAAAAACTTATTCCAACATCAATTTAAAATATTAATCTTCTCTATTGAGAAATTATCGGCAGATGTTTTTCTTAATTTAGAAAATTTAATTTTTAAACCAAGGTTTTTTGATACAGTTTTCTGTTTGGAATATATATTTTTATCTCCCGGACTGCAGCTGTGCAATTTTGCATTTCTTTTTTCTCTCCATGTACTTTAAGAAAACCAGTTATTTAATTAATCCATTTTGATTCCTAACCATTTAACTCACTCAATAACAAAGCTAACAGCACCTTAAAGCTTCAAATCCTTGAAAATAACTTTTATCAATCAATCACATTCATTCTCGGTATATGTAGCTTGGTGCATCCCATTGGTTAGCACTGTAACAGATAAGCACCACTCATACTTAGCATGTTTTCAACATAAATGATGGAAAACAAAAGGCTCACAAAATATGACAAGTGGGTGTTCAGTGGTATCAGATCTATACCTCTTCATCTGCTTGAAGGATTTTGATGGATCAACATGTTCTTAAAGATTTCTAGCAAGGGAAAGTCTATACTGCCATCGATTACATTTTTTTAAAAATATTTTATGTTTTTCGTAATCTGTGACTAAAGTCTCATTTAATGCAATTTATATCCATTACTTCCAATTCATTTCACTGTGGGCATGCACAACAGTTTATTTGATGTTTGGTCTTTGCAAATGTAATTTTGTGTATTTTGTGTCTGAATGTCTTCAGATTGCTCTTGTTAACCACATTTTTCTACCCTGACTGCCGCTGTCTGGTCCACATTAATAGTCAGAGTATACACTACAATTTAACATGTTCAGGTAGAGAAGAGACATTACCTTTACAGACACCACATAAGTGTACATCTCAAAGCAGTATTTGTCTTTTTCAAAATAGCTATTCTTCCAGTTTGTGAAATCATTTGTTCCCATGTAAGTGTAGGCTTATGTCTTTGAGTTCATTAAGCACTGTTCCTTTTCTATATACCAGTTTCTCAAAATCGCTGGAATTCTAATGCAGTCCTCCTGCAACTGCAGTTTACCCTATGTGGTGTTATATATGGATGTAATAAATATTAAATTTCTGTTCCAACGTCCAACTTACTCTGAAGAGTACTGGTTAGCATTGAGTAGTATCAGATAGAAAACAGGGGAAGAGAATCTTAATATGTGCTTTGAGTTCGAAAGTGAACCCTTAATAACAGTTTCTGAGTACAGTTTTGCATCTATCAATTCTAGATTAGTTATAGAATTTTTCAAGAGTTAACTCTGGGAAATTTTTAAGGTGCTATGATATAAATCAAATTAAGAATAAAGTTTTGTTGGGCCATGGGTAGTCTAAAGAATTTTTTTTAATCTACATGTATTTTGTCTTACTGTCTGATTAGGGGTTGAATTAGATGACTTTGGAGGTCCCTTCCAACCCAAACTATTCTATGATTCTATGATTCTATGATGGGTTGTGGTTTAGGTTTTGAAATTATATAGTTCTGAATTGAATAAATTTCTTATTTGCATGTGGTATAAGAGTATGAATATATTCTATGGTCATGGAGACTTTTTTTAAATGAAATATCCATATTTCTGTAGATTAAATATGATCTCTTTTACAAACTTTTTGGCAAAATCAAAGAACACCAATATTTTTTAAAATATTTCTCCACACTGGAATTACTACACTTTCAATACTTAAAGTAATGAAAAATAAAGCACCTACTTACACATTCCTCTCAACCCATTGCAGGAAATTATATAAATGACAAAGTAACCTCACTGCATTAGGAACACAGATGCTAATAAAAGAAGAACCTTTGGAATCATTTTAGCAACTAAAGGGTTGGGGGGAAAAAAAGAGTAATAAATAATTATCTAACATAAACTGAATTACAGAGTGGCATTCTGTAATTGAAATATCATGTCAGAGTGCTAACTTTAGTTAAGAACTACTTACAAAGTATTCATCATAGCAAAAAAAAATCGCACATAGCAAATATTTATAATGTGTATTTCACTGTGGTACAGAACTAAATTACAGAAAATTTAATTATCATCAAACTTAAATTAAAAAAAAAATCAATTCAGAAATATATACTACCATCTTTTTTTATTTTCACAGAATCACAGATCACAGAATGGTTTGTGTTGGAAGGGACCTTAAAGATCATCTAGTTCCAACCCCCTGCCATGGGCAGGGATGCCTTCCACTAGACCAGGTTGCTCAAAGCCCCATCCAGCCTGACCTTGTGTGATTCACATATGATACGTATGGGGATGTATGATTCCTGTATGCCTGACTTTCTTTGACCATGAGGCTAAAGATGTCTCAGGTATGTTTATTTTTTTCCCCCTTGTGTTTTCTTATCACCAGAATTTTAATTTCCACAGTATTTTGCTCAAACAAGAAAATAATGACAGTTTTTGTGAGAAAAAGAATATTCAAAAATGCCTTGATGTTTAAATTAAGAATCAGCAAAAATAAATATATATAGTATATAATTACGGTATAGTCTCACTGCATGCATCCAAAATATAAGGAAGGAAAGCTTAAAGAAAATGTTCTCTGTCAGTAGAGATGGCAGCTCTGAGAGAAAACATGAGGAAGGAAAGACAACAGCAGAAGGATCTTCTTATTTTGGCGACCACAGGTGAACAGCCCTAGTTCAGCCCAGCTTCTTCGCCAAGAGCACTTCACTTTGTTTTCACATCATACACTCAGTGTAACCATCAGACAGCTTAGTGATTGACAGAGCTCAGTTAATGGACTGAAGTGGGCAGATGTTCTCCATTTATTCTCTGTTTTCATGGATATGCACTTTTACACATTTTCTATTTTCAATAAATGGTCTTGATTGCAAAGTAGCTTACTCTGTGAAAAAGAAAAACAGAAAAGCAGTTTTAAAAATATTTCTACAGATTTGAAGTGTTTTGAGCAGTCTTTCAATCATGTAAATTAATATTAAAGTAGGGGGCACGTGTCAATTGCAACACCATTTAGCAGCATGTTTTATATCACTAGAAGTGTTCAAGGTCAGGTTTGATGTGGCTTTGAGCAACCTGACCTATGGGTAGACATCCCTGCCTATGTCAGGGACGGTTGGGCTTGATGAACCCTCGATGAACTTTAAAGATCTCTTCCAACCCAGACCATTCTATGATCCTACTATGACCTCTAAACCCTCTAGGATTTTAATGTGACATATCCTCATGTGCAGCTGTGTACGAATCACAATATAGTTTTGGAGACTCCCTTCATGTATACTTCCATCTACCATTTCAGTGCTCAGCATATCTCTTTTTTTGTTGCCTGTGCCCAAACCTCTGATAACAGGTAATAAACAATCACGTGTTAAGATGCACAACTAAAGCATCTGAAATCCACATGTAACTTAAACATTTCTCTGGAAGTAAGTACATCTTATTATAGCAGTAGTGAGTATATTGACATCTAAAAGATTTTGGAAGCAGTGTCCCTTGCCTGCTACCTGTCTCCACAGTCTGCTATGACTCTTTATCTTCAAAATTAATTAAAACTAATCTGCCAACAACATCTGCACAGTCAGGATATGGCTTTTTCTACTGTGGAGGACTGCTAGAATTCTAAAGATTGTGACTGAGGAAGAAAGAGATTCAACCGTCTTACTCTTGGTATTGTCTCCCCAATGTACACACGTAAGAATCAATATTTTGCCCCTAATATTATTTTATCCACAAAGAACTGGGCTTAGAATCATCTTAGAAATTCAATCACTTACTGTGTTCAGTGAAAAATGTGTTTTCAGTAGTATACATTTCTAAAAATGTATCTCAACTTCTTGGACCTCAATCACTGAAACACTATTCCTTCTGAATTCTTTTTTGCTCTGTCTTGCGAAATATTCTTGTTCTTAAAATGGACATGATAATATCTATAGGAATTACTAGCCTGTGTATGTCAAGGTTAGAATTTTGGAGATTAGCCTTCATAGGGTGAAAGAAGGTTTAAGTAAAACTAACTTATTTTGCAATAGCTTTCCTTATCAAGCCCCCTCTTCTGGCAAGCACAAGGATGCTTCATAGTCAGCTTGCTGAATTTTACACTCTGAGGTTCTGGAGTCATAAAAAACATAGCAGAAACTGGTGAGCAGAAAACAGAGCAGGAACAGTTTTTGATAAAACATAGTAATCAGATTAAACACAGTAATGACCTCTAAGGAGCTCTGAGTGAGAATGCCTTTTTTATGTATGTTTATGTACGTTTTATATGTTTTTATGTATGTTTTATAATTTTTTAAATGAAATTTGGGGGAAAAGCTTTCTTACAAAAAGTTTGTTTTATATCACATTTAGACTTACGAGGTATTGCAAAGATGAGCTATACAGAATGGAGCTGCAAGTTACATGCTTAGGAAATTAGTTGTCATGGGTTCTGCTGCTATCAGAATAACTTTCTGTGCCTATAGGTCATTCACAATTCTATCCTTTTTTTTATCATATTGTTAATCAATATAATTTAATACATAATTTGGGTAACTATTTTCACCATATATATGTACTTTATTTCTAACACGCATAGCTGGTTTATGCAAAAAATTATGCTGTGCACCCTGTATGTGTCTTTTATGTCCCGAAGCTGCTGTAGCACTAGCTGCTGTGGGTATGAGGCTAAGGCCATTAGGCAGCTAACTACGTGTTCTAATTCATGAAATCTCCATGTTTTCTGAATATTCTTATACCTCTCATCTGCATAAATCATTATGATTAGCAAACACCAAGAATGTTTTACTAATATCACCTAAAAATTTTGGGGTTGGTTTGTTTGTTTGTTTTTTGTTTGTTTGGGTTTGGGTTGGGGTTTTTTTGGTGGTTGGTTTTTTGGGTTGGTTTTTTTTTTTTGTCGCTGTTTTCTGGTTGATTTGGGGTTTTTTTACATTTTATACATTTTTATTCTTTTAAATAATTTTCTGGTCATCTCTAACCGTGTGCTTTCAAAATTTCTACTACCTGTACAAGCAAAATAAAACCTTGGTGTTATTCTTGCACTTTGTTTCAACACACCTTATACCAATTCCTTAAGAAAAACTTCCTAAATTATTCTTTCATGATGTTTCTTCAAAGATAAAATTTAATTAAATGTTTTACATTTAGTGATAAAGAAAATATTGTTCTTTATATTCACTTGGTTTTCTAACCGACTGTTTTGCTGAAGAATATGGAGACAAATCTTAAACAATTAAAGATCAACTACAATATCCTCGCAAGAAAACTTCACAAGTAGGTTCTAATTTAAACACATGTAATAAATTTTCTGTGACTCTTTGACTTTCTCTTCTGAAATATTCCACTTGTCAGTGGTCAAACTTCTAATGGATGATAGGAAAGCAGGCTGGAATTTAGAAAAGATACAGTTAGCAGCAGCACCATATCTACATAGTAATGACCTATACATAGATTCTAGGATCTGTGTTAAGAAAACACAGTTGTAGCTGCAGGAATCTGTCATGAGTAATGAATTCACTTTTACAAATAACAAAAATGTTATTTTAATTCATAAAATGAAATTAAATAGTAGAATCTCTTTACGAGCAACTGATTTTGTAACCGATACTGCTGGGGGCTGAGAGGGTGCACAATGTCTGACAAAGGAATTTCTACTGTCAGGGATTGTGGTTTATGGATTGTATTGCTGATGTTGATCTTGAATGAATAGTTCACCGATTGCCAGCTAATTAAGTGTAATTTATAAATCTGTATACCTTTCTGATCTTGATTTAATTCAAACTATGTGAGATGAACATTTTTCTTTATGACAATAATAAGGTAGCTTTGTGGGTGGTTATAGGAGCTTGGGGTGGGAGAAAGTGCAGAGGAGTTAGTTTATAAATTTAACCAGTGGGTGATAAATGTTGATATCATAAGCCATACAGATGCAGGAGTTGACCTTTCATCACTTTGTGACAGATTATGGGTAAAAAGAGGGACCATGAAAGTAAACAAAAATAACTTATACTCTATATGATAAGAGAATGAAAGCCAGTGGGAGATACAGAGGATAAGGGAATGAAAGCCAGTTGAGAGGTATAGAGAAGTTACATATTTCAAGCTTACAAAAGCTGCTTCTTCAAATATTATAGCAGTTGAATATTAAATTGAAACCACTAAAATGAACATTTCTCACTTTCACTTCCTTTTTGCATTCATTGAAAGCTGTGTTTTTCTGACAAGGAAGGATAGAGTTGAAAAATATCTAACCTGCTCTAATATTGTCAGAATTGGTTTGTGACTGGTTTAACAGATTTTGTATGATAGTAGATTATTTTTTTCTTTTTGGGTTTGCCAGAAAAACATTCAAACCCAATAACTTTTCCTCTAAGTTTTAACACTATACTGCTGAATACTTGAATGTATATTAATTAGCCCTAAAAATTCGCTAGCTAGTGATCCCTGAAATTTATGCTGAGGTCATTCCCAAAGGTTTTTAAATTCTAATATTGTAACAGTTTCAATTTTCTAGTTTAGGTTTCAGTTTGATATATTGAAAAGCATTCTGTTTTCCTCCATAGTTGTTTTTTGTGGCCCACACTGAGGAATATTAAAATTTAGGTTCCTGTAAAGCCATTTTGCTTTAAATCACAGAACTCTATTCCTAAATCTAGACTTACTTGAAGTTTCCTGAAGATGACTTTCAATTAATGATTACCCTGCAGTTATCTCTAATTTTGGCTGACTATCAATCGTGATGATAATAAACAGTTGAGGTAAATTATCTCATATGAGTCTTCTGTTGGCTTCAGTCACACCCAAATGTTTAGGGGTCTATTTTCTGAGGGAGAAATCTTCCTTTGGATCCATTTATCTATCCATTCATCAAGTTGAGAACTGTTAAAAATGTTCTGAACCTCTTTTCAAGATGAAACTATAGCCAGGATTTTGATTTTATGACAGTCACCATCCAGATATCAAATTTGTACATAATACTTCAATTTTCTCATAGACTAGAACCCGTGAAAGTTGTCTTGCCTGTCATTTGTTGAATTTCTACACTGATCACTAACTTCCTTCTTGATTTCACATTCGTGCCATACACAAAACAGACCTATATCCAGTAGGATTAGAAAGAGATCTAAGAGCATCGTCCACACACTAAAAAACAAACCATAAAAAAAACCTCTCTGTAATATCACGGAGGTAGTCAAAGTTGCTCATTAATAATATGTCTTATTATACCTAGGTTACATTACCAGGGAATTCTCGTGTTCTGGTACACCACGTCTTACTTTACTGTCATGTGTTAGACAGCTATGTTTCAACCCCTGATGGTTACCAGATTCATTCAAAATAGTGCTAATAGCAATATCATTACTTGTGAAATAAAGAACAAGGATCATTAACCAAGTTGTACCCCATTTTAGCTGCTTCTCGTAATTCCTTTGTCTTTGGGACACCCCTTCTCAAATCCTTATATATAATTATAGTACATTCTAACCAGTAAAAGATTACAAATCATATCTATGTTATGCTGAACAACTAACAGGAAAATTAGATAAATGTTATTTGGAGAGATCATGAGAAAGGAGTTATTTCTTAACTTACTATTTCATTATCTCATTTTCTGTGTAGTTTGACAGGACTTCCTGTTTGTTTGCCTATCTGAATATATATCAGGATTTCCCTAATTTAAAGAAAGTACAGATTACTGAACACTAGATTTTGCTCTGGTTTTTCATGCACAGTTTAATTGCTTATTTTCTGGTACTTCCTTGAAAAGTTTTAGCTGCCAGTAAAGCTCTCTGTTTCTTTTTATTTGAGTAGTTGGGTATTTTAGATAGATTATAATAATATTATTTTATATTATTATATATTATTATTATTCATATTCTGTGGAACACAGTCCATGAAACTGTATCTTTCCATAGAAGGCGATAGTTTTGTTGGTACATTTTATATTGTAGAACATGTTCCTTGGTAACACGTAAAAACAACATTGCATTTTAAAGTTTAATTTACGTTACATATTCCTAAAATAAAGCAACTGACTAGAAGAAATATTGGGATCAATCAAAAGTGAATTCAGTGCCAAAGCTTCCGTGAAAATTTGGAATCTCAGATATTTATGCAAATCTGGCATTCGAAAGTCTAGACAATTTAATACTCATTTCAATTGAGCGACATGGTATAGTGCGAGGCGTCCCTGCCCATGGCAGGGGGGTTAGAATTAGATGATCTTAAGGTCCTTTCTAACCCTAACTGTTCTATGATTCTATGATTCTACATTTTATTATGTGATCTGTTTGACTATACCTCTTATACATCCTGGTAAACAATGTATGAATAATTCATAAATTGATGTCTGAAAGTCACAAGAAGGATGTAAGTTGTAGCATGTTTCCTTAGGAGATACTGATGTGACCTTTAAATCTAACATACTGATTTCATTACTCAGTTGAAAGGAGAGAAAAAAAATTTATAATTTTATGTTAAATATGTCCACCTGCTTCAGTCTATCACATATTGAAATTCTTTTTGACCTCTAGTCTCATTTACATTATGCAATCCTTACAGAATTTCTGTAATGATACTATAGTTGAATCAGCTAAAATTGGCCACTTGACATCAATGACATTAATGTTAAAAATAAGTCTTTTAGAAAAAGTACTTAGATACATTTTATTATACGTATCATATATTACACATGACTTATACACATTTTATTTTCCTTTGGTTATTATCAGTGTAAAAAATATCCCTGTAGCATCACTGTAATGGATTATGTTTTGCACCTGAGCTTCACAGATTTTCAAAAACCTGAAGTACTATTGTAAAGTATTTAGAAAGATTTTGAAACTTCAAGGGTTTTGATTGGTTTTGCTTTGCTTTGCTTTGCTTTGCTTTTTTCCCATTCCTGTCCTTTCCCACCTCTTCCACCCCTCCAAGACAAGTGCAAAGTACGCTCCTACATTTCTAGACTATGGACATCAAATGTTGTTATTTCTTGATCTAATCAAACTTTTTAATGTTCTAAATACAGTCTACTCCACAACCTCATGTTTGCATACACTGTGTCTCAGAAACTGCTGGCTAATGAGTCCCATTTTTGCAGTACTGTCAGTAATTCCAGGTTCTCTAAGGCCATTGCTGTTCATTCTGGTTAGCACCCAAACTGCCCATTTCCCTTTCTCTTTCTTCAGTAACTTGCATTGTTCTCTTCCATCACTCTAGTGGACCAGTAACAGTCAAGATCAAGCAGAGGGTGGTGTTTCTTTGTTTTATATTGTTTATGAAATGTTTTATATTTCATGGTGATTTTTGTGTAAAGAATTCAGTCTAAATATTGCTCAGGTTGTATTATTGAGATCAATACTAAGAGTAGATTCACTTATTGCAGGCTTCAGGCTAATGCTTAGACTTACTGCATGTGTTCGCTGCCTTTGCCCTCTCTTGCCCCTCCATAAACATAACAACTGAAATATGTGTTTGTCCTCTTGAAGGTTATATACATTCTTATCCTAATTTTGCTGTTAGGTAAACATATAAAATGTGAGTGATTTTCCTAAGGTCACATAGGAAGTTGGAGGAGAAATAATTTCCCCAAGAAGTTTGACGGCTATTTAGGACCTCTTTTTTTTTGTGCAAGGGTCTATACTCAATCTCAACTATGTATACATGAATGTCAGAATAGCCACTGCTGGTAAAGACCAATTTAAGCATTAAATTCATTATTTGTTCCTTAGTAGGGAATATAAGTAGGTATATTACACGTTTTTGCAAGATATATGTTTATATATATCTTAGATCACATGACAAATATTAACCTATTTTATAGCACAAACTGGAATCATTTTTCTGGAAGAAATAAAAAATGAAGTAAAGGACAGGAAATAGTGCAGTTCGGAATGAATATTAAGACTTCTTAACGGAACAATGCATGAGTGGGGAAAAGAGGTAACTGGGAGTTCGTTCAAGTGAATGGCAAAGTTTGTTCTTTCCGTTCCTGAGTTCAGACTTTAACTGTATCCTAAATTACCTTAGCCATTAGGTGACACTGAGGGATGGAGTCTTTTAGTATTTGTCAAGGAGAATCAGTAACCAGTGTCAGGTATGAAACAAAAAGTACAGTGTGTTGGAGTCTTTTGTTTGTCTCACAGAATTCCTCCTGTTTTTTTGAACAAAAAGTATCTTTGAAATCCGATCCTTGTTCATAAATATTTGAGCCATAAAGTCTTAATTAAAAAAAAAAAAAAAAATCAGTTCAATGTTGATCCCTTGAACTTTTTTGCAAGGTTAAATGGTTCATCTCTCCAGGTGTGAAATTGATTTTCTAGAACAGAAGTAATTTTATTTTGCTTGAGAGGACAAAAAAGAATAGAAGGAAACAGTAGAAGTTCTTTCTTCAATTTTAGAAAGAGTGAAAAGACCAGATCTCTGAAGAAAAAGCTAATACCAGCTTTATTTAATCTAGAAAAAAACAGAAAAGCAACATAAAAATGAAAATAATTTCCAGTTTTAGGAGCTTAAGTAAAAGAAAGCTTTTTTTTTTTTTCTTTAATCCACTGTGCATAAGACAAAACAAGAAATAATGTTTTAAATACATTAAATACATAGCTAAGGTTTGTTATTAGGTATACAGGTCTTAGATAGGATAATGTTCTTCACAGTAGCTTGTGTCGTACTTTGTTTTGGATATGTGACCAAGTGTGATAACACACCCATGTTTTAGTTACTGCTGAACAGTACTGTTTGGGGCTTAGCTGCCTGCTGGGCTTAAACCATAACATTAAGAAATTTTTCTAACAAGGATAATTAAGCTGTAAAGTACGTTACTAAAGAGGTTGTATAATTTTTGACATTACACTTTTTGAAGATAAGACATAAAGATTCAGGAGGACTTACAAGAGTATAGAGAGTCCAAGCCCATTTTGGGCTACATTGTGTCTTAAGGTCTTCAGTTTTCTCTTCCATGATCACAGCTGACACACACGGTCATCCAATCAGCAGTTTATAATGCAGTATGAATTCTATCAAACTCGAATAGTGTTTGGCAACTTCAACTTCTTGGCAAATTCATAAAGCTTTTCTATATTTTCTGGATGTGACATGAGTGGGTATTTTAATCCATACTTAGCTTCTGTGAAATGCTGAGGTTCAGATTTGAAGCTGAAGAATGAAGAACCTGCAACCTCCTGCCCTTATTTTTGATGTTAGAAAATTTCAAAACACTACATTTTAGTCTAGAAATAATACAATTTTTATGGGGAAACGTAATAAATTCTTGCCTTTAGAAGCTGCTAACTGCAAGTCAGCCATATCAGGAAAAAAAATCTAGGAATTTGCTTCTGATTTGAACCCCACAACATATAAAGAGATTTACCCATGATAATCAACCCTATCTTTCTGCAGTGGAAAGAACTGACGACAAGATGCATTGCAGATACAGGAAGAATCTAACAAATTTTAAACTAAGCAAGATAGTTCATTTTCTGAAAAGATGCTGTGGTCAAAAAAAAAAAAAAACATAAATAAAATGAAAATGTCCCACTGAGGATTCACTTACAATTTTATTAAACCAAGAGTTTGGTATCCCAGACAAATGGCTCTATGACATTGTATGGTCCCAGATTTAATACAGTGAAGCTTAACTTCTTTTTCATAGTTGAAACACTAGGTAACTGCAATTTTCTGATCATTTGATTTAGGAAATATTTTTCACAGCATATCACAAATGCACTAATTTTGTTCCTTTTGAATTGCTTAAAAATATCGGTCATTAATGTTTGTGCAACATTAGCAGCTCAGAACAGGTCATATCTACTCTTAAATATTTGAACCTAATACAAATGAATGAAGCTGATTTTCTAGTATCAACTCTGGTTGTTTAAGATGGCACAACAGCTGAGCCATAGTCATCTAATCATCTAAGCCAAAATCGCAGAGAGAAGTTAACACTGTAGGTTTTGAATCTGGGAAACACTTTGGAGGAAGCTGATGTCTCATCTGAGTACTCTAATGGCTGTTCCTGACTCAATCACAGTGATTCGAGTTCCAGATGTACCTTGTTCAAAGCAAGGTCAAGAAGTACTTCAGGGGCTGCATTATGTGCTATATGCATATTTTACAACCCTAAAACTATAGTCTTATGTTCCAGATGACATACAGCATAGTTAAGGGCTATAAACAAGCTACTACAGATAAAAGCCAAGCAGCACCAAAGAATAAAAGCACAAAATTAGATGGATTTAGGTGCATATGTCCTACAGAGTAATCAAGAAAATCCTTTCAAAAAAGGTAAGCAGCACTCAGGATACATAAGCATTTACATGAGAACTTATCTAAACCTTCGAAATTTTGCTACTGCGCATGCCCTGAAGTCTCATTGTCTGGGATGAGTTGAGCATCAGATGCTGAGTTCAAGTTAATCAGCCTTGTAGAGAGGCAAGATACATGCGCTTGAGGTTATACAGTTTTATGGCTTCCTGGTCACAGTTGCATCAGATCTGGCCAACTCTGGTCTGACTGTGACTACCTGCTATGTCAGAATACTAGGCAAATATTCAGGTTGAGCCACAGAGAAGTGACAGCATGCATCTATCCCCCCATTCTAGTTCAGCTATATCATATATATGCTACATATTATATAGTATATATTATTTATATTATATAGTATGTATTACTTATACTATATATTATATATTACATATTACATGTTATGCATTCTATATTAATTACATATTATATATTACATGTTATGTGTTATATATCACGTATTATGTATTATCTATTACCTATTATCTATTATATATTATATAGAGTCATGTATTGCATTATTACTTTTCAGTTCTGTTTTTCCCTTCTCTTTTCTGTTTTAGACATTAGAGAATGTGTTCTCCATAGCCATCTGAATGTTTCAGTCATAATTTTTATTTCCTTTAGGAGTCAGCAAGCAGAGACTGAGGAAATGGATCTCCATACTACAGTGCTTCAGACCACTATGGGATTCCTGTCCTTCCCAACACAGACTGAGCAAGTACAGGGCCACTGAATTTCCCACCATAGTCCTGAGATCAGCGCTATCCCCTCATGCCCTCTGGCCAGCTGCTGCCTCCCACATCCAGGATGCAGTTCTAGCACCACACAGTGCCTCTGGTCAGTATGTGGTCAGCATACATGCCCTACACATTCCCTGAAGAATCAGAGATTCTCTAGTGTAATGCTATGTGTGTGATTGATAAACGCCAGCAGACTGTCAGGGAGACGGGGGCCTGTCAGTTTCTCCATAAATCCTTACCGGCTGTGAAGCCCTTTTGGTGCGTTTTTGTCTTCTGCAGTGGTTCTGTGTTGACAGCTCCCTTTTTTTAAGGGATAATTACCATTTTTAAAGAATATTAACCGTGGATTTCCAGATTTTCCATGGCTACTCTTGTTTCCCAGTCAGTTCCTTACAGTCTGTGCTGCTGGCCTTTTTATTTTTTCTTCATCTCTGTTCATGTCACAGCTACACAGTACCAAAGCCAGGAAACATGCAGCTGTGAGCAGGGAGGAGTTAGACTGTTTTGCACTCAGAAATCTGTTCCTGCAATTGCTGTGGCTGCAATTCCAATTTTGTTAGAAACTAAAGCTTTAGAAAGGCACATCATAACCAAGAAACCCAGCATGAATCCAAACTTAATAACATTTCTAAACCCATACCCTCTGTGAGCCACCTTTCTCGACTCACTCATGAAAACAGTCTAATTAACTCTAGTGTGCCTTAGGTAGCTGAACAGAAAACAAGACTGAAAAAATGATGATCTACTTTCTCCTTTCCCCTTTTGTCTTTTGACAGTAAAACACTTTGCTGATACATAGTTTGTTTCATATTCATATTTTGCTTTTCCAAATCATACTGTAATGTATCTTCAGGAAGAGCAGCATACTAAACAAAGAAAAAATATTCTCCAATCCCCATCCTTCATGCCAAGTCTGAGGGAAAGGAAGAGGACATTTTGCTTTACTCTGGCATATATCTAATGACATACATTATGTTATATATGAGATCTACTACATTTATTTACAGTTTCTTGGATCCTATTTGCCGTATCTTGCTTGCAGGTCTCATTGGTCACCAAATTTGGATCATTGCTCCCTATAGCATCCTGATGAGAGGAAATGGAGTAGGAAGTGCTGTTCTCTTCTCCCTTGTATCCAGTGACAGAACACATGGGAATGCTTCAAAGCTGCACCAGGGGAGGTTCAGACTTGACATCAGGAAGCATTTTATTACTGAGAGGGTGGCCAAACACTGGAACAGGTTTCCTAGAGAAGTGGTTGAGGCCCTATACCTGTCATTGTCTAAAAGGCATTGTGCCCTCAGTAGTATGATTTAACTTTTGGTCTGACCTGATGTGGTCAGGCAGTTGGACTAAATGATTGTTGTAGATTCAGTTCTGTTCTGTTCCATTCCATTCTGTTCTGTTCCATTCTGTTCCACTCCATTCCATTAAAATCCTGCAAAGTAACAATTTATAGATTTTATCAGTAGTTTGTGAACTATTCTGTAAAATGTTTGTTTTCTCTAAATGTCATTACAATCCCAAGTAAATCCAGACAAGTGATAACCTCAAACCACTATATATTATACTGCATTCATCTTGTATTATCAGAGTGAAAGCATTGTAAACTGCAGTAATAAGAAAACGTTTCAGTATTTTGTTCACATGTTCATGAAAGATACTTCTTATATTTAAAGGCTGCAGTTAATCCAGAGACAGTACTACTCAGTAAATAGAACAGTGCATCACAAAAATTCTGAATGCTATAACTCTTTAAATTTCTGTTCTAACATACTCACAAATAAGTTAATATCTGTCTGAGTGACACTGGAATTGTTTTGACATTGAAATGTATTGCTTAAATTAAAAACATGTACACTTTGCAAATCATTAGTGAGTTGGGAGGCAAAGACATTCTGAATGAGTTATTGGCTTCATGTCATTTTTTGAGCAGAGGATAGTAATTTAATTGTGAGCTATAGAATTATTGGCTAGATAATTGACACTTATAACTTTATGCAGATTATGGGACTGTGATAATACTCTCAACCCAAACAGTTCACTTTGAGAAACTATAAGCAACGATTTTATTAGTTTTTAGTAGACCTGAGTGAGAGATATTTTCTTTCTGTGTATAGATTTTAAACACTTTCTGAGAGGAAACCAAGATTTCATAAGTGTTCTGTGAAAAACCCTTTCAAGATATATTTCGTAGACTAGCTCAATATCTAGAGAACTTACTAGATTTATGGAAGAGCAAGGACTACATTATGCATTATAACAATTCTTTGATTATCTATTCAAATGAAGTCTAACAAAAGAGCTTTTGAAAATTGAACTAGATTAGTGATTAATTTGAAAACTTACATGGTATATATGTAACTCAGTCTGTATTCTTTGAATGTTTCTTCTCTATGCCAAATAAGAATCTAGATACATGTCAGCCCCAAAATCAGTCTGGGTTTGATCTTAAATTTTATTCTGTTCCTAGGAAACACTTTAAAAATGCTTTCTATTAATCAGAATTTTCACATCAATTTTCAATACACCCTGATTTTCACAGAGGATCTATATAGCAACTTATATTCTAAAATAGAGATGTTAAGGTTTGCAAATCTGATGTTGACAATTTGTCCAAATTATTTGACTGCAGCAATCAATGTAGGCTGAAAAAGTACCATACATTCGAAATGGGTACTGTTTTGATTCCTTGTTTTACCCTTCCTGATAAGGTAATCCTACTAAATTATTTTCAAGGAAAGATGTATCCTCATCTTTCTGATTTCTGATAACCCTTGTTGTCCCAAATCAGATATAAGTATCCAAGTTTTCTAAATAATTCAAATCTTTTATATTACTCTTAAACTTCGGGTAATCTTTAACAATCATTATAGTAACAATCCTAGAATTGAAGGACATGATGTCAGTTTTGGTCTTTGAGCTTTGACCAAGATAGCCTAAGGCAGACTGTGAACTTCTTCTGGTTAGTATATAGAAATTATGGGCACAAGGATGGTTTCTCAGCAGCTTACTACTTAACAGTTTTTTCTTAAGTCTTCTTACTTTCAGACAGTTATTTTTCTGCTCCTCTTAATCCTCTCCATGCACAATAGAGCAGAATTTACAAAGATTTAACTCTAAGTTCATTAATAAACCAAACAATAGAAACTCCATAGTGCCTTTGAAGGACAGGATGGATGCATTTATGCACATGAAAGATTTCAGTGTTTGCAGTTAACTTTTAGAGATTTATGAAAGACACTATTTTCTCACAAAGATATATGCATATACTCATGTTCCTCACAGATTCATAGAGAGATGAAGGCATAAAAACCTTTCCTAAAACTCAGAGATAGAGAACGAGTTCCGACTTTTCTCAGGTTATTTCTTGTCCTCACAGTGATGGTTGCTACTAGATTGGAATTGCTGCAAATTTCAAACTGAGTGTAATCTCTCATGTAACAGAGTGGTATATATGAAGAAGAAAGGCTTTTAATAATCCTTTCTCCTAATGAATTGTCCAGGATAGAAAGAAGCATTTGACTTTAGACACTTTTGCAGCCCAAGTTAGAGTATTTATTTTCTGTGTGGTCTTGGACTTTATAGATGTTACTGTGTGTATATTTCACTTTATATATATATGGTGAATTTAGATCTGGATTCCTTGAACTGCAAGCAAAGAGATTAAACATTATACTTAGAGATATAGTGCCTGAAAATTAGAGATCTACCTCCTAAAATGAAACACAAGATTTTGGCTTAGATACCCAGGTGTTCCTGTAAGATTTGCTCCCTTACTGGGAAATCACAGCAGCAGTGTATTGAGTGGAAGGGGACATTTGCATCAGGCAAAAGATAGTTGAAACTACACTGTGGCCTCAGAGGACTGTCTCACTTGTTGTTACTGTGAAATTAAGATTTTTAGATTCTAATCCTAGATTCCATAAATTAATTAGGGTCCCCAATTTAGAAGAATTTAATAAGTTAAGTTCACAAAAAAAAAAAAAATCAGAAAAAAATCACTTATCAAGCTCAGATACTTCAGACAATCTAAGTGTCTGAAGTGCTTTTAGTGTGTGATTGCTAATTTACACCTCAGTTCAGTAATTATTAAGACAGAGTTTGCTTATCCAGAGTTTGGACACATCAGTCTTTTAGTCCTCATTTATAATTTTAGCAATGGAGTGGAGAGCAGAAATTCTTTGCTTATTCCACAATTTAGTAGTTTGGAAACGTGTCTGGGATTTGAGACATGATTTAGGTTTGTGAATCAAACTCTTACATTGAAGTGGTTTATAGTTTGCTTCAACAACTACATTGGCAAGTGCTTTTTAGTATGGGATGACAAATGCCCTTGAGAGATAGGTCCTAGGAAGTTATTTCAGTGACACCAGGGATTATAGCTAGAAAGATTTTGCCTGAAATCTTAGTTGCCAATTGACCAAAGGCAGCTTAGCAGGGCTGGATGTATGTGGAAGGGGAGCAGCAATGGAACAGTACTACAAGGAGTGGCTGAAGTTTCCTTTCTAAATGCCTGGACATTTAACTAAGAACAAAGAAGGGGGGGGGAAGTGGGAGTTGAGCAGGGAACAAAAGAACACAAAAATTAAAAAAACCTCTTCACTGCAAGTTACCATATCATGAATATGTATTGCATAGTGTCCAAAAATATACTACAGAAACTGTGTGAGAAACCTGATTTTATGCACGGCAAGGGATCTACTCTCAGCATCTTTACATATAACTAACACGTTACCTATGCATCCATTCTCATTGACATATTCCTTCATTAAATCAATAGGGTTAATTCCATGCCCAAGGTTTGAAAATTTGGAAAGTAATTGTGAGGTTCCTTTTCGGACAAAAGTTAATGAAATAGATCAGTGTCTTGCATACAAAAATCTGGTTTCACACCTGTATTGGAATATGTTGTTTGTTTGTTTGTTTGTTCGTTTGAATACAGGAGTCGGTGTGAGCCCACACCTCCCATGAGGCTCTTTCTCCTGCTTAGTGGGAATTAGATGAGGAGAGTCTTGGAATGAGTGTCACAGAAATGTAACTAAAAAAAATCCTAATGTCTTTAATTCTGAGTGTGGATAACTATTTATATATAAGTCACAGCCGCCACCATCCAAGGTGGGAGAATTTTTGGTGAAAGTTTAAAAATAAATTTTTTTAGCTTTTTCATTTTTTCCCACATAACTTGCCAAACTCAGACTTTTAATGCGAAAGCTTTAATCTATAGATATAGATAACATATTTTTAGTAAAAATAAAGCTGTAGAAGTGCTGTTATTCCACAAACTTTTCTCCCAGAAAATTGACAAACCTCCTACACACAGGAGCTGATAAGTTTTTTTCTCCAAATAATTTCGTACATTTGCAAATATAGTCCATTTTACATGTGTGGTTTTGCTGTAGTTTTGAAAGAATAATTTTATAATAAGCCCTGAATTTCACTTCATATGGCCATTTTCTTCCTAATAAAGGGACAAATTTCAAAGGGGCAGAGTCCTGACTCCTCTCTGCTCCTTCTCCTCATCGATGCTCAAACTCAGGCTCCTCTGTGGGATTCAGTTACAGTACAGTCACAAAGGTAATGAGGTAGGCTCTTGAGGAAAGGATTTCCTCCGGACTCCAAGGCATTCCACTTACAGATATTTTCCCCAATGTGCATTGCTTGAAGAGAATGATTCTTTGCATCTGCATTGCCCCGAGGCATTTACCAGGATAATGAGACCAGTCATTCATTTCCTAAGGCAAACTGGGGCTGTGGACTGCCAGTGAACCATGGATCACTTGATCACTTGATATTGTCCCATGGAGAGCCATCTGGCCAGAGAATGGCAGCTTTGCTCCTTGTTTCTAGCTGTTATATTGCAGTAAAGACAGCTAGAAATACATTAAATACTTTCATAAAATTACTTTTGCTTGTAAGCAATTGCTGCTGTTGCAAAGAATTTTAAGGGTTCTGAAATGAGAGAAACAGTCCAACATGGTCATAAAGAGCTGTGGAGGTTACTGAGACAATCTTTCCTTTAACAAGTTTTAACAACAATACAAAAAAGCAGCTTGCTAGTTTAGGCACAAAAACATAGCCAAAAATACATCCATAGAAACTGCTTTCTATTATAATAATCTATTAATCAGGGAGTATTAACTTCGTATTAATTAATACTATATTGGAAAGGCATGGATTTGACGGATGGACCACTCAATAGATAAGGAATTGGCTGGATGGTTCACTCAAAGAGTTGTGGTCAATGTCTCAATGTCTGAGTAGAGATCTGATGGGCTCATCTGGTCATGAATTCCTCAGCTAATTTTTTTTTTTTTTTTTTATTCCCTGTAAGAAATCTAAAATACTACTGAAAGAGTTTAACTGAAATGAAGTAATTGCAAGTAATAAAACAAGAGTTTATTAAACGTGTAACTGGGATTTACATTAATGCTAAGCAAAAACAATAGAAAAGAAAATCCACAATTTAAAAAGACATTTACAGTGAAAATTTTTGTTTAAAAAAGTTATGTGTATGCTTTCATAGTTGTTCAGAAAACATGCAATGATTATATGCCTGTATTATCGTTATCTCAAGAAACATAGATGGTCTAAGCCATGAAACCACTGAGAGCACCTATCCCTGTGGCTGTCCTGTAACCCTTATCTGTGCTTCTGTACAGAAAAAGGATCCTTTTTATGGTCACATAAAATGAACATAATTAATCTAATGTAAGCTTCAGCTGCATATACTTTTCCCCAGAGTGCTTCAAGGTTTGGTCCAGAAAGGCTAGCCTGTGACAAAAACTACAAAATTCATTATTCTCACTAATTCAAGGGAAAAGAAAAGAGAAAAAACACAGACCTAGGGAATAAAGAATTGTGCACAGATGACAAATCCTTGAGGAAAAGCAAGTAGGTTTGACACGGTTCCATTTGCTAGCAGTGAGTTATGTTGAAATGTAGACCTAAGACATAATGTGTGGTTTGGTTTTGGTTTTTGTTTGGGTTTTATTTTCTTTTAAGCACATTTGAATATAATTTCCATCTGTCTTTATGTATGCAGCTGTATGTAATGTGTTTTTCAGACTTTTTTGACTCAGCAAAACCTAAAGAACCAATAGTTCTTTATTCTAACTCACTACTCTGTGCTGGTTTAGCTATTGGACTGTCTTTATCTCAACCTTTATCTCAACATATGAGTTTTCGTACTTTTATTGTTAGGATTCTCCCCCATTCCACCAGGGGAGGGTGAGTGAGCAGCTGTGTGGTGCTAAGTTGTCAGCTGGGGTTATATCACAACAGTCCTTTTGGGTGCCCAATGTAGGGATCAAAGTGTTCGAGATAGCAACAAATTTTATTGGAATGTGCTAGATTGATTTTATAGCTGTTACTGCTGTTTAGCTTTTAATTGGCAGGTTCATGTGCTTGCCATGAGGCTTGCTTGCCTTACTGTAAATTAGAGTCAAGTGCTCATGAGTGGCTGTTTTTGCTTTCACTGCTTGCTGCACTGGTGTATGGCTTATCTTATTCTGATGCCCCTGGCAACATTTTGATTACAGCAATGGTGACGCACCTGGGCTGGCAGATGGCCAGGTCATGGATAAATAAGCCCATGCCAGAGTAGATCTATCTCAGAGTGTCTGTGGCCATGGTTATGTCTGTGCCACAGCAGGTATACCTCTGAAGGGATTGTGGCCCAAGGATAAATCCAAGGATAAGGTACATCTCGAAGCATCTTTGGCTGTGAGTAAATCCATGTCTCAGCAGGTACACCTGGAAGCATCAGTGGCTGTGCATGAGGTTATGCTGGAGAATCATAAAGCATGTGGCCATGGATAAGACCACAATAGAGCAGGAACATTCCTGAGGGACTGCAGCCACAGATAAGGCCATGCTGAAGCAGGTATATCTCTGAAAGCATTGTGGACTATGAATAAGGTCATGCCAGAACAGGAGCACCTCAAGTGACTGTGACTGTGGATAAGTCTAGGATGCAGCAGGTATACCCCTGATGAGATTGTGGCTCATAAACAAGGCTCTACTTGGAGCAAGCACACCCCTAGGGAACTGCAGTCTGTGGATAAGTCCAAGCCAGAGTAGGGGCAAAGGGAGTAATTCATTTAAATGCTAAACCTCATGGTCTGGTCCAAAGGAACCAGGGGTGGAGATTGCAACAGAAATACCTTTTAACTGTTGTAACCCATGATGTGAGATTTATGTTATACGAATTAGTACAGCAGGAACCACCTGAACTAATGGAGGAGAAGCCTTACAAGAAGCAGTGCAAGTCCAACAGTGACCTGACCTAGCTGGCTTTGGTGCCCAGTAACTCCGCGCAACACACCACCTCTCCCGTCCTGAATGACCCCTATAACAGATGGACCCCAAAGTCACAGACTAAATAGATTTAGTGAACATTTTGTGGACATTTGTGGACATTTTACGGACATATTATAAGGGTGGTCCATAAATTAGAGGAATAATATCTGTGTATTATGTCAAAGGATGTGAATGGGGGTGGTGGTTAATGAGGATGTATTAGGTAGTGTGGAATCTGAGCATGAAGTAAATGGTATGGAATAAAGGGGGAGAAATGTGTTGAGTTTGGCTAGTATGCAGTTAATTTTCTTCATCATAGCTAGTATGGGGCTATGCTTTGGAATTGTGCTGAAACAGTGTTGATCATTCAGGGATATTTTAGTCATTGCTGAGCAGTGCTTACACAGAGTCAGGGCCTTTTCTGCTTCTCACCTCACCCCATCAGCTAGTAGGCTGGGGTTGCATAAGAAATTAGGAGAGTACACAGCCAGGACCAGTGACCCCAACTGACTAAAGGGATGTTCTATACCATATGACGTCACGCTCAGCATATAAAGCTGGGAGAACAAGGAAGGGGAAAACATTTGGAGTTAAGTGATTTGTCTTCTCAAGTAATGATTAAATCTGGAAGTGGTGAATGAATTCCTTGTTTTGCTTTTCTTGCATGCACAGCTTTTGCTTTACTTATTAACCTGACATTATCTCACCTCACAAATTTTCTCACTTTTACCCTTTCAATTCTCTCCCCCATTCCAATAGGGGAGAGTCGGCAAGCAGCTGCCTGAGGTTTAGTTGTGGGCTGGCATTAAACCATGACAACTCTACTAACTTTATGTTACCTACACAAACAGGAACAGAATAAACAAGATTATGAACTTAGTGTAGTGAAGTGCAATAATGATAAAAGCTGGAAGTTTTAAATACAATATATTAATATAAAGTATGAAAATACTAGAAAATCTCAAGACCACTACTTTAAACACTTTAATCAAAATAAGATTGTAACAGCATATTAAACCTTTTAAAAATTAAATTATCTTCTACAGACAAAGGAACTAAAACCAAATAATCAATCAAAATGACACAGCAAATACACTGTCTTTCTTAATAGTCTTCTGGGTTTTTTTTAGGATATATGGGTTATTTTTTTCTCTCTAATTCTGTTTTCAATGAAAGCCAAAAGATTATTTATAGATTTTTTTCCGTCTATTTCCTCTTCAATATATTTAATCTTACTGGTAGTGCTATAAATGATTTTCAAACAGCTCTTGGAGAAAGAGGTTTTATATGACTGCAAAACTTCAGCTTGCACAGTCCTGAACACTCAGGATTTATTCAGCAGATTTCTGAATGTCTTAAATTCATATAGACGCTAGTCTTGGTACCTAACAAGAGTACTTCACAGGTGCTCTCATCAGCTGTTAAGGAGACTACATGATTTAAAACATACACTTAAACTCTGGAACCTATTTAATGCTAAATTGCTTGATTACTTTAAATATAATTTACACAAAGTTAAGTGAGTGTAGTTTTAACATAGTGAAAATATTTTTCTCTAATGATAGAATATGAAAACCTACATTTAGTTTTGCTAATGTATTTGCTATTTTTTTTTTTTTAATGTTTGCATATGAACCTTTTGTTCTCCATTCACTTGTCAAAATTTCCAATACAGTAACTTTGCAGTAACTGTTATGGATTAAATTCTAGAGTTGTGTAAGCTTTCCAAGATCATTCTCACCTGTAAGTGAAAAAACATATACTTTTATTTGTTCATTTGCACCTCTCAGACAAGGTTTCTGTTTGAAGTATTCCTAGATATAAAAGATACGGGGGTTTTTTTAGACACCTTAATAGCTAATTTAATTAAAACCCAAAAAACCTAGCAAGTTACAGGTTGGATGGGTAGGAAACTGGCTAACAGGTTGCACTCAAAAGGTGATCATCAATAGCTTTTACTTAGACTGGTAATTTGTCACAAGGCGGGTACACTAGGGATTGACACTGGGCCCCATGCTGTTCAACATATTCATAAATTACCTGGATGATGGGATTGAAAGTCCCCTTGCCACGTTTGCTCATGACACTAAACTAGGTAGTGATGTGGACAGGTCAGAAGGAAAGCCATCTGACAGAGAGACCTGGACAGGTAAAACAGTATGAAGTTTAAAAGAGCGCAAAGTCCGGCACTTGAGATGGCAAAACCAAAGATCCCAGTACAGGCTAGGATCTGTGTAGCTGGGAGGCAGCCCTACTGAAAGCGACATGGGGGTCCTGGTGGACAACAAACTGAACCTAGGTCAGCAGTGCAGTGCTGCAGCAAGCAACAAAGACGAATCAGATCCTGGGCTGCAGCTGCATCTGATTACAAGCAGAGCTAGAAATGTGATCATCCCACTCTACTCAGTGCTGGTCAGGCTGCACCTGTGGTAATGTGCCCAGTTCTGGTCCCCATAATTCAAGAAAGACACAAAAAGGCTGGAGAGGGTCCAAAGGAGGGCCATGAAGATGGCCGAAGTGCTGGAGAATTAGGAAATGCTGCCCAATTAGGAAAGACTGAAGGAGTTAGATCTTTTCTCCATGAAGAAGAGAAGGCTCAAGGAGGACTTACCACAGTATGCTAGTACTTAAAGGGCAGCCACAAAGAGGATGGAGGCTCTCTCTTCACAAGGAGCCACACAGAGAAGACGAGGGGCAACAGGTACAAGTTGCACTCAGAGAGGTTTCATCTCGACAGAAGAAAGAAATTTTTTACATTGAGAACAATTATTCGCTGGAACAACCTCTTCAGGGACACGGTGACACCAGAGGTGTTCAAGATGTGATTGGGTACTGTCCTGGGTTCAGCCGTAACAGTTATTTTTTTCCTTCTTAGTATCTGGTGCAGTGCTGCCGTGCTTAAACCATGACAGACATGATGTTAGATAATCTCCTCTAGGCTCCTTTTCCCACAAAAGTTTGAACCAGATGATCTTTCAAGGTCCCTTCCAACCTGGGCTGTTTTATGATTCTATGAGACAAACAAACAAATAAATAATTAAAACAAACCCCAAAACAACAGCTGTCCCCAAAGTTCTCTCACTCAAAAAATATTTTAGAGGCCAAAATATTTTTATACCAAACCTTGGTAAGCCTCTTTCTTTTGTTGTCAGATTGTGTCTATATTAAATAATAACACAAAGGTTCTCTGAGGCAAGGCAAGGAGTTTTTAGGAAACAGGTTTTGTTGCTGCCACACAGTCACTAAAGCAGTTAAGCTACTTAGGATTGGATGGAAATTGAAATTTTATTGAAGCTGATGTATTTTACAGGGACATAACAGTTTCAACAAGAAATGTAAACAGGATGATTTCTTAGGAAAAGTGTCAATACCCTAGTATTTCTCAAGAGAGTACAAAACAAGAATCCAAAGGCAACAGAGACAGACCAAAAGAAATTGAATTTAAAAGGCAATATTTTCAGCCTGAGAATAGGTATTCTGACAAAACTGATTCTCAGTTGCACTTAAAGTATTTCTTGTTGCTCCAATGTAAAAATAAATATTTTAAAACCTAATTTTGTGAAATTATCTGAAGATGGAATACTTGGTCTCTCAGGAGCTCTAATACTTTCTTTATTAAAACTGTCAACTTAATACCGAACAGATAATATAAGACAAGTAGTATCTGCTCTCAACATTGCTGTATCTTCTACCCTTATGAGGATCTGTCATAGCCTGAGATTTCTGTTGGAGGGGAAGGTGTAGTGGGGAAGCTCTTTATGCTTTGATTTTTTGCTTAAAATTAGCCTGTTAATACGTATTTCTATATAGAAGAAACATTTTAAAAACAGAAATTGTTGTCATTGCTGTTGCTATTAAAGGGAACTTAGCTAAACTAGGGAATACATGTCTTGCTCAGCTCACAGCTTCTGTACAACTACTTCCATATATAACAGACTAGGAGTTTGCAAAAAGGGGCACGTCAAATCTAATATGTATGTGACATCAAGTTTAGGTTATTTCATTCAGTGTGGCTACAAAACTGTTAGGACATTTCTTTGATTTCATAAAATAGCCATTTATTCACTATGTTGACTAAAGGACAATGCTGACGTTAATCTTCTGGGCCATTATGGACCTGGTTTACATGACCCCACAATACATTGTCTGTTCCAGCTTCTGCAGTACGGCAACTTGCCCCGTTATCCACATTTCCTGGAAGCCATGACATTGCCAGCCTCAAGGGTGATCTAAACACAAAGATTTTGTGCAGCATTATTTCATTAGTTAGTCAAGTCTACATTCACAAAATGGTACAAAAACTGAAGAAAGAGACACCTGCTGTAAGTGTCCCTTCCACCCTCAAAATCAACCAACTAAAAAGCATGTACGCAGTGGTTTACCAAAAGGTCAAGAACAGATAACAGATTCATTTCAAGTAATATTTATCTCTTTCCTACAGATTTTCCTTCTGGGTGGTGTTCAGGCACCATTTTTCCTACCCATTTTTCACTGCTTGCCACAGGAAATGTACCTTGTACCGTGGATCCAAATATATCTCCTTTGATGATGCGATTTGTGTGATCCAGGCAGTTAGATTCATCTCTCTGATAGCAAAATATTATAAAGTATTTTGATTGATACCTTGGAAACAAACATCCCAGGAAAAAATGCAAGACTCTCAAAGCTGTTAATTTCAGCTAAGGCTTTATGTAGTCAAGTAAAACAATTAAACTGCAGTGAAGGGTCATAAAATCAACTGATGATGCCATGAGTTTTAGTGATATTACTTGCAGGTGGCATGAACAATATGCTTTGCACAGCTGGTAGTCTGGATAGACTGAATGAAAGATAAGAGAAGTTAATGTGTTCAGGACGGGAGTAATATCACTGAATACAACTATACATAGAATTATACTACATTGGGAAAGTAAAGGATAAATATGAATTATTTTGATAAGTATAATATGCTTGGCAAGATCAGTTACATGCATCACAGTCTTACAGGCAGGGCAACGGGCTTTTCTATTAACAAGGTTACTTACTATTTTCTAGTTGGCTATACACTTTCAAAAATTTAACGAATCAGACTTACCGAAGTTTGCCCATTTGATATCTGCCTCAAGTCAACTATTTTCAAGCATTTTTCAAAAACAAGGCCAGTGAGCATGTTCCAACAATGTTCTGACAATATTCTTCTAATGAAAGTCATTGTGCGTAATACCAAATTGTGTGAATAAGTACAGTACTTACTATGCAAAAAGAATACAATTTTTACTTTTGTGAATTGCAGGATCAGCATGCTGTTCAGGGAGCAGCTTGGGCAATTCTTCCATTACGTATTATTTGTATGATGCAAAAATTCACTTGACTTGAAAAAGGTACTTGCATCATTGACTCCAATGGGACTTTGTTTGACAGCTACAATACACCAGAAAGTTGCATATTCAAATGAGTCAGAAACACACAGCAATCTGCTTTGTGCTCAGTTGTGCAGTTATTGCATTACTACTATGCAGACTAGAATTCATTTGCTCCCTAACTTAATATGTCTACATAAAGCAGAATCACATCCTTCTCTAAAAAACAAACAAGCAAGAAAACACACCACCATCCCAGTCCTGATTTTTCTTCAGAATCAAATAATAATTAGTAGATGATAAATCTGAATAGTTTTGACAGCAAGACATTTGATACTTCCAAACTAGATGAAGGTATACGTAGGCCAAATAAACTGAAATCCATTGACACTGACAAACTAGAAGAGAGCTTAAATGAACAAAAATAAACGGGATAAGCACTTAATGGAAAATTCAAAATCTAAATGAATAGTTAAATAGAGGGAAAATCCATAATATTAATTGTATTTAGAATCATAGAATCATAGAATCATAGAATCGTTAGGGTTGGAAAGGACCTTAAGATCATCTAGTTCCAACCCCCCTGCCATGGGCAGGGACACCTTGCCCTAAACCACGTGGTCCAAGGCTCTGTCCAACCTGGCCTTGAACACCGCCAGGCATGGAGCATCCACAACCTCCCTGGGCAACCCATTCCAGTGCTTCACCACCCTCACTGTAAAGAACTTCTTCCTTATATCTAATCTAAACCTCCCCTGTTGAAGTTTGAAGCCATTACCCCTTGTCCTACCACTACAGTCCCTAAGGAAGAGTCCCTCCCCAGCATCCTTATAGACCCCCTTCAGATGCTGGAAGGCTGCTATGAGGTCTCCACGCAGCCTTCTCTTCTCCAGGCTGAACAGCCCCAACTCTCTCAGCCTGTCTTCATACGGGAGGTGCTCCAGCCCTCTTATCGTCCTCGTGGCCCTCCTCTGGACTCGCTCCAACAGCTGCATGTCCTTTTTATGTTGAGGACACCAGAACTGTACGCAGTACTCCAAGTGAGGTCTCACAAGAGCAGAGTAGAGGGGCAGGATCACCTCCTTTGACCTGCTGGTCACGCTTCTTTTGATGCAGCCGAGGATACGGTTGGCTTTCTGGGCTGCAAGTGCACACTGCCGGCTCATGTTAAGCTTCTCGTCAACCAACACCCCCAAGTCCTTTTCTGCAGGGCTGCTCTGAATCTCTTCTCCGCCCAACCTGTAGCAGTGCATGGGATTGCCCCGACCCAGGTGTAGGACCTTACACTTGGCTTGGTTAAACTTCATAAGGTTGGCATCTGCCCACCTCACAAGCATGTCAAGGTCCCTCTGGATGGCATCCCTTCCCTCCAGCGTATCAACCGAACCACACAGCTTGGTGTCGTCAGCAAACTTGCTGAGGGCGCACTCAATCCCACTGTCCATGTCGCCGACAAAGATGTTGAACAGGACCGGTCCCAACACCGATCCCTGAGGGACACCACTCGTTACAGGTTTCCAACTGGACATCGAGCCATTTACCACAACTCTTTGCGTGCGGCCATCCAGCCAGTTCTTTATCCACCGAGTGGTCCATCTATCAAATTGATGTCTCTCCAATTTAGAGACAAGGATGTCATGCGGGACAGTGTCAAACGCTTTGCACAAGTCCAGGTAGGTGACATCAACTGCTCTGCCCCTGTCCATCAGTTCCGTGGCTCCATCATAGAAGGCCACCAAATTGGTCAGGCAGGATTTCCCCTTAGTGAAGCCATGTTGGCTGTCACCAACCACCTCGTTGTTTTTCATGTGCCTTAGCATGTTTTCCAGGAGAAACTGTTCCAAGATTTTGCCAGGCACAGAGGTGAGGCTGACTGGTCTGTAGTTCCCCGGGTCTTCCACCTTCCCCTTCTTGAAAATGGGGGTCATATTACCCTTCTTCCAGTCATCAGCAACTTCACCTGACTGCCAGGATTTTTCAAATATGATGGACAGTGGTTTAGCAACTTCATTCGCCAGCTCATTCAGGACCCGTGGATGGATTTCATCAGGTCCCATGGACTTGTGCACGTTCAGGTTCTTAAGATGGTCTCGAACCTGATCCTCTCCTACAGTGGGCCTAAGGTCTTTATTCTCACAGTCCCTGCATTTGCTTTCCAAGACTTTCATGGTGTGGTCAGAGCATTTGCTGGTGAAGACTGAGGCAAAGAAGTCATTAAGAACCTCAGCCTTCTCCAAATCCATGGTAGCCAGTTCTCCTGATAGCTGCTGGAGAGGGCCCACATTGTCCCTAGTCTGTCTTTTATTTGCTACGTATCTATAGAATCCTTTCCTGTTATCTTTTACATCCCTTGCCAAACTTCATTCTAGCTAGGCCTTAGCTTTCCTAACCTGGTCCCTAGCTACCCGGGCAGTGCTCCTATATTCTTCCCAGGCCGCCTGTCCTCGCTTCCACCTTCTATTAGCTTCTTTTTTCCCTCTAAGTTTCCTCAGCAGCTCCTTGTCCATCCATGGAGGTCTCCTGGCCCTCCTGCTGCACTTTCTTCTAGTCAGGATGCAACACTCTTGAGTACGTAGCAGGTGATCCTTGAATATCGACCAGCAGTCTTGGGCCCCCCTGCCCTCTAGGACTGTATCCCATGAAACCTTACTAAGGAGGTTCCTGAAGAGGCCAAAGTCTGCTTTCTTGAAGTCCAGGCCAGTGAGCTTGCTGCATGCTCTTCTCACTGTCCTGAGGATCTCAAACTCAACCATCTCGTGATCACTACAGCCAAGGCTGCCCTGGAGCGTCACATTTCCAACCAGTGCCTCCCTGTTTGTGAGCACGAGGTCAAGCATGGCACCTCTCCTCGTCGGCTCCTCTATTGCTTGAAAGAGGAAATTGTCTTCCACACAATCGAGGAACCTCCTGGATTGCTTGTGCTGGGCCGTACCGTCCCTCCAACAGATGTCAGGATGGTTGAAGTCCCCCATGAGGACCAGGGCCTGCGAGCGTGAGGCTGTTCCTATCTGTCTGTAGAGCGCTTCATCCACAGAGTCCTCTTGATCAGGCGGCCTCTAGCAGATCCCCACTGTAATGTCCCCATTGCTGTTTTCCCTTTGATCCTGACCCACAAACACTCTGTTACCTCATCACCCGTCCCCAGACAGAGTTCCATACTCTCCAGCCTATCACTGACATAGACAGCAACAACCCCTCCCCGTCTGCCTGGCCTGTCTTTTCTAAACAGCCTGTAACCTTCCATTCCGACACTCCAGTCATAGGACCCATCCCACCAGGTTTCTGTGATACCAATGACATCATATTCCCGTAGCCTTGCACACATCTCTAATTCCTCTTGCTTGTTCTCCATACTATGGGCGTTTGTATAGAGGCACCTTAGCCCAGCTCCAAATGCTCGGCTCAATGGCTGGGGCAGCTGGAACATCTCTACATCGCTTCAAGCACTTATTACAGGTGCTGGCAACTGACCAGGAGTGTTGGGATGGATCAATGCTCCCCTCCCCCAACACATCTAGTTTAAAGCTTTCTTGACCAGCCTGGCAAGCCTCCTACCAAAACAGCTCTTCCCCTTTGTCAGACCAGCTCCACCAGCCTCCAGTAGATCTGGCCTCCCAAATGGAGCACCATGTTCTAAATAGCCAAACCCCTGACTATGGCACCACCATTCTAACCATTTATTAACCTGCCAAACGCGCCTAGCTTTTTTAAGGTCCTCCCCTTTATCCTGGAGAATTGATGAAAAAAAACTATCTGAGCTCCAGAGCCCCTAACCACCTCTCCCAGGGCTCTGTAGTCCTTCTTAATGTTCTCCAGGCTACTGCTATCTATATCTCTAGCACCCACACGGACCTCTAGAAGGGAGTAATAGTCAGCAGGACTTACTAGAGCAGGCAGCCTCTCAGCAACATCCCTGATCTGAGCCCCCGGCAAGCAACACACCTCCCTCGAGACTGGATCAGGCCGGCAGATGGGTGCCTCTGTGCCTTTCGAAAAGAGTCCCCTACTACTATGACCCTCCGCTTTTTCCTGGAGGCACCAGTAGTGATGCTTTTTACTGGTGCATCAGCAGGATGCTCATTAGGTGTGGTGGGTGCTTTCTCCTTAGCCCCCTGCAGAACTGCAAAGCAGTTCTGGGTGGGGACATCAGATTTAGGAGGAAGCCCCTTGTCATTAATTGTCCTCTTCCTCCTTTTTCCGTTCGTTTTTCTCGTGACTAATTCCCAGCTTCCTGGGTTGCTGCCCTCCTTCTTTCCTATATGAGCAATGCTGGACGTTTGCAGCCCCTGTGCAGTTTGGGCCTGGAGCAAGCAGCCCAGCTTCGTCTCAGCTTCCTTGGCATCTTTTAGCTCTCCAACAGCCTCCCGCAGCTCAGCCACCTGCTGCAGGAGGACCTCCACCAGGGCGCACCGAGCGCAGCCCTGTCCATTGTGCACCCTCGCCTCAAGAGACCAGTCGAGGCACTCTCTACACTCCGAGGTCTGCGCCGCAGCCTCCCCTCTCATCGGCTCTGTCTGGGTGCCTACGCTGGCCACCGCCGGGGCAGAGCTCCCAGAGCGGGCCCTGCTCCTGAGGCGAGTGCTCACCATCCCGCTCGCTGCCCGCTCAAACTGCCGCGCCACGCCCTGACTGACATGCCCCGCCCTGGTCGCTCGTGCTCCCTGGGATGGGTTTTTACCCACTGAGGGCTGGTGCCGTCACTCCTGGCGCCGCCCCCTGTGAGTCACTGCTCGCGTCAGCTGAGCTGCCGGCTCCTGGGCAAGTCCTGTCGAGGACTTGAGGCTCCCTCGGTGGCTGTTGCCGCTCCGAACTGAGGCTCCTGGACGCTGTGCTTCCCCCCGCTCCGGTGTTAAAGGCGTCCTCTCTGGAGATACTCACCTCGGCAATTCAGATTAATTAATTGAATTTAACAAGATATCATGCTATCACTACAAGTTGTTCTCATGGTACTTACAGATGAGTAGATAAATTATAGTGAACATTATAGTAAAAATAAGTAGATATTTTCAGATGTCTTCTGAATATAATACATTAACCTGTTGCCCAATACTTAAATTAAACCCAATTTTTTTTAACTAAGGATTCTCTTGGCTTCAGCTATCACTTTATTTTACCAAGCTATACTAGACATTATTTTTACCAGATTAAACAAATATATCGTATACATAATAATTATTTTATTTAATAATTATATGTGCATATACACATGTACATAACTTAAAAATATTTTGTGGTGAAGTTATGCCTGAATTAAGAAAACATATACATACTATGGTTTAAGATAGTCTTATCAGAAGGAGATGACAAAAAGCTTGTTAAGTTCTATGCATCCACTTGCATGTAATCAAAAAAGAAAAGAGTGGAGTAAACGATAAAAGTTGACGTATTATATGTGCACAATAACATACAGTTCACTTCAGCTTTGCAACAAAATGTAAGTCAGCAAAAAATCACAACCCGCCATAGGCATCAACTGATGTCAACACAGTACAACACTGTACATGACAAGTAGTCAACAGAATCCCTTCTTTTAAACAACTTGTTGACAGACTTGCTAGTGCAATGTTTTGGCTTCCTGGAAATTAAGAAAAGGAGGAAAAGTAATGAAAAAAGGACAAACTTCTTCCTTTTCTTTGTTAAAAAGCACAGTCTAACTAGAACAAAGACATATTTAGAACAGCTTCACCACCCAACACTTAGATGCTACCTACTGAAGTTTTCCAGCAAGAAACAGGCTTTACAAACTGGAGAGTAGCAGGAATTCTTAGAGGAAAAAAAAAAAAAAAAAAAAGGAAAAAAGAAAAAGAATGGAAGAAAGAGAAAGAAAAAGAAAGAACAATGTCACTAATGCTTTAATCAGCAAAAAGCACACTAGAAAATAACTTCTCCACATGAAAAAAATCCAAGCTTATTTTAGTCCAGACTTTAACAGCGAGTCCAGAGAAAATGTTAGATGGAGGAAAGCTTTCTCAATAGACTGTAAAAGCAATTGAACTTTTAATGCCACCCCATCTTTCCTGTACAACAACAATATCCAGTTGATAAAGAATTCCTACAAAAAAACTGCTGGATTATGTATGATCTCTTGGAGTGAAGTCAGAAAAGCAGCCTTCATGCAGTGTATCTTAACCCATTCTTTTGTTAGCTGACCCACTGTTGCACAGTGGGGAACAACATTTTCTGCAACAATAAGTAAATCCACCTTCATGTCTTTTCTGACTGAAGTCACTTTGGTTTCCTATCATAATATTTTCTTCTTTGTAATTTAAGAGCCCAAGAATGTTGCCTAATTAATTTAATGTATTATTCACATCTGTTAGGTTAATTAAGACAGAACACCAGAATATTCTGTTGGGATATATAACACTTTTGTTAGCTCTCAGTATTTCATACCAACCCTATGTAGTGTTTGAATAAACAAGCATTCTGTAAAGATTTCTACTTTGTCATGTACATTTCACTTCTTTCCAAAATTCTACTGTATCTAAACAGGAATAATTTTGGTTTCGTTTGGAGCTTTAAATTTGGGGGTGGTCTTCTTGTTGTTGTTCATTCACTTTAATCTGTTTTAGACCAATTCCATCTCCCATTGGTTTGTTTGGGTTTTTTTAATATAAATTTAACAGATGTGTTCAATTACTTGGCTGAAATTAAATTAATACTTTGTCTTCACACTTCTGAGGCTGAATACCACTGGAACCTTGCATTCTGAGACCTGATTATGTCCTATTTAATTCAGTCATTTGTGAATGCAGAACTGCCATCTATGCCTTTAGAAATGATCTCGAAAAATAATTCCTCCTTCAATTCTCCTACATTACATTACTTACATTTTAGGAAAGCAAAATTTAGCTCATTATAACAATTCTTACCACAGTCAGCGGGGATAACTATGATTCTTTTACATTTCAATGCAATAGCCATTAAGGTCACTAGCTCTTAATGAAAGTTTATGAAGAGTGAAACCTTTCTTAATTACCATATTTTTTCATTTAGGTTACTTGAAGCCATTCAAAGGCATTTCACCATTTGTTTACCCCATTCACTGCTCCTTAATGTGCTAACTTCTACAAGGCTGATTAATCATTACTAATACCCCTGCAATAAGGAATGCTGTCTACAATGCAATTCCCTTAGATTTTCACCTCATGAAATACACTGCAATAACACTTTCAAAACATGCCTACCAAATGGAAGGCAAATTTTGATGTGAAAAAGAATGTTGGCTTAGAGGTTTTGGGTTGTTTCCTTCTTTTTTTTTTATTTCTGATCTTATCCCAGGGTTCATATTTATTAATGTGTTCAGTTTGGCTATCACTTTCTTTTTTTGTCATTTACTATGTCAGTATGCTGTTCACCTCCTATATTTCCCCATCTTCCACTCTTTCTCCTCTTTCCTTATAGTAATAAATTTAGTTTTGTTTGGTTTTTGTTTTGGGGTTTGGGGTTTTTTTAAGAAATATATTTAAAAGGTGATAATTAGATTGCAGAAACATCTGCCTTCTATGACTTATATTGTTATAATATATTATATTGTTATTATGACTTATACTGTTGGGCTGCCAGCTCAACTTTCAAGCAAGTTGCATGTTTCTAAGTTGAAGGTCTCCTCAGCAAGCACAATATCATCTGACAAGCAAGCACAGACATGGTCTGATAGTAACATGTGTCCTGAATAGAAAATTATAATAATAAAACTCTGTACTCCAACATGGCCATTGTGAGTTCGTGTATATTAGTTTCAGTTTTTTAGTGTAAACACTGACAGAGACATTTTAAAAATATTGTTTCTTAAATATGAAGCATGAGTGATGACAGCTGAATACTGCCTCATTACACGTAAGAAAAGCAGATATCATAGGATATATTCTGGGAAGATATAGGGTATAGGAAGAGGATAGTGACCGGCTGCACAGATCACGTGTAGGAGCCACCCATATTTGGCCTCCTTGGAAAGGAGAGATAAAACCTATATCTAGTTATAGTTGAAGACATTGTGGAAGAGGAATAAAGTGTTTTTTGAGTGACGTAAGAACAACCTAATACCAAGAAAAGATTACAGTGGATGCTTGGTTTTGCATATCACTAGATTAACTGTCTATCAAGAGGATTTATATTTTTTCTAATAGTTTCTGCGTGTTCCTGGTGTTTATCACTGAGTAAGCCAGTGTCATGGTTTGAGCCCAGCCGGTAACTCGGAACCACGCAGATGCTCACTCACTTCCCCTCTTTTTCCTCCCCCCGCTCCCGGAGGGATGGGGAGGAGAATCGAAGAATGTAACTCCCACGGGTTGAGACAAGAGCAATCCAGTAACTAAAGTACCATACGAAACTACTGCTGCTACCACCAATAACAATAATGACAAGGAAAATAACAAGGGGAGAGGATACAATTGCTCACCACCCGCCGACCGATATCCAGCCCGACCCGAGCAGTGATCTGGGCCTTCCGGGTAACTCCCCCCGGTTTATATACTGGGCATGACGTGCCCTGGTATGGAATACCCCTTTGGCTAGTTTGGGTCAGGTGTCCTGTCTCTGCTTCCTCCCGGCTTCCCCTCATCCCTGGCAAAGCATGAGACTGAGAAAATCGTTGGTCAGAGTAAACATTACTTAGCAACAACTAAAAACATCGGTGTTATCAGCGTTGTTCCCAGGCTGAAAGTTAAAAGACACAGCACTGCACCAGCTATAACTAGCTGAACCCAGGACAGTATCTAGCCCTTATTCCATACCATTCACGTCATGCTCAGATCCCACATCTCTCAACACACCATCGCCCATGTCCCATATGTACACATATATATACACCCACACCCACACACAAACAGAAAGGTATCATTCCCTAGTCCATGGACCAACCCCTATAAAATTGCTGAATTCATCCAGTCCATGATGTCAGGCTCCATCTCTTGTAATAGTCTTTCAGGGCAGGAGGGACGGTGTATAGTGTTGGATTGTTGCCTGCTGATGACACTGCCAAACTCGTCTGGTCACTGCTGAGCTCGTCTGGTTTCCTCAAAATTCATTCTTTGTTGGGGTGATGATCAGAGGAAAGTCAGGGTCAGTTGCTGGCAACCTGAAGATATCTAGCTGGTGGGCTATAAAAGTGTTATAGAGCAGACAACAGCATACAATTGAGTTCATTGGCTGTTTTCCTCCAGAATCCAATCCCCTTGAGGTACACATCGGACTTCCCCATCTTCCCACATTACCCACCAAGTATATCCAGGTCCTTGAGCCAAAGCAACCCCACAAGTGGGTTTGCCTTTACCTGAAGCAGGAATAACCCAGACTGGCTTCCCCTACAAATTCTTTATGTGCACCACAGGAACTTTATCCCTCTCTACAGTACGTAAAAGTTACGATTGGGCTGGGCCAGCCCTGCTGGCAGATCCCCTACTGTTGACCAACCAGGTGGCTTTTGGTAAATGTGTATCCCAGCGTTTGAAAGTCCCACCACCCATTGCTCTCAGTGCAGTTTTTAACAGCCCATTGTACTGTTCAATTTTCCCAGAGGCTGGTGCATGGTAGGGGATGTGATATACCCACTCAATGCCATGCTCTTTGGCCCAAGTGTTTATAAGGTTGTTCCCGAAATGAGTCCCATTGTCTGACTCAATTCTCTCTGGGGTGCCGTGTCGCCACAAAACTTGTTCCTCAAGGCCCAGGATAGTGTTCCGGGCAGTGGCGTGGGGCACAGCATATGTTTCTAGCCATCTGGTGGTTGTTTCCACCATGGTCAGCACATAGCACTTGCCTTGGCAGGTCAGTGGGAGTGTGATATAGTCAGTCTGCCAGGCCTCCCCATATTTGTTCTTCAGCCATCGTCCTCCATACCAGAGAGGCTTTAACCGCTTGGCTTGCTTAATTGTAGCACGTTTCACATTCGTGAATAACCTGGGCAATAGTGTCCATTGCTAAGCCCACCCCTCGATCATGAGCCCATCTATATGTTGCATCTCTGCCTTGATGGCCTGAGGTGTCATGGGCCCACCGGGCTAAAAATAATTCACCCTTATGTTGCCAATCTAAGTCCATCTGAGCCACTTCAATCTTAGCAGCTTTATCCACCTGTTGGTTGTTCTGGTGTTCCTCAGTGGCCCGACTCTTGGGTACATGAGCATCTACGTGGTGTACCTTCACCACCAGGTTCTGCACCCGAGCAGCGATATCTTGCCACAATGCAGCAGCCCAGATGGGTTTACTTCTGTGTTGCCAGTTGCTCTGCTTCCATTGCTGCAACCACCCCCACAGGGCATTTGCCACCATCCATGAGTCAGTATAGAGATAAAGTACTGGCCATTTTTCTTGTTCAGCAATGTCCAAGTCCAGTTGGATGGCTTTCACCTCTGCGAACTGACTTGATTCACCCTCTCCTTCAGCAGTTTCTGCAACTTCTTGCAGGGGACTCCACACAGCTGCCTTCCATCTCCGATGCTTTCCCACAATACAGCAGGACCCATCAGTAAACAAGGCATATTGCTTTTCACTCCCTGACAGTTCATTAAATGGTGAGGCCTCTTCAGCACGCATCACCTCCTTTTCTGGTGACATGCCAAAATCTTTGCCCTCTGGCCAGTCCATGGTGACTTCTAGGATTCCTGGATGACTGGGATTTCCTATTCGAGCTCATTGTGTAATTAGCGCAGCCCACTTACTCTATGCAGCATCGGTTGCATGATGGGTAGCAGAGACCCTGCCTTTGAACATCCAGCCCCACACAGGCAACCAGGGTGCCAGGAGAAGCTGCGCTTCAGTGCCAATCACTTCTGAGGCAGCTCGAACCCCTTCATAGGCTGCCAGTATCTCTTTTTCAGTGGGAGTATAACTGGCCTCGGATCCTTTATATCCCCGACTCCAAAACCCAAGGGGTTGACCTCGAGTCTCTCCTGGAGCTTTCTGCCAGAGGCTCCAGGTAGGACCATTCTCCCCAGCTGTGGTATAGAGCACATTTTTCACATCTGGCCCAGTCCGGACTCTCCAAGGGCTACTGCATGAGCTATTTCTCATTTAGTTTGTTCAAAGGCTTGTTGTTGTTCAGGGCCCCATTTGAAATCATTCTTCTTCCGAGTCACGTGATAGAGAGGGCTTACAATCAGACTGTAATTCAGGATGTGCATTCTCCAGAACCCCACAACACCTAAGAAAGCTTGTGTTTCTTTCTTGTTAGTTGATGGAGACATTGCTGTTATCTTGTTGATCACATCTGTGGGGATCTGGTGATGTCCATCTTGCCATTTTACTCCCAAAAATTGAATCTCCTGTGCAGGTCCCTTGACCTTATTCCGTTTTATGGCAAAACCAGCCTTCAACAGGATTTGGATTATCTTCCCCCCTTTCTCAAAAACTTCTTCTGCTGTATCACCCCACACGATGATGTCATCAATGTATTGCAGGTGTTCTGGAGCTTGCCCCTGTTCCAGTGCAGTCTGGATCAATCCATGGCAGATGGTAGGGCTGTGTTTCCACCCCTGGGGCAGTCGGTTCCCAGTGTACTGGACGCCCCTCCAAGTGAAAGCAAACTGTGGCCTGCATCCTGCTGCCAAGGGGACTGAGAAAAATGCATTGGCAATACCAATTGTGGCATACCACTTGGCTGCCTTTGACTCCAGTTCATGTTGAAGTTCTAGCATGTCTGATACAGCAGCACACAATGGTGGTGTGACTTCGTTCAGGCCACGATAGTCTACTGTTAGTCTCCACTCTCCATTAGATTTTTGTACTGGCCTTATGGGGCTATTAAAGGGTGAGCGGGTCCTGCTGATCACTCATTGGCTCTCCAGTCTACAGATCAGCTTATGGATGGGAATCAAGGAGTCTCGGTTGGTGCGATATTGCCGCCGGTGCACTGTTGTGGTCGCAATTGGCACTTGTTGTTCTTCGACCTTCAGCAACCCCACAACAGAAGGATCCTCTGAGAGACCAGGCAGTAGTGATTATATCTGAAAAAAACATGTAAGCTAAACACAGAAAATAATTAAAATTTAGCATTGCAGTATCTAACTTGAATGCTCAGTGTTCCAGTATGTAGTAGGATATTAAAATGCCTTTTAACATCTTGGTCCCCTGAAGAATAACAGGGAACACACCTGTGTAAAGCACTCATAAAAAGTATTGTGTAGAAAGAGGAAGAACTAGTATAGCCAAGAAACCTCAAAGACCAGAGTTATGCTTTATAGGAACTGGTGAAGTAAATCTGTAACAAAGGAAGCCTCTTGTCTCTGTTAGGATTTACTGACATTGTATTAGTCATGAAAGTCACAAAAGCCTCCTCTCACACAAAGAGGATAGTATCCTTTGCAGTTCTCTTATTCTCTCTTATGTGATAGATGTATGTTCTAAAAAGATCTGGGATGATATTAAAGAAAAATGTCATCAGCATTATTCTCAAAATGCAGCAGCTTGCAAAGAAGAGAATAAAAACATATTTCTCTAGTAAGCCAGAATTTCAAAATGAAATATTAGAAATCTCAAAACATACTAAGAAACAAATAGGAAAAAAAAAAAAATCTGTACTACATTGAAAAGTGGTGAGTATTGTGTTCCTACTAACAACAGAAGGTAAAAATGGCAGATTCCTTACAACTATGAAGATTGGGAGCAATACCTTTCCCCATGTCCCAGTTGCCAATAACAGCATGATGATGTGTTTGGCCTTTTGATCAAATGCTTTAACCCTGAGACACTGCAGGCATAGGAGTGCCAGTATGAATGGGTTAACTAGATAGCAATTCTTGCAAAGCTGGTGGTTTTTTCAGGAAATCAACCCTTTTTTTCTCCCCCCTTCCCCTTGTTATGTGACTAAACAAGTTGCATGAAATTAAATAAACGTTCTTGACAAGGTGGTCCCTTGAGACACCCAACATGTAATTTAGTAAATGTTACAATGTATCACTTTCAAGTCAAAACATGGGAAAAAATAGTAGCAATAAAAGCTGAGTTTTAAAAGATAACAAAATAGAAACCTCAATGCAAGTGAATGCTCTGGTTACCATGGAAACATGGAACACCAGCTTTGAAAACAAGGTTCCTTTTTTTTCAGTTATTAGTCAAGCCACAAGACATAAAATCTCTGCTTGACATCCCTACCCAGCTCTTTTGGAATCTGCATAAAGGAAGAGCATTTAAAACACTTACGCGGAACACCAGTTCCCTTCATGATAACTTACCCATCTTCAACTCGACCTGCTTGTGGAAAAAGCAAAACATGCAGAGGTCATACGTATGAGCTTGCTAGCATTAGAAAGCTATAAGTGCCTTGGGAAAACAGAGAAGTATAAGGATTTAGATATTCATCTGGGGATGTTTTTAAGAAGAACCTCCATGTCTGTCACTCTCCAAGTCTTTGATATTTTGTATGATATCACTGACTACTGCTAAACCCACTCGCAGTACTTAGGATCTAACCTTATCGGTAATAGAGCGCGTTTAGAGGTACCCCGCACACCCTAGGTACTGGAAGAAGTTTGAATACAAATGTCTCCTGAGCTAAATATATAAGGAACAAAATAACAGTAAGAAATAATCAGAAAAATACTTACTGCAACCAGTTTGATTAGGTATTTTTGAAGGTCCCAGCAAGTTAAAAATACCCTGGAATTTAGGAGGGTTCAAAACATTTTTTCCTAAAAATTCCAAGAAAAATGTCTTGTAAATATAGCTTCTATGGATGAAAAAATAGGAACAGTCTTATTTATTTAACAGGAACATCTGTGTGATTTCAACTAGACAGACAAATGTAAGCTTTCACCTTTGGCTTCTGTATTCTTTTCCTGGTATGATATTGCCTTCTCACTTAGAAGTTACCTTTAATCACCAAAGAGAGAATTTATTCTTTCCAAAGACCAGAATGAAGATTTTTCACTACATTTGCTTTAGCTATATATTGTAAATACAAATGTTACTACCTCATTTTCAGTCTCAATTTTTTATCCTACATTTCTCCACAGTGAACACTGGGAGAAAGAGTTTCTTTAACTGTTGTCCTAAAATTGATCTAAGTTCTCCATGCTTGAAAACTATCTTAACTGGTAAACATGGTGATTATCTGATGAGAATGGTAGAGGAAGAAAGGCACAGTCTAAGTTTCATATCAGTTAGATTATACTTTGAAAAGTAAAGTCTAGAAAAAAATAAGTAAAACAAATCTTAATAAATTATTTGCAGTGCAATGGGAGAGCAACTTAATATTATATTGTTCTCAAGTGAAAAGTTTAGTGTGGTACAAGTCATCTACACCAATCAATCACTTTTAGTAACAGAAATATATTGCATTCCAATATATGTTTCTTCTTAATTAATAATAACCCTGGGAACAGTGACCTGCAGTAAAGAGCTTAAACCAGAGTACTCTCTTAACCAGGAGATTACAAAGCTATATTACCAGTGAATCTCAAATTAAGTTTCTCTAGTTCAAAAGGAGTAGCAAGTGTATCATTTGCTGCCTGGAACATACTCATGGGAGATATGAAGTTTAATTTTCTGAGGCAGAAAAAGGAACTTTCCCTATATCTCCAAGGAAAGCTTGTCTGAAATCGTGTATCACTAAAAACCTCTGCTGTTTCAACTTCCACCACAAGCATTGTTTCACAAAACATGCCAAAAAATTTTGTTCTTTCATGCTCCTGATGAATTATCATGTCATTACTGCTGAGATTGTGAAATGTTTTAAGTACTATCTCTATATGAATGCAGATCAACCTGTTCTTTAGTCATACATACACTGCATTACCCAGTGGGGGGAGGGGGGGTGAGTCAGTGTCCAGAACAGAGGGGTGACATTAAATAAAAAATCTTTAGTTCAGCACATACAAGAATGAAGTCTCGATGACTGAATCAAAACTGTGAAACTGCAAGCTATTGAAGACATATTGCTGAGTTTCACCACTTGCTGCTAATACTATTCTTTATGAAATCCATGACAGTCAACATCTAATTTATTGATGAAATACATATCAAATTACATAATGTTCTGCTAAAACACAAAATTATTACTTTGTTATATGCAGTACTTTGGATATACATGACAGTGACTGACTTTCCTTAGAATATCAGACTAATATCAGTGATGTTTTTGCTGGAATATAACAAATTTTTTGAATTCCAATTCTATTACTCTTATGAACTATATGGGTTAATATTCTCATCACTTTTTATGCACAAAAGATGTAAACTGCCTTTTTTTACTAGGCACCACTACAAATTCCACAGTAATCAAAACCTTTATTTTAGCTTTTTCCAACTATGCTTGTGGATTTCAACATCAGATGGCAAAATTCATGTACCAGCTATCTATGAAGAAAGAAAAAGTCCTTTAAGTCAACAGTACAAAGAACATCAAAGTAATTTTGAGTCATATTGAAAAGACCATTCTTCCATAACATAAAGAATATTCAGCATGGCAAAACCACATGAAAAGTTAGAACTAAAAATCAATATATTCTCAGTATTTGTTCTTATGTCTTGATCTCTATTAAAAAATACACCTTAAAAACAACCTGACACACTTCACACACATTTAACTTCTACACAAGTGTTCGCACAGGACTGCTCTTTGTACCCAACTACCAGGTGCTTATTCACAGTAATTCAGCACAGTTAGAGGCAATTCTCTCACCTTCAGAGTATGAGTAGCTGCTAGCTGCAATCACCCTTTGCTGGCCACAAATTCATACTAATATTTTATCTGTTGTAGTCTGCCTGTGGATTCAGCATCTCTGTCAATAATAAATAAGAAAGAATCTGTGTTGGAATGTGTATATTCTCTAGCAAACTACTTGAAAAGAATAGCTCAATATTAGTAACATTCACACACCTCTTCTTAACATCCTATCAAGTTCTTTCCATAAAGGATTATATATATATTACACCTCATTTTCCTTAATTCTTTCCTCAATTTCCTGAATTCTCTGTGACTTAATTGGAGCTTTACTGTTCCATTATTATGTGAAAGCTTCATTATTGGTGTTATTATGTTTATTTATTTGGATGAGAAACTACAAGGAAGAAAACAGAAGTTAGGCATAGTATCAGATAAACCACTCTCCGAAAATATACTATATATATTAAAAAACACACAAAAAATCCAATCTGTTGCCTTTAAAGATTTTTTCTTGCAGTCTAGCAAACTAAAAATTTACACTAGCTTTGTCATGAAGCCCTGGTTTTTACAAGAACACGGAATTTCTAGTAGGAAAAACATATTTTTTTCCACAAAAAGTGGCAAGAGATCTCATTATGTTTTGTTCTTATAGCTTTGGCTGGAATAACAAAAAAATTAGGTCTTTCTAGGTGACACTACACTGTGAGAAAGAATAAGCATGCATATAAATGGTAATTTTTGAGCACTGAAAACATGATATAATAGGAAGTTTCAATAGAAGATTATTTGGTAGAAATTTGAAAGCACAGTTGAGAGCTGCAGGAAATATAATAAATGGCCTTTAGAGCAAACTTTCTGATTCAACAGAAATGCATTTCTACATGAGAATAATAAATAATATGAAGAGCACATACTGGCACAGTTGGGTTTCATAGAAAAGGACGTTCACTCTTGCTTCAAGCACGCTGTGTGCTACGACAAACAAATAACATGAAAATATCTACATCCAGAAAGCATGAAAATGACTGATCTACAGGATAAAATACATGTGGAAAAAAGAGGACCAGCCCCTCCTACCTTGTTTGTTGAGAAGAAAGAGCTGCCAGAGAGCTCAAGATCAGAAGATCAGGACTGAAATCTGAGTCAAGTAAAGAAACCCAGAGTTAGGTATGTAGGTCCTGTAGAGAGATGGTATTGTAAATCTACTTACATTTCATTTCATTGCATTTTATATGATTAGCCAAGACAGTTCCTCCTCAGCATAGTGGCTCTGGACTTGTCATTATAGGAATGCATTCGTCAAGCACTTCGTGGGGAGCCTACCCACAGACTTCAGTATTTTGAATTCCACTCTTGGATGAAAGACCTAGATGACTATCTTGATACTGTAAATTTTTAGTTACTTTGCCATCAATGGAAATTAAACACAAAAACAATTATAATACCTTTTTGAACAACATATTGGTTCAAAAACAGTTGCCTGGGCATTGTCAAGAAGGTAAGTAAGTGCCCTGTTCTGAAAAGTCTTTTATAGGTATGACTGCTATCTTTCCATAATTTATAAGCAGTCTGAGCCCAGGCTGTTTTCTGAAACAGTTGATGAAAAATACGCATCCAGTAGAAGAAGGGTCAAGGAGAATAGAGAGCTGTAACTTACTCCTTGCATAGATGCACAATGTATGTGTATGCTACTAAATTAAATGTGCTCAGCCATGTTCCCTTACACTGAAGCTAACTAGCACTGAAGCTAAATAGCACTGAAGCTAACTAGCACTGAAGCCCACAAGCAAAGCAAAAATCATGCTATTAAACTTCATTCTCATCTAAAACAGAACAGATGCATCCAAACCACTTATTCAGAATAGTACCAATGCTATTGGTATGCTTATAACAAAGCTAAACTTAAAAATTGGTGGATTAGGGACCAGCACTACACAAAAGCATTCTAGGCGCTACTAGCCTAGCAACAAAACTGACAGAGTTCCAGGATCATTCCCTGCTTAGTTTTTCTGCACTAAGACTACATGGTAATGGGAAATGCAGTAACATGTCATATTACTCTAAACAAATCCTTTATTTCTAACAGATCAATCTCCCAGGAACTCTTTTTCTAAGGATAATAATCACCAAAACCAGCAGTACATCTGTGTAGGTAAAGAGATTCTCATGGGAGAGGGAAATAGAGCTCTGGAATTAGCAGTAAGATTGAACAGATTGTTAGAACAATAGGTAAACACTTAGGAGAGGCAAACAGTAGGTTGACACACTACCAACAGGCTTTTGCCTCTTAGCACCAAGCAAGGCATTTAAGATACAATGTATGTGTTTTCCTGGGTTTACTAACAAATCTTCTCTGGTACAGCAGAACAAAATACAACAGAATTGTTAACACATTAACACAAAAATAAGATACATTTTATTTCTCCCTAGTTAGCTGGCTATCAATGGCAATGCAATGAGTCCTTGAGAGTTCACTTAGGGAACCTCCAAATAAACAGAGCAATTGGCATTGAATTTACTCTGATGTAAAGATTTGCTGAATGCATAATAAGATATAAGAAAGATAAAGAGAAAAAAAACCCAAACCTCTTTCTCTGAGCATAGTTTGCTTGTAAGTGTTATGAGGAATACCTGGGGGAACTGGGGTTGTTTATTCTGAAGAAGAGAAGGCTCAAGGGGTACCTTATCAGTCTCTACAGACACCTGAAAGGAGGATAGCAAGACAAGGTGGCTGGTCTCTTTCCCAAGTAACAACTGATAGGGTAAGAAGTAATGGCCTCAAGCTGCACCAGGGGAGGTATAGACTGGACATTAGGAAAAAATTCTTCACTGAAAGGATGATCAGGTATTGGAACAGGCTGCCCAGGGAAGTGGTGGAATCGCCGTCCTTGAAGTGTTCAAAAACTGTGTAGATGAGGCCTTCAGTGATATGCTGGACTTGGAAGTCCTGGGGTAAAGGTTGTTGGACTTGATGATCTTAAAGGTCTTTTCCAAGCTAGTTGCTTCTATGATTCTATGATTCTATGACAATCAGCTGGATGCCTGTTGGTGTTTTGGTGTACCTCTACTCTTTACACCGGATGGCAAGCCTGATCTCATTTGAGATAGTTTAATGGTACCTGTCAGCTGTTCAGCGATGTATGAGTGGCACTACACTCTCCATTCCCTTGACAATGCTTATCTTATGAAGACAGATAAAGATGTAGATGCTGATAAGCTCATCTTCATCCATACAGGTAATACATAAAATATTGCATAACTGTTAATTTTGAAATATTACTTCTGGAATTGCTAGTGTACTTGGTGGAAATTTTTTGAGGTATTTAAAATGCAATCCAATGAGATGGAAGCTCTCAAAAGAATCAGGTTATCTTCAGTAGAAGATTTCGATTGCAGGAGAGAAGTGTCAAATTATGAGGAGAGACACCAAGATGCTAGAAGGGACATCATTTGTTGTGCTGTAGATGAATATCTCTCCTCACTAATTCCCAAAGCCATTATTTCCTTTTGGCTACATCAGCATCCATTCTAGATCCCTCTTTCTTTAACTTGCTGATATTTATTTATTCATTTATTTATTTGTTCATTTATTTATTTTCCTTTCTGAAACTCTCCAGTAGGTTGGATCACAGCAGTATTTCTCCACATACTTCGCAAATACCAGCACCCTGGCCTTTCCTCAGAGTCCTGTTCTAAAACTGGGGGGAGGTTTCAGCTCTGAAGAAAATATTTTAAAAGACTAACAGATTTTTTAAAATTCACACTTTTTTTCTTTAAGTTTTTTCCTTTTTCTTTTAACTGAAATGTTTTCAAGTTGCTGAAGTATATCATCTGAAATAAATGGGTAGTCCAGATATAAAATTCTGGTAAGTGGTTACTGACATGCTTTTACTAGTTTTATGTCATGTTCACTGACATAAACTGAGGTATTGATAAGTCAGGGTTTCACCATTTTTTCTTTTAAAGGTATGTGGAAATCTTATTTCTGGTAGCAAATATGAATATTACATCCCAAGTGTAATTGGAAAATCTGCTTTGTAATGAATAATCCTTGGCTCGGAATTGCCATTCAGCAAATCAGAGAACCAAAACAATTTGGTGGGAAGTTGCCTTTAGTTGCTGTGAGTACTGTTTCTAGAATTAAATAAATAAAAAATATATGACTTTACCACAGATCTAGCTTTCTGCACTTTCAGCATTTAAAAAGGAGATAATTAAGATGCTTTCAGATGCTGATTTTATTGCTAATCATGAATACCAGCGCCTATCAGGTCAGATATATAGTTCCATTACATGATGGCTCTCATTGCAGGATGACACTCCAAAATGGTCAATAGTTTTCATGAAGAAGTACTTATGTGTTTCAACTGACAAGGAGAGATCAGAAAGTTATAAACAGAAATCTAGTAAAACATGCATAAAAATGACTGAAACAAATCCAACCTGTTTGTCTTATTACCCTGAAGAGATGAGAAGATTCCAAAGATGATCATCTTAGATGCAATGGTGTGGAGGTGACAATAATCATCGGCATGTTCTGAAGTAAATTCAGAAGCTGAAGATAGACTTCTGAGTTCATTGCAAGAGTGTTGCCTTGCTGTCCCATGTCTCCGAAAGTCAGCCTGAGCTAGATCATAGCAATACCTGTAACCACATGTGTTCTTTTAACTCAAAAATAACTCAGGCAGTACAGTTCTTTTCAGACAGCATGTGGTCTCTAAATTAATAAGTACTTTCTAGTGTTATTTACCGTTCAGAATGCAGAACGAACCTTCTCCAGATTCTTCAATACTCCCTGTGGTTTTGGTAGCTGGTAGAGAAACTGATACTACTAACAGCACCAGATTAACAGCTGCCAGTTTTATTGTTACTTTATTTAACGCCATACCTTGCAGCACATCAATTTTGCAATTTCTTTAGATTTCTCATACTTTCCCTCAAGGGTCAGGGTGTTTTAGTCTTAGTACCATCTAATCTTGCAGTAAGGAGAGTATCCAGTTTTGGAATATACTGATTTAGACAACATTTATAAAATAAAAGACTGTGCTGATATTTCTGCAGCCACCTGCCCAGCCCTAGTTTCAGGGCACAGATACGCAAATGATTATCTCACATTGAATAAGGGTGCCAATTTACAATGTTTCAGCTACTCCATAATAATTTTCCTGTGACTCTGTAACTATGAAATATGAGAGGTTTATTGTCTGTTTTCACTGAAAAAACAAGCAAACTCTTTTTTACAATGGAATATGCCTGTATGACTAGAAATAAGCTGTCTGTTATGAGTCTTTCCCAGAAAACTGTTACTTACCTTCTGCAAATGTGTTGTTTGCACATCTGAATGCTTACGATGTACCCACAGAAATTTGCCTATTTTTAGAAGGACTAAGTGGGACAGAGTCAGAATTTTTATTTTCCTGAGTTTAGTATTCTCTGTAGAGAATTCTCATAGCAGACACTCCAGGTCTGTGACATTAGTTCAGTCAAGCTTTAATCTCTTTGTATAAAATAGAACACTTCTAGAGGGAGGCAATGATTGCAGAGATACTCATGGAATAACAACTGCTGGGAAGCCAGGCTACTATCTGTAAGCATGGAAATTTGATACTCAAATGCTTCACTAGAAGCAGGAGGAACAAAGACTCTGAAGCCGTCTTTCAACCCTAGATGAGTTCTCTAATTCCTTATTGACCATAAATTGTTATAATTAACAGGCCACTAATGTCAGAAAGTTAACCAGTGATCCTAACAACCAGATTGGAGATTGAGGAAATATGTTTTGATGTGTGAAAGAATCATTTGGGGTTCAAAAGAACAAAAGAAGTAGGAGATGGAAAGGTAGAGGATGCTCAAGTGTGGAGTAACATATGTATTATAAAACAAAAACAATTGTCCCATTGCTTTCTATCTCCGAATGCAGCATGCTTTACTTACAAAATACAGAAAAATAGGTATTGAAGACTTCAGTCTGCAGACTGAAGTATAGCAGTCTTCACAATAATATTTCAATTTTTATATTAATAAACTGTGCTCAAACTAAAATCTATTGGCCTTCATAAAATATACTATATATATACACTGTATATTTTATGAATGTATGAATACATACAGCTTTCTTCTATGTTCAAACCTATGTGCCTTTGTTGCTATAATTATCATTTGGTGACATCTGCTTATGTACTCCTGACAGTCTGTGTCTTCCAATGGACAGAGCCATTGAAGATACTAGTTTCATACTATGAGAAACTAAGCTGAAAGGAACAAAAAGAAAAGAAGAGATGCAGTAAAATAGAATATTTTTTAAATGTACCTTCAACAATGGAAATAAATATTTCCTACTTTTTTGTTAACTATTAGCAGTATGCTTAAATTATAGTCTGTATTAAGTCTTCTGAAATGCATCTGAATGTTAGGGCAACTAACAGTGACTTTCTGATTAAGTTGTAAATTTGGTTATTGTATAGCCTGTCCTCACCATTTTGGTACTTTTTGTTTCTTCAGATTAAGAAAAAAGCTGAGCAAAAAATAATTTGCATTTATTCAAACCATATGTTTAACAGTATATTCTAATCAAAATATATCATGTTATCCTAAATAAGGCATTACTTTTTTGACAGACTCCACAATTTTCTTACTTTGTAGCAACAAGTTAGTAAGTAGTTAACAATAGCAATAATTGACTAGCAACAGCAATGATCAAGTAGTAAATACATTCCACCTAGCTTGAATATACAAATCTATTTTAGCAGATTTTCCTTGAATGTAATCAGAGATATGCCCTAGAATTCACCAACACAAGTTCTATTATATAGTTAGAAAAGACCTTTTTATTCTGTGTTTATTTAGAATTTTATTTCTCTTAAGAAAAAAAACCGAAACAAAACCAAAAGAAAACAAAACAAGAAAAACCCCACCAGGTTCTGGCATTCAAGTTTTATCTCTGTTCCAGGCATTACATGCAGCATCATAAAATAAGATAGCAATAATAAAGAAACTTGGATTCATCCCCTAAATGTAACTTCTACTCCATAAATCTCAACCTTAATCCCATTGTTACAATGTTATTTAAACAGCAGGGAAGATGAATAGGTAGAGAATGAATTGGAGCTACCACCTTCTGCTGAAAATCTATTATACTCTTAAATCCTTTGGTAACTATGTTCTGCCTTCATCTAAAAGTAGACCTTGGTTGGACACATTATCTCAAGATACATGACCTTTGTATTTCAGAATGTCTCATAAAAAAGGTTATTTGATTCAAGATGAAACTCTTCTTATTGCAGTTAGAATTTTAAGGGAAACCAAGACAAATCTACATGCAAAATGGAGCAGAAAAAGAATGAAGAAAAACTTTTATTCTTTATTTATACAATCTATCTGCCACCTCACTTGATAATGAAAAATGCAATGAACACTATTATATGCCTTTCTAATATTTGGCAGACTTGTAGCTAGTTTGGACTATTCAAGGGCTTGTCCTTCTCTGCTTTTTAATAGCAGGATCACAACACTGATAACAAAAGCAGTAACCCACAGGTCAAGTAGAGTATAAGGGAAAAAAAAAGCGTGGGGCTCTATATTTTAATATGATACACCCGCAAAGTGGTGTTATGTGTATGTCATCTAGTATAAAAATATTATTGACAAGATATATTGGCAATAGATTTAAAACTGACAAAAGATATTATCATTTTTACTTGACTAGTGTAATTCATTGCCACAAGGTAACACTGACATCAAGAGGAGTGCTGATACATACAGGAATTCTATATAGAATGTAAGAAAATTCACAGTTATGCAGTAGAAGATAAAATAATTTAAAATTAATATATACCCAAAAGCTTTAAGGTATAAATCAACCACCAGCTGACAGCAGTTAGAAAAAATTTTTCCCTTGGACAGATTAGTCCTTGTGTGTTTCAGAGTTTTTTGCATCTGCCTCTGATTAATCTGGCTGGGCCATCATCATTGGTAGTATATATTGGGTTAGCTGGGCAATGTAGCATGGCAATTCGAGACATTCTGCACCCTTGACTTTCAAAGACAGTCTACTTTAATTGTCCTCTACTATGCTGTTCACGAAATACAAAATGAATTAAATTTTACATTATTTACATTATCTGTGTGTCCAGGAAATCTCATCATGACAACATGTTGAAAATTAATCATAGAAGTTTATAAAAGTGAGATTTTTCTCAGCACAGTATTCATGTTCATATATGTGCCCCTAAGTACATATAACTTTTTAAAATATCAGCTAAGAAATCAGGGGAAAAAATAGGAAAAAAAAAAAAGGTTATCTTTGTTAGAGGAGAATGGCAACAGAAAAAAACTTGAAGCTACAGAGCTGCTATTCCACCTGCAGTTGGCAGCAATAAAACCTGCTCCACACTGAACCAAACATTCTAAGATACCAAGATAGTTTTTGACACATCTGTATTTTGCCATTTACTGCATACAGGGGTCTTCAAGCATTACAGAACATATACATATCTTTCTGTATTTGCTCATACTGCAGACAATGATGGTGCAAGAAGACTGAAACCCTGGGAGAATATGCTTCACGTCACTTGGAAATACCAAACACTAGGATTCCCTTTAACTATCGGTTTTCAAGCTGCGTAATTTTGTGGTTGAGGTAGCAACAAAGTGCTAATGTTTAACTTTTTAATTAGACCATAGAGATAAATACAATCTGTTGCAGTATGAAAAATCTGGGGGTTTATTGTTACATGAAATTACATGTTATTCTCTGTTTTGTGTCACCTACTTCATCCTCCTATACAGAAAATGTATTCTTTAAGCATACAAAAAGAGAGTAAAAATGTTCTCTAATCACGAGTTTTGGTTCATCCTCTTCCTCCCCTTTCACCTTCTACTGTCACCATTAATGGGCTACAGAAAGATAATTTCATTTTGATTTTTCAGACGCAGGGTAGCTTACTTGCTCAAACACTAAACTTCAATGTTTTGATTTTGACAGTTTATCTACTAAGTCCCTAATTAAATTTGATGATACCTGCTCAGTGCTTAGCACATAATTTACATCACGGATGCAACACATCTAACAGTATTTGCCTCTTTTGATCAGGAAAGGCTCAGAGATGAGATTTTATAAACAGACAATTACATCTTTTTGCTGAACTGGGGGGCCTTTTTGTTCAGGAAGCAGTCATATGAAGAATACTACAACCTACTTCTGGTTTGACTGAATGGAAATTTGTAACTTCCAGTGCTACTATACTTCTATGATTTTGTAGAAGTATGGAGTAATTTGACTGAGAGAGACCTCAAAACCTTTAAATGGAGCTCCATTTAATGACATTCAGGGTATTTCAAGACCTACTTTTTCAAAATAACTGAATGTAAATTTGAGACAGTGGAACACTAAATTGAGTATCCAAAGTCCTCTGCCAGACATTCACACTCTATTGAACAAGCTTTCTTATAAAATAATTTACATATATTTAAAGAGGCTGTAGCCAAATGTGTGAAAAAAAGTCATGCAAAACTATGGCTTATTGACAGCAGTGGGTTTGTTCTCTTGCTCCTGAATTTCTCACTTGAAAACACAAAAATCAAGTGATTTTCTTCTATAAGTCCCCACGAGAACTTCATTTTGACCTGTGCTGGTACTAGTAGGCAGACACTCCATTTTAATTTTGGAATGATACCCAGTGATACTCAGTATAGTATTTAGGAGACCTCCCACTCTCCAACCTGCTTGCCCTTACAGAGAGGTTCAGTAAACCAGCTGGATGATAGCTGAGATACACACTTGCTGATAAAGTTCCTCACAGTGTGACCCACTATACTTTGATTGAGAATCTTTCTGAGACTATTACAAGTTATTTGTTCTGAAAATAAACATCATTTAGAATAATTTTAAAGCCCTTATAAATTAAAAACAGAAAATAAATTTATCAGCCTTGTATAGAGTTATCAGTACAACTCAGGTATATACACATATTTTTTCAAATTAAACACATCTTAGCAATATATATGGGCTTCTGAGCTTTGTATAATAGCAGTTAGTTTAGCAATGTCTTTTATGAGACAAAGGGTATTGCTCTGGCTCAAACCGTGGGGCATTTAATACATCATCAAATCAAGAGTATTGACAGTATTCAACACAGAGCTCCATAGGCTTTTATGAACTATGTTACTACAGCTTCCAAGAAAATTACTTACTGTTTCCTCTAGGAGGAGGGATGATTTTAAATCTTACCTGGTCCATTGGGTGGAGCCACTTAACAAAAGACTGAACTGATAACTTGCAATCAGTGAGGTTAGTACAGAGTTAAATTTTGACCCATACTCAAAAGGAAATTGAAGATCTTTTGGAAATAGGATTTCCACAGCTATTTAAAGAAACTTGACAGTAGTGCTACTTTTGCTCCTAACTTCAGTTTTTTCAAGGTCTATGTGAAGAAACTGTACCTGAAATAGAGTAAATTGAATCAATAACATGTGTCCAGGTTTATTTATTTGGTATCCTAAAGTAAATTAACTACTCTAGTCTTCAAGTCACCACAAAGTTCCTATACGTGAAGGAAAGAAAATTTGTAAAAAAGGTAACAAAGCTATGCTGCTACCTTTTGGGCCTAAATATTTGGGGATTTTTTTTTAATGTAAAAAAACCCCTGAAACAGTAACTGCAAAACTAAACACTCAGGCATGATGTTTGTTTTTTTTTTTTACGAAGTTTTATTAAATAATATAAAAATTTAAAGCTTGGGGGGAGGGCGGGCTTGCCTTCCCCCCCCCCCATCACTCTGCTGTTAATAGCCGAGGGGAAGAGATAGACTGTGGAGAAAGAGGCAGAAAATGAAACAGCATCCTCAGAGACTGCTTAAGGATTCACCACTATTTCTACAGCGATGTAGACAGGAAGCTTGCTTAAGAAAAATTGTTTTGCTTCACATATATCTATATGCAGCATAAACATAACATGCCCACGCATGTGGGCATACGACAAAAGTTCACTAGCAAAACATAATCAGAAAGTTTACTTAGTCTTTCTTATTTCACCTAAGCTTTTTATATGCATTTTAAGAAACTAAATATTGCTAAATAGTAATATAAATATTGCTAGATTAGTAATAACTAGTTAACATTGAAACATCTATTGTAATGTATCAGATTTATCCCCTGGGTATTCCTTAAGCTAGGACTGCATGAGGAAAGATTTTGCTGAATGTGTCCAGAAAGACAGGATTTACTTTCAACAACGGCATTGCAGGAAAACTTCCAGCATGGAACAGAGGAATTAAAAAAAGTGCAGGAAAGCTACAGATCAAAAAGATACTCTTACTTCCCAAAAGAAAATGTGATCTTTAATCTCTAGAGTGCCGCAAATACCACAGGTTTATATATATGGCAGTCTTTACTGACACAGGTTTGCCTGTATTCTGTGAGCAGGTGAGAATGGAATTGTTACGAGGTGAGATAACAGTTCTGTATCCATAACACACTCATCTTAGAGCATGGTAACAGATTACATTGTTATGGGTTTTTTCTACTAGTAACTCTAGACATATTTAAGTTTCTGAGTACCTCTGTCTAAACGGCCATAAACTGAGATGTGTTAAAATGGGAATTAGAGAAAGTATAAAAAATTAATGAAGCATGGCTGTCACAAGAGAAGGACATGAATACTTCGAGTAGGTATGTATCACATGCACATAGCTGACAGAGATAAGGTGATGCATAATGTATGCATTATTTAACTGTTAGACATTATAAAATGAATGGCTTTAAGGGCTCCCCAGACTCTGCTGTATCGTCTCCCAAACGAGATATGTGCTGCACAAAGTACGATTTCCTTTTGTGAACTTTCTCCTCTGCAAAAAAAAAGAAGAAATTAAGTAATTTTATGATGTGACTAATAGAGGATTTGGTCCCTACTTCAGAAACTGGCAGCATTTCTTACATTCATTTGGATGGTAGGAGAAGTGTAAGAAAAAGTAGGGTTAGTTATATTCTTTATCTTCCATTGTTTACTCTTGACTATATCTCTACAGATTTGGGACATTTTTCTAGATTTAAGTACTAAAGACATAGAACAACCCAAAGAGGTAAGGGAAGACAGATGAAGCTTGGTTCCCCCTCAAGCAATTCCAGCTTTCAAAGAAATAGTGGAGATTTCTTCATATTCAGTTAAATTCTTTTTGGCCATCTGCCACAGAGGCCATTTAGTTGCACAATGAGAACGTTTTGGTGAGGTGGATACTCATATAATTTCTTGCAAATTGAACATATTAGACCATGATTTTTATGGAAAAAGTGTCAAAACCAAAACACAGCACATATCCCTTTGAATTTATTTCTCCTGTGTACCTGACATACAGAAAAAAAATAGCTGAAAATAAAGACTGAACAGAGAGAACATTTTCTTCAAAATCAACTAGGCTTTTAATTTATTTACCAACCTACCTAATGCATTGGTGAAATAACCTTTGTCTCAGTTATACCTATCCACTCATTTCCTCTTTATTATATTCCTTTAGTAGAAAAATCATATCTCTAAACTTGTAAGTTCTTCAGCATCATATTAATAATACTCTCATATTAATAAAACTTGTAAGAGCACATACATTGACACTCATCTTGTTTTCATTCCTTACTCAGTATAGGAATTTCATGATCTCACAATGGATGTTAGGACAAGTAAACATATTTATCACTTTGAAAAATCCAAACAGACTAGTAAGAATCCTTGCAAGAGAATTAAATTTAGCTTCAACTACACTGTATGTATTCTAGGAAAAGCAAATTTTTCTTCTCCAGAGTTTGCTATTAAGCAAACTGACAAATTATTTCTGTTTCCTGGTGTTAGAAATCGTAACGTTTGATTAACAGAAGTTTAATCAAGTTTTAATTAATACATACATATATAGCAGCCAGCCTTACTGATTTGGTTGATTTGTGTTTTAGGTCAGGGAGACCTAGCACCTAGGATATGGACATAGATTTATGAGACTATTCAAGCGATATCCCTATAAGGTAGTGGTTTGGAAGGAACAGTAAAGATTATCAAGTAGAACTTTTGATTGTGTTAAGAAACAGAGTTGTATACTAAGAACCAGTCAAGGAGAGAGAGAAGAATACTGGCGCAAACACAATCGTTGGGATTTATCCAGGACCCTAAAAGGTAAAAAGGACATAGCGAGGAAGACGTCTTACTTCATCTGAGGAAGACTACTTACTTCATCCTGAGACCCCTGCCCACGACCACCAGGAGGCACTACGCAAGCGCAGAACATATGGAAATGATTTTTATACTCATTATAATACGAAGCGGGGATGAGTCATGAATATGTATCAGCATGTTGGGAGAGGCGATGCATATGTAATACCTTACAGGATAAAATGCGGGCGAGTTGTGACGGTCTTTGGAACCAGATTTGGGTGCGTACCCCTGGTTCCCGGGGCCTCGAAATAAAGCACCACATATAACCCCCTTAGAGTGGTTATGTGTTCATTCTCTCCGCTAACAGTTTTGGCGACCCAGGTGGGACCTCGCGAGCATTGTTGAGGCGGCTCGGGCATCGATCCAGCTCCAGCCGGCACCGAGTGATTCTCGGGGAGCCATTGACCGCGACCGACCTCCGGTGCTCTCGACGGACCAACGGCATTGGTAAGAGACGGTGCTTTATTATTTGGAATTGGTACCATTTTCTGGTCTGGTAAGAGCCTGCCTGTCAGACACGGCGAAAGCTGTGCGTGGTTGGGCTACGGAGCTCCAAGGGGAAGCCTAGGCGCCGTCCGTCAGACAGTGGCGAAAGCCCTGCAGGTTCGGCAACAGTGGTCTGGTCTGGTAAACTATTTGGTATAAAGCCTGCAGGTTCAGGCAAACAGTGGTCTGGTAAAGTATTTGGTATACTTTCATGTTCTGAGGTAAAGTATTTGGTATACTTTCATGGTCTGGTAAAGTATTTGGTATACTTTCATGTTCTGAGGTAAAGTATTTGGTATACTTTCATGGTCTGGTAAAGTATTTGGTATACTTTCATATTTTGAAATTGAATTTGTCTGTATTAGCCTGTATTGAAATAAGCTTGGAATGTCATCAATACCAAAGTCGTCGCCGTTAGGGTGTATTTTGACTCATTGGAAGGAGGGGCGGTTTGGACAAGAGATGCAAAAAGGGAAATTGATTGATTACTGTAATGTGTGGTGGACACAATATGCATTAGAGGATCAAGTCCGTTGGCCAGAGAATGGAACTTTAGATTATGATACGATTATGCAATTAATGTTATTTTGCAGACGGGAAGGGAAGTGGGACGAGATCCCATATGTGGAATTGTTCTTTACGTTAAGAAACAATGATGAATGGAAAAAGGCGTGTGGAATAATGGTTGTTAGTGCAAAATCGAGTGAACAATGTAAAGGCTGTGTGGGTGAGAAAAATGTCTGGGATGCATGGCTGCGAATAATGCTTTGCAACATCAAAAAGATGATGATGATTCTGATTTGTTAATAGCCCCACCAACTCCGTCAATCCCACCTGCCTTAAGAAGCAGGAAAGTAAGGGATGACAGTGATGACGAGAGTCTAGAAGTAGATAAAAGATGTGAATGTAGAAAAGAACGGGAATGTCCCTTCACCCCGGTTTCACATCGGACCCGACAGCAAGATATGCAGGGTAAAGAGGCAAGAATTCAAACGTCTAGTGTGTTATTGGCGCCGCTCCATCAGGGAGTAGGTACAGAGGGACGTGTGTATGTTAAAGTTCCTTTTTCTCCGGGAGATTTGGTGCTTTGGAAACAATCCACTGGGGCTTATGCCAAGAACAATAAATTGGTTAAAGTTATAATGTCAGACAGGAAAGGACAGAACCTCCGTCCGTGTTTTTGGGGCAACTTAAAGAAGTGGCCAGGAAATATACGGATCTGGATGCAGAAACGGAACAGACTAAGGCTCAGCTGGCTCTAATTTTCTTAGGGCAATCTCAGGATGATATCAGGAAGAAATTGCAGAAACTAGAGGGTGCTGAATTGCGTGATTTGGATAAGCTGCTGGAAACAGCTTGGAAAGTGTATAATAACCGAAAAAGAAAAAAAAAAAAAAAAAAAAAAAAGACAGTGCTCAGAAGCAGCAGCGAAATTTATTGGCTATAATACAAGGCAGAGGACAAGGTGCCCCAGGTAATAGGGGTAGGGGTAGAGGAATAATGCGTGGGCGAGGAAGGGGATTTGGAACATTTAATAGTCCAGGATCAGGTAGATTAGGCATTAATCAATGTGCCAACTGTAAACAGGAGGGGCATTGGAAAAATGAATGTCCTCTGAGACTGAGACAGAACCCGCAACCTGGATACTCCTTCGGGGAATCCGAGGTAGCAAAAGCCATGGTTCTGGGGGAATATGGGAGTCAGAGCTGACTAGAATCAGAAAAGGGTGAACCACTAGTGAAAGTAAGGCTGGGGGAAGAGGAGGTACAATTTTTAATCGATACTGGTGCAACTTATTCTGTGTTAAATGACCTGTATGGGAAAATAGGGAATAAGACTGCCACAATAATAGGGGCCACAGGGAGAGAGGAAGTGCGGCCATTCATGCGACCCCTGGAATTACGGTTTGGGGGAAAGGAATTGATACATGAGTTTCTATACATGCCGGACTGTCCTGTTTCCCTAATGGGACGAGATTTGTTATCAAAATTGAACGCTAAAATTATTTTTGAAAATGGGGAATTGATTATGCAGGTTCCGGAATCACAGTCCGGACAGATACTAGTGTTAAAAGACAGTCCAAAGGCCCAAATACCTAGAGAAGTAGAGGAAGCAGTGATTCCCACAGTTTGGGAAACAGAAATTCCGGGAAAATCAAAGATGGCTCAGCCGGTAGTAGTGGAATTGAAAGAAGGGGCAAGACAGGTACGGATAAAACAATATCCCATAAAATTGGAGGCACAATATGGGATAGTGAAAACGATTGAGAAATTTTTAAAATTTGGAATTTTAGAAGAATGTGAATCAGAATATAATACACCAATTTTTCCAGTAAAGAAACCGAATGGTGAATACAGGTTAGTACAGGACCTAAGGGCAATAAATGAAATAACAAAGGATATCTATCCGGTAGTGGCTAATCCATATACATTGTTGACATCTGTAAAGGAGAAATATAAATGGTTCACAGTAATTGATTTAAAAGATGCTTTCTTCTGCATTCCCCTTGACAAAGGTAGTAGGAAACTCTTTGCCTTTGAATGGGAAAACCCGCACAATGGACGTAAGACTCAGTTAACCTGGACGAGACTCCCACAAGGATTCAAGAATAGCCCGACGCTTTTTGGAAATCAGCTGGCGAAAGAATTGGAACTCTGGGTAACTCAAGGGAAAATTCAGGCACAGAAATCTCAGACCATCGTTTGGGAAGGGTCCCAAAAGGAAGCTTTTAAGGAGCTAAAAGAAGCGTTAATAAAAGCACCTGCCCTGGGATCACCGGATTTAACCAAGGACTTTCAGCTGTTTGTGCACGAGAGACAAAGATTGGCATTGGGAGTCCTGACGCAGAGACTGGGAAGCTGGAAGCGACCAGTGGGATACTTCTCCAAACAGCTGGATCTGGTAAGCGCTGGATGGCCATCGTGCCTACGAGCAGTAGCAGCAACAGTGACATTAATACAAGAAGCAAGAAAATTGACTTTAGGAAAACATATTGATGTATATGTGCCACACATGGTAATGACTGTTTTAGAACAAAAAGGGGGGTATTGGTTATCCCCAAGTCGGATGATGAAATACCAGGCGGTATTAACTGAGCAAGACGATGTGACTCTAAAGACAACTAACCTGTTGAACCCAGCTGCTTTTCTAGGTACAAATACAGAGGACGGCATATTAGAACACGATTGTGTGGAGACGATTGAATATACACATGCAACGAGGGCCGATTTGAAGGATGCCCCACTTGAGCAACCTGATCAGGAACTTTTTACTGATGGAAGCAGTTTTGTGGAAGGTGGGGTCCGTTATGCTGGGTATGCAGTAACCACACAAAACGCCCTAATAGAAGCAAAAGCTCTGCCCCCAGGGACTTCAGCACAACGGGCAGAGATAATAGCTCTCACCAGAGCTTTAGAACTGAGCAAAGGAAAGCGAGTAAATATATGGACAGATTCGAAAATATGCATTCGGTGTGGTCCATATACATGGAGCTCTATGGAAGGAACGAGGACTCCTGTCCTCACAAGGGACAAACATAAAATACCAAGAGGAAATTCTGAATTTAATAACTGCTGTGCAATTACCAGAACAGGTGGCTATCATGCACTGTAAAGCACATCAAGGAGGAAGTTCTAAAATAGCCGAAGGAAATACATTTGCGGATCGGATAGCTAGATGAATTGCACGACAGGTACAAACTGTTATGGCCCTGGTACCAACGAAGGTAAGCCCATTACAGAATTATATGAATCAAAGACTAAGATACTCAGAAGAAGATGTTAAATTGGCTGAATTAGTAAAGGCCCGATTGAACTCGAAAGGACGGTACGTAACCACTACTGGACAAGTGGTAGTACCACCTGCCATCATGCGGACAATTTTACAAATCGAACATCAAAAATGTCATTGGGGGGCAGAGGCATTGGTAACATATTTAAAACGAGGAATGATCTCTACACAGATGTTAACAATGGCAAAATCAATAGGATCTAAATGCGAAATCTGTTTGAAAAACAATCCAGTAGTCAAAAGGAAAGTAGAAATGGGACATATCAGAATAGGTATAGAACCGGGTGACTATTGGCAAATTGATTTTGTGGAATTACCCAAGACACAGGGATACCGATACTTGTTAGTAGGGGTTGACACCTTTTCTGGATGGCCAGAAGCCTCTCCCTGTCGCACCAATCAGGCTAAGGAAACAGTGAAATGGTTGTTGAAAGAACATGGTGTTTGTGGATATCTCAAGGATAGAGCTGATCACTGCTGTGTGCATATACCAAACGTAACTGCAGATATAGAATATGACAATACTCGGGAAAAATTGAACAGGAAGCCGAAAAGGAAAAAGAAGAAATAAGTCAAAATTGGGTAGGAGCATTGTTTGGTGGATTGGGAATCCACCTTACTGGATGGATTCATTCCCTCATAGAGACAGTGTTTACTCTATTACTTGTGTTCCTTGTAATCTATTTGGTATATTTTTGTATTTGAAAAGAGATAACCCGGAATACCAATTGGACACATAAAATCATTGGAGCAGTGACTCGAGACTATCCACGACACCCAACACCCCCACCTTCTACTTATCAGGAAACAACTACATGAGTGAAAATACTTGCAGAAAATGAAGTATTTTCAAAGGGGGGAAATGTTAGAAATCGTAACGTTTGATTAACAGAAGTTTAATCAAGTTTTAATTAATACATACATATATAGCAGCCAGCCTTACTGATTTGGTTGATTTGTGTTTTAGGTCAGGGAGACCTAGTACCTAGGATATGGACATAGATTTATGAGACTATTCAAGCGATATCCCTATAAGGTAGTGGTTTGGAAGGAACAGTACTTTAAAGATTATCAAGTAGAACTTTTGATTGTGTTAAGAAACAGAGTTGTATACTAAGAACCAGTCAAGGAGAGAGAGAAGAATACTGGCGCAAACACAATCGTTGGGATTTATCCAGGACCCTAAAAGGTAAAAAGGACATAGCGAGGAAGACGTCTTACTTCATCTGAGGAAGACTACTTACTTCATCCTGAGACCCCTGCCCACGACCACCAGGAGGCACTACGCAAGCGCAGAACATATGGAAATGATTTTTATACTCATTATAATACGAAGCGGGGATGAGTCATGAATATGTATCAGCATGTTGGGAGAGGCGATGCATATGTAATACTTTACAGGATAAAATGCGGGCGAGTTGTGACGGTCTTTGGAACCAGATTTGGGTGCGTACCCCTGGTTCCCGGGGCCTCGAAATAAAGCACCACATATAACCTCCTTAGAGTGGTTATGTGTTCATTCTCTCCGCTAACACTGGCAGCAGCAGAAGTGTTTTTCTTCACCTACACACATACCCTTACAGAATAGGCAGAAAGCCTTCAGAGCAGATACGAACAAGCTCCCTCTGAGAAGACATCTAGGCCAGCTGAGCCTGATCCATGTGTCAAAACAAGAGAAAGCCATAGACGACTACGGTTGGAGACTGTAGGAGATTAAGACACTCATCTGCAGACAAGATGTCCTAGTTTGTGAGGTTGATTGACAGAGCCAGTTCTAGCCAGTTCCAAGATAGAGCCACCACTGCCCAAAGCTGAGTCAGTCAGAGATGTTGGTAGCACCTTTCTGACAGCATATTTAAGAAAGGGTAAAAATGGCACACAACAGCAGCTGGGAGAAACAAGTGAGAATGTGTGTGAGAAACAACTCTGAGGACACCAAGGTCAGTTAAGAAGGAGGGGGAGGAGGTGCTCCAGGTGCCAGAAGGAATACATATATATTGTGCAGGCAATGTCTAGTGCAGTGCCTAGTAAGGTGACGATACTAGGAAAGCCAATGCTCAGCTGGAGTTGGAATTGGCAAGAGATGTGGAGGGTCATCTACATATACACAGGCAGCAAAAAGGATGTTAAGGAAAATGGGTCCTCAGGTTAATGTAGCAAGAGACTAAGTGACAAAGGACATAAAAAAGGTTGAGGTGTTCAGTGTGGTTTTTATTTCAGTCTTTGCTGGTCTCTGGCCTCCCAGATCCTTGCTTTATTAACAGAATCAGGAGAAGCAAAGCAGTATCCATTGTTAAGAAAAACTGAGTTAGGAAAGAAAATTGGTCTTACATAAATCCATGGACCCAGATGAGATGCATCCAAGATGCTGAGGGCATGAATGGTGGCTTTATATCGTAACTTTCTTATTGTCCTGGATGGATCACGGTGATTGGAAGAAATTCCTGAGGACGAGAAAAAGGCAAATATTGTACTCACCTTCAGGGAAGTTCCAAGGAACAACAGACCAATAAACAAATCTTTCTGTAAGACAAGTCCAGCTGCAGCAAGGATAATGTCAGGACCATAAAGATACTACTAGGCCTTAATGGCCCTGACTGGCCTTCCCTTATACTCTTTGCCTAGGGGCCCATTTCAGCTCAGGCATCTAATCACTGCCAATGCTATAAGGTACTTGCCTCCAGGTCTGCCTCTAGCTCTATCTCAAATCCCATCTCCAGCACTATCTTCTGCTTTTCTAACTTGCTGACTGAGCTTCTCTGATGGATTCCAGACCCAACTCTTTACTTTCCGTTATCTATCTCTGGACTGTAGATAAAACCAAGTTACTATTACCAACCCATAGTCAAGATGGTGTTTCTAAAGTGTATTATTCAAACAAATTTCAAAAAAAAGTGTGGTGTAACCAATTTTGTTATAAACTACTAGAAGGTTAAATACTTTTAGAAACACAGTGACCCAAAACTACAACCAACAAGTATGTTACTAATTACTCAGAATGTACATAATACACTGTACTGTATTATTGTATATTATTGTACTATATTTGTACCGTATTATGTACAAAGTAGTCTAAAACACTGCAGCATAGTTTAGCAGACAACTGATTAGCTGGTAAATGAGCCTTTAGTTAGAAAGGCTGCAATGAGTCTAGGACCTCTACTGCAGAAGGCAACGTAAATTTGGGTGATTGATGAACTTGCTCAACACTTTTAAAGCTACAACTTTGGAGATCTTGGAAACCTTGTTCTAAAATGTGTACTTTCCAATAATTTGAAACAGATTTTAATAAAAGACCTACCTTAGCAATTACAAGGTTTCATTAAGTCTTATTTGTTTCGACACTGCATTTTCCTGTATTTGTTATTAGTTATGCTCTTCAACTCAATGGATTACAGTCTTAGACTACAATTATGACACCCGTCATAATTGCTGGAGTTTTTTGTGTTCTATAGAATGGCCAGACATTCTGTTAGAATCTCTTCTTCGTTACAGATACCATGTTTCTTTTGTGGGGACGTGTTTTTTTTAAATAAGGAAAGAATATACGTGCTTTACCTAAGATTACTTTATATCCTAACACAGCAATAACATGAAATGTGAATAAACTGTTCTATTTGTTCTTCTAGCAAGATCCAATCTCATCTGTTAAAACAGACTAAGAAAGGAAAATTCATTTATATTCTAAAGCTTTCTGAGCTTCCTGCAAAACTCTGAACATTCTTATTCCCTGAAGTTTTCACTGGAATCACAGTATATGGATTCTGCAGGAACTTACAGGACTGGACAACTTGTAAATGCTGAAGTGATTAATTTTGATAGCTAAATTTAATGGAAACATTTTAATAGACAAAGTATGTTGAATATGAAGCCCAGTTAAAGTATAATTCTTTAGCTGGTTATTAATACTAACAAACTGAATGCAGTTCAGGATTAAAGATGCTAAGACTGCTAATTGTTAACAAAATGTATTTTATGTGCAAGCTGGGGTCATGACATCTGGAAATAATATCTCAGAATGAAGAAGAAAATGGAATGGACCAAGTCTTCTGTTTTCTCTTCAGTTTAGTGAGCCTAATGTAGATGAAAACTCCATTCGGTCTTGCTAGAATATAAAGATTAAAGCCACGTAGTACAATAAAGTACTTTCTGTCACGGCTTATGCATTTAAAATCTGACATTTATAAGAAGAAAGTAGGAAATAAGATGAGAAAAATATGTTAGTTGATGAACTACATAGCTTAGTAGACACCTTGAATAGCCAGGGACAGAAAAGCATTTTGAAAAAGATTTGTAAGAAGAGACATTAAAGGCTAATTTTCAAAGCACTTATACTATCAATGTGAACTTAACAATTGTTGTTTAAGGTCATCTTCCATTTGCAGAGGAAAGTATAGACTGGGAACATTGTGTCCTCTGGGTTGCTCAACATATGTTTTTTCTTCACTGTGCTTGTCTTTGAATTTGTAAGCAACTTAAGTCAGCGAGGTCTTTCATTTTTCATTTCTGTAACACAGAGTATTTTGAGGTTCATTGAGAATGATAAACAGGAATAATACATTAAAATGCACCAGAAAGTTATATTTGGCACTTTGTATCTCATAGAAAAGGTTGCTTGAATGAGGAATGTTAAGCAAGAAAAAATGTGGGAAGAAAGTGTTCTTTTTGCTGTGCTCCATTCCAGGAAACAGTTTTGCACATGGTAAATTTTATTCAGGAGGATAGTCAAGCCAGGTCTAGAGGATACACTGACTACTGATGCTAGCAACACTATCTACATATGTCATAGCTAAGCGTCATTACATTAGCTGATCGGGGACTTACAGTATTATCAGTAGCTGGTATGCATTCTGTCATATTACCTAGGAATTAAACCATGAGGCTGTACTTATATACGTATAAGTATGTGATATCAAGAAGTTACAATAATTCTTTTAGTATGGATTCATATGAATGAAACAATGAAACTTCACTTATGACTGAAATTATTTAGGTATGGTTAAAATTTAATATTCATAAGACCATAGTAATTTTGATTTATACTATTAAAAGAGCTTCTCAGATTTAAGAGACTATTGCTCAGTAGAGTGCTTGCTGACTGCAATTTTGCATAAGCAGATCTTTTAGTCATCTAAAATTGGAGTTTTATCCTATTTATCTCAAACTCTAGATTCCCTGGTTTCCTGTAAAATTATTCATGAACAAAGCTTACCTCCTACATGCTAATGCCTTAATACTAAATATGTGCCAAAAAAACCCCCTGCAAATTTCTTAGTACATTTGTTGAATACACTGTTTATCCTATCTATGTTGAGCAAAAAGGAAAAGCATGCTCTGCTTCCATTAGCTTATCAAAATCCTTTGTTGTTCAAAAGGCTGACTCATGTATAGTTCACTTGAACTAGAGGAAGTATCTTCATTTCAGCAAAATTTCATTTACAGTTTAGATACAATGCTCCAATTTGTTTCTTTTCTTTTTCTACCCACTTTTGCTTCTTTCTTTTCTTTTCCTTCTTTCATTTTCTCCTCCCCTCCCCCGCCTTTTTTTTTTTTTTTGAGATCTCTTCCTGGAGAGATAGAGCAGATCAAACCAGAAGGCAGGATATGAGATGCACAACAGGAACAGATTGTTTCATACAAACCTTATTCCAAGAGACAAAGATGCAATGTGTAAGTATTTATTAGGGTCTCAGATACTTTAAAAAATATTTTCTCAAAGCCTGAGTTTTTGTAATGACCTATCTCTCAGCTGAATTATAACCAGAAATGTATGTAGAAAGACACTAAGCAGAGATTTTAAGGCAGTATTTTCAGAACAAAATCTATTTGTTTATTCGGGAAAGAGTTGGGGGGTTGGTTTATTATTTTATTTTATTTTATTTTATTTTATTTTATTTTATTTTATTGTATTTTATTTTTTCTATTCTGAATAAATTCCAACATAATTTTTCATTGGATATAAATAATTTGAATAATAGAACTGAAACTTGCTATGCAAAGATATTATTTTACCTAACCATTCATCATATGTAAAAGTTAGTTGTAAGATTTTAGGGGCAAGGACGGTACTTTATTGTATGCTTGCACAGTAAATATATTTAAATAGAAATGGTAATCTGTCATAGGAGTTGTAACAACTTCTTGAGATACATTAAGGAACATTAAAATCTCATTTTATTCTTATGATCTGCAAAAACACTGATTTAAAATTATAAAGTCTGAAATGAAATAAAAGAAATGAAAAGAGTAGACTAAGAATGATTACACACTCTTTTTTATTATAAATGCTCTCACCATAGTCTTCACAAGGTATTTTAGAAGACTACAGTGACAATTTCCGACACCCTAATTCTGTAGGATACTTAAATACATGTTGGAATTTAAATACAAGAATGACTGCATTGATTCAAGTGATACTATCTGTGAAATGTAATATGTTAAACATATGCTATATGTATTTTAAATAACTTGCCTAAGGCTTTAGGTATGTGCTTTAGGTATGCACACAGGTGTATTTTGGGAAGGGCTAGAATTTTAATTTCACAAATATTTATACTGTTCTGTATGCATGGGTACAGAATATATACAACAACATAAATGCTAAACAATCTTGTGGTTATAAAGTACCTCTTCTGAAAAACAATGACCAGGGTTATAAGTGAATTCTATAAGGAGGCAATAATTGTTCCATATTACACAGCTTTATGTATTGCAATCACATAAATTCAGACTGCAATTACACAATTACAAGCTGTCAGAAAATTATTTAAGGTATTTATGTTCATGATTATGTAATTTGGCATAATTATAGTTATAAAATGAGTTCACAGAAAGATTTGGGTTTCTCCATTTTTTAAAAAATAAAAATAAATGTTTTGTAACTAAGGGGTGGAAATAAACACTTGATCCTTCAGTATGATAATGTCTGACCATAAATAAAAAAAATTTTTACCTTGCGTGCATTTGCAACCCTTGAAGGGTAGGGATCTGAGCATAGGCAGGTAAGTCAAATGCAATAACTAATGAAACAAGAAAAATATTGACCAAAATATGAATCTAGCATGTGTCTGATAAATATATTTCCTATCAAAACAGCTAGGCTATAATTTCCAGACACAGAATTGAAATGAAACCTATGAATGGGTAAACCCAAGGAATCAAAGGATTTAACCATTATCCTGCATTTTTTTCTTCTTGGTTAAACTGCTGTTGAAATCAGTAGCACCATACATTAAGTACAGGAGATCAAACACCTAAAACCACCTGCAAAAACAGAAACTGAAATATAACTTTTCCTGCAGCTTTTGTATCTGAACACAGCTAGAAAGCATAAGGGAAGCAGACAGAAGAATGACTACACTGAAAACTAATTGCAAAGATGAAGAACACAATACCAATCACTATCACTATTTGCTGGTACCTAAATATGTTAAGACCTCTATAATACTGAAAAAAAAAAAAATCAGACTGAAAATCTGGTTGTAGTCCTATCTTAATGATTTCAAATACCTTGAAAAGTGATAAAAATAACAGAAAAAGCATATTTATGTTTGCATTCTGATGTTTAGAAATTAGAAACACTTAGTTCAGAAGAACGTTAGTTCAGAAGAGCATACAAACAGTATCTTTTTTCAAAATCTAAATCTGGAATGCTCATGAAGATCTGTGTGAGGTTAATACTGTGCAAACACATTAAAGAAAGACAGTCTTTTTGCTTTAATGAGTACATTTAAAACTTAGCAGTTTAAATTACAATAATTTATGCATGTGTAATGTTTTGTTTAGATACAGCATCCCAGAAGATGGTGCCAATATCAGAGATATGACACATTCAACAGAAGAATATGTATCATAGAAGAATCTGTCCAGTAACATTGATTTATTCTGACACAAAAATGATTACCAAGCCTTTCTTTGTTTCATTCACAAGGTTAATATTAGCTCAATTTACCAAGACCAGAAAATGGGCCCACGCATTGGCACAGGACTGCTTACATCATCTAATTTCTAGGGCAGCACCAAGGATGATTTTGACTCAGGCAAGAAGCATCCTCCCAAATAATGCCTGAGCAGCATTTGAAATTATTAAAGATCAGCGAAAATGTCCTATAAACAAAACTTATCTTGCTTGATGAAGAAAAACGCCATATGGTCGTGGGTTGTGCCATGCCACTTGCTTGCAGGGTCAGATGGCAAACGTTAATCCTTAATCCTCACAGAGGACGTGCTGAGAAGGGATTGTATTGAACTGTCTAGTACTAGGGGTGCTACAGAAAGTAGGGTCAGTACTTCTGTACTGCAGAAAGCTAGAAATATCTTATCCTTTTAGAGCTAATTACCCAACCATAAACAATGAAAAGAGCATCAACCTGTTCTGTGGTGCTGCGCTGAGGATACACACATTAAAGAATTAAAGCTGACCATGTCAGTTGTTGATAGTGTCAAGTTATATGAATTCAGGAGAAAGACTACAGTGTCCTACTGTAATTCTTATTCACACTGCAGAGTAGTGTAGCAATGGCAATGCAATTCTAATTACTCATGTCCTATGACCAAGGGCTAGAAAATTAATTCCTGACCACCTAGTGCATATCATTGTACAAGGAATAACCAAGCAAAATTATTAAGTAGACCATGTATTTCTCACTTCTGCCCCACAAGGCTCCCTGTTACATTTTTTTCTCACTTTGCAATTTCCTAACTTCTGGGATTACTCTTTAACCTGCAGGAAAATGCTCTGTGATATGGAACAGATCAACCACCAGCCAGTCAGAAAAGGAAGTCACTAATATTCTGCAAAAGAGTTTAGGTCACACCACCACTATTTCTTCTCTCTCTGTATTACTTAGTGCCTTTTCTTACTTGAAAGAAAATACTTCTCTCTATGTGATGTGAGAGCAATCAGAAAAACTTGGGATTTTGCTCGTAAGTCTTTCATAATATCCTCTACAAATTTTCATATAAGCAGCAATTAAATGTCCTAGTAGCACACTGCTCAGAGATTAAATGAACTGTTCCTTAATAGCCATTCAGTTTTTGCAATAAATTATCTCCCAAAATTGAAAACTAATCAACTTTACTATTACACTTTAGTCTGATTTTTTTTTTCTTCTTCTTCAGAGTGCCAAAGTAATTATAAAGGATAACTGCATACTCCAACAATTTTTCTTTCATTTAAAATGTATATTACATATGCTTTCATCTCAGCCGTACAGCTGAGTGTACAGTGTACAGAAACAAATAAAACTTCTATTGACTTTAATGAAAGATCAGATTTACATCATATTTTCACATTTTACTTTCATATTTTCCATTAGGTTATGTAACAAAAAGGTCATGTGAACACTCACAAAGGAACACAGAGAAAGCGGCAAGTGGGAGAAGCCCAAATAACATCCTGCTTTAGATCCTCCCAGGCCCATCCCAGGAACCATTATCCCATGAAAGGAGATAAGTTCCTCCACAAGCCCAGAGGAACAAGGAGCGCAAAGGCAGGTGAGAACCCAAATTAAAGGTTCAGAGAAACAGAAGTCTTTTGGGGCCTCTCCCATGGCTGTCCCAGGAGACCCTCAGCCCCAGTGGCCAGCTGCAACACCACCACCACAAGTCAGTGCAGAAATGTCTTGGAAACAGAGGAGCAGTAACTGCAGTAAAGTATGGGACACATTACGGAATGGGGGGTAAGAATGTTCAGGGATTGCTTAAGATCTATTGTGGGACTGGGGCAGGTGCATGAACCCTAGGCCTTGGTTATATGATGCTAACATCTCTGTGCAGGCCAATCTCCCGCACATTTGCACTGTGGCTGCTCTTGTGCAGCAATCAAACAGCATAGCAGACAGGTATGTATTTCTGTCTGAGAAGAGCTATGTCTGTTCCAGTGGAAAAAAATAAAATAGTTTTCTGCATACACAGATAAGGCGTTTTTTTTTTCCCCAAATGTGTCACAAGCTTTAGAAAATCAGGAAAGAAAAATACATTTTATTTATCACCTGCTGAATGCTTATCTAAATCCTTCTGAGATGCTAGAATTTCCTCATGTTCTGTCTTGTTCATATATTGGTACATAATGAAGAACATATAATTGGTACACAATAGAACATGAAGTGGTCCATCTGTCAAATCCATGCCTTTCCAGTTTAGAGACAACAATGTCGGGACAGTGTCAAATGTTTTGAACAAAGTTCAGGTAGATGACTCAGTCACTCTTCTTGTATCCACCACTGCTGTAATCCCACTGTAGAAGGCCACCAAAGTTGTCACGCATGGGTGAAGCCTTCTTGGCTGTCACCAATAACCAGCTATCTAGCACAAGGGCAGGCCCTGGTCTCTCCTTTCAGAGGCCGCCCATGCAGCTCATCCTTCACAGCTACCAAAAGCCCGTCACCTACACACAGTACACTGACATATCTAAGCTTACCTCTGAGATTTGCTAGCTTAGGCTACATGTTTATGTGGCTTTCCTACACAGCTTTTGGGTGATTCAAGTTCATATGAGCCTGGCTAAGTATCCAGAAAAAAATGAATCTGCACCAAGAAAATATCATAAGCAAGTAGTCTTCTAATATTCCCATTAAGTGTCCTATTTTACCAACTTTTAAAGGACTGGAAAGAGGATTTGTCCCATGTTTCTTCAATGAAAATCAATAGACTATATTTTGTGATGGCATCATCCCATGTCTGTTAAGGGCATATGGCCCTTTTATAAAGTTTTAAAAATTGTTTCTTTTTCCCCAGTAATACTTGCTATAAAAAATTCTAGATGCAGATACTTGGGGTGATATAGTATGTCTTTAATCAAAACTGTACAAAATGAATTATTTAGCTTTATATTTATGTTGCAATAGAATAGATACTATTAATTATTAGGTTTTAATCTAATATTTCAATATGTCAAGAGACAGAAAAAAAGGAACCATTGTAATAAGACCAATAGCATACTGTTCTAAACATTCAGTAGCTGAAAACTGACACTGGGGAAAATATTTATATATAGCCACTAGTTGAAAAATTTAATCATTTTAGCCGGATGCTGATACCAAACATTGCTGTTGATGTATGAGCAGTGAATATATAGTCTTGTTATATGCAGCAAAAAAGACAGAGTGAAATTTTATGAATACCACACACATTTCATAAGAAATCAACAGTCACTTACTGAAGGAACCAAAGTAATATATCTATTTTATTTGCAAGCCTCTAAATTACATTTGGATTCTGTGGAATCCACTTTCAACCACACCTTTTTTCAACTGCTTCTTTGAATACCAAAATCAAAGAATGGATGATTTTCATGGATTAATAAGATCAGCCTGGTTTACAATTCTCTTTCTTTGTGCCTGCTTTGGGAACTCAATATTTGCAATTTATGGAGGAAGACTTCAAGTTCCCTTATTTTGATGTTTCCTTAATATTTCTCAGTTTAATAATGTTTTGCCCTCAAAAGATATTTTTAGAACGTCTCTCTTTTTTTTTTTTTTTTTTTTTAAAAAAAAAAAGGTATAAACTTCCCAGGGTATTTAAAATGTGATCATCAGTAAGTCTCACTACTCTGTCTAAATAACCATGGAAGAGTTTGCAGGTATAGAACAGGTATCTGCATTACTTTACTTTTATTTCTGCATGGATTTTTTATTTTTCTTCCTAATTCTGCTCTTAGAAAGTAATAGTGGTGTTTTCCCTCCTTCTTTCTTCTTTGCAGAGGCTCATCTGCCCAACTACCAAAGTCTATGAAATTTCAGAATTTATTTTGTGAATGAGTCTACGATCTTCCAAGTTAGGCCTATCCAGTCACAACCTGAAGTTTTAAAAGAAGAGCATTAATTTTACTATTACTGTGGCTTGGTAGGTTTATACTCCCACCATTCCTGAGACATGGAATAGAAGAATTAATCTGGCACTTGAATATATCTCTCCTTATGCAAATTTTGTGCAAGACAAAAAAGAATAATATACACCTTAGTTTTAGCACTTAGTTTTATTGTTGCATCTTTGCATTCATCTGCTCTTTCAACTAGTTAACAAAGTCTAATACGAAATTCTAAGAGATTTAATTTAATTATCTAAAAGCTGTGTATCTTATCCAAACTATCTGTCACTGTCTAATCAGTGGAGGAACAGAAGTTCCATTAGACAAGGAGATTCATATTATTTATCTATGTATGAGAAAAGCCCCCGTAAAATGCAAAAATGCTTTGTTAGTGTGAAAGTTACATCATGTTAGAAATGCAGTTTCTAACATAGCATAAAATGTTTTATTCAGTCGTGTGAATGTAAATTTTAGTGTCATTTGAGATGTCTCGAGGTATGCAAAACATTTATATATGAATGGCAGATGACTGGGTCTTACAGGAGATTGTGGTCTTCAGGTGATGGCTGGAAATCAAGTAAGATATCCTACGGCACCTTAAATTGCACTGCCTGTGTTCAGATGCATGGTTTGAGACAAACTTACAACAAAATAAATGAGGATAGCAACAAAGATGGATTCTTTTTAACTAGGCAGTTTGGACTACTAACTGTTAAAACACTAATTGGTCTAACAATAAATTCTTGACTTTAAATATGTGATGTCTTTCCTTTTGTTTGTATAAGGATTCTGAATGTCATGCTACAAAATTTATGTGCTTGCTTTTTTCTTTTAATATTCCTTAAGCACTGTTTTTCTATCTGGCATCAATATTATCTGTGCACATGCATAACTACAAGATATTCTTGCTGACTATTTTTTCTTCCACGTTTTCTCTGTCATATGTATTTGGATTGGTAGCTCTTTTCGGCAGAAATCATTATTTACATAGCCAGTAAGACAGTATAAAAAAACCTATCTAGTCTACTATTGAAAGGATAAACGTCAAATGTCATTCAATCTCTAAGGAGACAAATAAGGTATCACTCTAGTTTTATTTGCGACTTCAAAAACACATGATGAAGGATTGTTGGGGTTTGGGGTTTTTTTGGTGGGGGGGAAGTGTTCATGTTTTTCCTGCTTATTTAATACTTTTAACAGAAATAATTGAAATAGAAAGATTTCACAGTGTGTAAAAAAGCTTTACAAAAGTAATGATGATAGAGATAATTAAAGCCTCAACATACTCATTGCGCTACTCCTACTGAGATCCTAATAGCTCCTCCAAGTCACTGGCATGTCATGCCATGATGACTCAGTTTGTACTTGCAGCATATTTTATTTTCCCTATCTGCATGTGGAAAACTGAAAGCAATGTAACTGTTGAGAGATTTTGAAAATGATTACTGCCATGACATTTCAACTTCTTCTTTAGGTTAAAATCCTTCCTTTTATGTTAATTATTTTCAAAACCAAACATGGAACATGCCACCATGCCTACACTTTTTGCTGTGGGGCCCTGGAGACTCCTGTTCTGTGGATGAAGTCCAGCCTGGAGCAGGCTAAGACTTCAGGGCAACTGGCAGCTCTTTATCATTAACTTGAGAAGTTCTTGGAGCTGGCCATCTTTTACAAGGGCTTCCTCAAGACCTGCAAGCTATTTGCAGTGGCTGTGGGAAAAGATCTACTAGCAGAGTCTCTGCTGCACAGCCCTCACTTTCCTCTGTAGAGACCCTACCCATGTGCAGGAGAGTGGTCCTTGAGGGCCTGATGAAGACTGGAGACTTGATCTCACCTACTTTGCTTACTGTACAGGTATTCCTCACCTTTCCCAGGTAGGAGGGCTGCCTTGCAACCCACAGTCACCTTCTATCTTGAGCATGTGGGCAGGTGCCTCTGCTCAGCCCTCAGCCCAGGCTCTGCAGCACTCAGGTTGCTGTTTGAGACCTCCTAGCATGCCACTTTGTAGGCAGCATGTTCGTCCTCTGGCCCAGAAATTCCTCCCTCACAAATGCCACTACCTGCTGTGCTCCTCACCTGCTGTGCTTCCTTGCCTTTGTGAGTCATCAGCAGAGGAGGATGTGGAGCATACTGGACCCGTTTGTGCTCCCAAATCAGTTGGTTTCTGATCCTGATATATAGTGTGGGAGTGGCGAGTGCAGCCCTGTTCACAGCATGGTTCACAGGCACTAATGGTTCAGAGGAGGATTTCTGCAATGAAAGGAAGACCCTACAGCACATTTGCAGTCAGTGGGCCAAGTGTCAATACCTCCTCTCAGCCCTCCAGCACTCCTGCTGAGGCTAGCTGCACTTCTCCCTGCAACCTTGTATCCTCTCTAATGGCTCCCTGCGTCAGGAGCAGAGGAAAGTCCCCAGGGATCCATTAAGGCCTGGTGCCATGCCTGTCCCACTGCCCCAGCCAGGAGCAGGGCATCTGGGGGGCACCAGCCCTGGGTGTTGTGCACCTCCCAGGGCACAGGACAAGCCAAGGCCAGGCCAGCAGGTCAGCCTGCAGGTGAGGTCAGAATCAGCCCTGGGGAGGGGAACCAGGGTCAGATGCAGGCTGGAGATGCCCCGGATGAGACACGGTGAGATCCACTGCCAGCATCCAGCCAATTAAAGCTCAAGACCTCAAGGACATCCTGCACCAGAGGTTATAGATATGCATTACAGAACCTAAGTGGACTTGCATGGACTCTGCTAATCTCCCTTTAGCCTATCTATCTAAGCAATTAAATCTCATTATTCAGAGGTAAGGAGTGTCACAGTTTAATTTCAAGTGATATGAAGAACTTCTTTTCTTAACTTCTCTCACGTGCTTTTTTTGTTGTCTTCTAGTGTTTGTACTGGAAAAGACAGAAAACAATTATCTCTATCATCTCCTCCCAGCAGTCCTGATTTTTTTGCTGTTGTTGTTGTTATTTCCTATCACCCATCCCTTTTCTAGACCAAAGAGTTCCAGGTTACTTGGCCATTCCTTAATCTAAATCCATTATATGCCTTTGATCATGCTTGTCAACTTTTCTGAAACCTTTGCATTTCAATTATATCCTCTCTGAGGTGGAGAAACTATGGATTTCTACATCAGAGTAAGAATGTTTTTAGGTTTTTTTCTTTTCTCTTACTGATTTATTTGTTTCTGTTACTACTTCAATATTTGTTTTGCTTTTATGACTGCTGCTGAGAAGTGAGTTGACATCTTCATGAATTACCTACTATTGTTCAAGGACTCTTTTCTGACTGATAAAGGTTATCACAGAGTTCTTCGTTTTACATATGAAGTTAGAATTGTTTCTGGTTTATTTATATTGCTGTACTATAGTAATTTTGTGCAGTCTATCACAAATAGCTAGCATTTCTGAATAAACTATTCAGAACAGTGGGGTTTGTATCAGGCAGTAAAATTGCAAAATTCTCATTAAAATAACAGCATCAGGAGTTTACCTGCATGTTTGAAACTAACAAGCATTAAAATAAGTAAGTTAAGCATCCACACTGAAATATTCACATGCAAAGGAGAGCTCTACCAGCACAGCTCAGTCTGATTTGATAGGCAGGTAGGGATCTGTTGGGATGCCCTGAGGCACTCCTCCTGGTTCCAAGTTACTAGTCCAGAAGGATACACATCTCTTTTTAACCCTGTGTCACAACTGTTAGGATAAGTCAGAGACTGAGGGACAGGGCAGATGTCAATAGGTATTTTTTAAGCAGCTGAATCATACCTGAGATCAAATATGTCACCTCAACAAGAAATGGGATTTTCTTACTATCTTGTAATACATCAGTCAAAATGAGAGTCAACTTTTTCGTGTGAAAATGTAAAGTCAATTCAGTGGAGTAAATGGCCCAGCTTCTTTCCCAAGGTCTGAATACTTATCACCACACAGTTTTAAAGCTAAATCCTGTCCTATTATAATTGAATCTGTTATAACCCTGTTCTATTATAATTATAGTTATAATTGACTTTCCTTCCTGATTGTCTGAATGTGCCTCAGTAGTCCAAATAAATCATTACTCCACTAATCATTACATCTATGCATTTTTATGACCTATGCAATAAATGAGCTGTGCCTCTTGCAAACCTTTATTCTCTAATCCTTACCACTAGGTGTCAGAAGATTACTCAGGGCCAAAGATCCCCTGGACTTAAAAATGTTTGTCTTTTGTAGGATTTAGTAGTACATTTAGTAGCATTAATACAGCTGGTGTTTTTTAAGTGAAATTCTGCCTGCAGCTTCAACTGCCAAAGACATGCTGGAGTGGGACAGTGAGGGAAGGGACTGGGACTGGAGCAATGGTGCAGCCTGGCAAAGCTTTGAGGAGGGCAACTGTAGCCCAGAAGAGAATGTTTAAGGCTGAAAGATGGAAGCTGAAAAATGAAACCAGTTTATCTGTCATGAAACTACAACTGACTCCATACCAACCACTGTGAAGAAGAGAAAGCATAGCCTAAGATGGCATAGAATTTTCGATTAAGAACAACCATTGCAAACAAAAATAATAAAAAAATATAAAACTTTTAACCAGGGAGTATGTACTAAATAGTTACCTTTTTTAATGATCTATGTTGAAATTTCCTGCACCAGTACTTAATAAGTTGGGGGGGGGATATCAGATTAATTACTACCAATACAGTAAACATATATTTCCATTGGTATTATAAATATACATAATATGCATATCTTTAAAATCAATATATTATAACATGGGCTCTCTGATTTAGATATAAGCCAAAAGTCCACTTGTGAGTAGAAATATCCTCATAGAGTAAAAATGGAGCGCCAGTTAACCTGAAGAGACACGTTCAGGCAACCAAGGTGAAACATAAGACACAATATTAATTATTCTTGTAGATTTCTGATTGTTTAAAAACTTTGATACAAAAATATATGGAGATGCGACCTAAAAGGCGTATCAAATTCTTAGCATGCAAAATTTAGATCTGCTGCAATACTAATTCTGCCTACCATGAAACAACGAGATTGGTCTAATGATCTGTGCCAAGTGAAGGCGGTTATTGTCAAACTTTAGCAAGGAGGCAAAGTAAGCACTACTTGACATTATAACATCAATAGCAATATCAATACTTGTAGAATTGTATTTCCTGTTTTAACCACAGAGCAAGTGAGAAGTTAGTACCTCACTCCTTGGTGACATTCCAGGTTACAAGCACACACAAAATTAAACATTTTAAATGCTTTGTGGAATGAAAGGGAAATGTGTCATCATCATGTTTCTTCAAAGAATACAAAATGAATATGCAAAGACAATAAAAATGTAAATACTGATTTACATATTATGGGCGTATTTTCAGACCAGACATTCCTTTTCGTAGGAGGTGTGATGGTCAAGAGACTCTGTTTGTGCGTGTCTCACTGAACGAACTGAGGGAGCCTGAGTGCCTGTTCCTGCTGAGCGGCCTGTTACTGTTTGGGCAGACGGCTGGAGAGCAGGATCCTGCTCACGAAGGTGGTGGATAGTTTCCTGTGTTGTCTGCCCTGAGGCCGTGAAGATCAATTGCCCCGGCAGCAAAGTGCCAGGAGACAAGCGGCACAAAGACTGCGGTACCTGCCCCACACTGAGTTAACTGGGTCTGAGGCTCACCAGATCCCGCTGCAGGTGAGTCTCACCTGTGGGAGGGTTCCAAGAGAGCCTGACCCTATAAAAAAACAGTCCTCCTGCAGCTGTGTGCTTCTCTACTCCGGACCTTGGTCGTCTCACTGGCCACAAAAACTTCACCAAGGATCGTTAAGTACCTCAAAGGACTACACCTGAAAGGGTTTTCACTCACTGATTGGAAAGACGTTGCCAGATTTATGGGGTCGTGATTCCATTTCTGTTGCCCTTCTTTTCTTTCTTTCTTTCCTTTCTCATTTTCTCCCTCTACTTCGGATCTTTCATAAGAATAAGAACTTGCCCAGATCTTTGTTCCTCCTGACACAGTTTTAGGAAAGTTTACAATGAAATTAATGGTTGTTTCATTTTTTAACCTCTGGAGGGCCAGTGGCTTCTTCTGCAGAGTATGGTAAAAGATCACCTCCCCTGACCCGCCCAGCGGGATGGGGCAGGAGGTGGGAAAGGATGCTCAAATATAATTTCCGTAATTATCTTTTCTTACTGTAGTGACTAATATTAGCATTAATATGCCAGCTACTTTCACAAACACCTGTACTAAAGTAAAACAGAAGAAAAAACCCTCCAAAAATACTAATTTAATAAGCGTGTTTTAAATAACCTGAGATCTTTTCCTTCTATACTTTATTTACTAAAATAGCTGATCAAATGGATCCAGGCATTTCTACTATGAGATAAATAAAAAAGGTCATCAATACAGTAATAAATAAATACATGAAAAAGCTACTGGCAGAAAAATCTTGTAACTTCATTAAATGTAATAGAACATAGTGCTATAAATGTAATGTGTTTTTAGCAAAGCCAAGTATTAGTTATTTTTAATGGTTAGGTTATAGAAAAAAAGTGGTTGGCTTTATCAAGTAATTCTTTCCAACATAAAAGAAAAGCCCATCTAGCCAATATCCAAATAAAAAGATCCATCTTGAAATAACTCAATAGTTCCAAGAATCCACAATCACCCAAGCCTCAGTGAATATCCACACCTTCTTTGTTTTTAATGAGAAGTGTTAGGGAAGATCTAATCATTAACGGCCTTTGAACTCCAGAAAACAGGTCGTAGATTTTGCTGGAGTTAAAAGTAAATCCAGTGTCTTGGTTGGTTGGTTTGTCGGGGGTTTTTTTTCCTGTCTTCAACTAATGCCAGAAACTGGTCTTTTTATCAAGAAAAAACAAACAGATGAACCAGATTTTTGACAAATGCCAGATGCTCTGCTTTTAAATACTAGCATTAGAAAGGTCACTTTCTCTTCCCTGTGCCCATTTTATAAGAAAATCAAAATGTTCTACTTCAGGAGCTGTAATTGTCTTCAATGTCTGTAAATTATTAACTCAGACCAAACAAACAGTCCCGTGAGTGCTGTTCTTGCATGTGTCTGCTTCAGGTAACCCTGAGGGCTAACGTCATCTACTTTCTTTCCTTTTTCTTCTCTTCTAGCTTCTGACGTTGCTGTTGCATGTCTCTCCCCAGGGCAGGAGAACATCCAGAACAATTTCCTCATGGAGTTATTCTCTGACACTAATTTTTTGCATATTTAAATCTTCCTGGTTTTCAGAAGTTTTAGATGTTTCCCCCGTCCTGGTGCATTCAGCAAAATAACTAACACACTACACACACAACTGGTAGAAAAAAATAGAACCATTTTTTCTTCTGCAAGCATAGTTTCATTTAAAACAGAAACTCTGACAGTCACATATTGAACTGTGCTGGTTTTCTAACTTAATTTGTCATTTAAAATGTAAATAAAGAATATTTATTTGATTTTTCCCTTTGACTTCATTTAATTATTTAGTAGCATTTAATTTAATTCTAATTTTATCAGGTATTATCACTGGGTATTTTAAACAGAGTCATCTGTTACAAAAAAAATTTAATCACATTGATGATAAACACTTTGACATTAATTAATCAAAACCTTTTTTTAAAATCTTGTTTTCTGTGAAATTTCTCATTTTCATTTAGAGTTTGTCTAATTGCCTGATGCTGTTATTTCTTTTCAGGGTGGAAATGTTTCTGGTACAATTTCAACTCCATCAATGAAAGCGCATGATGATGCAAAAAGGCATCTCTGCATGCCTTAAACCTTCCTGGAATTGTGAGCCTGTTCATGTGATCACAAGCAGAATTTTAAGTTACTGACATAGTGTCTATGTATTTGAATCTTGCTATATTTCTTTATATTCCTACCACTACCATGTATATTTACATGGCCAAAGATTTATTTATCACTGAGAAAAGATATAGAAAAATATTTACATTCTTCTCATCAGGGTTTGCTTGACATGAAAGGAAACAGGTTTGTTACCATCCTCAAGATGTGCCAAAGCTTTTTGGCATCAAAGTATCAAACACTACCCTTTTTTATCTGTCACAGAGGTCAGCATGCTACTTGTATCACAACTGCCCTATCAAAGTCTTCTGCTATGGAAATAGTCACATATACATGAAAAAAATAAGAGAAGGAAGAAGAAGAAGGGGCAGAGCGAAGAAAGCAAGTCATCAAAATTGGAGTGCCACTGGCAAAGTAACATAGTTTCCCATTTCCCATATTTTTGTAGTATGACTGTTGGCAGACAGGTGGTTACCACGTATTTACTGAAATCATCCAAAGAACATGAAGCACAAAAAAACAACACGAATCAGTGATCACCCTAGAATTCCACTGACAACTCTTATCTCCATAGGTGAAACATAATGCACTGCAGCACTGGGAAGTGATGTGTAGTGTAATACATTGAATGGCAGAATGCTTGACATGAACCAACTGTAAAGCAGGAAAAGCTGTCTCTCTAAGTATTTTTCCTGTTTATACTTTCTCTAATACATGGTATAACACTGCAGCATATATCAAATATATTATTCATATGTATGTATTTTTATATGCATATATAATGATACATTCACAATTTCGGCAACTGACCAAAAAGGAACAAAGCATATGTATATATATTTCAAAATTATCTTCTCAGATCTACCCTTCCTTGCTGCAGTATTGTAAGAATTTTTACAGCTATCACCCTTTTTTTCATATTTTCAACTTACTATTTCACCAGGCAGAACTTACTAGTACTGAATTATTTAAATTCTTACAGTAGAAAAATCGTTGTTGTTGCTGAAAATATTAATTATTGAAGAAAAGGAATAGAATATTTAAAGTTACTAAAAGCCACTACCATATCTAATAAAAATTTTGGTTTGAAGACCTGTATTTTCAGCCTGCAGTGATTGAGCCTTCTGGATGGACTAGAGTATCAAGAATATACATCATCTTCTGTCTTGTTTCAGGGACATTGTATAACTGAAAATAATTATACGGGTGCTTCCACATAGCAAAATGTCCAGGCTACAGGAAATAATTGCTAAAAATCAACTCGTAATTTCAGCTTTCCTGAAACATAAGAGCATGTTTACATATTTTAGTTTGGGGACAAAATATTAACATTTTTAAATAGTATCAGTTTTTTTCCTGATATTTTACTTTTAAAAATAGAACCATTCATAATTTGTGCATTCCCTACATTTAACTTCATATCTATTTTCTGTCATAAAATAGTTCCTTGAGAAAAATTTCAGGCCTGACTTAGATATTAGGTAAGAATTTTATTAATATTATAGTTATTATATTCCATGTTAGAGAGCTGCTCAGACTGAAACCACAGAACATTGTGTCTCTCTCTCCCTTTTTTTAGCTGTTCATTCTAGATTGTCTCTGCCTGAGTATTTCCTCATAGTCAATAGCAGTAACTTGCCCAGTCCCTGTCTTTTCCCTCAAAAAGTGTTACAAATGATACAGAAATGAGTCAGAGAAGAATTTGTGGCATGCTAAGTCTGTAAAGCATGTCTTCATTTCATTTCTGTCCACAATTTTCAAAAATACCCCAAAGTCAAAACAGGAAGGAAATCTTTGCAGACTGCAATGGAGTAAGTAGTGATTTGGACAGTACTTAGCCTCCATTTCTAAAAGAGGGGAACTCTATATACATGAAACTCAGAGGTATGGTTAGCCATTGCTTGTGTGATACTATGTCTTTGTAGTAGTAAGGTGCTGAAGACTCTGTAGCAGAAAATTATTTTTAAAGCTTTGAAATGCTTTCTAGAAGTACACCACCTTGATTTAATACTGCCATTGGCATTCACATAAAAAACTGTCATTCTAATTTGTTTAAAGCCCAAATCCACTGCCAAACAAAGGCTTTGTTGTTAGAAATGTTGATTGTGTCACAATTGCTTTTGGATTACAAACCTAAACTGAATACCAATGTCCGTGAAGCCTTATTGCAAAGGTAATAGGAAATGTCTTCATATTATTTGTTCTGAGAAATGACATTACTTAGAACTAACATTCTGGCAAATGTAGTTACAAGCAGACATCAAAGCAGAAGAAAATTTATTGGAGACAAAATAAATGTCCTTTCAAGAATTACTAATTTAGTCTTCAGGACTTAGAGGTGTTGATAGTAAAGGGGCTAAGGCACTTCAGCTCCAATTGATTTCAGTCACAGTACCTAAATTTTTGTTTCACCTTCCGCAGAGTAGAAACAAAATCCTTTGACAGAAAAATGGTTAGTTTTTAATTTATTTATTATTGATGATTATGATGATTATTATTTGTGTTTGTGCAGAGGGGCTTAATTTTTTTTTCTTACTGCCATATAAACATTCAGCAGAAATATTGTAGCTACCTTGGGGTTTTTGCAGTTTACAGCACTAAACAACTGATAGAAGCTGAAAAAGGAGTACAAAGAGAGAATACCTTGTGACAGACTCCAATGTCATCATATCAGCAGCCCAATTGGTTTTAACTTCCTAGTTTTGGGGTGGTCTACATAAATTCATTGAAGAGTTTTAAAGAGACATTTTAAGGGGAAGAAACTGATATTACTTTACATCACTAATTTTTATTGGAAGTTTTTAGCCTCTCAAGCATGTAAGATAAAGTGGGAGAACAATTTAGAACCATAGAATGGTTAGGGTTGGAAGGGACTTCTAAAGATCATCTAGTTCCAACCTCCCTGCCATGGCCAGGGACAGCTTCTACTAGACCAGCTTGCTCAAAGCCCCATCCAGCCTGGCCTTGAACACTTCCAGAGATAGGGCATCCCCAACTTCACTGGGCAACCTCTGCATCACCCCTCTCATAATAAAGAATTTCTTCCCCATACCTAATATAAATCTACCCTCTTTCAGTTTAAAGCGATTCCCCTTTGTCCTATCACTACATGTCCTCGTAAAAACTCCCTCTACGGATTCCTTGTAGTCCCCCTTTAGGTATTAGAAGGCTGTTATAAGGTGTCCCCTTGAGCCTTCTCTTCTCCAGGCTGAACAAGCCCAACCCTCTGAGGCTGTTTGCATAAAAACAAGTGGACTAACAGGCACAGTACCATTTGCTGATCAGATTTACTAGCTAAGCTATTCACACTAAATGAAAGATGGTGGGTAGGATGTGAACAGACTACATATTTGAAAGAAAGTGGCCACATTTGATATGATGGGGAAGAGAGAGTAAGTAAATGCTAAAAAAGCCATGACTTGAGTCGAAGTAGGAAACTTGAGACACCCAGTATTTTGAATGAATTTGAGGAGAAAGAATTGCTTTACAAGCTAAGAATTTTACCTAGACAAAAAGGGAAAAGGGTCACCAAAATTTACTTGTGGGATTTAATTCACATCATTCTTGTTATTTACAATGTTGGTGTTCACATTTAAGCTGTTGTTGGATCCTAGTAGTCAATGTACAGTAATTGGAGTCCAAAGAACAGCTAGTCTTATATTAAATAGAAACTTACTCTGGTTGAGATGATTCTCACCCTAAGCATTATTGACTGATAAATTCGTCTAGGGTGTAATGATAGCTAAGACATCTATTCCAGGGGGGCACATTAATTTAATTAATACGTTGAAAAGAGAGATGATAGACATACTTTAGATGCCTTCAGTTTAGACAGTTATGTCTGACCTGATCACACTAGGATCATTTCATGCTCAGTGGAAAGGAACAAATACTTTAAAGATAAGACATGTATAAGCATTTACTTCAACACAGGATGAATCTTACTGAAGAAGTGTCTGCTTTTTGACAATGAATATAAAGGTATAAATTTAAGTAACAAATTATGGTGTAATTTTTATAGTATAGTGTCAAAAAAGTCAATTAAACCTCATTTCAGAAGATAACTCTGTTGTAAAACATTTATTTTACAACGAGAAATTAACATTTATGTTTGCTAATGATAATTTCTTCAACAAAATATCCTAAAGGGCTCTAGGCTTTTTCAATAGAAACTGTTGCTTACTTTTGAGAATTATGCAAATATTATCTTCCATTAAGGGGGGGGGGGGGGGAGTATAATGTCTAAGATCTTACTTAATAAGATCTCATAGAAAAGACTTTATGACATTCATTTACTGTATTATATTTTGAAAGGAAAAAGGCTTATTTTAGATGTACAATAATATTTAGCACATATTGGACTTACAGCTTATTTTAGATGTATACATAAATTTTTAATATTTTGTATGTTTCAATCAGTATTTGTCTTTTATGTGATACAGAAAAGACATTCCATTAAACAATGAAAATGTAATTATTGTCTCCAGAACTAAATTACTGTAATATCCCTAAGTATAATTTGGTTCTGCAAAGCTATTTAGTAGAAGTAAATATTAAACAGAAAAAACATGTTTTAAACACCCTGAAACATGGGAATAAAACACTACATGGGCTTCAAAACTTGGAATCTCCTCACCTATAGAAAACACCATGCTAAAATTAGCTGCTTTTTTTTTTTCCTTTTCATGCCTATCTGAAGATTGATCCAGAATCCTGATCGTAGGGGATCAGAACCTTTGCTAATTTTAAGAAAAAAGTTTTGTAATGCTTGTTAACACCCTTTTTCTTTTTTTTCTGTTGCAATAGTCTTATTTTTTTCAAAGAGCTCTTCGTTCTCTTTTTGCTCATAAAAACTTCATATGAAACTAGCAATAACTCCTTTATTGGGTAGAGGCAGAGAGCAGACCATTGTTTAGCAGGCTGAATACTGCCACTGAATCAGTAGGATCTATTATCAAGTGGATGATTTTTTTAGTGCAAAAAAAGAATTGAATTTTTTTAAACTGTCAACAAAGTTTTCTAGAAACAAGATACAAATTTTGCAGCAAGAACGTGTAAGTTTTAATAAAAGTAGTATCTCTGTAAGTGCATATGCAATAAAAATACAAATTTTGCAATGAACATCATGATAGCAGCAAGGCAGACCAGTCTTTAACAAGCGATTTGAGGAAAGAATAGCAATAAATAAACTTTTCATAATGTCGTGCTTCTTGATACACAGACTAGATAGACTAATCTTTGTAAGGTGTATGCACGGTAATAGACTCATTACTGTAGTAAAATAAAATAGACTGAGTATAAATGACATTGCTGTACTATTGCACTTGTGAGTTGAAAAACCCCAAACCAAACCCTTCTCTCAAACATGTCATCAGATACAAATCAGAAAGTCCACTTTTAAATGTAATGTGTGCGTTAATGAAATGTTCAGGGTTACATTAAGTTTAGCTCAATTCCACCTAAATCCCAGTGTAAGTGGGTGGTTAACCTTCAGGAAATGGTTCAAGATTATTATTCTCCAGAAATATTTTTTAGCATTTCCATTTTGACCTCATAAATTTTTAAACACTGCTGATGATACCAAGCTGTGTGGTGTAGTCAACACACTGGAGGGAAGGGATGCCATCCAGGCAGACCTCGACAGGCTTGAGAGGTGGGCCAGCGCAAACCTCATGAAGTTCAAAAAGGCCTAGTGCAAGGTCCTGCACCTGGGTCTGGGCAATCCCAGGCACAAATACAGGCTGTGCAGAGACTGGATTGAGAGCAGCCCTGAGCAGAAAGACTTGGGGGTGTCGGTTGATGAAAAGCTCAATGTGAGCCAGCACTGTACGCTTGCATCCCAGAAAGCCAACCATATGCTGGGCTGCATCAAAAGGAGCATGTCCAGAAGGTTGAGGGAGGTGACTCTCCCTTTCTGCTTCGCTCTCGTGAGATCCCACCTGGAGTACTGCATTCAGCTCTGGGGCCCCCAACAACCCTGTGAAGGACCTGAACCTGTTGGAGTGAGTCCAAAGGAGGGCCATGAACATGATCAGAGGGCTGGAGCACCTCTCCTATAAAGACAGGCAGAGAGAGGTGGGCTTGTTCAAGTGTAGAGAAGAGAAAGCTCTGAGGAGACCTTAGAGCAGCCTTCCAGTACCTAAAGGGAGCCTACAAGAAATCTGGAGAGGGACTTTTTACAAGGGCATGTAGCGATAGGACAAGAGGTAATGCCTTTAAACTGAAACAGGGTAGATTTAGATTAGATATTAGGGAAAAATTTCTTCACTGTGAGGGAGGTGAGGCACAGGAAGAGGTTGCCCAGAGAAGCTGTGGGTGCCCCATCCCTGGAAATGTTCAAGGCCAGGTTGGATGGGGCTTTGAGCAAGCTTGTCTAGAGGAAGGTGTCCCTGGCCATGGCAAGGGGATTGGAAGTAGGTGATCTTAAAGGTCTCTTCCAACCTCAACCATTCTATGATTCTATGATACGTTCTTGTGAATTTATAGAAATCTGAGATACTCTGTGCTACTGGATACTGTCACAATTCAGAGAACATATTCCAGAAAAGGCTCACTTATTTACTATGCTTGTATTATCATAGAATCATAGAATGGTTACGGTTGGAAAGGACCTTAGGATCACCTAGTTCCAACCCTCCTGCCATGGGCAGGGACACCTCACACTAGACCATGTTGCCCAAGGCTCTGTCCAACCTGGCCTTGAACACTGCCAGGGATGGAGCATTTACCACTTCTCTGGGCAACCTGTTCGAGTCCCTCATCATCCTCACAGTAAGGAACTTCTTCCTTACATCTAACCTGAACTTCCCCCGTCTTAGTTTAAACCCGTTATCCCATGCCCTATTGCTACAGTCCCTGATGAAAAGTCCCTCTCCAGCATCTTTGTAGGCCTCCTTCAGAAATTCATATTGATTCAATCCTGTCACTACCATTCCAGATTGCTACAATGGAGATAATTTGATTATGTCCCTTTTCACAGAAGCTTAGTACCTGAAGCCCCTAACCCTGGGCAGCCCTCAATACATGGAGGTTTGAACACACTACTCCTCCTTCTAAGGTGTATAAAACTGTCTTGACAGAAGTAAGACTGAGAAAAGACACTATACAGCTTTTCATGTTGACTTATTGCTCAGTCAAAATCCTAAGATTTATGACACTTGAATCAGATGAAGAAAATCTAATTCTGTAATTTGGAGTTCTTCAATGGAAAAGTGAAAAAAATCTAGGTTCTAGATCCTGCTCGCACATTAGGACCTCTTATAAGAGAGACTCTATTGTTTTTATAACAGTTTTTAGGTAAAATTGATATGGCAAAGGCAGGTATTCAGGCCTCATGTAGAGGAGTGGGTTTATTACAAAGCCATGTCTTCAATGGAAATTTAAGATAAGAAATTTTATCTCGCTCTTTTTGAACCTAAGAGCATGTCTTAACTGTCACTTCATAAGTTTAAGTCTTATCTGTTATCTCAGTCATGTTAGAACTTTGAATATCTACTCATGAGTATCTAGAGATTACTGCATTATTCACTTTTCCTTCTACATATTCTCTAAATATGTTATGGCCCGTGGAGCTAAATAGCAATATGCTAGCTGATTTTGTAGGCCAGGGAAAAAAAAAAAATACATCCAAAATGTTCTACAGTTACATTACTTTAATTTTTGTGTTTTCCCCTGTTTCACTCTAATTTCTGAGTCTTGTCAGAGACTCAGGGTGGATTCCTAGAGCCAAATTCCTGAACTTTATGTTAGCCTTTAAAAATACTCTTGAAATATTAATAATACATAGTATCTATCTGCCTATTACAATATAGTTAATCAGAATTCTACAAAAGGTTTCTCTTATGTTCTCGCTCTTATGCCCTCATAAATCCAGTGATTTTTAGATTTGGAATGCACAAGCATTGTGAAAACAAGGAACATGTATCACAGAACTGTAGAATTTTAATTAAAACTAGAAGTGGGATAATTAAGGTACAGTACTAACATCAATATCACATTTAAGTGGCCATTTGGAAACCTTTGCAACCAATTGTCTGCTAGAGAAACAGCTTGTTCAGCCTGTGTGAGTTCAGATACTTTGCTTTGAAAAATTACATCTTCAGCTGGCACATCAGAAGCTGGCAAGAGTATCTGTTAATATAATTAAAAATTTTATAGAAAATTTCACAGAAGTGAATTATCTATAGAGAAATATAGTTTAAAAGACTTGGATAAACTGAAAGTATTTTAAATTAAGTGTATTACTTTTGAACCTGTAGAAAGCATATTTCAAAGTTCTTAATCAGATTTCTCTTAGATACTTAACTCCATAGACTTCAGTCTATGACCTAACTGGTATTCAAAATATGGTTTAAATGAAGTAATTATAACAGTTTGTATCTAAGAAACACAGCTAAAAAAGCAGAGCACTTTACCTTAGTTGATCAGGTATTACCAGAATATATATATATGTGTGTGTGTGTAAAATAGAGAATGAAAGCTGAACCTGCTGTTTATGTGTTTGTCTTCTTAAACATCATAAATAATTTAGAAGTAATAAAAATTATCATAATAAGATAGTAAGTAATATAATAATCTTCACTTACTTCATAAAGATCTTTGGGAAATATTATATATATTTAAAAAAAAAAATACATGAAGCAATTTGGAAACATAAGATAAAATATCTGCATTAAAGGATGGGTCAATATACCTACTATAAGTAAAGAAGGTTTGTTTAAATAGATGAAAAAAATCTGAATAAAATATTTAAGTGAAATTTTCAATACAGTTATGGGGTATCAGCCTCTTTGTGTAGGGATAACATGTTTTGAAAGTTATTGAAAGTTTTTGAATGCAGAAAGAAATTTGGAGGTTTCAAAATCATAACATTAAGACCTTGATGCATAATGTTAAAAAAGCCTGCTGTTATGCCTGAGGAATTGATGACGTGGAATCTGTTCACTGTTACCAAGGCATCTTTGGTTCACTGGTTAACAAAAATGGTGAGAACAGAAATAATAAATTATAAAAGTAAGAACTAATTTAGGACTTCTAGAAAGAGTGATGCAACATGGAAAATCAGAATTGTGCTTTCCCCTTTGAGACAGGTATACCCCATCTGTTGCCAGCAGGCTGGGTTTCATGTATACCAAGCAAAAAAATGCCCAAATTCTGCCACTGGCACCAAGCTCAGAGACAGGCATTGATCTGCTGCTCTGCCTGTTTCTTCCCTCATCACTTCCTGTAAGTGGAATCACTGCTTGTGCTCCTTATCCCTTTAGCAGTTGTCCCAAGGCCCTGAAGTCTGTCTTCAGAATTCTTGTTGCCCAACTGAAAAATCAATAATGGATAATAATCCGAGGGCCATAGCAGGGTAGAAAATTTTCTTTTCATGTCTTTAACCTGTTCCCCAGGGACACAGCAGACTTCCCTCATAAGTGCATTTAGTCTGCATATTGGGCCTTGTATTGTCCTTAGAAGGGAGTCTCCTATGACAATGACCCACCTTTTTTCGTTTATGGAAGCAGTTTTGATGCAGGGCGTAGGCCATCTTAACCTTGGCAACACCTCCAACCTACCTTACCATTATCCTCATCATCCTTTGGTTCCACTTGCAAAGCCTCATGAGATATTTATGATACTTGATGAACAACAACAGTAGACTTACACTACAGACAGTTCAGATGTTTTGTTAATGAATGATTTGTTACAGATGTAGTAAGTTTAACTGTAGTTGCATACACTATAATAATAATTTTTTCCATGTAAGGGAAAATTTATGTCCATTGGACACTAGTTATAGAATTAGTTTGATATAGTGTTTGACATATTTTATATGAGTTCTAGCATCATAGGCTGAATTACATTAGGGATAAGCCTGGTTCTTTATTTGAACCATATCACCTCATAGGAGCTTCAGCAGCTGTGTAAACTGAATTACATGATACAATCTGGGAATTAAGGCAGAGTAATCACCTTGAACACTGGTAGCAGGCATCCCAAAATACAGATTAAGGTTGTCATTTTCCACTTTGTCTCCAAAGCCATTTACCACTATCATCAGTTGTAGGTAATTAAATCTGCTAATCTGTGAAGGATACATTGAAAGTAATCTAAACTAAAAAAAGGTGGCTTTAATATGTAAATTGTTTACTTTTGGTTTCACATCTAGCTGCCTTTTAATGAAACCCTCCTACTTGGGGAAGCATATTAGATGCAGGAGAGTTTTTGACGAAACGGAATATCTGTGTCATTATAGAAAGGTGTTTGAATGACTGTATATTCACAAGGGGTCTGGTTAGTCTCTATTCACATAATCCTCTCAGCTTCTCATTACTAGTATTTTAAATAGCAGAAAAATGAACTGTCAATCAGCCATTAAGGAAATTCATAAAACACTAAATTAAGAGGGTTTTTTTTTTTTTTCTTTCTGGCTATATTTCTTATATGAAAAGATTTTACTAGCAGTATCAAGTCTCTAAAAACATTGTGTTCTCTCTGTTGCCCAGATGCAAAGGTGTTATGTAAAACTTTAATGTTCTGATGTGCAGCCTTTTCATTATGAAATATAAGGCACCAGATTAAAGTTTATTGACATGAGGGAATTCTTGCCTCTTAAAGGTCAGAGATAAATCAAAACAAGCAATGGAATAATATAGCATTATTCCCAGTTATTTTAGTAACAGCAAAGTACCCTCGTGGGGTATTCATCATGATTCATGGAAACTCTTTCATATGTGGACAGTTCTCAGATGAATATTTACACATGGGCGGGAGACAAATGCCAAGTTCCACCTGCTCCAAAATACAGTCAGAAAAGGAGATGCAGCATAAACAGTACTAGAACTCTGGAATGAAAAATGCTGGACATCCAAGCAAACCAAATCCGTTTGTCAACAATATTTTAAAGAGAAAATGAGAATATTTCCTGTTCTAATTTACAAGCTTCAATGCTTGTAAAAGCTTAATTTACATGCTTCAATGTCAAAAAGTGGGCAATGGAAAATTTAAGTATGTTTAACAAATATTCACTGAATATTCCACTGAGACATCCTGTTGGAAAATCTCTGCATGCAGGTTTTTGGGTGTTCCTCTTCCCTGCCATTCCCACCTCTTCTCTTCCTTGTATTTATTGTTATGAGTTACAAATTTAACAAAATTTGCAATAACAATGTAAATATTTGGCAGATAATTACACAGCATTTTATATTATACACATTTGAATCCTTTGCTTTAATTACCAGGCTGATGAACCGTTATGCAAAGACACGCAAAGTTTCTATATTCTTTATAGAGCACATAAGAAGCTTATCTATCTGGAATTTCTCAAGTATATTTGATCTACAGATTCATGTCTTTCCAACTCTTCTACTAGCTTCCCTTAGCTGTTTTCTCATAATTATCCATTAAATTCTTAGTCTCCCAGTCAGTAACTACTTGCCTATTAGCAGTTAGCTTTACCATTCTGAAAGGCTGGAAATATGGTATTTCAGAGCTTTGTCATTTATAACACCAAAACAATTCAAATACAGATATTGAGTCTCTCAGAATAAATACCTGGATGATTGTCAGATAGTGTCAAAATTACTGTATTGAGTTTATGTGGCAAGGTAAGTGGATGCTTCTGGTGTGGAAGTTCTAGCTGGCTCCAGAATAACATAAAGGTACATAAAGACAAAGAATCATACTTGTAGCAAATAAAAAAAAAAAAAAAAAAAAAAAAAGAGGGTTTGACCCAGAATTTATACACTGTAGAAGTAAAAGCAAAAATCAGTTTTTCTCAAACAGGTATATTTGAAAGATAAACCATGAAATACATTGCCCTGACACTACAATTTCCGTACTACTTCACACTGACAGTATAATCTCCACTTACATCTCTGAAGAGAATATATAACCACCCAATCAGGTAATTCCACATCAGGAAATTGTTGAGAACTAAAGTATCAAAATCTCAGAATAAGACAAATAATTTCACAAACATTCTGTTCCCCAGAAATACTCAGTAGTGACTCATTTTCCCAGAATAGTCATATATCCTTGCAAGACTGATAATCAAATGTCAACCTTTTTAATTGCATGGACTTTTTCTTTATATACCAGGTATCTGCATTTGCAATATTGCTCACTTTAGCTGCCATTATACCAAAAATACGTTATATATGCTACTTAAGGGGCGAGCCTGGCCCTTTTCATCCTCTTCTAAATTGTCTCATAATCAGTATGAGCATATTGAAGTGACTACTGCATAGTTATAATGAGAATCATCATCCAGTGATAAATACTGATTAGGGAACAACCTCACAGTCACTCCAAGCTCTGGCATTGTTTACTGTTAATTATAGTTTGATTTTTTATTTTTGTGTGCTTTTCTCTAGCTGTTATATAAGTTTAACCTCATTGAGAAATATTTCTCGAAAAGAAATTATTTTAAGGAAAACACTTAGACTTTTCTAAGTGATTCTGAAGAAACTGATTACCTCAGGAATAAATGAGTCATTGCTGGAGGAAATAATTACTGTCTATATAGGTGATTAATGATTTGATATTTTCTAGTATCAATGAAACGGTGCTTTCTAGTTACTGCTAAAACTGAAAAGTCTACTGATGGATCTAATTGGTGGACCAGGGCTGCATGGCATGAAGGTATCTGGAGATATAAAATTCTGTGCAAAAATCACATGAACATTAACTGACCAAATGCTTTTTCTCTTCTCCAGGTCTGCAGTATGGTGGGCTGCAGTATGCTACAGCACCGAACTGACAATGCCAGCAGATCTTAAACAGTGTTAAGGGAATTTTTTAACAGGAGAAAATCGTAACAAGTACTGTCAACTTTAGCAACAGGCTTGAACTGCTACCAAAAGGATATCCTATGTGATTGTAAACTATTCTAAAGTGACTAGGTATTCTGACAGATGTGAACAGTAATAAGACTCAGACTCAACAGTAATTTATTTTTCCTGTAGAATGGTAATTGTATTTTTTTTAATTTTGTTCTGCTTTCCTCATGTTTTGTCAATTGGGATTTTACAGACCATACCACTGAGAAATGATCTCATGTAATACAACATCAGCTGATGTTAAGCCTTTAAAGAAGGAGCAATGAAGATACGAGAAAAGAAGGATAAACTACAATGTTTTATCACGGTTTTGTCTGTTTTGTCTTATAGCTGCTTTCATAGAGCACACCTAGTGCTCTTTCACTAAGATGAATCCTGATCTTACAACATCTTTTTTACAAGCTAAATCTTCACATCTCTGTGAAAATTCAATAAATAGCTAGACTTGCTGTGGATTATCTTGCTAGCATTCCCAAATAGTCTGCAAGACTTCGGTCATGATTCTATGAAGAAATTAATTTTTTCATGTTCATAATATTTTAGTTTATCTTTCATTCCAAGACAAAAAGTACACTGTAACTTACTGAAGTTCCCTTTTTTTAATGCTAATCCATGCAATTATAAGATAAGGAAGAAATAAAATAATTTTTTTTTCTGAGAAGATTTTAAACTATGAGCCTAATAAATTTACCTATATTTTTTCTACTTTTATAGAATTGGGAATTCTTCAGCCTTGATATTCAGTATTGTACCCATACCCTATCATCTGTTTGCCAGCTGTTGGTACTGACAAGTCATGCACGTAATACTTTATTTTTGACATTACAGATACTCCAAGTAACAGACCAGATGATCATAAACAAAGAATTATGACCCCTTAATGCCATCAAACAGCAGGAGGAGAAATTCTATGAGTAAGAAAGCTTCTCAAATATGAAGTCTATAACAATTGGCAAATTAAAAGGCAGAAATGACCATAAAATTTAAATGTAAATTAAGTAATACTCATAATGCACTTTTAAAGGGTGACTAAGCTTATTTTTAGAAATACTTTAACTTAGACATTTCAACTAATTTAGTCCCTTCTCCTTTAAATCTCACACACACTGCCTAGAACGAATCTTTGGACATACAAGCAAAGCAGACACTCCATGTAAACGGAAAATGCAATCCTTCTGTTGCCTCAGCTGACACACAAATGTTACACTTATCTATCACAAAACCATACAAATATAATGTTGAAAAAAGTTATATACTTTAGTTTTGATTTCCTCCAACTTACTACATTTCATCAAAAATTATAAGTTTGTAAAAGGAAGGAGCAAAACAATGGGAAACCAAAGATGAAGCAATAGCTATCCATTTGCACCTACACCAGCTAAGCCATGCAAGGTACATCTTCTGATATATAGGAAATCAGCTGGTTTCTTTCATTACTGTTTAAAAAAAAAAAAAAAGTCAGGTATAAATGAGTTAAGTGCTGGTGGTGCTTCATTAAAGGAGGAGTGGAAATTGTCAAAGTGCTAGGCAAAAATAAGAGAGAGGGACAACCCTGGTATCAAGGTTCAACCACCCTAACATCTGCTAGAGCAGACCAGTGATATCCCTCAGGGGATTGTAGTGGGACCAGTTCTGATTCATATCCTCATCAATGACATAGACAGTAGGATGGAGTGCACCCTCAAGTGCAGAATGCTGCAAACAGCTGATGACACCAAGCTGAGTGGTGCAGTTGACATGCTGGAGGGAAGACAGACCTGGACAAGCTCAAGAAGTGGGAACATGTGAACTTCATGAGGTTCAACAATACCAAGTGCAAGGTCCTTCATCTGGGTTGGTGCAACCCCCTGTACCAATACAGGTTGGGGCATGAAGGAATTGAGAGCAGCCCTGCAGAGAAGAACGTGGGAGCACTAGTGGACATGGCAACTAGCTGGTCATGAGACAACAATGTGCATTTGCAGCCCAGAAAGCCAACCGTATCCTGGGCTGCATCAAAAGAAGTGTGTCCAACAAATCAAGGGAGGCGATTCTGTCCCTCTACTCTGCTCTTGTGAAACCCCACCTGGAGTACTGCATCCAACTCTGGAGCCTTAGCACAGGAAAGACATGGACCTGTTAGAACAGGTCCAGAGGAGGGCCAGAAAAATTATCAGAGGGCTGGAGCATGTCTTCTATGAAGACGGGCCGAGAGATTTGAGGATATTCAGCCTGGAGAAGAAAAGGCTCTGGAGAGATCTTACTGTTGCCTATAAGAAAGGTGGGGACACACCTATTGTGATAGGAAAAAGGATAATGGTTTTAAACTAAAAGATGGTAGATTCACATCAGATTTAAGAAGAATTTTTTTATAATGAGAGTGTCGAAATACCGGGACAGGTTACCCAGAAAGGTGGTAGATGTGGCATCCCTGGAGACATTCAAGGCCAAATGAGATTTAAATGAGATTCTAAATGAGATCAGACCCCAGTAGTGTGCTGTGCATGTGGCATATGTAAAGGGAAGATGCATTTTTAGTATACATTAGACGGTGAAGCAGTCCCAGCAATAGTCAGACTTAGCTGTAGAATTATATTCAGGTAAATTAACATCTGAAAATACAGTAAATAGAATCTAGTTGTAACACCTTTATAAAGAGGATTATCCCCTTTGACACCAGTTTCAGAAGAAACTGCAGTCAGGGAAGTTCCTGCCGCTGTTAGCAAGATTCTGCCTTATCACAAATGACTATCTGCAACGAGTCGTTGACAGATAGGAGCTTTTACTTGAGGCAAGTGGAAAATGTGTTATGGATAATTCTCATTCTACTTTTTTATTGCAAAGCTACATCACAGCTTACACATAAAAATGTTCTCCTCTTAATCACTCTACTTGAGAGCCCCTGAAATGTAATGGTGATGACTTCTATCTAGCAAGATAGATAGTTATTAATGCAAAGTGAGTCATTACGATTTAGGTATGACCTACTGCCTAACACATTCAAATAATTTGAAAGAGTGATATAGGCATGATATACAAATCATATTATGACTCTAACCAGTTTGAAATAGTGCACTCTATTTTCTCAATCATATTAAGGCAAAGCATAGTCAGGTAATCCACCTCACTGACCTTTCTCTTCTTTTGTGGATCAGGCATATGAATTCTTTTAGCTTGTAGAATTTAGCATATAATCAACACACGCACACTTCTCTTCAGCAGTGAATATCGACCAGTAAAAAAAAAGTGTGAAATTACACACTGAACTTCTTTAGACAAAAATTATCAATTAGCACCATCACATTTTTCTCATCCTTTATACTTCCAGAAATGAGACCGAATTCTGTATCCAATCATAGAATCATAGAATGGTTGAGGTTGGAAGAGACCTTTAAGATCACCTACTTCCAATCCCCTTGCCATGGCCAGGGACACCTTCCTCTAGACAAGCTTGCTCAAAGCCCCATCCAACCTGGCCTTGAACATTTCCAGGGATGGGGCACCCACAGCTTCTCTGGGCAACCTCTTCCTGTGCCTCACCTCCCTCACAGTGAAGAAATTTTTCCCTAATATCTAATCTAAATCTACCCTGTTTCAGTTTAAAGGCATTACCTCTTGTCCTATCGCTACATGCCCTTGTAAAAAGTCCCTCTCCAGATTTCTTGTAGGCTCCCTTTAGGTACTGGAAGGCTGCTCTAAGGTCTCCTCAGAGCTTTCTCTTCTCTACACTTGAACAAGCCCACCTCTCTCTGCCTGTCTTTATAGGAGAGGTGCTCCAGCCCTCTGATCATGTTCATGGCCCTCCTTTGGACTCACTCCAACAGGTTCAGGTCCTTCACAGGGTTGTTGGGGGCCCCAGAGCTGAATACAGTACTCCAGGTGGGGGGTGCTGAATGCAGTACTTCAGATGATATCTAATAATACGAGAGCACCATACCACATTGCCCTGTCCATATCAAAGCTGGAAAATGTATTGACTTGATCAAATCCAGAAGGTATTTTAAAAACCACAGTTTACTGAAACATACACAGTAATATTGAAATAAAACAGCAGGATCGGAACAATATGGTGATTCTCAACCTTACATTTCTTTGTAAATTGCATTTCTTGCTGTTTAACACCCTCTATAAATCTCTAAGTTAAAAAAAAGGGGGGGGGGATGGGAGAAAATACATCTTCTAAATATATTTTTTAATTAACAAGTTCTTTAGTTCTTTTGACTTTTTATGTTCCTCTTCATGTGATAAGGAAAAAAAGGCAAGCTAATTCACAGTATCATTGCTGACTGCTTTAAAATATCGCTCAGTACACTTCTTCATTGCTTTCTACATGAACATCCTTTTACTGACATCCACACAGTTACCTACTGATTAGTAAAAAGTCTTACAAAAGAATTGTTGAATACCTCATTAAAGGAATGAGTCAAACTTTTACACTTATAGGAACTTTTCTTTCTAAAAGAATACGTGGACAAAACCAGAACCTGAGGTTTAACTGGAAACTGAACTTTTATTAATAAAATATTATGATATATTTTCCTTTAATTGCCCAGTAATGCAGAAAAAAATTGAAAACATCATAGAATTTATATTTAAAATATTTTTGCGGGGGGGGGGGGTTTATGCGGGGACTATATTTGCAATAAGGGTAGGCCTGAGAGATGTACAAAATTTTTACCTTTTCAGAAAGACTTCATGCCTCTTTGATGCATTGAGCACATAAATATTCATTAAATCAATCATTTCTTAGTTTGTCTAGAAATTAGCTTTGTATCGATTATGCCTAGTTATCTGTTGTGTTTTTGACAACATGAAAATGGGCACAAGCTTCTTTCATTGATTTACTGTCCAATAAATAATTACTATTCATTATTTATTGATTGTACACTTCCATAATAATTTCCTTTCCTTCCTCTTTATGCTATCAGTGTCAGTTCTAAAGCTAGAACAATCTGCTTGATCAAATTTTAAAATCGGTTGTGCGCACAGGAGAAATGGCATTCAGTAGAGCCCTGTAAATTCATGCAGGAATACAAGGTTTGTATCCCTCAACTTATTCACACCATTTTAGCTCACTACATTTAGGAGGATAATAGAATAATAACCCAACAGAAGGTGTCCACAGTTTACATTATGATAACTAAAACAATGTAATTCATATAGTATATTTTTCTGAAGATGCTAAAGACAGCAGTTTTGTGGGGAGAAAAAAAGAAGAAGAAAAAAAAATTTTATGGCAGAATATCAGAAAGAATATACTGGGGCAATACCCAACAGACAAAACAAAAGTATACATTCTAACAGAGACAAAACCGTCATTTTTTCTTCCTCAGATTTTGTGTATAACCAAACACCTCTCAATTAGGACTTGCAAGGATTGTGACTCTTATGATCTTGACCAATGGAATAAAAGCCATCCACTACTCAGGTGTCTCCAGACGAAATAACTGAGGAAATAGCTCACTATTTCATCCCTATTTCCTCAAAAAGAAGATGCGGGATAATACTGTCTGCAGCATCAGGAAGAGTGATAACTTAAACATCTCAACACAAGGATGCAAGGCAGCCAGAGACAACTATAGCAGTACTCAGAGATGCAAATCACGGACAGAAAAACCTCTGAGTCAGAGTTTTTTGTATCAAAAACTTACCCAAAAGCTGTGTGAAGGGTAAGAGCATGCTCAAGCTTTCTTCTTCCAATGAACATAATTTAGATGAAGGAACACATGTATTTCTACCAGAAATAGAATGGTAAAATTAGAATGCTCATAAGAATTTGAGGGTTGAATAAGAGGGTTGAATTCACTCACAATTAAATAAAACCCACATAATCCCCTTCTTCACTTTCTGTCTAAATTTTATAACCGTAAGTTTAATGTACGTAAGCTGGCAACACCATTACTGACTGTATCTTGAATAGAAAGTGACTGTTACTGCTGTGTTTTGCATTTACCCATTTATCTCGGTTCTGCCTTAGTCCACACAGATTCAAGTGAAGTTTAGACACTTTTTATCTTCATATTCAGATCGGAACACTGCTAAGGTGAAAACTAAGCACCCTGGTCTCCACAGAGGAGTTATTTCATTGATGAGTAGGTGTTTATATTTTTGTGCCAGGGAAATACAAGCACTTGCATCCAAATTTTGATGTTAATTAAATTAGTGCTTAGTGAATTAGAGCATTTTTGTAACTTTTTAGTATAAATGTCTAATTTGTATTGAACTCTTAAGTCTTTATTTAGTAGGTTTCTGAGGCTTGCCTGAGACAACTATGTTAAAAATCTTTTAGGTCTCACTGTCAGAAAAGGAATTCAGTTCAAATCTTCACCAAAGCCATGAGATCATACATTTTATCCTAGCTCGTAAACATTTACTCACCTACTTGATTACTGCTGTTATCCTCATCAAATTAGATATATTTGTGTGTGTGCAGATTGTTTTTCATGTACATTTCCAGAATTAGAAAAGGGAATTGAAAAAGATAATGAAAGATTGTTCAGTCTGAATGACAAAGCCTCTTCTTTCTGCTAGGCATTCATAATGGTGAAGCCCACTGTGAAATTTAGGATTCTTTAGGACACTGATTTGAAGATTCATTCTTCTCCACAAGTACACAGCAGTAGATGTTAGCAATGCATTGAGCATATGCAGACTCAGTTCCATTTTGGAATTTTGTCAGAATAAATTAGTCTGGGTAGATTACATAGATTCAGTGTATCATCTGTAAATTAACAACAAAAGCTATGATTGTAAGTAGGTATTTCATGCCTTATAGACTAATTCTTACATACAGTGTAAGTATGTTCTATTTTTTAGTGTTGCGAGAGAGAACTATGTATTTGATATATATGCTAGAAAGTGAATCCTACTCCTCCAACCAAGAGGTACACCTTCAGTACTGGAGCATGCATGCTGCTTAAGTTCCTGTGTGTCTGGGTCACCTCAACAAGGCAAGAAATTTGCTACTTAAAACAGGAGTAAAAGAGCAAGTGTGCAGAGGTGATGATTAGAGGCCTAGGGTCCGGAGTTAAGTGAGTCAACGTGACAGAATAGATGAACCCAAGAGTGGTTTTTTTTTCTTTTGTTTGCATATATCACTTTCTCACCAATATCTGAGTCAGGTGCATGATGCATATCAATGCTACACATAATTTTCACTGAAAATAATAGACAAATTATAATTGAAAAAACAAAAAACCAGAAAAACACCAACTTTTTTAAACCTTTGTTCTCCCCCTTCTCCCAGTTTGCTGTCATACACAAAAGACATTTCATACCTGAAAGGAAGTGATTTTCCAAAAGGGGTAAATTACATATTTGGAAAGAAAAATAATTTGAATTCTATTGTGTTTACTGTTAACTGGTTTAACGACACTGCCTCCATAAGTACTGAGAAGAATTACACACTGTCCTAAAAAGAAAACTTTCCTCTAGGGCGATTCTCGGCGTACAGTCTTTTGGGTACTCATCTGGATCACATTTCTCCTAGTTGTCAAATCTCATGGAAACTGTAGTGTTGTCATTTATCAACACCATACTGTAGATAAATTTGGACACATTCCCTGACTTTGTTATTTTAATTCTGAACTCAGATTTCACAGATAAAAGGTAAGTGAACAGAGAAGCAATCTGAACTACTCTGTGAATAGATGTATTTTTTTTATCTCCAAAGTACTTTTCTGGGTTTTGTGGTTATAGCACACATATTAAAAAAGTCTGATTAAATCTCAAAGAAAAAGAAGCACATGAATTAAAGCTGCTCACTGGAATTTGCTTTGAGTAATCACCCTACAGTTCAGTAAGAATGAATAATTCCCATAGCAACCCTTACTGCCATATGGCACCAAAATCTACTCTCGTACCTTAAGGACAAAATCTTAGCAGACTGAAAAAGTGTTTAAAAGTAAGACTTTTGTAATTCTAAATTTTATCCTAAGAAAAGTCTGGGGGAAAAAATGACTTTGCAAAGGAAAAGAGTTATTTTCATACTACATTTTTCATAACTTTCCCCATAGACTTTGGTTAAGACAATAATCCCAACATAGATTCCTGCATTTTTGTATTACACCTCTTCAAGTGATGATAAATTCTGACAGTCATGGTAAAAAGCACAACACTTACTATAATGCAAAGGAATATATGGTGAGATGTTAAATCTGTCCTAGCCATGGGCTAAATCATAGCATCTATTTTAAGTAAAAAATGCCCACTGGAAAAATAAGCGGAAAAAAAGAAACTTTACATAAAACATAGTCATATTAAATAGTCCCATTTGTTCAAGGGTGTCTGCATTCTTGGTATGTACTTGTAATGTGACAGATTCAGCAACCCATCAAACCTTCTTGTCAGAACTGTAATGGCAAAAAATAAATTTAAGAATGACAATTACCTATCATCATAGAATCATACAATTTGAGTTGCAAGGACCTCCAGCTCCAAGCCAGGTCAGCTCTAAGCTCAGGTCATGTAAGGGAGTCTCAGAGTATTGCAAGGCTAGAGCAGTAGTTTGTACAGAACTGTATACCTTCTCATGCCCTAAAGATTAAGCCAAAGAAAACTAACCAAGGGGCATCTACATCTGCTTGACAGCCTGCTGCCTAAACAAATCAATGGGGGTCAGAGGCAGCCAGCACAAAGTAAAGTAGCTCCAAACTAGAAGCAACTGACAATATCCTAGTTTTTCTATTATTTTTGTTACTATTATTGGAACATATGCAAATTATGTTCCTCAGACCTTTCAGCTATTTGAAAAGTGTGCCGAACATGTGACACTCTATGTTACATACATATATGTGTATGTGCATGTGTGCATACATGATTTTTCCCTCCCATATACCTCTCAAAAATAACTGCTTTCCAGTCATGTGTAACAAATCATATAATTCACAACCTAGCCCTTCTGAAGACTCTTACACAGTGTAATAGACAGCTATATGCCCTCATCACTTCTTGCTTTTAAAAACTCTAGAGAGATAAACCTATATGAAAGAACAAAAGAAAAAATGGTACCAAACAGTAAAAAATACCCATGTCAGACCTGTAGAATGCAAATTTAACTGATCAAAGAGAAGACGCGATAGTGTATAGTATAAATTGTACATATTGTTGATCTCACTGGATTGATATTCTGGTGCCTTTCCATCACAAATTGCATTCACAGTGTACTGATTGCAACTTTTGAACCAACAGTTTTTCATCTGAAAGTCAGGATCACATTGGTTGAAGAAAAGAGGTATTCTACATACTTCCTATTCTTGGTGCAGGGTATAAGTCGTTGGACCTGTATACTTTTAAATTTCTTTTAAATTGTGTTTCTTCCCTTAGCTACTTTACTGTAGCCTCTGGACACACAGTGAAGAAATGGGGCCTTGAAACTCGTGTGCCTATATTTCTACAATAAGGACCTCTCAAACACTATGAACAGTCTTGCCTTGAAACACATCTGTAAGGGTATGTACTCTGTGTTTATAATTTTGCTCATTTTGTACATTAACAGTTGTGATATATAACTCACACAGGCTTAGTGTGAGTCTAACGTAATCTACTTTTTACTTAGGAAATAGAATGAACTCACAATCATAATGTAATAAGCCCTGAGTTATTTTGTCTTCAACATTTTTATCATCAACCTGAAATTCGCTCTATCCTGAGGTCATATTCCTCTGGCACAACCAGCACGCTGAGCTTGCTTCCTAAAGCTTTCTACCTCTGCTCAAGGTTCACTTACAGCCAAACTTGTTTCACTTTCTACAATAAATCTTATGGTTAAACCGGTTGTCCTTTCCATAAACACATAACGTTTTACTCTTTGCTGCAAATCAGTACATTTTCTATCAATGCTTGGTTTCACAGCCTTCCAAATTTAAAATTTATTCATGGAGAGCTAACAAACAAAATCATTCTTCTAGTAGTGAGTGATTCTATCTTTGTTTCCTAAATCTATGGACAGAATTAAGGAAAAAATATTAGGTCTCAACAAAGTCACTTAGCAAAGATCAGTTTATGCACTCCAACATTTTCCAGAATATTATCAGAGTTCCAGCCATCACCAAATAAGGGATCTGGGTGAGGGCTCCTATCAATCATCACCAACATCAACAAGAATTCAGAAGTTGTATGTGGACAGATTCTACCAGATCAGCACAGTCTGCCTCAACTGTTCAACTATCTCTAACAGGAATGATCACAGACATTTGATAAATTCCTACCTTTATTTTTCTATTTTTCCCCATGTGAAAATGACAGTATATAGTGCAATTTACAAGAGTTCTAATAGTTATCTAGTATCAAAGGAAAAATAACACAGTATATTATTGGAGTGAAGGCAAATCTCAATAAAAACATCAGGGGAAGTGTCCTGGTTTCAGCTGGGATAGAGTTAATTTTATTCCTAGTACCTGGTGCAGTGCTGTGTTTTGACTTTAGCCTGAGAACAATGCTGATAACACACAAATGTTTTAGTTGTTGCTAAGTAGTACTTACCCTAAGTCAAAAAATTTTCAATTTTTCATGCTCTGCCAGTGAGGAGGAGCACAAGAAGCTAGACAGGATCATAACTGGGAGAGATGACCTGAACTGGTCAAAGGTATACTCTATACCATAGAATATCATGCTCAGTACATAAACTGTGGCGAGTTGGCCAGAAAGGGTCAATAGCTGCTCTGGGATGAGCTGGGCATTGGTCAGGAGTTGGTGAGCAGTTGTATTGTGCATCACTTGTGATTCTTTGGTTTTATTCCAGTCTCTCAATTTAATTACTATTAATAATAATATTATTATTATATTTTTCTTTATTTCAGTTATTAAACTGTTCTTATTTCAATCCATGAGTTTTACCTTTTCCTGAGAAAAGACGTAACCAAAGCTAGTGTGGCATGCACCAGCTATTTTCAATGGACTGTAAGAGCCTGGAGGTAAATAAACCGCTTTTTTGCAGCTAAACATAAATCTGTAGCTGTGTTTGTCTGACAGGAAAAAAGGATGGCAGCAGCAGTTATTGTTGCTTTAACTTTAATGTCAGGAGACTACAGTTCTATTAGGGAACTTTTGCTACAAATAAGAGTCACCTTTCCTTAAAAGAAAGGTGAAAATTCTTTGCTATTTCATTCCTTACACTGAGTTATCTATACACCCCATGAAAGAAGGTATCATGTTGCTAATAGACTAACGTACTTAGAAAGGTTAGTCTTTCCTAAGAGGAAGACTTTGGATGGGACTAAAGAAATTAGGGATTTGGAGAGTTGCCACCGCAGTGAAAGACAACCAGATTTGTAGAGTTCTAAATACGTGAGCAAGCTGGAAACTAGACCTTCAAAATGTTCTAAACCAAATGCTCAGGTCAAAAAGTTCACACAGTTCTAATAAGTCTTGAGTAAATACCAGAAGTGAACTCACCCTCTGATAAATACAACAATTGAGAGCACACTGTATTAGTTATTTCAGGGTATATCTGAGATTTAGAGCAAATTCATATTTTAGACTTCAAATATCTGGCATCAATTTAATATTCAGTACCAGAAACTATCTATGTTTGAATCATTATGTTCCCTGTAAGACTATTCAGAGCCAACTAGAGCGACGTTTTGTGGGGTACTTGCAAATAGCTTTTGTGCCCACAAATGACTTCCATGAGAGTGTCATTTAATCTTCTGTGTAGTTTTTCAGGATGGTAATTTTGCCCTAGTGTAAGTTGACAGTAAAAAGATCCTTCCATGATTATTTTTGCAACGTTATTTAAAAAGGGAATGAAAACATGCAAGACTAATATAGCAATTGTCTAAGCTGTCACTAGGTACAGAAGAGAGAAAAGAAAATAAATGATAGGTTTTTAATTTTTTTCAGAGCAAGTTGTTGTTGTTGTATTTGAATAGTAAAATCAACAATCTAGAATATGGGTTATTTACTATGATGCCATAAAAATAATAAAGGAAAATCATGCATTTGGCAGATTGCTGTTTAAGAGTGAAGATAAACTTGCCCAAACACTGCTAAAGCATCAGAACAGTATTCTGCTAGTTGGCATCTTCCCTAAAGTGTTAAGTAACAAAGGGGTTCAAAGTGGGTCTGAAGTCATGCTACAGCAGCACGTGGATGATCCTGTAACAAACTTATAGAAATCTAGTGGTTTTGTTAAGCAGACACATATATCTTGGCATGATTTTAACAGCTGAAACAAGGCATTGAAGGAATGTTGGTGCCTGAAAGACTGATGAGTCCCCTAAATGTTGACATAATGATTAAAAAAATACAAAATATTGTAAATCCTGCCTTTGGTCTTTGTGAAGAATTGCCTGAAGTTTCGTAAGCAAACCAATTATTTTTAACTAAAATTAATGAAAATATATTCCTAGAAAAAACAAACTCTCTGAAACATATTATTATTGTCTCAAATGGAATTAACACCTATAGACATCTAAAATTCCTATATGGTAAAAAATAATAAATTAATCTGTGTATAACAACAAAGACTTGTGAGTCAGTATTTTTTCCTTGATCTTTACAAGTACCTTTAAAAGTATTATTTTTTATTTAGCAGCAAGTGACTAAACTACAATTAATTCCCCCAAGAATACTCTTCTCAAAATGTCTATTGTTCTCAAGGCAGTGAGGTTACAAAAGCTGCCAGCAGCTGTTATAAATGCCCTTTATCAAAATGACCAGAATCATCCCTCATTGCTAATATAATAGGAGCACAAAGCCCTCCTCTTACAGGTGCTTCGTTAGTGATTAGGAGCTTCCCTGACACATCATGATGGAAAGAAAAGTGAAAAATGAGCATAACTTAATTTTGAGATTAAAAAAGAAGCCTGTGTTAACAGTTATTGAAGATAAGGATCTAAAATTAGCTATTTATTTCAAAACCCATGGAAACGGTTAGTGTCCATTTTTAGTATGCACTTTCTCATAAAGCCCAGTCTCTCTCTTCCTTTGAAATAATTCTTTTTTATTTTATTTAATTTTAATATTTATACCCAGCTTTTTTTTTTTTCTACAAAGAGTTTGTTGAGTAGTATGGTTAACATGTATCACACTGTCATTTTACCTTTATCTAGGGTCCATGTTTCTAAAATAAAGTGGGTGCTTTATATTGGGAATGTTTTTTTTGTAGTTTAGTTTATATTTGTTTCCAAACATTTAGCGTTATGTAGACAAAGACAGAAGCAGTTGTCTGAAAGACACTGTGTTTTGTAATGAGCCATCTTTAGTCAAGACCTGTAAGATATCTATTTGTAGACAGCATTGTTAGAGCCTTTTTAGATTGGTTTATTCAGGCATCATTAGCTGGGTATAAATAGACTGTAAGCAGAATATGGGTGACTCTTAAGTCTAAATAATCTATTTAGTGGCCAACGTACATAAAAACCAGATAGTATTTAGTTAAGCACTGGTGTACCCACACTCCGGTATAGCACTAGTAAACCTTTCACCAGCTGGGGAGGTGCCAGTAGCGAGAGAATGGTCAGCGATCACAGCTCCTGGGAGCCATCATCAGGGTTGTGGAGCTGTCCCCTTCCTCCAGCTCCATCAACAGTGACAGCCCTGATGGCTTGACCCCAGCCTGGCAGCTCCTGACTATCCCTGACTGACCAGCCTTCAGCTAGCCTCTCTGCATTACTTTTTTTAAAGATTTTATCTTTTCATGTCAACATCTTCTCTCTTGAATCCTTGATCTAATAACAATCTCAGATCAGCAGTCCTATCACTCTGTGATTTTGATCTTTCTTATCTCTTTACAATCTCACTGCTCTGTTTCAGCAGACTGAATCAAGGTTACACAGATGGGGCTTATCAAAGGTGGATCCCAGAACAAGGGCAGCTAAACCCTTTGGGTAAGAAATTACAGCAGGGGCCACAGAGACAGTTTTATAGTGTTTGGCTTTAGACATTACAGCTTAAGAAGGATGTGAACAAATTGTAAAGAGACTAGCAAAGTACAAGAATAATCAGAAGTATATGATCTACAAAAAAAGATTGAAAATGAGGGAAGGGAAGGGAGTGGAAGGAAAGAGACAAGAGAAGAAGAGGAAGCAGAAGGGACTTCTAATGTGAAGACATTTATAAAGATGGAGACAGTGGTGTGAGAAGAATTAATTCACTAAAATAACATATAAGGGAATTTCAAAAGATTTATAGAAAATCTTCATATCAGGAAAAATAGTTAAGCATTGCCCTGGGGAGAATACTATCAACAGTCCATAAAGATCTCAAAATGTGATAGCTATGGGGTTCAAATAATATTCAGTGATAGCCTCCTGTCTCTAGAACTTATAGACTAGAAGTAATGCCTAAGGAAAATCTGCTGCTTAAAAGATGCTAGATATGTGCTTGTAAAAAAGTCTGTTGTTTTAGAAGAGTCAAGCTGTCAATCTTTTAACTTGGAACCTCTGGAGTTCTTTTAGATATGTTGGAACCAAGCTACAATGTGTCATGAACATAATTTTATGGTAACTAGTATAGAAAGTCCAGAACAGTTTTGATATGTTTTGGGTGGTCTGTACTTCTGTATTTAGTTGGCGTTTCCTAAACATTCCAGGCTTCTTGCCCAGGTATATCATATTTCTATAACCCAGCCAAGAGATTGATGAAAATGTGAGTAACCAAGGCCAGCTCATCATATGCTAGAATCTTCTAGCCAGCTGGAAATGTTAGGAAATGCTTTTTTTCACTGATGCTACTCACAAACTTACTGTCAATAAAGAAGTTAGGAGTACACATAAACTTTGATCTGAAATTTTGTGTTATTCTTTGAGCACTGGAAACTACAGTTGGGCTGCACATTCTTTGAATTGTTTACCTATGGAGAACAACTTAGTAATACTGGTGGATAATTTGTCACTGTATTTGGAGATCTTAAGTCAGCTCAATTAGGTCAGTACCAAAACACCACGTTTTAACTTGGCTGTTGTGTTTGCTTAGGTAAAATATTCTGAAAATGAGCTCTGCTTGAATCATACTCAGATTGAGAGACTGGTCTTTATAATGCAATTGTGCCTTTTTAACATTTACTTTCTTCTTTACATTTTTGTAGTCACAGAGGAGTGTCATAGAATCACAGAATCCTAGAACGGTTAGGTTTGACACCAGCCAGCAGACAGTAAGCCCCACACAGCTGCTTGCTCACTCCTCTCTGGCAGCATGGGGAAGAGAATTGGAAGGGTAAAAATGAGAAAACTCATGGGTTTAAGATACAGACAGTTTAGTAAGCAAAGCAAAACCAAAGCAAAATAAAGAATTAATTCACTACTACCCATTGGTAGGCAGACATTTAGCCATCTTCAGGAGAGAAGGGCTTAATCATGTGTAACAGTGACTTGGGAAGACAAATGCTGTAACTTCAAATGTCCCACCTTCTAATCTGCAGCTTTTATCACTGAGCATGATGTTATATGTTATAGGATATCCCTTTAGCCAGCTGGGACCAGCTGTCCCGGCTGTGTTCCCTCCTAACTTCTTGTGCAACACCAGCCTGCTGGCTGGAGAGACAGCATTAGAAGTAGAAAAGGCTTTGATATTATTAAAGCGGTTCTCAGCGATAACTAAAACAATGATGTTCTATCAATAGTGTTTTCAACACAAATCCAGAACACAGCCTCATGCAAACTGCTATGAAGAAATTTAACTCTCTCACACCCAAAACCAGCACAAGGTGCTATTGCATTGTGCCAGTCTGTTATTTCTTGTCAAAACTGTTTTCACATGTATCGGTAGGTCATGCTGAAAAAACATACTTGTATAAGAAAGTATTTGCCTAATATGATGAAGGTTCATTTAACTAATGATTTCCAATGGTACTGGCTTTAGATTAGGCAGAAGGAACACTCTGGGAAGTACACAAAAGATTTATTCAGGCTGATTTTATTAACTCTTATTCTCATTTTGAGTATGCTGCTTAAAAGAAGTACTTTAATAATATATTTATGATTGCTCATAAAAATGTAATTATATTCATTGTCTTCAAGCCCTACATTTTCTTGTCCCATTAGAATAAGTCATGGTCATTATGCTTCTCTCCTCCCTTAAACCACTATGTTGCCATAAGCAAAGTAAGTAGAAAATTTATCTGACAAATGCATGGTGAAATTTCTGCCTACCAAATGTTTTTCAAATCAGAAGTAAAAGCAGCCTTGGGAGATAAACCTACAGAATTTGAAACAGCCATACAGAAATTGCCAGAATAATCCTGTGCATTGCCCAAAGCAAGATGTAAATTAAGAAGCAATACACTATGAGTGTAACGGAGCATGTACTTTTCATGATTCCATTCATCTCATGTAAACAGCTTGCACACTGAACCTCATAGCAATAATTACAAAAGAGTAGAATAACTGAAATTATAGATATTAAGACAGAAAAGAAGAAAATATTTTATTTTAATAATACTTCTTATTGTTAAAAAGTTAATAATTGCTATCTTGTTTTTTAATTATCAACTTACACAGGTAGAAAGTCAAAAGAAGGAAAAAGGCTTTGGGCAAAATCAGCAGGGGAGATACACATTCTGTCTGTTGAAAATAGATGTTAGCTGGCTGGTTGGCATGGCAGCAGTATTCTGTGCATCCATACGGGACATAAATATTTGAAAAGACCTCAGAACTTCCAATCTGTAAAATCCCAAGGACAGAGTGGGTTACAGAGTTATTGCATGTTCCTTTCTGTGGAAGAGAAAATGAATAGAGAGAAACCCATGCCCAAGACACGTTAAAACAGGCATCAACGAATTTTTCAAGTTCTCTATAATCTCAACAACTATGGCCTGATGTGTTCAGTAATCACATGAAGCAACAAGCACCAGGAAGTGCCAGGAACGCTGCTACTGCCCCTGCAAATCTATACAACTCCATAAGATCATTCTCTACTATCTCACCATTACTTTTATACCTAATACTTGACACTTTCATTTAACAAATAGAAGGACAGAAGAATAAATGAAAACGGATAAACAAATGATATTAGGGACATCAGCTGTAAGCAGATGAAAAATGATGGTCAACTGAATGACGGGTTCAGCCTTTTCAACTTAATCATGACCTGAGCTTCTTAACATAAAGGGTACAATATCATAGGGATAAAGTCTCAGGAAAAAATTCAAAAGGGGTAGTTCAGGGATCTTTATTGGTTTTCTTTAAGATACTGTGACATTTACTGAAAGCAAATGCTTACCAATTCAGAAAATGGCCCAACTAAACAAAGCACTGAGCAACCTGGTCTGATCCCACAGCTGACTCCATTTTGAGCAGTTGGACTAGAGACTACCTGAGGTCCCTCACAACCTGAATTATTCTATGATGCTATCCTGCAATCTTACTTAAAAGTAAGATTACCCTTTGTGCATTTATTTGTTTGGCTGTTCCTGAAATGGACAGCAATCATACATTTTGATATAATGTCAGACTGCATATAAGTAAAAAACCCATTTTTTTCTAGCAGCAGAGCAGGTTTCCCAGAGAGGTTGTGCCATTTCCATCCTTAAAGGTTTTCAAAACTCATCTGCACAAAGCTCTGAGCAACCTGACCTGAACCTGTAGTGGACCCTGCTTTGAGCAGGAGGTTGAATTAGTGACATCCTGAGGTCCTTTATAGGTAGTGTATAAGATATCCACCGATCAATTTGGTTTCAGAATGACCTGTAAAAAATGGTCTTACTTTTTCAACTACTCTACTCTGAATGCCAGCTTTTGTGGCACACCAGTGTTATGTGTAAAAGCTGTTTCACTTACCAAATATTCTACTGGGTCCACTGGACTGTTGTAATCAGTAATGCAGGACATTAATATCTCAGAGCCTTCAGTCTGAGATATTCAATTTCCTTTGCTCTGTGATCTAATGAGTGACAAGAAGTAGTGGTACCATGTAAACTGGGTAGTAAGCAGTGAAGGAGTCCTAAAGCAGACACACTTATCCTCTTTCTCTTCCGTGCGTTCTGTCTTTATTTTTTTCTTTGCCCATGTAATTCAACAAATGTCCTATTAAGAAGCCAAAATAAAAAAACATTGTCATAAGACAAACATACAAATAGGTCGTGAGGAAAGAAATTATTAAATGTAGCTTTAACTTCATTAGGCATAAGAATATGGAGAACAAAACTGTAATTATAATGTTAGGAGATCCATGTGCTCACATACTACTATGGAACTTAATTACTTTAAAATCCGAGTATTTGTTTTCAGCTACTTAATAAAGAGGGTTTTTTAGATTTTTAATTGTACATTTCTATATGACAGTGGATATGGTCATACAATGTTTAATTTTTATATATATATATACATGTACACATGTATGGGTCCATATAAATGATAACAAATTTGGTAAAATTGCATGAGTAAAATTTTGTGGTTGGCATTTAGTTCTGAATTGGTGTCATATAAAATTTTAGCCACTCAGGTTAATAGGCATCTCCTATTAATTAGCAGTACAGTTATTGAGAAAAACAAAACCTCTAGTAGTTGAAAAAAGTAGCTAAGCAAATTTTCTCTTAAAAAGCAGAGAAAGATAAACTCTAAGCTAATCACTCTGGAGGTTAAGACTTTCACCCAAGATGTACAAGGCATAAGGGACTCAAGTAAGTTGTAGATATAATTCAGCCTGTTAATCATGAAAATGTTACCCAGTCATAATCTGAAACTCAATATACACCTAATTTTTTGACAGTGACATTCCCCAGTGATTTCACATTCTGGTTTTGTGCATACAAACATATCCTGATATCAATACAGTTTAAGAACTGATGAAACACATAATAGCTAAGTACAATAAGAATGGAAAAAACAGTCATTTCTCCAATTAAGTTTCCAGAGTCATTAGATATTCTGTGAATGTACACACACCTACAGGAACAGACTGCTCACAAAATGCAACAGCTGTTCCCTTTCTGGAGCACACCTGGAAGAAAAAAAGTCACATACACTCACCTAAAATATGTTCTCACTTACACATTATGACTGCGATATATAATAGTCAGTAAGGAGAAGGTTCAACCTCATACCCAAGCCTCTCAACTTGATACCTGGGCTCTAGGCTGTACTGAGGTTAAAAATACTCTTCTGTCTTCTATTTGAAGCTCTTTCACTGTGTAGAAAAGAATTACAAATTTATAGGATCAGAAAGAGAGCAAGCATAACGATGACTCAGTAGCCTACTGGTTCAAAATCTCAGTTGAGAAGAGAGACACGGATTCTGTCCTGTGTTACAATGACTATACATTTTACATGAGACAGACATTGGATAACATGTATAAGTAGCTCATGGAACAACTTAGACCTTTCCAGTCCCAATAAACACCTTAAGCATGAGAGCCATACTAACTATTGGATCTTTCAGTGCCCTCTACAAATATTACATTACTTGTACAGAGTGGCAGGTAAGCATCTCACTCACTATACCTGAAGCTACACCCTCATGTTTAAAATGATCTCCTGGCACGTTTGCTTAATACCATGCAGTGAAAAGAGAAAACAACCCTCCAATCAGCAGGGTAACTAGGCAATGAGAAGTGCTACATAGCCATCACCCACCTGTAATGTGAAAATCGCATGTCCCTTTTCGGCATAGCAGAAGGCAGTTCCTTTCAGGATATTTCTACTCTGCTCACTTGAAGAATGTTCAGCCACTTTCAGCTGAAAATTCTAGCCTGATTAATATCCTAAAACCATGTTGAAGATTAATAATATTCATCATTTAGTTCATAGCACCTGAAATAAATATTTAGCAATTTATTATTTATTATTTTCATGCTGAAAATTGTATGTCTTAACCATTTGTCAGATTCTAGATCCAACTGACTACATCTGTTACTATGTGAGACAGCATATTCATTCTCTTCGTGAGGCTACTGGCATTATATTTCTGTGACTGACCAAATAGCCCCTAAAATCAAAGAAGGCTCAGGCAGGGTGTAACTGACCACAGCAGTTTCAAAGAAGCTGATTTCACCTCATCACAAAGGGGACCAGTCTTTGTATTAGAGGAACTGCCATCAACAGTTGAGATCAACTGGTGGTATAAATGTTTCTCCCCAGTTCACTAACATTCCCCAGAGTTCAAATGTCCTTTTGAGCAGAGTAGTCAATATGCTTAACATAGAGTATAAAACGAGACAACTGTCATAGGAATTTAAATCATGACCACAAATTTGAGCTGGCCTCAACCCACATTTTCCTTCCTAGCAACTGCGAATGCCCAGTGTCCTGACAGTGAGCATATTATAGAGACCAATAACAGGGATCATGTTGATATTTTGGTTCAACTGTGCATTGAAATTGCTTTATTTTGCTAAGTTTAAATTACATTTGTTTTGTGTTATGCAGTATATTTTGTATTACTCTGCTAAATCAGAAATCCTGTATAACATCAACTATCATCAAATAAGAAAATTTGATATGAAACATTATACCTTCTATGCATAGAATATCTGAAAGACCCCAGTCAGAGAGTATTGAACTCAGACAATTTCCTAAAATAACTTCAAAAATCCATTCTTATTCTTGAAGATTTAGTTGTTACATGAATAAATGTATTTTTTAATAAATTTACCACAATGTAGAGCTATTTCTCATTCACATATATTTTATTTTTTCTGGATATCCTCAAATTTTATTTACCTATTTAGTCCAGCTTCTATGTTTACCCCAAGGTTATTTTTTAAAGATTTTTAATATTATTGTTTGGTTTGGTTTGTGGGTTTTTTTTTTTCTCTTTGATTTCTTGATGGAATATATACATCATTTTCTCTAGATGTCTACAAACACATATGGGTCAGAAGTCAATTAATTTTCAATTTGAGTTTCTTATTCTGCAGTCTAGGTGCATGGAATGGGAAAGAAACTACCTTTACCTTGTCTAGCTTTGGGAAGGTTGAGCAGAATTCTGCTTCGTTTCAGACCAAGACTGCGATTTCCTCACTGCATTTTTCTTTATTAAAAGTACCAAGTGGGAAGGTAAAAGATCAAATGCCACAGTATCACATTTGCTCTGTTGTCCTCCACACTCTGGTACACACTTCAGCTAATGAAACTGAACATCCTCATGACAGCAAAAGCTGATAGGGCAAGTATCAGCAGGACTGTATCCGTAACTCAACCTCTGAGAGATGGTTTGGGTCCCAATGCACACAAGCCCTTCTCTCTCCTTATGGTACTCTTTTATTCTTCTTATTCACAAAAATATTCCCTATTCATCCAATACTTAATAGTTTCTTGATTATTTCCTTTTTCATATCAATTCTTGTCAATCCTCAGGGAATTGCCCTGCATACTCCTACTTCTGCCAACCCTGTGATACTGGATGAAAACCAAATAGGTGAATTGAGAGTGTGAGACATCCCCAGTGAAGCACTCAACTCTTAAGAATATGGCATAATGCAGGAAAATTCTCCAAAACCTCCAAATCAGTAAAATTGGGCATTTTGCTGAGATCATCACTTGTGAAATTCTGTGTTACTATGGATGTGGAAGTGAACAGATGATGGCATGAGAAGGATGACCATTTTATTGGAGTGGTCATTATTGGCATACCAATATTCAGTTCAGTGAAAGGCATAATTCTCTTACCCGTGCTTGCAGTGACTTGTATGCAAGTAGTGTTATTGAGCCAACTATTCAGTGTGAAGAAAGCAGAAATCAGGTCTGCATCTCACTATCAATCAGCATCACAGCTGTTCTCACTTCATGTCCTCCTCAGTAGCTGGGCTACCGAGAAAAGTAAATATTTCTTTGTCTTATTTCTGTACTAAGTAAATGTCACAGCAACCCATCAGCAGTGACAAGATTCTTGTTCCTGAATACCAACTACTGTAACTCTGTCTCTTACACAAACTGTGTTTTCCACGATTTAAGCCATAGAAAACAATGTCCTTTGTTTATGACTACATGCAATCACAGCATTTAATTTTTCCAAAATAATGATATAAATAATTCATTCTATTTTTATTTTACCATTCTGTTGGCTGCTGTGCTTTGAAAAAGTTGTGTATTGCTTAGAACATGACCCTTGTATTCTCAGTAGTTAGTCTTGTTAAGCAGCTTCTGAAGAGAAAGTTTTTATTTCTTCACAGGACTGGGCAAATTATGTCAGTTAAATGAAAACAGTGTGAATATTTCTCTGGACTGATGGAAATGCTTCTTAAATAACATAGTAACTTGACTCTTTGAAATATGTACCAAATGTATTCCAAAACATTGCAATCATCAGTAAAATCCTTACTTCTATTAACTTAGCTAACTTGGATCAGATTCGTACAATAAAATTTCTTTAGATTTTTTTTGTTTCATTACCCATATTTCTGTTGCAGTTAAAAATGATATAGTCTTCATTTACCTACCTCTCAAGAGTATCTGGAAGGCCCTTGGTGCTTTTTTTAAATCCGAAACACTTCTGTATGTTTATATTAAAACTCATTAGAAGTTGCTTTTTGTTATCTTCCTTCCCTACATTAATTTGAAGTTCCACAAGCTGAAGTTTGTCAGTGTATAGATGGATCATCAAACCCAGAATGGCAGGCACTAATTGTCAAAGCTGTCATGCCTAATACTCATCAAAAGATCCTGACAATATCTTGCTTCAGAGGCTAGTAAAGCCTTCACTGATTGCTATGGAATAGTTACACAGAGTATGAAGGTTTTTGCTACATCTCTATACTTTTCTAAAAAACTGGTTCTAAAATGAAGGATGCAGAGATAAATCGCCATCTGCTTTTGGATGCAGAAAACCTGAGTACATTTATTTTCATCTTCTTGTTTCTCCAACTAATTAATAAATTATTACAGAGAAAGATGCCAACTTAACTTACTAGTCACACAGGACACAGATACATGCTGTTTTGCAGTTTCTGACATTGAGTTATTGGATACAGTTCAGTTGATATGGAAAAAAAGCAAAGAGATGGGTTAGAAGTTCAGGGTTCTTGCTGACTGCACTAACTTGTTATGGTATCTTGCTAAAAGTTGATTAATACCCTTTCTTCCAATCAAGAGAAACATACCTGATAAACCATATAATTGGAGGTTCTATAAAACATCTTGGCTTCTTTGCCCTCATGAGACTTGTGGTGGAGGAAGATGTTCATAGTGCTATACTATGCTGATAAAAATGCTTCCAAATTATTTGTATCAATACCAATGGTTACCTTATGTAAGCTTCTCTATAAACAGAAATAAAACCCAAATGCATGCTGTGTTTCTTTTACTTTCACGTAACCCAATCTAGAGATATTAACACTAATTCTCGGTGAAAGCTGGGTCCTTATCCCTATTATATAAACGTAATTGCCTGCTCTTAGCATGTAAGGTTATCTGGTTTACAATTGTCTGTAGATGCTTAAGTTTCTGATTTAGAAAATATACCCTTAGAGTATCCTTTGAGGTCAAACAGCCTTAATCCTTATTTTCTTAACTCACTTCTGTCATTTTCTAACTCACTTCTGTCATTGATACATACATTAAGGAAATATGTACAATGAATATACTGACACAAATTATTAAACATGGGCCTTAGGTTCTTGTCCTAATGCAAAATAACCAAGAACGACATACATTTTAGTTGATCAATGGTTAATAATGCACCACTTCACAAGATGCCAAAGAAATTGTTTTCATAACTACTCCTAAGATTACATGTAGAAGTAAGTATATGATTTACTTCCTCAGGCATACCACTTAGGTGGAAAGGCTGTGTGAAAATTTAACATTCAGACTACTTCATTTAATCTTTAGTATGAAACAATTCAGTTTGCAGAATTCCAACATTTATGATTGCCATTACACTAAATGCAATGTCCTACCAGTGACCAATGTCCTACAATAATGACCTATATCTCAAAGGATAAAAGTCTACAGGAATCTGATATACCCAAGATCTTGTTAGAGACAAAAAGGGAAAAACCCATATATACAGAGCTAGAACACTATTGTTAGTCCAGCTGGACTTTTAAAAAGCTAATAATCCAACTTATCGGGATAATACAGAAAAGGTTTATTAACTGTGGTTAAAACTGACCAGAGGACCAGAAGGCAATCTCTGTTTTAGATAAAGGGCTGTATCAGTTGAGTGGATCAAGCTGGCTGTGTAAATGGCCTTCCCTAAGTTAATCAAAGAAGTGTGACAGTCTTCCTGAGTGAGCCAGACCAGCATGGGGGGAAGTTAATAAGTGGCTCAGTCCAACACTGAGTATAAAAACTGAACAACCAATAGAATGAACTTTGAAGAGGACAGCAGGCTTGAGGTGGCTTCAGTTCATGTATTCCTTCTCAGTGACTGGGGAAGGATTTTTTTTTCTGAGGAATTATCTGTTAATACTAAATTAACTCTTTCTTGTAAAAGAGAAATACCTAGTTGCTTAGTAAAACTTAATACCAAAGAAAAGTGAACTAAGAATAAAATGTGTTTGCTGATTTTTCTAGCATATATTTTTTCACTAAAATCCACCTACTGGGACAGTGTTAGCATGTGTTTTCAGGGTTAGGAAATGGCACACTGAACTCCAGAGAGAATAAGGTTTTCCAAAGCACATTTAATGAGCAAAAGACCTTTGAAAATTTATAAGCAGATAAGTTTTGTTCCTAATCTTTTTCCTGTCTCTCAGAATTTCACAACATCCACTGTGAAATTCTATAAAAAGAGGAGAAAAAAAATCTTACGAGAATAATGTTTTAAAATTTGCTACTAGCTTCACTAGCTTTTGGTAACAAAGCTTAACTTGAAAGAGTTGTTCAAGGCTGTGAGTCTTAAGTAGTGGCATCCTGATACTTTGAGTTACTTTCCAAAGCAACAGATAGCATAGGTGCTTAAGACTTTTCGGGCAAACGAGCAGCTTCCCACACTATTTGCCACATGGTTGCAATCCCATTCTGGAACCTCTAATGCTGTCAAGGTTCTTATGTAGAAGTGCTCCTTTCAGGCTATAGCTTCTTCTACAGTGAGCTGGTATCCAACAGACAGCTACTAGCAACCTTCCCTCTGTGATCTGTAGTATTCATGGTGGAGATGACAGTAACATTAAAAAAAGAAAAAAAAAAAAGGAAATTAATCATGATCTGCACTTGTTTTGGATCTACTGGGTCAGACCAGAGGTATTAGGACCTATTAAGGTCTCATGTGGACATACAGAAGAGAAGGCCTTCTGATTCAGAGAGGTTACTGATTCCTGTTCTGTTAGATTCTAAAAGTGTATTATGCTAATGAGTGTTACAAGTTTCTGACATTCTTATGAGCTTATTCTTATGTTTCATTGGTCTTTGCTCAAAGGGCTACATTTTTCAAGAAATGGTCCCATCAACTATTTTCAGTGTAGTTCCAAATAGCCTGCAGCTATTTACTGCTGTACCCCGAAATGTAGAAATGTAAATCTCTTGTTCTCTAAAAGAGAACAAGACATACATATAAGACTTCAAAAACAACCTCATTACTCTTCCTTTAACACTACAGCTTTGCTTATGCTATGATGCCACCACGTATGTTTTAAAATGCAGAAGTAGGAAGAAAGGCAAACCACAAAAAAAAAAAAAAACAAAAACCAAAAAACCAAAACATAACTACAGAAAAACACGTAATAGGAAACTTCAGCAAACATGGAGTAAAACCTTTTCACCAGTATATTTTGTTAGACATGCATAGAAATTATTTTTGCTCTTTACAGAAGTAAGATTTACTATGAGAACAAAAAAGGGGATAAGCATTTAAAAAAATGAATACATTGTAGGTCTGCATAGGAAAAAGCCTACTTTGTAGTGTTTGTCCTGTTCTACACAGCACTTTTGGTGCTTAAATCTTAATGGTGCTTAAAACACATTAACTAAGCAGAAGATAGAAATGAAGGGGTGGGATAACCACATATTCTCTTATACATTAGAAATAGTGGCTTGAAGATCTGGAGATATAGTACCTTTACTCATTACAGTGAAATCAAGAAAGGGTATGAGGCCGCTACAGTATCAGACAAATAAGAGTTACAGTATACCATTGCTAGAAAGCAGCTCCAGTCAGAGTACCTCATAGAAGTCTCTTCATCAGTCGTGTGGCATTACTTGGGAGTTCCCTGATGGATATTCAAACTCATAAAAAGAAAAGACAATATAAAAAGACTATACAGAATCTATAGCCAATGTGTCAATGTTGCAAGGCAGTGACTATTACCCCTATTGTGGGAGAAAAAGTGGACATAAAGGCAGCTTTCATTTGCCCATAAATTCAGGAGAATGTTTTGTACAACAATTATTTAAAGAACTAATACTGGCTTCCTCTGTTACGCACCTTGAGATTTCTGGACAAAAAGTGTTGTTATAAAAGATAAGCATTGTAACTTTACGATTGCAGACAAGAAGAATGACTGGATTTCAAGGTTTTGTAAGGTACATGAACTCATATGCTATACTCTAAATGATAACTGGACCTCCAAAGCTAGCCCAAGTATTTTGTCACATACTTGAAGAAGGTTATCATAAATGTCAAAATACCTAAGAAACTTGAGTTCAAGGAATGAGTTCTGAAAAATACTGATGAATTCTCTATCATGCTTAACAGACTTAACAGAGAAATCCTTCTCCAGAACTGTGGCCCCTTGTTGTTACTGTAATCATTAATCCATAATAAGTATTACCAAATACAATGAGCACAGCTTAGTTCATGGTGTGCCAAGAAGTTGCCTTTCTTGATTCAGCAAGTCCTAGCACAACCAAGACTACTACTGCTGCTTCTGTTTTTTCTTTTGCTTCACACATTATTATGCTTAATGATCTTTAAGGTTTTATCAAAGACTGTTAAGGTTTTCTTCAACCTTTTATCCATAGTCTTTCCGTGTAAGAAATCACTAAGACTATCCATGCTCCTAAAGAGAGTGTCAAGTACTCAATTTAGTAAAATGACAGGGAAAATATCTTTTAGCCTGTGTAAATTTAGAAGTACCTTATCAAGATTATTCAGATTCTTACTGTTCTTGAGAACGACTACTTAATTTAGATGCAACTGTAAATATTAAGACATTTTTAAAAGAATGTACATGACTTCAGAGTTTATAGATGTGATATGAAATCTCTCTTTTGCAAGATGTTTTCTTCATTCCTTGTCATCTGAAATCTATGTATTTAGGTATGCACTGTATAAGAAGTTAATAAACCATTTTTCTTACAAAGTTTCAATTACATTAATATTTGCACATTAAACACATTTTAACAAATACTTTTTTATCATTCCACAACTGAAAAAGTATTACTGCAAATATTGTTATTAATTTATTTGTAACACGTATTTTCAGTTGATCCCTGTTAGACTGACCATTCTTCCATTTATGTACTAGAAGACTATTCTCTTAAAAAACACACTGTCAAATCTCTTACAGTCTTCTACGAATTCAAGCAACCATGTCACCATGGACTGTAATACTGTCAGACCTAACAAGCTAAGCATATTCAGGTTGAATTAATAGTAGAGTTGGAGACCTCCAAGGAACACTTCAGTGTTAACAGCAAGTTTTTTAGTGGTACTGAATCAGTGGGAGACACTCTTCTATGTGAGTTAGTACTGAACTAATGCCCCAGCCAGGGAATTCTAAAAGATACTATAATTAGGATGTAACAGGCAGGAGTGCTTAGAAATAGACAATGGGAGACAAAATATGGCCAATGTGGTTGCAAATTTCTTGATGTATGAAGTGGAAAAAAGCAACTGGAAAAGACACAGCAAATTCCTGCTGCTAGCCTGAAAAAAAGGAATATACTACCCTAAGGGGGGTTGGAACTAGATGATCTTAAGGTCCTTTCCAACCCTAACTATTCTATGATAAAGAAAGATGAGTTCTGTATCACAAAATATTTTCTTAGTTTTACGAGGCAGGCAGTATTTGCCCATCTGCCACTATGTCTCTAGAAGTTCCAAAGTGTGTGTTACTCTAAGATTGAGTTGATATATTAACAGCAGAAGACAAGAAATGGGGGGTAAAAAACCAAAATAAATGACGTGATAGTCCCTGAAGGGCAGTAAGTCGAATCAGTAGATAGAGCTTCCATTAATGCTTCAGTGGAAGCCTTCTACATAAGAAAAAAGTTGGGATTTTCCCCATAAATTTGTAATACTGAACTCCAGCGGTCAACTTTCTAATCACTCAGACAATAAATAAAATTAACAGAATACTTAGCAAGGCTCTGCTCATATAAATTATTAAACATTTGCTGATATTATTTAGTGAAAAGCATATGAGAAGTTAGAAGTACATTGCATATTTTAAGTATTAGTTGTCAATACAATTTTTCAATATGCACTGAAGTCATATGAAAAGTAATGTTTTCAGAAGATTGCTATGAAACAGTTAAAAAGTTTTATATAAATCCTGAAGAAATATATTAGAACTTAATTTCCTGAAGACAGCAAGAAGACTCTTGAACCAACTCCCTTCTCAACTAAATATTCAACAGCAAAACAATATGACTCAGATGATTTTCCTGACTATCATGCTACTGGAGATTTGATATATTTAAGAGTTTGTTTGGGCACTATTTCCTTGATACAGCCCATTATAGAAAATAGTTACTCTTGCATTTTTGCAATATTTACAGTCTTAAAAATAGAAGCATAAAACTTTTCCTTGTAGGAATGTAGACTCAGAATCATGAATAAAGCATTATTCAGTACAGCACAATGCATTTATAAATTGTGCATGATGACTCCCTATCTCAGGTGATCCTTAGCAACATCCAAAGGAAGCAGTGTTGCTGCTAGTGAATGAAAAAATGTTGTAGATGAAATAGAAAAGGGTTGTGTCCTGGTTACTGTTACTTAATTCCATTTTACTGATGAAAGATAATAAGGGAAAGAATTTAGTGGTACACAACACTAAACATTAAGTTGTAAGTTATATTTTTAATATTTTAAAAAAAACCATTCTGTTTAAAAAGGTTTGTTTAAAGTCACACACCACTTTTTCATACATAGTTGCCCAACTAATCACTGTCTTTCGGGACAATTCTATTATGTCCACCAAAAATTTTAATTCATTATTTATAAAATTCAATCTATTTTCTTCATTTAGAAATTACTACTTTAAGAAGATGCTTCCCAGCACTTCTGCCCAGTAATGTTTCATTTCCCGCTCTCCCAATTACAGAGAACTTTTTTCCCTTTTCTTTGAAGATGTCTTAAGTCTATAAATTTAAATTCAAAATTCAGCCATTTTGCATTTTCAAATTAAGACTTGATAAATTTTTAATATGAAGAAACTTCTGGTCAAAATTTTTAGACAGCAGCAGCTCTTATGTGAGTGTGGCACACTGTTTCTTGTATATGAAGTTGATTTTAGCTAGAGAAGTTCCTTTAAAATCATTGAACAGACATGTTTCCTAAAATCAGAGATTTCTTACGGATTATCAGTTTATAAACATTATTTTTCTTTACTGATTTAGAGGATATCTGCTATGAAAAATAGGCTGTATTATGTTAGGTAGTCTGAAGAGCAGACAGTGTTGCTTATTCAGGCAGACATAGTACTAAATACAGTCTTTGTAACTGAGTGTGACAGCTTGCCAGAAGATAAGGTTCAACACAGCACTGCCTATTCAAATGCATTTCTCTGTCTTTTTCTTATGAAATAATAATACTTACATTTCTAACTGCTCCTTCCAGCACTTACACAATTTGTGGGCATGTTGGTCAGGCAAAGAATGACCACCCAATGATGATCAGAAAAGCTGGCAAACGGGATAAGAACTGAAGCTCTGCCCTGAATGGGGTCCTGTACATTTAATAGTCCCTGAAAACACAAAAGAATGTTTCTCATTGAGTCATGGATGGCTGGAAATGCCCATAGGAAAATACCAATGGGAATTAATACGATTTGCCTGTATTAAAAGGTATGAAAGCCTGTAAGAAAGATTTCCAGTAGTGTTTGAAAAAAAGAACAATCTGCATCATCATAAAAGTTACTTCTCAGTCAGACTCTGTATAATACTTAACAAGACACTTGCATTCCCCAGTAAAAGTCTATGGATCATAGATTCTGGTTCTAAATCTTAGTAAATCTGTTCAGCCATGATGGGTAAGTTATGCCTCTAGCTAGTTATTCAAATGAATGCTGCAGGTAGCAGAGCGAAGAACATGAATAATCTTTAAAATTGGAAGTGACTTGTGCAAGATATAAAAAATAGACCACTCTTGCCCCATCATCCTCAGTGAACATAATTCATCTGTTTGCATTAGCTAGTCAAGCTCGGTTAATTTTCTCAAACAGTAAAGGTATGCAAGATCTCTGCATACAGCTGACAACGGGTGTATAGAAGACTTGTGCCATTCTGAAGAGGCAGGTAAAGCCCCATAGATGGCATGTCAGTGTTAGGTTCTGATGAGTGAGCATCAGCTCTATGAAACTATAAAATCCTTCATCGTGTATGGCAAAAGATTCATAGTGAAAATGAACTTATCGTTTCCTTATAGAAGTACACTAGTGTCATAATAAGCTGCCAGGGAAGGAAATCTGATCACCTAGCAACTGCTCTGGCCTGAAAATTCCTAAATCTGAGGATTGGGAACATATTTTCAAGGATAGTTCCAATTCATTCACATGGCCATTCACTCTCTCTCCGTTGACTTTTCTCTGCCGTTGCCCAATTTTCCTGATCACTGTTCACTTCTGTGTAAATAGTGTTCACATGCTTGTGCAGTGAGCAGGCCAACTCCACCATATAATGACAAGTAGTTTCCCCTCTGACTTTGAGTCTAAAAGATAATTATATGTATAGTTCTTCTTCATAGTTACTCATTATAAAGAGTATGTATTTCAGAATTTATACAAATGTAAACCCACCTTACTATGGTCTCACTTGCTTTGCATATGTCATTGCTCCTACTGCCTCACTAATTTAATTGTATCGTTCACGTGAAAAAATGATGCCAACATTTAAATCCCTTTCCCTCAATAGGCATAAATGCCAGTGAAGGAACACTAAGTTCAGGTTAATTTCTATTTAAAAACATGTACTCAGCTTCCCCAGAGGTCTTAAATAGGTAGATTACGTTACTACAGAGAATTGCTGAATCTATAAAGAATTTTTACCAGCAAATTCTCATGGGCTTTTATACCACATTGCAGAATCTTGCCCTGGTCAGTGCAAAGATTTGTTAATGCTACTGTTGTCAGACCTTCTCTGTTTTTTAAGGAGGATAATTTGCTCTTCTTTTTCTCACAATAGTTAGTACCTCTCCTTACCACTGAAGTAACGCGGTAACGCTTAATTCTTCATGATGGTACCAGATTTACAGATTGATGCAGAAGTATCAGAAACAGAGTAAGGATTAATTTTTGGGTGTTCCTGGATTCCTATCATGGAAAGCTGGTAAGCTGTTAGCATGTTCCATGCTTTATTTTGGCCCATGCTCTTTAGCAGTCTCCCAGACAATGCCCAGCCAGGGTTCAAGAATTAGCACTAGATAGATAGAATTCCCAAAGGCAATTTGGATCCAGTCACCCTCTTTCAGATGTGAACTGAGTTTAGATGTGCAAATACAAGCTAAGTTTTGACAGGGTGTCTTAGCATCTGAAGCCTTTAATTTACTAGAGTGGACGTACATAGCCTATATGTCTAAACATTATAAACGTTAAAAATATACATCATTAGGTACTAGAATGAAAGGGTTCTGGTATAGATACAGTTGATTAATGCTTATAGCTTCTTCCAGGCTTGGTGATAAATTCACACCAATATTAGCCTGTATAAAATGAATTTAGGATCCTTGGCCAAATTAATAGGGCTGCACAACTGGACAGGCAGCACAGTCAGGCAAGAAGCAGCGCTGAACTAGTCTTTGTCTTCTCTGTATTCCTTGGACATAACCTGTACTTGACTGTTGCAACAACTTTGGCTGTTTAAAAGAGAAATTCTTTTGCATTCACATCCCCTGTGTGCTCATTCAACAGTAAGGTATTATTTATTCCTTATAACACATATTAATTAATCCAATATGCTATCTAATTCTTATTGTTCAAAAATTATATACAATGAAGCAAAATTTCATAATTTTTGGTGAGAGTTAATTCCAATACATAACCTGGATTAGTTGTGGACAGGCCTAATCTACTCAGCTGACCTCTATGGGATTGCTTCCTCAAAATAACAGTGACCATGGCAATAATGAAAAAAGCTGTATTTTCACAGGGATAACAACTCTTGAGCCATCTATTACATTTTCTGGACACAAGCAAGTTATTTTTTTATCAGCAACATCACAGTTTTGTGTGTTGTCTTTTTGTTCTTAAGCTAATAAACTGATGGCTTCCAAACTGACGTAAGTCTCAGTTTCTAGCTGTATTTCCAGGCTATTTCACCAGTGCAGTGATTTGTTCCTTTCTCTAAGGATTAATTTTTGGGTAAGATTTAAATTTCATAGTGCATCTAAGTACTTAATTCATAAACACCTTTAACACAGATATTCTGAAGATTCGCCAGTATCCTACTTACATCAGGGATACTTTTTTAGGAAACAGGCTACTTTTCTACTGGCAAGACAGGTTTAACAATGACTGAGAAATTTTGGAATAACTGAACATCTTACCACTTTTACTATCTACTTGTGCCTACTAATTATGCCTCATGAATCAGAATCACCATTGATCTCTCCTTATTCTTTTTAAAGGAATTTACTAAACATAATGTGATCATCTGGTCTTCTGATTCTTTCCAGATCATTTATTATTACATGTCACTTCAGAAAAGAACTACTTTAAATATTAAAAAAAAAAAAAACCAAAACACTCTAAAGAGAGAACTGATAACATGTAATGGACTTTGTAAGTCTTGGAATGGCTTTGTCTTTTTCACTCTTTCTGTAGTAACCCAGGAAAAAGTACATGAGAGGAAAAGATTCAGAAATAAAATACATGTATTTTTGTCATATATGAAATGGGATAAATTAACTTTTTCTTACAGCCTTTTACTGAGAAATCACTTTAATGCATTTTAGGTACAGAAATGACTACAATGTTTTACGGAAGCCTTCTCTACCAGTCAAAGCAAATAATCTCTTCGTGACTTATATATGCTTTCAGCTGCAGTGTGCCAGGAAAAGGCTTTGTCAACATGTGATCTTTGCTTTCTTTATTCAACACAAACATCTTATCTCCAACCACATTTGACATTTCAAGCATTAAACATAATACTGAATATAAATCAGGGCACTAGAGCCAAAAATTTGTCTCAGGGGAATGACCTTAAAGGGAATTTTTAACAGGAAAAAATATTTTGGTCCTAGGGCAAACTCAAAACTTGTGTAGGTGCCAGAATTATTATTAAGATTTAGAATATTTAACGTAGTGTTCAGAGAGGTATCTCCAGCAAAGCTTGTTTGCGTCCTAGAAGAAGCCAAACAGTGGGTTTGTTCTCTGCATAGACTCAACTAGGTCCCAAGCTGGGTTAATTAGCTTTATTGAGAATGTTAATAATAGCGATAATGCTCATGAATCTGTTCGGGATAAGTTTTCTTCTCTCACTGGTCAGATATATCACTTCATCTGGTTGAAGTTGGAACCATTGCTCTTAACTCATGCTTTGTTTTGAAGTTTGCTGCTTCTGTTTCAATCCTATAGTGCCAAGAGTTTACCTACAGAGAAATCACTCTATTATTTCAACTATTTTAGTGAGTGCAATAAAAATTATTATTTCACCATGCAAAACTTGGCTACCAGAACACAATCCTTAATCCTAACGACACTTTCCATAGACAATATATAAATATAGATAATATAGAAGGTGAATATCAGCACTTGCAAGTATTTTCCCAGATCTGGTCTCAGGAATTTGATTTAGCTGTTAATATGTATCTTGTGATAAATAAATGTAATCTGAACAGGTAAAATGATTCAATAATATTCAGTAAGATACTAGGTATTATGGAAGTGAGCTTTATTCCTGTGCTACCTTTACCTTTATACAACATTGGATATAGTAATTTTCTGAACCTTGGTTTTTCTTACATTTTTAATACACAGCACTATTATTAGATGACAGCCATCTGGCCTTTTGGTTTATCAAGCCATTTATGTGCAATTCAACTTTTAACTGTGTGCATTTTCTGTCATATTGAAACAAGACTCACCACAGACACTAAGGCTGCCTTAAATTCAAGAGCCTGTTTTCACATAGTGCTTTGTTTTACTCAGGAGTCTGTGAAGCTCGCAAGTATGATTACATTTCATTAATCAGAGGTCCAGAAACATTAAGTTGTTTTGCTCTTAACATTTATCCTTGATAGTTATTCCCTACAGAAATATTAATCCACAATAGATGCCTTATTAATAACCTCTTAACTAGCAGATAAAAATATACCATTGTGCTATGGGCATTTTCACCCTATGAAAAAAAACCCCTGCCAAATTATGATAACAGCAATATTGTGATATTATGGTGCTTTTATAGAATAGTCAATACATTTATTACACGTATATTCCCACAATATTGTGAAGTCAACAAGTATATGTTTATATCATTTATTTCTTACAAAGATTCTTATATATTTCATATTTATTCATGCTCGGATGAATCTCTTCACTCAGCTAGTTTATTAGAATTACAGGTGAGTGAAGCCATAAATTTCTACATGGCTCCATTCTGAACAGTCTATGAAGCACTAGATTGGAAGCATAAAATAAAGTGAGAAGAATCATGTCATGTTCTACTGGGAGACATATTTTACCTTTCAGAAGCATATCAAAACCGCATGTTTTAGAAATCGAGGCAAGGCATACAGTACCTTCTTCTCATGAGATATACTCCCCTGCCTAGAGCAGCATTTTCCTGTTGGCAGTGTGTTTCACAAATGGCAAGTTCAACAGTTTAAGTTCTTTAGCATTAAATTTTCCAATTCAGAAAAAATTAAAAAATTCTTTTTTTCTTACTTTTAGGGGTTTTAACCAATAATTTTAATGCACATGGTCAAGATTGATCATTTTTCCCCAAAGCAGGTTATTTAGGCTATTGAAATGTCATGATTTCATTATGTAATTTTATCAGTATATTAGCATTGCATTATGTCTCTAGTTCCTTTTCAGATACTCAAATTAAATTGGAAAGATAAATCCAGAAAAGGTTGAAAAGCAATTTTGTTTGAAGAAAAGAGCTCATAGCATATTTATATGCTATGGTATAGTTTATATGGTACAGTCCGCCCCCGAATTTGTTTAACAAAACCTATTAGCAGAATACTACTTCTCCACTGGATGCAGGGCACAACCAGTGCTCCTTCCGTGAGGACCTTCTTGAAGATGTTTATCATCAGAATATGAAATTACTAATTATAAAAAAAAAGGATGCTTGTGACTTTAAGAGAGAGAATTTTCAGGCAATATGGTTTCAGGATTTTTATCCAGTAGAGTCCTGGATAATTCTATTAATTTATATTAATTATTTATAAACCATGTCAAACAATTCATTTGGATATGTACATTTTAATACTCTGAAAAGTCTTACTTTGATTTTGACCTGAAGTTGTTCATATTATTTCACCCTTAAATCTAAAAAGGAAATTGGAAAGAGTGTATTGGTTTAACTAAAGCAATGCAAAAGTGTGCATGTGTATGTGCAAGTATATGTATTGTAAACCATATAATTCATTGGAAGACGAGAAAATACAGATTTTGTCCTCAAAACTAAATGTGGGTCTTTTTATTTAAGGTCTTCATAATGAAATCAAGAGAGAAATAAACTTCTCACTCTTTCTAAAGGTTGCTTGATGACTAATCAAGTTTATTTTCTACGTTTAAGGAAAGACAAGGAGAGTAAGTGCCTTTTTTTTTTTTCCACTTTACCTAGATGTCTACTACCCCTTGTGGCAACGTTCTCATTCTGCTGCTTTGGTAAAATCTGGAGATGAAAAGGTAGGTTATTGACTACTGGCATGAAATGGAAAATTTGCATCAGACTATGATACTGTCATCAAGTTTAACCATTACCATCACAAATTCTCCTGCTTCACTGAAGTTATGTTGAGCACCAAACTAAGCAAGTCTGTAGGTGTGTGTGGAAAGGACTGAGAAGAACAAAGAAGACAAAGGATCTGACATTTGTTCTGAATTAGATTTTAAAAAAATATTATCTACTGTGAATTTGTTGCTTAAAATTTTGAAAACCTCACTCACCTGAAGTTTGTGAAGGATAGAGTTATGCATCAGTGACTAAACAGACAGTACCGAACTTACTTTGATTATGTAGACAGTGCAATCTCTATTTGCTAGCATGCTAATCTGCTTAGAATACAAGTAAAATCTAAGTACTTACTTATGAACATCACACTTGCAGTTCTACAGTGTTGACTACAAAAGAAGTTACACATTCTATGAATTTCATACTCCCCAGATAAGAATTCATAGATTTCATTAGGGAAAACCAGTCTTAGACAAAAAACATTCACACTGATCATGTAAAAGATACTGCTGGGAAAAGGGAACATAAGGAACAGCTGATTATCAGTCATACAACTGATTTTCTATGAAGTAGGAGAGGAGATGCAAGTTCTGGGTATGGTATCCTCATTGACTAGAGAGACAGCTCTTCTATGAGAACACAGTTTGGTTTAAAATTAGAAAGGTGAATTTAAAACTTATTATGGTTTAAACCCTACCAGTAACTCAGAAGCACACAGCCGCTCACTCAGCCCCACCTTTTCCCCTCCCCAGGCAGGATGGGGAGGAGAATCGAAAGAATGTAAAACCTGCAGGCTGAGATAAGAACAGTTTAATAACTAAAATAAATTAAAATATAATACTAATACTACTAATAATAATGATAAATGAAACAACAAGGAGAGAGATATAAAACTAAAATGGGAAAGAAACAAGAAAAAAAAAATCAATAAACACCAATGATGCACAATACAATTGCTCACCACCCACTGACTGATAACCAGCCCAACCCTGAGCAGCAATTGGTCCCTTCTGGGTAACTCACCCCAGTTTATATACTGGGCATGATGTTCTATGGCATGGAATACCCCTTTGGCTAGTTTGGGTCAGGTGTCCTGTCTCTTCTCCCTCCCAGCTTCTTGTGCCCCTCTTCACTGGCAGAGCATGAGAGACTGAAAAGTCCTTGATCAGGGTAAATCCACCCTTGATCAGGGTAACTCTATCCCAGCCGAAACCAGGACAGAAACAAAGAGAAAGTTACAGGTAATTTTGGAGTTCCAGGTGAAATTTTCTGTATAGGGTGCTATCTTATATAGAAATTGCAGAGAAGAGCATGTGAGCTCTTTTACTGTTAAATTATTATAATCTGAAAGTATGTGAGCTGTTTTGAGTTTTAAGAACTCTAAGGGTTTTCTGAAGTAAATAATTGACATGCATATGACATAAAAAAGATTTTGATCTTTAGTTGTCTTATTTATGCTCAGTGTATCAAAACCTTCTTGAGCCAAAGTTTTCTCAACTTTAGGAAATTTAATACAATTAGATCCATGGTCTTGTTCCTCATTTTTTTCAGAATTATACGTAAGAATTGCATGCAGTGTTTTTTCACATGCTTAGCATATAAAAACAAAGTAAGTAATATTTTTACAGCAACTATTAGCTGTAAAGAGATTACTAAGGAAATATTAAATGGGTAATAAAAGGAATAGTCTTGAGAGACTTTTTACAAGGGCATGTAATGACAGAACAAGGGGTAATGGCTTCAAGCTGGAAGAGGGCAGATTTAGATTAGATATTGGGAAGAAATTCTTTACTATGGTGAGACATTGAAGCAGGTTCCCCAGAGAAGTTGTGGATGTCCCATCCCTGGAAGTGTTCAAGGTCAGGCTGGACAGGGCTTTGAGCAACCTGGTCTAGTGGAGGGTGTCCCTGGTCACGGCTGGGGGGTTGAAACCAGGTGATCTTCAAGGTCTCTTCAACCCAAACCATTCTATGATGATGGTAATGATAATATTGAATTAAATAATGGTTTTAACAATACAGTGCTATTTATAGTAGCAGATACCCAGGTTCAACAATGTAATCTGCAATAACCCTGTCTCCTGTGTACCCTGGTCCTGAGTGACTGACAGGTGATGACATGGGATCAAAAGATCAAAAAGGCTCAAAGCATTAAAGTCCAAATTTTCTAATACGGACAATATCCAAACAAGCTAAAACATTTTTAAATGTTACCTTCTAAAACCTCTATCAGTCACTGGAACAATCTTCATGATGATGATTTCTGATACAGTTCTTCATGCTTGAACATCTGTAACTTGAAATCTGTCTCCTGAGAATGTAACGTAGAACCACAGATCTTAATTTTTGCAAGGTTCATTTGTTGCAACACCACATTTTCAGAAGCTCTAAGAAAGCATAATGGTAGAAGACAATGAACTCTTGAAATAAGTAAGTATTCAATGGAGAAGTATGTTGATTGTTAAAATTATCATCTCTGTCAGTAGTTAGGGCATTGAAAGAGACCAGTGTTCTTGCTCTTCATTAACTTCATTAACTGTGAGACAGAGGTAAGCAGTTTCCATCTAAGACCTTAACAGTTGCCGTCACCTGGTTGTTGCTGGAGTGCTTATCTAGCAGGTAAAAGAGTGGAAGCTAGCTCCTTTCAGCAAACCATAGAGATTTGACTCTTACGGATTAAGGCAGTTGTACCCATGTATATTCCTAAAAGTGTATTAAGAACTCATTGCAGTGGCTGATTAAACTTGTATGAATAGAACATTTATTTATTCCTGTGTTCTTTAAGTTACAACCTAGAACAATAATTAGAATTGAAGGAGTTGGTAATTAAGATCAATTATTAAAACTTCAAAGGGTAGGGAGAAGATACATGATCAGTTCAGCTTGCTAACTTCAGGCAGAGTAGTGGAACAGGTAACATCTTCCTCTTACCTTTGCTGACAAAGATTAGCCAGCATCTGGAAAAGTTACTAGCATAAATTTCATCAGCTAAAAACTTCATATGCAAGGTTGGAAGGGACTTCTGTGAACAGCAATATTGACTAATTTTGGTGCCTGAAGAGATTCTTGGTGCCTAAATCCCTATTACGACTTTAGTCCTTAGGGCTTTAGCTAGAAAACTTGTATAACAGTATTAATAATGCAGAAAGAATTCACAGAAGTCTTTTGAGGTTTAATTAGCAATTGCCGAATGCTTTGAAGATGTATAATGCTGTATCATTATTAATATCATGATAGTAATTATTTAAATGTAAAATACTTTTAGTCCTTTTATTTTGAAGATTTAATTCATAATTGTTTGTTGCAACAATTTATCAATGAATTTACAGCCTTTAAGACAAGCTAGGTGAGCTGATGATTTGTTGAATCTATTCTTCTTAAGAAAAGTTTATGAAGAATAGGTGTAAATAAAAGCTTATCCTATAAGTGATAAAAATAAAGGAAAAACAAATAATTAAGGCTGATTATATTTAGGACAATAAAGAAACCTGTAAGATTTTCAAGAAATACTCCTACAAACAACCTGGGGGAAGGAAGAGGGGGAGCAAAAAACCAAATAAAAAACAGTGAAGGGAAATTTACTTCCCCAAGATGCTGAAGAAGATCTATGATAAGCTTTCCTCAACTTTATGTATTTTTTTGTTGTTCCTTACGTACACATCCAAATTCTACAGTAAGTAAGTTCACCACTCCCATGCACAGAACAGCCACAGTACTAGTTTGACAGTGCTGCGTTCCTCTATGACACGAGCTCTGAGCAGACCCCTGCAGCCAAACCCCCTAAGCAGGAGCAATGCACTCAGGGCCTTGTCACTCAATTCCATAGCTGGTTTGGGCACATATCAACAATCTTCCATAGAGCAGCTTCCAAAGAGACAAAGCTTAGGTCTGTGATTGGAACGGAAATTGCAGCACAGTCCCACATGCAGCTGACCCACAGTTATATGAGCTCTGGGGCGTATGGCAGGATGCCCCAGAAAGTAACTGCAGATAGTCCTGAAATTCAGTTTAATAGGAGTTTGAGTTTAATTAAGTTTAGTGACTCCAAAATATTCAGAGCCACTGAAATTGAGTTTGATAGGATGTAAAAAGCAAATCTTCAAAGCATGAACACAGAGACAAAGACATCAAGAAAGTTCCATGAAGTAAGCATTAACGTTTTCAATCAGAAGAACTTCTCCCTTAAGAAAGGAAAACATTGCTTGGGGTTGAATTCTGCTTGAAGCTCTTGCCCTCTATGCTCTACATGGATGCTTCTACATCAGCATTTTAAATCAAATTCTAGTGCGCTTTTGAATAAAAAACTTCCAGTCATCCCCACTTCCTTACACCTCCTACTCTACACAACCTACAGTTAGAGTGCTTTCAGAATGAACCGTTTTTCTTTCAAATAAAATAAGAAACTCTCAATGAGTGCAGATTGTGGGTGTTTGGTGCACGGAACCAAGATAGAACTGGTCCAAAGGAATTTCTGAAATGTATATAATGTGGATTCTTGGTCCTCAGCACCAACTGTTTCACTTTACAAATTCATTTCAATCAGTTTTTGTTAGGTGGTAATAAACCATGTATAATTTTTAATACATTCTTCAGATGTTGTGTTTCTCAGTATCCATATAAGAACCAAGAATAATATCCTCCTTACAAGGACACTGGTTTTATCATGTATTTGCAAGGTAATCAATGATTTTAGGAAGCGTGTTTTCTTCAGAGAATATTTTCCTCCAAAACTCACGTGAATAAGTAATATTCTTTGAATTTGTACAGTTCACATTTTTTTAAGATGTTTTTTCTTTGAACTTTCCAACTATAACCTAAAAAAACTGTTAACAGTACAGCTTCATTCTCCATTTAAATATTCCTTCAGTACTGTATGAGGAGCATTGGAAAATCATTTTAACAAGCATGTTTAGTCTTCATTTTAATTTCTTAATATATAAAATATAGGTCAAACTTACTTAAATCAATGGCGAATGGATGTTATTTTTGGGAATTATGCTTTAAAGCATACAGGAGTAAAACCAAATCTCAATTCTGATATTTGGTACTGTAAGAGTTATTGGATCATATAACACTGAATCAATAACCCTTTCATCTACCATCAGCCTGTCTCAGAAGTTTTCATATTTTTGTGTTCTATGTCTCCTTGTCTCTCTGTTTGCTTGTTAGGTTTATTTTCCTTAAGTAGTTTTGCATCTCCAGTCGACCCAATTCCTTCTTCAATATGCTACATGATTTCTGAAAGAAGTGTTCAACAGTGCTCATTATGAATATACCAATGAAGTTGTCTTCATCAGAAAAATCCAACTTCTCATAAATATTTTTCCATAATGAAAATATTCTGATTTTGAAAAATTGTCTTGAAAAGAAAGACTTCTTCAGTCCAGGCTCACAATAGAAATAAAACACCTTAAAAAAGCAGGAGAATCAAACACAAACATACTTTCGTCTGTTTGTGTCCAGTGCCATTTGTGACACAACTACTTAGTGAAGAAATTCCTTATTGTGGACTAATACTTCAACTTGAGTAAATGTGAAGTCATGTTCAACAAGTAGATTTACTCGACTGATCTCAAAGGTAACATAATTATGGTGCTATGTGGTGCTATGGCTGAATTGTTAGTTTAGTGAGACTCTGCTAATGTCACGAAACTTATTTCTTACCTACTTCACATTTACTGTGAAATAGTGTATCAAATCAATGAGCATCTAGTGCAAATGAGCTCTGTTCCAGATTATGGAATGTCTATGCCAAAAGACATAAACGTTCTCTGAGGAACTGGCTTGATAATGTTCCTGTGCCTACACCACTAGACTACTGGCTATTTGAATTGATAGGATTCTTGAATTTTGTCTCTATAGGAATGATAACGCACTAGGACCATTCTCTGGTACTATAGCCAAATGGGCAAACAACGCTGAGTAGACAGAGACAATCACCTCCCTCCCCCAGACTAGGGAACTGTATCTGCTAAAATAGCTTTGTCGATGAAAGCAAATTTAGAATGTTGTTTCTACTGCCCTCCCCACCACCAAAAAAAAAAAAAAAAAAAAAGGTATGTGGGCAGTGGGGTTTTTAACTTATTATTTAGTGGACCTGGATTAAAGTCACAGTCCCATGAGTCTTCCAGTAAGTTTCACAGGTTTGACTGAAGAAACATTGAACTGCAAGAGGAACATGGGAATAAATACCTGGAGAGAGAGTTGGGCAGAAGCTTAAACAGTTTCTGCTGCAAACAGCGTTGAAAAATTGAACTATATCCTGAGTCAGCTGGTACTCAAAGCATTATCAGAAAGCAGAGATTATCATAAAAGCTAAGGAAAAAAAAGGTTCACTTGTTCTTCCTTAAATTGGGATTTGCATTCACACATTTAGAATTCATTAATCTGAGCTAAAATATTAAAAATTATGCTTTGCATCCAAGCTTGCTTTATTGTTTACTATGTCATTTTGGCGAAGTCTAATTTTGGTGGCTTATTACACTCACTTTTCACTCTCTTTATTCAGATGTGAACTATATGCAATATGGAGCAATAGAGAAGCAGATCTAAAAAGCTTAGATGAATTTTGGTGGATTTTTTTGAGCTTTGTTTATTATAAGACAGCTACATTTTTACCAATTCTGTTTCTGACCAAGTAAACAATGCATTCCCCCTCAAGGATCAAAATATAAATAGTCTGTGGGGAAAAGACAGCATATTAGAAGTGTATCTGTCTGTTGTACTTAATGACAGCTTCCATATACTACAGTAATGGTTTTACTGTAACATTAGGACACTGGGATCTCTTTTACAATTGTCTTTTTTTCTTCTTTAAGAAGAGTGATTGTAATGCTTGTGACTTGTATTCCCTGGAATACTCTTGTGTTGTCTGTAATGACCATTGTTTCCCTGGGGTTCTACAGTTCCTTTTGTCTGTATTGTATCACAGATTGCCTCTGGGCCAGTGAATTTCCTGTCTGAAGATTCCAAATCTTTCACAAGAAATGACCACAGGCTCTGACAAGGACAATTTTATTGTGTGCAAGGCATGACACTAACACAAACACATTCAAGATCAAGGTAAGGCATTACTTTCCTTTTACAGACTGGTCAAAATAACAGCGTATTATTTTACGTTAGCCTCTTCGCTTAAGTGTTTACACTTCATTCTTACCATTTACACTACCATACTTACTACTAAGTAAGCCTATACGTCTCTCTTTCTTTTCCCTTTTCCCTGGTATTTTCCAGGACCATTTATCACCTATCACTCTCTCAACTTTGTTAGAAAAATCTCTCTCTTGACCAGGGCTTTTAAGAGTTCTACTTTGACTAATGCTTAGGCAAAATATTTCTGTGGTTATGCATACTAATTTGTGCTAAATAAAGGCCTACAATGACCTAAAAGGTCGGTCCTTGAGTAGGAATGAAAAAGTCCCAGGAAAGACAATCACAGATTATGTTATGCAGAATAATTTTTTAATCTAAGAAGTGTATGTGTGCACGTGTTCATGTGGGGGTAGGGAGGGGGTGGAGGGGTGGAAGGTATAATGATTAGAAGGTTTGATTTGTTACTTAGTTGTGTTGGGTCACTATTTCCAGTCAAGCATGCCGGGGAAAAAATATGTTGTCCAAAAAATATATTTAGTATTAACATTATATTTCACTAATTGTCTTGTCAATAACGGGAAAGGGATTGAACTTTTTTTTTTCCCATTTCAGATGAAAATATTTGAATATAAATGCTTCATTAACTACCCAAACCATGGTTTATTCTTACTTAAATCTTAGGCATTAGTGAAAAAAACCCCCTATGATTAAGCAGAACTGGTAGTTCACAACTGCAAGAATGAACCTTCAAACCTTTGAACTGTTGCTGAACCTCTGATGCTCAGTGTTCTAGAAGAACACCTGGAAATCCTGGCTGCAATTAACCTCTTTGGAGTCTTATGTTGATCAAACTTCTAATTAAAGTGTAAATGAATGTTTGCCACCATTCATTCTTATTGGATAATACACTCTCAGACGCAAAGGGAGAGTTTTTAGTATGCTTAGTTTCTGTATGCAACAAATTCAAAGTCAAAGTATAAAATTGGGAAACAAATACAGGACATTCTCAAAATAAAATTATACTGTGATATTAGTGTGAGAAAGACTGAAGTGAAGGGACATGCAGGACAGGGATGGAGTGAAAGAGAAGACACTCAAAATACAAGGAATTTCAGGGAACAAAAAACTAAGATCATAAAAATCTGAATATTCAGTAACTCAGGTCCTTCTCCTGTGTAAGCTTTTGTTCCTTTTCATCTCATCGGGGAAAATTTTAAAATATTTTCATCTGTCATCCTATATAGAAGCTATGATTCTAGCAGAATCTTTTTAGTGGTAGCGTACATTAATAGAATTTCTTAAAAGTGGTTACAGTAATGGGTCACCAATTCAGTTCTTGCATTCCCATGCAGATAATTCCCATCTGTGTAGTTCCATACATGATTTCAGTGAGATACTTCACTTGCGGAAAGTGCATCAGGTTGAATCTTTAAAGCTTTTTCATCTTCACTGGCAATACTGGACCACAACTATCCATGACTTACATTAGGAAGCAAGCCACAGGGCACCACTTCAACAGGCCTTATTATCAGAAAGTGTTATGAAAATGCTTGTGTACTTTTGCAGTCTGTTATAAAACAGTGCTTGCTATGCCCTTCATGTAATGGAAATATTTTCAGTAATATTGAAAGCACTCCAACTTAGTATCAAGTAAGTTACAATTGCAAAGAATGTGCTACTGTAGCACTCCAAACACAAGCTGTATGTTGCATTCTTTAATAGTTAACTGATGTGTATAAACTAGCATCATTTCCAGTACAAGAAAAACAGTCTGATTTTCCATTAGATAAACTGAGAGTATCAGTAAAGTCACTGTATTTCCTATCATAGCATCATAGAATGGTTAGGGTTGGAACAGACCTTAAGATCATCTGGTTCCAACCCCATGCCATGGGCAGGGATGTCTCACTCCAGACCATGTCACCCCAGGCTCTGTCCAACCTTTCCTATGAAAGATTAAAATAAAAATTATGTAGACTTTAAGGATTCATTTATATTCTTTAATGAGTTTTGAAAAAAGGCTACAACAGTGTTAATATGACTACATGCAGCAAAACCAGATGGTTGGTTTTTTTACTCTTGGTAAATTCTCCCCAGTTTCATTGTGCTCCAGATACCGGGGGTTTTCATTGATTTTTGAAGCAGGATAGAAGAGGCCTAATTATTGTTGTGCTTGGCCATCATTACAAGGAATTTGCCCTCTGGCTCCAGCCCTTTTGTTAAACTCCTCTGACCACACCTTTGTTTTGAAAGGAAATAGAATCTTCAGAATTTTTATCTCTTTCAATGTCACAAAAAAGCAGACTTTCAGGAAGCCCTTCATAGTTTTGTTTTTTTCCCCTCTAAGGTTACAGCTGTTCTTTAATCATATCATGGAATCACAGAACTGAGGTTGGATGGCATCTGGACTAATTAGACATCCAGTCTAACCCTCTGCTCAAACCTGGGTCAGCTACAGCAGATTGTTCAGGACAGTATCCACCCAGATTTTGACTGTTTCCAAGAATGGAGACTTCCACAGCTTCTCTGGGCATCTTGTTTCATTGCTGGGTTACCCACACAGTAAAAATGTCTTCTTATATTTAAATGGAATTTTCTGTATTTCAGTTTCTGTCCATTGCTTCCTATCTTTGACACCACTGAGAAGAATCTAGCTCAAAATACCTTACTTCCCCTATCAGGTGTTTATACATGTTAATAAATTCCCCCCTCAACCCTTTTCTTCACCAAGCTCAACAAACCCAAATGACTCAGAGGCATGTCAGAGATTGTCCAGATCCCTCACATTGGCATCCAAAGCCTCAGGCATGTCAACCACACCACTCAACTTGGTGTCATCAGCAAACTTGCTGAGGGTGCATTCAATCCCACTGTCTATGCCATTGATGAAGATATTAAACAGTACTGGTGTCAATATAGACCCCTGAGAGACACTACTTAACACCGATGTCCATCTGGACACTGAGCCATCGACCACTACCCGCTGGATGCAAACATCAGTTGATTCCTTATCCATTCATCAAATCTGTATTTCTCCAATTTAGATAGATGATATTGTAGGGTACCATATCAAAGGCCTTACAGAAGCCAAGAGAGATGACATTTGTAGCTCTTTCCTTGTCCATTGATGTAGTCTTCCTTTGTTTGAAGCTCTTTCCACCAGGTTGCCTAGCCTGTAAGCAAAAATGCTCATGCCCCAGTTGGTCAGGCAGATTCTATTTCTTCCTAGGATTCTCTGACCCTGAGAAAGAGTCCCATAGTCATAAAAGTCATATCCCTCAAGCCACACAGAATCTCAGAATTACAGAAAGACTGAGGTTGGAAGGGACTTTCTGGATATCATCTAGTCCAATCCCCCTGCTCTAGCAGTACTACTCTGTGTGTGACCTATAGTGGCATGTTTGATATTCTTTATGTACTATATTATTCCTAAATGCTAGTCTTCATCAGTGGTGTTGGCTTTTTAACATCTGAGCCAAGAGATCTAGTCTGCTACTTTGAACAAGACAAATTATACGAGTTTCCTCTCAGTAAGACAAAACTTTCACTGACTCTTTGTAAACACTGAATTAAAATCTTCCCCCAGTTATTCTCCTATTGTTCTTTCCTGCATTTTTTTTTATCATTATCTGGAGGTATGCAGAATAGATTTACATTACTAATGACTTTTTTACCAGACAAGAGTATCAACAGTATTTCAGGTGCCATAAAAACTACTGCCTCTGTAACTGTGAGAAGTCTCTCTTTCCAATGTAGCTGCAGTTGTAGCTGAAAAGGTCTTATTTTCTGCACATATTCTCTGAATGTTGTTTACTCAGGTAAAGATGAAAGTATTTTTTCTAAAACAGTTTGTATCCTGAAAGAGTTTTTGAAAGGGCTTATGACCTGCTGCTCGCTCTTACATGTAGTAATACTGATGGACCAGGTGGTACTAATTTTACTTCAGTCTTTAGAATACACATCCTACCCTGTTGAAAATTGTTGGAATAAGGAAGCTAATAATTAAAATTGAGTGATCTGTTTATCTGTCTAGATGAAAGGCTTGATTAAGGTACTCTACGAAAGAAAATATTTTAAAAAGGAAGACAAATATCTTCAAAGGAACAGTAAAATAATCACCTCCAATTCTGAGTTAAGCAGGTTGTTTCCTAGGGCTGGAAATAGCAGGAATTTATTCTAGAGATTTTTGTTTGCAAGTATTACATCAATGAAACTTAAACTGTAAAATCTGCATTCACACATGTATCTCACTTGACTTGTCAATGGACTAGTAAAGATGCGTGAATCAGAAAGGCAAACAAGTGGGCACTGAGACTTTTAATTAAAATGACTCCATGGGTCATTCTCATTTAGGTGTACATGGAGTTAGAAATGAATAAATCACAACATCCATTAGAAAACACCAACAGGCCTTAACCTTTGCATAGGTTATCAGTGGATACTATGTAGTGAAATTCAACTGAACTTGATGGTGAAAAAAAGCTATTTGAGGACACACTTGTTTTTGCCACAAATGGTACCTTTAGGTGCAATAACTCATGTGCATTATTTTGGCTCAAAGCGGTTTGAAAAGAGTTCAACTGAGGTCTGACCTTGGTGCCACATCCCTTCTGGTGCTTAAAATGTTTCAGATGTCACCTACAAAATGTGCACGAGGAATTCACATCATTAGCAGTATAGGAACAAAGCAGAGCATATTAGTGTTGAAGGAGCCAGATTTATTTAACAAACATCAAGGTCCTCAACACAAACACCTTTGTGCAAAGTCAACTTTCTTGTGCATTGTCCATAAATGCAGCTGAATTGCATCTCTGGTATATTTCTTCAGGATATTTGAATTTATAGAAACATTTCAACTAAACAAATTGTTTTGGGTTTGGTTTTGTTACTGTGTATGTAATAGTACCTAAGGATCTAGTAACAGAAATTTTGGCCCAATTCTGCCATATACTATACATTAGGTTGTATTTTATAGTTACAAATTCTTTTAAATCAATATGCAGTTCCACTGATTGGCATTACTGAAGACACAGGAGGAATTTTCTGCTAACTTGATGTGGTGAGTTGACCATGTCTGCACTTTAGGTGTTCACCAAAACCAGTCTATTTCCGCTGCAGGGGAATTTCTGCTCTGGTGCATGGAGGACCTCTTCCCCTCCTTCTGCACTCACCCTGGTAACTGCAGAGCTGTTTCACAAGATTCATCAGAGTTGGAAGGGACTTCTGGAGGTCATCTAGTCCAACCCAAAACTCACATATTCTCACTCCTCTCTGTGGCTGAAGTTGCTGCTTTGCAGTTTATTTTCCCTTCTTAAACATGTTATCCCAGAGGCGAAACCACTGACACTGATGAGCTTGGCCTTGGCCAACAGTTGGTCCATCTTGGAGCCATCTGGCACTGGCTCTATCAGACCCAGAGGAAGCTTCTGGCAGCTTCTCACAGAAGCGACTCTTGTAGTCCCTCCCGCTACCAAAACCTTGCCATGAAAACCCTACACACTTGATGACATACAGATGAAAATATTAACTAAAAGAAGTCATAATAAAAACTTATTTTTTTAACCTTATTTAACTTGTTTTCCCTGCCATCTCCCTTATCCGCTTATACAGACACTGATACACACCAGTTTTTCTGATATAGATAAAGAATCTTACTGGATTTCATGCAGATGCTTACTTGTAGTATCTTCGATGTATTATTTATTAGAGATTTTGTCTTAAGTTTGTATTCTGCAGAAATATTTCTCTCCTTCTCACCACCTATGTGAAGTACTTGCCTTTAAAAGGGATTCTGATTTTAAGTAGAAGTTGTTAAAATGATATAATGGGTGGGACCCTAGCTAAGAGTTGATTCCCACTCATGACTGAGAGACATAACAAAGTATGTTTCTGACAGAGTGTACTCGTAAAGTATATATATTTATGTTCATTGTGACTATTTGTGAGAAAGAGGCAGGAAAACGTAAGGGTGCAGCTGTTCTATGACCTTCATACTTGGCCACACTAGGGCGCCTGGCCAACACTCTCAGCACAGACAACAGAGAGATCATAAGAAACTGCACGGCTCCACGAGTAAACAAAAAGTGGCATAAAGCTGGTTGTTTTTCTAAGAGGAGAAAAGCAGGACCCTCTTGTAGCTGACCCCAAAGCCTCACCTATGGGTGGATGCACTCCACAGGAACTTTCTCAATTACCTGGCATCAGCTGCAACGCGGCTTCCCAGCTTGAAGTGTGGGCCTGGATGATGATTCGATAGTAATTGGTGATATATTTCTTCTTAATCTCTGTTCTCTCTATGCAGAAATGATTTGATGCATTGCTAATTTCTCTCTGTGCTATACATATATCTATCTCTGATTCACTATATTCTACTTATTTACTGCTTATATTAAATAGATATAAACCTGATTACTGTGCTTGTTTGCTTTAGCGTGCTTATTTGCTTTAGCGTGCTTGTTTAATAAACTGCATGTTATATGGCTACTGCGGGATCATTCTGTTGAGTACCCTGCCTGCTAGCAGAACAAATGGGTTTAACAGTGTCAGAAAATGCCTTTACCTTATCTAACTTAGGCTGTGAAACTAAATCAGTGAACCAACATCCAGTCAATTCAGTAAACAGTATTTGAAGTCATGTGTATACCACACCATACCATTAAAATAGTTGAGGAGTTAATGGATTTAATTTTTTCTATGCAGATCATATTAGCAATGACAGAGGAGTCTCTATGACTTAGGAGTACTAAATATATGACAGAAATGAAACGAGTACAACTGTAAATTACACAGATACTGAAAGTTCAGACTCTCTTATTTGGAGATAGAGAAACTCAGTACCTGTCTGCTTTCATATGAGTGCAGTGCCATGGTCTGTAAAGTCCATGAGAGAAATGAGGTAGTCCTGGGTTCAATTTGTCTTTACTCGAGCCTTTTCCTCTTGTATCAAGAGTTGTGTACCCTTCAGTAAAGCACTGCTTTAACCTTCATGAATAAAATATGGTAATACTGATAACATCTTTGCTTTTCTATCTTGTTTATATCCATCTATATGACAGCAATGTTCTGAAACACTGTCACTTTATGCTGGTTTGTGCTGAACTATATATAGTCAGTGTAGACACAGCAGATTTCTTTCACTGGGGTCCTATACACATTTGATTTTCCTTCCAATAATGGTTTTAACATTTGGATTAATTAAAACTATTAAAGCAAAAAAAACTTAGGCAGATTGAAAAATTTAGCAAGTTTAGGGAAAAATGGGGCTTGGGCTTGCTTGAAAATGTCTGTGAATGAAAATAACTAGCACACTGAGAGAGAGTACGGGTGTATTTCTGGGGATCAGCTGACTTTAGTCATATATCTGAAAGGGCTTGCATTCTCTAGGGATGCATGGTCTTGAACAGTTCTTTGAAGTTGGGGTATAATCTCACATTCAAAGACCAAGCATCAATATCTTTCTTTTCTTAAATGGCTATATGAGACACCATCTTTCCAACAGCAGTCAACGTGTGCCATGGTTGGGACAAGTACACGAGAGAGAGCCAATTCACTGCCTCTTTTTGACATTGATACAAATTCTTCAATCTCCTTCAAAACAACTGCAGCCTACATGTTGTAAAATACTATGGGGCACAGTTATCCTTAATGTACCTCAATATACCTCTTCCACTTACTTAAGAAAAAAAGACATGCAGGGGAGAGAACATGTTTGAAACAGTTGAGTATGACTAGAGGTTAGAGCATCCACTTTGGAAGGAAGAGTTTTGAGTGTCTGTTCTTACTCCAGACACTGCAACTGGATTTTACATGATATACGTCAGGAATAAAATGAAAAAATACTTCAGTCCACCCTTATAAATGGTTGCCTTAACTACAAAGTTTATACATAAGATCTTACATTGTTTTATCTCTTATCTGGTAGATCTCAATTCTCTGTTTGCACAGCTGATGGAATATTCATTATGTAACTTTCCACTATAATGCAGTGATTAAGGTGATGTGTATAACAATAAAATTTTGAACTTTCCCAAGACAAAGGAAATTAATCCTCTTCCTAGGCAGTAGATCTCATCAGAGCTATATCCCTAGCTGGGAAAAAGAAGGAAGAATCACTTCCTTTTGGTCTAAATTTATGTCTTGCAGAAATCTGGCAGCTGCAATGTGTGTAGTATCTAAACTTGAAAGCATTATCATAAGATATGGCAAAAAAGTCCAGAAATATCTGAAGTATGAATGTGAAATGGTTCTTGTTACAAACAAAAGCTAAGCAAGCTTTTCAGCTTTGTGTTAACTGAGTCACTCTTGCTGCTTCCAGAAATGGACTTTCAGCACCTCCAATGTACAAAAAAAAAAAAAAAAAAAGGACACAAAAAGCAGTATTCGGTGTTTGTCTCACTTCACAAACCTATTGTGAAGAGTTATAAGGCTGAATAATCAAACTTGTATGTAGGCTCCTTTTACATTCCGAAGAAGGAAATAAACAGTTGTAAAGTCCTATTCATTGCATCCTCAGGTACACATTTAATATAGTTCATGTAATTCTCAGTCTAGAAACACCTATTTTTTTCAGTTGATTATAAAAGAAACTTAGGGAGAGTACTTCAGATGTCTTACTGAAAATATATCTGCATTGTGTGATGAATCCCATTTGATTTGCCTTCATAATTAGAGACAAAAAATAATAAAAAAGCAGGAGTCTGAAATCTAATGTTTTGCACCAGACTTACTCCAACCCCAGTTCCCTTGCTGTAACTACATTTTTTGTGTGTGTGTCTGTGTCCTTCACACACCCTATTTCACCTATCCAGATTTGCAAAGAAAGTAAAAACTAAATCTTTAGTTTAAACCTCAAAGCAATACATAGCTTATGTTTATAAGAGCAAACATGATGACACTTGGTTCTATCAGCCTTTTTTTTTTTTTTAATACATGTGTTTGTTGGATCAGACGGAGATTGGCTTAATAGCAAACTTTTAAAATAATTTACAAACAGATTCTGTGATGTGAGGATGGAAAAATATTACTTCCAGGGGCTACTTTACAACATGTACATGGGCACATGCATTTCCTAAGGTGTTAATAACACTGTAATATGCATAGTTTAAGAAAAGAAAATTCACCAAATGTCAAAAAACTAATTGGAAGTGCAGAAACTGCACTTATTTCGTAACTTGTTCACAGGCTAACATTCACAATATTAAAATTCTCTTCTTAAATGTGAAATATACTCCGCTTACATAAACAATATTCTGCTGTAGAGCAAGAAAATGAAGCATGGATTACTCAGTATCTTAATAACAGGTACTAAAAATAATAAAATCTAAAAGTGAAATAGTTTGAACTTCAGTTGCAGTTGTTACGGTCTTTTTTGTTTATTTACTTCTTTATGTTTTCTCCTAGAACACCCATGATCCAGGAAAAAACCTTTTGTCAGGCACAAGAAGGTCCATAAACTGCAACTGACAGTAAAAATTCTAAAGGAAATTTCATAAAGACAGAGATGAGCAGATGTACCAGTGGGACAGGAGCAGAAGTAAGTAGTGAATCCACATATATATACAAGATTCATAGTGGGGAGAGAGCATGGCCAGAAGTCATTTTGTGGTTTGCTATTTGCACTGTTATTAATTCGTGATAGTGGTGAGTGCTGGTTTTAGCTGGGATAGAGATTATTTTCTTTACAGTCGCTACTATAGGGCCGTATTTTGGATTTGTATTGGAAACAGTGTTGATCATTCAGGGATGTTTTAGTTACCGCTGGGCAGTGCTTACACAGAGTCAAGGCCTTTTCTGCCTCTCACCACACCCCACCAGAGAGTAGGCTGGGGGTGCACAAGCTGGGAGGGGACACAGCTACAATAGTGGACCCCAACTGACTAAAGGGATATTACAGACCATATGACCTCATGCTCAGCATATAAAGCTGGGGAAAAAGAAGGAAGGGGGGAACAACATCTGAAGTTATAGCATTTTGTCTTCCCAACTACCTGTTATGCTTGATGAAGCTCTGCTCTCCTAGAGATGGCTGAACACCTGCCTGCTGATCAGAAGTGGTGAATGAAATCCTTGCTTTGCTCTGCTTGTGTACATGGCTTTTTACCTCCCGGCTTCTTGTGCCCCTCTTCGCTGGCAGAGCATGAGAGACTGAAAAGTCCTTGATCAGCGTAAGTGCTACTTAGCAACAACATCAGTGTGTTATCAGCATTGTTCTCAGACTAAAGCCAAAACACAGGGCTGTACCAGCTACTAGGAAGAAAATTAACTCTATCCCAGCTGAAAGCAGGACAAGTGGTCAGAAATGTTTCCTTGATACCTTTTTGGGGAAATTCCAAGTCACTATGGTCTCAAGAACTCATGTGGGTTAAGATCCAGATTTTTTGAGGCTTGCTGTTGCATTCCAGGAAGTAACCACATTATGGAACAATTGCTTAAAAACTTAGCAATGGCCACAATGCTAAGCCCTACAAGACTATGCCCTAACCTCAGAGGACAAAACCCACCAAAATACAGTTTATAGCATTAAAGAATCTGACCATCAGGCTTGTAGAAATCTGCTTCTCAATATAAGGAAATCTCCAAAACCCCGTTTTAGTATTTCTATCTGCAGACACGCAGATTGAAGATATATTTTCAGCTCTCACTGAATCAGAAGGGAAAAAAACCTGCACTCAGTCGATTGCCTGTCCAGCCATAAAACTTACCACTCTCATCTAACAGCACTGTAGAATTTCACTTCTGATTTATAATCTAAGAAACCACTTTGAACCTATCATAAATAATCCTGTTAGTACAGCAAACTATATGTAATTCAGTGGATCAACGTCTTAACCTTTATTTTGAAATACATTTTTACATGCATTTTTGTATAGTAGACTAGTGAAACATACATTGTGGCTCCTAGTGGCTCTACTTTATGCCAGACTTGCAGCAGTTCCAGTTTGAGTGTCACTGATTTAAATCAACACGATTTTTATTTATCATGCAGTTTCTTGGCTTTCCTCACAGCAATCATAAAGATGTACTTAATGTTCTTCATTGCAGGCCCAGTTTTCAACTACGATTACTTAACAACAACAACAACATACTAAAACAAAAAAACTCAAAACCCAAACAAAAAACCCCAGTAACATGAAAAATATGTACAATATTTTCATTGTTTGGAATAGGGAAAGCTATTATATGTAGTACAGTATTATTAAATTGTGATGTCAAATTTTTTATCTAACCCAAATTTATTTTTTTTTTTTAATACGTCGTGGGTGTCCCTGATATAATTTGTTCCATACTGACAATGAGAAAATCAAAGCAAATATCTGCAGAAGAAAATTATTTAAACGATTCTCCTATAATCTTAAGGTATGGGGTGTTCTAATTACTTGAAATAACCCAACAGGACGCAAAAACAACATTCCATCTTTTAAGCAAATACTTTTAATGAAGTTGAAGATCTGAGAGAATTCTTTAATTATATAACTATTTTCTTTATGAATGTTGCATAAAAGGGGGAGGGGAAAGGTTTGTCTGCATTTTTAACAAGAAATACGCAAACAAAAGGTAAGCTTGAGAAATTAGAATGGAGAATGTTCAGGATACAACGGGACAGGATTGGGTTCTGAAACCCATCTCTACGCAACGTCACTGAGTCAAAGGACTCAGCAAAATTTAGTCTGGTACTGGACTGCATCTGGATGAGGCTGCCATTCCCCTCTGTAATTCAAGACTTTTTACTATAAATCAGAGATGGCAATTCCAAAAAAAAACCAGTAACTCAAGTGTGTTTAAGACATTTTTCACAGGATATTAAAATTGAGATTTGTTTTCTTTTTTTCTATGATTTCTACTAGATTTTCCACTTCACAGGTAAAAAAAAAAAATCACTTAGCACACGAATTATTCTTTTTAGGCTTGATTCTCAAATGTTCTTGATTATGAAAAACCTATTTTGATAAACACATAATCAAATTTTATTTGAAGAGCATTGTTTCATTTGATTTCTCTTATAAACAACACATTTTGCTAGAAAAGTCTCAAGCTAAGTTGAACTTTTAGATGGATAGCACAGATGCTCCGTGTTAAACACTATGCCAATTAAGAAAATCTTACACTTTTTTTTTTTTTATTTCACTAAGACTTCAAGGTGCAAAGTAATTTCTAAAATTAATAGGGGCTAGAAGTATCAGAAAAATGTGGATGACAGATTGTCCTCCACCTATCTACTGAAGAATTTGTTTCAATTTCTCCTGTAGCTGATTTTACTACTAACTACAGTTCTAAACGAAGGCAACATTTCCTCCAATATATTGTTTCTTAGGTAGCAAGGCCCAAATTCATTCCACCTAAATGCAGGTATTTGAGTAAGATGTTGAAGCTGGGAAAACTTCCATTCCGTGCATTTGTTGTGAAATGAGAGGTTTAGGGTCACTCAAAGAATGACCATGAAAGGTATTAGCAAGAGCCATTTTAATAGGATTTATAAAAGCATGACTTAACAGAATTCGATTGCAAGGTTCATTCCATTAAATGGATGAAACATACAAATGAGAATAGAGGTAAAATCAAGTTAAAAATGACTGACAGAGACAAAAGGCACAAAGAGTAAGGGAGACCCTCCCGCCGAGCCACGAAGTTCAGAGTGGACCCCCATGCTTTCTGAACTCCTAACGGAGCCTACATGCGGCACAATCCAATCTTAGTCTCAGACTTGGACAAGAGTTTATGTCTAACTGAAAAGATATAGGTAATAAGGAAATCCTTCTGCTGAGTCACAAAGTTCAGAATAGACACTCTTGCTCTCTGAACTCCCAAAGGAGCCTAGGTTTGCTGGATCTAGCCTTAGTTCTGACTTGACTTGGTTAACAGCATATATCTAAAGGATTACAAGTGTACCAATTCACTACAAAGGGGATTTTTACACAGTTTTCATTTAGTAGCAGTTTGTGGTGGATCTCATAAAGTGAGCCAATAGAATTTACTACACTTGCTATAGCAATCTGTACACACACACATAAAGACATATAAAGGTATACCTGTTCAGAATTCCCCTCAAGATCAGTGAAATATTCACAGCTAATGTCTCAGAATTTCTCAACAGGCAAGGGTTAAGTCTTGAGGAATGGTGAACTTCAGCCCAGGTCCCGTCTTTAGGCAACAGTCCTCCCATTACTCTGAGAGTTGTTCCACTCAGAGGGAGACGCTGATCACTGCCTGCTGCAGTCCAGGAGGACTCAAAGGGCCTTGTTTATAAAGATCATCATTTATAGGTTCGCAAGATGATTTGCTTTAGTCATTAGTGAATTTCCATCCTGGCCACAACACAAGTCAGCAATTACTGGAAATTTTCAATCCATTGACAGTGGTACCGTTCCACTCAGGCTACAACCAAGGGAAGGAATGTTCTGAGGCTATCAGAGGATGACTGATTATCCTTATTCTCACTTCCCACCTTGGCTAAAAGACAGGAGTCCCTGGTACAAACAGTGACTCGCTCCTTAGCCATGGAAGATTTCACTGCTCTACTCATTACACAAAAGGCAAGGCCTGATGGGAATTCCTGAGATCATAGAGCAGCCTAGAGAATCATGCAGAGCAGATGCACCACTACAACATTTTATCTCCTCTGTGACAGACGGCAGACAGAGATCACAATCAGTATTTCTTAAGAAAGCTTTTATACACCAAGTAGTTATTATCAGTAGAAAAAAGCTTTCGTTATTACTAAAATGATTATTAACAAAACACATACACTTATTCACTCACACAAACTTCATTCGCACATGCATTCTCACATACTCATTTGTCCAGGTCTCAGTTTGGAGTCCATTTCCAAGAGTGGATTCAAGAACAAAGAGCCACCGGCACACCAGTGTCTTCTATACAAGTGTTTACAAAGTCCCTCAGAGGTCTGTTTCATCTTATATATATATGACCCTACAGGTTTCATCTGCATTCAGCAGTCCCTGACCTCTTAGGTGCAGCCTGAGTTACACAACCTACCATCAGTGTACCCCACTGTGTGGTCAGCAGCCTTTTGGTCTCCTGAGACTATCCGTTCCTGCAGAAGCAGCACATCTCCTGAGCTTATAAATCCTATGAAGACTTTCACACACTGCTTTATCAGCACATAGGTTTTCTCACTTCAGCCTTCTGGGCTTTGGCAACAATTTCTCTCTCCAAAGCTACAGATATGTGGTAGTAGACATTTACACCAAAGCACATAAGAGGTATCTGTCAATCAAGGGTAGTGGATGGAGAAAGGTACACATACAGAGAAATCATGTTCCCCTCTGCCTCTCCCAGAGCACCTCTTCATTTTTTTATATAAATGCATGGTTTATATAAGGGGTCAGTATCACTCTGATTCCTACTTGAGATGTCTCAATTACATTTTCATAGTTGGATTGGATGGGTCCTAGGTAGTTCATGATACCAAATTACATGAGGCCTATTCTGCCTGGGATATAAACTTTTAATTTCTTCTCTATCTCAAATCATGGCCAAAGATTAAATTTTGAGTATAGCATCAAGGAAGTAAAGGAAAATATTTTTAGCTAGCTTTTAATAGAACTAAAGATCATGAGCATAGTCAAAGCAATACTTTGACACTTCCTAAACTTCTGTTATCTTTGGATTCTATGCTCTCTCTTAACTACTATAATGTCCATTAAATACAAAACTGGAACCGTTACCACACAATTTGAACAAAAAATCAGTGAGTTTATGATATCTGCTCAGCACATAAAAAGCAGAAAATGTCAAACATTAAGAATGACCATTTATGAAATTACAAGATCATTTTCTGTAGCATCCTGAATTTGCATAGGATGTTCCAGCTACAGTGAGCTCTTTTATATTAGGACAGTAGAAGTTACTGATCTTAACTCATCATTCCTTACACAGTCCCACTCAAAAAAAAGCATTTTAATTGTAGTGCTATATATTCATACCTTTCTTTACAAGAAACCTTAGGAATATCTGTGAATGATAAAGGTTGAAAAGTGATCTGAGAATCTTCCATGTTCATACGTGCCTAGTTAACCCACCACACCTGCTACACCATCACCAAACATTTCTAAATATCCAGGATGTTTTGAAACCATTTCGTTCTGAGGCCTTCACAAAGTATTAGATGTCAGGTTTTTAGGAGGAAAAAAAAAGAATAAGAATCTCCTACAAGTGATTTATCTGTGGCAAAGATTTTTGCACATTCTCATGTACAAAAAAGGTGTCTGATATGAGTCAGTGTTTGAGATAGATCGATGGATTTAAAAAATTGTCCAAGATTCAGCGTTCCTACATTCCTAACCTCTCAGGATACTTCACCTAGAAGACAACCAGTCAAAGCTCCGGCAGCAACATAGTATTTAAGTATCTGCCTAACTTTAGGAAGGAAGAAGTAGTTTAGTTGAATTTACTGCATTTTTGTCCTTTTCTGATGAGGATGTGTGCTTAAATATGTTACTGAACTAAGGCCAAGGTCAGTATTTAGTTCATCCAGACTGATCAGTCCTTAAGCAACCTAAAATGCTTCTGCATTCAGCACCATTGGAGATTAAAAAGAGAATACATTAATGTGTAAGTATAAAGGGAAGTCTTGTTTTCACACAGACTGCAAAATGAACAAGAAAAAAATTATTTAATTCGCAGCACAGAAGGCGATACTAGGAATACATAACCAAAAGGTAATCCAATCATTATTATTAAATAACGAGTGATTACAATTACTATAAGTAGCTATCACAGAAAATTGTATATTTAAATGTGCTTTTTTGTGCAAGTATTAAGGCCAGAGTATGCTTGATTCTTTCCCCTCATTCACAAATCTGGCATGCAAACATGCCCAGTTACTTGCTGTGTATTCAGTAGTTGGACAATGTAGAAAGCTGTGAAGTCTTATAGAACAGTAGAATTTATCTAACAAAAGTAACTATTAAATGTAGAGGACAATTAAGATAATCTAAAATCTGGCTAAAAGTGATAATTAGTTGTGACTGATGTAGTAGAAGAAGAAGTAGCAAGGAAGGAAGGTGGCAAAATCAGTGATATGCTATGATACTAACGCACATGTATTCTTAATACATATAGATGCATCAGAATAGTGTTTGTTCTGGAATTAAAAATATATTACCTTTTGTTTTCAGAAACGTGAGTGAAACACATACGCTGGCTTGTAAATAGATGACTCAAACTATTTAAACGCTGCCTAGAACAACGCCTGCTTTCTGTTCTAATAGTGAAATATTTATTGCATTCAGATGAAGTGCCTACATATAAACATCTACGATCCTGAATTGTAGTAATCAAAACCACACAAATTGCAAGGAAATAATTCTCTGAATGACAGGGAACACATCATAGTGCTTCATCTATGTATCTTCCATTTTCCATAAAACAACACATAGACATGTGTAAAAAGAATTCTTCCGAAGAAGAAGAGAATCACAGAACCGGTTATGTTGGAAATGATCTTTAAGATCATTGAGTCCAACCATAAACCTAGCTGCCAAGTCCACCACTAACTCATGTAACAGCCCCACATCTACATGTCTTTTAACTACCTCCAGGGATGGTAAACCAACGACTTCCCTGGGCAGCCTGTTCTAATGCTTGAAGAAGAAAATAAGAGGAAAAATGAAGTATTTCACAGAATAATTGTATGTGCTATAGATAGTCATTCTAGGCCATTATATACTTTGCTACCTAAAAATGATATTTCAAAGCTAAATGGATGGGAGGACTTAGATACACTTGACAATAAAATCCTTGGAACTGCCTGTACCTACAGCTATTTTACAGCTTCTCCTCTGCAGTTGCTTTAATTTTTAACCAAGTTTCTGAGAATGGTGAATCTCCATTTGCATATTTAATGTGGTGATTCTAGCCCTGCCGATAGTGCTATGTGGTTCAATGGCCTTTCCTAAAGTTCTTACATGAATGAAAACTATACAGCAGTGCTTTCCTCTCCTTCTATCTTACATTATGGTGGAGATGCATCCAGCCCCATCTACCCCTACACTACTAAAAGCCCTTGCTCAAGGTACCCCTAGCAGGTATCTCAGTACTGGTATGCTGTCTATAGCATGTCTTCTAAGACTATATCTGAGCCTCACACAAAGTCAACTGAGGACATGGCTGCATATTTGATTACAGTTTTATGCATTTGTCAAAACCTCTTCAATTAAAACCTATCTGGGACATTAAACAGCTACGCTTGTATCGTGCTTTTATCTGACTTACAGCTGAGGTGTCTCATAGCTGAGCAGAGGCAGAAATCTCCAGCTGGCCTAGATTCAGATGCTTGGGAATGCAAAGGGGTGGAACATATGCCCTATCTGTTTCTTTTCATTTTCTGCTCTTTGACTGAGGCAGCCAGCGGGGTTGTGAAATCCTATGTTAGATACCTACCTATCTCCTCCATGGCAGCTTGTCACTAATTCTCAGACATTAACTACAGCGGCAAGCAGAACAGTTGAAAGCTAGGAGCTATAGTACATGAGCGAACTGAAGTCCCCTGCTACCTTTCACATTCACTTTACATAGTGTGATTATAATTGGAAGGGTATCTTGAATATCATACTGTGTATAATCAAATGTATTGTTTCTATTTTTGATCATGATCAATAACATACATTATCTTGTAGAAGACAAAGGGCACCTTTCCCAAAGAGCTTGCAAAATAAGCAGCAGCTGCAGAAAAGACAATATGCACTAAAGCCCTCGGGTGTTATATTTTCATGAATATAAAAATCTAGTTTTGTGTGCATCTCAGGAGCAGTGAATCTTTAAGCGAGATTTTAATGAGGAAAAGGTAGCAATAGAGAAGTGTAATACTTTCACCTGGGCCTCTTTCTGAGTTCTCACCTCTGCAAAGTTTTTCTTAACAATCTTAAACCGTTCCCAGCCCCAGCAATGCCTTCCTTCACTTTTGTTTCCATATTATTTGCACTATTCTGTGAGGATTCAGAAATAGTGTTGCCAATCTATTTAATAATAAATAACCAAATCACTTCTGAACCAGCTACAGAACACAAATATGGTTTGTTAATTACTTTAGAAAAAACCCCAAATATTTTAATTGGCTGTCAGCATCTCTAAAATTATTTGTTATAAATTATTTGCTTCTTAATCCAAAGCAACAGCATACGTATATCCACTTCATGAAAAACACCTAGGTCTTGCTCAGGTCCTGAGTTAGTTGTCTCTGCTAAGGACCAAATTCAGTGTGATATACATTTTTTCCTTCATAAATGAGAAATAAGGAGGCACTGGTGGAGACTATATGGCTAAATTTGCTGCAGCAGCAAAAAGTGGAGCAATGATGGTGCTTGTGTATCTGCAGAATTTGATACTGTAAATAAAACATCATTTATTTTCCTACAGCCACCATGAAGACTAGCAGGAAAATGATCAGTGATATTTATAGTGACTTCTTCCAATATTCCCTCTAAGTTTTTCTTAGTCTTCCATCTTACAAAGGTCAGATCACATTAATCTTATCGTCATGCATAATGCTACTAACATCATTAGTCAATTGAAAGAATATGGAAAGAGTTGTACAATCAGAGGAATACTAGTGGAAATTTTGTAAAATAAAGTTTAACTTATGATACGTCTTATAGAATACATATTTGTACTACTTGTTAAAAACAGTAGATTTTCTATTAGAAAATTTTATCTCTAAAATACAACACTAGATATCTAAGAAGTAGCAGGATCACGTACTTTACTTTTTTTTACTCCAATTGTTTTCCTTCTCTGAATTAACTGTAGCAAGCCATTCCATGTGTAAATGAGAAAACAGGCAAAAAGATACTTTCATTTTCCTCTGCTCTTCATAATTATTGAGTTTAAAAGAAATTAGGGATTGGCACTTTTTTTCTGTCACTAGCTTTTTCAGAATCCTTTACTCATGGTGTCTTTTAAGTTTGGTGGTTTTTGTTTTTTTCAGATACTTCATTTCAACTCCTAGAATAATAAAGACTGTCTTCCTATATTTTCAGGGAGAGACTAGATCAGTTTGATTCAGAAGAGGTATTTTGTGTAATATTCCAGACTTCAACTTGCTGTGCACTCTCAGGGTATATTCTCTAAGAAGTTTCAGAGACATTTGATGTAAAACACTATACGCCTGTACATTCTTTTAAATAATTATCTATGAAATTTTCACTGACAAAATACACTTGACAGAATTCTTTACAACAGCAATTGCTTGCAGTCGTGTAAACTAATCAATCAGTAGAAGCATCTAGTCTGAGTAAGTTTTACTGCTGTGGCTTCAGTGGGAATTAGACTTTCAGCCACAGATCACCACCCAGCAGAAAGTTCCCCCCCCAAAAAAAGAAAAAAAAAAAAAAAAACCAAAACACACACATACAACAAAAACCCCCAAACAAACAGATTTCCATTCTTGCATTTTCTTTTCAGGGACATTTTCTTGTCCATTCTCCAAAGGAGTAAACTTGACTGCCATATACTGTTCCACTTTAAAGATCATACTCTATAATCAAAATAAAATAATTCTATCTTTCCTTTGTTGAAGAAATCACTCAAGAAATGAGTTGAGGATTTTAACCTTAGGCAGTTATTTTTATCTCCCCAGACACATGCAAGATTTCAGATCCAATGCCCATTCTTTGGACCTTTATACAGACATGCATATATGCATATACAGAAATCTATCTATGCATGTATGCATACACGTTCTTATCAACATTAAATTTGATCTTTGTGATACAAATTGCAATTTTGCCTAAATAAATTAAACAAGTGCCTTCCCTAGTACAATTCAACATGTAAAAGAGACAAGCAAATCCTAAGTCCTGAAGATCTGCAAAGTGGGTTTCAGAGGATTTTACTGTGCCACTTACTTAGTGTTTCTTACCTTGTAAGGGTTCTCAAATATAGTGCCTAATTGTGCAAAGGTCATAGGAAGACAATTGTCCACTAGTTTCTTACAGACTTTTAGAAAGAGTAATTAATCCAGTAAAGGATTAGATATCTGTTAACGATATTTTCCTGGAATGTCAATTTTATGTTACTCTATGTGGATCAAAACAACACGGGGAAAAAAGTTAACAGAATGCAGAAATCGTGCTGTACTTATTTAGAAAGTGGGAACAATATTTAAAAAGAACTCTATACAATAATCCTTTCTAGTTTTTTAGAGGTACTTCATAGTAAATGTTGTAGTTGCTTAAAAAGAACTAAAAGTCAGCTCATGACTCACTTTTAACTGTCATTTTATCTGCTTTATATCACCCACAAGAGTGACAGACATAAAAGCACTGTATTTCTGAGAAGGATTAGATCACACTGACACAATGGTGTTTTTAAACACATATGTCACAGTGGTAGATAGGACCCCTTACAGGGAATGACTCAAGCTCCAAGAACGTCAGCTTCATTTTGCACCTTAATACTTTTAAAGCAAACAAGAACTGTCTCATATGTTCTTACAGGTCCCCAGCAGTGAATCATCAGGTAAGAGGAGGGGAGGGGGGCAGCAGAGAAAGGGTGGGGAACCAGAAGATGAGGAAGAGAGGGAAGAAAGAGTAGTATAAATAGCAAAAATTAAATTATTCAGGAAAATCATACGCTCCAGAACAACTGGGATTTTTTTCAAGCTTCATTATAAAGAAGTTTTAATTTTCATTCAATATAATATGTGCAAGAAAAAAAAAGAAAAAAGAAAATGAAAATAAATCCAAACAGAACAAGGTGAGAGATGTATACCAGGTGTACCATATGGTATATATCATACTCTAACAAGTTAGAAACATAACAAAAATAAGGGCTTTTTCTCAACAGGCAAGTAAAAGGCCTGAAAAATGTGAAAAAAACTCCATCATATTTCATTTAAAGGTTTTTCTAAAGAATAATAAAATAGTGCAGACAGACATGTTAACTCACATGTTAACAGACATGAGCTGGTTCCAGACTTAATGATCATTTAAAAATGTTTTCCACCTCTGTGAAAGAGTGTCTCCAAGCCAGATGATATTTGATGTGTCATACCTATCTGTATGGTCATATAAAATTATATTGTTTCAAAACTTCCCAACAAAATGTCTTCTGTTCTACGCAATCATAATTTTATAGCAAGATATGCAGTTGAAATTCTAATTCTTTTGTAATAATTGTTTCTTACTATAGCATATTTGGATTACTTTAACTCTGGACTGCCTATTTAGTATTTTAAATCACATACAATAACATCTGAAGCTTTAGAATCTTCAAAGTACAAATTTTTCTTCGTACCCTTAACTTCATTCTATTATGAATTTTGTCTCTTAAAAAGGATGAACAGAAAAAAAAAAAAGGGAAATAATAAAAAAAGGAAGAAAATGAGCTTAGAAATTGAGCATGTAATATTCTAGCATAATAGCCCAAGATTCTGTTACTATCAAATACATCATCACACATTTTACAGACATCTTATGCACCACATTATAATAGAAACTATAAAAGGTCCTGACAGTACACTAATGGATTTAATAATCTTCACAATAGGTCACAGGGGAGGAATTAGTTTATAGATTTAGGATGAATAGCCAGAATTTTTAAACAACTAGAATTCCCAGAGTTATAAAGGTATAAAATATATTTTTCCCTTAATTCTGATTTCTGTCTTCCCAGTCTTGCTAATAGAATTGTTTTAGTTGTGAAATCCAGTTCAACTGGTCACATGAATCACTACACCAATAACTGCTTGCAAACTGGTAACATCCAAGAGAAAGAAAAGCAGAAGTAAATTACATAGAAATATCATACATATATAAATAGAATTGATCTATACATATAGAATCATAGAATGGTTTGGGTTGGAAGGAGCCACAAGAACACGGGCAGGGACACCTTCCACTAGACCAGATTGCTCAAAGCCCCGTCCAACCTGGCCCTGAACGCTTCCAGGGATGGGGCATTCACCACTTCTCTGGGCAACTTGCTTGACTGTCTCACCGCACTTTCAGTAAAGAATCGGCACCAGTCACACTTCCCTTATCTACCAATGCTCTAACCCCATTGTAGAAGGCCACCAAATTTGTCATGCACAATTTGCTCTTAGTGAAGCCATGTTAGCTATCACCAATCACTTCCTTATTTTCCATGCATCTTAGCATAGTTTCCAGGAGGATCTGCTCCATGATCTTGCTGTGCACACAGATAAGACTGATTGGCCTGCAGCTCCTTGGGTCTTCCTTTTTACCCTTTTTATAAATGGGGGTTATGTTTCCCATTTTCCAGTCAGTGGGAACCTCACTAGACTGCCACAACTTCTCAAACATGATGGATAATGGCTTGGTCACATTCATCCACCAAGTCCCTCAGAACCCACGGATGCATCATCTCATCAGATCCCATAGACTTATGCACCTTCAGGTTCCTTACATGGTCCTGAACCTGATCTTCTCCTACATCATGTGGTTCTTCATTCTCCCAGTCCCTGCCTTTGCCTTCTACAACTTGGGCAGTGTGGGTGGAATACTTCCTGGTGAAGATCAAGGCAAAAAAGTTGTTGAGCACCTCAGCCTTCTCCATATCCTGGGTAACCAGGTCTCCCATTTCCTTCTGGAGGGGGCCCACATTTTCCCTAGTCTTACTTTTATCACTGATATACCTATAGAAGCTTTTCTTGTTGCCCTTGATGGCCCTGGCCAGATTTAATTCTGTCAGGGCGTTAGCTTTCTGAACCTGATTCCTGGCTGCTCAGACAATTTCTTTGTATTCCTCCCAACCTACGTGTCCTTGCTTCCACCCTCTGTACGCTATGATGCTCCAGACACTGAAGATTTGTTTTATTTTAATTTAATTTAATTTTATTTTATTTTGTTTTGTTTTATTTTATTTATTTTTCATTTGTTTTAAGGGGAGACTAAGGGTTCCTGTTTATGAATTTTCTTGTACACTGGAGATATAGTTATGTACCAGTCGCTGAAGAGCAAAATGAGAAATAAGAACTCTAAGAGATACTTAATACCATGGGAAAAGGAAGTCAAATCAAAAGTACAGAAGAGTTCTCTGTGACAGAATGGACTCATCTGGGAGGATGAGTGTCTATATTGCAAAACATTTTGAGGGCTTTCAAAGCATCATGGTTTGGATTCCCATGATTTACATGCTGACTGTATTTCCCTGTTGAAAATGTTATCTATGAAAAAAACTTTTATTATTTGATTCTTTTCCTGAACAATCCTCTCCTGCCACTTTTAGCTTTTATAAACCATTTGGCTTTACTTCATATTCTTCTTAGCGCTTTTTATATTTTGTTTTATGTTATGAGATGTTTTTTCCCCTACTGATATCTTTTATTACTTTCTTAGTTAACCACATGAGTCTCTTGTCCTTTTTTCCATTATTATTTCTTATTGGGATATACTAATTTCAGAAATATTTAGATTTACATGTTCACTGCAGCCAAGTTTTCTTTTGATCTTTCCATCCCAATCAGTTCTTATAGTTATTTGTGAGCAGCAAGAACAGCAGAGCATCACCACTGACCATAACACTTCCAGTTTCTTTAAGGAGATGTCCACTTCGGTTTCTTGCTTGGTCTCTAGCAGATACCTAGAGCAGTATCATTCTTGTCGGTCTTTCCTCTGATCCTGATCTCCAAATTCTCAATTGCTTTAACACCATTTGGAAAGGGAAAATGCATTGAAGCTGTACCTTTGCATGGAGTGTAACAACTCCTCTTCTTCTCTATCTGAACCTTCATAAAAGCTTGAATACATCCATTTCAGCACACCTGCTAGCAGCCTACCCTACCATTTCTCTGTAATAGAATCACAGAATCATAGAATAGTAAGGGTTGGAAAGGACCTTAAGATCATCTAGTTCCAACCCCCCTGCCATGGGCAGGGACACCTTGCCCTAAACCACATGGTTCAAGGCTCTGTCCAACCTGGCCTTGAACACCGCCAGGCATGGAGCATCCACAACCTCCCTGGGCAATCCATTCCAGTGCTTCACCACCCTCACTGTAAAGAACTTCTTCCTTATATCTAATCTAAACTTCCCCTGTTTAAGTTTGAAGCCATTACCCCTTGTCCTACCACTACAGTCCCTAAGGAAGAGTCCCTCCACAGCATCCTTATAGACCCCCCTCAGATACTGGAAGGCTGCTATGAGGTCTCCACGCAGCCTTCTCTTCTCCAGGCTGAACAGCCCCAACTCTCTCAGCCTGTCTTCATACGGGAGGTGCTCCAGCCCTCTTATCATCCTCGTGGCCCTCCTCTGGACTTGCTCCAACAGCTCCATGTCCTTTTTATGTTGAGGACACCAGAACTGTACACATCCCAAGGGGATGAAAGCTCTGAACACACACAGACCTCGAATTCTCTCTGCTTTTTTTCCATAGCATGTACATTTGCATACAGGCTTGAGTGATGGGTGCCCATTCACAGAGATTTCCTAGAGATGTGACAGCCACCTCCAGCACACAATTTCTTGGGTTCCTGGGTACTTCCTCACTGCCTCTGGTACATTAACTTTTCCTCAATATTTAGTCACTTTTCACTCTCCTAAGTAAGTTATTGACTCATTAACTGGGCTTTTCCTTGCTTGCCAGCTAGATCCTGTCTCTCTTCAATTGTTCTCAGTACTTAGTGAGGGTCTTGTGATTGTTAAGCCACAGTCCTTCCAGCAGCAATGGCTGGGTAGCCAGGTGCTGGCTCACAGGATGCACCCAGTCTTGCCCAAGCCTTTCCATGTTACTGCTGGATCCAAAGACACCATTACCTGGACATTACTGGCTTTCACATTAGCCCTCTGAGATCTGTGCTCACTGCTGATGCTCTCTGAGTCTCCACTGGCAATATCATTCACTGCCACATGGATGATAGAGAAGGGTTTAAAATCCAAGGCCTGGACAGCATCTCAACAGCCCCTTGGAAGGTCATATTTTTAATGAACCTAGAAGTTAGTAATTTATATTTCAAGCAGCATAACAACACTGATACTCAATTTCAGAAAAGGAGAAGATAATGGTAAAAATGAAAAATAAAGAAACAGGAACAGTTAAAGAGCTAAGAGAGAAACCAATCCTCAAGCCAAAATTTTGAATAGTATACCAACAAATACAAGAAACAAAATACTTCTGTAATAATCAGTACATGTTCCAAAAGGTAATTACCTGAAAAAAAAAAATAAAAAAATTCATTCATAACAACTGAAAGGGAGAAAAGACACAAGTAGAAAAAAATAAACTTTTCACAATATACTGCTGATATTTTCTATTTAATTTGACATGAAAACATGATTCATGAATGATAACATAACTTGGTTTTTCCATTCAGTTAAAAAGATGTTCTGTACAGAAAGACTAAATTAAAAAAAAGTAAGTCAGGTTTGATTAATTAAATTATTGTATAGGGCAATGCATTCTATTAAAATCCTTTAAAATTTCAATTATTCAAACCCCAACTGTGCTTCTGTAATAAAACTGAATAGTAAAATAAGACAGAGTCCCATTGATTTCATATATTTTTTGTATACTGTGATACTACATACCACACAAAAAATCTATAATATATTTAAAAAAACCAACAAGATAGATAACTCAAAAATGCGGCAGAAGATCAAAAACCACTATTTGTCTGTGCAGCTCTTGACTCTTTTGTGCTTTCAGGTTCCTTCTACTGGTGATAGAGGGAACAAGAACACTTTTTTGAGGAGAACTATTTCACCTGGCCTCTAAAACTTCAGGGAAATTTGGTGTCTAAGTGAGAGAAGCCAGTTCATACACAGACTTAGTCATTTTATTCTGCTTCTCTTGGAACATTCAACCCTATAGTTCAGTGCTTCATTAATTTTCATTAACTGTAAATCAAGTGGAGTATTATTCCCATTTTACAGAAGCAGTAAACATTAAGTAATATACTAAAGGCAAAAGGCTCTTATTTGGATATTTAGTTTGTTGGGTACGTAGTTACTTTTTAGTCAGACTTCTCCAACTACGGTAGCATATTATAGAATTTTCTGTATTAAAGCATAGGTTGCACTGAATTCTCTGAATTTGTGAAACCACTAGGAATCTATTTATCACTATGCAAGGTCTCTGGTCGAGAAACCAAAAAGGAAGAATGCAAACAGTTCTTGTGAAAACTTTAGGCTAAACAACTTGTTCTTTTACCACATAGAAGTTGAGGAGCAGAAGCAAATTAATACACAGTGGTGTATTTTTCTGTCAGGAAATGTTAAGTTCACTAGCATTGAAATATTTCGGCAAGAGGTATTTCAGAGACTACATCTTCTTACCAGCTCACCTTTTTATAATGGTCTGATCACAATTTTGGCCTGAGAAAATATCATTGTCACTGCTCATGTTTGTGACTGGGGACATAAAGGAACTCATAGCGCTCTCCCACTTTGATAGAGAGTATAGATATAGTCTGATTTGTGAGAACTTTGACAGTGCCTGGTGAAAATAAAAGCTTTGGCAGGTCAGTTGCAAAGACCAGAGTTCCTATTAAGCAAGTAAAAGTTGTAGTTTTCAAGACTGGCCACTATTTAGCTGATACAAAAGGAACTGCTGCCCCCTTGCAATGTGGTTCCCTTGCTCTGAACCATGGAAACAATGGAACAATTTAAGAGGAAAGCAGCCAGATACGTTCATCACGCAGAAGAATATTATCACTTTCTTGGAAATGACTGAATATCTTTCATTTTATTTTTCCACAGTTGTCAATTGCTGAATAACTTTAAAGCAACAGTGGAAACCACAGCCTATCTAAAAAAAAATCTCAAACTGATTTGTGAGCAAAACAATGCTGATACCACACTATGTGGTATCCATGCCATATAATGTCATGCACAGCAATAAAACATAGAGGAGCAGGGTTTGAGTAGGTTTGCTGTCTTTTGCTCAGGCACTGGCTAAATATCAGCCTACCTATAGAAGGTGGTGACCTTTTCATCACTTGTTTTATTTTGGTTTATTTTGCTTTGTTTCTTTCTTTCTTCTTATACTTCTCCCCTTATTATTAGACTATTTTTATACTGACCAGTGAGTTTTGTCACTTCTATTATTTCTTTCATTTTCCACCATCCCATTGGGGCTGAAAAGGGAAGCAAGTGAGAGTGCATGTGTGGTGCTTAGCTGCATACTGAGGTTAACTCACAACAAACATTTTCAAGAAAAGGAAATAAATGTGAGTATTGTTAATACAATATGATCTCATCATTTCCTTTTGTAAATATCCTTTCATTTGTGCACTAGATGGGCATCAATCTACACAACCAATTTCAAGAGGAAGAATGCTAAGACTGTCAAGTTGTTATGACTGAAGATCATCTGTAACAGATGATGGAATGAAGGCAGTCTTGATGCTATTGGTATACTCTGGTTGCTATTATAATAAATGTACATCAACAAGAAATTCCCCTGGTCTTCATTCGACAGTGCATCAGAGTAACAAAAAATAGGAAAGGGATGTTACATAGCTTTCATAGAACATTACTCAGAAGAATAATTTGGGTGAAATTAAACCTTTCAATAGTAATTTCAAATGATCAATGACCGAGGTTCATTCGTTCTTTCTCTCTCTTTCATTTTCTCTTTTTTCTTTTTCCCAAAATAATTCTACATCCTAAGTGGACTACATATTACATACTACATATCTTATGCGTGTGTGGTTCATAGACCTGGCCTGGCTGCCAGATCCCCACTCAGCTGCTCTCTCACTCCCCCTCCCTTACAGTACACAGGGAGAAAATGAGATGGAAATACTCGTGAGTTGAGATAAAGACAGGGAGATCACCTGCCAGTTACTGTCATGGGCAAAACAGATTTGATTTGGGATCTTCTCCATGTGCTTGCAGGGGAATCTCTGCTCTGGCACCTAGAGCACCTCCTCCTCTACTTTCTCTCTCACCTTGGTGCTGCCCCTGTATTTTGTCACTCTTTTATGTCCATCATCCCTCTGCCATCTGGCATTTTTTGCCCTTTCTGAAATACCTTTTCCCTGAGGCACCACCACCTCTGCTGTGGGGCTCAGCCGTGCCTGGCAGTGGGTGGGCTGGATCTGGCTGGAACTGGCTGTGTCCGGCATGGGGCAGCCCCAGCCCCTCCCCACAGAGACCTGCAGCCCGCCCCTCCACTGCCAATAGCTTGCAAGACAACCTATACCCTGCCTAGAATTTTGTTTAGCTTCCCATCAAAGACCTATTTTAGATTTAAATTGTAACACTTTTGTTTAAAAGAATATTAAGCCAAATAGTTTCTACTAAATTTTAGAATGGACAGAGGATGAGAAAGTAATAAAGAATGCCCATTACCTTTGCTGGATACTAACATTATGCTTGTCATTCTCACATTCATCACTCTTTTTACCTCAAAGTGTCTCAGAAGACATCACAAAAATAAAAAGGGAATTCAGTCTAGGTCGTAGCTGTAGTATGCACATGTAGAATAAATACATGACAGTAGGTTAAGTAATAGAGAAGAAGAAATTGAAGCCAAAAGTTTAAAAACTGAGGAAATGCCAAACAAAAATGAATATATATTCTTCTCTCTAAAATGTCCTTTTCCTTTCTAAATTGCAAATGCTTTTTTTATACTTCTTTCACTGTACACTATGTCTTCTTTGTCTTTCTAAGCCTGAAGACAATATAACATTCATTATTTCCATCCTTTCATGTAATGTATGATCTTTACTGTTCCCGAATGCTGGGTAGTGTCCTATCCCTCATAAGTCAGTGGGAACACTGTTATTTCTAGTTCATAAAATCTAATTTTATCCTGTAACTATCTAGATGCCTAATGTTTCGTCATTCCATTTAATATATTTTCTTTTTTGTATTTCTTTCTTTTCTATATATTTTCTTCTCTATGTAACTGTGATATCAACACTAATAAATACAATTGTCTTGTAGGCAGTCTTGTGCAATTTTATGAAAACCTTTGCAACCTTGTAAAAAGAAACTTGCAGTCTTTCATGATGCATTCTACGATGGTTTTAGTGTGTGTTGGGGGAGGAAATATTTATTTCTGTGAGAAAGGCCTTTGAATTATTTTCTGTTTGATGGTTTCTGAACTTCATAATAAACTCACTAATTGAAGGCTTGATCAATAAAAAGGGGATTTTTAAATCTCCAACAAAATATGCAATAGCAGGAAGTAAAATGTATTGACGTTTAATAAAGAGAATAACATATTTGCCACTCAGATGAGACTGACAGAACCTCAAAATCCAGAAATTATTATTTTGATGGTATTAAAAATATTTTTATAACTATTCCATGATAATTTCCTCAGGAGGAAAGCAAAACAAAAAAAAAACCAACCAAAAAACCACCACACGACCACAATACCCAAAACAAACCCACCCAACAACAAAAACCCTTCAGATTTGGAAATGCTGTACATGACAGAAGAGAGAGAAGAAAAGGATACATTCATGTCCTTGGCAAAATACAGTTCCTTTTAAACTAAATATGCTAAGATGATAAAATAATGTGCAATAAACAGTTTAAAGGCTTATACATGTATTACCATTTATTTACTCCAAAAGTAATTTTTCTTATGGCTATACTACCAGCTCTAAGAGGCTTATATAAATACATATGCATGGGTTTTTTTGGAAACAGCTTTTCTATCATATTAGCACTCAGCTGTTGGCAGGTAGAACAGAAAATCTAAAAAGTGCAGGTACTCAATTGTATGCGTCAGAGTTCTATATGAGAGAACACAGTACTCCTCTATTTTCTGGCAGTGTGTGTCAGGAAGGAAAAGCAAAGACTCATTGTCATTCACTTCTGCAAGCACACACACAAAAGAAGCAACCCATGTAGTCATATAAAGTAGCCTAGACACAGCTAATTTTAACAGCCTATCACAATTTGCATAAATTGGGCTCACAGATGCAAGATATTTAGTTTCACCCAGCACTGTGGGGCTGTGTCAAAATTCAAATACAATGATATATATTATCAAATAACTCACAACAACTATTATGAATTATTCTGTTGATGTAAATTAACACTTGAGAATAAAAACCTTACAAGTACCAGATGCAGCCAACAGAGAAAACAAACACAAACCTCTTCTCATTTTGGCTGATCATTAGGTTTAGACTTGTCAATAAATATACTGTGATCTGTTGCTGGTAAGAGTCCACATCTGTGCTTCTGAGTTCACTCTGTAATATATGCAAACCAGAAGAATGCCTGGTGTCAGCCCAGTTCTATTTGTTACAATGAGTGGTACTCTGACTTCATAATAAAAAATACCATGAAATATTCAGAAATGTATTGAACATAACACACACACGAGAAAATCTTGAAAACATAGCTATTCTACAATACTCATGCCTCTAACAGAGTAGCCTTTTACTCTTGTCCAGCAAGTCTTCTTAGTGATCACTGATCACTGTAAATGGGAATTATTTTCTGTAAGTATGATGCAATAGTAAAAAAAGGAGGTGACACAGGACTTTCAGAGATGCAGAACCTGCGTATCTTGTTTCTTGTAAATTGGCTATTTGATAATGGAGATTCTTGTCCAAGGGGTGCTGCTTTGTAAAACCACTTCAATTAATTTTTGTATTGCTGCAAAAAAAGCAGATACAAAATCGGCTTAATATGTGGCCCACAAATTAGGTTTATATCTGATGTCAGCTTTAGTCTATAGAGTTCTGATTATGCTTTCTTAAAGTCTAAAGACTCTTCACAGTCCTTATGCTGTATCCATATGTATTGGGTTTATGTGGCAAGGTTATTACAAAAGAATGTTTACATATACGAGAACAGATAGATCATAATACAATCTTTAGTTTGGCTAAGAAATGAGCTAAGAAAGGCTAAGAAACTGAATAAAAATGCACTGTTTCTTTTTTTTTCTTGTATAGTTCCAATTTCTTTAGGTTTATCTGATTTGACTAAATAACAAGGATGAGAATATCTATGTATCTAAGAGAACTACAATGGATACAATTTTAAGCACTGTTTTGCACATGACTGACAAGTAATACAGAACTGCTTTCAAGAGTTTAGAATCCAGAAAACAGGTCTCATTTAAAAATATTTCTTAGAACTACCATTTAGGTAACTGAGATACAAATGATACACAGAACTACCCAGCACTTAAGAGACCTCATTTTGTCCATGTTCCACACTCCCTTCCAAAAATCAGGAGAAGCAGTAACGACATTTGAGCCCAGCTGATCTGTGCAGCCACAGTTTCTATGGGCTCTGCCTTATGCGTGTTCCTGAAAATAAGGCAGGTATGTCCGGAGCCAATAAAGTATTGTTTCTAAGATTTGCAGTGGTTATATCTCCTGCTTCAGGAATTGATCTGAAAAGCAGAGAACCACAATCATCTGGAAAGCCCAAGGCAAACAGTTCTGGCTCTCCTTGAAATAACATTAAAACACTGAAGGAGTTCAGGCAGCGACAGTGGGCAATGTATTTTAAATAAGACCTGAGGTGCAGTGCTGCTGGCAAGGAATAAATCAAGTAGCCCACAAGGCTTGAAATATTCTGTGCTAAAGTGTTTATTCTATTTTTATTATTTAAAAAAATTAATATCCCCTTAAAACTAATCAAAATTATTATACTATAAAACAGTACTAAATTCTGGTATACTAGGTATAGAAAGAGTACTAGAAGGGCATTGAAGTCTGGAACGGCACAAATTAAACCTAGCCACCACATTCAGCACAAAACAGTTGTGGTTTCTTTTTCCTATTCCCAACAGATTTCTCTTACCAAACACTTTAAAATTTTCTTTCATTCTATTTCTATTCACTGAGATTTTTGTTCCATTACTAGAAGATTCTATACAGCCCATAATGGTCTTAGGACCATTGTGTCATCCACCTCATAAAAAAGCACTCTTCCTAAACATCTGAAATCATTTATTTTCTCACTCAGAACACGAATCAGAACATGGTACATCCCTTTTCAAACTTATTCCTTTTCAGAAAATTTCTGAGCCAGTTATTACGCGAGAAATAATTACTTTTTCCTTGGGCATGTCACTTAAAAAGCAATTAATCTCAATTTTAGCCATGCCTAAATGATAGGCATCTGGCATGTGATCGTTGTCTAGGATCTTTCTTTCCAGAAACATCTGTTTCTCTGCACTAATTATGATGAGATCCTGGATGGCTAGTTTAGATTAGATGCTCAATTTTTGAAAGCTGAAGCCAGAGAGATTATCATTCCTCTTGCTCCCACATGGGTGCTTTGTGTAAGAGTGTTACCATAGTGATTTACAAGAGCATAAAAAACCCAGTATCTTTGTCCTCCTTTGAACCACAGATGCAATTACATGAAGTTTGTTAACATGACACCAAAGCTGAGCAAGTGTATCCTGAATTTCAGAAGACCTTATGACTAAGGGTCACACCTGATGTCAGCCACATTTTTTCACCTTCTTGTCATCTCTAGTTATAAGAGATATTTCTTACAGATATCACAGAACCGTAGAAAAGTCTAGGTTAGAAGAGAAATCTGGTTATCCATGGTCCTGTCTTGAATTCCAGAGTCTGGAATATTATAGGAAGGAAGATTTTGCCAGTTCTCTGTGTGACCTAATCCAAAGTTAAATTGTTTTCATGATAAAGAATTTTTTTTCTTACATTCAAATCTCCTGCCCTGTCACTATGTATCTTTGTGAAAAGGGAATCTCCACCTCCTCTATAATTGTTTTTAGGTATTGGAAGAGTGTAATTACAGTCCCCCTAAGCCTTCTTTTCTCCGAACAAACCAAATTCCTTCAATCTTTCATCATATGTCAAATTTTCAAACCCTATCACTTTGGTTGCCCTCCCTGGGATGCTCTCCAATATTTCAATGTCTGTCTTGGACTGGGTAGAATGAAACTGGTTTGATCAAGCACAGCTGAGCAACCACCTTTCTTGATCTGTTCACTAAACTCTTGCTGATGCAGTCCAGGATATACTTTGTCTTCTTTACTGCCAAGGAACACACTGCTGGTTCATGTCCAGAATGCTCACCTCCATGATCCCCAGGACCTTTCCGGCAGAGCTACACCCTTGCTTTTCGTACCCCATCCTGTGCTGATGCTTGGAATTATTCTTTTCTAGTTGCAGGACTTTGTATTTATCCTTGTTAAACTTCATGGAATTCTTGCTGGCTCAGTCATCCTGTCAAAGTCTCTCTCTGGTGACTCTACCTCCTGATGTATCTACCTCTCCTCCAAGTTTGGTGTCATCCGCAAAGTTGGTGAGGGTGCATTCAACCCCATCATCCCAACTGTTTATAAAGACACTGAATACTAGTTGATGCAGTATCAACTTCTGAGCAACTCCACTTATGAATGGGTGCTACTTTGAACCACCAACTACTACCCTTTGAGTCCGGAATTTAGCTTGTTTTCCATCTATTCTGTGGTCTGCCTGTCCAATCCATACCTTAACCAGCTTGTCAACAAGAATGTTGTTGGAAATCACATCAAATGCTTTGCTAAAATCGAGATACACAACATCCACAGCTCTGCCTTCATCCACTGAGCAAATAGCTTCATCACAGAAGACAGCTGGGTTGGTCAAGCACAATTTACCTTTGGTAAATCTGCACTGCATTTTCCCATCACTTTTTGCTATTCACTGTGTCCTTCATGTGCTGGAAAGTAATTTCTGTGAGGACCTATTCATTAATTTTCCCAGTGAGGCTGAAGTGAGGCTAACTGGCCTACAGTTTCCTGCATCTTCCTTTTTGCCGTGTGTATAGATGGATGTATTCTTTTCTCTTTCACAATCATTCAGGACCCCACTTGGCCCTTTCGAAGATAATAATGATTTTGCAAGGATGTCAGACAACCCTTTTAGCACCCTGCCATGTATCATGTCAGGCCCTACAGGTATGTATATGTCCAAGTTTTTCAGATGTTCTCTCACTTGATCATTCTTTGCTTCATCACTACCTCTTGAGAAAGAGGCTTTGGGACTGACCTTACCCATGAAGACTAAGACAAAGAGTGCATTAAGTATCTCAGCCTTTTTATGCTATTTATGACTAACTTGCCAGTCCCATTTAGCAGTGGACCAACATATTCCTTGTATGTATGTTTTCTAGTAACATAGGTACAGGACCCTTTCTTGTTATTTTACACATCCCTTGCCAATTTGAGCCCCAGCTGGGATTCTGTCCTCCTAATGTCACCTCTGAATGCTCACGCTATTTCTATATACCTCTTTTGCACCCTGTCCATAACCCTCTCATATGTTTTTTTTTTCTTTATGGTTTGTTTTACTTTAGTTTGTAGTTACTTTGGGTTTAGTTTATTTGTTTGGTTGGTTTTTATTAGTTGGGTTTGTTGTTGCTGTCAAGAGAAAAAACAAGCAAACAAACCAGCCTTGTCTTTTTCTTGCAATGGAACAGTTTCATCTTGAAAATTAGTAAGTTACAACAAACACAATCTTTCTTCACCTTCCCCGTTACTATACTGAGTGATAGCCATTGCTTCACACCTACCTCAGAAAATATTGCTTTTCTATACAACTGTTTTGAGTTAAAACTTTTCTTAAAACATACTGTAATAATTTTTCCTGTGCTAGCAAAACAGAAAGTTCTGTATTTTTACATATGTATAAAAGCTGCATTTAAGTCAATCTTTTGACAGTATGGAAGCTTTTTCATATTTCCCCTGTTCCTTCAAATATGATTTTACTCTAAGTATTATCCTCATGTGCTTCATAATAATTTGAAATCATGCTAATCTCTGACACAGCAGGTTTTTGATAGCTCTGTAAAAACCTTAGTATCATTGCTTCAGGCAAGGCGACACATGTAATAACCTTCTATAATTCACATTTAATACCTGAGTGACAGAGAGAAATCATATAATGTCCTTGATCCAAAACCCTCAACTATGCTATATCACTCTCCCTCTAGAAAATACTTGTGAAAATTGCTAAACCTAGTCCGAATTTAATAGCGCTAGGTTTTATCAGCATCAAAACTGATACAATTGAAAGGCATAACTCTTAATGCCAAATATATATTTTACAGGATTTTTTACACTCTTCTAAACTCTCTTTTCTGCAGTCGAAACATACAAAAGAGATGTCTACTACCCACATTTCTCCTGACACAAAAAATGGGAAGTACTTTGACACATGAAAGAAAATATCTTCATACTCTAGTTTTTTAATCTGTGTACCCTTTGAAGAATATCTGCAAACACTAGCCTTAAGGAAAGTTGTATCTTGCTTGTTGTACCAAGACAGCCATCTTTCAAGAATGTTATTGAAATCAGATGTACAAACATACACAACCTATATATTTGCAATGAACGCATAAAATAATTAAGGAAAGATAAAATTGTGTATGTGTCTGAAAGAACTATAGAAAACATTGCTATATGGGAACATGCAAACAGTCCTGTGTTCTGGCCAGATTCTAAAATGGTTAAACATGACTCCTGCCTGTGTGTCAGCCTGCACAGCTGTGCCTGGAAAAACTAAGCTCACACCATACATGAGCTTCTGTATCATCTGCGTAGTCAGACACATTTTGGTTTCCTTTTGAGTTCATTAAATAACGATTGGCTCCAATAGGCATTTAGACATACCCTAATCTTTTGAAACAACTTCATATTGCTATTATCTTGAGAAAGAAATGCAGCAAGTATAATTTCTGTGTCAGTGCAAATGTTCTGTCACTTACTGCAGAGCAGTTAAGCTTGGTCTTAAATTATACAAGTACCATATTGCTGCTGTATGTCACCAGGAATATGCAGATGGCAGGCCGGTAAGAGAATTACTCTAGATGGACAGTGTAAAGTAGTATCTGTCAGAAGACCACCTATGTCTCAGTGCCTGAACTATAGGTTCACTGATCCTGGGAGAATATTCATGGTAAGTATAACTATCCGGCTGCCTTATTCTTGTGTGTCCCCCTTCACTGGCACCAGGATGCATGGCTCAACAGAACTTTCAGGTAACCTATTTAAAGCCCTGAGCAACTAAATATATCTTTAAGATTTGAGCAGTGGAGTGAACCAGACAGTCTCCCACCTAGTTTAGTCTACGATTCTGTTCTTAACTACATATGTTGGTGTATACAAACCTTCTATTTCAACACCTTAATGGTATTAGTGTAAAAAAAAAAAAAAGTATTTTGCTCTCAAACCACACAAAACATTTCTAAATAATTCTGCTGTAAAAGAAGGTGACCAGCTGAACCAGTCTTTAAAAGTAAGGAAAAGGTTAAATGAAGAAGCAAATTCCTGTATTCCAACCAAGGCTAAGTACAAAATTTAGCATTCTTTATTAGATTTCTCATTGAAAAATGGTGCAGCTTGTATGCATTGCAGATGTTGAGTATATACATACTGCTCTGTGATTACTACTACCACACTTTCTATAAAATAAAGGTACTTCTGACCTCAGGTTTAAGGACAAAAGGAAGTCAGGCTATTGATAAGGGAAAAGAAGATACTAGGACATGTTTATACAGAAATGCAAACGGAAACAATAACATATGCCTTCAGTCAAGTATGGGTGTGTCAGGATTTGTATTTATATCAGGCATTTGCTCCACAGTAGCAAGTACTCATTCCAGGTAAAACTTCAGAACTATCAGAAAGAAATGTCTGCTCACTGTTGTGTAAAAATTGCATTTTATAATCAGTTAGATTTTACTTCTGTTTAAAAAGAAAAAAATGAACTAGAAAACTAGTTTGAGATTTTTGTAACATCATCAAAATAGCAATGAATTTAGAAGCATAAATAAGAATTTTTATGTCTTTTATACAGACCTAATGATAAACCTCGTTCATGCTAAAGGGTTATTTGTCTGGTGGAGTTTGATGTTTTCTTAGTTCTTTCTACAGCAATTGTGTTTAATCTTATTAATGACAGATATGATAAGTTTTCTTGGGTTTATTTTCTTCTCTCCAAAAGGTAAGATAAATATTCATAAACAAAAGCACACTATGATTATGTGCCAGGCTTGATCAGAACTTATACCTGTATTACTATTTATATCAAGTCCACTAAAGACAGATCAATATAATTACAATTACTTTCTTTGATACGTTATTTGTCAAAGGTAGCAGCAGAATGGAGCTTAACAATTCCTGGTAGAGACAAAAGCATTTTACATTCCTCTACTTTGTAGATCTAAGATGGTTGGGTTTGCAAGTGAAGAAACACTGAGTACAATTAGCAGCAATTACAGGGTAAAATAAAATGCTTTGAGCATAAAAATAGGGACAGAACTGAAGAGTTAAAAGATTAAGATTCTCATTATTGTCTTGCATTTCTTCCATAGTCTTCATCACGATAATTGTGTTGTAAGATATGATGTTATAATTACCATAAGAAAATACACATTATTTTGCAGATCAAGATGGAAAGAGATACATAAACTAGGTACTGGACTTCCCATAAAGGAAATACTACTTTCTCTAATCTTCCTGAACTCAAACATTAATCTTATTAATCAGAGCAATGCTTGATTATGTATTTGTTTTTAATGATTTCCATTTTAAATTGAAACCTAGGATAATCTGAGGCATAATGTTACTCATATTATTCATCAGCTACATCAATAGTAAACAACTTGCGACTCTTAAGCCATATGTGTTTGTTTGTTAGGTAATGTAAGTAAGGCTTTCTGTTAGGGAGGATGGGACATATCTAGCAGAAGAGTGTTTGATACATGGTATTTTTTTGTGTCTTGCTGCTATATGAATATTTTGTGCATAGATCAGCAGGTCGAAAGTAGTAGATACTCCATACTTTCATAATTCAACATTATCCCATGGCATTCCTTTACACACAGGGGTGGGGGGAAGCTTTCTGTCTATTCCAAGAATGTTCTCACAAAAAACGTATGGTAATGATCCTTCAGAATTTTAGTTACACGAATAATTTATAACCTGAACTTTGTTTTATTTTAGAAATTCACACAGAATTTTTAGGATCTAGAATTCCTTGCATATAAAGAAAAATCTAAGCAATACTTCCTTGCTCAAAGCATCTTTCAGAGAAGAGGTGCTGCTCCTGCTAACATCTGAAAATGAGGTGAAATTATAGATAAAGACAGTAAGATTGAAAGTATACAAGTATGTTTTGGAGTTAAACCTTTAATGTATGAATCATGATTTAATTAGGTTCTTAATGACACCTATATAAAAGCTTGATAGGACATTCTTTATGGACCAAAATTGCCATTTTAACATTTGGTATTAAGAAATACTTATTTAGTGATAAATTTTATGTTCATTTGCTTAGAGAGGAAAGATTTTAGCTTCGAGTACTTAGTGACTGGATAAATCAAAAAGGTTGATATTGTATGCAAAAAGGTCATGTAATTTAAAGACAAAATATTCTCCAGGAAATGTCAATTGAGCTGTAAAATTTCAGAGGAATTTATGAAATCTCATTATTTTTTATTTTTTATTACTTTTCAGACTTTTATGGTTTCAGAATCTTTTCTGAAGTCCAGGTGCATCACATATCAGTATACATGACTGATATAATTTTAATATTTCAGTATTTTTATTTCTCTTTGAGATGGTAATCCTCAATTGTTCTGTTGGGTTGGGGTTTTGGTTTGGGTTGGGGGTTTTTTTTGTGATTCGTTCTGCTGTATGCTCTGGAAGAAACTAATAAACAAGATTTTTTTTTTTTTTCTTCCCTTATCCCCAAGCTTTAAACTAATTTACATTTTCTTTCTGATCAGTACTCAATAACATACTTCAGTTTTCAAAACATATAAAATGCTTTAGAGACTTTCATGTATATTTAATACAAGTGATAGCCTGCAGTTTACTGCCTGAGTAGTTTTTAATACTGTGAACAATGAAAATGTCTCTTATTAATTGCTTTTGAAAAATACTCATCTATTGGGTAAGGTTTTGCCACTCTGTTCTCCTTTTAAAGATGTGCCGAGATGATGAATGAACGTTTGAACTAACATAAAGCTGTGCATTTAAAGAAAGAATTTTAATGCCTGTAAGATACATTTAAGAAATATATAAATGAGCTCATAAAATTTTTATATACTGAAGTATTGCAAGTGATCTTCAGGTTTTCATGTTTAATTTTAAAATAAAGCAACAGGTTTTTAGCATACTTCATTAGTCCGTTTCACTTTTGTGCAAAACAATCTTATTGATGAAGCTCCTCTTGTGCAGAGAAATTAAAAAATCTTAGACAAAAAATTAATTACAATATCTTCCTATTTCTTTAGTGTCGCTAAACTTATTAACCATACTACATGCTTAGTCTGTGTAGAAGTGCAGTGCCCCTCTTTCTCCCCTAGATGTATTAAAGTACATACCTAACTTTCAGATTGATCGTTAAGTGCAGCAAAACCACCTTAACCTATCCAATGCAGCACAGCATTTTACCTTCCATCCTCTAAATTAAAAACACACACATATTAGAACTGTGTAAGTTGCTAAAATGCAATTGCAAATTGCAGGGGAAATATTGATGGCTCACAGTAAGAATACTGACTTGGGATTTGATTGTGGTTTCTTAGATTTTTTGTGGGTTTGGTTGTTGGGTTTTTTTAACTCTCATATTGAAAATTTTCAAGTTTCATTCAGTTCAGTATTTCTTTCAGTCACTTGTTTAAAAAACACATTGTATAAGGCTTGCTTTACCAAATTCCCCCTATGCCTACACCATGTGTATCCTGAAGTCTGAATACTGGGCATGAGTTAAATGTAGCTGTACTATTCATGCTGGCTTAAATTAAAAAGCATTTTCCTTCAGGAAGAAAAAAGAAATTAAAACTGTGTGTCTAAGTGTCTGAGATGCAGAATACCTTCCTATAGACCTTGACACTGTCATTCAGAAAACTTAAAAATTCCTGGGTAAAAAAAGAGTTTCAATATTTATCAATGTAGACCTTTTTGTTTTCTCATAAGACAGTCAGTTGCAGAATTGATGTGCATTCTAATCATTCGATTGTGGTTGACAGGTTTCTGTCTTAAAGCCATTATGGCACTGGTATTCTGCGTGAAGAAGAGTAACAGTACGTACTGTTTAAGGTAGAACTATTTATTACTTTCCTGTAGAACCTGATCAACAGGTTTAGGCTCAGTTTTTTATTTTTCTCATAAAATATTCCTTAGAAACCTCAGTTGTGCTTGTACTATGGTACTGTTGTGCATGACCTTATTCACTCCCCAAGGCTACCGTGTTCATCTATACACTTCAGTTTAACTTGTCTGTTGCTATGTGTTGCCATTTCATGACTGAATTCTTACATCTGGGGTTCATCTCTATTCTGAAGATGATAATAAAAATTTCTATTGTTTATGCTATTGCTAATATTCTAATCAGGATTTAGAAAGGGATTATCAAGGGAAGTAGAACATTTGTACGATGCCATGCTGTTCAAACACTTTGTATGCACTGAGGGTAGCATCATGTCACTCCTGTACTTTTTGGAAATTGTTTGACATCTAGAAAGTGATAGTGAGTGAAATCTACATAGATTGTGAGTGAAGTCTACATAGGGAACTATATCAGAGACTTACTCATCGCTACAGGGCTACTCCCAGGACTGCTTGCCTTGGTGTTCTGGTGAGACATTTTGTGTTAGTAAAGAATAAGGTGTATTACAGGACATATAACTTTTATGGTTCTTATTGTGCTGGACTTGTTGAGGAGGAAGTACATCTATTCCGCCCTAGAAAATAGATTCATCCAACATAGCAGCAGCCAGGGACATAGTATTTATGGATAACACTTTAGAGAACCTATCTTGGCAATCGGCTGACATTTTCATGACTATGTCCACAACTAAGAAGGTTGGTAATGTTCTCTAGTTCAAAGTATATGAAAGTTGAGATTAACATTGACATTTTGAAAGCTTGCTGAATCAATGGAAAAGTTATGACCCTAGTTTTATGGACCCTAAAATTTAACTTGACTTGCTAGCGGTCCTGTTCTGTATTTGCAGACAAAAGTCAAGTTCTAAATTTTGTTAACATTATTAAAACGAAGAAAAAATATCCTATGATAAAGAATCATTTTTTGTTGTTTGGGCCCAAAATATTTTAATTAAAAAAAAAAAAAAAAATCCACTTTTGTCACTGTATAAAAGGAGAAAGCAATGAATTAGAAAATCAGTAAATTAAGTATTCTTCATAAGTGATGGGGAAAAAATGGAGTAGAACTTCTGTAGCTTTACTGAAATAAAACACCATTTCCCTTAATTCTATCAAATAATCAAACGTGTTCTCTGTTTTTATTTTAGCAACAAGACAGGCTGCACCTCCAAGATTAAACTCATCACATGAAAGGATTACACTATGGGTTTATCTCTGTCATAAAGATTTCGAAGTTCAAATAGGTGTTTCTTTTGTTCTCAGTAAAGATGGATCTCAAGGTTTTTCAGAGGGTGTCATCTTGACTTTTGGCCCTATTCCTGTCACCAGTATTTCTTGTAATTTCCAACAATTTTCATCAATTTTTCCTGTAACCCCTTGTTTCTGCTTCTTTCTTATCCAGTCAAGTGCCAAATTCTGTAGCAGACAGTCTTATTCCTTTACTCAAGATGCCATCATTCATACACTTTGTGGTTTAATGAAATATGGGTAAACCCCTGTAACGTGCACTGGTTCAATTTTCTGAGTCACACAGATTCTATATGCCTGGATTACTAAATATCTGGTAAGGAGAGATATGAATGCACTCAATATCTTAGAAGATATTTCTATATGGCACATAATATTCCTGACTATCTGTTGGAAATATAATATTCCTTTCTACGAAACAAGTAATGGTATCTGTTCAACCCTACTGCTTGATGCTTCCAAGGGGCAAATTCAAATATCTTCAGATTACTTTAAAACTGAATTACCATCACCAGATAATTCCCCAAAATAATTTTCATGGGTACTTCTTGTAAGCATCCCTGTAAACACCAGATCAGTATATAAAACACTTAATTGAGAAAGAGAGGAAACATCAGACTGGAAATCAATAATAAACCAACAGAATATTTATAAAAATTCTGAACAAAACTAGTATTTCTAAAGTATCTTCATTATGCCTCAGCATCTCAATTAGTTAACATAGGCGTGAGGGTGAACAATATCCTTACTCTCTCTGTTCAGTGCCATATTACTCACTGGACAAAGCTGGACAAATCCCTGTGTTGGCCAGTTTTACACACTGATTATTTCTACCCAGATTAAGTATCGCATAGGACTGTTGGCTGTCTAAATGTAAACTGACTTGCTACACTTTTCTGCACTGAAATATGCAGGAAACATGAACGTCTGTGAGGAAAATACGAATCAGTCCACGGGTTTAAAATCCGAGTTTATAGCAACATGCTCATCTTAAAAGGAAATGCTAATGTAGTATTGCCATTTTCTGCATGTATCAGTCAATATTGCACTTTGTCTAAAAATATCAACAGCAGAAGCATGGAGAAAAGGGAAAAAAGAACAGGAAAGAAGTAATTTTCAACTATTCATACAGGTCTGAATTGAATGTAAATGATAAAATTATTTTGCTGTGTCCAGCCCTGCCAAAACAGCAAATGAAAGAAAAATAAGGTGGGGGGGGGGGGGGGGGGGGGGGGGGAAGGCGGGTTTGTAGTAGGAAAAAGTAGAAGTCTTTGATGATAAATTGCCAGAAGAAAAAAGGAATTAGGGGGGGGGGAAAAAAAAGGAAGAAGAAAAATGCCTTTAAACAAAATTACCATGTAGTTTAAAAGGAATTAAGGAATAAAATTTGGGAAAAACTGCAGGCTGCTACTGTAAGGAAAAATGTATGATGAACATATTGTCAGGAATTTAAAATTCTAATTTGCCTCAAACGTAATTGGGTATTTAGCTTCAGAATATAAAAGTATTTCAAGTCAGTGTGAAATACTGCTGAACTAAGTAAAATGAATGTTATGTGTAAAAGAAAAGACAGGAAAACAGAAATGTTTTAAAACATCAGGTTTAAAGAGCATCTCTGTGGCCTCTTTCAAGCTCTTATTGGTTATTATGAACTTATGTTTAAAAATACTGAAGGTAGGTAAAGTGCTTGAATGCAACCACAATTTTAGTAAAAAAGGTAAATAATATCACATTTAAATAATGTGATAAATATTTTAAAACTAAGATTATGAGAATAGAGAGAAAAATCAATAGACTTTTGGAGGTTTGTATTCAGAGAGCTAGGAAATCTATGTAAAATACTTTTAATTCATTAATAGCACCATACAAAAATGTTAATAAAAAATAATAAATTTGAAACAGTAAACACTGCTGGCAGTTTTTTTACTTTGTGCATATGTCCTGGTTTCAGCTGTTATTTTTCTCCTTCCTAGTAGCTGGTGCAGTGCTGTGTTTTGGCTTTAGTCCGAGAACAGTGCTGATAGCAACAATTAAAAACATTGGCGTGTTAAGTAGCCCCTACCTTGATCAAGGACTTTTCAGTCTCATGCTCTGCCAGTGAGGAGGGGCGCAAGAAGCCAGGAGGGAACAGAGACAGGACACCTGACCCAAACTAGGCAAACGGGTATTCCATACCACAGCATGCTATGCCCAATATATAAACTGGGGGGAGTCACCTGGAAGGGACCGATCACTGCTAGGTATCGGTCAGTGGGGAGTGAGCAACTGTATTGTGCATCACTTGGGTTTATTGTTTGGGGTGGCTTTTTCCCCCCTTTTAGTTTTATATTCTTTCCCCTTGATATTTCCCTTATTATTATTATTAGTGGTAGTAGTATATTGTACTTTAGTTATTAAACTGTTCTTATTGCAACCCATGCGGTTTATATTCTTTCAATTCTCCTCCCCATCCCAGCCAGAGGGAGGAAGGGGAGGGGAAGGTGCTGAGTTACCATCTGGGTTTAAACCACAACAGCATAACTCAGTGCAATATTTCCTCACTGTTTTTATACACTTAGTAGTACAAGGGGATGACTTCATTTTATGATGACAGCATCTAACTCCTGAGCACAGGAAGCAGATGGATTCCCTTCAGCCAGCGGGGAAATAGCTTCCTTTGGCAGCACTAACTAGTGGCTACTGAGCTGAAGGGAAGAATTCATATCCACCAAGGATATGGAGCAGAAAATTGCTTTGAAAGTAGGTACTTCCAAAGGTAGACCATTCCATTCTCAGAGGAACGTGGTCTCACCAAACCCCACTACTGCTCAGAGAACTTACCTAATATCTGGGAGACTCAGGAAGCGGAGTCCCAGCCCTCAGAAGAGCGATAACCCTGCTGGCTCACCCTGTCTGGCGTAAGGAGCAATCTTTTAAGTGGCTCTTACAAAAGCTTACCTATTTCATAAAAGTAATTGATTGTCTCCTGGAACCAACACCAGAGTTTGAATTTACCCCATGAAGCAACACATGAGAACAACGGACATGCCACTGCCAAACAGTGTGATCATTTCTTTTCTTTTATTTATCTGCTGCTACTGACCTGCACTTCTCATTAATACAGATGTAACCAGTACAGGCAACTGGCTGCTGCGTATCACCGTCCAGATTCCGTGTATCAGTGCTGTTTGCTGGCATAGGTGTGGTGTGAGAAATTAATTCCTCTTTCTCACAGCAGAACCAGTAAAACAGACAGAGGGAAATCCAACAGAGAACATTCCAGTTCCAAATAGCAAGATACATTGTTCCCATCCCCCATCTTCTATCAAGCAAAAAGTGAGATTTAGAGCAGAGAAGTCTCACACTGAGATAGAGTTGCGGAGCAGGAACATCTTCCTCTCCCATCCTTTTAGAAGTTAGGGAAGAACACAGGCAACATGCCTACTGAAGATATGCAAGGCAGAAAGGGAACTAAACACTCAGTTTAGACATATGACAAATTCTGCACATGCCCAATAGCAGAAATTGAAGTGTTCACTTTACTACAGAGAATTTATGAATCTCTAGGGCTAGAAAAGAGTTTTGAGGATTTAGACAGCTAAATTATGGTTGTATGACAGATGTGCACCCGTGTTAATCCAAGTCTTAAACTGCAATGTTGCTAAATGCTAAACACTCTCAGAAACATTCTTTGACAACAGATACCTCCATAGACCTAGGAAAGTCACACTGTAATACATCTTTCTGGTGTAAAAAATGTTTGGACTTAAATGATACATACTTCTGTTTTAATTAGTTTTTTAAACATTTATGAAAATTGTATCAATAAGATAGACTTTGTCTTGCTACCAGGGAACATATTTTAATGCTGGATAAAATGTTCTTAGAATCAAGCTTTAGAGTGTCAGATCATGACTGGAGATGAGCTTGGCCAATAAATAAGTTGTAAACTGATTTTTTGAAATTGTATATTGTTAACCAAAAATAGTCGTATAATGGCAAAAGAACAAGGCTTAGTACATCTGTGTATGTTACCCATTGGGAAGCATAACCTTCAATGCAAATAGCTTCAAATTAACATTTTTCAATAGGCCAACTTAATGCTAGGCAGTAAGACATGCATAACTTCCTTTGGTTCCCTGTAAATATGAAAGATCTAAGAAAAAAAAAAACCATCCTTCTTTATTTCTTTGACCAGAAAAGAAATGAATTCAGATAAAGAAGAGCTATTCCTACTGTCATTTTTCTAAGAGAAAAGAAGTTGGATCTTGAAAATTAGTAAGATTACAGGTACTACTGAATATCCTTGCTGAAATTTGCACAAATAAAACGATACCAGTGCTATTCTCATTTATTTCCCATGAATTTTTATTATAGTAAATGGATTGATATTGAATAAGACCTTTGGAATTAAGCTCACTGATTCAGAACTAGAGGTCTAAATGACAGTATTCTTCCTTTGTATGGTAGATTACCTCAGATTCCTTCTACAGTTCATGAGTGAAACAAATTACTGTATTTTTGAACACTGGCATAACAGTATCTAAACCGTGTATGCCTGAGGTAAAGAAACTGTGGGAATGAAAATTAGTTACTTTGCAAATATACAAGGAAAGTTTTTACTCATTACCTAACTGTAATCTGGAGCCTAACAATCTCTAATAAGAGTGACAGCCCAATTGTAGCCCACAAGAAGGAAATAACTGTTAGATATCCTTTGTGATTATGACTGTTGTACAAAGCATTCCAAAAATTTTAAGCTCTAAGGGACCGCCACTGTGCCAGCATATGAAAATATCTGTATCTCCTCCTCTTTTTTTTCCAAGCAGAAATGGTAATTTTTATTTCTGAAACAAAACAGAAGGATCAGCCTCCTCTCCTGCTCTACCATATCCAACAATTTTCTAGTTAAAGCATTCACTCACGATGTAAAACAGGTGCTTCTCATTGCACTTCCAACCCCATAAGGCTTAAATTCACATACACCGCACCTCAGTGTGCGTGACTGGTTCAATTTATTTTTCAGTGGTTGCTCACTGTATACACCTTACAATAAACAGCATCTAAGGGAAGGGTTTATACATCACTCTCATGTAGGTGTTCTTATCCCCAGATTAGACACACATTTATAGTTACACTTTTCCTGGCTGCAGTTTCTCTTTTGCCAGTTAAAATAGCTTCAAGAGAAAGCCTAATGACCATATTCCTCAACTTTCCAATCTAGCATATCAACTTGTAGCTAAAGTACTTATCTGGGAGAGAGAACTTAAGACTGTAAAACTTCCCCAGACAGAAGGATTTAAATTCATCTGTTAAACCATTCAATATTCAGTAGCTAAGTAACACTACAGGTTTTCTTAGTTGACATCTTTATTCGTTTTTAAGCCTTGCCAACATATTTGGCATCCACCATTTGATACTCTCTTAAAAATGGAACAGTACAATCTCCTTTGGTGAAAGAATGTCATGATTCCAAAGCACTGTTAAACTTTCAATATTGCCAAAAACAGGTGGCTTTGATAAGAAACAGAAGCTGAACTTTACATATCTGGAGAAATAACTTGTGAAAAATGAGACACCATAAATGTTTAGGTATTTTTTTTGGTAACTTTTGAGGAGTAGGGTCAAAACTGAAACTTCCAAGTTTCACTTAGGGTTCCCAAATTACGTTTTTAGAGCTGGTCCTTTAAAAGTTTCAGCGCTTACAGTTCCATGAAAACTCAAGACTTCCATTATCTTGCCAGGTTTTTTCACAAAACCAAATCTTGTGCAACCAAGTGATGAAATTTTTATTCTCTGTTATTTGAGATTTGTCTAGCAAGCTGTTCCTCATTAACTAAAGCTTTAGCCTATGCAGGGCTCCACTGAAGTAAATGGGGACCCACTTAGAAGAGACTACTTGTACTGGCCCATATGCAAGGTTAGGGTCTTTGTAACATAATTTAAATTACATTAAGTAATAATACAAAAGAAAATATGATTTATTTATATTAAAATCAGAAACAACAACATAACTGAGTCATACGAAATTATTTTGGATAAACTCAGTAGGATTCAGACTGCAATATAATCCCTAAAAGCCAGAGGCATACCACATCCATCTCTGAGGAAAGAAAATTGTATTAAGAAACAGCCAGCAAGATTGCACAGATAAGTGTATACATGAAGCAGATTAAGAACCAAGATTCGAAGATTTAAGAAGACTATCTCAAATGGAAATGTCATGGACATCTGGTGAGAAGTCATTACAACATTTCCAGCTATGGTTATTCATTTCACAGAACCTTATTTTTGGATATGAAACTCAAAACTGTGTTTTCTTCAGCTGACGACTGGAACATTATGTTAGAGAAAAGAAATGCAAGATTGTTTTTTGATTAAAGAATTAAGGAAACGACATTACCAGTTCTAAATTGTTGTCAGTACCAAAAGCAGAAACAAAGCACATGCATTATTCTGATTAGCTGACTATAGACTGAGTGATGCGAGACATTTAGAAGGTTGCAGTTTTCCCAGTAATATAGGTCTTCAGTAAGTGAAATTTCAATTGAGTTAGAAACAGGCAGTAATTGAGAAGGAGCTAGTGTGTTCTATCATTTGATTTAAATGGTAGCCTGTGGATACATTTTTTTGCAATTTCTCTATCACTACTGATTTTCTAATGAGTGACATATTTATGAACAGTCTAAATCATTTGGTCAAACCAGACACAATTAGGCCAGCCATAGCCCTTCATGGTACATTAGATGGAAGTGTCATGAATAACTGGAGAAGACAATGTATATATTACACACAATTTTTTGATTCAGCTGTTAAACTAGAGGAAAAAAAAAACAAAACAAACAACCTAATAGCCAAAGCAGAACAAAAAGCAACACCAGCCTGACCAGCACTGAGTAGAGTCAGATGACCACATCTTTAGCTCTGCTATTAAGGACACTGCAGATGCAGCCCAGGATCTGATGTGTCTTTGCTGCTTGCTGCAACACTGCACTGCTGACCTATGTTCAGTTTGTTGACCACCAGGACCCTCATGCCCTTTCACAGCAGGGCTGCTTCCCAGCCACACAGATCCTAGCCTGTACTGGGATCTTTGGTTATGTTATCCCAGGTGCAGGACTTTGCACTTGCCTTTCTTACACTTCACACAGTTCTCGCTAGCCCGCTCTTCCAGCGTGTCCAGGTCTTTCTGTAAAATGGCTTGCCCTTCTGATGTATCCACCTCACTACCCAGTATTCTGTCATCAGAAGACATGGTGAGGGTACTTCCAATCCTACCATCCAGAACATTTATGAAGATGTTGAACAGCATGGGGCCCAGTATCAATCTCTGGGGTACCCTGCTTATGACAGGCTGCCAGCCTGAGTAAAAATCACTGCAACGCTCTCCTATCCATCTCGCAGACACCCACATCCAGTCTGTATCTTGCCAGTTCGTCAAGTAGGAAGCTGTGGTAGACAATGTTGAATGCTTTGCTGAAGTCCCTGTTTACTCCCTTTCCCAGACCATGTATAAATAAGAAAAAGTTCCAACATGGAACCCTGAAGAACCCCACTGATAATGTCCCTTTTTTGCCAGAACTGAACCATTGTTTAAAGTATTTCTTAAAGTTTTTTATTTGTCCTGCTGAATAAGAAAAAGGTATATGTATGCTTTCATCCTTACTTGCAGAACCTTTACTTGACATCAAACAATGCATAACAAAGAATTAAGATTCATTTAATCTAAATCATGCCACAAGAAACAAGTTATGATTTACCAAGTTTACAAAAAGTTATGTTTTAGTTTTACTACAATAAAACCAATCTTACTCTAAGCAATTAGATGAAATCCATATAAAGAACATCTAACTATTAGTCAAACTTGAAATAAATCAGCTATATTTCACACCGAATGTTGCTCCCTTTCTCTTTTTCCACCATGAAGAATGGTATTAATTTCCTAGCTAATTAGAATGCAACATAATTCTGAAGTCTAGCATCAAATTTTACTTTCTCTCTACAATTTTTAATTAAACAAGCAACTCAGAGCAGATTACAGCTTTGTGCAGAAAAACATTAAAAAGGGGTTGGAATAAATTCTCACAGAATGTGCTTACCAAAGCACTCTAGATGCCTTAAGTCATAATGAATTCGCAAAAACATCAAATATTTCCATCTCAGACATACTGAATTAATGATAAAAATGTATTTTAAAAATAACATATTCAATGACTGACAGAAAGACTAACATTATTTGTGAGTAGCTTTAATAAGCTCAATTCCTAATGTAATTCAGGATATTTAGTAGATGTATTATCTACTGAAACTCTACAAAACCTTTGCAAATGTAAGGATGTTTTCACGATGACTATGTTACTGCCACTGAAGTAACGGTGCCTTGGTCTACACTGCACGCACTATTATTTTAGTAGAATAGAAACTGAATGCTTTTCTTAACAGAGCCTTCTGTTAGAAAAACTATTTTCAAGTAAGTAAAAGTTATTCCCTACCCAATTTTAAGCATTCTATTTAGCTGCCAAAGTTAAAAGCTTAGGTATTGTACGTTTCCCCTTGCCAGTGAACACAGATGGAGGGAGGGCGGTGGTGGGAAGAAAGGAGAGCTGGATAGCAACAGGAGCATTTCCACCTGCTTTAAAAACACTAAACTCAATGCCTAAAATAAAGGATATTAATTCTATCATGGTTTTGTTGTTCTTTAAAAGAAAAAAATCACTGTAGTGGGCCCAGATGTAGGTCTCTGAGTAGAGTGGAACCAAAAGCTATCTTCAGTATAAAAAAAAATTCAAATATGTAAAATCTGTCTGAGTTTCAGACAGAGTTGTCAAAAGTTACACAGGGATCTGTTTTGCCCCAGCAATACCCCCACCAACAGAAGCATATAAAAAGATGCAAAATGGGAAAATAACAGCATCTGGTATTTCATAAAACTTGAATTTATTTGCTTTTTTAACTGTTTAAATGCTCAAGTGTTATTGCTTAAAATAGTTTTCCTTTTTCTCTGTATTCTATCTGTTCCAACATTTCTTCACTAATTGCACCATGAAAATAAACTTTCATACTCCCTTGTCACAATTTGTTGTGATCTTAAGGGCCAGTATTACAGTTGGACACTGAATGGAATAGCTACTAATTAATATTTATAATGTTCAATTCGGGAAGAATGTATCAGACTTGTAGCAATAAATGCTGTAATCCATCTAAATTCTGTAACTCCCTAAATGACAGGCTGGAAAACACAATGCAAGACAGAAACTGAGTGCCTTTTTGTCTTACCCACTGAGAATTGACTTAATGAAACTGAGATTAGAAAAATTAGACATTATGGACTTACGGTTTAGAAGGCAAAGGTTTTAAAATGTGGATTTTTCACATTTACATTCAATACAGACCTTTATATTCCTCTTTTGTACATAAAAGGATAAGTTAAGCACAATGAGTTCAATGATTCTGTTTTAATCTATGTCTTTCATTTTACCCAAAGGCATATTTAAACTTTGTTGTAAAATATGTATTAAATCAGCACCCACAAGCACTACCATGAATAAGTGTTTGCCAGGATATATATAAATCTCAAGAAACTGGGTCTACAATAACTCAGGCATAACATTTTGCTCTAGTCTGAAACCACCTGGGTAAGATCCAAACATAAATGTTTGACACGAGTATAGTGAGCTATTATTATAGTCAAGGTTTTTGTCTTCCAAAGTGCATGTGCCTGTGTACATACCATGCTCAGACAGTCTTATAAATGCATGCAGGACTCTAATACAAAACGATTTACACATTAGATTTTTTTTCCTTTATAGATGGATGTAAATCTAAATAGACTTCTCCCCCCCTTAAGGTTTATCACACTCAGTGGATAACTCACCAATGCTGTAGGAGGACTCTCTTGATTGTGGAAGTAACATTACTTGAATCTTGTTTATTGCAGAGCTTTTCCACTATACCCTGGGACTTCCCATCCAGCAAGGCCAATTTTCATACATTTCTTTATGTCAGTGCTAGTAAGGCAATGAATACTGACTAGTACTGCTACTATACTGACCCCAGTGACACAAAGTAACTATTTTTTTATAGCATTACAATTTTTGTTACACTTCCTCTTTTTTCATTGCCCAAGGGAAATTTTGCATGTGCCCATACAGCTGAGAATAGTAGTTACTAACTCTTACATCAAATGTCTCTTGGAGTAGGATATTTTCTGTGAAGTCCCTTTTTCTTAGGAAATCTTGATCAAACATTGAGTTTGGGGCATTTATGTAACGTATCATAAACTCTGAGAACTGACACAGAATAATATTTTCTGAGGATCTTTTCCAGTGTAGATCTTAGAGCTATCATATTTTGTCATCTATTCTATTGTTACTGTTCTTCTAATTTGATAATTTTTTTTTTTTTTTAAATTAAGAAATATTTAACATTTGGAAGCAGGATATGGGCTTTCCCTCCTCCTCCAAGAGTTTTTTCTATTTCTTCAAGTCACATGTTCACTGACACATTTACCTTCTGACCAGAAGAAACCTAAAATATACTTATTGCTCATTTTGTTGCAATCTGGAATATCTACATTAAAGTTATTATGTGCTGTTAAAATATCCATTTCTCCTTATACAGTTTGGGTTTAAGTTTAATAGATGTACATGCATTAAACTAGCAGGAACACAGTTAGTGTCAAAAACCTTGCACTGCCTTTTGACTTTTCTGCTCTGTGTTCCACCATTTAACATGACATAAGGCTTTGGATTTTTGTCATTCAGAGGAAAGCCCCATTATCTTTTTGGCACTGGACTGCCACCATATTGTACCATATATATAGCACTATAGTTAATTCTGACATTGAGGAAAACGTTAAGACGACCATTGCACACAGTAGAGTATGTGCTTGACAATCATCAGACTGCCAAAACCCCTTTTTGAATTCAACTTACAAACTTACTAGTCACAATCAAAAATTTCAGTGTATAAGGGTGATTCCTCTTAGTATCTTCAGAAGTTCCAGATCACATTTTATGGAATGTTTTCTATTATTAATGAAATTGTATTTCTCTTACTATTATAGTAATTATTGCAGAAATTCAGTTGAGTCTGTTCAAACTTCATGTCAAGGAAGGGATTTTCACTGAGTAATTTAGGTTGATAATAAAGATTACAAAATTATTTATAGAAAAATGTTCAGCTCATCAGCTATAACTTAGGGTTAAATAGGTCTATAACAAAGGACCTTGACCAAAAATGCTACTAGAGGCATTCTTTTTATGGGTAATCTATGACTTTTTATTATTACTTGAAAACTTCTGCCAAACTGAAATCTTGTTCAGGAACAGCCTGCCCTATCATTTTTCAGCTGAGTATCAATAAAGCCGGCAGCAATATTTGTTTCTAGCAGGAGGGACCTCACTTCATGACCCAGTAGTGTCCTGTGTTTTCTCTAAATACTGTTTAGACACAAAGAGAAAAATCATTTTTAAGTATCAGTGTAAACCAAGAAAATTAGAGAGGCTAGAAGAGACTGCTAGTGGTTATCTGGTCCAATCTCACACAGAGCAGGATCAACTTGGATCAGACTGCTCAGGACCTTGTCCAGGTATGTTCTGAAGCATGCATCTAAAGGATTTATCTAAAGCATTTTTCTCCTGGTGTATATATCTAATTTAAAAGCTACAGATATATCTATGAGACTCAATCTTTGCCCAGTTCTTCTCTTTCAAAATTCCTTATTTCTTTATAGCTTGAACCTGGTAACATACTTCAATTCACATCTTCAACAGGATTTCATAGCAATCTATGAAATTAATTTTTCACAGTGTCATGAGCCTATCCGTTCCTTATTTTCATACACAGTAATTAATATAGCTTTCTGAGGAAGGAGATGAATAAGAGCTATGAAACCAGCAGAAATTAGTTTCCCATATCTATTGCTTCCAGATTAAAAGCAGATTCCCTTAGAGTGAATGTAGCTTCTCTGCATAAAGCAACCATCACATAACACTGGTGTTTGTATCAATGTTGAAGCCACACCATTCATAGATACTTTTCCAGAACTACTCTCAGCCTCTCAACCTGTAGTGTAGATGTACCACCAGGCTTTCCTCTCCATCCTGCAAACTGCACAGACCTCTTCTCCAACATCAGACCCCACATCCAAGTGAAGAAAAGACAGAGCAGATCAGTTACACTCAGTATCCAGTTACAGACAAAAGGAAGCAAACCAGGTTAACAGAGAGCGCCTGTTTGTTGGTTCTGTAAACTTTTTCCCCAGTTGAAGACTCCTATCTACCTAGCACAGGAAAACCTCAGTAACAAAATGGGAGGAACTGTTGCATCCTGAGGCCTTTGTCAGGGGAGTGAGGTGTTCATGGTTGGTGTCTCTAGGGTCCATCTGTCCCTATATTTGCACACTTCTCTGTCACAGACCCCTTCCTTCTCCCCAGCTGCCAGCTGCAGCCTGGCAGTGGTGCCCAGCCCCAGGCACACAAGGGCTGTGTTTTGCCAGGCAGTGACAAGCAGGAAGTGTCACCCCCTCTCCAGCAAGGCCACCCCAAGAGCTGAAGCTGGAGCAGGGGAGGCAGCATTCACTGGGCCCAGTGCAGGGGTTGAACCAGCAGCATCCAGATGGGGCCTCCCCCTGCTGAAGGCAGACATATTTACAGGGCTACAGTCTCCACCTGCTGTCCTGCCTATAAGGCCTCATTTCAAGTGAAGGGACAGGTTTCTTCTGCCTTTTGAAATGTCTCACATTTCATAGTGAGACAGCAGCCCAGGGATGAAAGTCTTGACCACAGATAGAGGGGACTGAATATTAGTTACTTCAGCATTCACCTTTCATCAGCCTCCACTCTTCCTTTCACCTTGCTGTACTCTTTAAGGAGGCACTTTAAAAGAAGTCAGTAAGAAAGCATTAAGAAGGTTTTACCACGTCTCCACCGAATACACTTTGAAGAAGGTGCCTTCAGCAGTCGGCTAGAGAGGACTTTGTGAAAAAAAAAAAAAAAAAAGAACTCTAAAGGGTACTTCTCCTACCCAGATAAGGATCCTTGGTGGTCAAGCTTACGTACATTTATATTCACAAGGTTTTTGTTCATCAGCAACAGGTCTGTTTTGCTCCACACATTTACCTCCACAGAACAGGTTATAAAATGTTACCTTTATCATTTCGTAGTGTTTTACCCTCCTTGGAAGGATGTAAGAAACAATTCAAAACGCAAGGTCACTGAGAAGACACAACAGGTATTCCACTGAGTAACATCAAGACTGCTCTGCGCCTTCTCTATAGCATGCACTTCACAGTGCACTGGTAGGTATATCAATATAAATAATAAAACTTTATGCAGCACATAAAAAGGCAGAAGATACCTTATACAGGGTGCATTGGAATAAGGAATGAAGGGAGCAATTAGAGAGGGTGGTAAGATAAAAGAGGAGTTAAATTAATTTTTTGCATCTGTCTTGACTATCAAGGGCTACAGGGAGATTACTCTTCCAAGGGCACTTTTCATTAGAAATTATACTATGGCTTTAACAAAATTATAGCCTCCATGGAGGAAGTTATAGAGCAACTTTAAAAACTAAAGTGTAGTAAATCACTAAAACCGGATACTATTCATCTGAGGGTTGTGACGGAAATTAAGTGTGAAATAGAGAAGTTACTGGCAAAGATATGCAGCGTGTCATTAAAAAAAATGAACTAATATGCAGGCTAAAAGTCACTGTGATGGTTCTTGGCTTTGGAAAAAACCTACACTTTGTACAGTTTTTACATCACAATGCCTACAGGAACCCCAGAGTAGCATAACTACTCAGGACGGAGGGTACTCTTCTACCAAAGCAGTTCTTTGCCACACATTGTACGCCACACACAGTTTAAGTTCATCATACCATAAAGATACTGAAAATAAAACCCTAAAATCACAAAGTCATCCATTAAAAAGTAATTCTTTTGAAGACTTCTGACTGTTTAACAATTAGTATTGGAACACACCAAATTTTGCAAAATTAGTGTCATCTTCTATATCATATGCAAAAGCCTAAGAGAGAAATAATAAAACAAAAAGTTAGTTTAAAATAAATCATTAGTTAAAATCAAAACTACTGAACCACAATTGAAGATGAATAGGGATGAGACATCTTCTGGAAAAACAGGTAATTTGCTGAAAAATTAACTTCCATATTCTTTGAAATATTCTAAAGTTCAGGCTGTATCTCCTGTACAGTTTTAGCACATACATGTTTGGGGTTTTTTTTCTTAGTCTCCAAATCCAATAGAATTAGCCCTTTAACCGAATAGTTTAAGAGATTAGATAATCTTCCAAGGCTTGGAAAAAGATTTAAGTTTCTTATTCCGCCACCCTTGAGCACTGCCCCCATGTCCACCCAGCACTCCTGCCCAGACCCCAGCCACTCTTACCTGGCCTACGCATCCCCTAATCACCAGTCAGTCCATCTCTGCACTGGCTAGCAAAACAGCACGCAAGTCTCCCTGAGTCTCCCTCCCAATCAGCTGGCAGCTGAGGATATGCCTGTCTGCCACATATCCAAAACAACCCATCTGGTGCGTATATATACGTTATTGTGGGTATCCTGTTCTCTTTGTCGTCCTTGCTCTATCAAGTGCCTGGTTACATTTTTGATGATTTCTTCTTTGACCACGGCTTGAACTCCACCTCCATCTGATATATCCCAGTGTCCCGCCTTAGTAAAGCATAACCATTGCTCTCCTCTGGGGCAACTCAATCCCAGCCTAATTCCTCCTTTTCCCAAATTTTCTCCAACCCAGTACTCCTGGCCTCCATATTGACATACCTCTAGGTTCTTTTGATCATAATGGACTTTGTTTATGTGAGTGTGTGCGTGCTGTGAAGGTATAGAATTGTTGGAGGCCATACCGGATTGTCTGGTAGCACTTTTGGCAAGTATCAGGGGTCACAGGGACGACCAGTACTGCAGCTAGTATCATTGAGACAAGCTGAGGTCCAGTATAACATATAATCCCACCTCTCATGCTTATTGGGTTGCCACCAACAGCAGAGAAATGCATCTTCTTGGTGGCGAGTAAAGAGGCTAATCTGGTCTTGCCCTCTCTTGTCCTGCTAATATAACTCCGCTGCAGGGATTACGGGACCCGTTCAATTTGGCAATATCCTGCCTTGTCTATCAATTTGTTACAATCGGAGCTCCTTTTACACCAGTTACAAAAGTAGTTCAGTGAATCCTTTGTGGATACTTGAAGAGCCCTACTACAAGTCCCACAATGTGTCACCACACTTACGTGACCGGGTCCACACTGCGTACATAAAAATACATGGTGTGTCACAACAGGTATCTGTGGATTTTTTTCCTAGCATTTCTTGGCCCATATGCTATTAGACCTGTAATTCCCTGTCTTTTCCATAGCATACCCCTATTAGTATAACTAGTCTCTCACATTTCTCCCAACTAGACCAAAGTCTGTACTGAGGGCAATGAATGTTGTCCCCTTCCCGTATCCACAGGGTTTTACCACACTCTTTATCTTTCCAAGCGTTGTGGATGTTGTAGCATTCTACCATGAATAATGGATTACAGTCATTGTTACAGCGTAGTGGACACCAGTAGTTCTGAACAATGTGTGGTTGATATCAGCAGTTTCGAACTCCCGAATCCAAATTGGACTGATGCCTTTCCAATGACTCTGGCTCCTTTCCTGTCAAAACAAGAACACAAGGCTTTTTCCTGATAGTTAATTTTAAGGGATCTTCATGTGGATGTATGGCCCACCCATCTGCAGGATCAACAGGGCCTTTTACTCGAGCAGCACGGGTCCACCCTCTTTCCTTCGTCCGTATTGTTGTTTCTGTTGTCAACAATACCTGATACGGCCCTTCCCAATTAGGTTTTAGAGTATCTTCTTTCCAACTTCTTATTAATACCCAGTCCCCAGGTTGTATCTTATGTATACAGAAATCTAAAGGTGTTGTTTAGGGAAGGTGGCCCTGTTCCCATAGATGACTCGGAGTTCTGGCCACCATCTGAGTGTATTTTTGCACGTATCAATCGCCAGCCTCTGGAATAAGGACATCTTCTCCATTTCCTAAATAAGGTAACCCAGACATCATTTCATACAGGGCAACTCCCAAATCTTTTCGGGGTGCTGTTCGAATTCTCAGCAAAGCCAGAGGCAAGCACTTAGTCCAGGGTACTTTGGTTTCAATCATCAATTTCGACAACGTTTGTTTTAGAGTTTGGTTCATCTTCTTAACTCTCCCTGAGCTTTGTGGATGTCAGAGAGTATGTAAATCCCATTCTGTACCCAGGGCACGAGTTACACCTTGTATTACTTTAGAGGTAAAACGAGTACCTCGGACTGAATCAATCCTCTCACTGATTCCATACCTGGGAACTATTTGTTCCAACAGCACCTTAGCCACATTGTTCGCAGCGGCCTGAGTAAATGGAAATGCTCCTACCCAATGGGTTAGGTGATCTACTGCTACCAGGAGGTATCTCCACCTCTGGACTGGTGGGAAGTCTGTGAAATCCACCTGAATGTGTTGGAAGGGTTTTAATGCTAGAGGCCTTCCCCCGCAAGCCCGCTGCCTCATTATTTTTCCTGTTTACCTTTTGACAGATTAGATACCGGTCCACTAATCGCTTTGCCAATGTGTATACTCTAATACACCCATAGTGCCTTAGGAATTGATCACACAATGCCTGAGTTCCCCAATGAGTTTCTTGATGTAGCCATGATAACACTTCCCTTGTTATAGCTTTGTTTAACATTTGTCTTCCATCCAGGAGTACCCAGCTACCCTCAGAAGTCTTAATACCCCCTATTCTTAACATCTCATCCTCTTCCTTAGGTGTGAATGTTGGGGTTTTCACTGGGAGTTTTACTCCTGTTGGAAACAGAGCAAACACTCTAATAGGTTCCTCTATTGCTGCCTTTTTGGCCTGTTCATCTGCCAAGTCATTCCCTCTCGCTTCAAATGATGGTCCTTTCCGATGTCCGCTAATACACTGGACTGCAATCTCTTCTGGTAGCTCTAAAGCATCTAACACTTCTATAATTAGTTGTCCATGTATTAATCCTTTACCTAGGGAAGTAATTAGACCCCTTTATTTCCAAATCTTTCCAAAGGTATGTACCACTCCATATGCATATCTGGAATCAGTATATATTGTCTCTGCCTTCCCCTGGAGAAACTTTAAGGCTCGTTTTAGAGCATACAATTTGCATATTTGGGTGGACCAATCCCCTGGTAGACGTCCTCGTTCTATCGCCATGGTTTCTTGCCCATCAATTATAGCATATCCACTAAATCTTTTCCCATTCACACACCTGGAAGACACATTCACAAACAGGGATTTCCCTTAAAGGAGAGGACTATCCAATAAATCTTCTGGAGTCTTGGTCTGATAGTCTATTACATCCAGGCAATTATGTTTTGGCTTCTCTTCTACTTCTTTTCCATACAAAAACTGAGAGGGATTTAGATTCTTATCTACTACTAGCACCAAGTCATCTTTTTCCATTAAAATGGCCTCATATTTTAAGATTCGAGAGTCGGTTAACCATCGACCTGACTTCTGGCTCAGAACTGTTCTGACAGTATGGGGGGTAGATATAATGAGAGCTCCTCGAAAGGTCAGTTTCCAACTTTCCTTTACTGATATTGCTGTGGCTGCTACAGCCTGCACACAAGTAGGCCACTCTCGCAAGACTGGATCCATTAGTTTTGACAAGTAAGCTATTGGCTTTTTCTGACCCCCCCATTCCTGGGCCAATACCCCATATGCAATTCCCCCTTTCACATTCACAAAGAGATGAAATGGTTTCTCCAAGGAGGGCACTGCTAAAACTGGAGCCATTATTAATTTCCGCCTCAAAATTTCAAACTGCTCCTTCTCATTTTCTTGCCACCGAATAGGCTCTTCCCCAACCAATTTTTCATACAGGAATTTGACCAATCGGGTATATTTATCAATCCATAATCGACAATACCCTAGCAACCCCAACAACTGCCTCACTTTCCTTTTAGTTTTTGGCAGTGTTAAAGATGTAATTCCAGTGATCCATTCAGGAGTGATTCTTCACTTTCCCTCACTAATTAAATGGCCTAAATATTTCACTTCCTCTGATACAAATTGTAACTTGGTTTTTCATACTCTCAGTCCTTGGTTCCCAAAAAAGTTTAGCAGTTGTATGGACACTTCCCTTACATTAGCTTCCTTCTTACCTGAGACTAATAAATAATCTACATACTGGAGGATTTTTATCCCTGGTGGAACTAAAAAAATGCTCTAGTATCCCTTCTAAAGCCTGTCCAAATAAATTAGGAGATTCTGTAAACCCCTGAGGAAGAGAGGTCCATTGAAACTGCTGCTTCCTTCCAGTATCTGGATCTTCCCATTCAAAAGCAAATAAATCCCAACTGTCCTCGGCTAAGGGGCAAGCCCAGAAGGCATCTTTTAGATCTATCACACTGAACCACCTATGTTCATGTGGAATTTTACTCAACAACTGTCCTGGGTTCAGCTATAGCAGTCATTTTTCTCCTGCTTAGTAGCTGGTGCAGTGCTGTGTTTTTTAACTTTCAGCCTGGGAACAACGCTGATAACACCGATGTTTTTAGTTGTTGCTAAGTAATGTTTATTCCAACCAAGGACTTTCTCAGTCTCATGCTTTGCCAGGGAGGAGGGGAAGCCGGGAGGAAGCAGAGACAGGACACCTGACCCAAACTAACCAAAAGGGTATTCCATACCACAGCACGTCATGCCCAGTATATAAACCGGGGGGAGTTACCCGGAAGGCCCAGATCACTGCTCGGGTCAGGCTCGGTATCGGTCGGCGGGTGGTGAGCAATTGTATCCTCTCCCCTTGTTATTTCACTAATCGTTATTATCATTGGTGGTAGCAGTAGTGGTTTTGTGTTATACCTTAGTTGCGGGACTGCTCTTATCTCAACCCGTGGGAGTTGCATTCTTCCCATTCTCCTCCCCATCCCTCCGGGAGCGGGGGGAGGAAGAAGGAGGGGGGGGGAGTGAGCGAGCGGCTGTGTGGTTCTGAGTTACCGGCTGGGCTCAAACCACGACAGTTCTTTTTGGCGCCCAACGTGGGGCACGAAAGGTTGAGATAACGACAGATCTGACCAGAGTGTGTTTAATCATATTTGTGATAAGCATTCATTGTTACTACTCGTCACAATGGTGATTATTTGGCTCTCAGACGTGTTGCGCTTGATCTCAGAGTTTCAGCATGTTGTACCTTACTTACAGCCACTATTTGCTGTTTTAGCGTTTATCGGCTGGGGGGCCTGGGCTAAGGTTCTTGTTTCACTGTACTTCATGGTAATGACTTGTAATACAATAGACTCATTGATCATGAAACTGGTCTGGTTTGTGCTTCCAGCATGGCCATCACCACTATACATTGGGAGGTATATAATGAAATATTTTAGCAATTGCATATCTTTTTTTTTCTCCTCGGGGGGTAAACTTACGAAGGAAGCATTCTCTTTCACCCCCCGTTCCCCCACCAGCCTATTTGCAACAGCAATTGAGAGTTCTGAAGGTTTTAGATGGCCTTTCAGTACCCTTGAAACCTGCCTGCTGATTGTGCTGGGGATCAGCATGTTGGCAAACATACGGAGTGTGTTTTACCCACGGCCATCCCGTCCTAGGAACATCCTATTTCGTTTAATGTCAAAAATTCAGCAGTATCAGGTTCGAATCTGGTCTAGGGTTAGACGACGATATAGGAGGACCACCAGGAGATTTTCCCTGAGGCTGGACAGTTATGAGTGGCAGGGTGTGTGGGATAGTATGGGCAAGTACCTAGGCCAGTGGGCCCCTCCAGTGCTTTGGAACTTCACCACTGAACAAGTGCAACATCCGGAAAAACTAGTAAAACACTTAAACGAGGTGTGCTGTCGTCCTGGTTATACCAGAGAGGGACAAATTTTGGCAACGTGCTGGGGCTTGGCCTATGCCTACAGAGCCCTGCTCAACACTATCCAGCACCTTCAAAGGGAAAAAAAATGTCTCTGGATCTGATGGCAAAGCAACAGACAACGCAGCTATGCCAACTACAAGCACAGCAGCTACTCAGACCCTGACCACAACAGTCAACACAGCTACTCCAAGTACAGCAGCTACATCAACCCCAGTGACAAGCACAACAGCTACTCAAACCCTGACCACAACAGACAATGCAACTACTCCAACTTCAAATACAGCAGTTACACCAACCCCAGTGACAAGCACAACAGCTACTCAAACCCCGACAGCAACAGACAATGTGGCTACTCCAAGCACCACAGCCACACCAACCCCAGTGACAAGCACAGTAGCTACTCAAACCCCGACAGCAACAGACAATATAGCTACTCCAAGCACCACAGCTACACCAACCCCAGTGACATGCACAGTAGCTATTCAAACCCCGACAGCAACAGACAATATGGCTACTCCAAGCACTGCAGCTACACCAACCCCAGTGACAAGCACAGTAGCTACTCAAACCCTGACAGCAACAGATAATGCAGCTGTTGGTGTTACTCAACTCCCAAGCACAACAGCTGCACCAACCCCAGCAATAGACATTGCAACCACTCCAATCCTAGTGGCAGACACTGCAGCCACTCCAACCACAGTGACAAACACTGCAGCTAAACCAAATGTCCAGTTTGTGACAATGTCTGTTGCCCCTGTAAGCAAAAGCAAACGAAAGGCACAAAGAGCAACCCGTGAAGCGAAGAAAGATGAAGACCCAGTGCCATTACTATATGCAACAGCACCTGAACAAGAGTTACTACTACGTGGGTCAGAGGAAGAGGAAGAAGAAGAAGAGGTCACTTCTCGACCCCGGACCTCAACCGAACTACGGAATATGCGAAAAGATTTCACCCGTCTTCCAGGGGAGCACATTGTCACCTGGTTGCTCCGGTGCTGGGACAATGGGGCCGACGGTCATGAACTAGAAGGTAGGGAAGCCAAGCAGCTGGGATCACTTGCTAAGGAAGGAGGAATTGACAAAGCGATTGCAAGAGAGAAGCAAGCCCTCAGTCTTTGGAGGCGGCTATAGCTGAGAAAAATGACTGCTATAGCTGAACCCAGGACAACAACGTATATGGGTTTGACACCTGTTCAGCCTGGAGAAGAGAAGGCTGCGTGAAGACCTCACAGCAGCCTTCCAGTATCTGAAGGGGGTCTATAAGGATGCTGGGGAGGGACTCTTCCTTAGGGACTGTAGTGGTAGGACAAGGGGTAATGGCTTCAAACTTCAACAGGGGAAGTTTAGATTAGATAGAAGGAAGAAGTTCTTTACGGTGAGGGTGGTGAAGCACTGGAATGGGTTGCCCAGGGAGGCTGTGGATGCTCCATGCCTGGCGGTGTTCAGGGACAGGTTGGACAGAGCCTTGGGCCACATGGTTTAGTGCAAGGTGCCCCTGCCCATGGCAGGGGGGTTGGAACTAGCTGATCTTAAGGTCCTTTCCAACCCTTACTATTCTATGATTCTATGATACTACTGGGTGGCGTACCTGTACCATTTTGTTTATCTCCTGCAAATCTTGAACCAGTCAGTACGTCCCATCTGACTTTCTGACCAGCAAACTGGGAGTATTGAGAGACATGCAGGGTTCTAATAACCATACTTTAGTAATGCCTCAATTACAGGTCTCAGTCCTCTTCTCCCTTCCGTTGATACAGAATATTGTTTCACTTTTACAGGTCGGCTATTCTCTCTAACTTTAATTTCAATTGGTGTCATTTGTAGTCCTCCTCAGTTCCCCTCTCTGACGCATACCCGGGGTTGAATTTTTGCCTTATCTTCCTCAGTTAACTCAGAGTTTTACCACTACCTTACCCTTCTCTGGAACCACTCCAATGTTTAATTCATCTTGTAAGTCTCTACCAAGTAAATTAAGTCCTGTCTGTGGGACTAGTAAAATGTCTGCTTCTGTATCTTTCCCACTGCCTCAAATTTTTACCTTTTCTGTCACTGGTACTTTAAATCCTTCTCCTTTTGCGCCTAGCACCATGGTAGTCTTTTGTCTCTTCTTACATCCTGATGGCGGGGCTGTAATACATGTTCTTTCAGCCCCTGAATCTACTAAAAAGAAAAATTCTTCCCCCTGGGGTCCTTATTGCAGCTTTATCAAGGGCTCTTCATGATTCCCAGACCCCACAGGGTAGAGCCCCCCACACACCTATTCCTCACCATACTCCTCGTTAGCTGACTGTAAACACCCGCGAATCTCTTTCTCGCTGTGGGCATCCCCTTTTGAAATGGCCCTCTTGCCCACAGTAGTAACATTTGCCACAGTTATTCTTTCTTCTATTCCCAGTTTCCAATTGGTCTGACCAACCCTTCCTCTACCTCTTCCTGCTTCAACTTTACTTTCCCCTCCTTTCTTCAATTCATATCCCACTCCTTGGGGTGTCCCAGACGCACACTTAGTCATTTGATGTACTGTGGCTACCATAAGCTTAGCTTCGGCCTTCTGCCTTTCTTCATCCCTCCTCACATATGCCTTCTGAGCCTCTCTTAACGACTCATCCAATCCTTGGTCATGCCAATCCTCCAATTTTTCCAATTTCCTTTTAATATCTGGCCATGCATGAGTAACGAAGTTAACTTTTAACAGTTCCTGGCCTGCTTCACCTTCAGGATCTATTCCCAAGTACTGTTGCATATTCCAGTGGAGTCATTGTAACCGCTCCACTGGGGACTCTTTTCCCCGTTTGTTGTGGAAGGCTTTGCTCAAATTCAGCTCCCTTGGGGCAGCTTCTTCAATTCCTTTTATGATCAAAGTCTGATAATCAGACATGTTTCTTCTCCCCTCCACAACATTTTGGTTCCAATTTGGTCTTACAGAGGGGAGTTTCTGTTCTCTTCCTATCCCTGTCCGCTGATTTTCTCCTTCCCAAATCCTCACCCGAGCAGTTCGAATCATCTGTCATTCTTCAGAAGTAAACAAACTTCCCATTATGGATTGCATCTCATCTCATGTATAAATGTTGGGCCCTAAAAACTGATCCAGCTGCTCAGATAGACCCCAAGCGTCCTCTAACAGCTTCTTTATTTCCTTCTTAAATCCCCTTACTCCTGTACTATTGAGGGGTACATTTACAAATCCCACCCCATTTGGTGCACTCAGCATCGGGACTTCTCGTAATGGCTGCAGACTAACCACTCGTGAAGTCTCTCCCTTGTCTTGCATTTCTCTTTCAATGGGATAATTGACCAAGTCCGGAGTTAATATCTCAGGTTCGGTCCTTCTTCACCTCTGGCCCCCTTGTTTTGGAAGAACAGTGGGCCTCTCCCTTCCCTCCTCTCTTTCTAATCCTGGAGATTCAACAGGATTGTAAGGGGGAGGTATGTAATTGAAAGAGTCCCATTTTTGTTCTTTTTCCTTAGTTTGTCGTTCCCCTACCTTAAACACCATAATGTCTCCCCTCCAACAGGCCGCATAGTCACTTTCTTCCTGACTAAATGGCTCCTTAGCATTAACATATAAATTCAAGGCTTGACACATCTACCCCTCAAAGGACCCATATTTTGGCCAATATAATGAATCCAGTCAGATGGGCCCCTTAGCCCATTCAAACATGCAATAATCTATCATCCTTGCTTTATCCTTTCCCCTGGTGCAGGACATATCCTCCTCTAACAGACTGTCTGGAGGTATGCCTGGGAAACATTTCACCTGTCCCCCTTTCTTCCCAGGACCTCCTTTACTGGTCCCATTTCCCATGTTCCCCAGGGATTCCAATTAACCGTTTCCTTACACTTCATCCCTTCACCAGCCGACCTCCTCGTGGAGGGACGGAACCATGGTTAGGACTCCACACTCGTTTCGCAGAGCATTCTGCATCTGAGGCACACACTCTCAATCCCCATAATCCCAGCCACACGGATAATACTTAACAGTCACTTTTCTTATCCGGGTTCTGTGCACAGACATTATCAGCTGCTGTGGAAATACTGCCCCCCTTTGGTCCAGAGTCCCCTGCTGGGGTCATCACCATCGATCCTCCAGCAGCAAGGAGGGAAAACAAAAGGACCACTGAAATCAGGGGGGCACACCTTCCTTCCATGATCATCTCCTCACTGCCAAGGCGAGGTTTTGAACATCCCGGATGAGCCCCCAAATTGTGAGAAACATGCTCAGCTTTAGAAAAATTTAACTGGGGACAAAGTCAGTGGAACAAAGGTTTATTCACAGCGCTGGGTGCATGCCTCCATATCCCGCACGCACACTTGTGAGTACAGAGTCAAAGTTTCTTATAGTCAAGCATTTTACATATTCATAGGATTTTCAGGAAGACGAATCCCACCTCCCAACAACTGATGCAATCTTCATTCTTTCTTCTGCACATATCCAGGAGGGTCTTTTAAGAGCTAGCTGATAAAGGCTAGTGGTCGTCTTTGATATGAACTTTTGACCCACTTAAGCCCACGTACGTGCCTAAAGCCCTTATCATATAACTTGTTCTGTTACTTCCAGATTAGATGTTGGTTCAATCAATCATGACTGCCATATGCAATATGTCATATTGTTCCTGTTTGTTTCACAGTTTCAGGTATTTATACTCTTTTCACTCACCTACGCAATTGTGCTCAAGCAGGATAGAATGCAAAAACAGACATAAAGCAAGCTTTTGCTGAAGTAAACTATTTATATTATTAATTTCAAAAATTAACACAACATGTTTTCCTGTTTAGAGCTTATTTCCAATAATGAAATTTGCCTCCGATTGCATATACCATGTCATGGCCTCCTGTTTATACATACAGATGAGATGTGTTACTGCCATCCTACATGTTATGTACTCCCTAGCTGGGGTTCATGCCTTGAAGGTATCTATTTTTTTATAAAGGGTAATAGAAATACTTGCTCTATGTAAATGTTTACACTATAGACATAAAAGCTGTGATGCTATGAAAGACTCCTATCACACGTGTACCATAATTCCTTCACAGGGGTGTGAAGCAGACTTACTGTTGCTACAAAGAGATGGACTCATCTCATTTTAAATGCCATCAGAAATGGTTTTTATTCGTCAGTGAACACTTCTAAGTTTCCTTCCACTTTTTACATAGGTTTTTTTTTTCCTTAGTCTCCAAATCCAGTAGAATTAGCCCTTTAACCCAATAGTTTAAGAGACTGAATAATCTTCCAAGGCTTGTTGTTTTGTGGGGGTTTTTTTGGAGGGGGGGAGAGGTGGGGGTAGAGGGCTGTTTCATTTGGGGTTTTTTTTTTTTTTTTTTTTTTTACAGCAGTATACAAATATTACTGTAAGGATGACTAGATTCCATTTGTTGCTTGTTTATTAACTGAGAAAATAAAGCTTTAAATTAGTATGCAAGAGGGATAGAGACCTCATATGCCTATATACATGCCATGTGTATGTATAATGAACTAAGAGTATGTTTGTTATAACCACTTTAGTGAGGTTGAATGTACATATGGCAAAGCCAGGTTGGATAGGGCTTTGAGCAACCTGGTCTAGTGGAAGGCGTCCCTGCCCCTAGCAGGGGGGTTGGAGCTGGATGATCTTTAAAGTCCCTTCCAACCCAAACCATTCTAGGATTTAACCTGGAAAAGAGATGGTTCTGACAATATCAGGAAGATAAAGCCAGGCTCTTCACAGTGGTACATGGTAGGAAGATAACAGACAATGGGCATAAATTGAAAAGAGAGATTCAGGTTAGATCTAAAGAAAAGCTTTTTCCCCCATAAAGACAGCCTAGGAATGGAACGGGGTGACCATAGAGGCTGTGCAGTCTCCATCCCTGGTTTTCAAGACTCAGCCTTGAGCAACCCGATCTCAACACACAGCTGACCCTGCTTTGAGAAGGAGGTTAAGAATAGAGACCTTCTCAGGTCCCATCCAACCTGAATTATTCTATGATCCAGTCCTGTGATTATACTTAACATTACTTTGTGTATTCGTTTCTTTAGCTTTAGTTGAAATGGTTAGAGATTGAGCTGTTGATGCAAAAGGTTTGTCGTGGTTTGAGCCCAGCCGGTAACTCAGAACCACACAGCCGCTCGCTCACTCCCCCCCCCCCCCCCTTCTTCCTCCCCCCCGCTCCCGGAGGGATGGGGAGGAGAATGGGAAGAATGTAACTCCCACGGGTTGAGATAAGAACAGTCCCGCAACTAAGGTATAACACAAAACCACTACTGCTACCACAACGATTAGTGAAATAACAAGGGGAGAGGATACAATTGCTCACCACCCGCCGACTGATACCCAGCCCGACCCGAGCAGTGATCAGGGCCTTCCGGGTAACTCCCCCCGGTTTATATACTGGGCATGACGTGCTGTGGTATGGAATACCCCTTTGGCTAGTTTGGGTCAGGTGTCCTGTCTCTGCTTCCTCCCGGCTTCCCCTCCTCCCTGGCAAAGCATGAGACTGAGAAAGTCCTTGGTTGGAATAAACATTACTTAGCAACAACTAAAAACATCAGTGTTATCAGCGTTGTTCCCAGGCTGAAAGTTAAAAAACACAGCACTGCACCAGCTACTAAGCAGGAGAAAAATGACTGCTATAGCTGAACCCAGGACAAGGTTCTAGACCAAATGCCTGATTTCGCTCATACAACTTTATTCTTTTCACATGTATGATATTCATATGCTTGCCAAGATTATATACAGACTGGCGTTCACACTAACTGTGGTTGTTAATGAGCCTCTCTGATGATAAATTTTTCTAATAAAATGGGAAAAAATTGTCTGTCCCACCTGGAAATAACACTGAAACAAAAGCAGCAGACCATTTTGGAAGGTAAGTGGTATTAAAAGTAAATGGTATAAGAATTCTAAGCAGCCATGCCACTTTCAAGCACACAATGTGTAGGTTAATTAAAAAAATATGAAAGTGTTTCTGAAATTTAATTATAATTTTCTGCTTAATTCAGTATAATTATGCTGAGCTATGATTTATCACTGTTTTCTGTTAAATTTTTTCCCTTTATTTATTTAGAAAGGTAATGATCGTATTTTGAATTATTTGTGAAAGCAGATAAAAACAATGTTACCTGGTTATTTTTTCTGTTGTTATTGTTTTAGATAAGTGTTCAGTTAGAATCTGCAACAAATGAAAAATGTGAGTTATAAATTCATATAAATCAATTCATTAGATATGTTAAAACTGCCAAAGTAAAATCTGAAAAGCCATAGCTTTCAATGGATAATTCCAGTCATGCCACCTGGTCTATCTGATTTTGCAAATAAACACTAAAAAAAAAAAACCAAAAAAAAACAATGCTGTTGTTTAAAATTCTTGGTGTAATAAGAGGATACTAAAAAGGAGCCCAGATATTTAGAGCCAAAAATCTATTTCATACTGCTTTTTTCTCTGAAAATTTTGTATACTTTGTAATTCTCTTTTTAACAGCCCCATTGTGTACATTCATCTCAATAGTTCTCTAAATAGGCTTTCCCACATACTTACTTTATACACACAGAAATATATTGTGTTCTATTGATTTATCTCCTATATCTTTCTCATTTAACAGACAGAAACCAGTGCTTAGCATTTTCCTTAAATTTTCCTGAATGACATTTTAAAGTCTTCTATTAAACGCATTACATTTTTAAAAAGTTCCGAAGACTGTGCCTGAGATGATGAGAACTGAAAATAACAACTCTGTAGTATGGAGCTGTATTGTCTGCTTCTTGATACTTCATCAAATCACCAGAAGTTCTAGGCCTATCCTCTCCAAACTAAAAATAGTTTAGGAATTGTGCAGAACACAGGAAACGAGGGCTTGATTTCCTATTAGCTCCATTTTATACAGGCACTTCCATAGGCTCTAAATAGATATAAAAGACAACCAAAATCAATACGGTAGTATTTTCTATTTATTTTTCCCTTCTTTGAGATGTTTGGATGTGCAGTAGACTAGAGAATCAGGCCAAATGCTCCTAATCTGTAAAGGTTACAGTTTAATGTTGTAGTTTCACAAGGAATTAAAGAACCAAGAAAAGCTACTTTTTTTCCCCCTTTAGAATTATTTCTGAGTGCTAACATGCATTTTTACACTAACTTGAATCATCAACTTCTTCAAACAAAAAGTTTTGTGTAACATGGAAATAAACTGAACAGGTCAATAGAGTCCTCTTGCTACAGAAATGATCCTTAGCTAGTGGTGATCTATACTAAAACAGATCCATCCCATATTAGTTGTCAAGCTGTAAATCCCAATTCAGAGATATTCAGGGACTATAAGGTATGTCCCAGGCAAAAGGGTCTGAAGAGGTTTCTTTCTGCTCCTTTAATTTGTAGGCTAAGATAGTATTCATTAAGTTTGCATCACTACCTTCTTGCTGCTGGTTAACTATCATTTGAAAGTTAAGAGAGCATTGTTGAAAATATTAGGGAGATGAGCTTTTTGAAAGGGATTTTTTAAAATAAGTAAACCTAAAAATATATAAATGAAAGCATTTCATAGTTCCTTCTCTCATGCTATTCTTTCCTTTCTGGTCTGTCCTACAATGCAACAGATGTTTTGCATAATCACGCTACAAAGAATGAAAAAAAGAGAACAACAAACCCCAGCTTTTCTACATTTTCCCCAGTAGACATTCTAATTGCTTTCATGAGGCACTAATTAAAAATGAGCCTTTTTTCAGCATTGGATATGTGGGGTTTGTTGATATTCTTAGCACAGTAATGGATAGCTATGCTCTTCTAAATTCCCCTTCAACTGACATTTAAAGTAGAGGCAACTCCTATTTATGTCAACTACCGTTGCCAGCCGTGTGGGAATAAATGAGAGACACTCATCACTAGTCAGGCTGAGTATGCTGCTGCTAATACTTGTAAGCTGCAGTGCAAAAGACTGAGCCTCTTCTTGGTGAATACAGAAAGCAGTTTCTTATCAGCATTCAGTATAACACCATAGGAAAGAAGGGATGATGAAAACGTCAGTGAGCTTCAACTACTGAAGACAGCTGAGACCACTGGCTTTTGGGATACCAGTAGTTACTAAGATATTTATGATGTTTGAAAATAGATATCATTTTCAGGCATTTATATAAAGAATTACAGAGAATCTGTTTATTCTGTATGCCATACACAGGAATTATACAGTATAACAACCTAAAACGCAGACAGTTTGGAACCCTATACTACTGACAAGATAGAGGGTTTTCTCTAATTAGAAAATCATAACGGAGTTATAATTATCTTTTTCTCCCCTTCTGTACATCAGGCATATAAAAACAGAACTGTGGGTTGACTTGTAAGAAAGGGCTGGTCTTTTCTGCACAAAGGAGTGAAATTTTCATTTTCCCCCCACCCCTCTATTTTGCATGTCTGTACACCAGATCTAATAACAATGCACAGGTAACTAGCACTCACTTTCACCACACTGATGTAAAACCTGTTTCATAAACCACAACTGCCATCAACAGGCTGTATGCCAATGACTGGTGTTTATTGGGAACGATCCCATAAAGCTTACACAAGCTATTAGTGCTGTGAGGAGCATGGGAGAAGGTAACATATGTCCTGTCAGGACCAGGTGAAGCTGATCGAGGTACATTTTGTAGTAACAGTCTTTTGTGGGGTCTTTAACAAGCCACACCAAGAAGATAAGGCTTCTTCTCCACATGATCTGTGTGACCTAGGTTCTATACACAACGCTAAGTGCTAAGAAATCTATATTAAAAGCTACCATAGCAATATTATTGGCACATGACAGATGTTTTTAAAACAACCGCATATTTTTTCCTACCTGTCTTTCACTGGAGCTAGAGAAAATGATAGAACAGCATGCAAATTAGCACTACATAATTATCAGATTAATTCAACTAGTAAAAGCTACAGTTTATCATGTTTCTTTTATGCCTGATAGATTCATTGATCAATGTGTCAATAGACAAACAGTTTATCACTGAATGATGGGAAGTTTGACAGGAAGCAAGACTAGGAGAAAATGAAATTATAGTTTGTAAGTAATAGAGGTACTGGTTTTGTTTTGTAGAAGGAAGGCACATTAACGTCACTGCTGAAATCAAATAGCAGTTCATCTTTTATTTCATAACAAACCAATGCAGTACCTCCCCCCCCCCCCCCCCCCCCGTAAACATGATTTTTAGGCCCCCAGCTGCATACTGATCCGGCAGTGCATGGGCTCCGCCCCACCAGGTCTGAGCTGCGTGCTGCTCGTGTAAGCCCTGCTCTAGGGCCTGCTCCAGTTTCAGCTCGAAGCGTAACAAAGGGGCGACACCCTTCCCACGGCAGTCACTGCCTAACAACCCATATCCCTCTGTGTGCCTGGGCTTGAGGAGTACGTCGTGTCCCGCTCGGTGGGTCTGGGGAGAAACGATTACTTACAACAAATTCTGTGCAGTTCACAGATGAAACCGCAACACAAAAAAAAAAAAAGAAAACCACACACACAAAAAAAAAAAAAAAAACAAACAAACAAAAACAACCCACAACGAATAAAACCACACAATCTTATTGTAAGCTCCCTAAAACTGCGTCAAGAGAAACAAAAGTCTTGGCACGTTTTCGTTCCTATAAAATACACAAAGAAGGAGAAGAATAAACAGAAATAGGCTCACCACCCCACAGATCCAGCGACACCTTCTCGGTCAGCGAGTGGAAATTCTTTCCGTTCTAGTTCACCTAACCCAGGATGGAAGGACATACACCATACAGCTACAAGCCGCGTTTTGCCTTTTTATAGGCCAGGCTTTCTCGGACTCCTTCCAGAGGTGAGACTCGCTTCCATGCCTGCACATGCGTCATGAGCTGTTCTGGAACCTTCCAGCTGGCGGCCGCGGGACCTGGTGAGCCCCAGCCCCAGTTTAACTGAGTGCCGGGCCCGCGCCGCAATGACTGTGCTGCTGTCTCCGGGCGCTTTGCTGCCGGGGCTGTTGATCTTCGCCGCCTCAGGGCAGACAACACAGGGAATCATCTCCCTTCTCCGTGAGCAGGATCCTGCTCTGCCCCCGGCCGTCTGCCCGATCGAGAGCACGCGGTGAGTTCCTCCTATCGTTTGAGTTATTTTCAGATGCATACAAAAAGGGTTTCTTGACCATCACAGGGTGTCACGTCTGGGAAAATGAGTAGATGCAGGGAGTGAAGTTTGGTTTGGTTTTCTGCAGCAGTTTTAACTCTTATATTCTTGAGATTTGTGTGCACTAATTTGGACCATGAGTGTTAGTGTTTACTAACTGGACCAGCAATATCTGTTTACTGTATTTTGGTCTAATAAAAAATTCTCAGCTCCATATACATGATTGGTTCCCTTTTGCACATAGCAAGTTTCTGAGCGTGATGCATCCAGTAAAACTGAAAGCTATGAAAGAAGAAAAAAAAAATATTTTTGGCCATTATTATGTTGTTGGTATCATTCTAGCTATTGTCAGTATAGAGGAAACAAGAAACTTAAGGGTAGAACTGTTGAAATTCGTCATAATAGCAGTGTTGCCCAGATGCAGTGTGTTAGCATGAGATTAATGTTGGAGTGCAAATTATCTTTCATCTATCTAGTGTAATATTTATTTCTGGTCAGATTAAATGGGGGCTTCATATTTATATTTTGTATATAGATCAATTCTTTTTTTTCATTCTGCCTGAGGGTATTGTAACTTTATTCACTTTCAGCATTTAGTGAAACAAAAAGCAATTGTGAGCAGCCAGCATCTGCAGATACATCATGGTATAGTCTACCATAGGCAGGAGGCCTTAAGCACTGGGACATTACCTGTATTAGTAAGAGTTGAGGCAAACTACTGATTCTCAACCATTTTATACTCTCTTCTGAAAAGCTACTTTGTAACTTCCTACATCAGCAGTTCTCAATGAATCATAAAAAATACATTTATCTTCCTATGACAACAGTAGCTACAAGGATCATGGAGACTTTGCTACTCGGTCAGTAGCAAAATAGGGAGTTAATGAGAGGAAGTCCTTGCTTATTTTTCAACTTATTAGGCAATAAAATAACTTAATGAAGAGATCAGAAAAGTAAAATGAAGATACAGGGCCCAGTTGAATTCTAATTATGTTTTATTGAATTATTTTTAAGTATGTTATGTTTTATTTTCACATTCTTTTGTGTGTCAGACAATATATAAAATGCATAAATTTATAAAATAGTGTTATTTTTAAGAAGATACTGCTTACCTCCAAAACGTATAAATTTTTACTGAGAAAATTGTGGGCTGATAGTGTAGTCTTATTTGTAACCTCAAAAACTGAGTTTTCTTAATTTTGCTGAATGAATTCCTTCGAACATAACAAATTGCATTGGTTCAAACCTTAAAATGTGAGTAAAGTGGTAGTTGCCTGCATCTACAGACCAGTCTAAAAAATTATTTCAAATTGGTATAAGTCATTTACTGAGCTACTGAATAGGAAGCTTTTTCCTTTTTTTTTTCCTCTTTAAAAATAGTCTTTTTTAAGTTTGTTCCCCAGATCTTTTGAATAGTTATGTAAAATGATCTTCTAGTGAAAATTCTATTAGGTTGTAGAAATTAGATGATTGTTGAGGTGACTTTGCCACTAGAGGCACTGTTACAATAAAATGTTATAAGTAGAAGTGAAGAACCACATATTTAAGAAGTAATGGAGGCCTGCCTCAAAATAAATGTAGACTATCTTTCATTAACATGCTATAGATTGGATTTCTGGAAGCATTTCTTTTACATTCTATAGCATACATTACGGAAGATGAAAAAAATACAATCAACAGAAGCAACAGAAAAGCATATGAAAATATGCGTTAGTTCTGACTTTCAACAAAATAGATGAAGCAACTACACTTATATTACTGAATACCACATGGAAATTGTAAACAACACAGTGTGCAAACACATTAGAATCTGACCAGGCTTTTAGCTGTCATGTTAACATTGCAGTTCAGATTGAAGTTTTTGAAAGGAGATGGCCACTTATTCACTAAATTATATCAAATTGTGTAACAGTGACATACTCCATTCTGAGATGAAGGAGTGTGGTTTGTACTGCTACTGGAAATGAAACAAACAGCTGTTTAATGAGGGTTTGTTTTGCAGCACCTGCTTCTGAATCCTCAAAGTAAATCGAAAAATTGGGCTAATGATTTTGTTTATCAGCCACTTTCCAGTTGTTTGTGTCTGTTCTGAAGATAATGAACTTCTAAGGGACTGATGGGACTGTAAGGCATGATAGCACAGCTACAAAGCATATGTTTAACAAATATGCAAAAGAAGTCCTATTTGTTTTGAGATTTCTTTTTCTTTAGGTCACCTCCCACATTAAGCATTGCACTTGAAAATTATTCACCTTTTCAAAATTAATATACTTTGATAGAAGATAATGTTTGTTTGCAAATAACCACCAACTACACTACCATAAATTAGATACAGTAAATACATTAACAAAAAAGTAATGAGGGGTTTTGTTTTAAAGCATCAAAAGCAGTTGGAAACTTCTTGCTCTCTGGGTGTTTTGGTTTAACCCCAGCTGACGACTAAGCACCACACAGCCACTCGCTCAATCCCCCCAGTAGGATGGGGGAGGAAAGCAAAATAAGGAATTTGCTACTTCCCATCAGCTATCTCCAGGAAAGTTGGGCTCCAGCACTCACAATCATTACTTGGGAAGACAAAATGCCTTAACTCTGAACTTCTTCCCCTTGCTTCTTTTTCCCCTGGCTTTATATGCTGAGCATGACGCCATATGGTATGGAATGTTCCTTTGATCAGTTGGGATCAGCTGTCCAGGCTGTGTCCCGCCCAATCTTTTGTGCATCCCCCAGGCTACACGCTGGTGGGGTGGGGTGAGGAGCAGAAAATGCCTTGATGCTGCCTAAGCACTGCTCAGCAATAGTTAAAACATCTCTCTGTTAATCAACACTGTTTTCAGCACAAATCCAAAACATAGCCTCATACCAGCTATTGTGAAGAAAATTAACTCTACCCCATCCAAAACCAGCACGAGTTACATAATCCTACTTTGCCAGTTAATGAACACCTGATGTTCCTCAACTACCCCATGTCACACTGTAAAGTCAGAATAAAGGGGACTAATGTTCTTGCATCAGATGTGCCTGATTCCTTTTATAACTTCAAGGAATTTAGTGAAAGAATTGTTTTCTACACAAAAATATCTGACTTAATGATGGGTAACTCGTATCCATTCCAAAATGATAGATGTTAATGTTACTTTGAGCTGCTGCATGTAGTTGTACACCATCCACTGATTAAATTTATAAATAAAAACAAAAATCCTAATTGTTACCATTTTTTATACCTTTGGATTGGATGTTATATAATAATTTAGGATTCAAGAATATACATGTATGCCGATTTTCAATACCATTAGGAATATTATATGCAGTGTACATACTGAAACAGTCTTACTATAATGAAGTTATTGAGCTTTTCTGTTTTAATGGAATGGTTGCATTGAGTACAGGGCTATTAGGGGAGAAAAATAAAGAAGAAACAGAATAACCGTTAAAAAAAAAATCCAAACAAAAAATAGTAAGATATTTTTCCTAGATTTTCCCCTTTTTATATCCTATATTCCTATTCTCCTTCCCTTTAATTTAATGCTTTTATCATAGAAGATCATGAGAACACTTTATAAAAAGCTAGGAAAATCTAAAAATATGATCTAAAAAAATAATTATGTTTGTTTTCTTTAAATTTTCATTCACTAACTTTCTGTTCATTTTTTCCCTGTTTCTTTTCTCTTGAATCTCTGAAAAAAATTCAAATCGTTTTCTGGAAAAGCAGTTAGAATGGATCATCCAGCTTTATTAAGAATAATTCATATTTAGAATCATAGAATCATAGAATTGTAAGGGTTGGAAAGGACCTTAAGATCATCTAGTTCCAACCCCCCTGCCATGGGCAGGGACACCTTGCCCTAAACCATGTGGCTCAAGGCTCTGTCCAGCCTGGCCTTGAACACCGCCAGGGATGGAGCATCCACAACCTCCCTGGGCAACCCATTCCAGTGCTTCACCACCCTCACTGTAAAGAACTTCTTCCTTATATCTAATCTAAACTTCCTCTGTTTAAGTTTGAACCCATTACCCCTTGTCCTACCACTACAGTCCCTAAGGAAGAGTCCCTCCCCAGCATCCTTGTAGACCCCCTTCAGATACTGGAAGGCTGCTATGAGGTCACCACGCAGCCTTCTCTTCTCCAGGCTGAACAGCCCCAACTTTCTCAGCCTGTCTTCATATGGGAGGTGCTCCAGCCCTCTTATCATCCTCGTGGCCCTCCTCTGGACTCGCTCCAACAGCTGCATGTCCTTTTTATGTTGAGGACACCAGAACTGTACGCAGTACTCCAAGTGGGGTCTCACAAGAGCAGAGTAGAGGGGCAGGATCACCTCCTTCGACCTGCTGGTCACGCTTCTTTTTACAGTCTTAAGAAGGAAAAAGCAGCACAATTGACACAAATGTTTTCCTTGAAAAATCATGGTTAAATAATATATGAATTCATAAAGGTCTGTGCATTAGTTACCATCTGGGTGACGAACTAAGGAAGTATAGTGCCCAGAATACGAGATTCTATACACAAAATCTGGTGAGGTATTTTTTCAAAGATTATAAATAAACACAACTAACAAAACTGGATTTACTGTTCCATTCTTTTTTGTATTTTTTCTCTTGCTATTTACATGGTTTTTTTCCAGAGTATAACGCAATATTATAATAAACCAAAGCACAAACCGGCTATAAAAATGCAGATGAATATGTGTAGACCAACTATCCTTTTTTTTAATCACTCAAATGAAAGTAGTATTGCTGATACAGTGAAAAAATTATAATTATTCCAGTGTAAAACTTTCAGCTGTACATTTGAAACATTATATGGGGGAGAAACAGGGGAGCATTTCCAGCAGAGTCCTCTAACAATAATATACTTTTCCAATAACAAGTAGCTATAACCTGCCTCTAAGGGGAAAAAAAAAAAGGCTTCACAGTGTACTAGGAGTGTAATCCTATGTCATTCTGATTGATCAACCTTTTTCCTTCTTGATGAGTTCTAAAGTTTGATGACATTAATTATTTAAAACTCTAAAGTCCTCAGTGAACTGTTATCATCCTTTGCTGTTTTATTAAATGTACAGAACGAATGACAGTGGAAGTAATTGGAAATTTTGAGGCTCAGAAAGGTTAAGTGACTTTCCTGAGGTTACAGTGAGGATTTTTTTGACCTTTTGACTTGAAGAACCTGTCGTGGTTTGAGCCCAGCCGGTAACTCAGAACCACACAGCCGCTCGCTCACTCCCCCCCCCCCCTTCTTCCTCCCCCCGCTCCCGGAGGGATGGGGAGGAGAATGGGAAGAATGCAACTCCCACGGGTTGAGATAAGAGCAGTCCCGCAACTAAGGTATAACACAAAACCACTACTGCTACCACCAATGATAATAACGATTAGTGAAATAACAAGGGGAGAGGATACAATTGCTCACCACCCGCCGACCGATACCCAGCCCGACCCGAGCAGTGATCTGGGCCTTCCGGGTAACTCCCCCCGGTTTATATACTGGGCATGACGTGCTGTGGTATGGAATACCCCTTTGGCTAGTTTGGGTCAGGTGTCCTGTCTCTGCTTCCTCCCAGCTTCCCCTCCTCCCTGGCAAAGCATGAGACTGAGAAAGTCCTTGGTTGGAATAAACATTACTTAGCAACAACTAAAAACATCGGTGTTATCAGCGTTGTTCCCAGGCTGAAAGTTAAAAAACACAGCACTGCACCAGCTACTAAGCAGGAGAAAAATGACTGCTATAGCTGAACCCAGGACAGAACCATATTTAGTTCCTTCTCCAACTTAATCCAGTTAGTAGCTTGATCATCAGTTCAGCCCCAAGAACAATTTTCAGCCCTGTGCTTTTATCACGTAGTAGCTGAACCTGCCTTATATGCTCTTTGGGAGAAGGACATGAGGTTAGATGCACATTTTCTTCTGCAGTGCTCAGAACTTAAGGGAATGGTACTGCTTCCCTGCAGAAGAATGAAGCAGGCTGGCCCACTTATGTTTTACTGTGCCTGTCCTAGACAAGTGCCTCAGCCTCCATACGATCTTCAGATAATTCTTGAGTACCTGGATAATTTTTCTCTTCCACTTCAACAGCTATAGCGATGGACATTAAAATAAATTACTTTGGTCCTAAAATAAATGTGCTGTAGCAGTTGGCAGGTCTTTGCTTAATTATACCATCGTGAGAGCTTGTCAAAATATGGTGCTTCAATCAATTATGCATTAAATCCAACAATAAAATGTGTAGTTCCAGGAATGCATTTACTCCACATGATTGGGCATATTGCTTACTGAGTTGTAGCTATTTGCATTTTCCAAACATTGTCAAGAGATACCAATCAGGCTGGTACAGGGAAACTTGCTGTCAGTAAGGGCCATAGTACTGTTTTATTGCACTACTCTTTTCAGCTATTTTCAAGTCATACGTCTGTCTCCAGTACACAGTTTATTAAAGCACTTCATCAGTAACACAGTTTTCTTTCTGAGTGAGGATACTGCAACACTGGAGTAGCATAAGGAGGAAGAAAAAGAATGCATAAAAGTATTGAGGTCAGCAAACCTGGGAGAAAATCCATACCTTTAAAGATGAACATAAGCATTTTAAGAAAGAGTTAAACAGCTACATGAAAATTCCTGGTAAAAATATGCAGGTATTAGAAGGAGTCCTTAATATTCAAAGCATGTTAAAATCCTAGAATCATAGAATGGCTTGCATTGGAAGGGTCCTTTGAAGACCATCTAGTCCAATCCCACTACTGTGAGCAAGGACATCGTTCATCTTTATTAAATCGCCTTTATCAAATATTGGTAATTCACATGTTCACAATCCAAATAAGGAGTTTTCAGGTTTAAGAACAAAAGAAAACAGGACATACTCGAAATACAGCATTTCTGGCCAAGGATTCAGTTATAGCTGGAAGCTGCCTAACCACTACCTGAAGAAAATAACTAAAAGCGGCTGTTGTGTGCAACTGCAGCCAGTTGCTAGATGGCTAACACAACTACAGCATAGGAGGGCCGCAATCAGGGTGTGCTTTTGCAAAGCGAAATTGCATTGTAAGCTTGGTATTTTCCAATGTTTTTCAAAGGACAACCTAGCAATTTTGGAGTTTAATGTTTGTCTGTAGTCACTTGGAATTGCTGAAGTTAGTCTTAAGTAACAGATACACTACTGACCAATCATTAGTAACATCACTTAGACTGCATCATCAGTGGTTTCATTTATCTTACTTTTTTCCAGGCAAAAGTTGCTTTTAACAGCATAGTGTAATGAATATTCAAACACTTGAGTGATTTTGTTTTCTTGTTCAGTAACCATAGATTATCACATAGGGTAGAGGAAGGCATGATAAAATAATGTGACAAGCAATGAACAATGAGTGTCAGTGAAAGTCAGCATAGTTATGCCATTGTATAAAATGATCCAGATTTTTCCATTTTCTTTATGTCACATGGCACTCCAAATGATTTGCTACCATGCTAGTGTGACTTGAGGATGATTCCTGTATAGAGGAATGGCTTCGAATACATGCACTGGCTGAAATGTCAGTTACTCTGCAGTTAGATTTTTGTCATGACTTCAGGGCACAAAGAGATTTCTCCTGAAATGTGGAATTACTGGCTGCTTGCTGGCTGCCAAGGCCGTTGCAAACTAGCTTAAATAAAGTACATTGTGAGTGTTATAGTTTACACTGCAGCCAGGGCAACAAACAAGTCTGTGAAACGAAACTTCCCACGCTCATGCCACAAATGTCCAGAAATTTTCACTGTTTCAGAAAAACTTCTTGTTCATCAAAAGCAGCATTACTATTGAAATACACTGAAGTATTACATGCTCTGCTTCACTGAAACAAGATCCAACAGTGCAGTAATTCACTGAATTCCAACTAAAACTTTGATTCCTTCCATAAATAAATAATTAGAACTATCACTTTATGAGAAACAATATTTTGCACTATGCTGTTTCCGAAGCCTGAAGAAAGAAATCTTTTTGTAAAATCCTTTTCTACAGATGTTTCAAAATTAGATAGTATTTAAAAATTTACTATCCTAATTACTGAGAAAAAATTCAACAGTTTTATTTTAGACTTAGTCTGGCCTCTTTTATCACATCACACTATTTGATGCTAAAAAGCTAGTAACATTTGCAATTAGGGGAAAATTCAAAAATTGGAGCCAGCATATTTATTAGGCTTAAATATGAGGAAATGACCTTGCTTATGTATTCTGAAATAGAATATTTGTGAGACATAGTTTAAGGTAATAGTACATAATCAATGCTTGGAATCATACATACAAACAGTAAGACCTGACCAAATTAATAATCAAATACATTGGTTGAAATTTGTATTTCATCTTGCAGTGCTAAATGTTTTAGTATTTTACATTTTAAAAGTCAAATATAGTTCAACATTTACATCTTCTATTAGACAGATTCATAATGGCTTTCAAATAATAATCGTAAAAGACAGTTAATATGTTAGTGGGATTTTCTTCCATTAAAATAAGTACTTTTTGTCACTGCTACTGCACAGCAATTTATAGAAAGGACTGAAAAGATGACATATTATTTGGATGTATGTAGCAATATATAGGGGACAATTTTTATTTTTTTTCGTTAAGTTTATATTGATGGATTCTACCTCTCTAGGAAAATTCACCAACATTAAGGAATCATTGTTGTTACTTGTCTTGCAACAGCAGATTTACTGTGTAGTTCAAGCCTGGCATGAATGTCACTGTTAGAAAATATATGTCCTAACAGTAATGAGCTCTATCACTGTCAAAGGCAGGCACTTCAAATAAATTTAAACATACAACTACGTATGTTTGTGAGTGTCTGCTTTCATTCATCTGGTGACCTGCATTTAGTGTATTTGCTATGCAGAGACTTTTTATGTGGATGTTATTTGGCACTGAGAGATCAAATGCATAGGAGAAGCAATACTGTTACTGTACCAATGGAACCTAATAATCTTCATATTTTGTCATTTTATCATTAATATCTTCACAGGCATGTTGGTTCTATTGGATATGTAAGGATCATCTATCTGATCTGAAATTGAAAAACTGTATAGATCAAATTCACTTAAGTTTCAAGGATTCATGTATCCATATATAAGTTGCAGTTTAATGTACAATTTCTAATTGTTATTCTTACCTAACGGATTTATTTCTGTATGTATAGCTTTCCATTTTGTATCTTTTCATATCCTTCTTTTCATCCTTTAGGTGATTACATAAATATTGAGCAATCCATACATAATGTTTACTTAAACAGATTAACAAAACAGTATACAAGCATTCTGTAATAAATACCACATTGCTTATTATTATAGTCCTAGTGGTAGACTTCAAACGATGGCCCATACTGTTACGTTCAAAATCTTATATAAAGGCAAAGAGGAGGCACACCTTAGATATATAGAAAGTGAAGAACTTATTCTTACTATAACTGAAGTATTAGCATTAATCTAATCATTATTAGTCTAGACCTATTACAGAAAAAGAAAGGTTAATAATACAATTTAAACTGTTATACAGATATTTCTTATTTTCTACCCCTTTTCCTGGTTTGATGCTCACCCTTCCCTTTCTCCTCTTGACCCTAAAGTTGGTGCTTTCATCCTTACGTTCTCAGCAGGGGTGTTACACTGAGCATCTGAAGTCCTTCACTGGGGGGATATGACATTCATGCTGATGGTGTTCTCTTGCTTACTCTAGTATCTACTTGTGGTCATTTTTATATGTTTACTATCATCACCCATGGTTGTGTCATACAAAGAAGTAAAATAAATGAGCTGAAGACACCTCGTGATTTAGAGAAATTGCCGTCAGAGCTAATCCAAGTAAAAAGTAGCTGCAGGCAGATCAAGAAAATTTGTGAGAATTTGGTTCCATCTAAAGTTATTTGCAGCTAGAAAGTTTAGATTTGTGTAATCAGATAATGGCGTGTGGATTGATGGAAACTATTGTATAATGACTGTACTTTTCCAAGAGAAATGTGCAGTATTAGATTATGGTAATGAGCATATTAGTGTATATCGTTATCAAGGTCCAAGATTTTTGATAGATTTCTTTTTCGTGGGTGTGGGGTTTTTGTTTGTTCGATTGATTGTTTTGTTTTGTTTTCCATTGCTGAATCTGGAAAACTGAGATCAATCAAGTTGCTTTCCCAGCATCTAATATACCTGGATTATTTTAACTGCATTCCACACTGCCTTTGTTACAGTAACTGATAAACTAAATTTGAAGTTAATAATTTAAAAAATAAAATAAAAAAACACCCCACAACATAAATAAGAAAAGAGAAATACAGCCTTTAAATATTACCAAAATACATAGAAATATTTGGGTAATGTCATAGAGTTTTAAAGAAGTTTGAGTTTGTTGTGGTTTTTTTTTTACATTTTTGAAATTTCTTAAATTGATCTTAATTTTTTTGTACAGTAATCTGACCAGTTAAATATTGTCATGGATGAGTGTCTTTCAACAGCTAGTCTTTAAAAGTGCTTTTTTATTGTTTGTCAGCTTTATTAAAAGGCTATTTTTGCAGTCTGTATAGCTTCTATGCATTTCAAATTATTACAGAGGTGACTGTGTAAAATGAAATGGATGATATAATACATTTCATTCTTGCACTAGTAATGCTACATGGCTTGCTTGTCTCAATGCTCGTCTGGAATTACTTTAAGAAGTAAATTGCTAGCTGGTTAGTCTTCTCAACATGGGAAGTTTAATAAAACTAGGTAAGACCATATGTAGCTTGATTGCTTTCATTGGAGGAAAAAACATATATATATACATAGCAGATGCCCTCAGGTAGAAATGTTTTTCTGAAACCTGTCAGGTTTTAAACTTTCAAGTGTAGGAGTATTTATCATTACATAAATTACAATGTATTTGTTGCGTACCCATAGCTTTCATGTTTGTTATAGTCCAAGATGAAAGCATGCTTCTGATGTATATGTCATAGTTTTCCACCCTGTTAATCCCCCCAAATATATTTTTTTATTGTAAGCAATATTATTCTTACTGTTGTTGTTCATGATGGACTCCAACTTCCATGAGATTATTTTACATGCTGCTTATCCTTTCCTTGTTTTGAAAGACATTTTAGTGCTGCTATGTGCAGAACTTCTGAATCTAAGGTATTGTTCTTTAATATCTTTTCCCTCACTGGCTGCATGAAAATAAGGGAGTTTTCACAAAGTAAATCATCAAACCCATTAAATGCACCCTTATGGCTAGATTATGTCATTTCCTCAGCCCAAAGTCACTAATTTAAGTGCATCTTTGTAATATACTAATATCACTGCATATGAATGACCAGTTTCTGGGACCACATACCTGGTCCTGCCTTGCTTTTACCTGGCGAAAAAGAGAATGAGGCTAAAAAAACCCAGGAATCTGTTCAGCAAACTCGATTCCTTCTTGGTGTGGAGTACCAAGCGTGGAATCTCCACTCCTCTGTAAAACTGTTATCAGGAATAAATAAGAATATGTTTTCCCATTGTGTTTTCGCACAGAACTCTAGCTAGCATCTAAATGAGGTTCTGTTTACAGTTACATTTAAATGAGTAACTGAAGAGAAGAAAGGAGGTGAGAGGAAGAGGTAAAACAAAAACAAAACACAAAACCAACAACTGAACAAAAGAACCAAATGCTGAGTCTGTCTGCAGGCTGCCCCATGCAATGTATATGCCTGATTCTCTTTCTTATCCATTCATCACAGTATGCTGCTGCGAAGGATAGCTGAATGCTAGCTTTCAAAAGCATCCCTTTTTTTCTTTAGCTTTCTTTTTTTTTATGGATTACCTCTTCTGGAAACCTTTTCCTCTTAGGCCACTTGGCATCTCTTCTGATGAAGAAAGTACCTTCAGGTAAATGCCACACAAACTCTGAGATGCAAATCACCCCCAGAGTCCCATGCTTTGACTTTGACACAGGCAGACATAGTTTGTATACAAGACCTCTGAGAGCTGTCTGTGGCCTTGAAGAAAACAAAACATAATCCCCGCATGCACACATTCTTTCTTACCTTTCACCAGCGCAAAATGTAGTCTTCTCCCTCTCATTCTGTACTTGTCAGAAAACCTAAGACAACAATAATTGTAGCGGGAGGGAATATATGAGGAATAGGCAGAGGGTGAGCTGGGGTGATGGAGAGTGGTGGTGATTTGAAAGGGAGAGAATGGTAGGGAAAGATGCAAGTGCTGAGATCCTGTCTACTCTTGCTTTTAGAGATCTTTTAGAGATTTCTTACTAGAAATGAAAAGGTGAGGTGCAATGATTTTGCACAAATCTCGTTGTTTTGGTAATTTACACACACATCAGTGATTTTTTTTAATGTGCCAGCTCTCTTAGCACACTCATTCTGCAAAAGTTAGTCTTTATGGTTGGTGTTAGTTATGGTTAGTTCTGGTTCGCTAGTTTCTGTCAGCAAAACCTATCCTGCAAAGTAATTTTAATGACTTGTGACATCAATGTTTTGTGTTGTCTCTAAAAATCATGTGTGAAACACAACTGTCATTGTGCCAAATAATCAACAGCCTTATTTTATCTTTATTAGAAAGGTAAGAAAATGAAGATTCATTTTGTTAATTGTCAAACAAAATTAGAATGCCAGAAGGATGCTATATTTGTCTTGCTAATATGATCTAATGGGAACTTCAGAAACTTCTAAGAAGCATTTTATTAAGTTTTAAAAAACTTTGGAAAATTGAACACTTTGAAAAGAAAAAGACATCATTTACCCTCACAGGTGGAGAAGATGTGAGAATATGAGAGAAAGTGTGAAACTAAAGATAGCAAAATATCAGGTTATTTGCATCAAACATAATATTGAAATGTAAATGCTCTAACTTCTGGCCATTCTTCATTTATCCTCATGTGTTTCTTTTCCTGAAAAATTCCCGTGGACCACTTTGTAAGAGTCACAGACAATAGCAAGTTAGTTCAATTTCTATAAAGTGGAAAAGTACCCTTTTTTTAAGCAATATGCAATATAGTATTCAATAAAATTTAATGAAATCTTTTCTGTGTAACTTGGCACAACTATGCTAACGTACGTTTTCTTGGCTCATACATGGTATTGCTGTTTCTGATGCTTTGACCGTGCTTAGATGGATGGTGTTACAAAATGCTTCATACAATACATGCATTTCTGTTGCTGTTGAGTATTCTCCTGCTATGTTTTAATGTCCTACTGAAATTGCATCCCGTAGTTTTTAAACCATATGAGCTTAAGAATAGAAACATTAATTTAAAGACCAAAAGTGCTGCAAGGGGCCAAAGGTTTGTCTAAGCATGAACCCAAATCTGTGAACCTCATCTTCTTAGAGTCAGCAGATGTGTGATATAATCAAAACGATATCTTCAGTTTTTATTCTAAGTAATCTTTCCTTAGTGTTGATTGGTTATTAGGCTTGTGGGTTCGGTAATCACTCTGGGCATGACGTAAATGAGACAGATGATGCAGTGAGCAAATATTTTAGTTTAATAAAATCAGCAGCATTTGCAGATCCATTCCAGACTTCCTGTATTTATAGCTATCACAATAATAACGTATAGTTAAAGGTATATCTCTGAATAATTCAGGCTGCAACTTTCTAGTGGTTTCTGTTTTCCCTTCTTTTTATTTTTTCTCTGCATTTCATGACTGTTTTTTCTCCTTTACTCATTATCTATCTCTTGCTCCTGTGATTGCTCATAGGAATAATACTCTCCCTAGACTATTAAAAAAATGTGGGCATATTTTAATGTATTTTTATATTCAGTGTGTTTTTACCTACTCAATAAAATATTTGTCATGCAAAACAGATGTAGACCTAACATATTTTTGCAGCGTCAAAAGCTCATGCTGTGTAAGTGTTGTTAAGCCTTTGACTATCCTTTGCAAATTATCTTTTCCTAGTTCTAAGTTGAAGAATATTTAATTTATTTCTGTACTACTCCTCTTTAGTCTATTCTTTTTCTCACAAAGTCGTGATGTTGGACAGATACTTGAGATATTTCTGTGTTAAAAATAAATAATAAATTCTGCTTAACAAGCCTTAGTAATAATAATCCTGTAACATAGATGGTGTATACCAACCAACAACAAGCAACAGCAAGTTTAGCTGGATGCAAAACAAGCAAAATTTAAAAAGTCCCTATACAGAAAAAATATCTAACTTAAACAGTTCTTTTAAGTATTGTTGAATCTCAGACATTCCATGGAAATATCACTGTCAGTTTATGTTTGATAAAAACCCTTTAAGCATCTACATTTGGCATATGAATTTAGGAAAAAAAATACTATTTTGTATTTTAAAATTTGACAGTGTAACTCAAACGTGGGTTTTATCCATATTCTTTTCTATCTCCAGTTCTTCAGAGACATTTATGACCTGGAAATAGTGTCTTCATTCTATTACATATTCTGTACTCTTGCTTTTAGATTCTGCCCTTACAGGTATTTACTCAGTTTTCTCTAGCTCTCTTAGAACTTCATCACAACTTTAGGTCTGAGAAATTGAAACATCTGAGCTAGAACTGATAGAATTGCATAGCAAAATATAGTAGCCTTCAAAATATATCAGCACAACCTTTACCATAGGACTCTTAATTTATTTTCTTCCGTAAATAAAACAAGCAAAGAAAGGAATGTTTCTCAAGTTCCTCGAGTTTCCATTGTTAACACTGTAGGACTGAAATGCTATGAAAATGTCCTCGTGTATGTTGTGATAAATGTGCTTTCTTATAGATGACAATTTGACAGAAAACAACTACAGGCTAGAATCCTAGCCTGCACCAGAACTGCATGTGAAAAGACATACAGAAATGTTTAGCATTACAGTGTAAAAATATTCTCTAAACAGATAGTCTTTCAACTAAGTAAACATACAGCTTTACTAAATTATTAAATTAATGCATGAACAAATCAGAATGAGCCTTGCATTGTTTATTTTCATCATTTGTAAGACTGAAATTATTAACACAGAGACAGATCATCATAGAAAGCTGCAATTCTTATACATTCCAGATACCTCTTCTGTGGGATTCTCATACTTCATTGGTTCTCCTGTCTTTAATGATCATTGCTAATCTGTGCGATGGAGAAGAAGACTAACATGGATGCAGTCTGTACTTCTTTCAAGTAGATTTATTAACAGCTTATAAATACTATGTATGCAAATCACAGACCTTAATTCTCATATCAATGTGATTAATGAGCGTAAGCGTACTGCAGTCATGACTATGTTTCCATGAAAATGGTTTGCTAGAAAGGTAAGTCAGACTCATGCAGCTACCATCCCCTACCATTCTGAACCCATCTTAGAATGTAAAACAGTTGCCTGTCTGTCATTTTTCCTTATCTGGTTTAGACTTGCTTTTTTAGTCTCTTTAGTGTTAGAGCTAACGTATGCTATACTTGTAACTGAGGGGCAGTATAGATAAGCTCAATTCTAACTAACCAAAATTCAGCTAGTTCACATAGATTTTTGAGATGTCTGACCTGCTGTTCCATTTCACCTCACTTGACTAGTGAAGGTTGTCTTGCTCCACTTCACTAGGAAAAGGCCTATTACCCTAGTATAGCCAAGGATTTTATTATACTGAAAAGGTATGTTACATTTCTAGGTTACTTTTTTCTACCTGAAACAACATAAAGCACATAGATAAAGTTATTTCAAGAGAAAGAATATTCTCTCTTTCAGTTCTGAGAGACCAGCTGGTACATTTAACCATTTCAAGTCTATGCAACGATTGAGGTCGGGTTCCAAAATGCAGTGTAACCATTGATGTAATTTTTCACACTGACTGCAGACTTTTCATTCTGAGCCACAAAAAAGTCTTATGCATGAGTATCTGCCACTTCTCAGTTTGGAGGGTGCTAGATCAAAAAAGCATAAAGATGCCTCTACTGTACACTATTGCAAAGTGTAGATGTGGCCTTAGAATTTGTTTCATCAAAGTACCTAAGCCATGCGTAACTTTAACTCTGTAACAAGCCCACTAACTTCTAGAGTGTACTTACTGTTAAACAACCGCTTAAAAGATTGACTAACCTTAATGAGCTCATGAATCAGGCCTGTAAAATGTATGAAGGGCTAATGGTAAGGGCTAATTATGCAACTTCCAAAATAGTTGTAGAAATGTGGCATAATTTTGCCACTGAAAAGTAAATCTGAAACTGCTTCAGTCTGTGTAGTTTTTATTATTACTATTATTTTTCAGGTGAGAGAGTTTGTAGCCAAAAGAAAAGCCTATAAATCATAATTACATTAACCAGGATGTAACTGACTATAAACATAGTAAAGTAGCATAAAGTAGTGTAAACAGCAATAGCATTTAGGCATTCTGTAACGCTGTCATGGCATAGCTAAAGACAATGTATAAATATTTTGCCTAAGTGTATCATCTGCATGACCACCAAAGAGGCAAAGAAAGTCCTGTAGTTACACACAGGAAGCATTCAAGCAATAGAAGTTAGTATAAGGACAAAATAAGCAAAATAAGATTTCAAATAAGCAAGGTATTCTGCATACATCCTGCAGCAAAATACATAAGAAAGATGACTGTCAAAAAATTATGAAAGCAGTATCAGGAGCAGATAAGACCCCTTCACAGACTTTTTGTGAAGGGCACAACAGTAGAGAAACATTAGGTATAAGCAAGGAAAGTCAGAGAGGAAAGAGAATGGTGTCACTTCAGTTCTGACTTCTTTCAGCAATGAGCTCCTGAGACTGATCTCCTGAGCCTCGGTGACTAACAGTCACCAAAGACTGTAGATATCTATGATAACTAAACAGCTTCAGCTCCGTACTTTTGTATGTTCAGAGCTTATTTAAGATATAAACACCAAAGACAAAGTTTTGAAAATGCAGTAATAATGATTAATATTGTGTTAGAACTAGCCGGGACTATAATGTGTTGTTAATGAATATATTTAGTAAACATTATTAGTTTTTTATGGTTGAAACTTCTCGTCACAGTTATGTCTAGATACCTGACATCGGTATATATGCATACATATATGCATAAAAATTCATACGATTGCAGTAGTGCTCACTACTTCACCAAAACAAATCTAAATTATGTGCTGATAGTAGAATTTGTGTGGCTGACCTATTCACCAAACCTTAGAAGTTAATAAAAATAGAAGGGGAGGGACAGACAACGGAAGTTACCATATATTTTATTCTGATAGGTTTACAAGTGCTTGTTCAAGGTAACAAAGCTTAATAAAAATGATCATGAGAGGAAAACCCTTGGAAACAGAAAGACTAACAACAAAAACCTTGGAAACAGAAAGATAAACATATATTAACATACAGCATATTTGAATGGTTTCTACTTCACCTTCCCATGAGAATTACCTTTATTTGTAATTTGAAGCTGTTACAGTTTCATTCCAAATTCAGATTTAATCACTACTGTTTAAATTGCGTTACTGGAGTTTTTAATTTATTTTTTTCTTCAGGTGTACATCATCAAAGAAGAAAGTACTTAACAATTATAACTAGTTAGGCTCTTACTCTTTCCTTTATTTTGCAATAACAATGAAATGTTCCATACATTATGTTAAGATCTATTTAATTACTACATTTTTTCAGGATGCCATGTGCTATCATCGAAAATGCCATTTAGAGATCATTGATGAAAAAGCATTTCCATTTAACTGAGTTAGGTACACTATCAAATCATTATGAGTTTTGCACAGAATGGCATATACTTTCTTCACTGAAATACTGAGTAGCAACTTATATTCAGCTTTTTATCAAAGGTAGAAAACAAATGTACCTTGTCAGGATTTCACAGCATAAATACGTATCTTCTTATGAGTACAGCAGGTCATTGAAGACAATACTCTTGGCAGGTATTGATAACCACGACCTACCAGGAGTGTAGCACTCTGACAGTGAAGCCAACAGAGAAACAACCCTTTGAGCATTCCTAATCCATTTCAGTGTAATGTCAAATCATTTTGTGTTAGAGTAGTCCTGGAGGTGGTTCATGGAAACTTGGCCGAATTTGTCTAAAATGTATTATATTCTAGCTATTCAACAACAACTGCTAGTAAACCACTGTAGTAGTATCTTAAACTGTTCTTGTTTCCAAAGTGATGATGTGATTATGTTTGCATTCTTTCAGTACTTTCTGGGAGCTGCATTTTGACTCTCTAGTTTTTCCAAAACTCTCCTTTTTCCTGGTTGTTACTGGAAACAACAAAGATAATTACACAATGTGGAATAGCTACGTTTACAGTAGCTGCAAGAGGAAGTATTGCTGATAGAGATTTTCTTAGTAGGTAGACTGTACCTTCCAAATGTAGTTAAAGTGTTATCCTGCTCTTCTGTATTTCTTAAAGTTAGAAGCACTTAATTCTGTCCTGTTTAGACATAATCTTAGAAAGATTGTGTTAAATGCCTCTTTCACAGATTGTAAAAAAGATTTTAGCTTTAGGTTCAGCAGCTAGAAAATGTGCTTTTCTGAGTCAAAGACTGGGGAACTAATCTTTGCTATAGGGTGAATGTTCATAATGCCACTAATCTCAGTTTCAGTTTCCCATGTCTAGGTTTATCTTTCAAAATTTAAACAAATAGACTGCCTTTATAGTTGAGGAGAGAAATAAGCGATTTTGGGATGTGATTGATCTCACTGTAAGCAGATATCTGAAACAGGTCAGACAAACTGCATCCCAAAAGTGCATCTTTGTATCAAAAACAAGGAAGCCTTGAGTGAGTAGAGTAGTTTTAGACATCTGTGTGTCTGTATTAGGTTTCTGTTGTTCTGACATTATATTCTAAGTTGGAAATCTGTCATGGGGACCAGTATTAGTTTCTTAATGACTTTTTTTTTTGTCTATAAACGTCTGTGTAACAATCTGCACTGTGATCCAGACATCTTAAAAATTAGCTATTTAAATTCTCATAACATGGACAAAATCAACTTACTGATTTCATTTTGTTTTATCTTTGCACTCAGTTTAATTTCACATACACTTTAAAAAAAAAGAAAAGCAAGTCTGTGTTATTTTTCTTTTATGTATAGTAACAACCAGTAATTACCCAAATATGGCAACATTACAAAAATAAGAGAATCAATGTATTTTAATTGTATAATAAGGAGGGATATTGTTCAATTGAAAATTCCCAAGCCATTAACATAAATCTTTTTTCTTTTAGATGATTGAACATGTGTGAGTTGAAAAGGATTGAAATGCTGTAAAGGTTACAAATTCAATCATTTAAAAGCTTGGATACATTAAATTTTCCTCTAGATTTCTGTACAGTATCAATTCAGACTTTTTTTGTGTTTATTACTTTCAATTCCAGAGGTACTCATGCAATACTTTAGTTTCTATACCTTTGTTATTCAGGCATCTCCCCTTTTAACACTGTTCATGTGTTCATTTCTCCACATTTCATAGCTATATTGACTTAAAAATCTGAATACCTATGTTGAAGGTTAGTACCGCGAGTTAGAAAATACTTACAGAATGAGGCAAACTCTCAATATTGCTTTTTGTCTGCACTGTTCAGCATGACATCCCTACTTATCTTTTGGACTTTATTCAGATATTGCACTGTGTAGAGAATCTTATATTGTACTGAAGGTCTTTTTGATTACAATCCTCACTCACTTAACCTTGACAACTATTCATAGTCAAAATATTATTTTGTCAGATTTGGCAGATATTATTATCCCTATTTACAAATGAGATGCAAAAGGATAAGAAAATTACAGATTTTTTACTACAATTACTTAGTAGTTAAAAGAACAGTGTTATGAATTTTTGGAACATGTGTCAATGAAACAAAGATATACTTTCTGAACTGTCATACTACAAAACAAAATGATCATTTACTAGCTAATAAATAACTATAGTGGTCTCTATTGTACAAATTGAATTATAACTTTTAAAGTATAATACTGTTCTCAGCTGCAGCCATTCAAACCCACAGTGGCTCCAGGTTTGTGCTTTTTAGTATTTTATGCTTGCATTAATTTGCAGACTGGAGGAAGGATTTCAGAATGCACCCTAGAGCTTTATTAAATTTGCTTAGTGGAATATTATTCCAGAGCTCTTTTATTAAAGAGCACACATTACAGTATTTTAGGAAAGAGCTGAAACAGTAACAGTTACCAAAAGTCTTCAATTTTTATTAAAAAGGCAAAAAACCTCAATGTTCAATATTAATGTGGGAGGTTATTTTGCTACTGAGATTACTTCCTGAAAACACTTTTGAAACTCTGTATCTAACCATCTTGGTTTGTTTTGTGGTTTTTTTTTGGTTGCTTGGTTGTTTTGGGGTTTTTGATTTGTTTGTTTTCCTGTCTCCTTTCTCATGTATTGGTAATGGAAATTAACCAAGTCTGAATTCTGTTCACTCTAGTCAGGTACCTTTATCATTTCTGTGTGACGGAAATGTGAAAATATTTTTCTCGGTATTTAATCACAAGAAAATAAGAGGTTATCCTCAAAAATGTGTAAAAGCATTTTGAATAATGCAGATAAATACAAGCATGTTTATCAAGTGTTAGCCTTATGGTCAGTGTTAAAAAGGACTTTAAGGGCTTACTCTTCAAGGAAGAAGATTAAACTTCCTTATGTACTAAGTTCTTTAATGTCTGTGGTTCCTTAGAAGGAACTGGGTTCCCACATTACCTTGGTGTTACTTTTTATCTATCCTATACTTTGGATAGGGCTGACTTTCCAAGAGGACTTTACACTTCCAAGAATTAAAAAAAACACCAACCAGAAAAACCCCAAAACCAAAACAACCATTACTCATTCTAAAAGGCCCTCTCTGAAATATTACCCTTCCCAAAGCAGACTTCCCTAGTTCCTCCTATGAAGCAGGTAATGCCTATTCTTTTTGAGATTTATGACCAGCATGCAAAAAGCCCCAGGCAAATTTTAATTCAATAGTGCTCTTTAGAGGTGTGAGATCTAGAAACCAGAAGTCTTAGACCTTTATTCCGATCCAAATTTATATTGCTGTTTCTTTCAACAATAATTAATTTTGCTTAGTTGTAAAATGCACTGCAAGTGATATGATGGGTACAAGATGCTCAACCTCATTAGATATCTTGGACTACTTTTTGTATATATAATTTCCAAAGAGGGAATCCTTTTTACAAAATTGCCACATTATCTTTTCACAAAAAAAACCAACCAACCAAACAAAAAATCTTAAAGGAAAATCAATCTGAGTAGCAATACAGTGGATTTGAGGAGGACTAAAATTATTTAAATTACATTAAATTTAATAATTAAATAATTAAATCAGCTGTACTAATTTAAGCTTGTATGCATCTGAGTTACAAAATAACATAGATGTCTAAAGGACTCGAAATGCCTTTCCCTTTAGGCATTTTCAGGAACACCAAATGTTAAAAACATTTCTACTTCCATCAGAACGATGTGAATGGCGGTCTGAAGCTGCTTAAATCCTGATTATCTGTCATTACTTATGTATATGTATCTTAAGTATTTCCATTTCCTTCTTCCAAAATAAAATCAAGAGTCTGCTCACAGATACCAAGAGACAATGGATAGTGTTAGTATTGCTTCTTGAGAGTCTCAGTGCCCAAACTTCTGCATTAAAGTCAGTTGGTTTTATTATTGGTACTGTAAATTTGGTATCATATTCAGCTCCAGGAAATAATTCAGTTTTTATTCTCCATAGAAATATTTGGCCTATAGGCTCATTTGCTTATTCTGGATTTATAAAAATAGCTGCTAGTGGCAAGAAGAGTGACAGTACTTGAGACGTTACTTTTAACTCATTTCTACAAAAAAGACTGTACATATAGTCAGACTCACTGTCACTTCCAATCTGTTCTTACATTCATCTTCCAGCTGTCATTTCCATGCTTGTTGAGCATCACTGCCACACAATATTTCTCTCATAGCCACTGAGGGCCAAATATCCCTCTCCGTACGTAACAGGATTCCTGTTGACTTTAGTGACAGTTGTACTTACATAAGGAATAGAGGTTAGTTGACTGTCTCTTGCATTCAACAGTACATTGAAGAATGTTTAGGTTGTGTTGTTTGAGGTTGGTTTTTTTTCATATACAGTACTATCGAAACAAAGCACTGTATCTCTCTTTTTATTTATGCTTGCTGCGTTTACCAAAACTTAGCAAATGCTCTACTACAATTCTTTTTTCTTCAGCTGTCAGAAACATCTGAAATATTAACATTTTGAAACATGGAATATGACATTTTAAATATTATTTTTAAATATATATATCTCTCTAAATATTGAGTTATTTGTGTCTCACCAGGATTAGATTTCCCCTGTTTCTCAGTTGGTAAACTGGTAATGTGATCTGTAAGTTTGTAAAATAATCTTCATTATGTACTCCTATAGAAATACAAATGTTGTTGTAGTGAAAGGTACTATAGGAGTATTCTCTGGTATTTATATTCCAGCAGTATAAATGAAGATGAAGATTCTTCCACTTTGCAACAATGAATTTTGATACATTTTAGAGAAAAAAAAAAAGAAATATAATGTGTATGAATTAAACCAAGACTGAAGACTTTCTCTTGGTCACTTCTGACAGCAAAGAAGAGTAGAGCAGTCTCTAAAATATCCTACTCTTTGCCAGAACTAGAATAATGGAAAGTAATTATGGAGTCCTAGATCCACTGGAGTCTACTTAACAGTCCAATTATTCTGCTGTGGAGCCACTGTAAACTGAAGAGAATAAAAAAGCAGATCCAATACTTTTTTGCCTGTAAATATGAAAAAAACCAAAACAAAACAAGAAAAAAAAAACCAAAACAATTTCATGAAAAATGTTAATAGGGGAAGATTAAATTTTAGTTGAAATATCCATAGTTCTGGTTTTGTATTCTTTGCAAACAGTATAAATTAGCGTGTAAGTTTAATATTCTAAACCAATATAAATTTGGAATATGAAATATTGACAAGTTTTTTCCCTACTGTTTTGGATCATTTTTTCCCCGCATTCTCAGATTTCCTAAATAAAGGTGTGAGACATCTCAAACACTGCAAAGAAAGCCCAGAAAACTTCAAAAAGCTTTGAATACTCAGAGTAATTACTTAAAGGTTAATTGTCTTGGACCAGTAAAGCCACATTTCTGGAATTCTGCATGCTTGTACAGTTGAAAGTCATGTTCAGGCAACTGTAGAAGTTGCTGATCTCAGTAAAACTTTTTTTTTTTTTTTTACTCTTTTTTTCTTTCCTTGGGAATCCTTTCTATTTATCTCTTTGATGAACAAAGATTGACAAAGATGTTCTAAATACCTTATTCTTAGCCTTTCTCTTTGGCTCCCATTGAATTTGCATGCAGGCCTTATTTTTTCATTACACTGAGATAACATTGGTCGTCTCAGTTTCATCTCTTCAAAATTTATTCACTAGAGCTTAAAGCACTTTCATAAAGTATTTTAAGATTTGTGATGAAGTGAAGCACCATATATAGGTGTCTATTTTTCTACATTGGCTTTTTACAGATCCTTAGGCATGTAAGTTCTTAACTTTATACATTATTTATGCACCCAAAATTAGTTAGGATAAATATGGGCTCCTGTATTCACTTTCATTATCTTGTCTGTCTTGTGCTACTTATGTGTTTCAATTGTTTGGCTGGAAACTCTAAAATAAATGATAATTCTTCAGTGATTTCTTTTCCAGACTTGATTCTTACCCTGTTTTTTGGTTTTTTTCCTAGTTCATGAAATGCGGCATTAAAAACTTTACTCAATGCGGACGGCTGTGCTTCTCTTGCTCTCTAAGGCAACTTACGTTCTCGTTATAGGAAAAAGTGTATGGTAGGGAAATTTCCCTTCCCTTCTGCCCATTCAAAATGTAGATTTTTCCCATTTTGTTTCTCCATTAAGTTTGGGTAGATTCTTCTGTATTTCTTTCTGTAGCAAAACCTCAAGGCAAAACCTTTATGCCTTGAAGTTGTCATTGTGAAGCTCTTCAATCCATTTTTCAGCAAGTTTACTGTTTGGAAATACCTAGGCTTTCATTCATGGGATGGAGGTTTTATGTCACAAAGGAAATAAAACTGTTCGATAGCACCTGTTTTATCTATTTTATATCAGAAATAAACTCTAGCTTAGTGCCGAAGCATTAGGAAAACATCTGAAATTTACTGTTGCATAGGCCCTAACTTCTGCTTAGGCTGTTATAACTGTCATGTAGGAAAGATTTGTATGTGTTTGCAGACTGGACCAAATCCTGCAAATCTCCGAAGACAAAAGGGAAATGCAGTTGTCTAACACTTTTCTATGGAAAAAATAAAGAATCTTTCAAATCTAGATGGAGTACAGAGTTTTAAAAAATTATGGGAACATAAGAACATGGAACACCTTCTAAAGAAGGTGTTCCTATTTGATCTGTTTGATCATTAGTGCCTTTGCCAATTGAAGTAGTCTTTTCAAATTGGTTTTATTCTGCTGTAACTCCTGAAGCTACATTCTTTCTTATTTCATCATCATATATATAAATATAAACATACATTTTAAACAAGATTCAGACAAGTCACCAAGACTGAGTTTGCACCAGCGGAAGTGTAACAATCTGATAATGAAATGTGAGCTGTTACATACAGTATATGTCAATATATCTGGTAGTTCCCCTCCCTCACGGCTGTCTTAAACACATACAGGCAAACTCTCTTCTTCTGTGTAGATTTCTGTATCACTCACACAGAATGATAGAGGACTGGAAAGTCACTTAATCAGCTTCCCAGATCTAAGGCAATATTAGCTCTAGCTATGAATCTCCCAATAGATGTTTATTTAACCTCTTTTTAAAGGCATCTACTGTCTCCCCATATTGAACTATTCCGGTGTTCCATTATTGTTGCCATCAGAAAGCTATTTTTAGACTATAACCTGAATCTCCCTTGCTCTGATTGAAACACACTTAATATGGACATAAAGAACAAATAATTCCCCTCCCCCTAGCAGTAGCCTTTGATGAATTTGGGGAGCATTAACATTTCCATAATCAGTCTCAAGTTTTAGAAATTAAGTAAGTCTTCCTCTAACCCCATCTTCATGCTCTCTGTTTTCTATACAACTACGAATTTACATTACGTTCATTTTGATCCATGAGCTGCGCTCTTTCGAGAAGTGCAGTGTCCAAATTTGAATACACTTCCCTAGTGCAGACCACAGCAATGTAGGGTAGAGCAGAAGATTCTCTTTGCATACCTTGTAGACAGGTTTTTCAAAGTTATCTGTCAATATATTGTGTACTGTTTTTTGGTGGTAGAATAAGTTTGTTTTATGTGGAGCCTGATTATTTACCCATATTAATTTCTGTGAAACTGCTACTCGTCTGCATTTATGCAGATGATTATTCTTAAGTGCAAACCAAGTCATTTTTATCCCTGTTATATTTTTTCAGATTACTTCTTTAAATAATTTAAAATTCTAATCCGTATTTACAGTTGTTCACCTCTTCTAGGTTCATATTGTTTGCAAATTCAATGAGTTTATTCTTAATTCCGCTATGTGTATGATTACTGAAAATACAAACACTGTATTCAGTACAGGCCTCTAAGGAAACTTTCAACAGTTAATATCTAAGTTGAATAGCTAAACTCTTTATGATTTTCTTAAAATTTTTGCATATATCCTGTAGTAATATCATGAAAATACTATTTCTAATCCTACTGACATAAATTGCCATATTAAAAGAAAATCACAGGCAAGAAAAACAAATTGCAAGACACTTGTGAGAACAATTCAGACTTACGTAGCTTTACTGTACCTTTTTCACCTCTAAGCAGTCTACTATCTTAATACAAAACTGATCAAAGTAATGTATATGCAATCAAAGATAAGCTTCAACGAAGAAGCACTCAACTTGAAATAGTGAAGTATTCTGGAAATCTTGTAACAGTCACCTTTCTGAAGTATCAGCATAAATGTGTGCAAAGATTACAATTCGGATTGCAAAATTAAGTTGGTCATACAAGAAGTTGTTTATATCAGAATTGAGAACAATCTGCAATTCACATGATTAATGTTTCTCTACTTAGGCATTCAAATTGGGGTTTTTTTAATGGTAAGACCAATTTACCTTTCAGATATTCAATCCAGGTCCTGCCTCGATATTGTAAAACGAATAAAAAAACCAAAATCCTTATAGACAATTGTATCTTTTTCAGGATATTTTACTATCAGAACAGATGTCCACTGACTCAGCCTTAAATCTCTGTCAAGCATGCATACAAGGGAAGTGGGTTTCAGTCTTTCCTCAGTAAAGACTTTAAAAATAACTGCTCCTAGTATTTTATATTTTAATGCGTTGAGATTTTACAATGATATAGTAGTATTAAAAAGCAAGCATTTATTATCCCTCCTGAAAACTTAGTGCAAATGGTACAGACTTGTTTTTTAAGATCAGAACTTATTGCCAGTGTAAATCAACAACACTGTGTTTACAAGACCAGAGGGTTTTTTCAAGGTTATTTCTTAAGAGTTACTGCTTTAACAGCAAGAGTAGGAAGAGAGGAGAAGCCTAGGTGGAGCTGACCTTCCAGCATTATCCAACTTAAGTCTTGTCAATCATTGATCCATGAAGTTGGCTGAGAATTTAATCATTTATAATGTTAAACAGACCTCTACCACATACTTCTTTCTGGTCATAAGATACAGATTGACTCATTTTCATCTACATAAAATAAAAAAAGGTGCTGAGCCCTAGGCATCTCTCTTGTGAGTTGCAAAGTTGCACATTTTATTGCACAAATAGAGCTCATGGTTACAGAGTTCAGATGAAATATTTGAAGAGGGTATTGACAGATACTCTCTTCTTTGTGAAGTAATGGTAGTTATACAGAAAGCAAAGTAATCCTAGTATTCATCTGGAGGACCAAAGTCACAGTTATGCAACTGATCACAATTACGAGTGCACTGGTCTCCCAGCTAATTATTATATCAGTTTATCTCTGGGTGATAAAGACATAGGTGGAATTATTTCGCTCTTGCTTACAATATCCACTGATTTGATTCCTTTTTTGGTAAGATATGGCATTCTGATCTGAACAAATTTTTTACTTTACTTATGATCAGATGAAATAGATTTAATCCAGTTATGAAGGTGACAGAAAACAGTAAAAATAAATCAGAGCGAGGAAACACGAATTCTTTGTACAAGAATCAGAATTGCTTTCTTACATGGCTGTCAAGAAAGATGTCACAAATCACAGGCACTGCAAGTTAATTAAGGGAATAATTGTGTTTATTGAAAGCACTTGCACCATATTCTGTGTGGCAATCAGTTAAAAGAAGACCAAATTTAACAACTGCTACCAAACTAATCTTTAGGTTGATACCAAACAAGTGACCTCGTTGAGAACAATATGTGGATGGAAACTGGACCCAAATGAGGGATTCACACAGTAACAACTTAACTTCCATTTCCTCCTCCACTAATGTGTTTCAGTTCTGACTGAAATTAGGAGAGCTATATTTTGAAAATAGGGAATTGCCATATTTAATTTTGGGGGTTATAAAATTCTACATTCATGCTACATGTATTTTTCTATTAACATTCATTTTCTAACTTTCTTTTCTGGGGCTTGACAACTTTGTTATTCTTTTCTTCTGTCTACTGTGAGCTGATGAGTTAGAGTCCCAGTTATTGTGAATACGTTACTAAAAAGTGTTAGCGATTTATTTTGTATTGTACTACAGTGTGTTGTTTTAGAATAAATGTCTGATCTTAGTAGATACTAGTTTAATATTAGTTTAATGTTGGTTGAATACATTTTAAATTTTATATATACCTTTATAATTTTTTTCTTCTTGCACAGTATAAAATACTCATCAATAGTCATGTATAATATAAATGTAATGAAGTTCTTTGTGCAAATCTGTTGCTCTGTGCTTCAAGTGAGGTTGTTATTAATGAAATTTAATCAGAATATCAATACTCTTCAGTATTAAAAGCCAAGCAATTATCTGTTATATTTTACTTTCTTTTTTTTTTCATTTTGGTTTGTAATCCACTGAAGTAAATTTCCTAAGGCCATAGTAGGGTGGAAAATGAATGTACTAGTGGCAGTGTTAAAGGCTTAATGGCCAGCAGGTATATTGATCAAGAACATGCTGCATTAATTCAATTCTCTCTTGGCTCTTAGCTACTTTTAAGGGGTACATCAATGGGGACTGTTTTTCTTAACCATTATGACAGTTCAGTAGTATTCTGACCTTGTAAATTTTGTTAATGTCCTGAAAATGTTGCATAATACTCACATATCTCAGGAAATGATACCACAGACTGCATCTGGTGTACAGTATGAATTCATGCAGTATTTCTAAGAGACTTGCATATGTAACTTCAAAGACCTGTAAACTTAAGACTCATGGAAAAAATGCACATCTCCTAAAACTAACAGAGAAATCTATTTGAAATGGCAGTTACAGTTGTAATCTCTAGCATTTTATAAATGGTGGAAATTTAAATTCTTAGCTTATAAAGCAATGAAGTATAATTTAATTTACAATCCTTCTTATGTGCATATAGTATAATACAGTCTAATTCCCTAGGGATTCATGCTTTAAATTTGCTGTGTAGAAGAAAAGATTCTTTTTTTCTGTTTTGCAAATGAGTGTTTATGTTTTAAATTCTATTTTAAAAGGAAGGCTTATGCTCAAGTACCTGTATTTGTTTCTCCCGAGAAAATATTTGTCAAATGTTAATCACAAAGGTTTGGATCCAGTTTCTCAACTGATATAAATAGGCTCACTAACCTGAAATCAGCAAAGCCAGTGTACAACTAAGACAGCTGTGCTAGTGACAGCAAAGACTATGAGAACAAAAGAGATTCATATAAAACAGCTGCTGCGTAAGCAATGTCAATGGAGGAGACATAATGGTCCATACATGGAGCTATCAAGATTAAATGGTGGAGTCACAGCTCCAGGGGGAGAAGTACATATGAAGGATTATCTTTCTAAAAAAAAGTTCTAAGTGATAACGTATCAACATTTGTGAAAGCTGAAATGTATCAAAAACAGGCATTCAGGAATTTATGAGCACAAGGGCACCCGTGGAAGGTAGAACACTGCACCATTAGTGACATAAGGAGCTTTAAAAGATGCAAAGCTAGAATGGGATTGAGAGACCAGCAATGTCTTTAGTTTCTGGGTAAACTGCTGTTTTCCCCATTGTATTCAGATTCTAATCATTTCAGGTAAAAGATTATGCATTTGCAAAGTGTCCTGCTCAGTATAATCTCGGACTTGTCAGGATGCTATTTTATTTCCACTAATTGTACTGTTTATTACAGTTTGGTTGATTTGCAGCTGACAACATAAAAAAATCCTCCAGTGAAGGGCACACTGAACAGTGCTCCATGCTTTCTTTACTGCCTGTATCAGACATTAATAGAAAAACACTATTACTGAGATGTGCTGACATCATTGATTAGACTTTTGAATACAGTAGAAAGTAAACAGAAACATTAATTTTAATTTTAAACTCCATTAGGAATCTGAGAGTAAAATGAAACCGGTGCCTGCAGAATACAAGTGGAGCTTTCTTAACGGAGCGGCAGCCATTTATTTTGTGGTTTCTAAGGGAAACTTCCAGAATAGATAGTAGAAGCACTTGAAAAAAATTAGAACATTTTCCCAACTGATTGTCTATGTAATTCAAAGATACTTATTTTTGATTGGCTACACACTATAGGAAAGAAGGGGGTGGAATCCATACTTTAATCAGTCATCGTAAGGTATCACTGACAGGTACAGTAATGTCGCGGTCTGGTGATTTTTATACACAGAAATAATGTTGATAAGTCAAACTTTAAGAACTGTGACCAAATCCCTGCCTCTGTTAAAATCAGTGACAGTTCTGCTATTTAATGAAAACATGTCAAGTTTCTGCATCTTATTGTGTTCCCCTATGCTGGTCATATGCCACGTGTAAAATGTTCGAGTCCAGATTCTTGGCTAATGTAAATCTAAGCATAACTGAGTTAAGATCAGTGAAGTCAAAGAAAGTGGAAAGAAATACAGACTATGCAATAACAATAAAGTAGTGGATGCTGCTGTGGCTTGGGTAGCAGGGCTCTTTTTTAGAATTAAGTATTCAAGTTTTAAATATTGCAGCATCAGGAGGTTCCTTGGTTATAGATGCGATAATGCCCAATATTGATACAATTCTGTTGTTTTTCTCTCAGATTCTGATAATGAACTTGCACACTCCACCTTTGGGCAAGGAATTTTGCTAGATATTTCTTTTGTCATCTAATGTTTTTGTGGCAATCTCCCTCCATCTTACAGTATGTTGTATTTTTTTCCCTTGCATAGTAATTTCAATCCATTTTAATTGATTATTTTTTAATTCGACAAGACAGGTCATGTTTGGAACAAGCTGCTTCTTTATTTCTCATTTTGTCATTTTTGTTTACACTGTCTTTAATTCATCTTTTCACGTTCTTTTTATTTCTATGCAAAAAACCTCTTATGATTCCTTCAGTTATATGTAGATCACTTTCCAGAAATATTTTATGTTTTCCTCTTCTCCTCTAAAGCTTCTAAATTACTCACCTTTCCCCACCCCTTCTAAATTACTCACCTTTCCCCACCACTCCCAAGTAATTTCAGGTAGAAATTACTTGAAGTAAGATTATCACACAGGACAGATCTTCACATACTATATATTCCAATCCTATATCCTGTCCACTCCTCAAGTTTTCAGAAACATAAGGCATCCTGACTATAGTTCAAAATAATTTACTAATTTCATTAATGTCAATTGATTTGACAACAAAAGACAAAGGGGGTTTCAGACCTGTAAAGCAAATGATGATGTGGCAATGAGGACAGCAATTAATTTCATGGTATAATGCATGTCTTTACAGAGTAGCAGTGTGAAACACTGTACATTTGGCAGGGAATTAGATTGTGGACAATTATGATATGCCATAAACTATATTGAACCCTTTTTCATTTAAAATAGTTTTGCATTTTTGTCTGGTCTTTCAGATTTTAGTTCTCCTTCGAGGAGCAGCACTGAGAGATCAGAAATGGAGTGCTTGAAAGAGTGACTGTAATTGGCTTTTTCTGCCATTTTTGTCATTCTGATTATTAGTGTCATCTCTTTTCTCCTTTTTTTCAAGAGGACAGTGAGAATAACTGTGAACAATATTGAAGAAAATGTATAGGATCCTGGAATTATGATCTGGTAATTGTTATGTATGCCAATTATTATGGCAGCCATGGAGATGTGAATATGGGTAACCTACTGAAGTTATGTGAATGGTATGATCTCAGAACTGCCGATCTTATTCTTCTCTCCTGTTTATCTCCCCAGTATAAGTTTTGTCTTATTGAATGTGCTCTGTATATTTTCTCAGTAAAAGGAGTGAAGATTGATGTCTACCGCTTTGTCATGGGGGGAAGTGGAGGGGGAGATGCTTAACTCTTCTCTCTGATGTCAAGTGATAGGGCTTAAGGGAATAGCTTAAAGCTGCATCAGGGGAAGTTCAGATTGGATATTAGGAAAAATCTCTTAACTGAGAGGATGGCCAAGCACTAGAACAAGGTCCTCAGGGAAGTAGTAATGGCCCCAAACCTGCAAGTGTTCAAGAAGTGTTTGGACAATGCTGTTAGATATATGGTTTAACTTCTAGATTGCCCTGTGTGGGGTCTGGAGTTAGACTATGATCCTCCTGGATCCCTTCCAACTCAGGATAGCTGTACAGAAACCTGAACATCAACCTTGAACCTGGAAAATTATCATTTCATGAAATTAGGTGCTCTAAGAGTACTTTCTCCCACCCCCTCTTGACGTAAAGGCTTATGCTGAAATATCATCTGACATTTCCTGAAGCTGTAGTACAGGATCGTGTATGTCTGCTTGACTGATAATGTCAGAGAATCCATCACTCAGAAAACTGTGAATTATTGTTGTGAATGACTGGTTTAGGTCACTTAAAGAATCACTGTCAAAGGTATTAGCAAAAGCGGGTTTAATGTGAATTTATATAAGTGCAACTAAACAAAGTTTGTTGGCAAGATTCACTTTATTACTTAATACGTGAATGAATGTCCTATCATGTAGTCATAGGAAAAGGGTAATGGCTTTAAACTGAAAGAGGGTGGATTTAGATCAGATACTAGGAAAAAAATCTTTACTCTGAGCGTGGTGAGACACTGGTACGGGTTGCCCAGAGAAGTTGTTGATGTCCCATCCCTGGAAGTGTTCAAGGCAACCGGGTCTAGTGGAAGGTGTCCCTGCCTGTGGCAGGGGTATTGGAACTAGATCTTTGAGGTCCCTTCCAACCCAAGCCATTCTACGATTCTATAATTCTATGAAACATAGAAAGGAAAATCTAATTAGAATAGATTTGGAATTATTTACATAGAGACCAAAGACGCAAAAGGGTAAGGAAGACCCTCCCATTGAGTCACAAGGTTCAGAGTTGACCCACTTGCTTTCTAAACTCCTGGTAGAGCTTACATGTGTCCAGTCTGAGTCTCAGACTTGGACATTCCTTTATGTCTAAAGTAATTAACTACATAGATTTCATTGGTATATAATTTAGCATGCTATCAGCAACTTACTTGCAAATAAGGGGTGTCTCCACCTTGGGTAAGAAAGGATCTCAGTCTCAGGTAAGGAATCTCAAACCTTGAAAGATGTCCCAGCTCATGGGGAGAATCACTGGTGTGCAGTCCAGTTGTAATTTAGAGAGAGCTCGGATTGGACTCATCCTAAAACCTGTCTTTAGTTTCAGAAACCTTCCAAAAATCTTCTCAAGTCTCTCTGCCTTGAGAAGCAACCTTGAGAGGTGTCCCAGCTCAAAGGGACATTACCGCCATACAACCACCCTGCCTAGATCACTGAGACTGTCATCTTTATGAGATAAAGTGATTGGCTTGTAGTTAAATTGCATACAATGGGAAATGGGAAAGGTATGCATGAGACTCTTTGTACCAGCAACATTTTTTGTTCCTTCACAAATGAGTCTTGGAAAAGATACCTGCTATTCACGTGTTAATCACGTGATCAGTGTTTCAAGCTCATATGCATTGGTGCTCATTGAGTCAGTCTGCCCCGATGTTAGTTTCCTGGAGGACTTATTGACCTGGCTAAGTCTCAGGCCTTTACCTCCTTTGGAGCCTGTACCAAACTACAGACTACCTAGTTTGGTAAAGGAGGTCGAGTGCATCCATCAAAATTATTCATTAAGACTCAGAAGAACTCTGGTGAGTCAAAATGACTTTGATGCCTTAGGAAATGAAAAGCAAAACATTAGGATTCCAGTTACATCCCTGGACCTTAGAGCTTATGGTACATACATGCTGTCAGTGAACCTAATGCTTATGTCAATGTTTCTAGTATTTTCTTAAAAAATACAGTTTAGTTTTATTGCTACAACATATGCAAGATGTAATGCAAAACATCTTTGTTTACAGCAGAAGCCCTAATGATCTAGCGACTGCTTATCATATAAAAAATTGATTGCCCCATATTAAGAGCTAAGAGCATGAAAATGATTGAAGTAGCATGGAAGAATTAATGAAAAAGTATGGGCACTCTCAGATACCTTGCAAATCTTTGTGTACTTCATCTGTTGCATGCATAGAACTCATGTAGTAATTCACAATTATTTTTAGAGAGTGATTATAAATATGCAACAGCCGTTTCCTATATAGGATTATGCATATTGTCTTTTTTGTTATAAAAACTCCCTCTGGTTAGCTTTCTGGTACTGTAACCAGTATGTAATAATTAAAAATAGTTAGTGTAACAAGCTATGTACTTTTAAATGTTGATGCTCAAATTATTTGAAAGTCAAGGTTGATGAAAATTTCTGAATTCACCTGAAGGCAAATGACATATGCAGTTTTCATTCTATTACTATTCACTTAAAACATGTAGGACATTAAATTGTTATGAGGATTGTAAGTATTAATGATTGAGATAGAGACAGTTCCATCACACACCCTGTTAGGCCCCCTTTCTTATCATACTCCATCACTAGATATGTGTATTAAATTTTCAATGATTTTTCAGTTTTAAGAAATATGTGTTCCAATTACAGTAAAGCATTAAAATGCATAGTTATTTATAGTAATTCTTGTGTAATTCTGCAAACAACCACTTTTTTAAAAAGGTTGTGTTTTTTCAGCAGTTACCAAAATGTCATTTTTTTCCTGCAAATGTGTCATGAGATCTGGAATAGCTACTAGTGTGATAACCTTTAAAAATGCAACAGAATATTTTGAAAAGCATTCTGTGTGCTATACAACTTACCTTCATCAGCTAATAGCTAGTTAGGAAAAGAGGACTATCTGAGAATATTTAGTAGAGCTTAACACAAGTGGAATATCAGCTATTCTATCCACATCTGGGCATTAGGAAAAGGCTCATCGCTGAGAGGTCGCTAGAACAGGCTCCCCACAGAAGTAACTGTTCATGGCACCAAGCCTGTCACGTTTCATGGAGTGTGCGAACAATGCTCTTATTCATATGGTTTAGTTTTAGGTAGTTCTGAGAGGAGCAGGGAGTTGGACTCAGTGATCCTTATTGGTTTCTTCCAACCTGAGATATTCTATGATTCTGTTATTTCCAGAATAAAATAAAAATCCAGAGCGCTTTTTATTTCTATTTTAAAAAATCAGTAAGAATGTTTTTTCTTCCATTATCTTCCTATATTTAAATATTATTACTCTTTCCCCTAATCTAACAGTAGCTCATAGTTAAATTGCCTTTGTTAAATTTACCTTATTTGTGCAGTCACCATAATGACAAATGATCTAAAAGCCTATATTCTCTGTTTGTAGTAAATCTGATGCCAGAGGAGTTTTTAGGTTTTCAGGTTACGCTGGGGGGCTTGGGTTTTGGTAGGGGTTTTTGGGGGTTGTCTTTTCTTTTTGGTACACAGATCATATAGTTTGTTGGTAGTTTAAATCTCAAAGGGAAAATACTTTCAGCAACTGAATATTTTCTAGAGCATGATCATGGTGAACAAGTAGCACTTTGCCTGTGTGGATAAAGGGCATTAGCTCTTTGCGCTAGGTTATTAACTTATTATTTTCCTTTGTAAAGACAAAACGGAAGCAGAATTATTTCTTTAAATAAGTGATTAAATGTATAATATTACTATAAAAGGTCTAATGGATAGGAAAAAAAGAACTAGAGCAATCCCTCAAGGAACTCTTTTTCTCTAAGATGGCAGTAGGAAGGAAGAGTTTCCATTTCAGAGAGTATATTTAGAAAATTGAAGCATTTTTCTGCAAACATTATCTTATAGGTCATGTACTGCCACAGTTGATTTAAAAGTAGGTGAAGATTAAACTATTTTTACTTATCAAAGAGCTTGCATATTTCTTATGACTTAATTCCCATTTCATGAAAACTGAATTAGTCAGAAGAGAGTCAAACCATTACTGTGCTAGCCTATGTGATGTGTTGGCAAGTGCTCATGGGAATCATTTGTTAAAACATCAGCAAAGTAGGTTAGGGTAATTTCCCACCTCCTTTTGGAACTCATGAAGTTTCTGTCTCATAATAATCACCATTGTTGCTTTTTTTAAAAAAAAAAAAAAAAGGCTGGTGAAGCTAGACTCAACTGCTAGTCATAGACAAGAATAATTCTCTTGATATTGAATAATAATTGAGAGCTGATAGAGATAGTCTGTAAGATTCTTGACTGTGAAGATGTCTATTTCTATTCTGCTGTCAGAAAAGCAGCCAATAGAACAGTGCAGAAGAAGGGTTATAAAGTCAAAGTGACAGACTAGGAGAAAAAGCTTTGCATTAGCTTTTTGGCTGGCTGTCAGAAAGGCATAATTGTATTTCATGAAGGTAAGTGGAAGGAATGTTTTAGATAATTAAGATGAGAGATGATTCACCAAATTACTAGTGATGTGGACCCATAGAAAAGATGTCTTTTAGCCATTATGCAAAAGAATGTGAGTAACTTTGAACAGGTTTGATGTGAAAGTCTAGAGAAGAGCCCAAGCCAGTGCTGATACCCAGTTAAAGACTTAAGATAATGCTGTGCAAAATGATTCATTTAAAAAGTAAGCAGATTTTAGGGTAAAATCTGGTTAAAGAAAAAAGAACATCAGCAAAGACAAAGAAAGTGATGATAAAACTTATTTCAAAATGAAGTACATGGAAGACAGCAGGTAATTGAAAAAAACCCATGAATTATTTACTTACTGTTGTATTAATTTCTTCATAGCTTCTTTAGAGAATAATTTTACTTTGGTGGTTTTGGGGATATTTTGTCGGGGAGAAAGAGGAGTGTTTGGTTGGTTGGTTTGGTTTTGACAGGGATGCAGGAGGGGCATATCACTAAAGTGTCTTTGTTACCCTCTAACTCTACATAAGATATCCACACATATTGTAAGACCCGGATAAATCACTGGAAGAGTGATTTTGGTGGCAGGTGTGATCTGTAACCCTTGTCGAAGAGATTTCTAGGAGGGACGTGTCAGACAGTGCTCTTCTTTAAAATAAAATGAAGACTGGGCAAAAATTGTAGCCTTACACTGCATCAGAGCACATTTTTATTAAAAATGAAAATATTAAAGAGCATGCGTCAAAAAATTATGAAAGGTTAACAGGATGAAGAACTGAGTGAATGAGTGTGCATAACAGGAAATCTTGAGATGTGTTTTACTGAGTGTATTCTGTCTCTGTCATCCAAGGGATTAAACTGTAGGTGTCTTGGTCCTCAAATTGAACACTACAGAGATTTTACATGGCATGAGAACATAAAATGTTGTATTCCTCATCAGAATATCTATTAATGTTTGTAGGGGTTTTTGTGTACTGGAGTAAACTATGTACTGTTTACTTTTGTAAAGGAACAATTAAAAAAAATGTTTAAACTACATTTTCTATGGATTGATGCAGGCTTGATACTCATTAAAAATGAGGTTTCACTGTGCTGGAAATTATGATATAATTGAAAAGTCTGGTTAGTTCATTTGAGTCAGGTGGGAAGAGATTACACAATCAGTCTCATCTGGCTGTCAGAAAGAGTTCACAGATAAAGGTTGGAGGTGAGAAAGAGACTGACAAGCATGTTTGGTTTCCCTGAAGAGATTGCAGCTGTGGTACGACAAGATGTCCTGGATTCAGCTTCTTCCTGGTAGCTGGTATAGTGCTGTGGTTTGTATTTAGGATGAAAATAACGTTGATAACACACCGGTGTTTTAGTTGTTGATAGGCAGTGTTTACACTAAGTCAAGCACGTTCCAGCTTCTTACACCGCCAGTGAGGAGACTGGGGTGTCACAAGGAGCTGGGAGAGGACAGCTGGCCCAAACTGGCCGAAGGGATATTCCATACCATATGACGTTGTGGCAGGTGCACCCACCCTAACAGACCTGACAAAAGCTCACAAAAATTCCCCGCACAGCTCTTGTCATGTACTCACAATGGTGGTCAGCAGGTACAAAGGTGAGGAATTTGGGGTCCTCAGTCAATGGGGGCTACATGTTCATATTCAACTAGGGTATAAATGGAACCTCACCAGAGAGACATGTTGAGTTGTTCTTCAAAGCAGTAGGCCTGGAGTTGTGGACTCTTCCCTTGGGTTGGGATGCCATCCAAGGAAACTCCTCAAGGCTGAGAGCCCTCCCCAAGGCTGAGAGCCCTCCCTTTGTTAGGTGAGTGACTGAACATTTTGGATGATTCACCATATGCCTTTAAGAATTAATTCTTGAGTCAGCAGTGTAGTGACAAATCCATAAACATCCTGAATCTATAGTTGATGTTAATGGAGCTTTAATTCAATTTGAACAATGAATTTCATTTGGTCTCAATTTATTGGTTCTGTGACAGATGTCATAGTATATAAACTATATACTATATATATATACATAGTATATAAATATACTGGGGGGATGTTGCTCAGGAGCTGGCTGGGCATCAGTCAGTGAGTGGTGGGCAATTGCATTGTGCATCGTTTCTTTTGTATATTCTAATTAGTTTATCATTATTATTACTATTTTATTTTTCTTTTCTGCCCTATTAAATAAACTGTCTTTATCTCAAGCCACAAAATTTGCCTCTTTTTTTTTTTTTCCTTCTAATTCTCTCCCCCATCCCACTGCAGGAGGGAAGTGAGCAAGTGGTTGTGTGGTGTTTAGCTACTGGTGGGTTAAACCACAACACAAGATGGAAAGGGCAGGGAATTTAAAGTCTCATGTTTAATTTTCTTATCTTGAGCAGTTTTCTGTGGATTTCCCCCTCTATAAATGCCTGCTTCTGATGTGTTAAGGGTTATGTTTTTCAGTGAACAGAACAATGTAGGTGGCTACTCTGTGCCCCCTAGTCCTATAGTTTCCTCAAAGGGCTCCATTTTTTAATATTGCAAATAATCCTACATCTGTAAATTTCATACAGGAAGTAAAGGTGGATATTGGTTTGGGGGTTGTTGGTTGGTTGGTTGGTTTTTTTTACTGGTGTGTTGGACTAACCTTGCCTGGCTGCCGGATGCCCACCAAGCTACTCTCTTACTCCCTCTCCTCAGCAGGAGAGGGAAAATAAGACTCGTGGGTCTAGATAAAGACAGTTTAATGTAAGAAAGCAAAGGCTGAACACAGAAGAAAAACAATAGAAAAAAAGAAGATTTATTCTGTACTTCCTATCAGCAGTAGATGTCCAGTCATTTCCTGTTAAGCGGGGCCTCAGTACACGTAACAGTGTCTTCAGAAGACAAACGCCTTAATAATGAAATCCCCTGTGCCCCTCCCCTATCACTTTTCTCCTTTCAGCTTTTATTGCTGAGCGTAATATCATATGGTATGGAATATCCTTTTGGTCAGTTTGGGTCAGCTGTCCCAGTTACGTCTCACAGCCTTTTGCCCCCTGCAAGTTACTGACGCGTACGCGCGCATGTGCGTATGTGTGTGAGACAGCCTAGGTGCTGCAAGAGCACTGCTCAGCGATTCCTAAAACACTGGTATGTTACCAACACTCTTCCAGCTACACTGTACGGGCTGCTATGGGCAAAGTTAACCCCATCCCAGCCAGATCCAACACAATTGAGTATATGCATATTTGTGATATGGTAAAGACATCCTACCAAAAGGCAATTTAAAGTACTGGGAGGGATAATAAATACATGGAGGAATAAGCCAGAATACGGCTCCTCTAACATTACACTAAATTCAGAGGGCTAGAAGCAATAGTCTTTCTACAGCAAACATTACATTTCAACCCAAACGTTCCTGTCTTGGCACTAAAAAAAGTAATTTAAAAATCAGCCTTTAACAATGCTAATCGTAGAGCAGAGGTGTAATTTTTCTTCCAGATTTAAAGAATTGTTTTCTTTTATGGAGTTCCTAAACTATGGTGGTGTCGTGGTTTTTGTTTTTTGTTTTGTTTTAATCAGATATAAATTATTTCAAAAGCCTGTCCAAGGATCCAAGCACCCTGACACAATCATATAATAAATGCAATTAAATTCTCAGCAGATTAAAACTGATTTCATGAGAATGAAATTAGTAAATAAAACGGATACCAACACTCTTTATTGATTAGGAACCAAATCAGTATCAGTCCATAAGAAGCCTGTCACGTAGATCTATATTTTAGTATGCCTGGAAAATACTTTAGTTTGGTCTCTTTTTTTCTGAGTCTATACAAAGATCCCTCCCTCATATTATCCCCATTTCTTCTCTATACCATGGGTGATTTTGCATCATCTTAAGATACTCCATGCTTCACAAAATATTTTTTTGGTCACAAATTTGAGTTAAACAATTATTTTATCCAATTTAGAAGATAAATTACACTATGATTTGTGGTGTTGCATTTGACAGACAGAAGAAGTTTCTCCAAATGAATTTCATATATGTATGCTTTCATTAAAAAAAAGGAAAAAAAAAGCCACCAAAACCCCAAACCTATCTTCTTTCCTTGTAAATGAAGTCTTTTCAGTTAGAAAAGCCCTCTTCAGGGATCTTTGTTAATGATTGTCTATGGAAAGAGAGTATTTCTTTTGCAAAGTCTGAAGATTTTCTAAAAATGTGAACAAAAGGGAAACAGAAAGATCATTTTAGTTAATTTCTTCTCTCCCTTCTTGGGGGGGAAATAACCATAACCTCTCTTCGGTCATGCCTATGTATCACAGCATTACTCCACACGTTAAAAGCCTCATTTTCTCTGCATTTTAGGAGATATGGGACAAGCAAGTGGTGTCCAAGGAAAGGAAATGTGAGAAAAGAAGGAATACTAGAATATTTAAAGAACACTGTGGAAGAAGCAACAGAGCTGCAGTGTGCTGTAGATGGCCTGAAGAAAGAGTTTCTGGATCCCTTCCAGAGTTATATATGGACTCTAGGATAAAATGTTGCATGTTGGTGCAAACTACCTGATTCAGATGAACTGTCTTACCTGAGTCCACAGGTTTGAGTAACATCTACTAGCACCTAAAAGTAGCCTGATACAGTAACAATGAAACCCAGCAAACAAAAGTAGCAAGGTAGAAAACAGAGAGGGAAAGCAAAATAATATTTCAACGTTTCACATAATCATGTGAGATATTTCAGTTCTGAGTATTCATGTAAGGCCATCAACTCTCTCACACTGTTTATAAGGCTCATCGTACCCAGCTTTTGGAAAACATAGGGAACATTGAAAACTATTATATTTTTACAGTTATGATAATGATCTTTAATTCAATGGCAAAATCTTTGTAAGGACAAAGAAATCGATATTAAGAGCTAATTTCTTAGTCCATACAAAAGCTACCAAAAAATTTCCTCAGTAAGGAATGCCTGGAAGTGTTAAGATTTATTATTTTTGCTGATTTTCTTTTTTTATCAATATTAGAAGTAATTGAAAATTGCAAACATGGTAAAAATTGACCTGGAAGCTGAAATTCCTGTTACCAATGACTATGACAGGTTAAGACAATGGTATACTTAACTCCTTCAGAAAGTCCACTCAGATTTTAAGAAGGCACTGTGAAAGTGGTACACAAAATTCTGTATATTACTGTGACAGAAGGTACACATCCCACATTCTGTGCCATGTTTGTAAACTTATTTATGTAAAACAAAATTTATAATTTCATACTTTACAGTTTGGTTTATAAAAAAAACGGGATACAAGGATCTTCAGAGAATTACATCAGAGTGTTTACAATAGTTCAATATACATTTGATGTACTCAAAAACTAGAAAGGTTCATTTTCACAAACTAATATAAGCCTGTCTATCAGCTTACAGGAGTTATGTGAATGCAAATTTAAAGTGAGATTCGTTGTAGCTGGTAGCAGTTTCTACATTAAATCATTATTATCATGCTAGAAAAAAATGAACTCTACCTTATACTAAAATTTGAACATGAACGTATAGTATGGGCTTTGTGATAAGGTTCACAAATATCTTTGCAAATTTTTAGATGACAGCAGTATATATACAGCTGCATATTTATTACATAGCAAGATAGGCTTGTTTACATAGTGCACATGTTTCTATTATCCTTCCACACATATCATCAGCTGATTTCTTTTTGCCTGAAGTCTTTCTGGATTCTGTTTAAATTGAATTTCCATTTAGAATAGCTTTGGACTCTTTGCTGACTCTTTGACTTACTTCATGGCTACTAATTCTGAGAAATGTTTCTAAAAAAAAAATGGCGTTGAAAGTGCCTGTAATTATTACTGTAATTATTATTATAACAAGGACTCTGTCATGAGTAACTTTGTCTAAGTGTTATTTTTTCAGAGGAGGGTGTGAGAAGTTTGACACTTCTTATATAACTATGGAAACTAACTTAACATTTGCCTCCTTCAGCCATTATTTCAGACATTTAAAACTTATTTGAGTTGAAGGTCTTAATGACATTTATAGAATAGAATGATTACTTAAAATGACTAGTGATGGGAGAACATCAGCTGAGATGAGTTTTAAATCCTCAAAGGCTTCTCCCTCTGCCTAATACTTTTCCAGTGGGTACTGATTTTTATTGTGTTCTTTTAGGCAGTACTTTACCAATTATATATGCTATTTCTACTGATCCTTGTCTTTGCCAGTTTAACAAATATTTTCCATATGCCAGAGTTCAAGGAGCATCTGGGTGACACTGTCAGTCATATGGTTTAGTTTTAGCTAGTTGTGTGAGGAGTTGGACTCAATGTTCCTATGGGTCCCCTTTTAACTCAAGATACTCTATGATTCTGTGATAGGTTATTCTATCAAACTGTATTGATTTCATTTTTTATTTTTACTTTAGTGGAAAATCCTTGGTTTGGTTTTCCTTAATCGTTGGTTTGGTTTTCCTTATTCGATGGAAAATCTGTGTTACATTTTCCCTTTTTCTTTTCCTTCAACCTGTAAAAGCTTCAAACACGGGAACTTCTTCATTTTCTGCCACAGTTAACAGAGAGGCAAATAATATTTTTTAATTATTATGTTTTTTCTTTTTTGAATAGTCTTTATTTCACCCTGAATGTCTTAATATCCCACAGATTTCCTGGTAGAACACTTTTTTATGTATTTGAAGAAATTTTTTATGTTTATGGTTCTGCTCTATAATAATTTGGGTTACTAGAAGTAAATAGTCTGGCACAAGGGAGAAGGGGGGGTAGCTGAGACTGAAATTAGCAATTTCTTCTTAACATGCAAATTTCATTTCCTACAGGGATTTTTCATTTTTTTAGCTTTAAGATATCTATGGAGATTCTGTATGATAAAATTCACCTTTGTGGCTTGCAAATGTTAAGCAAGCTTCTCATAAACCGCTCCACAGCAGTGTATCTTAGTTGACTTTAAAAAATCTGTTTCTGTTGCATGTCAGGCTATAATGATAAAAAAAGGACCAAATGCATCTTAACTAACTGCAGGAAGAGATGGATAACCTTTTTTTCCAAGTTCTGTTGATGCAGTCAAGCCAGGAGAGCTCAATTAAATGGTATTCTAGAAAAGCTTGTTCCAGGAAGGACAGATCATTGACTTGGAACTCTGCTTCACAGAAGCTAAGATTGACAGAACTATTTTTCAATGAACAAGAAAGAGCACTGTAGATCAAAAGACAGAAGTCCTAATTCTTCTCTTGTATGGTGTGCCATAAATCAGAACTGAGCAAATTAAATTAGCCTGATATTACAGCAATGCAAACCAACAATTTGATACCTTTTCTCTCTGCTTGGTTTTTTCCTTACCTGTTATATAGCCCTATGCAATGATCACACCTCTACTTAAACTAATCCATGCTGCTTGTCTACCTTGAGTGTCTACAGGTGACGAATGTGAAGTATATTTGGTATTAAGATGAGGTTTAGGTTTCTTTTCTTTTTTTATTTTGTTTTTATTTGTTGTTGTTCAAAGAGACTGTCTCACAAAAGCATAAGAGAACATGAAAATAAGGAATATATGATTCTTACCAGCAAATGGAATTTCTAATACTTCTAAACTCCTTTTCTCAATCCTTTTCCTTCTACCAGGAAAATCTGATTTATACTAGGAATTTTTTTTTCCTGCTGGCATGTTTAGATCATTTTGGTAATAAGGGAGTAATGGTCATTTATTTTACTTTTTCATTACTTGGGCACTCTTTAAAAATTTTGTTGTGCAAGTCCCAAACATTGAACTTGACAGTTGAAGTTATATTTATGCTTTTAAATTGTATTTATTCTTTTGCCATCCATGTGGATTTTTAGTATTAATTCCAGATACTGTTGTATTTTAAAAAATTCTCAGGTGTATAAATATGGGACAAACCTTATTCTGACCAAGCACTTTTCTGAAATTCACACTGCATGAAGAATAGTGTCACTTAAATGCCTTGGGGAAAGTATTTCTACCTCATTACTGTGCAAACATTCCTTATCCCCCAAAGGGTGCGTTGGTTACTGTGAAACGAAAAGGAATTTCTACTCAAAGATTTAATAAGTTAAGGGATTTTTTGAAAACTTTCTTGTGGCTCAAAATCATTTTGAATTTTGGCAATTTTCATATTACGAAATTTACCTCTTTTAACCACATTCTGCTGACAGGGACTCCCTCAAACACTGGCTAGTTTATTACAGAGAAGCTTTGTGAGAGCTTTCAGGTCAGGAAAAGCTTATTCATTGAAGAGCTGGAAAACACTGGGAAAATGTCTGAAATACTTCAGAATTTAACAGGGTTTTCTATTGTCATAAAGACTTTGCAAAACCCTATATGAGGCTCTACCTTCATATTTTAAAACAATTAGCTATTAAAAGAAAAGTTACTTGAAACTTGCATGTTGGTTTAGGTTCTGATCATCACAGACTCTTGGGAAATTAAGATTTTCTATTTCAACCCTCATTACAAATTACAGTGCCACAAAAGTTTAATTAATTAAATGTTAAAAGGTGGTTTGTGGGGTTTTGTTTTGCTTTTAATTAAGTCCACATTGTGCGTTTTTTATGAATATTTTATGTGATGGTTATGGATTTAGGCTCTTACATGATATAAAATGGTTAAGAGATCTTCTGATGAACTAGAAAAGGTGAATGAATTGTACAGAGAAATTACATCTGTACAAATAAACTGAACCAGACCAGGTAATAGGCTTAAAAACTGAAATGGAATTGATCATACTGTTCAATTGTCAAGGTGGTCCCATCAGGACTACAGAGTTATATGTGTGCTATGCCACATGGGATTCTCAGGCAAATAGTTCTGGCTTGTTTTACTTACTGATGTAGATACAACAAAAAGAATACCCTTAAATGCCATTTTTCTTGCAGTTGGAGCACAACTGTAGATTTGCTAGGAAAAAAATTAGCTATCTTAAGTTCTGTCACAGATTCTGGCTTTAGACTTATCTCGACTACCCAGCAAGTTTTCAGTGTTTTATCTTCACGAGACTTTCACAAGGTAAATAGATACTGTTAACTGCATTTTGCAGGAACAATGTTAACAATTTTGATAACTAAGCAAGTTACTGGAGAGTAAGACGCAATCCCATAAAAGTTGTCCCTTATTTTTGTAGAGTAACTACATAGATGCATGCTCTTGCTTGGCAGAGTTGAGGTAGTTTATAATGAGATATCACATCTTGTACTCTGAGTTTTCTTTCTGCACCCTCCAGCAGCAGGAGTAAGAGGGAAGCCAATTCTTTCCCAAGATCTTGAATTTCTAAACTGCAATCTGAGTGGGAGTTAAGAAACTCAGTGCTAGGAAGCAGTAGCAAGCAAGTATGATTTAGCCAATAAACAGTTTCTCCAGCAACTGTCAGCTGTAGCTGGAGAAGCAATGACCAAGTTTAGTGTAGCATTACAGAAATTACCTATCAGTGGATGGTGGTTTCATGTAACAACTCTGACCTTACTTGGAAAATGTTTAAGCAAACTCATGCAGGCAAAGACCAGACCAGGCCTCATGGGTGGTATCTGATTGAGCACAAACACAGACTGGGCAGAGAATGGATTGAAAACAGCCCTGAGAAGAAATATTTGTGGGTTTTGGTTGAAGAGAAGCTCAACATAAACCAGCACTGTGTGCTTGCAGGCCAGAAAGCCAACCATATGCTGGGCTGCATCAAAAGGAGTGTGGCCAGCAGGTTGAGGGATGTGATTCTCCCTTTCTACTCCATTCTCATGAGACCTCACCTGGAGTGCTGCATCCACCTCTGAGGCTGCCAATACAAGAAGTACGCGGACCTGTTGGAGCAAGTCTAGAGGAGGCCACAGAGTTGATCCAGGGGCTGGAGCACCTCTCCCGTGAAGACAAGCTAAGAGAGTTGGGCTTATTCAGCCTGGAAAAGAGAAGGCTTAGGGGAGAACTTAAAGCACCCTTCCAGTGCCTAAAGGGGACCTACAAAAGATCTGAAGAGGGACTTTTTACAAGGACGTGTACTGACAGGACAAGGGGAAATGGCTTTAAATTGAAAGAGGGTAGATTTAGATTAGACATTAGGAAGAACTTCTTCCCTGAGAGAGTGGTGAGACACTGGCACAGGTTGCCCAGAGAAGTTGTGGCTGCCCCATCTGTGTCAGTGTTCAAGGCCAGGTTGGACAGGGCCTTGAGCAACCTGGTCTAGTGGGAGGTCTCCCTCCTCATGATAGGGTGGTTGGATGATCTTTAAGGTCCCTTCCAACCCAAACCATTCCAACCCTTACTATTCTATGATCTCAACATTTTTCTTGTGCCTACTATGATGTTCTGGAATTGGAAACAAGCCCTTTGAACAGTCCTCTTATAACAAAACAGGAAGACAAAAAGCATGAAAGGATATTTTATTATTTTTTTTTTTTTTTTTCCTTTTAAAAGGGAATAGCTTACTCCCTTACATTAGCAGAGAAAAAATGAATACAAGCTATTGAGGCCATACCCTGCTTAGCTTTCTCAAAATTAGTGGTGACAAGTCTTCTAGGAAATTAAATCTAGATGACATTGTGGGCAACTTACACAAGCCAGTGACTGTCAAAAATATGTAAGCTGTTAAATTCTACGAAGTGGAGAGGGAATCATATAGAATATAATTATAATAGTGTTACTGATTTTAATTCATTCCCTGAATACTAAATAAAGCTTATTCTTCAGACTTGTGAGTACTGCCCTGGAAAAAATAGAAAAAAACACTAGCAGCATGAGAGGGAGGTTTAAACTAAGAAACTGTATGTGAAAGTTAGTTTTGGATGGGCATTTGGCAAAATCATTCTAGAGAGACTTAGAATCTTATGAAGCATCTATTCATCCTTTACCCAAGTCATGTTGCGCTTCTCATCAACCAGCATCCCCAAGTCCTTCTCTTTAGGGCTGCTCTCAATCCATTCTCCACCCAGTCTGTAGCTGTGCTTGAGATTGCCCCGATCCAGGTGCAGAACTTTGCACTTGGCCTTGGTGAACTTCAAGAGGTTTGCATGGGCCCACTTCTGAGGCTCGTCAAGGTCCCTCTGGATGGCATCCCTTCCCTCCAGCATCTCAACCGCACCACACAGCTTGGTGTGCTTAGTTCATCACAGATGAACTCGCCCTATCCATAATTCAAAGAACCTGGAATACTTTTGCATGTGATCTTAAGAGAGTCAGTAATGGCTGCATGCTTTCATGTAATGCACAAGCTTTCTGATATGTTTACAAATTTAAAGGTTGAATGTGAAGCTCAGTGTTTTACACTGAAGTACACGCCTCATTTGGAGGGAGTACATTTTACATTTCTTGAAACAAGAACTTGGAAATGGCAGACGGGAGATGGCTCTTCATCTGTTGAGGCAGCACTGTTATTTCCAAAGAAAGGAGGCAATTTAATTTGGTAGAAATGTGAAACCTCATTGAAACTTGACAAAAACCAACTGATTTTTTCTGCACGATTACACAATTTTTATTTCAGAATGTTTTTTTCACTTTTTCCTTGTTTTTTTTTCTTTATGTGCCCTTGTCAAAATATACCCAAGGATTACCAGGGATTGGTCAGATTTTTTATCATATACTACTACAAACTGAGATCTTGTACTCACAAGTCAAATTATGCTTCCTCTTTGGTGTTGTATAGTTACAGGCCCATGTGAATATCTAATTACGTGATACTCTTTTTCATTAATATATAAGACAACAGTCTTCTATACCTCTAGAGAACAGATGCTGATATAATCTGTATGGAGAATAAAGATTTTAAAACCGAGAACAGATTTTGGTCATTACTCTTGTGTTCACTGTTTTTTTTCTTTTCCTTGATCATACAGAGATGTCAGATAGCACTGGAGTTCATACAGTCATAGATTGACTATAGAGTAGTTTTTAACAAACAAATCTTTTTACTAAAGCTTTTATTTTCTTTATAAAACCTACATTTTTCACTGAAGGAAAAGGCAGCTCTCATCCTAGGTGAAGTTTTTTACTTTGTATTGCAAGGATGTATGAAGCATATGACATTTCTGGTTCTTGCTTTTGAAGTATGAATTGAATGTGGATAGATTCTTCCATTCGTTAACTAGGAGTTACAATACAAACTTCACTTTATGGATTTAGTATGTGGGAAGATTTTGTAAACTACAATGCAAACATTGCAAAGTCTTTCAAATTTGTTTTGTATACTACACACTGTGGCTTAACAATACCATGCATGAAATGTGTCAGATTAAAATGATTCATAATGTGATATTTTACATATCCAAACAAAAGCTTTGAATAATCTTTTAACTCAGCATGTTCAAATTGTCAAATGATTTCTTAGAAGAGTAATTTAATCTTGCTTCCTGTGACCTTAAAGCAAAGATGTATCAATGCATATTTATGTAATTAAGGACTTAAATTGAAAAAGGAAGTCTGATTAGTAAACATGTGTATAGTATTTGGAAGATTTCTTTTTCTTTAATGCACAGCTGTTTCCGCTAGCAGAGGTAACTTTTCTTTTTTTTTTTTTTTTTTGTTCACTTAAAAAGAAGGAATTAAGAAATATTTTAGTTACATTCCAGAATTTAAATCATGTGTAGTTGAGAAGTGTTTCCGTGTTCTGCAGAATAGCTGTTTCCATAATGTGCATATCCTTATAACAATAAATGCAGTGAGATAATGTTAAGTTCTCATTTGCTTAATACAACTGCTTCGAAGTTGGTTGGTTTTTGGTTTTTTTTCTTTACTAGCAAGTATGCTTACAGCTGGAACAGTGCCAAACTTTGGACTTAAGTACACCCGCAATCAACATAAATTCAGTTTAAATTGAACAAGTGATAACTTTCCTGTATTTGTTCATAGTTATAAATATTGGCTCAGGAATAAAAGATATCATCTTTCTGGCAGGGAAGAAGCAAACATTTAAATTATCCAAACCGAAGTAATATTTGCTGAGAAGATATCATCACACAAGTGAAGTGATATTTCTCATGTGGTCTTTAATACCATGAGCCTAGACCAGCTAATCCACACTATCTGTAAAAAAAAAAAAAAAAAAAAAAATCATTTATCTTGTTTCTTAGAGACAATTCTTGTTACTGCTTATCTCTATTGGTTCTAATAAAACATAAATAAATTATCCCTGCTTGTAGTCGTGTTGGTAAAACTGTTCTACTGATTTAAGAAACATAGTTTGAGTTTAATGTCTGATTTGTCTTTAAGTATATATATAGTATATATAAACACATATAGATACATAGCAATATTTACACTCAAATTAGTTTATTTTCTTGGCCTCGCTACATGTCTGCACTACACACAGATACTAAGTTTGTGCCTGTGGTGGGTAAGCCTTGGCTAACAGCCAAACTCCCACGCGGCTGCTTTCCTACTCCCTCTCTTCAGTGTGGCAGGGGAGAAAAACAGGAATGAGAAAGCTTGTGGCTTGAGATAACAACAGGGAGTAAAGACAGGAGAAAAGTACCAGTTACTGTCATGGACAAAACAGACTCAACTTTGGGAAATTAGCTTCATTTATTGTCAATTAATATAAATGTTCAATTACTGAATCGGGTATTGGGAAACAAAAGCCAAGAAAAAAGAAACAAACATTTCACACTTAGGGAAAGCACCTTTCCTCCCCCTTTCCCAGGCTCATCACTCTAGGTACCTCTTGTCCCCCTTTTTATATCATTGCAGTTAAGTTCAGTCCCTTCATGAGGCAACCAGTGGTGCAAGGGGCATTGTCGTCAGGAGGCAGTGGTTCCTCTCTGCATCTCTGTCCTTCTCCCTCCCTCTCCTCTGCTCCAGTGCAGTCGGCCACTGAGCTGTGTTATTCCTCTTCGTCATTTTATCACCTCTGTGTTTTCTCACCCTTTTTTTGCTCCTTTCCCCATTCCCACTGTTTCTCTGTGGCATTTTCTGTCATTTCTTACACATGCATCCCAAGATGCCACCACCTCAGCTGCGGGGCTCAGCCGTGCCCTGCGGTGGGTGGGTTAGATCCAGCTGGAACCAGCTGTGTCTGGCACGGGACAGCCCTGACCTCTCCTCACAGAGGAGACCTGCAGAGCCCGCTGCCAAACCTGGGCACACACCCCCAGTACAGCTCCAGAAGGAAGAACTGTGATTGCATCTGCACTCATCTGTCCAACAGTTATCAGGGATCTTCCCCATGCAGGCAAGTTCCATGACAAGAGATTCACAGACACATTTGTGAATGACACCTCTGTGCATAACTGGTACCCTTTTGCCTCCATTTGCTGGGAGGGACCCGTCCACAGGACTTGAAGGTCACTTACCTTGCAGTACACTGCAATTAGACTAAACAAAAAATAATAGCAGAGTATACCTGACTCTTAACCTTTCCAAACTTTGTAGCCCATGTACCTTTGTCCTAGTTTTGACAAACCTACAGATGAGCTTGAAGTTGAATTAGTTTAGAAGTCGTAACAATCACTGCGTAAGTGTGGTATGTTTCTCATTATATTCCCTACTCCTGTGTTTGTTTGGCTTGTACCAGTTCTTATTTAATGCTTATGTATTGTGCTTGGAGACTAGATTAAATAACTTACTTTCTGTGCTAAATGACAAAAAAAAGGCTTTGCATGGTTGCATTACAAGTTAGCTGAGACACATGTTTTCTAAGGGCCTTCAGACCAAGACTAAGTGGAAGAGGAATGGGTACTTTCTTAGCACATCTTCTGCTCAGCTGCCAACCTTGTGCAGGTTATGAATTAAATAAAAATAACAAAGGTGAAATTCCACGTCAAGGAATACAGACTTGGCAGTTAGGCTCTTCAAACAGAAGTGAATTTGATAGGGATGCCATTGAGGGCAAGCCGGTGTGAAATACCACGTAGTATTTTCACAGTTCCCTGTCTGATTCCAATCACACTTCAATGATTTCTATCCCTTATAGATGTGCCATGCCCCCTGATTTATGCATTAACTCTGGAAACAGCACAATAAATAAATGCTTGGCATATGTTTTTTTTTTTCACTTCTTGCTGGATATTGGCACCAGGAATACAAATGCCACTGTATATATTTCCCTGATGAGTGTGCTGTGGTACTCCTTCCTGTCCTTGCTGACTTTTATAACCATCAATTCCCCCAGCTATAGAAGATTTAAGCCTCTTGGAATAAGCAAACATGTTTTGCTTAGGTCTTGGTTTAAAGAAAGACACAATATTATTACACCATCCCATCCTACTATTTCCCCTTGTCCAGATGCTTTTGAGCACTACCATAGTGCCATGGGATTCATACTCAGAATTCCTTTGCCTTGCAGTTTCATGTCTTAATACCTACCTCACACATAGCCCTTCTTTGTTAGGATGGGGAGTTGTAACAGCTTGTGGATCAAATGAAAGCACAGCAGCAGCAGCGGCAGTTTTATATGGACGAAAAGTCTTGGGGTCAAACTCAGATGTGATTTAAGCGAAGCGAAACTTGTGTGCCCTTAGCAGAAGTTCATCTACTTAAAAGGTCAATAGCTGAGGTGAGTATCTCCAGAGAGGACGCCTTTAGCACGGGAGCGGGGGGAAGCACAGCGTCCAGGAGCCTCAGTTCGGAGCAGCAACAGCCACTGAGGGAGCCTCAAGTCCTCGACAGGACTTGCCCAGGAGCCGGCAGCTCAGCTGACGCGAGCAGCTGACTCACAGGGGGCGGCGCCAGGAGTGACGGCATCAGCCCTCAGTGGGTAAAAACCCATCCCAGGGAGCGCGGGCGACTAGTGCGTGGCGCGGCAGTTTGCGCAGGCAGGGCGAGCGGTCAGGGCGAGCGGGATGGTGAGCACTCGCCTCAGGAGCAGGGCCCGCTCTGGGAGCTCTGCCCCGGTGGTGGCCAGCGTAGGCACCCAGACAGAGCCGATGAGAGGGGAGGCTGCGGCGCAGACCTCGGAGTGTAGAAAGTGCCTCGACTGGTCTCTTGAGGCGAGGGTGCACAATGGGCAGGGCTGCACTCGGTGCGCCCTGGTGGAGGTCCTCCTGCAGCAGGTGGCTGAGCTGCGGGAGGCTGTTGGAGAGCTAAAAGATGCCAGGGAAGCTGAGAGGAAGCTGGGCTGCTTGCTCCAGGCCCAAACTATGCAGGGGCTGCAAAAGTCCAGCATTGCTCATATAGGAAAGAAGGAGGGCAGCAACCCAGGAAGCTGGGAATTAGTCACGAGAAAAACAAACAAAAAAAGGAGGAAGAGGACAATTAATGACAAGGGGCTTCCTCCTAAATCTGATGTCCCCACCCAGAACTGCTTTGCAGTTCTGCAGGGGGCTAACGAGAAAGCACCCACCACACCTAATGAGCATCCTGCTGATGCACCTAAAGAGGATCATTCCTGGTGCCTCCAGGAAAAA